>NW_022145607.1:9610004-10869211 GCF_000002235.5 Strongylocentrotus purpuratus
CCGAAAGTTGTGATAATTCAAATTTTTACAATTTTACCACTACGCCCCTTTCAAAGGGATATGGGGGTCAGAATCCATTAAATTGCATGTAGGTACATTCATTGTGGGGAAACTAGCCTATTAAAAAAAATATATATTTTCCTCCAAAATCCTGAACCACCCCGGCCCTTACCATTTCGCCCTGAAAATGGTGTTTATTCAAATTATCACAATATTTGCCCCTACGCCCCTTTCAAAGGGATATGGGGGTCAGGATCCATCTAATGGCATGTATGGACATTCATTGTGGGGAACGCTCCTATTAAAAAAAAAATATATTTTCCTCCAAAATGCTGAACCACCCCGGCCCTTACAATTTCGGCCGAAAGTTGTGATATTCAAATTTTTACAATATTTGCCCCTACAACCCCTTTCAAAGGGATATAGGGGTCAGGATCCATCTAATGGCATGTATGTACATTATTGTTGGAAACTAGCCATTAAAAAATATATATTTTCCTCCAAAATGCTGAACCACCCCGGCCTTACAATTTCGGCACGAAAGTTGTGATAATTCAAATGTTTACAATATTTGCCCCTACAACTCCTTCAAAGGGATATGGGGGTCAGGATCCATCTAATGGCATGTATGTACATTCATTGTGGGGAAACTAGCCTATTCAAAAAATATAATATTTTCCTCCAAAATGCTGAACCACCCCGGCCCTTACAATTTCGGCCCGAAAGTTGTGATAATTCAAATTTTTTACAATATTTGCCACTACGCCCCTTTCAAAGGGATATGAGGGTCAGGATCCATCTAATGGCATGTATGTACATTCATTGTGGGGAAACTAGCCTATTCAAAAAAATATAATATTTTCCTCAAAATGCTGAACCACCCCGCCCTTACCATTTCGGCCTGAAATTGGTGTTTATTCAAATATCACAATATTTGCCCCTACGCCCCTTTCAAAGGGATATGGGGGTCAGATCCATCTAATGGCATGTATGGACATTCATTGTGGGAAACGCTCCCTATTAAAAAAAAAAAATATTTTCCTCCAAAATGCTGAACCACCCCGCCCTTACAATTTCGGCCCGAAAGTTGTGATAATTCAAATTTTTACAATATTTGCCCTACAACCCTTCAAAGGGATATGGGGGTCAGGATCCATCTAATGGCATGTATGTACATTATTGTGGGGAAACTAGCCCATTAAAAAAAATATATATTTTCCTCCAAAATGCTGAACCACCCCGGCCCTTACAATTTCGGCACGAAAGTTGTGATAATTCAAATGTTTACAATATTTGCCCCTACACTCCTTTCAAAGGGATATGGGGTTCAGGATCCATCTAATGGCATGTATGTACATTCATTGTGGGGAAACTAGCCTATTCATAAAATATATTTTTTTCCTCCAAAATGCTGAACCACCCCGCCCTTACAATTTCGGCCCGAAAGTTGTGATAATTCAAATTTTTACAATATTTGCCACTACGCCCCTTTCAAAGGGATATGGGGGTCAGGATCCATCTAATGGCATGTATGTACATTCATTGTGGGGAAACTAGCCTATTAAAAAAAATATATATTTTTCCTCCAAATGCTGAACCACCCCGGCCCTTACCATTTCGGCCCGAAATTGTTGTTTAATTCAAATTTCACAATATTTGCCCCTACGCCCTTTCAAAGGGATATGGGGTCAGGATCCATCTAATGCATGTATGTACATTATTGTGGGGGAAACTAGCCTATTAAAAAAATATATATTTTCCTCCAAAATGCTGAACCACCCCCCGGCCCTTACAATTTCGCCTGAAATTTGGTGTTTATTAAAATTATACATATTTTGCCCCTACGCCCTTTCAAAGGGATATGGGGGTCAGGATCCATCTAATGGCATGTATGTACATTCATTGTGGGGAAACTAGCCTATTCAAAAAATTAATATTTTCCTCCAAAATGCTGAACCACCCCGGCCCTTACAATTTCGGCCCGAAAGTTGTGATAATTCAAATTTTTACAATATTTGCCCCTACGCCCTTTCAAAGGGATATGGGGGCAGGATCCATCTAATGGCATGTATGTACATTATTGTTGGGAAACTAGCCCATTAAAAAAAATATATATTTTCCTCAAAATGCTGAACCACCCCGGCCCTTACAATTTCGGCACGAAAGTTGTGATAATTCAAATGTTTACAATATTTGCCCCTACACCCCTTTCAAAGGGATATGGGGGTCAGGATCCATCTAATGGCATGTATGTACATTCATTGTGGGGAAACTAGCCTATTCAAAAAAATTAAATATTTTCCTCCAAATGCTGAACCACCCCGCCCTTACCATTTCGACCCGAAATTGGTGTTTATTCAAATTATCACAATATTTGCCCCTACGCCCCTTTCAAAGGGATATGGGGGTCAGGATCCATCTAATGGCATGTATGGACATTCATTGTGGGGAAACTAACCTATTAAAAAAAAATAACATTTTCCTCCAAAATGCTGAACCCCCGGCCCTTACAATTTCGGCCCGAAAGTTGTGATAATTCAAATGTTTACAATATTTGCCCCTACACTCCCTTCAAAGGGATATGGGGGTCAGGATCCATCTAATGCATGTATGTACATTCATTGTGGGGAAACTAGCCTATTCAAAAAAAAATTTTTTTTTCCTTCAAAATACTGAACCCCCCGGCCCTTACAATTTCGGCCCGAAAGTTGTGATAATTCAAATTTTTACAATATTTGCCACTACGCCCCTTTCAAAGGGATATGTGGGGTCAGAATCCATTTAATGCATGTAGGTACATTCATTGTGGGGAAACTAGCCTATTAAAAAATATATATTTTCCTCCAAAATGCTGAACCACCCCGGCCCTTACCATTTCGGCCTGAAAGTTGGTGTTTATTCAAATATCACAATATTTGCCCCTACGCCCCTTTCAAAGGGATATGGGGGTCGGATCCATCTAATGGCATGTATGTACATTCATTGTGGGGAAACTAGCCCATTAAAAAAAATATATATTTTCCTCCAAAATGCTGAACCACCCGGCCCTTACAATTTCGGCCTGAAATTGGTGTTTATTAAAATTATCACAATATTTGCCCCTTCGCCCCTTTCAAAGGGATATGGGGGTCAAGATCCATCTAATGGCATGTATGTACATTCATTGTGGGGAAACTAGCCTATTCAAAAAAATTAATTTTTCCTCCAAAATGCTGAACCACCCCGGCCCTTACAATTTCGGCCCGAAAGTTGTGATAATTCAAATTTTTACAATATTTGCCACTACGCCCCTTTCAAGGGATATGAGGGGCAGGATCCATCTAATGGCATGTATGTGTACATTATTGTTGGGAAACTAGCCCATTAAAAAAATATATATTTTCCTCCAAAATGCTGAACCACCCCGGCCCTTTCAATTTCGGCCGAAAGTTGTGATAATTCAAATGTTTACAATATTTGCCCCTACACCCTTTCAAAGGGATATGGGGGTCAGGATCCATCTAATGGCATGTATGTACATTCATTGTGGGGAAACTAGCCTATTCAAAAAAATTAATATTTCCTCCAAAATGCTGAACCACCCCGGCCCTTACCATTTCGACCTGAAATTGGTGTTTATTCAAATTATCACAATATTTGCCCCTACGCCCCTTTCAAAGGGATATGGGGGTCAGGATCCATCTAATGGCATGTATGGACATTCATTGTGGGGAAACTAGCCTATTCAAAAAAATTTATTTTTCCTCCAAAATGCTGAACCACCCCGGCCCTTACAATTTCGGCCCGAAAGTTGTGATAATTCAAATTTTACAATATTTGCCACTACGCCCCTTTCAAAGGGATATGAGGGCAGGATCCATCTAATGGCATGTATGTACATTCATTGTGGGGAACTAGCCTATTCAAAAAATATAATATTTTCCTCCAAAAATGCTGAACACCCCGGCCCTTACCATTTCGGCCTGAAATTGGTGTTTATTCAAATATCACAATTTCGGCACGAAAGTTGTGATAATTCAAATGTTTACAATATTTGCCCCTACACTCCTTTCAAAGGGATATGGGGTCAGGATCCATCTAATGGCATGTATGTACATTCATTGTGGGGAAACTAGCCTATTCAAAAAAAAATTTTTTCCTTCAAAATACTGAACCACCCCGGCCCTTACAATTTCGGCCCGAAAGTTGTGATAATTCAAATTTTTACAATATTTGCCACTACGCCCTTTCAAAGGGATATGAGGGCAGGATCCATCTAATGGCATGTATGTACATTCATTGTTGGGAAACTAGCCTATTAAAAAAATATATATTTTCCTCCAAAATGCTGAACCACCCCGCCCTTACAATTTCGGCACGAAAGTTGTGATAATTCAAATTTTTACATATTTGCCCCTACACTCCTTTCAAAGGGATATGGGGGTCAGGATCCATCTAATGGCATGTATGTACATTCATTGTGGGAAACTAGCCTATTCAAAAAATTAATATTTTCCTCCAAAATGCTGAACCACCCCGGCCCTTACCATTTCGACCTGAAATTGGTGTTTATTCAAATTATCACAATATTTGCCCCTACGCCCCTTTCAAAGGGATATGGGGGTCAGGATCCATCTAATGGCATGTATGGACATTCATTGTGGGGGAAACTAACCTATTAAAAAAAAATAATATTTTCCTCCAAAATGCTGAACCACCCCGGCCCTTACAATTTCGGCCCGAAAGTTGTGATAATTCAAATGTTTTACAATATTTGCCCCTACACTCCTTTCAAAGGATATGGGGGTCAGGATCCATCTAATGGCATGTATGTACATTCATTGTGGGAAACTAGCCTATTCAAAAAAAATATATATTTTCCTCAAAAATGCTGAACCACCCCGGCCTTACCATTTCGGCCTGAAATTGGTGTTTATTCAAAATATCACAATTTCGGCACGAAAGTTGTGATAATTCAAATGTTTACAATATTTGCCCCTACACTCCTTTCAAAGGGATATGGGGGTCAGGATCCATCTAATGGCATGTATGTACATTCATTGTGGGGAAACTAGCCTATTCAAAAAATTTTTTTTTTCCTTCAAAATACTGAACCACCCCGGCCCTTACAATTTCGGCCCGAAAGTTGTGACAATTCAAATTTTTACAATATTGCCACTACGCCCCTTTCAAAGGGATATGGGGTCAGATCCATTTAATGGCATGTAGGTACATTCATTGTGGGAAACTAGCCTATTAAAAAAATATATATTTTCCTCCAAAATCCTGAACCACCCCGGCCCTTACCATTTCGGCCTGAAATTGGTGTTTATTTCAAAATATACAATATTTGCCCCTACGCCCCTTTCAAAGGGATATGGGGGTCAGGATCCATCTAATGGCATGTATGTACATTATTTGGGGGAAACTAGCCCATTAAAAAAAAAATATATTTTCCTCCAAAATGCTGAACCACCCCGCCCTTACAATTTCGGCCTGAAATTGGTGTTTATTAAAATTATCACAATATTTGCCCCTACGCCCCTTTCAAAGGGATAGGGGGTCAAGATCCATCTAATGGCATGTATGTACATTCATTGTGGGGAAACTAGCCTATTCAAAAAAATAATATTTTCCTCCAAAATGCTGAACCACCCCGGCCCTTACAATTTCGGCCCGAAAGTTGTGATAATTCAAATTTTTACAATATTTGCCACTACGCCCCTTTCAAAGGGATATGAGGGGCAGGATCCATCTAATGGCATGTATGTACATTCATTGTGGGGAACTAGCCTATTCAAAAAAATATAATATTTTCCTCAAAATGCTGAACCACCCCGGCCCTTACCATTTCGGCCTGAAATTGGTGTTTATTCAAAATATCACAATATTTGCCCCTACGCCCCTTTCAAAGGGATATGGGGGTCAGGATCCATATAATGGCATGTATTGACATTCATTGTGGGAAACTAACCTATTAAATGAAAAAAAATATTTCCTTCAAAATGCTGAACCACCCGGCCCTTACAATTTCGACCCGAAAGTTGTGATAATTCAAATTTTTACAATATTTGCCACTACGCCCCTTTCAAAGGGATATGGGGGTCAGAATCCATTAATGGCATGTAGGTACATTCATTGTGGGGAACTAGCCTATTAAAAAAATATATATTTTCCTCCAAAATCCTGAACCACCCCGCCCTTACCATTTCGGCCTGAATTGGTGTTTATTCAAATTATCACAATTTTGCCACTACGCCCCTTTCAAAGGGATATGAGGGGCAGGATCCATCTAATGGCATGTATGTACATTATTGTTGGGAAACTAGCCCATTAAAAAAAATATTATTTTTCCTCCAAAATGCTGAACCACCCCGCCCTTACAATTTCGGCACGAAAGTTTGATAATTCAAATGTTACAATATTTGCCCCTACACTCCTTTCAAAGGGATATGGGGGTCAGGATCCATCTAATGGCATGTATGTACATTCATTGTGGGGAAACTAGCCTATTCAAAAAATTAATATTTTCCTCCAAAATGCTGAACCACCCCGGCCCTTACCATTTCGACCTCAAATTGGTGTTTATTCAATTATCACAATATTTGCCCCTACGCCCCTTTCAAAGGGATATGGGGGTCAGGATCCATCTAATGGCATGTATGTACATTCATTGTGGGGAAACTAACCTATTAAAAAAAATAATATATTTTCCTCCAAAATGCTGAACCACCCCGGCCCTTACAATTTCGGCCGAAAGTTGTGATAATTCAAATGTTTTACAATATTTGCCCCTACACTCCTTTCAAAGGGATATGGGGGTCAGGATCCATCTAATGGCATGTATGTACATTCATTGTGGGAAACTAGCCTATTCAAAAAATATAATATTTTCCTCAAAATGCTGAACCACCCCGGCCCTTACCATTTCGGCCTGAAATTGGTGTTTATTCAAAATATCACAATTTCGGCACGAAAGTTGTGATAATTCAAATGTTTACAATATTTGCCCCTACACTCCTTTCAAAGGGATATGGGGGTCAGGATCCATCTAATGGCATGTATGTACATTCATTGTGGGGAAACTAGCCTATTCAAAAAATATTTTTTTTTCTTCAAAATACTGAACCACCCCGGCCCTTACAATTTCGGCCCGAAAGTTGTGACAATTCAAATTTTTACAATATTTGCCACTACGCCCCTTTCAAAGGGATATGGGGGTCAGAATCCATTTAATTGCATGTAGGTACATTCATTGTGGGGAAACTAGCCTATTAAAAAAATATATATTTTCCTCCAAAATCCTGAACCACCCCGCCCTTACCATTTCGGCCTGAAATTGGTGTTTATTCAAAATATCACAATATTTGCCCCTACCCCCTTTCAAAGGGATATGGGGGTCAGGATCCATCTAATGGCATGTATGTACATTATTGTGGGGAAACTAGCCCATTAAAAAAATATATATTTTCCTCCAAAATGCTGAACCACCCGGCCCTTACAATTTCGGCCTGAAATTGGTGTTATTAAATTATCACAATATTTGCCCCTTCGCCCCTTTCAAAGGGATATGGGGGTCAAGATCCATCTAATGGCATGTATGTACATTCATTGTGGGGAAACTAGCCTATTCAAAAAATTAATATTTTCCTCCAAAATGCTGAACCACCCCGGCCCTTACAATTTCGGCCCGAAAGTTGTGATAATTCAAATTTTTACAATATTTGCCACTACGCCCCTTTCAAAGGGATATGGGGGCAGGATCCATCTAATGGCATGTATGTACATTCATTGTGGGGAAACTAGCCTATTCAAAAAAATATAATATTTTCCTCAAAAATGCTGAACCACCCCGGCCCTTACCATTTCGGCCTGAAATTGGTGTTTATTCAAAATATCACAATATTTGCCCCTACGCCCCTTTCAAAGGGATATGGGGGTCAGGATCCATATAATGGCATGTATTGACATTCATTGTGGGAAAACTAACCTATTAAAAAAAAAAAATATTTCCTTCAAAATGCTGAACCACCCCGGCCCTTACAATTTCGACCCGAAAGTTGTGATAATTCAAATTTTTACAATATTTGCCACTACGCCCCTTTCAAAGGGATATGGGGGTCAGAATCCATTAATTGCATGTAGGTACATTCATTGTGGGGAAACTAGCCTATTAAAAAAAATATATTTTCCTCCAAAATCCTGAACCACCCCGGCCCTTACCATTTCGGCCTGAAATTGGTGTTTATTCAAATTATCACAATATTTGCCCCTACGCCCCTTTCAAAGGGATATAGGGGTCAGGATCCATCTAATGGCATGTATGGACATTCATTGTGGGGAAACTAACCTATTAAAAAAAATATATTTTCCTCCAAAATGCTGAACCACCCCGGCCCTTACAATTTCGGCCCGAAAGTTGTGATAATTCAAATGTTTACAATATTTGCCCCTACACTCCTTTCAAAGGGATATGGGGGTCAGGATCCATCTAATGGCATGTATGTACATTCATTGTGGGGAAACTACTAGCCTATTCAAAAAAATATAATATTTTCCTCAAAAATGCTGAACCACCCCGGCCCTTACCATTTCGGCCTGAAATTGGTGTTTATTCAAATTATCACAATATTTGCCACTACGCCCCTTTCAAAGGGATATGGGGGTCAGAATCCATTAATTGCATGTAGGTACATTCATTGTGGGGAAACTAGCCTATTCAAAAAAATTAATATTTTCCTCCAAAATGCTGAACCACCCCGGCCCTTACAATTTCGGCCCGAAAGTTGTGATAATTCAATTTTTACAATATTTGCCACTACGCCCCTTTCAAAGGGATATGGGGGTCAGAATCCATTAAATTTCATGTAGGTACATTCATTGTGGGAAACTAGCCTATTAAAAAAATATATATTTTCCTCCAAAATCCTGAACCACCCCGGCCCTTACCATTTCGGCCTGAAATTGGTGTTTATTCAAATTATCACAATATTTGCCCCTACGCCCCTTTCAAAGGGATATGGGGGTCAGGATCCATCTAATGGCATGTATGGACATTCATTGTGGGGAACGCTCCTATTAAAAAAATATATATTTTCCTCCAAAATGCTGAACCACCCCGGCCCTTACAATTTCGGCCCGAAAGTTGTGATAATTCAAATTTTTACAATATTTGCCCCTACACCCCTTTCAAAGGGATATAGGGGTCAGGATCCATCTAATGGCATGTATGTACATTATTGTTGGGAAACTAGCCTATTAAAAAAAATATATATTTTCCTCCAAAATGCTGAACCACCCCGGCCCTTACAATTTCGGCACGAAAGTTGTGATAATTCAAATGTTTACAATATTTGCCCCTACACTCCTTTCAAAGGGATATGGGGGTCAGGATCCATCTAATGGCATGTATGTACATTCATTGTGGGGAAACTAGCCTATTCAAAAAAATTAATATTTTCCTCCAAAATGCTGAACCACCCCGGCCCTTACCATTTCGACCTGAAATTGGTGTTTATTCAAATTATCACAATATTTGCCCCTACGCCCCTTTCAAAGGGATATGGGGGTCAGGATCCATCTAATGGCATGTATGGACATTCATTGTGGGGAAACTAACCTATTAAAAAAAAAAAATATTTTCCTCCAAAATGCTGAACCACCCCGGCCCTTACAATTTCGGCCAAAAAGTTGTGATAATTCAAATGTTTACAATATTTGCCCCTACACTCCTTTCAAAGGGATATGGGGGTCAGGATCCATCTAATGGCATGTATGTACATTCATTGTGGGGAAACTAGCCTATTCAAAAAATATAATTTTTTCCTTCAAAATACTGAACCACCCCGGCCCTTACAATTTCGGCCCGAAAGTTGTGATAATTCAAATTTTTACAATATTTGCCACTACGCCCTTTCAAAGGGATATGGGGGTCAGAATCCATTTAATTGCATGTAGGTACATTCATTGTGGGGAAACTAGCCTATTAAAAAATATATATATTTTCCTCCAAAATCCTGAACCACCCCGGCCCTTACCATTTCGGCCTGAAATTGGTGTTTATTAAAATTATCACAATATTTGCCCCTTCGCCCCTTTCAAAGGGATATGGGGGTCAAGATCCATCTAATGGCATGTATGTACATTCATTGTGGGGAAACTAGCCTATTCAAAAAATTAATATTTTCCTCCAAAATGCTGAACCACCCCGGCCCTTACAATTTCGGCCCGAAAGTTGTGATAATTCAAATTTTTACAATATTTGCCACTACGCCCCTTTCAAAGGGATATGGGGGCAGGATCCATCTAATGGCATGTATGTACATTCATTGTGGGGAAACTAGCCTATTCAAAAAAATATAATATTTTCCTCAAAAATGCTGAACCACCCCGGCCCTTACCATTTCGGCCTGAAATTGGTGTTTATTCAAAATATCACAATATTTGCCCCTACGCCCCTTTCAAAGGGATATGGGGGTCAGGATCCATCTAATGGCATGTATTGACATTCATTGTGGGGAAACTAACCTATTAAATGAAAAAAAAATATTTTCCTTCAAAATGCTGAACCACCCCGGCCCTTACCATTTCGGCCTGAAATTGGTGTTTATTCAAATTATCACAATATTTGCCCCTACGCCCCTTTCAAAGGGATATGGGGGTCAGGATCCATCTAATGGCATGTATGGACATTCATTGTGGGGAAACGCTCCTATTAAAAAAAATATATATTTTCCTCCAAAATGCTGAACCACCCCGGCCCTTACAATTTCGGCCCGAAAGTTGTGATAATTCAAATTTTTACAATATTTGCCCCTACACCCCTTTCAAAGGGATATAGGGGTCAGGATCCATCTAATGGCATGTATGTACATTATTGTGGGGAAACTAGCCCATTAAAAAAAATACATATTTTCCTCCAAAATGCTGAACCACCCCCGCCCTTACAATTTCGGCACGAAAGTTGTGATAATTCAAATGTTTACAATATTTGCCCCTACACTCCTTTCAAAGGGATATGGGGGTCAGGATCCATCTAATGGCATGTATGTACATTCATTGTGGGGAAACTAGCCTATTCAAAAATAATTTTTTCCTTCAAAATACTGAACCACCCCGGCCCTTACAATTTCGGCCCGAAAGTTGTGACAATTCAAATTTTTACAATATTTGCCACTACGCCCCTTTCAAAGGGATATGGGGGTCAGAATCCATTCAATTGCATGTAGGTACATTCATTGTGGGGAAACTAGCCTATTAAAAAAAAATATATTTTTCCTCCAAAATCCTGAACCACCCCGGCCCTTACCATTTCGGCCTGAAATTGTGTTTATTCAAAATATCACAATATTTGCCCCTACGCCCCTTTCAAAGGGATATGGGGGTCAGGATCCATCTAATGGCATGTATTGACATTCATTGTGGGGAAACTAACCTATTAAAAAAAAAAAAAAATTTCCTTCAAAATGCTGAACCACCCCGGCCCTTACAATTTCGGCCCGAAAGTTGTGATAATTCAAATTTTTACAATATTTACCACTACGCCCCTTTCAAAGGGATATGGGGGTCAGAATCCATTAAATTGCATGTAGGTACATTCATTGTGGGGAAACTAGCCTATTAAAAAAAAAAAATATTTTCCTCCAAAATCCTGAACCACCCCGGCGGCCTTACCATTTCGGCCTGAAAGTGGTGTTCATTCAAATTATTACAATATTTGCCCCTACGCCCCTTTCAAAGGGATATGGGGGTCAGGATCCATCTAATGGCATGTATGGACATTCATTGTTAGAAACGCTCCTATTAAAAAAAATATATATTTTCCTCCAAAATGCTGAACCCATCGGCCCTTACAATTTCGGCCCGAAAGTTGTGATAATTCAAATGTTTACAATATTTGCCCCTACACTCCTTTCAAAGGGATATGGGGGTCAGGATCCATCTAATGGCATGTATGTACATTCATTGTGGGGAAACTAGCCTATTCAAAAAAATTAATATTTTCCTCCAAAATGCTGAACCACCCCGGCCCTTACCATTTCGACCTGAAATTGGTGTTTATTCAAATTATCACAATATTTGCCCCTACGCCCCTTTCAAAGGGATATGGGGGTCAGGATCCATCTAATGGCATGTATGGACATTCATTGTGGGGAAACTAACCTATTAAAAAAAATAATATTTTCCTCCAAATGCTGAACCACCCCGGCCCTTACAATTTCGGCCCGAAAGTTGTGATAATTCAAATGTTTACAATATTTGCCCCTACACTCCTTTCAAAGGGATATGGGGGTCAGGATCCATCTAATGGCATGTATGTACATTCATTGTGGGGAAACTAGCCTATTCAAAAAAATAATTTTTTCCTTCAAAATACTGAACCACCCCGGCCCTTACAATTTCGGCCCGAAAGTTGTGATAATTCAAATTTTTACAATATTTGCCACTACGCCCCTTTCAAAGGGATATGAGGGGCAGGATCCATCTAATGGCATGTATGGACATTCATTGTGGGGAAACGCTCCTATTAAAAAAAATATATATTTTCCTCCAAAATGCTGAACCACCCCGGCCCTTACAATTTCGGCCCGAAAGTTGTGATAATTCAAATTTTTACAATATTTGCCCCTACACCCCTTTCAAAGGGATATAGGGGTCAGGATCCATCTAATGGCATGTATGTACATTATTGTGGGGAAACTAGCCCATTAAAAAAAATATATATTTTCCTCCAAAATGCTGAACCACCCCGGCCCTTACAATTTCGGCACGAAAGTTGTGATAATTCAAATGTTTACAATATTTGCCCCTACACTCCTTTCAAAGGGATATGGGGGTCAGGATCCATCTAATGGCATGTATGTACATTCATTGTGGGGAAACTAGCCTATTCAAAAATATATTTTTTTCCTTCAAAATACTGAACCACCCCGGCCCTTACAATTTCGGCCCGAAAGTTGTGACAATTCAAATTTTTACAATATTTGCCACTACGCCCCTTTCAAAGGGATATGGGGGTCAGAATCCATTTAATTGCATGTAGGTACATTCATTGTGGGGAAACTAGCCTATTAAAAAAAAATATATTTTCCTCCAAAATCCTGAACCACCCCGGCCCTTACCATTTCGGCCTGAAATTGGTGTTTATTCAAAATATCACAATATTTGCCCCTACGCCCCTTTCAAAGGGATATGGGGGTCAGGATCCATCTAATGACATGTATGTACATTATTGTGGGGAAACTAGCCCATTAAAAAAAATATATATTTTCCTCCAAAATGCTGAACCACCCCGGCCCTTACAATTTCGGCCTGAAATTGGTGTTTATTAAAATTATCACAATATTTGCCCCTTCGCCCCTTTCAAAGAGATATGGGGGTCAAGATCCATCTAATGGCATGTATGTACATTCATTGTGGGGAAACTAGCCTATTCAAAAATTAATATTTTCCTCCAAAATGCTGAACCACCCCGGCCCTTACAATTTCGGCCCGAAAGTTGTGATAATTCAAATTTTTACAATATTTGCCACTACGCCCCTTTCAAAGGGATATGAGGGGCAGGATCCATCTAATGGCATGTATGTACATTATTGTTGGGAAACTAGCCCATTAAAAAAAAATATATTTTCCTCCAAAATGCTGAACCACCCGGCCCTTACAATTTCGGCACGAAAGTTGTGATAATTCAAATGTTTACAATATTTGCCCCTACACTCCTTTCAAAGGGATATGGGGGTCAGGATCCATCTAATGGCATGTATGTACATTCATTGTGGGGAAACTAGCCTATTCAAAAAAATTAATATTTTCCTCCAAAATGCTGAACCACCCCGGCCCTTACCATTTCGACCTGAAATTGTGTTTATTCAAATTATCACAATATTTGCCCCTACGCCCCTTTCAAAGGGATATGGGGGTCAGGATCCATCTAATGGCATGTATGGACATTCATTGTGGGGAAACTAACCTATTAAAAAAAATATATATTTTCCTCCAAAATGCTGAACCACCCCGGCCCTTACAATTTCGGCCCGAAAGTTGTGATAATTCAAATGTTTACAATATTTGCCCCTACACTCCTTTCAAAGGGATATGGGGGTCAGGATCCATCTAATGGCATGTATGTACATTCATTGTGGGGAAACTAGCCTATTCAAAAAAATTAATATTTTCCTCCAAAATGCTGAACCACCCCGGCCCTTACCATTTCGACCTGAAATTGGTGTTTATTCAAATTATCACAATATTTGCCCCTACGCCCCTTTCAAAGGGATATGGGGGTCAGGATCCATCTAATGGCATGTATGGACATTCATTGTGGGGAAACTAACCTATTAAAAAAAAATAATATTTTCCTCCAAAATGCTGAACTACCCCGGCCCTTACAATTTCGGCCCGAAAGTTGTGATAATTCAAATGTTTACAATATTTGCCCCTACACTCCTTTCAAAGGGATATGGGGGTCAGGATCCATCTAATGGCATTTATGTACATTCATTGTGGGGAAACTAGCCTATTCAAAAAATATAATTTTTTCCTTCAAAATACTGAACCACCCCGGCCCTTACAATTTCGGCCCGAAAGTTGTGATAATTCAAATTTTTACAATATTTGCCACTACGCCCCTTTCAAAGGGATATGAGGGGCAGGATCCATCTAATGGCATGTATGGACATTCATTGTGGGGGAACGCTCCTATTAAAAAAAAAAAATATTTTCCTCCAAAATGCTGAACCACCCCGGCCCTTACAATTTCGGCCCGAAAGTTGTGATAATTCAAATTTTTACAATATTTGCCCCTACACCCCTTTCAAAGGGATATAGGGGTCAGGATCCATCTAATGGCATGTATGTACATTATTGTGGGGAAACTAGCCCATTAAAAAAAATATATATTTTCCTCCAAAATGCTGAACCACCCCGGCCCTTACAATTTCGGCACGAAAGTTGTGATAATTCAAATGTTTACAATATTTGCCCCTACACTCCTTTCAAAGGGATATGGGGGTCAGGATCCATCTAATGGCATGTATGTACATTCATTGTGGGGAAACTAGCCTATTCAAAAAATATATTTTTTTCCTTCAAAATACTGAACCACCCCGGCCCTTACAATTTCGGCCCGAAAGTTGTGACAATTCAAATTTTTACAATATTTGCCACTACGCCCCTTTCAAAGGGATATGGGGGTCAGAATCCATTTAATTGCATGTAGGTACATTCATTGTGGGGAAACTAGCCTATTAAAAAAAAAATATATTTTCCTCCAAAATCCTGAACCACCCCGGCCCTTACCATTTCGGCCTGAAATTGGTGTTTATTCAAAATATCACAATATTTGCCCCTACGCCCCTTTCAAAGGGATATGGGGGTCAGGATCCATCTAATGGCATGTATGTACATTATTGTGGGGAAACTAGCCCATTAAAAAAAATATATATTTTCCTCCAAAATGCTGAACCACCCCGGCCCTTACAATTTCGGCCTGAAATTGGTGTTTATTAAAATTATCACAATATTTGCCCCTTCGCCCCTTTCAAAGAGATATGGGGGTCAAGATCCATCTAATGGCATGTATGTACATTCATTGTGGGGAAACTAGCCTATTCAAAAAAATTAATATTTTCCTCCAAAATGCTGAACCACCCCGGCCCTTACAATTTCGGCCCGAAAGTTGTGATAATTCAAATTTTTACAATATTTGCCACTACGCCCCTTTCAAAGGGATATGAGGGGCAGGATCCATCTAATGGCATGTATGTACATTATTGTTGGGAAACTAGCCCATTAAAAAAAAAATATATTTTCCTCCAAAATGCTGAACCACCCCGGCCCTTACAATTTCGGCACGAAAGTTGTGATAATTCAAATGTTTACAATATTTGCCCCTACACTCCTTTCAAAGGGATATGGGGGTCAGGATCCATCTAATGGCATGTATGTACATTCATTGTGGGGAAACTAGCCTATTCAAAAAAATATATATTTTCCTCCAAAATCCTGAACCACCCCGGCCCTTACCATTTCGGCCTGAAAGTTGTGATAATTCAAACTTTTACAATATTTGCCCCTACACCCCTTTCAAAGGGATATGGGGGTCAGGATCCATCTAATGGCATGTATGTACATTATTGTGGGGAAACTAGCCCATTAAAAAAAAATATATTTTCCTCCAAAATGCTGAACCACCCCGGCCCTTACAATTTCGGCACGAAAGTTGTGATAATTCAAATGTTTACAATATTTGCCCCTACACTCCTTTCAAAGGGATATGGGGGTCAGGATCCATCTAATGGCATGTATGTACATTCATTGTGGGGAAACTAGCCTATTCAAAAAAATATAATATTTTCCTCAAAAATGCTGAACCACCCCGGCCCTTACCATTTCGGCCTGAAATTGGTGTTTATTCAAATTATCACAATATTTGCCACTACGCCCCTTTCAAAGGGATATGGGGGTCAGAATCCATTAAATTGCATGTAGGTACATTCATTGTGGGGAAACTAGCCTATTAAAAAAAATATATATTTTCCTCCAAAATCCTGAACCACCCCGGCCCTTACCATTTCGGCCTGAAAGTTGTGATAATTCAAATTTTTACAATATTTGCCCCTACACCCCTTTCAAAGGGATATGGGGGTCAGGATCCATCTAATGGCATGTATGTACATTATTGTGGGGAAACTAGCCCATTAAAAAAAATATATATTTTCCTCCAAAATCCTGAACCACCCCGGCCCTTACCATTTCGGCCTGAAATTGGTGTTTATTCAAATTATCACAATATTTGCCCCTACGCCCCTTTCAAAGGGATATGGGGGTCAGGATCCATCTAATAGCATGTATGGACATTCATTGTGGGGAAACTAACCTATTCAAAAAAAAAAAAATTTCCTCAAAATGCTGAACCACCCCGGCCCTTACAATTTCGGCCCGAAAGTTGTGATAATTCAAATTTTTACAATATTTGCCACTATGCCCCTTTCAAAGGGATATGGGGGTCAGAATCCATTTAATTGCATGTAGGTACATTCATTGTGGGGAAATTAGCCTATTAAAAAAAATATATATTTTCCTCCAAAATCCTGAACCACCCCGGCCCTTACCATTTCGGCCTGAAATTGGTGTTTATTCAAATTATCACAATATTTGCCCCTACGACCCTTTCAAAGGGATATGGGGGTTAGGATCCATCTAATGGCATGTATGGACATTCATTGTGGGGAAACTAACCTATCAAAAAAAATATATATTTTCCTCCAAAATTCTGAACCACCCCGGCCCTTACAATTTTGGCCCGAAAGTTGTGATAATTCAAACTTTTACAATATTTGCCCCTACACCCCTTTCAAAGGGATATGGGGGTCAGAATCCATTAAATTGCATATAGGTACATTCATTGTGGGGAAACTAGCCTATTAAAAAAAATATATATTTTCCTCCAAAATCCTGAACCACCCCGGCCCTTACCATTTCGGCCTGAAAGTTGTGATAATTCAAATTTTTACAATATTTGCCCCTACACCCCTTTCAAAGGGATATGGGGGTCAGGATCCATCTAATGGCATGTATGTACATTATTGTGGGGAAACTAGCCCATTAAAAAAAATATATATTTTCCTCCAAAATGCTGAACCACCCCGGCCCTTACAATTTCGGCACGAAAGTTGTGATAATTCAAATGTTTACAATATTTGCCCCTACACTCCTTTCAAAGGGATATGGGGGTCAGGATCCATCTAATGGCATGTATGTACATTCATTGTGGGGAAACTAGCCTATTCAAAAAAATATAATATTTTCCTCAAAAATGCTGAACCACCCCGGCCCTTACCATTTCGGCCTGAAATTGGTGTTTATTCAAATTATCACAATATTTGCCACTACGCCCCTTTCAAAGGGATATGGGGGTCAGAATCCATTAAATTGCATGTAGGTACATTCATTGTGGGGAAACTAGCCTATTAAAAAAAATATATATTTTCCTCCAAAATCCTGAACCACCCCGGCCCTTACCATTTCGGCCTGAAAGTTGTGATAATTCAAATTTTTACAATATTTGCCCCTACACCCCTTTCAAAGGGATATGGGGGTCAGGATCCATCTAATGGCATGTATGTACATTATTGTGGGGAAACTAGCCCATTAAAAAAAATATATATTTTCCTCCAAAATCCTGAACCACCCCGGCCCTTACCATTTCGGCCTGAAATTGGTGTTTATTCAAATTATCACAATATTTGCCCCTACGCCCCTTTCAAAGGGATATGGGGGTCAGGATCCATCTAATGGCATGTATGGACATTCATTGTGGGGAAACTAACCTATTCAAAAAAAAAAAAATTTCCTCAAAAATGCTGAACCACCCCGGCCCTTACAATTTCGGCCCGAAAGTTGTGATAATTCAAATTTTTACAATATTTGCCACTATGCCCCTTTCAAAGGGATATGGGGGTCAGAATCCATTTAATTGCATGTAGGTACATTCATTGTGGGGAAACTAGCCTATTAAAAAAAATATATATTTTCCTCCAAAATCCTGAACCACCCCGGCCCTTACCATTTCGGCCTGAAATTGGTGTTTATTCAAATTATCACAATATTTGCCCCTACGACCCTTTCAAAGGGATATGGGGGTTAGGATCCATCTAATGGCATGTATGGACATTCATTGTGGGGAAACTAACCTATTAAAAAAAATATATATTTTCCTCCAAAATTCTGAACCACCCCGGCCCTTACAATTTTGGCCCGAAAGTTGTGATAATTCAAACTTTTACAATATTTGCCCCTACACCCCTTTCAAAGGGATATGGGGGTCAGAATCCATTAAATTGCATATAGGTACATTCATTGTGGGGAAACTAGCCTATTAAAAAAAATATATATTTTCCTCCAAAATCCTGAACCACCCCGGCCCTTACCATTTCGGCCTGAAAGTTGTGATAATTCAAATTTTTACAATATTTGCCCCTACATCCCTTTCAAAGGGATATGGGGGTCAGGATCCATCTAATGGCATGTATGTACATTATTGTGGGGAAACTAGCCCATTAAAAAAAAAAAATATTTTCCTCCAAAATGCTGAACCACCCCGACCCTTACAATTTCGGCACGAAAGTTGTGATAATTCAAATGTTTACAATATTTGCCCCTACACTCCTTTCAAAGGGATATGGGGGTCAGGATCCATCTAATGGCATGTATGTACATTCATTGTGGGGAAACTAGCCTATTCAAAAAAATTAATATTTTCCTCCAAAATGCTGAACCACCCCGGCCCTTACCATTTCGACCTGAAATTGGTGTTTATTCAAATTATCACAATATTTGCCCCTACGCCCCTTTCAAAGGGATATGGGGGTCAGGATCCATCTAATGGCATGTATGGACATTCATTGTGGGGAAACTAACCTATTAAAAAAAAAAAATATTTTCCTCCAAAATGCTGAACCACCCCGGCCCTTACAATTTCGGCCCGAAAGTTGTGATAATTCAAATGTTTACAATATTTGCCCCTACACTCCTTTCAAAGGGATATGTGGGTCAGGATCCATCTAATGGCATGTATGTACATTGATTGTGGGGAAACTAGCCTATTCAAAAAAATATAATATTTTCCTCAAAAAGGCTGAACCACCCCGGCCCTTACCATTTCGGCCTGAAATTGGTGTTTATTCAAATTATCACAATATTTGCCCCTACGCCCCTTTCAAAGGGATATGGGGGTCAGGATCCATTTAATGGCATGTATGGACATTCATTGTGGGGAAACGCTCCTATTAAAAAAATATATATTTTCCTCCAAAATGCTGAACCACCCCGGCCCTTACAATTTCGGCCCGAAAGTTGTGATAATTCAAACTTTTACAATATTTGCCCCTACACCCCTTTCAAAGGGATATGGGGGTCAGAATCCATTAAATTGCATATAGGTACATTCATTGTGGGGAAACTAGCCTATTAAAAAAATATATATTTTCCTCCAAAATCCTGAACCACCCCGGCCCTTACCATTTCGGCCTGAAAGTTGTGATAATTCAAATTTTTACAATATTTGCCCCTACACCCCTTTCAAAGGGATATGGGGGTCAGGATCCATCTAATGGCATGTATGTACATTATTGTGGGGAAACTAGCCCATTAAAAAAAATATATATTTTCCTCCAAAATGCTGAACCACCCCGGCCCTTACAATTTCGGCACGAAAGTTGTGATAATTCAAATGTTTACAATATTTGCCCCTACACTCCTTTCAAAGGGATATGGGGGTCAGGATCCATCTAATGGCATGTATGTACATTCATTGTGGGGAAACTAGCCTATTCAAAAAAATTAATATTTTCCTCCAAAATGCTGAACCACCCCGGCCCTTACCATTTCGACCTGAAATTGGTGTTTATTCAAATTATCACAATATTTGCCCCTACGCCCCTTTCAAAGGGATATGGGGGTCAGGATCCATCTAATGGCATGTATGGACATTCATTGTGGGGAAACTAACCTATTAAAAAAAAAAATATTTTCCTCCAAAATGCTGAACCACCCCGGCCCTTACAATTTCGGCCCGAAAGTTGTGATAATTCAAATGTTTACAATATTTGCCCCTACACTCCTTTCAAAGGGATATGTGGGTCAGGATCCATCTAATGGCATGTATGTACATTGATTGTGGGGAAACTAGCCTATTCAAAAAAATATAATATTTTCCTCAAAAAGGCTGAACCACCCCGGCCCTTACCATTTCGGCCTGAAATTGGTGTTTATTCAAATTATCACAATATTTGCCCCTACGCCCCTTTCAAAGGGATATGGGGGTCAGGATCCATTTAATGGCATGTATGGACATTCATTGTGGGGAAACGCTCCTATTAAAAAAAATATATATTTTCCTCCAAAATGCTGAACCACCCCGGCCCTTACAATTTCGGCCTGAAAGTTGTGATAATTCAAATTTTTACAATATTTGCCCCTACACCCCTTTCAAAGGGATATGGGGGTCAGGATCCATCTAATGGCATGTATGTACATTATTGTGGGGAAACTAGCCCATTAAAAAAAATATATATTTTCCTCCAAAATGCTGAACCACCCCGGCCCTTACAATTTCGGCACGAAAGTTGTGATAATTCAAATGTTTACAATATTTGCCCCTACACTCCTTTCAAAGGGATATGGGGGTCAGGATCCATCTAATGGCATGTATGGACATTCATTGTGGGGAAACTAACCTATTCAAAAAAAAATATTTTCCTCAAAAATGCTGAACCACCCCGGCCCTTACAATTTCGGCCCGAAAGTTGTGATAATTCAAATTTTTACAATATTTGCCACTACGCCCCTTTCAAAGGGATATGGGGGTCAGAATCCATTTAATTGCATGTAGGTACATTCATTGTGGGGAAACTAGCCTATTAAAAAAAATATATATTTTCCTCCAAAATCCTGAACCACCCCGGCCCTTACCATTTCGGCCTGAAAGTTGTGATAATTCAAATTTTTACAATATTTGCCCCTACACCCCTTTCAAAGGGATATGGGGGTCAGGATCCATCTAATGGCATGTATGTACATTATTGTGGGGAAACTAGCCCATTAAAAAAATATATATTTTCCCCCAAAATGCTGAACCACCCCGGCCCTTACAATTTCGGCACGAAAGTTGTGATAATTCAAATGTTTACAATATTTGCCCCTACACTCCTTTCAAAGGGATATGGGGGTCAGGATCCATCTAATGGCATGTATGTACATTCATTGTGGGGAAACTAGCCTATTCAAAAAAATTAATATTTTCCTCCAAAATGCTGAACCACCCCGGCCCTTACCATTTCGGCCTGAAATTGGTGTTTATTCAAATTATCACAATATTTGCCACTACGCCCCTTTCAAAGGGATATGGGGGTCAGAATCCATTAAATTGCATGTAGGTACATTCATTGTGGGGAAACTAGCCTATTAAAAAAAATATATATTTTCCTCCAAAATCCTGAACCACCCCGGCCCTTACCATTTCGGCCTGAAAGTTGTGATAATTCAAATTTTTACAATATTTGCCCCTACACCCCTTTCAAAGGGATATGGGGGTCAGGATCCATCTAATGGCATGTATGTACATTATTGTGGGGAAACTAGCCCATTAAAAAAAATATATATTTTCCCCCAAAATGCTGAACCACCCCGGCCCTTACAATTTCGGCACGAAAGTTGTGATAATTCAAATGTTTACAATATTTGCCCCTACACTCCTTTCAAAGGGATATGGGGGTCAGGATCCATCTAATGGCATGTATGTACATTCATTGTGGGGAAACTAGCCTATTCAAAAAAATTAATATTTTCCTCCAAAATGCTGAACCACCCCGGCCCTTACCATTTCGACCTGAAATTGGTGTTTATTCAAATTATCACAATATTTGCCCCTACGCCCCTTTCAAAGGGATATGGGGGTCAGGATCCATCTAATGGCATGTATGGACATTCATTGTGGGGAAACTAACCTATTAAAAAAAATATATATTTTCCTCCAAAATGCTGAACCACCCCGGCCCTTACAATTTCGGCCCGAAAGTTGTGATAATTCAAATGTTTACAATATTTGCCCCTACACTCCTTTCAAAGGGATATGGGGGTCAGGATCCATCTAATGGCATGTATGTACATTCATTGTGGGGAAACTAGCCTATTCAAAAAAATATATATTTTCCTCCAAAATCCTGAACCACCCCGGCCCTTACCATTTCGGCCTGAAAGTTGTGATAATTCAAATTTTTACAATATTTGCCCCTACACCCCTTTCAAAGGGATATGGGGGTCAGGATCCATCTAATGGCATGTATGTACATTATTGTGGGGAAACTAGCCCATTAAAAAAAATATATATTTTCCTCCAAAATCCTGAACCACCCCGGCCCTTACCATTTCGGCCTGAAATTGGTGTTTATTCAAATTATCACAATATTTGCCCCTACGCCCCTTTCAAAGGGATATGGGGGTCAGGATCCATCTAATGGCATGTATGTACATTCATTGTGGGGAAACTAGCCTATTCAAAAAATATAATTTTTTCCTTCAAAATACTGAACCACCCCGGCCCTTACAATTTCGGCCCGAAAGTTGTGACAATTCAAATTTTTACAATATTTGCCACTACGCACCTTTCAAAGGGATATGGGGGTCAGAATCCATTTAATTGCATGTAGGTACATTCATTGTGGGGAAACTAGCCTATTAAAAAAAATATATATTTTCCTCCAAAATCCTGAACCACCCCGGCCCTTACCATTTCGCCCTGAAATTGGTGTTTATTCAAAATATCACAATATTTGCCCCTACGCCCCTTTCAAAGGGATATGGGGGTCAGGATCCATCTAATGGCATGTATGGACATTCATTGTGGGGAAACTAACCTATTAAAAAAAATATATATTTTCCTCCAAAATGCTGAACCACCCCGGCCCTTACCATTTCGGCCCGAAAGTTGTGATAATTCAAATTTTTACAATATTTGCCCCTACACCCCTTTCAAAGGGATATGGGGGTCAGGATCCATCTAATGGCATGTATGTACATTATTGTGGGGAAACTAGCCCATTAAAAAAAATATATATTTTCCTCCAAAATGCTGAACCACCCCGGCCCTTACAATTTCGGCACGAAAGTTGTGATAATTCAAATGTTTACAATATTTGCCCCTACACTCCTTTCAAAGGGATATGGGGGTCAGGATCCATCTAATGGCATGTATGTACATTCATTGTGGGGAAACTAGCCTATTCAAAAAAATTAATATTTTCCTCCAAAATGCTGAACCACCCCGGCCCTTACCATTTCGACCTGAAATTGGTGTTTATTCAAATTATCACAATATTTGCCCCTACGCCCCTTTCAAAGGGATATGGGGGTCAGGATCCATCTAATGGCATGTATGTACATTATTGTGGGGAAACTAGCCCATTAAAAAACTAGATGGAACTTTGACTGCGCGCAGTCGAAAATGATGCCTCCGTCATAGAGCAAGTTTACAAACCAAAACAGATTTTTTTTTTAAAATCAAGTTTCATTGAAATCCATTAACAGGTTCTCAGAATATTGTTATTACAAGCAATTACTCATATACATATATGACCCTTTGATCTTTGACCTCATGGCCCTAAAATCTACTCAGTTCATTGGCTCTGCAAGATGTCCTGAGTTAAAGAGTAATCCAGCTGTCAGTTCTAATGAGAATGCGATTACAAGCTGTTTTTGCATACATAATGAGCCCTGTGACCTTTGACCTCGTGACCCCAAAATCTATTCAGTTCATCGGCTCTGCAAGATACATACATGACCAAAGTTTGGCAGAAATCCATCAATCGGTTCTTGAGATAACGCGATCACGAGCTGTTTTTGCATACATAATGAGCCCTGTGACCTTTGACCTTTGACCTCGTGACCCCAAAATCTAATCAGTTCATCGGCTCTGCAAGATACATACATGACCAAAGTTTGGCAGGAATCCATCAATCGGTTCTTCAGATAACGCGATCACGAGAACGGGACGTACGGACGTACGGACGGACGGACGGACAACCCGAAAACATAATGCCTCCGGCTACTTCGTAACGGAGGCATAAAAATAGTCAAATCTGATACCAACTAAATTTAAACTTAATGAAAACTGCTCATGAACAGATGACTTTTCAGTCTGTTTTAGAATTGGTCAACTGTGATTGCCTCCTTAACAACATCAGGTATTCTGTTCCATATGTAGTCAAGTCTTTCATGAACCATACATGTACATATATACAGGATGTCTTTGGCATAAATGTTATCATTATTATTTTGCTCCTCAATTCAAATTCATTCAATACGTATTCATTCACAATGAAAGAGGAGTCTTGACAATCTTTCAAAACCATAAATATCTCTATTTTCATCATGTAAAATTAAAACTTCTTGAGTTTCAGATAAAATAAGTATCACAGTTGGAATGCCATCTCACCTGGTATGCTATGCCTCTGCCCTTGTCTTCCTCTGGCTCCTATGGCAGGGGATTGGTCTCCCGCACCTATACACAAAAAAGGAAAATAAAGGTAAAGGAAATCTTGAGTACTTCAAGTGATATACAGATAACTTCACTCAGAGAAAACTTGTTCAAAGTGCTTCTGAATTGTCTATCCTTCAAAAGTGGACTGTTTAGACCAGCACAATATATAAAGAAACTAACAAACGGGCCCTCTTCGGATCTGTCAAACTCATACCTCAGTCACACTACCAAACCCACTCTAGCGGCTTTTGATAGCTACAAAGTGGTAGGCTATTTGGGGTTGCCCATCCAATTGATTGAACTTTTTTAGTTTGGTCTATTCACTATGAACACGACGGACAAAATATACAGTTCCTCAGGTAGACAAAGGAACATCCCTTCACTGCTATTATGTAAAAAGGTGAATATGCATGTGACACGTGTTCTACACATTTTTACATAATAGCAGTGAAGGGATGTTCCTTTGTGTACCTGAGGAACTGTATATTTTGTCCGCTTTCTTTGTCAGTCATGTTCATAGTGATTGTCATTTTGGTGCGACAAGTTTATCAAAATTAAACTGCTCATTTCACTCAAATGCCTTCTTCACTTACCTGCATGAGTTGCCACATGTCTCTTTTTGATTGGTCCTCTCTGGATCTGTCTAGCTCTAGACCCAAAGCCCAAGCACTGCAGAGTCTCTGTTAGGAAACGATGGGTTGGAGATACACAGCATACCACCAGGAGCTTAGCATCTCCACCTGTATGAGTGGATAATGGCTCAGTGATTAAAGGTACCGTAATGCATCGATAATGGCTTAGTAGTTTATAGGGTAGGGGTCTTAGAAGTAACAGATCGTTGGTCAGAGACACAGAGCATACTTCAAACCACAAGATCATGGGTTGGTAATCTAGGGTAGGGGTCTTAGAAGTAACAGATCGTTGGTCAGAGACACACAGCACACCACCAGCAGCTTAGCATCTCCACCTGTATGAGTGGATGATGGCTTAGTGGTTAGGGTAGTAGACTTCAAACCACAAAATCATGGGTTGGGAATCATGCATGGATATGGCTTAAAAGTAACAGATCGTTGGTCAGAGACCCAAAGCCCAAGCACTGCAGAGTCTCAGTCAGGAAACGATGGGTGGGAGATACACAGCGTACCACCAGGAGCTTAGCATCTCCACCTGTATGAGTGGATAATGGCTTAGTGATTAAAGGTACCATAATGCAAAGTTTTGGGAAATTTCGAAAATTGGATGGATAGTAATTCTTCAAAATTTTGATATATTTGGATGCCCCTGTGGATGTATTATAATCGCTAGAAAATTTAGCCCCTAAAACACTTCTACTTTCGAGAGATTGAATATTAAAAAATTTACGGGTGTTCCAGGTAAATTTCAAATATTTCAAATAGCGCCTAAGGCCATTCCTTGGTAGCTGCGACCATGAAAATCTCAGTATATGCAGTTCTGATACATAATTTCCAAATGGGAATAGCATATCGGCCGATCGTAGTCAAGAAACATTGTTTTAAAGCTTAAGTAATATCAGTCTTGAGAGGGTGCTATACAACAAAAAGAGTTTATCATTTACAATTTTATCACTTTAGACTCAATTTCAACCGCAACAACGATCACTGAATATTGTAGGATCGCATATATGCTTCCAATATGTTCATTTGATCCTAATTTATCACCCCATACCAAAACTTTGTATTACCTTTAAGGTAGTAGACTTCAAACCACAAGATCATGTGTTGGGAATGATGCATGGATATGGCTTAGACATAACAGATCGTTGGTCAGAGACACACAGCACACCACCAGGAGCTTGGCATCTCCATCCGTATGCATCGATAGTGGCTAGTGGTTAGTGTAGGGGTCTTAGAACTATAAGGTCATGGGTTCAACTGAATCCTTTATTGTCACACTTGAAGGTCATACAGGTTCTGGTAGGTTATCACCACAGCTCTCTTTCTCTCTTTATTTATTTGGGGAGGGGGAAGAGGAGACCAATCAGCTTTCTCTCCAGGTACTACAGCATATACTTGTAAAATCACATGAATAATGACAATTACCTTACTTTATAAAATATATCTCTACATGCAACATTAATTTCTTTGATTTTTTCCAAAAATCTACTGACCAACAAGTACCCTGGACAGCATAATGCTCTCTTAACAAGGGAATCGCTATTAAGGCTGCAGTAACTCAGTTTTCAAACTTAATACTGGAAATGCAAGCCAAGGGACAATGGCATTGTTTGCACCTGGCTAACAACAATAGAAGAGTTGAATTCCAAAAGGAGTTTAATCCACTTTTGATGAAAATTAAGTTATTGATATCAGAACATGGTTTACTTCAGTACCCACCTTTCAACAAAAGTATTTACAAATTTAGTATTTGAGCAATTATGAAAAAAATGCACCTTCTGTTATCACTTTTCCATAGATGCCTGTACAAAATCTGGTAAACAAATACATTTTTTCTCTCAAGTTACAAAGATGGATTTAGCTCCTTTTGGAATTAACCTCTTCATTTGTTTAACATACATGTACCTATAGAGTCTTTCATAAGGTGTGTGAGTCTTGAGTTCCTGTAAGGCACATGACCTCTGCCTTCAGCCAAAGCTCCTAAGACATCAGCCAACGCTGACAGACTTCTGTTGATGTGAGATGTCTCTCGCAGCGCAGACCCTGTAACACCAGACATACCTGCAAGGGAGTGCAGTAGACATACGGGTAAAGCATCTACCACCTTGAATAATAAGTCAAACATTATATTGGAGAAGATCCAATGCAATGCAAATGCATTTTAAAGGGGAGAAATCACTCAAAATTATTTTCTGTTTGTCTGGGATCCATGCCATTGTTTTATTCAAAATGTCAACTTTGAATATATGAAGAGAAATTAAGAGATCTTAATTTTGGTGATTGGTTCATGAACTTTGAAGTAAACTGTCCAAAAGGGATTGGCATTCACTGTTAGCTAGATCTACTAGCTATTCTGAATGTTTTTCCTTTGCCATGAATACAAAAATAAAATGTGGAAAAATTCTCAAATAAAATCACATCAAGTTATGGAGATTTCTAAAGATCCTTACCAACACATTCACTGCCAGCTAGGTCGACCAGTTGTAGCTTAGTTCTAATGACCTCCTGCTCATCTCTCATAGACGATGAACGAGACGGGGACTGACTTCTAGCCCTGGATGAAGGCCTGCAGGAAAACAGAGAACAACAATGAGGATTATAATAAAACCACAAGTTATTCATAAAGTAGAAAGCCCAAGATACACTTTGGATGAAAAACATAACACACATATCTCTAGAACACTCGACTGGTTCAATACATTATTGAAATGAAAGCTCATATGAAATGGAAAAGATGGAAAGTTATTTTTTTTATTATATGTGCAGCAAACTGTGAGGAAATTGTGAAACACTTTATTACAGTTAGGAAAAAGTATTTAAATTTTTTCTTTCATGGTTAAAGTATTCAATGTCACATGAGCCATTCGTGGCCAATCCTTGCACTGGAATTTTTCGACATGGGATATAAAATATACTAATGAATAATTGAAAAAAATTCTATTTATACACATCTACAAGTAACTCCACTTCACAGATCTTTTCACTGGTTACAGGCAAAGAAATTTCAAAGTTATTTCATCTCTTCTGGCAGCCATCAGACTGCACCATCTCCTCCTTCTACTCGCCGGAATGTATACTCATAGGCTCGACAGTAAAAATCATACTTTTCTACCATAAATTCTTACATCTAATTAATGCTATGCCTAAGAGGATATAAATACATGTCTACACAATTACTTGTGAGATGGAGACTGGATGAGAGTGACAGTTAATGTAACAACGAGATGTGAACGACTGGAGTGGGCGTGAACCTGGGTCGCATCCTCATGGCGATAGGTCATTCCATGGCGCACAAGGTCAACGATCTCTACAGCGGTCGTTACAGCTCTACAAGAAAGAACCAAGGAATGATTCAATGTGAGTCAATTTCAGATGCAGTTTGAGTGCTTTAGAAAATAAGTCATTCCATTCACAAAATAGGGTTAAAGAAACTATAGATCATAGTGTAAGTCAGCCAAAGTACCAGATTATTGTGAAATGGCTTAAAATCATGAGTTTGACTCTCATGTCTAGTATCATTCAGTATCATACAACCCTTCCCTGAGTTGTTGTACATGAATTCTAGGATTTAAATCTTACCCTACAACACGTTTTAGACAACAAGAGAGTGACTGCCAGCCACTATTCCCTAAAAAACGGAACATTTATCTTAGTTGTAAAGACTGGTCAGAGAGCAAGAATAATGATAATGATTATGAAGATAACAATGGTCTATGTTAAATTGTATTGGATCACAGATTTAAGTGCTGAAGGGTCATTAGCATAAATTGGTGATTTGGACTATCATTCGTTTTGTGTGTGTGCTACGAATGTCCCCTGATAAGATCTAAATCACTGCTGTGTATACTTACCTCTGAGTTAAAGAAGTGACCTCCATTGACCCGTCATCCCCTGTGAAGATGTCATGGCGAGATGTGGCAGGATTCAAGGTCAAAAGGTCACGGATCTCGTTATTGTAGACTTCAACAACAGACACTTCCACGGTGTGTGTGTTGGGCTTTTCTCTCAGCAACCTATCAAAACACACACACAAAAATTCTAATTCTGTAAAGTTTTATACAGTAGGCTTAGGGTTGCACCATGTGAGAGAGAGGGGGTAGGATTGAAAAGGACCGTCAGTAATCTTTCTTTCTTGAATGTGTGTGTGTGTAGTCTTGAAAAAGACTGTTGGTAATGAAGTAGTTTACAGAATATGTACCTTTTAAGGTAAAAGAAATCAAAAATTAAACAAACAATTTTATTTTCTCATTCTGTAAAGGCTTGAATTTAAGCTTGTAACATGAGTTAGTCTACAGAATATGAACCTTTTAAGGAAGAAAAAATCAACAAATCATGAGTGACTATGCAAACACAGTTTAACACACCATGCACAGAGTTAACCTGTTGACTATGGGAACCGGGTGGCTACTGTATAAAGCCTATTGGACTGAATGAATCCAGTAGTCAATGGGTTCATAATCTTGATCAAGCTTGGCCCCAATGGAAAACATCAATGCCCTGCATAGTGATTGCCAACTTCTGAGATATAGTGATCAATATAAAGTTATTCAATATTAAAGTCTTAGCAGTTGCATGATCAGGCACAAATATTTTCTGTACACTTTTTCTTGTAGATAATCTGCCTCCTTCAATACTGAAGATTCTTGCACTTGACAATGAATCTAACATACTTGTATCTCTCATATACATTTATTTCAAAGTAAACAACTAAGGAGCACATCATCAGCTTTGATTATCAGCAACTGTCTTGACTTGACCACTACTTTCTCTTAGTTTATTGTGGTATTGTATTGATTAAAATGTATTATATTTTCATCTTTATTGCCATCTTGTACTTGTTACACCTGTCTGTTTGGCTCACTATTGTATATTTACTGTATCTATAACTTTATTGTATTACTTGTAAATATGATCAGTTTCAGTCCTTGGACCTTTGAATCTTGTATATTTATATGTATTTTTAAACCGAAATAAATAAATAAATAAATAAATAACTGTTTCTCCACACACTAACCTGAATAACTCCCTGGCAGCCCTTGGTACCACCCCATCTTCCTCACTCTCATCCAGAATGGTTCTCGTCTGCGTCAGTCCTTGTGTATAGCGCCCTCCCAGCATAGTGTGCGTCTTCCCGCTACCTGTCTGACCGTAGGCCATGATGCACACATTATACCTGCGGGGTGTTTCACAAAGATACCAAGTTGAACTTTATACTCAAAGTTGGACTTAAATATTATGGAGAGCCATTTGTAGCCTTAAATAAATTCCACATCAAGAACACAAAATCTCCTTGATAATAGAAAATATAAATGATTTGAATCAACATTTTAAGCCTTTTAAAACAAATTTTACAAAATATTTTGATACTGTAGATGCTAATGGCTTTCTAAAACGGCATATTATTGATATTAATGTTATCTATGACTTATGTTGATACACAATTCATCTATAATTTTTCACTTTCAACATGGTCTTTAGTAATGATATTCTTACCCATCTAGAAGAGATGTGAGGAGTGGCTTGACTTCATTGAATACTTCATCTTGAGATTCACTCTGGTTGTACACTCTGCAATAAAATGTGATAGGATTATTCTGGGGATAAGCCCTGACACAACTTTACTTTTTTTTTCTCTGTATGTTTATCTCTATATGGATGTATTTCTATGTATTTTATCATGTTAATCATTTTATATTTTCATGTTTTTAACTGGAACATGGAAAACTTCTTATACTTCACATACATGTACAGAGGACACATAACCATTTTCAGATTCACTGCTGAAAAGGGTTGAGTCTGAACTCAATCCAAATTGACAGCTACCCACTCAAACCTTTTCAGAAGAAAATATGAAAGAGATATTCTCAAGTACAGAGTAGACCATGATATTTTTATAATGTAGAGTTCAAATTGTCTTGCCATGAAAGTGTCAAGTTCCTTAACTTGTTTAGAGACAATTCATTAAACTACTTCTGGTAATATTTTGAAATACTTCATAGAATTTGGCCAAATACAATCTTTATAATCACAACTTTTGTGTACGACTTTGACTGTAATATGCCTCTCACTGGTCTATTTACTTGCAATAATTCTGACAAAAGCACGATCACAACTACATACAAGCTATGAGATATATGCTTTACTGTATTGTCGAGTCTATATGACTGTGTTCTTACCTTTCAAATTCAAACTGACGACTGGTTTGAGAATGGCCTGGTCTGTTACAATTCACATTTACAGTTTCCTGCAAAAGAATTCAATTTGAAGAATATATTGATGCAAAGAATATGTTCTATTATCGAAGCCCATGTTCTACATTAATCAGGACAAAAAAAACCTGTGAATACATGAAATGTTCTGGCCTTTCTTTAATACAAAACTTCAGTTTTGTTATATACTTCAAAATATAATTCATATACTTCAGTATAAGAAAGATTATAATGCATGAATCATATCAAAGGGAACAAATACAATATACAGTGAATATTACCCATGACTGAATGTCATCATTTTACACAAAACATCATGCAAAACTTATAATGATAATAATAATAATGGTGTCGGTTTGATACACGTATCAATCCTTTAAATTAAGACAACAAAGAGAATGGCTTACATCATCATCAACATGAACCACTTCTTCAGGGCTGTCAAGATGTCTAAAAAATGAAAACAGAAGTAAAATAATAAAATTGATTGATTTACTACCTTTTCAGGATGAAATAATTCATTGCTATTTATCAACATCAAACACAATAAAGTGGAGAAACTAGTTTAACTACAAACAGCATGCTTATTCTGGATTCTTGAACAGTGAAGTGACATTTTCTTTAATTTGCATCCAATTTAAACATGCGTAATCAATATCAATACATAATATGCGACCTAAAAAATTCAATCATAGTATTATATTGCATTTATTGAAATCAGAAATATTCTAGTTACCATGTAAACAAAACCTCTTTAATACCACTTCTTACTCCAAAACATATTCAATATATTATCATTTTTTCTTTGTTTAGATATAAAAGCTATGAAATGAAAATGATACCCCACATATCGAAGTAGTGAAAAACTAAATTGTAAAACACAGTATCCAACAAGCCCTGAATTGATAGTTACCTGCTAGAAGTTGTCTGAGTACCACTGTAATCATACTCAAGAACTGGTCGCACCCGACAGTGAACTCGAATGTTTCCACGTAGCTCCTAAATTCATGCAGAAAATTTGGAAAAATAACTTGTTAGGTAACCCGATTTAAAGAATGGATGGAAATGGTTTTAATTCACACAACAACATATCAAACATTTGTCAGACTAACATTAGAAACACCCCTTCTTCAGATCTGTTTATAGAGATCTTTTTTCATTAGAAGAAAGACCATGACGTGTGATTAAAAGTGTGACTCTGTCTTCCTTTGCCGTTTCGTGCCTGTCAAAGAAAGTACATGTATAATATCCAGTATTTCTGGAGATTAGATTTTGCATTGATCACTTTAATCTCATTTAAATCACAGTTATCTTCTTTTTACTCAAAAATTACTGGCTCATTTTTTATAATTAAAAAAAAAAAAGTCTGAACTTTAAAACATAAATAATCAGATGAGTACTGTACAAAGTAGCTTTAGCCATGGTAAAAAAAAAAAAATCATTAAAAAAAATCTAAGTTTTACAAAATCAAATCAACTATCCCCCCCCCCTTAAAAAAATTAGCCATGTTGATACTGATTGATCGCCTACCACTAGAGTATTATGAAGCTCTCTCCTTCTGCATTTCTCTCTCATGTATTTATCTTGGGCCGATGTCAGCTCGCTCTGAAAGGTGCACACTCTACGCTGTAACACTGAACAAATAGAAAATAGACAAGTGTGTACAAGTGTGCACTAATGTCCTTTGGCAAGACATTCATCTACATTTGCCACTCTCCACCCAGGTGTTAAATGGGCACCAGCAGGAAGGAATTCCTTGAATGCTGGGAGCGCTGATATGGTAGCCTAGCAGACCCGGGGTACTGTTGGAGTGCCTTAAGCACCTTACTCGGTGGATATTTATGTATATATCAAATATTATATTATTATTACGTCTACAAAGGGCAGACAGACCATGAAGAAAGATAGGTGGGTTATAGAATATAAAAGAAAAAAAATTAATTTCAAGGGAAATAGCTACACTATTGATGTTTAAAAACATAATATAAAGATTAGTCTGTCTTCTCTCTATGTTTTATACAGCTTTTCGGAAATGCATGAGGAAACCATAGTGAGATGTTTGCCACAAAAATCATTTCACAATGTTTTTGCTTTTTAGATTACATTGCTGCCCATAACACTCTAATAATTTCAAAAGGCTGCTTCAAAACTTACAGTTGAAATCAACACTTTCAGTATACAGCGATTGCTTCAATCTCTCAGCTTCTGATAAAGCCCAGTTTTCAACACTCTGAGTTACTCTCGTTGGCATGGTAACCATTGCAGACCTCAATGACCTTAGGTCATCTTTGGCTTCCTGGTGATTGAAATATATTTTGTAATTAAAAAATTGTCAGTAAATGAAATTCTGAGTCATTGTTTTCATGTAAAGAAGATATCATACATAGGCTAGGCATGATGTGGGAAACATACAATTTAATTTTTCACTATTCTTTTTTTCTTCTCCCTAAGCCTGTCTGCACTAGTTTGACCAGGGGGAGTAGACCTCCCTGCAAGGTCACTGACAGGTTGTTATCTCATCAAATCAGCTCTCAATTAACATAAGAAAAATAGTATCTTAGGGGACCAACAGGCACCGATTAGGCATTGTTTGCTATATATAGAGGCTGCAAGTAGCTATAAGTATTGCAGTGGGGCTTTAAAAGAAATGACCAAATAACCAAAAGAAAAATTCCTTAGAGTTCTTGAGGTATAGTTGATACAAAAAATTAAAATCCTACAAAATATATGATACATGTAGATTACCATGACCTTTCACCTAATGGATCTAAAATCTGAATGGCTAATGGTTGTGTTACTTTCCAGTTTGAGTTTAAAGTTCACATAGCTTGCTGAATTCAAATGCCACATTACCTCAAGCTGGAGTTTATGGAAAATATATATCATACCAAAATCAAATCATGTCCAACAAGTAAATTCAAAAGTAATTTGGCAAATTGTAAACATATCACATATGTACTAATTGGCCGTCTACAAAAACATTTGTCTCTTATCATTCCATAGAGTATGCCAATTACATAAATACTGATGCTGTACTGAACATGCATTTCGATATGGAGGCAAAGATACCTTGATTTGTTTAAGAATTCCTCCTAGATCATCTGATTTCATACTATCTCTCTGCTTTGCAGTGCTAAGTGATGCTTCCATGCATGATGAATAATTCCTTTCCTCCTCAATCTCTGTCTGAAGCTGAAAATATATATATTTTTAAAGACCAACAGGTGACAGTATTGAATCCAATGAGCTTTCCAGTTTTGTAAGCAAAAATGTCTTTAATATATTTATAGATCATACACTAATTATTGGACCTCAAATATTCACTCATTTTTAATGCCAATGAATTCTGCTTTGTCCATATAATTAAAACTGTCACTGGCTTTACATGTACACAATACACATACTTTATTTTAATAGGAGTACACAATGTTTATTCCATACAAATTTAATGAAATGGAATATGTTCTTCACATTGTATAATCTAATCCAATAATCTTCATTAAAACTTATTAGAAATTGTTTTATATATGTTCAAATAGACTGATTGCTTTATCATTTTGTAGCTTTAACCAATGACTACAATTAGTTTAAATTTTCACACAAATATCAACTACAATTATGAGAACAAATTTGATCTACACAGAAAATAATCATACTTAATCATGCAGCCTAATTTTTCATGTATTTTTCAAAAAATAAATGGTTTGATGAAAGCATGAAACAAGAAACATCTTTAGATCCATTTCTGTTTATTAGATCGTCTTAATGACAGCTGCTATATGCAGCCTCGTCTATTTAATATTTGCCTAAAACTTCAGTTAATTACATTCAGAAAACCACAGTTAGAATGTTATGGTAATTGAAAATTAGTTAAATTGATTAGTTAGTATACTGTATATAGCACTACTCCAGTAGAAGGAAAAAAGATGTAGAAATGCTCTCAATTTACCCTAGATTGCTCTCAAAAAAGGTATTTGGCTTTGTAAAAATTAAAAATTAATTAATCAACAAAAAAATGTCCTTACCTTAGCGAGTTTGAGATGAAGAATTGCATTTTCAGTTTCAAGACATACAATCCTCTCCTCTTTCTCCTGAAAACATGGGGAAATAAAACAGAATGTCAATACCGATGCCCAACTTTGCCAATGCATCCAGTGTCTACAGTTTTGAAAATGGTCTGGGCAAGTACCGGTACTGTAAAAGTGAACCTGTTGAGTATTATTTCTATGCTGTCCCACCTAGCCTGGAAGACATGGCATAATTGTTGCTAAAGGGTAAACAGGCCCCAAGTTCACATTTAGCAGGGTTCCTCAGCACGGAGTGAGTCCCAGCATGTTCTCTTCTCGTTGTCTTTCAGGCTAGCTAGTCCGATCCTGTCATGATGGAACTGAATAGAGAGGCTTATTAAATATTAAAACCTGCCTTCAGAAGTTTTCATAAGTATCCATAAGTAGGTAATGTAATACTTTGAATATTTGCAATGATTCATATCATTCAATTATATAAAAGCATGAAAACAAGAAAACAATGCATATGTTAAATGCAAACATGAATTGGTCTAAAATTAAAAACAATATAATGAGAATGATTATTAAAGAGAATGAGTAAAGATGGACCAAGAAGATAGACCTGGAAGCTCTACTGCTGCCTCAGCATTCTTCCAGTATTTGCGGTAAAGTAACGATCAATGACAAGACTCAAACTAGACCTAGGTCTACATCTGATCTGATGAAAACAGTAACAACTAACACTAACAATAACATTGTGAAACAGGTGAAAGAGTGTCATATAACTAGACTCTACACTAGACCGAAAGCTTCAGTCTCTCTAATCGTCGGTTGTTCCACTGAGACTACGTCTGGCTCCACTAGACCTCCGATTACAGAGACTGAAGTCTGGGGACCTCTTTCTGTGAGGCACTGTACGGAACAAATGGTTCGGTTCGACCGGACCGCGATGAATGAGATATGCAACGAGATTTTCACTCTTTACATCCTCATAACTGCTGCAATTATAACACAAATTAAAAGTAACATATATATAGCTTATTTGACTTACGATAGCTTGCTCATTTAGATCCTAAATTAATGATTAATCCGAGAAAGTCTCGTCGTCAACATTATCCGTCTTGGTGTTAGTTGATGAATATTCATTTTTTCTTTTCGAACGTCCAATAGCTACAGTAGCTACGTACGAGTAAGCCCAGCTTGACCAACGAACTCCCACGAAACGAGTGCTCTGATTGGCCATTTGGCTATGTTTTGGTAGGTTGACCCGGAAATATTTTGGCCGCCGGGTCATATAGCCCTATGTTCCGAGTGCATGAATGTTCAGAGATACAAATTGGATAATTCATATAAGTAAGTCCGTAAATTATCAATTTAATATTGAGTTATCAAATTTTGATAACTGTAATTAGGACAAATGACATACCGACCTAATTAGATCTAAATAAAGAAAATCGGGGAGAAAATGTCGTGGACGAAAGTATGCACATATAGGCCTATAGCCATCCCCACGGTACGAGATCTCTGGGTTGCCATATGTAGGCTATTGGGGAATGACAACAAATGTCAGTTTTATTAAAGAAATGACCCAAATCAGATGGTTATTGCTGTCTAACTCTACACTAGACCGAATTTTCCGTCTCTTTCGTTCGTTAGCCTCTTATTGGGGTAGGGTCGGCTCTCTCTTTAGAGACGGAAGCCGTTTATACACATGTCCTTGCTAACGCCACGGCCAGTTCTGGTCGTAGCGTTTTGCCCCCAAAATCCCCCAAAATGTCATTTTACCTCGAGCATGTTATATTGTAAATTAGGCCTAGGCTATAATAAATCAGTTCCACTTACCAACTTGACTGAAATAATCAGTTTAATAGTCCCTTTTTAGGAAATTATGGGTCAAAATCGGAATCCATGTTGAAAAAGATTTTCAAAATGGATTTCGATTTTGACCCATAATTTCCTAAAAAGGGACTATTAAACTGATTATTTAAGTCAAGTTGGTAGGTGGAACTGATTTATTATAGCCTAGGCCTAATTTACAATATAACATGCTCGAGGTAAAATGACATTTTGGGGGATTTTGGGGGCAAAACGCTACGACCAGAACTGGCCGTGGCGTTAGCAAGGACATGTGTATAAACGGCTTCCGTCTCTAAAGAGAGAGCCGACCCTACCCCAATAAGACTAAGAGGCTAACGAACGAAAGAGACGGAAAATTCGGTCTAACTCTACACTAGCTACGGTACTTCAGCACTGCATGCTTTTTACCTTTTCATAGTTGTAATATTAGATAATAGAAACGAGGTGGGAGTAGCGGAAATTATAGACCCTTTTTTATGCAGGTCGAGGGGATGAGAAAGTCCCAGAAACGGGAGGACTTGATGGAGCCAGCGTCGCCTCATATGCGCTACGCCTCAGCCACGGGGCGGGCGCGGCAGGCGTTGCCGTTGGCACGGCTGTGGGAAGCCGCTGAAACAGAGACGAGGATTGCGCTGAACCAATTTCACATCTCACATACATGTACGGGTAAACGAAAATTTTGAAGAAAAACAACCTCAAATGTTTACCCTAAGCTTTTTCTTGCACTGCTTCACTTGCTCTGGAATGAAGTGTCTTGAATCAAATTCTAACGGCATCTTTTAACCACTGGCCCACTCTTTTCACACAACAACAAATCTGAGACATGTTGTTGTTGTTCGTTTGGTATTATAGTCTAATGGCTATTAGTCAAATTTGACTATTGTTGCCAATTTCATCGCATCTCTTTCTTTTAATGTCTTGGTAAAATTATTATTTCTTTCTTTCTTTTTCCAATGTCATTTTAATATAATATTAGTCATAGTCTACAAAAAAATAAAAACGAAAAATTATTTCAAATTAAACCACGATCCGCACACAGTTCCAACTCACGCTGGCCCTGTCCTGTTTATGGTACGCAAAAAGGGCAAAACGAAATGAAGAGATAAATGGGCTTTTACCACAATATTATTATGATCCCATTTAATAACATTTAATTCAATTCAATTCAATTCAAGACTTTATTCCAGACTCAGCTGCAACAGCAGAGGTCCATACAACATATTTACATTTAGATATAAACAATGAACAAGAATAAGAGAGCAACATAATATTACAAAACTGACATAATTTTCAATATGGAGCTGGCGGCATAAAGGGTATTTTTTTAGGTGGCCTGACTTGGCCCATCAATTCACGACATATTTTTTTTAGTGGACGTCCCCCCTCAATTTGTTTAGGGGGGGTGGTCCCCCCTCAAAATTTGAAAAAGTGCACACAAAAATGTATAACAAATACTGACTAAAGATTGCAAAACACTTTTAGGCTCTGGAGGGCCCAAGAGTGCAGCGTGTATAGACAAATAAAAATGCAACAATCTTCTCACTCGGTAGCTACGCTCCCTCGCATAATATCCTTCAAAATGTACAAGTATATACCGAGAAAAGTGAAGTGTGAAAAAGGATATTGCTTGTTTATACTATAGTTTTGCTAAGGAATGTAATTTTTTTAATACAACCAAAACTTCAAAAACCTGTGAGGGGCCCGGGTAGTCACTTCCGCACCTTCACCCTTCTCGTTCACTATGCTCCCTCGCACTAATTGCGTATCGATGGGGGAGGGGGAGCTTGGGGGAAGTTCCCCCCTCCAAAAATAAAAATATAATGTGGTTTATATCTTATTCGATACGAGTGATTTACAAAATTGCTGAAATGGCTTTTTTTTCTTCCCCACCAAGGGCCCTAAGGCGGGCCCCTGGTTGCTCATGAATACCTAAAAACCCCGAGCTTCCAGGGGCTCTGCCCCCTGGACCCCCACCAAGGGCCCTAAGGCGGCCCCCTGGATGCTCATCTGACCGTAATTAAATGTCTAAAGTGCCTGCGCTTCGAGGCTCTTCCCCTGGATCCCACCAATTGCCCTAAGGCGGTCCCTGGATGCTCATCTGATTGAAATTTATCGCCTAAAACCCCTAAGCTGCCCCCTCGACCCCACTCCAATTAGTGACCTGCATGTCAGTACATGTTAATAAGGTATCATGCTTATCTGACCGTAATTAAATGCCTAAAACCCCTGAGTTTCTCGGGGCTGGGCGCCTTGATCTCCATCGGGGCTTTGCCCCTGGACCCCACGCCAATTTACGATCCACTTGCTTCGCTCGCTTTGCTTTACCTGATCGTAAATACTTTAGCCCCTCCCTCCCACTTTGAAAACAGTTGCCATGGTCTGCGTAACATGTAAGAATGGTGGTGATGCGGACTTTGCCCCCCCCCCCCCCCCCCCTCAAAAAAAAAAAAAAAAAAAAAAAAAAAAAAACGTTTTTGCTCATTACGCCACTTGCTCCCTCGTCCCTCGCATTTCGTCCACCCCCTCCCCCCTCCGGTCATGAAAAGAAATCGCCGCCCCTGGTAGTGAGCGTCTGGAAAATGGCGCCAGGAAAGCTCCCCATGGAGTGGAGAATGTGCATATATCGTGAGCGGGCAGGCAAGCTGGGGTAATAATGTAGCTGTATAAAGCGCTTACAGACACCACCGATGTACTATATAAAGCGTTATATAAAAACGGAATATTATTTTTAAAGCCGATTATTATTATTATTATTATTATTATCATTAATATTATAATCATTTCAAGTAAAAACCTGCCTCTATCATGCAGATTAATATAACTTGTTACGCCAAACATGTCCATGACAATATTCACTGTCTTATTCCCACTTCCCTGGGTGTTCCAATCTATTTTGAAACGGGGGGGGGGGGGGGGTAATATACGTGTAATTTTGTCGGTGGGTATGATTTGTATCAAAAAATAAAAAAAATACTAGGCCTATCCTGTATTTAAATCTTAGAAAGCGATAGAGAGAGAGAGAGAGAGAGAGAGAGGGGGGGCGGCGATAGTGAGATATATAAAGAGAGAGGGAGAGAGAGGATGGGGAGGAGGGGATAATGAGAGCCAGAAAGAGATGTGCGAAGAGGACAATATACCCAATAAAACGAATAATGTCAAGTATGAGAAACTCAACCAACATATTTGTAATTATTTCTAATATTTTGGCATGAAAGCTAGATACTATAAATAATTTGTTACTTTCCCTAATAGACTATTTTGTTGTAATGTAATCAAATCTAATGCATTTTACATTATTGTTTCGTTGACCTGTTACAAAATTGTCTTTTAGTAGTCAGAATGCGCATTGCATGCATTAGTATTATTGTTGCTCTATGAAGGACAAACGTTATGACTTGTCCTACTTTATATACAATACGTAATGTATGCAATTCGAAAATGGGCTATTTTGCCAGTTATACAATAATTGTTATTGTTGTTGATGTAGCGTAAAGGGGACTAAAATACAATATGTAAATATACGATTTCGTAGTTAGCACATGGGTCAACTGACCCCAAATATCCACAGATCTTTTACTCATGGAGAAGTCCCAATTTGTGTATTTTAGAATAATCAATGCCAAAGTCATGTATGTGCTTCATGAATAGCTTATGTTTGCCCTCTTGTCACTATGAACATGACGGACAAAGAAAGCGGACAAAATATACAGTCCCTCAGGTAGACAAAAGAACATCCCTTCACTGCTATTATGTAAAAATGTGTAGAACGGGTGAATTAATATGCATGTGACACCAGTCCTGTTCTACACATTTTTACATAACAGCAGTGAAGGGATGTTCCTTTGTCTACTTGAGGAACTATATATTTTGTCCGCTTTCTTTGTCCGTCATATTCATAGTGTGTGTCATAGAATGTACCGTAGGTGCACATATGAATAATGATTACATAACATGAGCACGTATTCATCTCGGTGGGTTTACAGGGAATTCCACGCATATTGAATTAAATAGACTGAGTGTGATACTTATAGACTACTCATCAATCCATAAAAATCTCAACAAAAAATATATTTAATATGCCTCCGTGCGTTCCACCGTACGGTCAATAAAACATCTCATTACATAATATATTGAACCGCCTCATATACGACATCATAAACACAGCAATACTCATTCCAGGTGATTAAATATCACAAACAACATGCTGGATAAAAATATGGAAAAAATTCCGTGTTATTATATAGCGGTAATTATATATACACTCTGAATGTCTACCAATCTCCTAAAGTCGTATAATTATGAATCAATGCCACGCCTAAAAAAATGCAAAGCCGTCTGTATAGACGCAACACAAATCAAGTCAAGCTATAAAACAAAACTTTCATGTTTTAAGATAAGTCGTATAACATCACTATTCCTATAATTGCATTGATAGCAAAGTAAAAATCAATTTTATGTTTAATTATCTCTACATACCTGTGTATAAACTGTAACAAAATATATACAGGCTACCTTGACAGCTTGAATGACATAGGTACGACCATGGTGAAACTACCGGCTTGGTTTAAAGCCCCATAACACTGTCCTACTTGTAGCTACCTCCTCCCTCTATATATGTTTTTTTCTTATGTTAGACGAGAGCTGAGTTAATGAGATAGCCACCTGTCAGTGACCTCGCTGTGTGGTCTAATCCCTTCTGGCCCAGTAGTGTTGACGGTCTTTAATTTAAGTGGACGAATGTCGGTTATACAAATGCCCATCAGGCCCTTGCCTGACATACCTCCACCGGCTCCACGTCTATCACGTTAATCAAGGGACTACGTTGCCCTTAGAGTAAGTATACAAGGCCCACGTGATTATAAAAGTAATGTAACACGAATGTATAAATCAACCACACCCAAAGTTATGTAGGGTGTTCTTAAAGAAGTTTGGTCACTACAAGATCATAATTGAGAGACCAATGGTGAGAGCAGCCAGTGGCATGTCAATGTCCTGCCACAGTTAAGTCCAACTTAAAGTCGATCCTATCTTTGTGAAACGCTCCCAGCAGGCGCGTAAACAGGGGGGGGGGTTGGGGGGTTAAACACCCCCCTTTGGTATTTTTATGTGTGTAAACCCCCCCCCCCCAATCACCCCCCTAAACCCCCCCCCCCCTTTGGATTTTTTTTTTTTTTTTTTAATTATTAATTATTATTCCCATGGCTGACCTAAAAAGGTGACCTTACCCCCCCCCCCCCCCAACGGAGCCAAAAGTCAAATTTTCAAATTTCGAGACCAAAAAAAAAGAAAAAGTGTCCTCTTCCCCCCCCCCCCCCCTCGCTTATTTAGCGACTGGCTGAGTCGTTGCGATTTTTTTTGGGACCAAAAAAAAAAAAAAAAAATGTCCTCTCACCCCCCCCCCCCCCCCCCCCCCCTCCCCCCGGTTTATTCAGAGGCTGGCTGAGTCGTTGCAAAATTTTCGTTTATTTCCCACTTAAAGACTTTGGCCTGCAAATGGGACATAGTAGGCCTACCTTTAACAAAAAGAAGGGACCGAACTACATAAAGAAAAAAACAGTGAGACAGAGTGGTCTTGTGGATAAGACTGATCGCTTCACAATGCAAAGATATGGGTTCGATTCCCAGTTTCTCATTTACCCTTATTTTATTTTGTATTTTGTATACATGTAGCCCATGATTTTTAAAATATGTTAAAAGGGACCCCCCCCCCCCCCCCAACTAAAGAAGAATGTACCCTCTGTGCATAATTGAGTAATGATTACATAACATTCAGGAACAACATTCGTCTCGACGGTTTTAAGAATTTTTGCCAAAATACTTTCTCCGAAGTGGCTACGACGACTCAGGCGTGGCGAGATTTCAATGGGCATGATTTACGATCTGTAATCGGATTGGATGAAAGTTTGCGCGCAGCATGTGACGTCACCAAACTTGATCCAAGAGATACTAGTCTGCCAGTGCATACGCAATTTTGACTTTTTTACAAAAACTTAGAAAAGTCGAAATCAACCTGAAAAATGCAGAACTCGTATGTCTGAGTAGCATAATGATGTTTTGTTCTTCTTCTTCAAACAGGGAATAGAAGAGGGGCCGTGCGGTGGGGGGGGGGGGGGGGGGGGGGGAAGGGTCACATCACTTTGGCTTTCAGGTATAGCCCATAGGCGAGGGATTTATTGCCTGAATTCATTGATTTAGCTCCATCTTATCGAGTATTGTTCTTCCAAGGAAGATGACTTAGCAAATAAAATGTTGAAACACTCAGATTTTGGTCGGCCATTCCATTGGATTCGTGTATATAATATTCTCGATTTGACTCAATAATTCTTGTTTATATCTTCTTGATGTATAAATATTGGGAATTTTTAATTTGATATCATCCGGGGATATCATAGAATGTCCATTGCTACCACATACAAGCTTACTGTCACAATACAAAACATTGTGCCTTCGAAAGTCCAGACTACCCGGATCCCTTAGTCACATGCGCTATATAGCGAGATCGCGCTCGCTCGATCGCATACACTGTATAGATTCTACATACTAATTGCAGCCATTAATAGTTGGTCGACCTTAATAGTTTCATGTACGTGTGGAATAAGTGCAGTCCCAGCTCAGGAGCACGTAAATCTCATATTTTGTGTTGATTTGATTTGAAGGGAAGACTTACATCTCGCCATGTCTACGGAACCGGGAGTAGAGAGTATGTATTTTAAAATTATTGACGAACTAGATATGCGTGTGTTTAGAATAACTATTATAAGGAGTAATTGTGTTTGTGGGCAATCTTGAGTGCACTAGCAGATGACAGCTCTGATCATTATGCATTGGAGTGATATTAGCAGGCTGTACAGGCAACCAGTTGCAATACTACTAGTATAGTGTACTCTTCTGCCATTTCTTTGTATTTCAGTAGGCGGCACAGCCTCATCGTCTGCAAGCACAGACTTTGTTTTGAAGTTGTGTTTTGTTTGTTACATGTAGTTGTTCCAATAGTCGGTCTCTTTTTGTAGTGTAATCAAAATCTAATGTAGATCTAGACTCTAAAAAAAAGTCTAAGACTGTCATAGTTACTTGGTAGTTAGTAAATGTACAGACAACTTTATCAAGTGCCCGACTCGTTCTACTCTTCTCGTGTGCTTTTGCTTTATAGTTGCAGGTCAGAGAGTAAATAGGGACTTTTAGATTTGCGTGGACTGAAACGTGTGACGTCCATTCAAGACAGTGCATTAAAAGGACGTCGATCGTAGCATAGACCTATTGTCTTGGTGTGAATCTAAAAGTCCGTAATGTTGGACTTGTTCCTACCAATACCGATAAGCTCTCGAGCTTTCGTGGGTTATCCTGTTCAAGCTGACTTAACTTTGATCTGTTATTAAATTGTATGTTGGAAGCTTGGCCAATAAAAATATATCAATACCAATCACCAATGCTTGCTTGTAGGCGTACTGTGTAAATACAGCTTCTGATAGTGGTAGGCAATTTTTTAATTTGTATTAATATTTGCCTTGTTGATGGCCTGAATGGCCTATGGCACTCAAACTAATACAAAACACAAAGTCAGTTCAAAGTCTTCTGATGCATCAAATAAGATAACCAAAAAACAAACACTGATTGAAATCATTTTCTCACAGAATTAGATTGATAGTGATAATTACAAACCTTTCCATTTCTCTGTGTGTGCCAAAAAGACTTCTAATATACCGGTATATACTTGTTTTACATTCAAATTTGATATTTTTTTAAATAAACTGTTCAAAAGGTTAAAGGCATATTAATACATTGTAGATTAAGACTATTAAAGTCCATCATTTTTTTTTTTTTGGGGGGGGGGGGGGGTAATTAGATACTGCATGGACCTCAGCAGATCTTGATGATATTTAAATAATGAAGAAAACAAATATTGTACACAGATCTATATGGGCATAGAAATGCTTTTGTAAAGGTGAAATATTTCAAAAAATGTTTGTTGCTGATGATATTTTATATAACTACAATTAAACACTTCTATGAGCTGTTAGTTGTGTTTGTACATGTAAATATATTGTTCTGGAGTACTGTCATCAGAAAACTGTAAATCTAGCATGTAATTAGTTTGCTACACTATGGCTTAATTTACACACCATGGGAAAGCTACACAATATGACAACAGTCCAATTTCTTTAAAAAAATAAATATATAATATATAATTACAGATTCTTATATGCTTCTTATAAGTATCGGCTTGCATGATGCAACCGTAAGCCTATACTCATCTACTGTATAGCTTCTTAAATGTATGATAAACTGGGGCATCAGGTTGGTTCTGCTTATGTGTCCTTGATCTGCTTTTGTGTCCATTGTGCAAGACAGCATGAGGCAGTTCGTAATCAAGAACGTGATTGTTGTCCTCCTTCTTCTTCAAGATAATCTGCCTCTTTCAATACTGAAGATTCTTGCATGAGGAAAGAGGACACGTTTATCAAAGTAACCATGGTTTCATTCATCACGTTAGTGTCAGCTTCACTGTGGCGTAGCGCTATTGTCCATTGGATAGCTTCATGTAGATTGTACCTTGTAATTTCCTCTGACTTATTTGGTTTTAATGAAAAAATGTAGTCTTGCTCCCAGGCCCATGGGATGATTTTCTCCTGTATCATTCTTCAGTTAATTCTGAATTCAAAATGCCTCCGGCCCTCCAACTAGAAGTATAGATGTAATTTATATCTGTGAGACACCCCCCCCCCCTCGTCCTCCCCTATCAATGGACACATTTGTTGTAAAAGTAGGGAGATTTAATTTGTATACTTTAACAAAGGATTCGTACATCTTTGTCATGATCTAAATTTCTTGTTGGTTTTCTAGTTACGATATATATTCCCCCTCAATTTTCTGTGGATTTTCTGGATTTGAAAGTAAAAGAATTTTTTGTCCAACTGTTCCCTACCCCTAAGATAGATATGATATTGCTATCATTATTTGAGACTCAATATTGTGTGTGACCTTCATTAAAATGTTCATGTACTGTCTGTTTAGAGCAAGATGGGCATTAAATCATTATTCTACACAGGGTTAATACCTTTCTAGCTCAAAATAGAGTATATTTTCATCCATCATTCAATACAATCATACCTCTCCACACTCATGAAATTGTGTTCGTGCATAATATGAAGGTCATGCATACCATCAAGGTCATGCATAATATGAAGGTCATGCATAATACCAAGGTCATGCTCTAGTCTGAAGGTCATATCGTCCAAATATGGTATAACTGGGCATCGGTTATTGTGAGCGTGCACTGATGATTGGCCAGCTGTCTATATGTCAACTGGCACCTCCAAATAATCAAATGATTATCAGTCCTTATGAATAGTAGACAAAATGGGCATTGGGGAATGAGACCAACTAGAAATTAGACTAAATGAGCAGTAGACCAAATAGTACGTAGACTAATTGGAGAAAAGACCAAATGGAAATTAGACCTTATGGCTATTAGCATAAATGGTCATTAGACCAAATGATAAGTAGACAAAATGATTATTAGACCATGTGGATAGTAGACGGGCTGGGAATAGACCATTTGGTAGTAGACACCATGGTTATAGGCAAAATGGCAATTCACCCTCTAAGTATGTTTGTCTGTCTGTCCCCAGAGGTGCTAGTAACAGGTGCTTCAGGGTACATAGCAACTCACATCGTGCAGCAGCTCCAGGAAGCTGGGTACAAGGTCAGAGGGACTGTCAGGAGTCTGACCAATCCCAAGAAAGTTGGACCACTCAAGGAACTCTGTCCCAATGCAGCTCATGAACTGGAACTGGTGGAAGCCGACCTTACCAACGAGGCATGCTGGAAAGAGTGAGACTTGGCATTTTAATTTGAAAACATGACAATTGTGAATTTAGTTTAGAGGTCTATATTTTTATTATCTTGTTCAAGGTTTCTTGGACAGTAAGATAAGGAAAACAGACACTGATGAAACATCCCCCCCAAAACATGCTCTACTTAATTAGAAATTTGTTAACACAGTGATAACAACTTACTTTGGACAGTCAACATAAAAAAAAAGAAGGCGATGGTGTTTTGAAAATCATATCACACCTTTATCCTCCAAAGAAATAATCATTATACTCAAAAGAAAACATCTAGTTGCCTTGTGGTTCAACCCAGAACATATCAGGTAAAAAGTTATTCCTTGAATGTTTCAGCGCCTTAAAAGCATCATTTAACAATGTTAAATCTGCGATAAATGGCCATACCTGTACATGTTATCAGTGTCTGTGATATGGTGTAATATTTAAGCCCTAAAAAATTAGGCTTTAAAATAATGATAAAGTGCCTCAAAAAAGTATAACTCTTTGAGTAACCGGTTTTACTGTACTCATTTTCCCCAATAGACTATAGTGCTATAAGGAAAACGAAAATGAAATTTCGATTTCCAATCATAAATATCTTGATAAACAGACAGGTGATCTGCTTGTAAAAGTCATGGGGTTCCTGACTGACCTAAAGGTTTTTAATTATGATTGCAGCATGAGCTAAATCCAGGATTTGTTCAAAATCTGAGGCAATGTTACCAAGTCACTTTAAGGCAGCTGGGCTAAAGCAAGGACTATTAGACACATTGAACATCCTGGATATTCGCGCAATTTTAATGTAGCCATTAGTAGGGGTGAAACAATTAAAATGTTATTTATTTCCTCTTTTTTCTGTGATTCATTTATTCATCATTCTGACCGAATATGTGATTTTTGTGACCAGTTTTTTAATTTTGTATCCACTATTATTATTATTATCAATTTCCTTATAAACAACCCAATTTATATAAGTACCTACCCAAATTCTCTCAATGTTAAATACAATTATGAAATATTGTACTCATGAGCTTACATTCATTTGTTTGATAATGAATGTGGAATAATTTGATTGTAGCACATTATTATTCATTTATTTATGTGATCAGATTTTCTGTGACCTTGTGTACGTTATTTCTACCATTATCTATCTGTTTGTATTTTTATTTTTATTTGAAATCCAACCTCAAAGTTTTGGTTGCAATAAATAAATGATGATTAAAATCTCTTTGCTCTATATCAGTGCTGTCCAGGGGTGTAGCCATGTCATCCACACCGCCAGCCCTTTCCCAGACAAGAGCCCTAAGGATGAGAACGTAGTCATCAAACCTGCTGTCGAGGGTACTACCAACGTTCTCCAAGCATGTGTGGATGTGGGTGGGGTCAAGAGGGTGGTATTGACCAGCTCTGTCGCTGCAATCAGTGGTAAGTGATATCATCTTTGACCAAATAAAAGTAGTAATCTGCTTTTCCTCTTGTTTCTTTGATTTCTCGTATTTTATTTTATTTTCTTCATCCTGTTGTTCATCATCTTCTACTCTTTATTTCTTCTGCCTACTTCTCTTGTCCTTTTTGTATTTTCCCTTTCTTCATATTCCCATTGGTATTTTTGTTGTTGTTATTCGTCTTCTTCTTCATCTTATTTTACTTCCTCTTCCTCTTCTTTTTCTTCTTTTTATTATTTTGTCCTTCTTGTTTTTAATAATGTTTACATGTATATCTGTATTTGCATCAAGTCATCCATTTGTACTGTTAAGTTTTTTTTTTATTTTACCAGGCAAGCAGGACTATTTATTATATAATATGGACTGGCCTTGAGGGAGATACAACATATATTTCCCAAACTAGACTCATATTGCCCCGAGTCAAAGACGAGAGCAATATGGGTCTTGTGAGGGCAATATATGAGGTATCTCCCGAAAGTTAAGCCTGTCAATATTGTTATTGTTATCCAAATCAGACATCTAGAGCAAATACATAAATCAACCATGACAATCTCAAAGATCTGAAGAAACTTTGTCAAACCAGCACCGTGCATCCAGTGCTTGACAAAATTTTCGATAATAATTGCGCCTCGAAATAGAATTTCTAGGTAGATGGCGCTATAGAAATGCCTATTGATATTATTATAACACTGCAACCAGTGTGCATTTGGTGTGATTATTACGTCACAATAGAGTGCGCGCAAAATGTGCAGGTTCTTGTACGCATAATAGATGCGCAATGAAAATGACGAAATACGGCGCAGTGAATATGAGACTTTATTTCCTCCTTTTTTAACACGTGAAGTCCATAGGCTTTTTCATGAGAGGGTAATATGGTCTTATATTTACTGATTAGCTCTTTTAGGATTACAAGAAGTGTAATATGATTTTGTAAAACCACTGCTCAGATGTCTGATACAGGTAATAATGATTGTTATTACAATTGCTCATCCTTTTATGAAAGCTTATTATTGTTTTTTTCTTCAAATACTTCATTCTTACCCAAACGCAGGCTCATTTAAAATGTAATGCTTTCTTGTTCCTTTTTAGATTTAACAGAAACTAACACAGAACCTATAACAGAAGAAACATGGAGGAATATGAACAGCCCTATGGAAGATGCTTATGGGAAAAGCAAGGCATTAGCAGAGAAAGCGGCATGGGACTTTGTAGAGAAACTACCAGGTACATATGCAGATAGTTTTACATCATCTGTTTTGAGCCAGTAGGGTGTGAAGTCTGTGTTAAAGCATATGAGTTTATTCCATTCTGACTTGCAGGAGACATAATCGAGGGGTCAGTGACACAAAGACTTAACTCCATTTTGGCCACTTTGAGAAAAAGTGGTTTATGTGTCACTGAGCACTTGGGCCTTGAGGAGTTAAGCCTATGTTTCACTAGCCATTGACTTCAATGGGGTGTTAGGTAGAGTTAAGTCTTTGTGTTTCCTGGAAAGCCCACATTTTTCTGAACATTTTGATATCAAATACTCATTTTGGCAAATATGGAGTTACGTCTTTGTTTCACTGAACCCTCGATATATCCTACCAGGAAATGAACAGTTTAGTAAGGATATAAAAGTATAAACAAACATTTCTTTGGATTGTCAAATCATTCAAGTTTCTGAAGTCAGTACTGTTGCCGTGTACGATTGTACCGATTTAGTTATTTATAAGTCAAAGTATTTTGTTTCTGGAGATTCCCATGGAGTTCAAATTTCCTCTCTTTTTAAAAGAAGGAGATTGATATACGCATGGTGTAAATAACCATATATGTGGTACAACCTCAAATATTGACCTTTGCATATCCTATCTGTAGGATTGATTATGATTTTGGCTTATCTTTAAATCAATGTGTTACTATGTCGTACAAAACAAAAGTATCTGTATTGGTGCATGACAGGTGGTGGAGTATGCCAAAGTTTAATATGGGTCTTCATATTCAAAGTACAAAAAAAGAAAAAGAGAAGATAATCAATGCAAATGATCCTGTGAAAGAAAGTTTTCAGACTCTGTCTATACCAATCTTGCACACCATTCTTGCACGCTCTCTCATACCTGTTCAGCTGAATCCAAATTTGAGTTGGCTGTCATCAACCCATCCATGGTTCTTGGTCCTGTCATCTGCGGAGTTCCAGGAACCAGTGTAGAGGTGATCCGACGTATCCTAGAACGAGACCCGCCTGCCATTCCCAAGCTGAACTTCCCTGTATGTGATGTCAGGGATGTTGCTAAGGCTCATGTCGTCGCTATGACACACCCTGATGCACCAGGTATCAAAGTCACTACCAAGTTTAAATTCAAAATGCAGTTGAACCTGTCTTAAAGGTATAGACCAGTTTTGGAAAGGCCCCCGCCCCCTCTCAAAAAAATGAAAAGGTGATTATTTTAACAAATGGAAGCTATCGCGCCAAATGGAAGCTCTTCTTACCAATCATGTGAAAGAATATGTTTTGAGTAATACGTGATGATACAAATTTTGCCAGGAAACCGCCTACTAATTGATATATTTGGTAAATTATTGTATCTATCCAGACTGGATAGATATATCGTGTAGTCCCATATACATCTTTCTGTGAACAGTACTTGTAACTTTACCAAGACTGGGCCGAATTTCTTATCATTTTGATAATTCCAGAACTAGTATGCAGTACACACCAATACTTATATGCTAGATGATCGACCTTTTCTAATCGATTCCACAACGTTTCTTTCACAATGCAATCGCATGTCCAGAACTGGTCTATACCTTTAACAAATGACCTTTTGCGACACGTTTGTCCTACTGACTAAACAAAGCAACTGTTATTTTGCTCAAATTTCACACTGTGTTTTTATTAGAATACAAAGAAACTTTTCCAAACACATAAATGCTTCATACATTGTAAATATGAACAGATATTAATTCTCTTAAGTCTGAACTACTAACAGTTCTGTTGTCAGATGTTTTCCTGTTAATTTTTTACACATTTCAGATAACCAATGGTACATTCACATTTTTCACTGTAGATGGATAAATTGTCTTGCCTTCAAATTTAAAACATATTTAAGCACACACAACAAAAATATAAACGTTTGTGAAAAGTCTGACAACTAGTTGGAAAGTTATTATTTCTTGTACATACTTAATGACTGCAATCTATCGGAAGATAGACCAGTGTCTGAATCTTCTTTTGAAATGTTTTCTAATTTTTTTCATCTTTCAGGTCATCGTCATATTGTTTCTCCACACAACATGTGGTTTCGAGAAATGGCAGATGTTCTCAGGGAGGAGTTTAGAGACAAAGGCGAGTATCATTTTATTTTATTTCATTTCATGGTGAAAGAAACCTTGGCCATTCCTAAAGCATATTTTCAGAGATACGGTACTAAGAGATTATCCAACTGGTACAATTCATAAAACATATATAATAATTTATTGCGCAGAAGCTAATCAGAGTTGTAGCATGCATAGTGTAACATGAACTAGGGAGGCACATCTCCCTGCTGGAACACCAAAAGTATATACTTGCTGATATTTTTGTATAACATTATGTGATGTAATCTTTCTTATACCTGAATGACAAGTTTTGGTGTAAAGTGGCGTGATCAAAGTAGTATGGGTATTTATACTACCGATTTAGCTCATGCTGCAATGATAATTATAATCCTTAAGATCAGTCAGGAACCCCATGACTTTTACAAGCCGATCGCCTGTCTGATTATCAAGATATTTATGATTGGAATTTGAAATTTAAACATTTGTTTTCCTAACGGTTTTCATAACCCTACAGTCTATTGGGGGAAATGAGTATGGTAAAACAGTCACTCAAAAGATTTTTACTTTTTTTAGGCACTCTATGATCATTTTGAAGCGCAATTTTTTAGGGCTTCAATATCACACCATATCACAGACATTGATAACACGTAGGGCCAAGCATCTCAGATTTAACATTGTTAAACAATGCCTTTAATTGTTTTTGATTCCTGTATAGGTTACAAGCCCCCGAGAATGATGGCTCCACCTCTACTACTCAAGATGGTCAGCTGGTTTGATTCCACTGTCAAGTATATCCTACCACTCCAGGGACATAAAACCACATTGTCTAATCACAGGGTAAATATCTACCATTATTTATACCCAGGGGCATTTCTAATGAGGGGGGGGGGGGGGGAGGTGGGGGTTCAATGGGGGAACAAAATGTAGTTGAATTCACTCCTAATAGACCATGTTCATAATTTAATCAAATTTAATGCATACATCTTTGTTATAAGTGCCATGTTACAAAATATTTCATTCACCTCTTATGAATAATTGTATTTCAGTAGTCAGAATGCAAATTGCATACATTAATTGTTGCCAGGTAGGACAAACATTATGGCTCGTCCTACCTAGCAACACTTAATGTATGCATTTGCATACTGACTACCGGTATTGAAATATAATTATTTGTAACATGTGAATGAAACGATTTGTAACAAGTCACTTAAAGATTTGTGCATTAAATATGATTACATTACCAAAATGGCTTATTGTGCAATTGAAAAAGATTAATATTCTACTTTCTTGCTGCATTATAGTTTACTCCATCATGAATCCTTCTGATTTTATTGATTTTATGATATCTTTTTTGTACCTTAAGGACATGAAATCTTACCTTCCAGATATATTATCAAGTTGACACTTTCTGTGTTTTTTTGTTGTTGTTGTAAATTGTATATAATAAATGTAGTCCAAATACATACAAAGTTGCAATTAATTGTGCAAATTTATTGATATTTTATTTAAAGTGGCATGATCAGATTAGTTTAAAAATCTAGAAGCTCTTTCAGAGCAGCAGAATCTTCAGAACATTTAAATAACTGGAGATACATTTTTTTCTTCATGTATCTGTTCATGTAAATGCTTTATTTTATCTTGAAATATTTCATGTTCTCTAATTCATGTATCTGTATGTAAAATCATTTTACCAGCATCTCTCTGTGTCTCATTTTCTGTACCTACAGTTTGTTATTTAAACAAAAAGACAAGACAAGCTTTGCATTATTATGTCATCTTCAATCAACAAAAAGGAAATTCATTCCGTGAAATTTCTTCTTCTTTTAATTAGTTAACTGAAGTACTTGGCATCAAACCATACGAGCCCAAGGAATCGCTGATAGACATGGCTTACACCTGCATAGATAAAGGCTTCATCGTCAGGAAGAAAGAATATGTCAATCCCAAGACTCAACAAACACAAACAACAGAGGGCGCTAGTGCTTCACCTTAGAAATCTGACTTGACCTACAGTGCAACTCAATCATACAAGTATTATACAAACCTTTTTTACAAAGCCTTTTGATTGATCATAAAGTTAATATTGAGCGTAAATCTATGGCTCATCATCAAACTTCAAACTTGAGATCAATCATGACTCTTTATAAAACGCGGCCGTGATGTGATTATTATTTCTATGTTAAGAGCAATCATGATCGCAAGAAACTTGAGAAATCAACTGCAGGCGTTTTCAATGGCCTTGCCCAACATCTTTTATGATATATGCAAAGTTTGCATTGCAAATACAGTCAAACCTGTCTATAGCGACCGCCCAAGGGAAACACAAAAAGTGGTCTTTGTAGACAAGTTCTTTAAAGGTACTATGTCCCTTTTGCAGCCAACCTCAAATTTTGTAGAATTCTTGTTGCAGGAATTATGAATATGTCATGTATGTCCTATCTGTGAAATTTAAACGTTAGCAGTGTCCTCATATTCAAATTATGCAAAGAAACCTGTTTACTTGCTAGACTTCACTGTTAGACACTATTGAGTGACTGACTGGCTTTTTTTCTTCTTTGGTAATAACATACATGAAAAGAGTTGTAAAGGGTACATGAGCATTTGTCTACATCAATAACCCACTTCTTGTGATGGCCAAGATTAAACTGATTGAATCTTTGCGCAGCATAAAACGTATGACCATTCGGTACAATTGTCTGAAAATCAAGACTATTACTTTTGGGCTCTATAGCCCTAAAGTCGATTTGACTACTAATAGTCATTATTTTCCCACTTGAAGACATTTTAAAGCCCCACCTTTTTTTAGGGAAGTTCTAAATTAGTATTATCTTTCAAATGCAGTTGGAATTTAACTTTTTAATTTTTTTGGCCTGCAAATGGGACATAGAACCTTTAAGTACATGTTTCAATGAGAAACCATTTTCAAGGGAAACAAAAAATGTGGTCCTTGTAGACAGGTGGTCTTTGTAGACAGGTGGTCACTAAAGCAGGTTTGACTGTATTAGAATAACATGAAGTAATCAGAACATGATTCCTAAAGACAACGTGATTACCATATTGAGATTTTGAATTTGATAGGTGTCAGATTGCTTCATCATGTCTATCTGGAGTTTGGACAGCTGTAGTAGGTTTGTCAGTGTATAAAAAGTTCTTCTTCATATTCATATAGCATCATCTTCCATGAGATGGCTCATCAATGAATTTAATATAAAGCCTCAATTTGTTCTAACAGGTACTAATACATACACTAGTACTACTAATAATAATTGGATTTCTATAATACCAGGCCTGATAAAAACCCGATTTAAATGGGTTTTCTGATTTTTTTGTATTTTTCCCGATTTTTTCCCGATTTTTTTTTTCTTCCCGATTTAAAAAAAAAAAAAAAAATCTGGTTTTTTTTTTTTACCAGATTTTTTTTCTTCTTCGCTATTAATTTTATCCTGATTTTCCTGATTTCCAACTTATTTTCTCTGTTCTACCCTATTTTTTTCCCAAATTTCCCTATTTTTTCCCAATTTTCTCACTCGAAAGGGGGGAATGTTGTAAGATGCCATTTTTTCCCCGCGAATCCTCTTCTTTTTTTTTTACTCAAAGGGGGGCGTGGTTGAGGGGAAAACAAAAAACCTATTTTTTTTTTAGTGCTCACTATCACCCCTGTAATACATACTAATAATGATAGCTCGTTCTTATATAGCACTTTTCAGGACCGCAGGCCCTCTCAAAGCTCTTTACAGATATATATTAATACCTGAACTGAGTGAAGGAAAAAAAGCCCAAGTTTTTTTTAAGTGCATCAAATTTAATGCTATATATCGGTGTGTTGGCTCAGTCAGTAGAGCGTCCGCCTCACAACCAGGAGGTCGTGGGTTCGTACCCCAGCCTGGTCATACCAAAAGATGTCAAAAGACGGGAGTTGCTGCTACCTTGTTTGGCGTTAGCAATAAAGGATAGAGCAACGTCGATCTGTCGCTGCTCAGTGGCTGAGCTCACGATCAATTGGGCAAAAAGAATTTCCATTTTTCGGTTTAACTCAATAAAATTTGGAGTGGACTTTAAAATATTATTATTATATTGTACATGTTTATTACCGGTATACAAGTTAGTTGGGTCACATAGCATGTATGCCGCTTGAGACAATATATGAGAAAATGCAAGTTCTTTTCTGATATCTGTTAAAGCTAGCCCTGATGTGCAATTTTGTTATTAAAGAGCAGCTGATCATTATGCATATAATGACAAATCACGGGAAGGATTTTACTAGCAATTGCCCCCTGTCCAGAACTTGTTTCTGAGTTGTATTGTTTACCTGTTATTTTGTATTTGGCCTGGATAACATACTGATAGATACCTTTGATATAGTTTAAACATATTTTAAGTTGCTGTTTGTTAAATTATGAAGAAGTATAACCGATTCAGGTGTTGTAGCATGTGCCAATTTGTAGTCATTGCTGCTTTTGAAGGTAGTGTCTGCTGCTATGCAACTCAGTACTTTTTAAGTTACTAATAATAATAATAGTTTGTTTTTTATATAGCGCTTTTCAGGACCAAAGTCCCTCTCAGAGCACTCTACAGATGTATATAATTACCCCAGTCATTGGATTTAGGCTTACCCGCAAGACAACGTATGCACATTCTCCACTCCCTGGGGAGCATTCCAGCCAGGTGTCATTTTTACAAGAGCACACTTGCTCTCGAACCATATTAGCTTTCGCATCGTACTGGGTACACAACTAATACCTGGGTGGAGAGTGGCAAACGTAGATCAATGTCTTGCCACAGGACATTAGTGCCGCGGTGGGACTTGAACCGCGGACCTTGTGATCCACAGTCCGGTGACATATCCACTCGACCACAACACCTCTGCTATGTTAGTCTTTAATGCTGGGATGGCCTACGATGAATAATTTGTAATTTCTGATAGATCTCTGGCCTTTGTTATGGTATTAAACAACTCAGTAGCTGCCAGAAGTTTATTGCGCCTTAAGATTATTACTTCACTTTATATCTGAATCTAAAACAATGACCGAGTATATATGTATGTGAAGCCATGTAAATATAATGATTATAGGGTTTATGAGTATGGTTTAGACAAATTGGAGATGAGCCAAGTGGAATTGACAAAGATAAAATCTAGTGTTCTGTTCTTGTAGAGAGAGGTTTACCATATCATCTTCTTGTTTTTATATGTTGTTGTTTATCTTTGTGGGGGGGGGGGAGTTATTTGGTTTGGTCCCCCCCCCCCCCTTAACCCCCTCCCACCTCCATATTTTAAAGGGGTACATGTCATTTTATTCCTTGTAGGGTAGGTTTTCATTCCTCAGTCATAAAGGACAATGACTTGTTGTGCAATGATACCTTAAGAGGAGAGTGTGAATATCTTTTGAATGTCTTATCTATTTCTATAAATGTGATATAAGTATTTTCTTGAATATTACTGCAACACCAGTGGAAACCAAATATCTATGTAACTTGTTTGCAAAGACCAAATAAAATATCTTGTATCTTATTGATATTGTAAATTCTTGTGCCTTTTTCATATATTATATATATGTGACATGCACGCACGGTACTGCCCAATGTATGAGAGATGGATGCACTGTATAGTATTATAAAGCCAGCCATTACATTCCTAAAGAGCATTAACAATGTGTGCACTATCTTCACTCTCTGCAGAGCATTTAGAAAAAATAAAATGTGCATTGTACAGGGTAGAGAATTTACTTGAGATCAAGACATTAGAGGCCTTCACAAGTTTTCACTTGGTCTCGATTTAAAAACTTTTATGCAAATGTTTATGATGTTGTTTGACTATGATATGAATAACAAGAAATGAATTGAATGTCCTTTTGCCATCTATGTAGGTATATTGGATATGCCTGCTAATGCTATGCATTTTTGGGGAATTTCGCTGAAAGATTGCTTTTAAATTAGTGGTACTCGGAGTGGTTAATTGGCTAGAAAACTTTCTGCACATTTAACAGACCAACACTTTTTGCCTGGTTAAGCATCTGGCATTACCAAATTAATTGGTATTGGTAAATTATTTATAATTTTTCTTTTGATTGAAAACCTGTAAAAAAAATAATTTTATTTTAAAGTAAATGTTGAAATTTAAAGGTATTTGAGGAAGTAAATGAGTGGATTAAGCCAAGATTAACTTTGAGAATATCAGCAAGTGATTTAAACAAGTAATATATTATGATCAGGTAAACATATTTATCACTTACTATTTTTCAGGATTTGTGTTGTCGATATAAGATTATATAATGCAATTTATGACAGTCACTATATAAGATCTGTAATTGTTATTTTACCAAAATTGTTATTTTACCAAAAAATTAAATTGATCTTGCCAAAGGTTCTTGATGATAAAAAGGTTAAATCCCCCATCGGTCTGTGGATATATTTTCTGTATATCAGCATTTTTTAATCTCTTATTATTTACTCTTTAATGTGTCTTTTACTTGACTGGCAAAATATTCTGAGTGTCTTTTCAGAATATTTTGTATTCATTGGTTGTAGTGTTAAACAGTCCAAAGATATGAAGTTTTGTCCTGAATCAAAATTGCTACACTTTTCAACTCAAATCTGTTAATGTATGAAAAAATATAGTTCATATCGTGGATTGTGATCGAGTCAATCTATTAAAAATGTTGTATTGTATATTTTTGCACTGTCGGTTACATTGTAATTATTGAGAATAAAGTTGATTATCATTATACTCACGTTTACAAATAGAATGAACATTATGTACTTCCTTTAAGACTACAGTGCGTGGCAAAGAAGAGTTATCAAACAATAAGAAAGATCTGATGGAAAGAGAGAGGGAGAGAGAGAGAGAGAGAGAGACAGACCGCTTAGTCTTGATCAGATAGAAAGCAAGATGACTTACTATACAAAACAAAGGGAGGAGAGACGTCAAGAAAATTACTCTCATATATATATTTTCTTTTACTCATCTCTCCTCCTTTTGTATTAATTTTGTGTTTGTGATTTCATAATATTCAATAAACTGCATCATGTACGGTGCATCTCCTCACGCACAACAACATGTAAGCTAAAGAAATTGAGACAATATGAACATATGTGTAAGTGTATTCATGATGAAATCTGGACAGTTTATTATCAAAAACATATACAATGAATGAAAAGAGGTTCTCGTGAGTTGTAAAGAACTAATGAAAAGATATTATTCATGCAAAATTTAAAAAGAAACGTTAAGTTTTTTAAACTTTCATCCGCAAAAACCATACCTACACATTGATTAAAACAAAAAAATCTAAAATAGCCGAGAGATGTTTCAAATATAAATTATATGCATAATTTTGACAATAAATATATTAAAAACGTGAGAAAATGAGAGCATGAAGTGGAAAATAATATAGCCGTTGTTTTATTATGCAGTAAAGAATAGGATACATGAACTCACAAACGAACCTAATTCTGAATAATCAAAGACCGTATAACACAGAAAACTTTCATTGGTTAGGGTAATCATAAGATATAGTTCAAGCTTCTACCAACCTTTAAATTATGTAGGCAAGGTTTCGTTCACTCCTGTGGACTTTCTCAAGCCAATTGATTATTCACACTTTTTGCTGTCTGTGAACTCGAGGCAGCAGGCAGCAGGCAGCAAGATAGTGCTTGGATAATCTATTTGCTTGAGAAAGTCCACAGGAGTGAATGGACGAAAGCTTGCCTACTAAATGTTAAGGTTGGTAGAAGCTTAAACTTCATGTTATTATGTTTTTATGCAGTCAGTTTCTTAGTAGTCCTTTCTCTATCTCGTATGATATTCGTTTTTAAAGTAATATTGACACGCCTTGAAATGAGTACATACCATACGTGACACAAGACTACAAACTATTATGTTTAACATTATATATACAGAACCATCTCAAAGTCCTCCATGTTTAGTTTAATAAATGTACAATCAGAGGGTGCGTTCCCCAATATAACTCATGCATTAGATGCGCTAAAATAATATGTATTGTGTTCATGGAATGTTCTGAAACATTGCACTAAAGGAAATCATTAAAAAACATAATATTCTTAATTTCTTATCCACTGTCTATGTTCTCTTATAAGAGAAGTTTAGATTGGTCCAGGGAAATGTTATTGCTTACAAACGCATTGTTTGAATGTACATGTACAAAATAGTGAGAGAAAAAAGTTATAAAACAGCAGATTTTCTCATCGTGCATGATCTAATAATCATATAAAACTAAGAAAATGCGTTCTGAGACACAGTTTATCAAAAACAGGAGCATAGAGATCGTCGAGAACTTGGCTAAAATCATTAAAATAAACCCAACATGGTCTAGATAGGAAAAACCTTATTTCGTCAACAAAAATGACTTAATTAGGACATACCTTCGGCAGTGGGGGAAGGGGGCAACGTCTCTTGCCCGGATATTATTTCCAGTTACACTTTTCCGAGCGAGCTAAGCTAAGCGAGTATAACAAAAAGAAGACAATGTATAATGACAGTGACAAGGTCATTTTGTCTTTGAAATACAGATATAAAACTTAAGAAACCAAAAATAAAAAAAGAAACACACCTTCCAGCCTGAATTTGAGGTGACGGCAGCTCGATTACAAGGTGACGATTGCGCGAATATGGTTACTTAAAAATTACACTTTCCTGAATGTTCGACATTTACATGCGCAACATTCAATGAGTGATACAAAATATAATCTTTCGTGAATTGCACCTACAGACGCAAAGGAAATCGAGAATATGCTTATTGTCTTTGATATGAAGTGATTTGATTTTGAATATTTGAATATTAAGATTAAAGAGTAAACGATTTAAGGCACTAGGAAATCAGAAGAAAGAAACGTAGCATCATTGTGCCTCCTCACTGATTCAAACGTTAATAAATTAATATTGCATGCATACATCTACAGAGAGAAAGAATTCTTTTTTTGTCTAATATTCATCATCATCTTCGGCCTCCTCCTCGCCATCAACCGAGTCCATGCCGACTTCTTCGTAGTCCTTCTCAAGAGCAGCCAAATCTTCACGAGCCTCGGAGAACTCTCCTTCCTCCATACCCTCTCCGACATACCAATGGACGAAAGCACGCTTGGCGTACATCAGATCGAACTTGTGGTCAAGACGAGCCCAGGCCTCGGCGATGGCGGTGTTGTTGCTCAGCATACAGACGGCACGTTGGACTTTAGCAAGATCACCACCAGGGACGACGGTGGGTGGCTGGTAGTTGATACCGACCTTGAAGCCAGTTGGACACCAGTCAACAAACTGGATGGTACGCTTGGTCTTGATGGTAGCGATGGCGGCGTTGACATCCTTGGGGACGACATCACCACGGTACAGGAGACAGCAAGCCATGTACTTGCCGTGACGGGGATCGCACTTCACCATCTGGTTGGCGGGCTCGAAGCAGGAGTTGGTGATCTCAGAAACGCTCAGTTGCTCATGGTAGGCCTTCTCAGCCGAGATGACTGGGGCGTAGATGACTTGGGGGAAGTGGATACGAGGGTAGGGCACCAGATTAGTCTGGAACTCTGTCAGATCGACGTTCAGAGAACCATCGAAGCGTAATGATGCAGTGATTGACGAAACAATCTGTCCGATCAGACGGTTGAGGTTGGTGTACGTCGGACGCTCGATGTCGAGGTTTCGACGACAGATATCGTAGATGGCTTCGTTGTCGACCATGAAGGCGCAGTCGGAGTGCTCGAGGGTGGTGTGGGTTGTCAGGATGGAGTTGTAAGGCTCGACCACGGCAGTTGAGATCTGAGGAGCGGGGTAGATTGCGAACTCGAGCTTGCATTTCTTGCCGTAGTCAATGGACAGACGCTCCATGAGCAGGGAGGTGAAACCTGAGCCGGTGCCACCGCCGAAACTGTGAAACACCAAGAAACCTTGAAGTCCTGAACACAGATCAGCCTGAAAAATATTAAGTGATTTTAATCAGTCAACCTTGTTTTGGGTGGGTCTAAAGAACTTTATGTTCATGACAACGGTGACGTCAGTTTGAATCAAAATACAAGTAGACGAAGGAATTTATTACGAAGAAAACATGAGCAGATGGGCTACATTGATAGGAAGAGGAGAATAAGAAGAGGAGGGAATAGGAAACAAGAAAAGGCGAGGAGGAGAAGATGGAGGATGATGAAGAGTAAGGGAAATGGTGGAAGAGTAAGGGGTGGTGGATATTGCAAAAGAGGAGGTGGAAGCGTAGGAGGATGTGGAAAGGGATGACAAATAGGAGGACGGTTGAGGAGGAGATGAAGGAGAAGATAAAGCGTACGTAGGAGAAAGGGGTGCAGAATGGGAGCTAAAGGAGGAGGAGGAAGAAGCGGTTGTGATGGTGATGGTGAAGGAAGAGAAGGAGGAGGAGACTAGGAAGTGGAGGAAGTGACAAGTTTGTGGCTGCTTTTGATCGGTAACTGGGTCATGTGGGGGTGGGGGGGAGGGGGGGACCTCGATCGGTCCCATAAACCAAGATAATGCACAAACCAGGTCCCGATCATTTTCATCCATAACAGTGATACAACACCAACTCTAATGGATTCTTACCAGCTTTCTGACTCTATCGAGGACGATATCGATGATCTCCTTGCCGACGGTGTAGTGACCACGGGCGTAGTTGTTGGCAGCATCCTCCTTGCCGGTAATCAACTGCTCGGGACCGAAAAGCTGACGGTAAGTACCGGTTCGAACCTCATCTGGAATGAGAGAAAAAGGATGAAAGAGGGTTCTGATTATTTTTCATTTACTAGGTGACGAAGGAGGGATGTGTGGATATGGAAATGTGTAAGAGAGAGAGAGAGAGATAGAGAGATAGAATCAAATCTAATGGAGATGAAATAATGTTAAGGGGAAGGAGGGTTAATTGACGACGGATGAATTAGAAAGTAACAGAAATGTGGAAAGAAAAACAAAATACTGTATCTTAATGTAAACTCTAATTCAGCATTAAGTTAATAAGATAAACCCACATTACAATACTGAAGGCGAAAGTATTATTGTCACAACCATATTGATATTAGATATCATAACAGCACATTAAAGCGAGAGTAAAGCTATTCACAGGTGTATTTGACGAGGTGTATAGTATTTGATTACTTTCACTGATGCATAAACAGGAATTTTACAATGAAAACACACGCATAGACATCCATCGCCTTCGGTCCTATAATTTTTCTCGCGCAATACTAAATTAAGCAATGTCATGTTATGGAATGTATGTAGTCCTTTATGATACACAAGCAGGTGATATTTTGATCGCTACCATTATCCTGCTATCGATCATAAATGGCGGGAAAACAAAAGTCCGAGGGTTTTGGCATTAATATTGCGAAATACATAAAATTTCACAACTCTCTCGTCATATTTCTTCCCGTATAACCTTGTTTAATACAGGAAGATATCAAATGAGCTCCATAGAGTATGCATGTAGGTTTACATTGCATTAATATTTACTTACATCAATATTGCCACGGAGTCTATAAATTGTTTTTTATACTGTCTAGGGTGCTTTGTTCTATTTTTCATGTTTGTAATAAGTCACTGTTCGAGGAAATCAAATGTGATATTCTTCACAAATCTCATGTGGCGCAAAACTAAACAAAATAATAACCCCCTCCCCTACCCCCCCCCCAAAAAAAGTTGTCTTCCTGTATATAATAAACTCTTCGCACCCTACTCCTATGTGTATGGTCTGATTGATGTCCTGACAAAGCGCCCGCCCGCCCCCCCCCCCCCCCCCCCCCCCATTGGCTAGACCACGACAATTGGTGTCAGGAGTGGGATTCGAGCCCTGCGCCCCCACTAAACAAAACAAAACAAAAAAGGGGGGGGGGGGTCAGTGAGTGCATTACAGCAGCTCACAAGCTGTCTTGGTCAAGCGACTTTCGCCAAGTAGGGGCGCAGCCTCAGATTAAAAATGTATATGTTACGGCTCCCCAGTTTTGAATATGACGAGTAGGGGGGGGGGGGCGTTCCATGATATTTTATGTATATATTTCTGGATATATTTCAACACAAATTTCCGTAACCATATTTCATTTGTATATACACTTCAGAGGCTCAAACAAATGTGAAATTCTGTTATTCCTTTGTCTAGATGTCTTCAGATTGTTATCAATTTCATTTCAAAATAAAGATATAAAGTAACAGAAAATTGAGGGGGTCGAGAAAGGTAACGAGGAGGGGACGGGAAACTTTAAATCGATTTCATTTAGCCGACATTATTCTTTGAATCAAACATAATAACGAACGGCTAAAAGTTAAATTACTCCAAAGTAAACACTATAGGTACAAACGGTAGCTGTGTATATAGATTTGTTATGACCTGTGTACTGCTAAATTAACGGACGATAACTATATGAAAAGCTCAAATTGTATTTTTTTTTAAAGCCTATTCTTTAGTAGTTAAAAAAAAGATGAGACTTAATATATTGTAGGAAAGGGAAAGGAGAGGAAAAGAGAGAAGGAGAGAAAGGGAGTGGGTATAGATGAGGAGGAAGAAATAGAGGAGAAGAGGTGTATAGGAGAGAGGTATAAAAAAAAAAAGATCAACGAGGGAATCAGGAGGGAAAACGGAGGAGATAAAGAAAGGAGGAAGATAGGAGAGGAAAAGGAGGAAGAGGAGAAAGAGAAGGAAGAGGAGGAGAAGGGAGAGCAATGAAGGAGGGGGAATGAGGATGGAGGAAGGGTGGACGAGGCAGAGGGGGAGGGGTACGACGAATAGTATCAAAGTTGGGTACACCCCCGTCCCCCGCCCCCACACAGTGTTATTTATGGTACGCATGATGTTCCCTCCTTTTGAAAACACCCCCCCCCCCCCCAAGTCCGGTGTGTAAAGTCAATACGGGCCGGATTTTTGTGTACTACGAGCCGTGCTTTGGTGCGTGAAAAGTACCCCTTTACCGGACATTTTGGTAACACGCATGGTATCCCTCCGTTCACGGAGTAGGGGGGGGGGGAGGGGTACACCTCTGTAAAATAAATCAATTGACAGTGATGATTAATTCGAAATAAACCTGAAGTATTAAAAATGGACAACCCGCAGCGACAACAACCTAATTGAATGGGATAATCATTGTGTTCATCAGCAAATTGTTGCAATCTTTATTACTTCTTTTCATGGCATAATTCTGAAAATATGGTTTATCCTTGACAGATAACGTTTAAATCATATCAGAGCTTCATTGATCAATCTGATGCGTCATAGACATTTATCAATAAAGTTCTGATAAGATATCTATAGATTATGTCTATATCAAGAATCAATCATATTGTCACGATCATGTCATGAAAAGAGGTAAGAAAAAAAATTATATAATGGGAAATAGTGTATATTGTGTGTTATACATCTCCCTGTGTTTTTCTTCTTCTTCATATTGTTTTTAATAAACCACACGTCATGACACTTTGGACAGCAAGTTTACCTTCATCTTTTAATCTGTTTGTATTTCTGTTACTACATGATAACCTTTATAGTTTGGTATCATTATGTCAATGCTATTTCAAAACTAATATCATGAAGTATTTGCTCCTTAGTAACATAAGTTTTTTTTCAATAGGGAGATGGGAGAGATCTCCCTAGGTTTACATATATTTTATAATTCAAAAGAACGTGAAAATCCACGGAGATGGAACAAAAGGATTATACTAAGGACAATACATTAGACGTTAAACGAGTTAAAGAGACTGTTGTTGTTGTTGTTTTTCCCAGGAGTTCTGAAAACTGTTAACATTTTGAACAGCGGGCCCTGTTCGTCGTCAGGAGTAATCTTGAGAGCTGAGCAAAACTCATCTGAAAATACATTATAGGACTAATATTACAGAGTGCATAAAGCAACATGTATCAACTCTTTGTATTTCATTGGTACCCAGCTATATAATAAACAGCGAAGCAGCCGGATTGTACATACATGTAATATATTTTATTCGTTTTTTAATTAGTCTATGAATATGATAATTGGGATCATACGCGCATTTATGGCATCTTTGTGGGAAGAAAAGAACAAGTAAACACATTATTTAATGTTACATTGTATTATAGTTTGGAAGGAAGTATAACATACAATCGTATTTTCGTTCCATTGTTGTTGTCATGCTTTTGTGCATGCTACCAAAGTTGACGATTTCTCGTTTCCATGGGAACCGGTAACAGATGTGCTGGAAAATTGCGTGTACTGCACGATTTTAATACCCTAATGAAAGGTGATAGTCGCAAATAAAAGGATTTTAATCTAGAAGACGACACGACTTGGAGATATCAGACGATAACGGCATAATTTCTCACGTAATTCTAAATAATTTAGAACGTTGACAAAAATTAAGTGCCTACGTACTATACTTTGAACAGAACGAAAGGGAGAAAAGGAGGGAGAGAGAAAAGGGTACAGAGGGTGGCTTTTTATAAAAGCAATAACGAAAGGAACATAAGAAAGACAACAATTAAACTTAAGAAGAGGTATCACCCCTTTAGAGGCACAAACAATCAAATAAAACATTAACGATGGCGTGATTTTTAAACAAGAAGAAAAGAAAAAAGAAACGTCATGAAAAGAATCGGAAAAGATAGGAAAGCCATGGACAAAAAGAGAGAGAAATGATGATAACACCTTAGTTAGTAGGTGAAAGAGAGAGAGAACAAAGAGAATGACTCATCAAACGTTCTAAAATATGTATGTACCAGCATGCGTTACTAGGCGAGTAACTCCATGATCTATACCTATACTTTCCTGTCAACTCTTCTTACACCATTTCATACCATAATCTCCTAGGGCTTTTTTTTTTTCAAATTTCGAGTAATTTTCATGAAATATGGAGTCGTTTTAATATAGCAGGAAAAGAAACCACGATCCAAGTTGACTTTGAATGCCTTTTGTCTTTCAAAATACATACATTAAATAAAAAAAGAGGAGAAAAGGAAGGTGGAGAGGAAGTAGGATGGGAAGAAGGAGAAGAAGAAGAAAAGGGGGAAAGGAAGAAGAAGAAGGAGGAGGAGAAGGAGAAGAAGAAGGAGGGGAAGAAGGAAGAAGAAGAAGAAGAAAAAGAAGAAGAAGAAGAAGAAGAAGAAAAAGAAGAAGAAGAAGAAGAAGAAGAAGAAGAAGAAGGAGAAGGAGAAGGTAAAAGGAGGATGGGAAGACTTTGAATGCCTTTTGTCTTTCAAAATACATACATTAAATTTTAAAAAAGAGGAGAAGAGGAAGGTGGAGAGGAAGAAGGATGGGAAGAAGGAGAAGAAGAAGAAAAGGAAGAAGAAGAAGAAGAAGAAGAAGAAGAAGAAGAAGAAGAAGAAGAAGAAGAAGGAGAAGGAGAAGAAGAAAAAAAAAAGAAGAAGAAGAAGGAGAAGAAGAAAGAAGAAAAAGAAGAAGAAGAAGAAGGAGAAGGAAAAGGAAGGGAAGGAGAAGAAGGAGGAGACGGGTATAGGTGAAGGAGATGGAGAGGGAGAAGACAGACGAAGAAGAATAGAAAGAGGAAGAAGAAGGAGGAAAGAAGAATACAGAAAAAGAAAGAAGAAGAAATGAAAATGAATGCAAAGTAGAAATTCTGGATCATTTCTTTTTTTCAGAACGCATTTGGAAAGAGGAATCACCATGACAGCATGAATACGATGTTATTGTACTTATTTAAGGTACAATCCTGCTCATCATCATTATCTCGACAAACATTTGTTACATGTAAGAATAACGAGAGTACACAAGGGGGATCAGTACGAATCGATCTCGGTGTCGCAAAGTGCCCTCTTATTTACGGGTGGATTAACTAGATAAACAGGGGAGGGATCGCTGTATGTACCGGTGGATTAAGGGATTAGCTAAGCCATTGTCCTCGAATGGACTCTGGGGACCGCTGGCAACTTCTTTCCGCAAACAACCTCGAAATGAATGAAAGAGTTGACTTTTAGCGCCGACTTGATATCAATAAATGAGATAAAAGAGGCAGTTGTAACGGATGAAGCTCCCGTGTTTTATGGACAATTTACAAGGTTGTTCATAGATCTGCTTTGTGTTGTCAACAAGCCCTTGTGAAAATTGGTCGTTAGCCACTTCAAGTCAGAAAGACACGGAGGTAAACGGATGTTTTAACTTGTCACAATATGGCAGGGGTGGAGGGAGGGGGGGGGCACTTCGGAATTGATATTTAAAAACTACAACTACAAAAACTACAATTAAATTATAGAGAAGGGAAATGAAAAGGGAGGAAATCATTCGTACAGGTACACACAGAATCTTGTAGATAATAATAATTTAGTAATATTAATGTTGAGATAAGAATTGTTAAGTCAAGGCGAGTCTACATCTCTCAAAATCTGGGTCCACATTTTTAAAACCGGATCGAAGAAAGAATAGATTTTGACAAAATTCAGCGTAATGTGAATTTGCTTCACACAACTTATACTACCTGTAGCATTACGTCTTGCTAAAACAAGTTTTTTTTAAAATTGCCGTCTATAAATAGGATGCCCCTTTTCTGTTTGTAGTCATTTACAGAAGCTATTAACAATATTTCCTTTTGGAAGAGTAGGGTGAAAATTATGCTAAAGGACTACATGAGATTGTCAATGTCTCTCAAAGATGAATGGATGAATGGAATGAATATGCAAAATTAAAAATTATCTTTAAAGGACACCGCCCCTCCCCCCCCCCCCCCCCATTTCATATCAAAATCATAATACCACCAACCTATGCAATTACTCATGTACACCCTGGTCATCATAAGCCAAGTTCAGCTATTACCAGCGGGGCATTTCCGTTCTTTACAGCTGCCTTTTGCACTAAGCTGCTCTATAAACTGGACTAGATTTACGCTTCCACTCGCATTTTTGTCACTGGTCATCGCATATCGCCTTTTTTTAAAACTCCTCTTTTCGAACATGGCAGGAGGCTTTATTTCGAAAACACATGCTATATCGACCGCCGTTTTGGCTATGAGATTGAGCATTCTTTACACGGCCAATATTATGATGCAGAAGGGAATAGTTGTTTAGTCATTTAAAAAAGTGAGCATTGGTTCAGGCCTTCAGGGTCAAATGAATATTTTTATGTATTTTTTTCGTTTTTGAAGCTCAGAATAATTGTAATGTCAAATCAAATGAATGTGTAATAATATATAGAACATGTATAAAAGTAAAAGAAGATGAAGAGAGATAGAGAAGGGGAAGAGAGAGAGAGAGAGAGAGAGAGAGAGCAATAGAGGAGGTAGAAGAATGCGGTTAATAGAAACAGAAAGATGAGCAAAATGATAGGAGTATAATGGTATAATCAGCTGATCAGTGAGATGGTGAAAACACAGGCATAAAGAAAAAAAAGGGGGAAACCCATAAAAAAAAGGATAATCGTCATGCCAAAGAGACTATTCCTTACCAATCACGGTGGGTTCTAGATCAACATAAACAGCTCTTGGTATGTGCTTTCCAGCTCCAGTCTCACTGAAGAAGGTGTTAAAGGAATCGTCACCACCTCCGATGGTCTTGTCTGAGGGCATCTGTCCATCGGGTTGGATGCCGTGCTCCAAACAGAACAACTCCCAACAAGCATTGCCCATTTGGACACCGGCCTGGCCGAGATGAAGTGAGAGGCATTCACGCTAAAATATTTTTAAAAAATAGAGAGCGAAAGAGAGAGAGAGAGAGAGAGAGAGAGAGAGAGAGAGAGAGAGAGAGAGAGAATAAGTGCACAGATGTGATAATTTCATATTTTCAAAAGTTTTCTTCTTTTAAGTTTGAGACAAAATGATAGTGTGTTGCAAAAGATAGTTCATTTCATTCTTCGTAATCTGTTTTATTCATCAAATGCTTAGTTATAAAGGCGGTGTGATGCTTGCAAATATCTATAAACTTCATTTCTATTCTCGAATGAATCACTATCCAGAGAAAAAAAATAGAAGAGCAATGACAAAAATATAATATGTGTTTTGCTAGCAAAATCTTAAACATAGTGATTGTCATTCATCTTGTCTAAAAAAGAGTTTCATTACATTCATTTGGATCTTTCCGTTTGACACACACATTCTTATTCTGTAAAAGCGAAGCGATAATTGTGAATATTTGTTCATTTCTATAGTTGAAATTATTCATTTTGTGTTGATTTATTAAATCAAATTCATACTGCCTATTTCATTTTCTATAATTTGGGCTTATACCATAGTGTTTGGTGTTTGTGAATAACTAGCGCCTTTAAATCTCATTCACAATTAGACTGAATCCATAATCACAGCTCAAGGTCTATCAAAAGATATCAACCGTCATGTTATCGCGAAAAATCACAAAAATGCAAACATGACGGGGGCAGGAGACGCGATTTAAAAAATCGAAGTTCACTTCCAAAAAATCAAATGATTATTGTCTGCACGTCGTTGTCATGGTGATACTATACAACCCAGCTTACAATTACCATACTTCGGTATACTTCGCTACCACGTGAATGCTACCTGGAGGATTAGCGTGTGAAGTGTGGAATCAAATGATGTGATGAAAATCGATGAATGTGATGAAAATCGATAGTGAATAGGTGCTTTACAAAAAATCAATCTTGCAATGATAACGGACAGATTGTTGGGCTGGCAAATTCCATTGATTCACGTTTTCCCACGACCAAGGTGAATACTTTCACATATCAGAGAAGCTCATGACAATGATTTTCGTCAAATTCACAAAAGCCCGATCTTAAACATTCTTTTGAGTGAACTTCGCATTTTCATCGATCCCCAGCTCCGTTTGTTTTATTCATATTTGCATTTGCACCAATCTCAAAATTGCAAACTCTTCATAGTTGCAACAAACGGATACAATATATGTTCGCAAGTTTCATAATGTTTTTTTTAAGTATCAACAATGTTTTCGATAAAGCGAATTTTGCACAATTCACCAGTGAGTAAATTTCAGAAGAAAAAAGATCGATTCTAAAAGACCTTTCGGCAGAATAGATACTGGTTTAATCAAATAATTATAAATTTATTATTAATTTTGACCTTGGCAGGGAGAGTAAACTCAGTAATGAAATCCACAGTACTTTAATGCAAGAAAAAACTTGGCTTCTGATATTTTTGTTTATTCAACCAGTAAATTCATCATGAGATAATCAAAACTTACCATTCTGTCCTTTGGAAGAAAGTTTCTAATCTAAGAAGCAATGGTCGAATCGACGACAAGGCAGTGTAACAAAACTTCTTGTATTCCTCCGAAAATTAAGTCACTCTAAGACGAACGTATACACCTTTTCTTTTTTAAAGTAATTCTTGTTTTCTTCGATTTATCGAATTTTCAAACACGGTTAAAAAAGAGAAGATTTTGAAAATTGTTGAGAGAGCTCTCACAACCAAACAATCAAGGAGTTATGGTGAGACCAAATGATAGTGCGATCGGCGCTATCGGGGTTTTTATACCGGCACACGCTGTCGTCTGCTCGCTACGACTTGTAACCTAGGAACAAGGCGTGAACATAGTAACTCCCAGTGAAACGGCCAGGCAACGAATAATGGTCGTGGCAAATTTCAAAATAGGTTGATACAAGGACCTTTTGCTTGAAGTATACGGTCATAAAAGAAAAATGATACAGAGTATACTCCAATCACTTTGCTGGTCAGGTGCTTATGCGGAAATGTGCTACCAGCAGAAGTAGGTTATCTTTGTAACATGTAAAGAAAAAAGCTAACGATTTTACTAAGCTCTAAAGCTGTTTGTATAATAGTATTTTCCTCGTTTTATATCACCCTTCTTAGCGAAGCACAATCAGGACAATGCTCCCACGATTCTACGCATTCAACTAATGTTGTTCATCATGATAAAGTTTCTTTGTTAACTCATTAAACGTCTTTTTGTTCTTTTATTCTTTTGAAAATCACGATGTTTACAGGTATAAAAGTGAAAATCTCATGAAGCTAAGGGTTGCAAATATTTATGTGTAAGACCCATATTATATGCTACAATGACACAATATGAAAAGGATCTATATTCTCAAATGCTGCAAACTTTATGCACCCTAATCTGATGTTCAGAACAGACTTCTAGCCTTTATAACGATAACCAATCAACTTATTCCATAATACTTTCATCTCTTAAAAATGATATATAACAACAATATCATCAATTACACATTTTGCTTGTATTCCTAAACAGAATACGAAGGAATTAGCATTTCATTCATTTTGTCAAAACCTGACGTAAGAACTATATGTTCATTTTCATATAGTTGGCCTCTGCATTTATCTTGATTATTTTACTTACCCCAATACTTTCATGCTTTTAATTATATGCATTTGTATGTGTGTGTATTTAAGTTGTCACTCTTTATGTAAATCAATTATATTATTTGAATGTTTTATATTTGATTTTTCAATAAATGCAGAAACATCTGCTTAACAAAATATATATATATATCGCAAAAATTTAAAATGCAATTTTGAGGAAAACTTCGTTGATTCCACATTGATCTTGACATTTTCCATTTTCCTTCTGTTTCTTTCATTCTATTTTCATCTCGGAAAGTACTCCCACTTGAAATGAAATAAACACACATCACGTAGTGATATACCCCCTTCTAAAGGTAAGCGTTCTTAATTTATATACCCAAATTTCATATTGCATTAAATCGTGACGCGATCACTTTTTCAAATCGGGAGGTAAGGAACCAATTCAAATGTTTCGGCAAAGTTGAGCAAGAAACTTTAGGTTGATATTCTCACTTCGCTAACGGCGTGAGAGGACCGATATGATCCAGGTTTACAAGATTCTTCATGGTATCGACAGACTCAGTCCAGAACATTTCTTCAAGAGACCAGATTACCAATTCACTCGTGGACATCCTGTTTAATACTCATCGCAAGCTTAATGTAAGAGGCTGTTTCTTCAGTAAACGTGTCATCGAGCTATGGAATAAACTGCCATAATCTCTAATCACTGCACGTAACATAGGCATCTTTAAAACTGGCCTAGATAAACACTGGCTGTTTAAACAATTTCATATCACCTGACATCCACGTCTTAAATCGCAAACTGACAATTGAACATATATCTTGGAAGACGACCGGGAGACCTACAGGACTACCTCACTCCCGTATATCGACGTTGACGATATCATCATAACTTTACATAAACCGACAAATCTATCTATACAGACATACAATTAAAATAACAATGTCCCCCAAAAGTAGCGCTGATACTTCATCCAAGTTTCCAAATAGTTATACATAAAATTTGAACGTATTATGAAGCAAATTTGCTTGATATTGAAGTGAACGCTATAGTGTGAGATTGTAGGAATACTTCAAAACCCTACTTCTTACATCGAATTTCATATCTTACTCAATTTCTTGTCAACTAATTGAACCTGGAGTCCCTACTACAAAGAAACTGCTTTTCTTTGAAAGGTTGGTTCACCTGATTTTCTCAGTGTTTTAATGTTTGGAGAGGGATTTATATCCTTGCTGGTAGGATTAATGTATCTGCAGCTTGGGACACGATACTGTTCACAAACACATTAATGTCGCTAATTCATTGATGGGCACTACCTACTAATCTCTTGTACAAGCATGGTCATGGTGGTACCACAACCATTCAAGTATGTGTATCCTAGTTCACACAGCAGCAACGACACGTTGCAAAATTAAATCAATCAATATGGCAAGCAAACCTCAGGCAAATTTCATGCCATCGCGACGCCTTAAGAGCAATTGTGTTGAAAAAAGCGTAAAAGTTATATGTATTCAATGTATCAGTAAATTATTTGTGTAGAACTGTAACATTATTTTCCTACAATTTTGAATAAATACTCGTTCTAAATTTCATAATAACGTAAAAGTCAGAAAAAAGTCTAAAAACACAAGGTAATTATAGAAAGTTGATTATTGCTAATTCGTCTAATACTTTTGTTTTCATTTCTTTTGTTAGAAAAAAGAATAAAATCAATCTTTAAATCGACCCGCCTTCATGATGATGTTAGTGCACTTGTTGCCACCCTGCAGTCATGGGGGCGTCCCCCTCCTTAGAATGGACGCTTTTGTTCGACAAATTGTGTGAGTAATATCAGAGCATGACAAAGACTAATACATAGTTTGATAAATCTGAAATGGATTATTTGTATTCCAGTTTCTTGCACAAGTTCTGACAAAGTGCAAACAAAGTGATTTAATTGGATAAGCGGGGGAAAATCTACAAATTAGTTTTCAAGTGTAAAAGGAGCCCACTAAAAAGATCTGTCAGTAAATGATATATAAACATATCATATAAGTAGATGATGACGCACACATTATTTTACAAGACTGTAAAAGAATCCTTCTCGTCATGACTAATTGATTCTGATTGGCTAACACATCGCGCCGTTGCCTAGCGACCACCTGTTGTTCTTTGAAGCTGGTCGTCTGGTAGAGTTTCTGTCGCCAAGATTGAGAGCGCTTTATATCACTTCATATAGCACTGCCATACTCAATATATTTCACGCCACGAACCCTGTTTCCTTTCCACTTTATTCCATTAACATCTTGTTTATCTGGATTCCCGGCCCCCCCCCCCCCACTCAGTGTTATTTAGGGTACGCATATGCTCGTTCCCTCTTTTTGAAAGCACCCCCTATCTGAGGACTGCCAACATTTCCGAACCCCCCTTTCGCGGGCTTTTCGCGGGCTTTTCCTGCCTTGGAGACCCCCCTAAATCAGGAAAAATGCTCAATGTACCCCCCTAAATTCGGAATAATTTCTCAGGAGTCCAAAGAGATGAGAGAAAAAAAAGAAAAAACACCCCCTTTTTAAAGAAATCTCCGGGTGAAAAGTCAAATACACCCCTTTTTTTTACAATTCTCGGGCCGGACTTTGTCGCACGAAAAGTACCCCTTTACCGGACATTTTGGCAACACGCATGCGGTCATTTCGAAACCTGAGTGGGGGGGGGGGGGGGGGGGGCCGGGTCTGGATTAATGGTTTGTGAAGTCAGAATAATGGCACCTTATCTACAGCCTACTAGATGCAAAGTTTGATCGTTGAATATTAGAATCGGGCAACGATAGCCTTTAAAATTTTGCCACCCGTTCCTAATAACAAAAGTTATTGTCTTGTGTTAATCAACATGATTGATAGATGAGATCATGAACTCGCCTTATCATAATCAGGTATCTGAGAAACAATTCAGCGTAGATGGAGACATCATATATTCGACAACAAACATGTACTTTTTAATAAATGGTATCACCATCGTCATCATCACCATCATCATCATTGGCATTATCATTGTCATCTTCATCATCCTTCTCATCATCATCAACCACATTATTATCATCATCATCATCATCATCATCATCATAATCCTCATCGACGTCGTCGTCATAATCAACATCACTACCGTTCCCATCGCCCTCTCATATAGTCGTAATAACTACCAATATCACCACAGACACGGCAGACACCACCACACCGCTAAAAGCTTTTTACTCTTCGCCCCATTCTATCATTGTAGTATTTTTTGCATTTAATGTATTTTACTTTGATTTCATCATCTTTGCCATCATGTATCTCGAAATGATACATGAGTTAGTGATGTCGATAGTTCTTTTTTTTTTTTAAAGAATTGCAACACATACACACACACACACACACACACCATAAATAAAGAACATTTGCTAATATGAGTAATGGAGTGTTATTAGTCAGACACGAACCGAGGATTGTGGCGCTAAAAGTACATTTCTAATCAGTGCCCTCACTGGATTTCGAAGCTAGAATCGGTTAATGACACTGACGTCATGTAAATTAATGGATTTACTTGGCATTAAAAACGTGATAATTCTTTTGTCTTGATTTGACATTTAAACAAACATCACCACACTATATACACAATCTGCGGTACAATGGCTCTTGAGTCAATGGAAGGGGGAGATAATGTATGCACTTTGACACATAGTATGAGTAGATTCAGAATCTAATGTACACAAATCATTTCAATGAAGAATGTCTTATTACATGAGAAAAATTAATCTTGTAACTAGCATGATCAATTCAAATTGCAAATTGGGAATATGTGCTGAACCTCCTTTGGGAGACGCATCCTCCGGGAAAAGATCAAAGGGGTAAAGAAGGGGAGGGGGAGAGAGAAAAGGGGGGGAGGGGGAGGGAGGGGGGGGGGGGTGAAAGTTATGATTAAACCTAATACGATTCACAATTTCACTAGGATAATAATCGTGAAGTAGTGAAGCACATTAGGCACTTCCAAATCCGTACTTAATACACGAGAGGTGACGAAATATACATAAAGAAGAACGATGCAATCAGAGAATTTATTTCCAAACTGATGTTTTTATACACCGTACTGATATTGGATAACTCTGTCGTAAACGGGTCTAGGACACCTACCCCCTGGACATCCATCCCCCGGATAACCACCCCAGTCAACTACCCCCTAGGACAACTACCCCCTAGGACTCCTACCCCCTAGGGCAACCACCCTCTAGGACGACTACCCCTGGGACAACTCCCCCCCTAAAACAACTACTCCCCGGACAACCACCCCAGACAACTACCCCCTACGACAACCAGTCCTCTAGGACACCTACCTCCCCCGGACGACTATCCTAGGGGCTAGTTGTCCGGTTTGGTTGTCCGGTGATAGTTGTCCTAAAGGGGTAGTTGTCCTTGGGGGTAGTTGTCCGGGTGTAGTTGTCCAGGGGGTAGTCGTCCTAGAGGGTGGTTGCCCTAGGAGGTAAGTGTCCTAGGGGGTAGATGTCCTATAGAGGGTTATTGACTGGGGGTGGTTATCCGGGGGTGGATGTCCAGGGTGTAGGTGTCCGGATTCGGTTAGAACCAGGAGAGCATATGGGCGCGATACAATCAATGACTTAGCCACGTGTTCGATGGTCATGCAGCTTGATGTTGTTCAATGACTGATTTAATAGCTCAGTAGACGGCAAATAGCCTTCAAGATGTAGTTTGTTATCGAAGGGAGGGTGTGTGTGTGTGTGTGTGTGTGTGTGTGGGGAGGGGGGTTCTTCTTTACACGCTCATGACTTCCTGCCGCTTCCTCTTATTTTACATCTTAATTTCATTGTCAAAACGATCGCACATACTTTTGAGAAATCAGCTCAAGGTCAAGACCCGCGCATTCAAGTTAACACAGTGATTTAGTGAACTTCTTTCTGGTATTCACTTTCATTTGTAGGCGACAAAGTTGCCAATTCGAGCTGTTAATTTAATGGATATTGTATTTTACTGGAAAATAACGGGAAAAGGACCTGCCCGAATGGCAAGTTGACTGCATATACGTAGAGATGAATTCTCCTGGCTGACACGTGCTCTAAGACGAGTGCAAGAAAAATAAATTTGAGTGAAAAAATGATTGATTTGACCGGGAAAACCTATTATCGAGGAATAAACACTCTTGCCAATTTTATTTTATTTCTTTCCTTTTGAAGGGGGAAGAAAATTCAGATTTTTATCGGTGATGGCGCTATTATAGTACCATCAAAGAGCTATATTAGTTCCATGAGTACCATAAATATAAATATACGTTTATGTCAGCAGAGAGGCAAAATCCTATAGAAAGATTTTTTATTGTACAGTGCTTGATCTTTTATTGACCTAGGCCTATTCATGACATCCAGTATATACCTGTAGGCCAATTCGACTTGTTTACAAAGATTGACAATGATTGATAATATACGTAGAGCATTGTAGGGAATTTCGGCTTTATTGATACCATTTTAGTAAGCAATGCCGATATTCTCTTTAAAATAGCCATCACATGTTATTTAAAGGAGATGGGCGTCAACAGCAAACAGGCTATATTCTACCAGCACTTCCACTTTCTTCCTTATTCATTTGGTGTTATATTTCTGGAAACATGACGTCAGCAGGATTTATGATTCACTGTTTATCAGGGATGTACTTGTTTTTGCCCCTGTGCAGACATACTATTTTTCTCCGTCTGGTTCATCAGGCGGTAGTGAAAGAAGCTCCGCATAGCCTTGTATTGCATGGTAGTGTGTGCGCGGGAAACGTAACTATGAAATTATTTCGGCTTAATACACTGTCGGTCAGCAAGGGTCAAGTTCGAAGAATGAACGAGGTCATCGTCTCGACATCGTCTGCACTAGACCGCCTAAATGCGGACGTGTGCAATGAGGAACCCATAAAACCCCATCTTTACCAAACGACTGGAACAGCGAGCTGGCGAGTTGTGCGTGTCCGTGCTCTACGTTGAGATACATAATCATATATTTATGCATGTTTATTAATGCCTGGTGTAGCGATCGTGGTGACACAATGGAGCTAACACTTCCGGACGATTGCCGTTCTACAAAAGATATACAGGATCATAATTCTGAGGGATTACTGGGAGATATATACAGAGAAGGATAGCCATTTAGCCAACATCTATTCACTTCAGTACATCGCACAATAAAACATACATGCATGTAGGATGATCTCAAAACATCCAAACCGCACAGTCCAACATTGAACCGACTTGATGTTGTGCAACGTTACTTCAGTTCCAGAAAGCTTGACCACAATCTTTGACCCAAGGATTTTTGAACTTACAGCGAAGAAAAAAGAAGATTTGAGGTTTCCATCCGTCTGAACGATGAGGTGCATGAGTAGGACACGTTGCTCATGGCTGATCGTTATTATCATATCGTCTGTGGCACTTTCTTGGTTATATCTCACGCATTCTAAACAAGGTAAGACGTCAATTGGTTATTGTGCTGCAAAAGTTTGTCGGAACTGCAAATATCACAATTACTGAGTAATCATAGTCTTTTGAAAGTCAAGCCTTAATAATAAGATGCCCATTTTAGGACAGAAAGGGGGAGGGTGGGGTACTACCATTCTGCCCCCCCCCCTTTAAGCACGTTCTCGCATTATTTATTGCTCCCCCTTAAAAACAGGCTGAATTTCCGCTGCTCGGTTAACCTCGTGTATTTATTTATAGTAACCCATCGACAGAGGCACTTGATTGTAATTCTATACCCGTGTCTCATGCACATGACCATATAACGGGGGATCCCTTGATAATAAGATTACATGTCCTTAAGATAACTTTTGATCATATGAACTTAACCTGTTGACCTTACATGACCTTCTGACAGGATGTATTTCAATCACATCAAATTCATCCGTTTGGTTTCCTGTCCGAGTACAGTGACCTACTTTATTTTAAATGGCATTCCCATTTTGATAGGGAGTACAAAAGCGAAGAAAAGCGATATCAAGCAAAGTTAAATTAGACCCCTACTTGGGATTATATCTCATTCCTTCCTCACCTCGCTATTTAAAAAAAACTGCAAACTTTGCATCAGCTTCATTATTTCTTATATCCACTACAAATCGGAAAAACATTTCACGAATTATGTTAGGGTTTACCCGACTTCTTTGACACCTTTAACCGTCTGCTACAGACCTTGTCACGTAGCCAAGTTGAACCACACATGCTGATGAAATTGTAGTTAACATAATACAATTACAAGTACACGTATCCGTTAAGACTTTATGTGATACGAGAAACAGACGACGGGAACGGGATGACAGATGCAGATGAAGAGAAAGAATATATTAAGTGGAATATATTGAGGGGACTTTGATAACAACTGAGATACAGTCTCAACTGTCCGTTTAAAGAAAAGGTTGAGTTCTGGGAAGAGATGAACAATAATTTTATGAGCGTTTTCATTGTTATTATGCAAATGTGGAAGAACATCAGATAAACAATGTTTCCTGAAAAAACATGGCTCTTCAAATGCTTTCATATTCTAAATATGGCATGTAACAACATAAAAATCGAGACGAATTTGTATGCCACGTGTCCGTGTAGCCCCGTATACACCTTTCTGTGTATAGTACTTGTAAATTTACCAAGACTTGGCCAAATTTCTTATCATTTTGATGATTCCAGAACCTTACAGTACATACCAATACTTTTATGCTATAGATGACCTTTTGTGATCGATTCAACACCGTTTCTTTCACAATACGATGGCATGACCAGAACTCAACTTTATTTTTAAGCCCACCGCACACTATACAATCTAACTATATATACTTACTTACTTACTTTTTATACTTGTTTGTTGAGGCTTGAAGCATCAGCTTATGAGCCCATCATGACAATCGCAGCATTATTACGTTGATAAGGGTTATATTTGAGAGGATGGTGATGCCAATGCTTTTCTAGTTCAGATTTGAAGCGGTTAATAGATGGCGCTTGGACTGTCGATTTGGGTAGCCCGTTCCAGTTGTTAATTGATTTAGTTTTGTATTTTATTGAAATATATTTATTCAGGATAACAAGAATCAGATAAACATTGTAGATACAAAATCTGTTTTATATCATGGTCCTGAACAGGATAAAAATGTAGTACACGGAAATATAAATAATGAATATCACCAAAGCTCACAAGCAAAGGTAAGAACAGTATAAAACTAACATATAAACATAATACGCATTAAAAGTAGTAAAAAGCACATAACAAAAAACAAAAACGACAATGTAATAATTGAAATTAACAGCGAACAAAACATCAAATCACTTTAATAAAAGGCATTAAAATATCACCATAAAATAGAAGAGGAGAAAAGATTTAAGGAAACTGGTAAAGGGTAAAGGAGGAAAGAGGGAAAGAAAGAAAGAGGGGAGAAGGAAATGGAGAGAGAGAAAGAGAGAGAGAGAGAGAGAGAGAGAGAAATAAGCCATGTCAAAGCAGTAAAAATGAATCGGCATTGTATCACACAGGTTTAAAAAAATTGTTTAAAAACATCGATAGATTTAGCATTTTGAAAAGCAGAAGGTAAACTATTCCAGATTTTACCTCCAGCGTATCTAAAACAATTCTTAAAACATTCAAGATTAGGCTTGGGTAAAACAACATTCAGCGTATTGGCAAGTCTAGTGTTAAAACCATGTCTGTCAAAAACCATTTCCACTTCATTGCATAATCGTACTGGGGCTTTTCCATGAATACAGTTGTACATACATGATAAAATAGTTCCGTCTAGTATCAATGGATTGCCATTTTAACGAATTCATTATATTCAAGCTATTTACATCATAATCGAAATTCCCTACGACAATACGTGCAGCTCTTTTTTGTAGTCTTAAAAGAATATTTCTGTTTTGTAAAGAACAGTTTCCCCATACGGAACAAGAATAATCTAAGATTGGCTGTATGGTACATTTGTATATTTTATTCAAAATGGAAGAGCTTTAAAAAACTGAGCTTTCTCAAAGTAAAAATCTTATAACTTAATGATTTGGTAAGAGATTTAATGTGGATATCCCAAGATAATCTATCATCAATTTCAATCCCTAAATATCTGATACTTCTTACTTGTTCTATTGTTTCAGTATCAATATGCACCTTCAGACTTAATTCATCGTTACCTCGTGTGTTACTACTCAACAGCATACCATTACTCTTATTAGTATTAATTACGTAATCTATTTTTACAATACCATTCATTTATAGGATATAAATCTGCTTGGAGCTTAGATGTAATGACATTAATATCCATATCAGAAACATATAAGACAACATCCTCAGCGTATATATTACATGTACTCAACCGTAAGCAATCAGTTATATCATTTATAAAAACAAGAAAGAGGGAGGGGCCTAAAATACTCCCCTGAGGAATTCCTATAGTAATGTCCTTTGTTTCGGACAGTTTACCATGACAATAAACTGCTTGTTTCCGACCAGATAAAAAACTAGAAAACCATTTAAGTTCAGTATTTAAAATACCATACTTATTCAATTTGGACAACAAAAGTTCATGGTCAATACAATCAAAACATTTTGAAATATCAAGAAAACATGCACCAACTTTTTCCTTTTCTTTAAAAGATTCGTACCAATCATCAATGACTCTATGTAAACATGTATTAGTTGAATGATTTGGAATTGATCGTATTATATACGCTCTGATTTTAAAAGCATTTGCAAAAGCATTTGATACGAACGTTCAAACATGAACAAATCAAAGGTCTGAATAGTCATATAATTAATAAAATGAAAACTCCAGGGGATTTCATGCTTCCTTAGAACAGAAAAGGCTATAAATCGGCTAAAAACCGTAGTAACGTCGGACCAGTAGTATACTGCGATCGTCTAGGATTAGAAACCGATTCGGCTTTTTATCCAGTTTACTCTGACTAGAAGAGTTAAATGCACTAAAGTTTCGGCTGTTAGCATTCTTATTATTAAACTTCCATGGCTAATAATATCGCAATTTCTTTGAAAATCGGATCGCAGGAGGATCGTACAGTGCGAACATCTCAACTTTGTATGTAAAAGGGGGATACATGTCTCTAAAAGTGCTTATTAGCTAAAAGGGTCTCTAAAATGTCTCTAAAAGTGCTGATCGCCGGAAAGTGGCGTGATGGATCAGGTGTTCCCTATGTTTTAAGATCTAATCGACTAACAAGAGACGAGGTCATGTAAGGTTATGTTATACTACTGTATTTGTATAATTATCATTTTGTTGCCATTTCTCTTCCATACATTTGCCAGGTTACTTAGCTCCCAAAGAAATAAACTTTTTGTTTATGACAGAGATTGTATTATACAGTAGTCTTGCGTGTGCACCATGTGAGAGACAAGGATGATTGAGGAGTCCTGAAAAGGACTCTCGGTAATCTTTCTTGAGGGTGTGTAGTCCTGAAAAGGACTGTTGGTGAAGTCTTAAAAAAGACTGTTGGTGAAGTCTTAAAAAAGACTGTTGGTTATCTTTCTTAGCTTATAGTTCTAAGGAGAATTATAGCGCTTGGAGAGGATGAGTGGCAGGAGTGGCTCGACGTTTCCAACAGGTTGACTATCCGTCGTCAGGAGTCAGGACCCAGGAGTCTCTCCTTCTAAGACTTTAATTCACCGAATATTAATTTTGCAGAAGCGTGCATTAAGAAAGTCTACTTTCGTTCCCACACTAACCGCTTATTTTTACAAGACAAAATTCTTAAACTTGATAAATCGTATTCTTGGTACCTCGGTATCTTTATGTTCTAACTGAACAATAACGAGTTACCTCTCCCGATTTCCTCCATTTTCCAAAAAAAATAACGAGATACATTCATACCCCACAAAACAGTCGAACCACTTCCACACTCCTCGTATGAGAACAGCTTTCGCACAAAAACAATTATTTACACCGGTCCAGTATTTTGGAATAACATAGATCCATCTCTTAAACAAAGTACCAGTCTATACACATTTAAAAAGAAGATAAAGATTAAACTTTTAAACACATACATGATCGATTCTCGGTTTGTTTGACTCTCGACCCAATCTCTTTCACCCTCTTTTTACTGATCTAATTTCCCTTTTCTAGAGCTTTTGCAATCATTCATTTTCCCTTTTTGTATCTTTCGTTCTTTTTGCCTTTTCCTATTTTCCTCCATTTTTATTATTATTTTTTCCCCAATTTTTTAAAGAATTTCTTATAATAATAATATTGGATTCTTATATAGCGCACGTATCGACCTTGCAAGGTCCTCAAGGCGCTCCAACATTACCCGGCTATGCTAGGCTGCCGATTTCAACGCTCACAGCATTAAAGGAATTCCATCCTACCGGTACCCATTTAACACCTGGGTGTAGAGTGGCAAATGTAGATCAATGTATTGCCATAGGACATTAGTGCCGCGGCGTGACTCGAACCGCGGACCTTGTGATCGACAGTCCGGCGACGTATCCACTCATCCACGACACCTCTACACCTTAGTTACATATTTTTCTATTTATTGATTTCCAAGCATACTTTGTTCATGTTATATTGTAAAACAGCATCTGAGGAACTAACATTTCAACAAGCTCTGCTTCCAGTTAGTTCCTCTTTTCTCGTGCTATATCCAACATCTTTGTCGTTTCATTGCATATTTTTTGTGATATAATTATTCTTGTATTATGTTTTGCATGAGAAATAAAATCATTTTGAATCAAACAATAAAAAAATAAAAAAACACACGAACAAACAAATCAAAATAAAATAGCAACTCCGCCAACAGCTAAAAAGCAAAGAGATGAAAAAAATATCCCTGACAAGTAAAATCCGATAGTGGACAATGTTCCCTGTTATTTGGTGAGATTATTTCTGTTCTCGATGTTGAAGGGCAACCAATATTGGCTATACATATTGTCAGAGCCGAAAACAGGGTATTTTTAAACCAGGAAATGTAATGTTTCCATTGTAGTTAATATCGTGGGTTAACTAATCATCAATAGTAAGCTTCATGCAATATTAAATTTATATAACATTGTTGAGACAAATAAATGCAAATTTATCAGTAGAACCGATATATGCCACGCCTCCTATTTCACAATGGACCATTTTCATTAAATAGTACGTTCGAAAGCTGTAGGCCTATAAGTACAAATGAATAGACAAATATCTCCGAGGTATCATATAACATGTGCATCTTCTCAACTCCAGATGTATTTCCTGAAATCCACAACTCCGTGTCACGTGAAAAATGCCCATGTGCTTCTGGAGCCAGGATGAGCACTGACGATGAACCCAATTTGGCTTATAACAAGCCCAACGAATCGCAGACACTGACTGTAGTAAAGCAATGCGGATCACGCTATGGGAAAGCGGTTCTAAAAGACGTAAGTTTTGTAAAGTATTTTTGAAATAGTATTCAGAATGAAGGACGCCATTTATAAGAGTAATAATAATTTTAGCTTCAAATTTGGGGAGATGATTGAATTTAATTCAATTATTGTTTTCAAAAGTTTGCACACACACACATATATCCCCACCAAAGAAATGCGTAAAAGATTTCAACGTATCCAGGGGCGTCATAATTATTGGAGGGGGGGGGGGGGGTAGTGAGCACTTAATTCCCCCCCCCCCCCCCATTTGAAAAAAAGTGCAGACCAATATTTCGGGGGGGGGAGGGACTAAAAAAACAAACATTTTACCCCCGACATTTGTTTTTTTTTGGCCAGCCCAAGGGTGGAGGGGGTTGATCCGCCCCTGCACCTATAATAATTGTATCAAGTAATACGAACGTGATTTCTATAATAGGTAATACAACATGGAATTGAAATTGCTATTGAGTTGATTTCTTGTAAGTCTTTCTAATCGCGTTGAACTTGATTTGAAAATGTTGATGACTTCTCGGAAATATATCCTTTTTCACTATGACTCTTTTCTGACCATGTACCGTCTTCGAACCCGAAGGACATCACTGTAGTCTACAACCGAGTCCCGAAGTGTGGCAGTAGAGCGCTCCTTCAGTGTGTCAAGAGCTTGGTGAAGAAAAACCAAATTCGTGGTCCTATACCCATGGTACCCCCGACATTCAAGGTGAGGGTTCAAGGTCGGTGTTATCAATTAATTTTTCATTGTGGTGGTGTATCCAGCTTAGGGTGAAGCAAGCCTCAACCCCTCTCGGTGAAGATGAGGAAGAAGAAGAACAAGATGAACAAGAAGAACAAGAACATGTAGAATAAAAAGAAGTAGAAGTAAACGAAGAGGTAGCAGAAGAAGTAGTAGAGGTAAACTAAGAAGAAGAAGAAGAAAAAGAAATAGAAGAAGAAAAAGAAAAAGAAATAGAAGAAGAAAAAGAAAAGAGCCCTTTAAAAAAAATCTTGCAATGGGTCCACATCGAGAGGGGTTATTTAAGTGCATTGCCCCCCCCCCTCCAATTTATCACCATCTGTATCCGCCTCTGCACTGGTTTCATTCGCCTTCATTTATTTTCTATAGATAGAACAGTTTCGACTTTTGAGCCAACTTGAATTCGCCCACATACATGTACATACCAACAAAAGTCGGGTAATGGTTTCGAATCGTAACATGCCTAGTTTATGATGTTGAACCTTGGTGTGTGAACTCCATGCTTCGGTTTTGCTAAGTAATGTGTGAATACATTGCCAAGGCCTAACAGGTCGCTTCTGTTCCATTATTATTATTATTTTGTCACCCCCATCAAACATTGAAAAGGATAGTACCTTTTAATGAATATTTTTTCTTTCATTATTGAGTTGATTTGGGTGAAGAAAATGGTTGTATATAAACGTCGGATCCCGGCCGTTAACTGCGATAGGTGCTTTTTGACTGACAAGCAGTTTTAGTCAGTCGTCCAGGCGCGTACGCAGGGGGGGGGGGGGGGGATGTTTGGGGGGTTAAACCCCCCCTTTGGTATTATTATGTGTGTAAACCCCCCTAAAAAAAAACCTAAAACCCCCCCCCCCTTTGTTTTTTTTTAATTATTAAAAAAAAAAAAAAAAAAAAAAAAATTACCCCCATGGCTGACCTAAGAAAGGTGACCTTATCCCCCCCCAACGGAGCAAAATGTCAAATTTTCAAATTTCGAGACCCCCCCCCCCAAAAAAAAGTGCCCTCTTAACCCCCCCCCCCCCCCCCCCCCACTCAGCGACTTTTTGGCCGGCGCGATTTTCAAATTTTCCTGAGTCGTTGCGAAATTTTGGACCCGATTTTAAACCCCCCCCCCCCCCCCTTGAAAAAATCCTGCGTACGCCACTGCAGTCGTCTGAGAAGATAACAAAAAAGGAACCGAGTCATGAACTCAAGATCTGATGCTAGGATATTTTCCATATCGAGTTGCATGGTTCAGATCAACAAACCAAAAACAGCACAGAGGGCGTAGAGTCAGTCCAACAATTGAGGGGGGCACTGACATGAAGGGGGACTGGTTATTCTATGAAATGAAATGGGAATTCACAAGGCTACTGATGGTTGAGGTGGTTGTTGGAATGGTCCCGTCTTCTTTTCTCGCCTTTGTCTACTGTTTCTTTCCTCTTTTCTCATGTTTTAATTTTTGACCATTCTTATGGGGCGTGTCCCCTGTGCCTTCTTGTAAATACGCCACTAACTTCACACACATGTATATCAGCGGTTAAATCTAAATTGAATTACGATTGATGTTGAGAATGATATTGGAACATGGTGAGAAAGGTTGACAGATAGGTTTGCGATCAGCGGGATGTGACAACTTTTAGTGATGTGATTTTATTCCTGTAGTTGAACCCAAAAGAACATGACACGAGATTAGAAAAGTGTTCATGGCGAATGATATAGTTACGGAATCTGGACAAATCAGCGAATTCCATCTATTAATCAATACATCAACCAACAAACCCAATAGCAATTCCATCAACTAACAAACCATCACATGTACCCTGAACCATCCAATTACCACGATCATCGAAAAATCAATCATTAAACCATATTGCGAGCATATACTAACCAAGTAGCCATTTAACCAACCAACCAGCTGACTCACGATCGATAAGATATCCAAGAAATAATTCACTCATTATCCAATTAACTGAGCAATCAACCCCAACCTACATACCAATCATAATCCAATGAACCAACCCTAAAATCGAACGACCAGCCGCCCATCCAACAAAAAGTCTTATCAACCTGTAACCACTTAACTATCAACTGTTAACTATTAACCAATCACCCACCCAAAGGTACCTACCGACCATTCGAAATGCATGAACCACAAATGTTTATCGTACACAATTTATTATATTTTGTATGTTAAAATTAATAAAATTATTAAGGCATAAATATTCTTAATGAATGAACGTCCAACGCCCAAACAGCAACAACTGACCACTTCAATATCTTTTCCTTTATCACTACCATTAGGCTGAACTGGCTCTCTTGACACGCACAGTTGAAGGGGTTAGGTCACAAAGGAGGGCGTTCCTCGAAGGCCATGTCCGATTCAATCACTTTCAAGAGTAAGTCCGTCGATTCCATTTATTTTTCAGAGTTTTATGTTAAAGAAGTTTTGAACATTGACTTGTAAAATGTCTCGGGTAGTCTTGAAAATACATTGTATTGAAGGGTTAAAACACATCAATTTTGTATCATTGTTTACTAAGGCAATATTATGGTATTGCAATGTAAAAGAGGTTTAGTCATACAGTGTATTTATCTTCTCTCATAGCTATTTACTTAAATCTTATCAGTCAGAGATTTAATTTTAGTCAAAACAAATCATCGATTCTTGAAGAAAACATGAGTATTTTAACTCCTGATGGGGCTACACTGTTGAAATAAAACGAAATAAATAAATAAATATTAATAGTCAAGTGATATTTTTGAAGGGTTATTAGCCTGGGGACTCAAAATATTTCCTCCGATGTCATGTGAGAAGTGTTTTCATTAACTCTGATAAATTAGGTTAGGCCTTATTCAATGTACACAATATGATGAAATACCATTTGACACAAATTCACACTAACACAATTCAGTGGTGTAATGGTAGGCCGATTTATCCTGCGAAAGTACCGAATCGTCGGCGTACACGCTTCTGTCATATTCGGAACACGCTAAATGCGCAGAGTGACAACCTATATGCTACAAACATCGCTTTTATGAACTGAATTTTTCATTTTTCTTTATGTATTGTATTTCGCTGCAGTGAGAGGGTGCATTACATCAACATGATCCGAGATCCGCTGAATCGCTTGGTGTCCAGTTTCTATTTCAACCGCCACGGTGACGGGTTGCTCTCTCCTCGACAACTCGCTGACGTCCGGAACAGAACCAAGCCAGAGGTCATTGATGAGGTCAGTTGAGGTCAATCACCTGCGGTTACGTAGAAGAAGAGAACTGTGCGATAATTACTAATATTTCCAAAGATTTGTAGTATCTCTTTGGTATTTCCATGTACATTTTTAACGGTGTCACCCTTTTTAAAACTAGCGAACTGATCCTAGTCGTAATTGCCATGTAGGAAAGGGGGATGCCGATTCTTTGCCGAAATGTCGTCTCACTTTTTAAGAACTGAAAACAGCGTGTACACGATATTGGATCAGCCAAAACTTTAAACCATGTTTTAAAATATGCAAAAATATCATTAATAGTGTAATCTAACTCTAAATAATGAAAGTCATCAATTTTTGCGATATCAGCGAACGCTCACTTAGGTCGGTGCCCGTGCGGAAAACGCCCGGGCACCGAGCGCATTTTAGAGCCCCGCCGATCACCGGCCAGCCGCCGGGCAATTTCTTTAAAATCAGCTGGTGGGAGACCGCTCGGGAATCGGTGGGTCATCAGTCGGTCATTGCCGGGATCGCTGAGGCTCTACAGCCTGGACGACTTCTCCAAAAATCGTTGGGCGATGCCTAAATTCCAGCGGCGACCGAGCAGGCTACTAATCGGTCGGTCGCCGCTCTGAGTTGTGACCATAGCTTAAAACAGCGGCGTTTTTTAATATCATAAAGACATAAAGTCTAATACGCTTCACATTTCTATTTCAGATATACCAGAAAGCTCAGTAAATACACACATTTGCCATTTATTTACAAGTAACAAAAACGGCGGTTTACCTCGCTATAGTTATCTGACCAAGCCTTAACTCTTTTGTTTTATGTAGACCTTTGATGAATGCGTCAGTCATGAAAGGTTATCACGCACCGTTACCTCGTTTTATCTGACCAAGCCTTAACTCTAATGTTTTATGTAGACCTTTGATGAATGCGTCAGTCATGAAAGGTTATCATGTACCGTTACCTCGTTTATATCTGACCAAGCCTTAACTCTTATGTTTTATGTAGACCTTTGATGAATGCGTCAGTCATGAAAGGTTATCACGCACCGTTACCTCGTTTTATCTGACCAAGCCTTAACTCTTATGTTTTATGTAGACCTTTGAAGAATGCGTCAGTCATGAAAGGTTATCATGTACCGTTACCTCGTTTATATCTGACCAAGCCTTAACTCTTATGTTTTATGTAGACCTTTGATGAATGCGTCAGTCATGAAAGGTTATCATGCACAGGACCTCAAGTCTTAAGCTACGTGATCGGATTCTTCTGTGGGTTCCATCCTAGGTGCAGGTAAAGAATTGTCTTTTCTTTTTCCATATTTAGTTAACCTCAATAAGAAAGATTATTATTGTGTTATAGTACTCGTGATGTGGTGTTGAATATTTTGATTGACAGCCCGCTGATTTCAATTAAGAAGCGCACTCACAAAAAAACAAAACAGATTGAACATTTTGAGGGAAAATTTGAAAATTGTTGAAGTCTCAATTAATTGTTTTAAATGAAGAACGATACTACTGGAAAACTCTTGTATCATTGTATCCCCCAAAACGCGTTTAGGCCATATTAGTAATGCAAGGTGTAAAGCTTTTTAGAGCTTTACAAATCTTACTTTAAAGCTTGCCTCTGAAGTGCTATTATTTGTTTTCTTGTATTTTGTCGTTATTATTACTGTTATTATGATTATTATCATCATTATCAACATCATCAGCGTCGTCACCATCATCATTATTAACATAACAAAAATCATTTTATTGTTGTTGTTGTTGTTGTTATTGGTATTTCTTCATAAATATATTATCAATATCAATATTAAAGGAAAGCAACACAGTGGACTTTAGACGAGGCAAAGCGGAACCTCGATTACTACACTGCAGTCGGTATCGTAGAGGAGTATAACTCATCTATGAGGGTACTGGAGTTTCTTTTTCCATCGATGTTTACAGGTTTAGTGAAGAGATACACTCGTCTGAGTAGAGACACAGGTAAGTGAAAAAGTGTTGACATACATGTATAGGCCCAATATAGCTGAATGCATGTAGATGGCATATAGAAGAAGAATGGATTAGGCCTTTAAAAAAAATGTATTGCCCTTTGCGACCGACCCCAAAATCATGAAATGTACGGTCGGCTTTAAATTTTTTTTTTTAAATTACCGTTTTTTTGAGAAAAATAATATCAGCCCAAAGAGGAAGAAAAAAGAAGAAAAAAAGTTTAAAATAGAAAATCCCGACCGACCGACCCATGTTTTGGCACCTAAAGGGCAATACAACAGCTTTTTTAAAAGGCTTTATGGGGAGAGAAAGAGTGTGGGCGAACTAGGTACAGAGGGCATGGGGACGCATACCTTATAGCAAGAAAAAAAAAGAAGAATAAGAAGGTACATGTAATAGGGAAAGGAAGTTGAAAAGGATACAAAACAACACTTACCTTACCCTTTGGACCTATTAATTTCATCCGTCCCAAGACCCAGTTATACATGTATTATGCAGCATTTGTCTTCAAATTATGATTTATTTATTTTTTCCTTGTTGGTTATTTGTTTCAAAGTAAAATCAAAATCCAGAGAAAGTTAAAAGTCCCTCCAATATCGTCTTGATGTGTTTTCGAATAGAAACCTACATTAACGTTCATAATATAAAGCTATTTCAGCATCCTATTCTGAAAAAGACCACACTTGACAATGACTAATAGTTCTTCTCTTCCTTTTCTCTCTCTTTCCTTTTCTCTCTCTTTCCTTTCTCTCTCTCTCTCTCTCTCATTCTCTCGCATTCTCTCTCTCTCTTTCTCTCTTTTTTTTTTCTCTCTCTCCCTCTCCCCCTCTATCTCCCTCGTTCGATTTCTAGATTTCCAGGTTAAAGCCCACGCTCACCGGTATGTCCCACCCTCTCCTAAAGTCAAGGCATATATGACAAAGAAGCTGAAACTAGAATATGAATTCTACGAGTATGCAAAATCAAGATTCGACATGCTACTGGACGAGTTGCATCTGAGAGACAGTGATGTGAGATGACGATGAAGAAGGTGGGCTAGGGACAATGAGCAATGTAAGGACTTGTCAAAAATATGAATAGAATTATGATGGAGATTGGATCGGAAAATACTATGTGCTATTATGTCAAAAGATTGATTGTAGCAAATGGAATCACGTTGGCCGGCTTACTTCGAATCAGTGGGTCGTCGCGTTCGGTCGGGTGGTCGCGTTACACCTTTTTTTAAACGAAGGATTTTTACGTCAATTGTCAGGTAAATTAGATCAGACCATTTGTAGATGAGTGAGGTTTATGTCACAAACATTACCCCCGATATTTGGTGAACAAAGGGGCATGTTTTCGCCAAAGGTCGGGTAACGCGACCAACTGACTCGACGCGATGACCCGATGATACGAAGTAAGCCTCTTTGGCCACATTTGTAGACGGAAGGATGATATGATTGAAAAGATAATTATGCAAGGACGCAGTGAAGGCCAAAGGAGACGAGGCAGGCAGAAGCTTGGTTGGCAGATGGAATAAGACAGGTAAAAGGTTTATCACTCGCCTTAGCCAACCGTATGGCTCAAGACAGAACATAGTGGAGAACCATCATCGGTCATGACTCATAGGACCACCATGGAGATCTCTAAGGAGATGACAGTCTATCGGAGAAGTATTCAGGAGACAGATATAAGAGAGAAAGAAGACTGAAAGGATCTTCCTATGCACCATCTCTTCAACCCAACCTGTTGGGGACAAGAAGACGAGTAAACGTCACCGGTGATCTGAGGCAAGTCAATTTGACTTATCTGTGATGGTTAGATGAAGAGCAAAGCTCACCATCTAGACCGACGAGATTGCGAGATGTCGTAATGTCGACTTGCCCTTAGCATCAGAAGACGAGTACAAAAGACAGGATAGTGGATCTCATTATTTGGACTTCCATGGGGACGGGATGTCGAGAGATCAAAGCCGAGATCATTGATGTCGTAAAATCAATCTTTTTGGTACCAGGAGACAACATTTTAAAATCATCTACACAAAGTCATGCCGGCTTCTAAGTTGTAAAACGGTACTTATGATGCAGGAGAGCTGAAAGAAGAAAGAGAAAACTTTGCAAATACGTTGTGATTTTAGATTTCTGTACCAGCCCAGTTGTATTTTCACTGAAATGACCATTTATTGAAATGAATCAATTCATATTGTTAGTTAATAGGTTATGCATTAATTGAAAACCAAATTTTTAACGTATTATGTTTACTATTAAAAAAAAACATCAAATCGTAATGGTACATTTTATTTTTAAGTATGAGGTTGGAATAAAATCCTGTTACAAAATATCAATTGTTAAATTATTTTTTTGTTAGAAGTCAAGAACTCTCCCCCTGAAACTGTAGCTTTCAAACAGTGACGTACTGGCACTGGAATTTATAATATTCTGAATCAAAAGGTAATGCTAAAACACCACTGAGAGGAGACACTACACTGATATTGGGTTAAAGATACTATGTCCCTTGTGCAGCCAACCTCAAATTCTGTAGAACTTTGCAGGAATTATGAATATGTCGTGTATGTCCTATCTGAGAAATTTAAACGTTAGCAGTATCCTTATATTTGAATTACGCAAGGAAACCCGTTTACTTGCTAGACTTCACTGTCAGACACTATTGCCAGTATTGAGTGACTGACTGGCTTTTTCTTCTTCTTTGGTAATAACATACATAAAATGAGCTGTAAAGGATTTTTCTACATCAATAACCCACTTCTTATAATGGCCATAATTAAACTGATTGATCTTTGCGCAGCATAAAACGTACGACCATGTGGTACAATGGTCTGAAAATCAAGACTATTACTTATTGGCTCTATAGCTCCTAAGTCAATTTGACAACTAATAGTCGTTATTTTCCCACTTAAAGACATTTTCAAGCCCCCCCCCCCCTTTTTTTTTAAAGAGGAGTTCTAAATTAGTATTATCTTTCAAATGCCATTGGAATTTAACCTTTTCATTTTTTTTTTGCCAGCAAAAGGGACATAGTACCTTTGAGGGAGCGCTGGCATCATGAAGGGGGGGGGGGGACACCGGTCTCACTCAGTGTGTGGAATACGAATTACCATGCATGGCTACTAATAAGGCTAATTATGGTTCAGGGGAAAGACGCAACCTATAACCATGAACATAAGACATCGCGGAAAGCGAAAAAAGGAAAGGTAAGAGAAAGATATATATTTTAAAGTCCATCTTATTTCCGCATATTGTGTCCTTTTAAAAAGTATATACGTATACAAATCATAAAAATTCCATCCGATAAATATAATTCAAGAAGAAAAATTATAGATGAGAATCTTTACGTCTGTTTCTGCACAGAGAGTGCCTATTTACAAAATAGAATTACATACATTTATGAGAAACTATAAAAGCTTTATTAAACATTACACTGTAACACTATGATATTTTGCAATGTAAATAGTAAACATATCTATCACTAGAGTACATGTCGCTATGAAAGCAGAACTATCGTTTATCAAAAGTTTGTGATACAGACTCCCTTTAACAATTTATTTTTAAACGAAGTACAAATACCTGAAATTTCAAAATATTCCTATTTCCCACAGGGAATTATATAAATGCAATAATACAGTACGTTGAAGCCAATTTTCCATCACCTGTTCCATCAGCTTCTATTTTAAAACAAAGATCCTTAAACACTAAAAAATTAAGATTGTTGCTGTAGGAAATTTCAATCATAAAAAACGAAAAATCTTCGAAAGAAGCTACAAATAAAAAGATGAAATTAGGAACAGCACCCGGATATTATGTACAAATCATAATTATATTTGCTCGTGAGACATCTGCTCCGGGCTTGATTTCATCAAATGTATGTGATCACATTTAGGGTTGTAATTCATTCTTATTTTAGGATTATGGTTGGGTTAGGTATAGCGTTGGCTCCTGGGTTGAAGGTGCGAATTCGGTTAGTGAAAGAAATCGACGCAGAGCAATTGTCGCAAGAGCAATAGCAATACAATCTGCACATGCAGTAATAAAGAAGTGAGATTTCCTACATATATATTTCTACTCTATCTATGGCATGCTTTTACGGTGGAATATAAATCAAATCATCAATATATAATGCAATATCAACAGGCGGGGATAGTTTTACCATCGTAGTAACTATACTAAATGGTCAATATAAAAATATCTAAAGCACTTAATTTGCTCTGTAAACATCGAGAGGAAAATTGAGAAAGACTAAATCAGTAAATCACCAACAAATTATTCATAAAAATGTATAACGTTCACAGAATGATCCCATCCGAATTTAATCAGTAATAAACTTCTACATCCAGTGAAACTGTGTGCAGTCATTTCATCTTGGAGCTAATTAAGTCATACTCTACCTCACCATTGCAAAAGAACTAGCAGTAAACTAAAAATTTATTTCGTGGAAAAACAGTTACTTAAACGTATAATGGTGACAGTCAGGCGCGTACGCAGGGGGGGGGGGGGGGGGGGGGGGGGGTTTGGGGGTTAACCCCCCCCCCCTTTGGAAATTTTTTGTGTGTAAACCCCCCTAAAAAAACCTAAAACCCCCCCCCCCCCTTTTGGTTTTTTTTTTTTTTTTTTTTTTTTTTTTTTTAATTATTAAACCTTACCCCCCCCCCCCCAACGGAGCAAAATGTCAAATTTCCAAATTTCGAGACCAAAAAAAAAAAAAAAAGTGTCCTCTTACCCCCCCCCCCCCCCCCCCCCCCCCCCCCCCCCGCTTATTCAGCGGTCGGCTGAGTCGTTGCGATTTTTTTGGGACCAAAAAAAAAAAAAAATGTGTCCTCTTACCCCCCCCCCCCCCCGCTTATTCAGCGGCTGGCTGAGTCGTTGCGAAATTTTCGGACCGAATTTATAAATGTTAAAACCCCCCCCCCCCCCCCCCCCTTGAAAAAATCCTGCGTACGCGCCTGGTGACAGTAATAATTAATCGAAGGAAGTATACCAAATTATGTTTCTCTCCGAGGATTGATACCTAGCAGTATTTCATCTTCTGGTACGCTAACAATCCGAAAGACTGGTGTGGAGTCACGGACCAAAGTAAAGCCGAACTTGTCGTAAATCCGAATCGCTGCTACCTGTATCTCCTGTAGTGCGAACTGTTGCGCGATGCAGTTTCGAGCACCTGCGGAGAAGGGAATGAAAGCGAACGGATCTCGGCCTTCGACGTTCTGGCGGTCGAAACGACTTGGTCTGAATGTCATATGGTCATCGCTCCAGACGTCAGGGTTGTGATGGAGCTGATAGGGGTAGATGGCAAGATCGGTGCCTGCTGGGACTGTTAGACCGTCGACGACCAGGGGTTCGGTCAGCAAGCGGCTTGAGGATACGAACGAGTACATGCGCTGACTCTCCTTGACACATTTCATCAGAAATGGAGTACGATGGAGATCTTCACTGCATAGGGAAAAATATTATAGTTTTTTATGTATAGTTTTAATACCTGTTTCACACGAGGCGTCATTTAGACTGTTCTCTCACCAGCGCTTATCAATTAGCTTGACTTTAGAATATAAGTGCATGTGCCAACCATGATTAGTTTAAACGTTTGCACTGTTTTACTTGTACTGTATGATGCGTCAAAGGTTGCGCCAAATTGAGATTTTTCTTCGTCAATAGAGACGACGATGAGCAGACTCTTCAAAACGTTAAAGTTCTACTGTATATTAACAGTTCTTTTTAGAACTCTTGCCGGAAGAAGAAGAACAGTCCTTTTAAAGAGAAGGTTGAGTTCTGGGAAGAGGTGAAAAATAATTTGTGAGCGTTACTCATTCTTATTATGCAAGTGTGGAAGAACATCAAATAAGACATGTTCCCTGAAAAGCATGGCTCTTCAAATGCCTTCATATTCTAAATATGCATGTAACATCGTAAAAATCGGGGGGGGGGGGGGCCCGGCTTTTTACGCCACTTGTTCGTGTATTCCCATATACATCTTTCTGTGTACAGTGTTTGTAACTTTACCAAGACTTGACCAAATTTCTTATCATTTTGTTGATTCCAAAACCTTGCAATACACACAAATTCTTATATGCTAGATGATCAACCTTTTCTGATCGGTTCCACACCGTTTCTTTCACAATGAAATCGCATGACCAGAACTCAACTTCATCTTTAAGGACATACATGGTGTTTCCGTATAAACTTCCATATACTTCGAAATATTGAATCTTTACATAGAATTGAGTTCTAGTCATGCCATTGTATTGTGACAGAAACTCTGTGGAAGCAAGTGGAAAACGGTTTGATGATTTAGCACACAGTCATTAGTGTATACCGTGTATTATTGATGTTCCATTGATTTGCTATTATTGTAAGCAAAATTATGTTACTGTTTGAATATTGAATAAACATCTCTAAGAGGCAAAGAGAGAAAAAAATTAGTGTATACCGTGAGGTTTTAAGGAAACATAAAAATGCTAATAATATAAATTGGTCCAGTCTTGCTAAAAGCCCCATGCACTATACATAGAAATGTATTCATGGGATTACACAGACATGTGGCATGAAAATATGGCTCACAATCTCTAGCTTTAACATGTCATATTTAGAATATTAGGGCATTTAAAGAGCCATCCTTTTCAGGGGACGCTTTTTATATGATGCTCTTCTACACTAACATAAGAATAGATAAGATCACAAATTTTGTTCTCCTTAACCTTCCTCATTGTGCAGGTGTCAAGTTACTGTCTGTATATCATTCAAACCAATGAACAGGACCTAGTTCTAAATAAGGCATATTTGTTTACCGGCGAACTTCACGAATCTCACGATCTTGGAAGAGTTCATCAACTTCCTCCTGGATCTTGGTCTGGTATTCTGGGTGAGTAGCCAACAAGTATAACAACCACGTGAGGGCGCTGGACGTTGTATCAATCCCGCCGAGAAGGAAAGTATTTACCTTTCCACGATAAAATGATACAAATACTGTGTTTGATTATTTCCTTATTCTTGGTAAAAACCAACTGGACGTTTTTAAATTATGGGTTCAGTAGTATTGATCATGTCCTGTTGAGTAGTACAAATCAAAGACGTCTGCTTAAATTTTCATGACGACTTGAGTATGGCGGATTAAACTTAGTTAATGTTTGTATTTGCTGGTGTAACCATTGTATATGTTCTACTATGTTTTCTACTTTAAACAAAACGAAAGGGAAATAGATGTGTCTCAATTATTGGCCTCCAAAGATTCATATACTTACCTCGTCTCTCATTTCTCTATCCGTTAGTCCGCCCTCTGCGTCCTTTGCCAACATGAGAGTATCCAAGAAATCCATGCCTTTGGAAAATTCCTATATAAAAAAATGAATTTATTTAGGCATTTCATACACACACACACACACACACACGCACGCTCCCCCAATAAAGCTATACAATGCAAACGAATGTTATTATTGAATATTTTACACATACACTCGTACACACATCCCTCCCATACCCACACCATACCCTGCTATGTTTATAACGAGATTAACTTTGTGTCGGATGTTGGAAACTTTGCGCTGTCACATGACTTGTTAACAACATGGAGAAGGTTGGTGTAACTTCTGTTCATTTCGCTGCACCACATTTGTGAGCATCGCATTTTAATTATTTGGCAATGTGAAACTATACAAAAATCGCTCCCCTGTTCCATTTGTACCTTAGTTCCTGCTTACCGTACATCCGGTCTGTCTGTGTTGCTCCCTACGATCAGAGATGAGTTTCTCCTGAAGTCTATGAAGGACGTCAATCTCTTTTCTCCAAGACTTGTAGAGTGAAGATCGTCGGAAGATGAAGTCGTAGAGAAGGGGTGGGCTCAGAGACCTTCAACAAGAACATATAAGTCAGCAGTTACGTTGCGTGAGCCCACCCTTTGGTGATCGAGCGAGGACTCGGTCTTTTCTCGGAAATCAATTGTGAACGTACAACTTATTAGGGGGAGGGGGAGGGGACGGGAGTGGGAGGGGAGGGGAGGAGGGAGGGGGAGGGGGAAGGAAGCGATCCAATTCCCCCCGTCCCTTTCCCCTTTTTCTCTTTTCTCCCTTTTGTTTCAACACTCGATTGAGGGGCACACGCCCCAGTGTCATCGAACAGTCTCTGTATCTGCAGTGGCATAACCAACATTGGGTGGTACTGACATTGGGTCCTTCTACGCACCTGGCCCACTACCATGTACCATATAATCCAACGTAATTCTATTTAGGTATCCTACCCTAAGCAATAGTTCCTTCAAAGTAACGATTCGGTTCTCGAAAGCACTGGACCTCAATTATTACCTATCAGAAAAACGAAACAAGTGATTTTCTTTAAAAAGATAAAAGACTACAAGCACCGAGCAAGCGGTCTATAGATTAAAGTAACCATCGTTATTACTTTAAAAAACAATTATACTAACAAGTAAAAACTAAGTACACCCCTGTAAAAACAAGCTTTCGTGAGAAAGAATGAGGCTTGTTCATCCTCGTGTACTTCCTCCTTTCACATTATGTGGCCAACACAATATCACCAAATGATAAATATCCATTTGAAATTTTATCTTTCGTATGGACAATTCTAAGATAATTGGTAATTTGCTGTCCCGTACTTTACCAGGAACAATATAATGGAAACGGAACAAACGTCAGTTGACCGCGAAAATGCAATTTCCCTTACTCTAAGGTTTAGTAAGCAAATGATTCGAAGCTGTTGCAGAGCTATCAATTTGATATTATAAGCAGAAATACTACATTAGAAGATCTAGTCGTTAACGTTTGGGAAAATAATATCTTCCACTGTGTCTTGCATGTAGTCAGAATGCTAGCAGGCAGGGGCGGCGATTTCTTTTCATGACCGGGGGGGGGGGGTGCGAGGGACGAGGGAGCAGTGGCGTAATGAGCAAAAACATTTGGGGGAAGGTTCCACGGGGCAGAGCCCCCGGAAGCCCAGGGGTTTTAGATATTTAATTACAGTCAGATCAGGACATTTTGATACCTTATTTGTGACGCTGGAATACAGGTCACTAATTGGAGTTGGGTCCAGGGGTGGAGCCCCCATAAGCGCAGGTGGTTTAGGCATCTAATAACGGTCAAATGAGCATACAGGGGCCCGCCTAAGGATCCTTGGTGGGGTTCAGGGGGGCAGAGCCCTCGGAAGCTCAGGGAAAAAAAATCATGCTATTTTAGCAACTTTTGTAAATCAAGAACGAGAGGGGTAAAGGTGACGGAAGTGACCAATTCACAGGTTTTGTTGTATTCAAAAATTACATTCCTTTAATACCAAAACTTTTGTATAAAAACAATTTTTTTTTTCACGCTTCACTTTTCTACAATGTTTACTCGTACATTTTAAAGTATATTATGCGAGGAAGCGTAACTAGAAGCGCGAAGAATTTTGAATTGGTATTAGTCTAAACGCGCACTCTTTGGCCCTCCAGAACCTAAAAGTGTGTTGCAGTCTTTAGTCAGTATTTGCAATAAATTTTTTTCTCACTTTTTCGTAAAAAATTGAAGGGGGGACTGTCGACCCTCGCCCCCCCCCCCCCGGGATTGCCGAAGCGAGAAGAATTTTGCATTGGTATTAGTCTAAACGCGCACTCTTTGGCCCTCCAGAACCTAAAAGTGTGTTGCAGTCTTTAGTCAGTATTTGTAATACATTTTTTTCCTCACTTTTTCGTAAAAAATTGAAGGGGGGCGTGTCGACCCTCGCCCCCCCCGGATCGCCGCCCCTGCTAGCACGAGTTATGTTCTGTGTCGTACCTCTTCATGAAAATGGTACCCAAGGTCGATACAGATTTCATGTATTCTGAGACACCCTCCTGGCAGCCTGACTCGTAAGAAAAGGCACATTGTAAGATGACGTCACTGGAAAAAGCACTCGTGGTTTTGTGGAGTTCGAGGAGCTCTCCCGCCGCACCTCTTTGTGAGATCACTGAAATCAGGGTGTCGGCAATCTATATTATATATATATATATATATAGTCGTGAGCATTAGTATAAGTTGTGTACAGCCTGTTGGTGTATTGGGGCCACTGATTCGAGAGGACTACAATCTATACAAATCATGTGCAGATGAATAACATACTAATAATATGCAGAATATAGCAAAATGAACAAAGACTGAACCCAGTTATGTCACCTATCATCTGAATACAAACATAGTCTTAATAATAAATCTTTAACGTGTATCTGGTGATATCTGATATGACAATAATTATTGTTCCTACACAAACTTGCTACAAAAATATAAAGAATTCAATAATGTTGAATAAAATTATCTTAATACCTGATTCATTTTAGGGATATAACTCTTGAGAACGTTGAAATGGAAAGAGTTTGTAATGAGTTTCCGATGTCTCTTCCATACTTTGCCGTCTGTTGTAACCAAACCGTCGCCAAGCCATTCATCAAATAGTCTATACACGTCACTCTGTTAGACGAACAAAACAAAAGAAATATTACGTCAAATGTATTTGGTGACTTGGTGTTTAATGCCTTCCTATAAAATTCCTAGTAGGGAGAATCTAAACAAAGTTATTATTAAGTGCCATTTTTCACGTTATATATTGTGACACCCATGTTCCAGTAGGAATGACATTTTGATCAAATCATCTAGTATACCGTTAACGAAAGTGACAAAATACCATGGAACTGCCCAAAATAAAAGATTTTACGTATGCCCATGCAGTCTCAATAGGATTGATATCAAGTTTGTGATTTCTCTGACCTCATTCTAAAAGCACAAGATGCAGTTCTTCATCTGCTCTTCAGAATGAGCACCATCACTTCAATCATGTTAAGATATTGCAGAGAACAGCCAATCATGCTAGCATAGGTCAATTGAATAGGCCTGTATTTTGCCACTTCGCTATTTATCAATTGCATTGTACCGCTTCCTTTAAACCAAATGCACCAGTATCACGAGCAAAGAAAATAAACAATACCCTATGATATCATTATGTTCATCCAAGTTTTATTTATATACCGTTTAATTTACGGGAAAAAAATTGATGATGATGATGACAATAATCAATAATAATAATAATGATGATGATGAAGATGATAATAACTATAATAATATTAAAAATGATAATAATAAAAATAATATTAATATATTCCGAATTCTACGCAAGCGTACATTTTCAATTGTTATAAGTCCATTTATTTTCTAATATTATTCCACTATGTAAAAACGATAAAACTATATCCATGTTTCCATATGCTTTATGTAATGCCGACAAACTAAAATTCAAAATGGACCAATAAAAGTAATCTGAATCTGAATTATACAAGGCCAAGATATGTTCCGAGGTATTTTTCCTCATCTATACCATAATGACCTTTTATTGCTTTACGTTTATTTCACGTTCACACTCCGATTGTTGCTTTCTTCATCTTTCTGCGCGGTCGCTCGTTTACCACATGTGCATTTTTGCCCAAAACAATAGTCACCAATTGAAGGAAGGACCGCTTTGCGCAATAAATGGATTTCCAAAATTACTCATTTTCTGTCTTGATTATAGCGCCATAGCAACCCTTTTAACGCGGGTAAAGATTAATCTTGCACTGGAAACAGTTAAATAATCTTGAGGCCTTTGTTGTATCTATCCTAAGTTAAAGAAGTAGTAGGTTGTGGCAATGCACAGCTCCCAATGTTTGTCTTCCGGACAGGAAAGTCGTATAGCTCCGATTAGTCTCATTGGACAACGCCCCCTATCATCAGAGTCCAGCAGCCTAACACGTTAGCCTATGGACTTTTACCCAAAAAAAACTCCTTAAAAAAAAATTATTTTTGTCTGTTTAAACAGGGATGTGATGGAGAAGGACTGGAATTAAGCCGCTCTCCTTTGACCCCATGCTCCAAGCCGCCGAAAAGTTATATGCGCTAATCTGCAACTGTTGACCAGGTGGTGAAATAAAAGAGCGCATGACATTTCAGGATTTAGATTTCCTACATGAGAAATGGTATCACATAAACTGTTCGCTGGCCCTTCATTGATTTCTCATCAATTATTAAATGTGTAATGAGTAGAGCAAGCGAACACAAAATTGTGTAATTTCATCCTTTTTCCAACTGCAAAAATACAGAAAACACGCGAAAACTCGCATTAGCCAACTTATAGTTATCGAAGATTGTATAATATGGATTAAATAACGGGCATTAAAACACGCACAAATTAGCGCATTATCCTAAAATATTGACTTTTCGTCAGGATCTAATTTTTCTTTTACTAACTCTGGCACACACATTATAGAAAGGGCGGAGTACTAATTGGAAAAATAGTTTGATGCACTATTCCCATTACATTCCCCGTACTAAAGTTTATAACTACACTGAAATTTTGCCGGTAATTTGACATTTTGTAATAAATGTGAAACTGGTGCATGGTCTCCGAAATTCCCCGCAGTGGAAGAGCGGTTCGGAGCATGGAACTTCAAAGCCAAGTCGAATATTACACATCCCATTGTTAAGCTTTAGAAATCACGAATGCGTTTGAATAGATTACAAGAGTTACCACACCTTTCTTTCACCTCCCTGGTTTACTACAAAAATCACACCCACCCAACGTATGTTGACACTAGCTCTCTCACTGGAACCCTCATGCCCCATTGACTTTCGAAAGTTCACCCACCGTAGTTTGATCAAGACAGGTCGCCAGGTCGCCATCTTTGCCTATACCTGTATAACACTAGCCTCTTGTCGATGGCCCTAACGCTGTTGGAGTCGGAGTCCGTAAATTCTGGCTCACTTCGCTCGCCAGAGAAACCGAGGCAGTTGCCCACCCCCCCCCCCCAACCAAAAAAGTAGTGGGGGAAACGCATTTTTGCCCCCAAACCCCCTCCAAAAAAAAAAAAAAGGAGTAAAGGAGTAAAGATGGTTTGTATTTTTACCCCCCAAAAAATAACAATAATAAAAACCTGAAGTAAATCACATATGAAATTCCATTCAAAGAAAAGGAAAGTTAACAGGAATTTAATTTCCTAAACATTGCTCATGCCACCTATATTTATCAATGGACGTTTTTATAATAGCGATACGCGCATATCGTGGGCATATTGTGAGAGAATGGGAAAGCGTGTCAGTTTTTTTGTTATAGGGGTAAGAAGACATGAGCCCCTGAACACTGATGGGGGGGGGGGGGGTATTTCTTATTCGATACCAGTGATTGACAAATGTTGCTGAAATGACATGATTTTCCGGTATTTTTCTCAATTTTTTTTGTAAGTCATACTTTTTATGCGTTTGTTGGAAAATTAGAAATTCCCAAATTTACAGTCGGGCGAAAAATATGCTTATTTAGAAGCCTTTATGTCACGGTCTGCAAAGCGGCTGGGCTCGGGGGCTCGAGCCCCTCTCACTTTTTGAAAAAGTATATTACAGAGAAAAAGAAAGAAAGAGAGAGAGAGAAAAAAAGTAAGTGGCCTGCCAATGTCACAAATGAGGTATCAAAATATGCTCATCTGACCGTAATTAAATGCCTAAAACCCCAATACTTACTGGGTCTCTGCCCCCGGACCTCACCGAGGGCCCAAAGGCGGTCCCCTGGATGCTCATTTGACCGTAATTAAATACCTAAATCCCCTAAGCTTGCGGGGGCTCTGCCCCCTGGACCCCACCAAGGGCCGTAAGGCGGCCCCTGGATTCTGACCGTAATTAAATATTAAAACCTCTAAGCTTCCGAGGGCTCTGCCCCCTGGACCACGTCAATAGCCTTAAAGAGGGCCCTGGATGCTCAACTAACCGTAATTAAATATCTAAAACCACTGATCTTCCGGGGGCTCTGCTCCCTGGACTCTCCGCCAATTAGTGGCCTGCCAGTGTCACAAATAAGGTATCTAAATATGCTTATCTGATTTATTAATGCCTAAAAACCCTGAGCTCCGAGGGCTCAGCCCCTTGACCCCCGGCCGAGGCTCAGGCACTGGACCCCACGCCAAATTTACGCTCCACCTGATCGTTAATCCGCGTGGCCTGCATGTAACGTGTAAGAGTGGTGGTGATGCAGATTTTTCTTCTGTCCCCCCCCCCCTTCCAAACGTTTTGCTCATTACGTCATTAACCCTGGAAGGTTAGCCCCCTGGAATGTTTGCCTGAAAACTCGTCGGATTTTGATTGTTAATTGTGGTTGTGCAATCTTCTTCAGACATAATGTCTTCTTAAATTTTGTGGAAACAGGCAACGGCGTTCTTTTCGGTACATATTATCATGAAATGTACAAGTTTTAAAGATGTCCCTTTTGCAGCCAACATCAAATTCTATAGAACTTTGCAGGAATTATGAATATGTTATGTATGTCCTATCTGTGAAATTTAAACTTGAGCAGTGTCCTAATATTCAAATTATGCAAGAAAACCAGTTTACTTGCTAGACTTAACCGTCAGACACTATTGAGTGACTGACTGGCTTTTTTCATCTTTAGTAATACATAAAATGAGCTGTAAATGGTACATGAGCATTTGTCTACATCAATAACCCACTTCTTGTAATGGCCAAAATTAAACTGATTAGATCTTTGCGCAGCATAAAACATTCGACCATTCGGTACAATGGTCTGAAAAATCAGTCTTACTTACTGGCTCTCTAGCTCCTAAGTCGATTCGACAACAATTACTAATAGTCGTTATTTTCCCACTTAAAGACATTTTCAAGCCCCCTTTTTGTAGGGAAGTTCTAAATTAGTATTGTCTTTCAAATGCCGTTGGAATTGAGCCTTTTCATTTTTTTGGACCTGCAAATGGGACATAGTATACCTTTAAGGTCGCAAAATGAAATACGTTATAAGGTATCTAATACAAGAAAGTCTAAATATAACTTACTTTGACCGTACCAACACGGTCATTGAGTACATTCCGTACAGATTCAGGATGGTTCAGTATGACAATGGGTTTCCATCCTATCCAAAAGACACAAAGTCTTCGATAGGTCTTAGGCATGTTACGATGCCACTCAAACCCAGGAGTCACGGGTCCAGGTTCTTGCAGGATATTGCCGAACAGCCAATGAGGTGGAGCACCTGGAAGAGTGCGCCGAATGTGAACGATTCGCTTTACTTCTGTCCATACTGCGATCATACAGAGCAGACATCTGTACCCGAGAAAGCTGAAAAGCACGGATAACACCAAAACTGAAACTGGGGCAAGATTCCATAATGCCATAATTGCTGCCCCACTTTTCACCGCGTTGATAGTCAAGAGTAATATCACAATGATTCTTCAAGAAGGCCGATTGCATGGATAAGTGGAGAATATCTAATCTCTTCTATACCGCGAGCACATCTGAGCTGCCGTATACAGACGCCAGCTCATTGACTTGCACTGTAACTTAATACTCATATTTATAGATTACTCATATTCATAATATAATGGAATAGACTTGTACGGACTACAATAAACGAGCTTATTTTCAATTCGCATATTCAAGACAAAGAAACCATTAAAGCGCAACGATCCACGCACAGGAAAAACAAGTCTATAGGCGGTGTCACACAGACGCCAAACATCCGGATTTTAGTTATCCGGAAATTATTCGTAGCCTGTCTGTCACCAGTCTGTCACCGACGTAAATGAAAAAAAATAGATTTCTAAAATCTGGTTTATTCAAGATAGGTCGGGATTTTTCTGTGTGACACCGCCTTATATAATCTTCTATATAAGTAATATGAACAAATTTCACCCACATTCGGCCTAAAGATCAGTGTACCTCCCACACAAACGGCGAACGTTTGAGTGCACTAGAGCGTAACACCAAGGTACCGGATATTTATGAAATAGGTTTATCGTAGAAAATTGGTGAGAGTGTGAATGTCAACACCGCTGTGCGTGCGTGACTTGTCAACTCTCTCTCTCCCCTCTCCCCCCCCCCCAAAAAAAATAAGGAAATTATATATCTAATTCTAGTAGATGCGGATGCACATCACAATGCATAAGTCCATTGTCATCCCTCCGTCTAAGATGGCCGGGATCACCCTGCAATATGAATATGCGATTCCTTCACAAACAGATATATCCGTGAGGATTTAGATCTGCTCATGCAGCGAGTTTAGAGTGCCATTAATTTGCTAAATTTCAGGAAAACTAAAGAACCTGTGTATCGGGAGAGATAAAATCTAAACCCTACACACCTTTTTTTCGTAAAATATCGGCCATAATGTCTAAATTCCCTTCTGTAAATTGCCGAACAGTCAACTATATTCTGTTTGGGGACCTTTCTCTAACAAGCCCAGCTTTTATAAGGTCTCCTCTTTCTTTCATGTACAGCACATGATCTTACATAAATAACTTTTGTATATAATTTCTTTAGTTAATAACAAGAGTTGTATGCTGAACGTTACTATTGCGCTTCCAATTATGTTCGTTATACTGATAAACTGCTGTTCCAGTTTCTTTATTTGAAATTCTATGTACAAATGTTTGTGAAAGAAGAAATAAAATGAACTACAATATGAACTAAAATGCGTCTTTTCCATCGCTGGAGCTGAGTCTAATTTCGCGGTCGATATACGCATGGCTGCGAGCCCTGTGTGTAAGCATCATTGTCCGCTGTGTAAAAACTTCGATTACGCACTTGCATAAATTATAGAGGTCATTCGTAATTTTATAAAAGCTATTTTTCATTGGATTGAAATTGGCCCTTCTTTCTCGACAACCAATCAAATGATGTGTTACATCAGACGGCAGGGGATTATATACTCTCTGTTTTCGCGGCCGAGACCCCAATAACAAGTAGTATACTTACGAGCATTATCTCCTTGAAGTACACAACCCCCAGTGAAAAAGGCGAATTTTCCTGTGTCCTCCATAGTGAAATCACAAATTTAATGATTGTTGTCCATATTTGAAGACGAAAAGGTCCTATTTTCCAGTCTACAAATCAGTTCGAAATTTGTATCAGTGGAAAGAACAATATTTGAATATGTGATTTTCACCCAAGATGCATATATCTCCGTTTAGTCTCATTGGACAACGCCCCCTATCGTCAGAGTCCAGCGGCCTAGCATGTTAGCGTATGGACTTTTACCCCCCCCCCCCCAAAAAAAAAAAAAAAAAAAAAAAAAATCGTTAAAAATTCATTTTTTGTTTAAACGAAAAGCACATCCATCCCGATGTACGTTGACACTAGCTCTTTCATTGGAACCCTCATGTCCCAATGACTTTTGAAAGTTCATCCACCGTAATTTGATAGGTCTCCAGCTCGCCACTACCTATATAACACATGTGCAACAAGTCAAACTTTGGACGCAATTTGCCACGCGATTGTAAGGTTATAGGTCAAGCACACGAAGGATAACAAGCATGAATTGTCATAGATCAGTTCTGATTGGTTCATTATGTCCATTTCAGCCAACCCCCACCGTAATGTTTCCATTTACTATAGGAAAACATTTTGCCGAGGTAAGCAAACACATGAATATTCATGACCGCCATGGACTACTCGATTATTTACAGAGGGGTGCAATTGTGCACCACATCAAACTCCCCTACTTTCAGTCAAGTATTTCATTGCATTATGTAGTTTGGTATGTTTATTTTACTAACTGTTTAATTATCAGATATCAATGATAGTCAAAAGATATTGAAAAGGTTCTTGTATTTTGTATATTGCAAAGCAATCTGACATACAAAATCGCTATCAAGTGTCGTCTGATCTGCTATATACGTTCAAGGCACATTGATCTGGGGACTGTCATGTACACAGTTTACTCGTCATTGTAGATTTATGATACGCCATCTGTCATTTATTAGTCTTTAACTTTTTTGTCGACATAATTACCACACACATGAACACTCTCACTCCCCCTCCCCAACACACCATTTCCGCACACCCGGTTCACACATCAAACCCAATGGCATATACACCCTGCAACATAGTGGAACATTCTAGTTTGGTAGTGACGTCGAACTAACTACGTTTGTGCTGGCAATGGTCCAGCGAGCGAAAATGAGACAACCGGAGCAATATGAGTTTGTTTTCCTTGTAGGAGCATTTCTTCACACACGTGTTGTAGACCGCGGAGCGAGACCGTGTGAGCAGATACCTGAAATTTGTCCATATGCAGTTTCATCAGTTTCATTAGGAACTGGAATTTTCATTTTGCATTAAGTATCTGTATCTGGCTACAGTGAGAGGGTGTATTAAAAGTACCATAGTCCGAGATCCGTTGATGGTCGCTTGGTGTCCAGTTTCTATTTCAACCACCACGGTGACGGGTTGCTCTCTCCTCGTCAACTCGCGGACGTCCGGAACAGAACCAAACCAGAGGTCATTGATGAGGTCAATTGTTATAACTGAAGATAACTGTGCGATAATTACTTGTTTTTTCATTTAAATTTTTAACGGTGTCACCTGTTTTTTAAACTAGCAAAATGATCATAGTCGTAATTGGCTCGTCGAGGATGCCGAGTCTTGCCGAAATGTCGTCTCACCGTTTAAGAACCGAAAACAGCGTATTAACAATATTGGATCGGCCAAAACTTTTAAGTCATGTTTTGAAATAATCATGTAATCTAAATCAAATGAATCAAAAGAAATGCAAAAACACCACTGAGAGGAGACACGGTACCGATATTGGGTTAAGGGAGCACTGGCAAAATGAGGGGGGGGGTAGCTGGTAGGTGTGTGTGTGTGTGGGGTGGGATACGAATTACCATGCAGGGCTATTAATAAGGCTAATTATGGTTCAGGGGAAGACGCAACCTATAACCATGAACATAAGACATCGCGGAGAGATATGAGAACCGGAAAGCGAAAAAAGGAAAGGTAAAAGAAAGATATATATTCCAAAGTCCTTTTTATTTGTTTATACGTATAAAAATCATACAAATTCCATCCGAAAAATATAATCCAAGAGGACAAACTATAGATTAGTACTCTGAATGTCTGTTTCTGCACAGGGAGTACCTATTTACAAAATACAATTACATACATTTATCAGAAACTATAAAAGCTTTATTAAACATTACACTGTAACACTATGATATTTTGCAATGTAATTAGTAAACATACCTATCACTAGAGTACATGTAGCTATGAAAGCAGAACTATCGTTCATCAAAAATTTGTGATACAGACTCCCTTTAACAATTTATTTTTAAACGAAGTACAGATACCGGAATTTTCAAAATATACCTATTTTCCACAGAGAATATATAAATGCAATAGTTCAGTTCAGTTCAGTTCATTTTATTCAAAACCACGCAAAGCATGATATAATCTGTTACATAAAAAAGAGACTGGTAATAGTACATCAATCAACATATTCTAACTTGATTACATAATAAACTGAACGGTTATAGGACCCCTTTTATAGAAGCTAAGCTTGTGAGCGGGGCCCTAAAGTCAACAAAATACATACATTTACCGTAAAAAGAAGGTTACGTATGATTATACAATGGATGAAAATACTAAGCTACAGAATATAGAACATACAAATACTCTCTCTCTCTCTCTCTCACACACACACGCACATACACAGCAAACAAACTAATGAGTAGTTCCTTAATGGTCAAAAAGCATAAGAAATTACTAAGATGCAAAGAAAAACTATGTCAGTCTTTCAAATAGATACGTTTTAGATAACCTTCTAAAGCTAGAAAGAATTGTATTATTTTTTGTTTAATATATCATCAGGCAGACTGTTCCATTCTTTAATGCAAGAGATATACGTTGAAGCCAAATGTCCATCACCTGTTCATCAGCTTCTGATTGTTGCTGAAGAAATTATCAATCATAAAAAACGACAAATCTTCACGATAAGCTCCCGGTATATAAAGATGAAATTAGGAACTGCACACGGATATTATATATACAAATCATATATTTGCTACTGAGACAGCTGTTCCGGGCTTTATTTCGTCAAATGTATATAGGGTCACAGTAAGGGTTGCAATTCAGTTTTATTTTAGGTGTATGGTTAGGTTAGATAAAGCGTTGGGTCCGGGGTTGACGGTACGAATTCGGTTATTGGAAGAAATCGACGCAGAGCAATTGTCGCAAGAGCAGCTGCAATACAATCTGCACAGTAATACAGAAGTGAGATTTCATACACACATATTACTACTCTATGGATGGCATGCTTTTATGGTGGAATATAAATCAAATCATCAATATATAATGCAATATGAACAGGCGGGGATAGTTTTACCATCGTAGGGGAAATCGTGGGGGAAACCGTTACTTTAACATATAATGGTGATAGCAATAATTAATCGAAGGATGTACCAAATTATTTTTTACTCCGAGGATGAATACCTAGCAGTATTTCATCTTCTGGTACACTAACAACCCGTAAGACTGGCTTGGAGTCACGGACCAAAGTAAAGCAGAACTTGTCGAAAATCCGAATCATTGCTACCTGTATCTCCTGTAGCGCGAACTGCTGTGCGATGCAGTTGCGAGCACCTGCGGAGAAGGGAATGAAAGCGAACGGATCTCGGCCTTCGACGTTCTGGCGGTCGAAACGACTTGGTCTGAATGTCATATGGTCATCGCCCCAGACGTCAGGGTTGTGATGGAGCTGATAGGTGAAGAGGGTAAGCTCGGTGCCTGCTGGGACTGTTAGACCGTCGACGACCAGGGGTTCGGTCAGTAGGCGGCCTGGGGATACGAACGAGTACATGCGCTGACTCTCCTTGACACATTTCATTAGAAATGGGGTACGATGGAGATCTTCACTGCATAGGGGAAAATAGTATCAATAGTAAACAAATATACCATGCACTAGGAGGCTCTAGTTGAAATTATGGATCGAGGTGGCAGGAATATTTGTGTCGCCGAGGATCCATAATTTCACCAGTGGCTTGAAATAGTGCATGATATATTTGTTTTATATTTTTCAAACCAACTTTCAATAGTGCAATATACCATGGATGACGTCACGGTTACATCATAGCAATGTTATGTTTGGTCACGTGATGCCATGTTGACCAATCACTGAACAGGATTTTATTGATCAAAAATATAATTTGAAATATCAACGCCCGTTTAACGCCCGTATGTTGCACGCGAAGCGTCATTTAGACTGTTCTCTCACCAGCGCTAATCCAGTCTAACTTTAGAATATAAGTGCAGGTGCTAACGATGTAGTATAAATGTTTGCACTGTTTGACTTTTTGTACTTTTTGGACAAGCGAAAGCACAGGCGCACAGTTTTCTCAACGACAAATGATTTGACTGACATAGACAATATTACTCCTAACAGACAGGCGTAAATAGTCAATTTTGACTGAACGCGCGCCAACAATATAAACAGCAACAACAACAACTTTTTGTACTGCATGATATGCGTCAAAGGTTGCGCTAGTCACAGACGTATCACTATGTCAGGTCACTAGTGACTTTTAGATTGAGTGGACGAGAACACGACGAACGCCGACTGATCATGCGTGTCAACGTACTCAACTGCCCATGTTGACTACAATTAGAAATCTTTTAGATTGTACTCGACGATATACATGCATGCAGGAAGTAACACTATGAATATGACGAACAAAGAAAGAGGACAAAATATACAGTTCCTCATTCTATCCTCAACAATAGGCCACTTTCGTAATGTAACCAAATTTAATGCATAAGTCTTTGTAAAGTGCCTCAATACACATTATTTTATTCACCTGATAAGAATAATAGTATTTTTCATTAGACAGAATCCGAACTGCATACATTAGTTGTTGCCAGGTTGGACAAACATTATGGCTTGACCTACCTAGCAACACTTAATATATGCAGTTGCATTATGACTATTGAAATACTATTATTCTTATCAGGTGAATAAAATAATTTGTATTGAGGCACTTCACAAAGACGTATGCATTAAATTTGGTTACATTACGAAACTGGCCTATTGCTGTGGTAGAACATCCCTTCACTGCTATTATGTAAAAATGTGTATGAATATGCATGTGACACCTGTTCTACACATTTTTACATAATAGCAGGAAAGGGATGTTCCTTTGTCTACCTGAGGAACTGTATATTAATGCACATGCGGCAAATACTAGTACCGTACTAGATTTAGGAAAATCAACACTATGAATATGACTGACAAAGAAAGCGGACAAAATAAACAGTTCCTCAGGTAGACAATGGAACATCCCTTCACTGCTTTTGTGTAAACATGTGTAGAACAGGTGAATATGCATGTGACACCTGTTCTACAAATTTTACACAATAGCAGTGAAGGGATGTTCATTTGTCTACCTGAGGAACTGTATATTTTGTCCGCTTTTTTGTCAGTCATATTCATAGTGCTAGGTTGACGCATTCTCGATCGCCGACTGAGACGACGTGACGCATGCGCAGTGCCTTAAAATGACGTCACACGTTACAGTAAAAGCTGTCGACGTGCTAATCTAATAGTCCCTAATAATGACGCCTCATGAGCAACATACATTATTTTCTGTTCGTTTGTTTTGTTCGAAGTCAATGAGGAGATTACTGCAGAGACATGATCTTGAAAATAATATTCTGTATTTCCGCATATTTATTTATTTATATTATATTCCGCACATCCTGAACCAACTGGGAAAAGAGTACTTAATAATGTATTTGCCAGCTTTGTCCGGTCTTTATTGTTTTACTTCATGAATCACTTATTTTAGGTTGGTAATTACAATTAAAGTATGTGACAGCCACTGTCTAGCCGGCTACAATTCCTTTATCTTTTGCAATTGTTTGAATGTCTTTGGTAGGAATGCATGGTGGAACAGCTACAAAGGTATATAAGTATACGGAAACACCAAGTAGTAAATTGCCGAAAGAATAACAACAGTCCTAATTTTAAGGATTACATACATGGTGTTTCCGTAAAATTCAATACATTATTTCCAAATGTTTAATCTTTCCATAGAATGGAGTTCTAGTCATGCCATTGCATCGTAACGGAAACTGGAAGCGAGTGGAAAAGGTTGATTATTTTAGGTAATAAGTATTGGTGTATTAAAACTGTGATGTTTTTGAAAACATGAAATTGGTAAGAAATTTACCCATTCTTGCTAGAAGCACCACTCTACATAGAAATGTCTTCAAGGGACTACACAGACAGGTGGCATGAAAGTGTGGTTCACAACCTCTAGCTATTACTTGTCATATTTTGAATTCTTGTTTACCACTCGATTAAGTGCATTTGAAGAGCCATTTTGTCTTCTCTGTCTTCTCTTCCACACTAAAATAAAAAGAATGGAAAAGCTCCCATTTTTTAATTTCCAGCTTTCTAGGAAATCTACAGGCTCTCAGGCTACCTGATTTTGGGGGTCAAGTTACTGGTTTCCATATGGATATCTGTATATCATCATACCAATTATTTATACCGTGTAAAAATACTAAGTAAGATACATCTTTTTTACCTGCGAACTTCAGGATCACGATCTTGGAAGAGTTCATCAATTTCTTCCTGGACCTTGGTCTGGTATTCTGGGTGAGTAGCCAGCAAGTACAACAGCCACGTGAGGGCGCTAGACGTCGTATCAATTCCGGCAAAGACGAAACTATTTATCTTTCGAATATAAAATGATATAAATACGATGTTTGATTTTTCCTCATTCTTGGTGTAACCAACTGGAAGTTTTCAAATCTTGGCTTCAGTTGTATTGATAGAGTTGTCAAATTCAAAGATGTCTGCTAAAGTTTTCACGACCACAGTGTTGAGTATGGTCAATTAAACCTAGCTAAAAAGTATTGTCTATGGATTTGCTGGTTTAATCATTTCATAAATATGATGGATTATGTTTTTTACGTCTAAAAAAAAAATCGAAAAGGAAATAGATGTGTCTCAAATGTTGCCCTCCAAAGTTTCATAATTATACATACCTCGTCTCTCATTTCTCTATCCGTTAGTCCGCCCTCTGTGTCCTTTGCCAACATAAGAGTATCCAAGATATCCTTGCCCTTGGAAAATTCCTATATAAAAAAATTAGTATATTTAGGCATTTCGTACAAACACTCACACACGCACACGCACCAACACCCATATATTAACACACAAACACTAACACAACCACGGCCCCTCATACCTTGACGCATACCTTCCTTTACAGAAAACACACACACATGCACGCTCCCCTAACACGTTGAATTTTTCAGACACCCGCACACACACAGCCCTCCCACACCCCCACCATACCCTGCTATATTTATAGCGATATTAACTTTGTGTCGGATTTTGAAAACTTTGCGCTGTCACATATCAACAACATTAAAAAAGTTGGTGTAACTATTATTCCTTTTGCTGCTCAAAATTTGTGATCATTGCTTTTTATGAGGCAACACGAAGCCTGTACCATTTGTTCCTTAGTTCCTGCTTACCGTACATCCGGTCTGTCTGTGTTGCTCCCTACGATCAGAGATGAGTTTCTCCTGAAGTCTATGAAGGACGTCGATCTCTTTTCTCCAAGACTTGTAGAGTGAAGATCGTCGGAAGATGAAGTCGTAGGTGAGGTGTGGGCTCAGAGACCTTCAACAAGAACATATAAGCATGTTGTAGTAGGTCCATGATATACGTCAGCAGTTACGTTACAAAAGCCCACCCATGGTGAGCGGGGACTCGGTCTTTTCTCGGAAATTAAATGTGAATGGACAACTTATTAGGGGAGGGAGGACAGGGGAGGGGGAAGGGGAGGAAGGTGGTCAAAATGATTTCTTCGTTCCTTTCCGTTCTCCCTTTTTCTCTTTTTTCACTACTCAATGTAGGGGAATGTGCCCCAAGTGTCATCCTATAACTATGCCATTGCAGGTCAGTCGCTAGTGAGATCAATCATGAAATTTATCCCACAGCTCCGTCATTGGAAGGACTAGCTCCACATCCTGTCTCTGCAGTGACATAACCAATATTGGGTCCTTTCCACGCACCTGGCCCAAAACCATGATAAGCCACTACCATGTACTGAATAATCCAATGTAGTTCTATCGTAATATCCTATCCTAGGACAAAACTTTTCACCTTTCTCTTTCTCAAAAGCAGTAGTTCATTAAAGGTTAGCCTACGATTCGGTTCTCGAAAACACTGGACCTCAATTATAACTACCTATCAGAAAAACGAAACAAACGATTTTTGTTCAAAAGACGATATACCATAAGCACCTAGCAAGTTGTCTCTAGATTATAACAAAAATTATTATTACTATAAATTACAATTAGTATAGTAAAAACTAAATGCATCCCTGTACAAAGAAGCTTTCAAAGGCAAGAAGGAGGCTTGCTCATCCCTTTTTACTTCCTCGTTTAACTTCATGTGGCAAACACATAATCACCAAGTATACTCAATATCTAGTTGGTATTTTGTCTTTCGTATGGGTAATTGGTCATTTGTTGTCCAAAACTTCATCAAGAACAATATAATTGAAACTCTACGGTCTAGTAATCAAAGGATTCGAAGCTGTTCCAGAGCTATCATTTTGATATCATAATCAGAAATACTACTAAGAAGATGCAGTCGGTAACGTTTGGGAAAACAATATATTCCACTGTGTCTTGCATGATTGTACTATGTAGTAAGAATGCTAGAAAGAGATATGCTTCTGTTTCGTACCTCTTCATGACAATGCCAGCCAGGGTCGATACAGATTTCATGTATTCTGAGACACCCTCCTGGCAGCCTGACTCGTAGGAAAAGGCACATTGTAAGATGACGTCACTGGAAAAAGCACTCGTGGTTTTGTGGAGTTCGAGGAGCTCTCCCGCCACACCTCTTTGTGAGATCACTGAAATCAGGGTGTCGGCAATCTATATAAAATATCATGATCATTAGTATAAGTCGTGTACAGCCTGTTTTTGTATTTGGGTCATTGTACGAATTTTTGGAGAGGACTACGAACTATACAAATGTAGATGGGATACCCCCTCACTGGTTTTTGAAGTTTTGTTGTATTACAAAATTACATTCTTTAGAAACAACTATAATATAAAAACAAGCAATATACTGTTTTCTCACTTATACTAATATTTATTAGGTACATTTTAGTAAGTAGGCAGGAAGGGACTTCTTAAAAGAGCAAGCTGCATAATCATTTTTGTAGCACAGATCTATTTATATAACTCTTAATCGTGTAAACATTCAGTGTAAACTGCGCCTACGTGATACCAACAGAATACAAATTTTCTTCAATATTAACTCGTACATTTTGACGGATATTATGTGAGGGAGCGTAGCGACCGAGCGAGAAGTTTGTTTTCATTTTTATTACCTCAGACCCTAAAACTGTTTTTCAGTCTTTAGCCAGTATTTGCTATACAGTGCGTCCCAGAAAAAACGAAACCGAGAATTATCGATGTTTTATCATAACTTATTCACATTTATAATTAATAAATTACACATGTTTGGAAAGCTTAGATCCTCTTCTTTCATGTGATGTAACTCATATAATGCATATTTCACGCATGAGTGATTAAAATGATTTTGAAGAAAGGAAACCAAAAAGTCATTTGGCGGACGCTATCTGAATTTTTCAAAGAGAAAATCACATTTCTAGAAAGTTGAGTTTCTGCCCTTTCATATGAAGTCTACAGTTAGGAAAAATGAGCAAGGAATGACAAAGTTCCATTTGTTTAAAATAGTGCTTGTATTTCCATAATTTCATTACACGAATTCGTTTTCACTGGCTGCTTATCGTAGCAACAAACGGTATTTAACAAAAGATTTAACTCTGTTTCCTTGTCAATCAGCCGTAGACGAAAGACTTCTTGCATGCATGATTGTCAACGAAACGAAGTTAAGTCTTTTGTCAATTCTGCTTGTTGCTACTGCAGGCAGCCAGTAAAAACGAATTCGTTTGATAAAATTATGGAAATGCAAGCACTACTTTAAACAAACAGAACTTTGTTACATTGAATTACATTGGTTCCTGTGTTATAGTGATGGGGTATATTTTCAACGAGAGCTTTTTGCAATGCGGAACCTATAATCTGCAAGCACCGCTTTTCAATAGGTTCCTCACATTTTACTCAATCTGACATATGAATTGAATATCATTATTTCATGCTTATATACCATATACATATATGATTTCTATTTCATAATGTCTTTCTCTATTTACTGTAAAATGTGGAGAAATAAAAAAGAAACGTGAAAACTTAAAATGCAGGAAAACCCCCAGGTTTTTGAAAGCTAGGATATCGAAATTCACGACGTTCGATGGAATAACCCCCTCCAACACCCTCTGCTGTTCGGTTGCTTCGCTACCTCGCGGGGTTCACATTAATGATGCCATCCAATTTTAAAACACCCCCATGAAAAAAATCCTGCGTACGCCACTGAGTTGGATAACATACTAATCATAAGCAAAATTAACAAAGACAGAAATCAGTTATGTTTCAAAAAAATTAAGGTAGCGATAGTAATTCATAGATCTGTTTAAAACATGAATATACATTACAAAATAGTTCTAAACTGAAAAAATAACGCAACCCTCTTCCTTTAATAATAAATTATGATATAACGTTCACAAGCGCTTCCTAAGAAGTTTGGATATTATTACCCTGGCTAAGGTTAGACATATGATTAGGCCATACGGGTAACCTATCATCGAAATAGAAACATAGTCTTAATACTAAACGTTTAACGTGTATCTGGTCCTATCTTTGTTCCTTATATTATACCCAAATTGCTTAGAAATAAAGTTGTCAATAATGTTTCATAAAAAACAAAAAATTTCATAATACCTGATTCATTTTAGGGATATGACTCTTGAGAACGTTGAAATGGAAAGAGTTTGTAATGAGCCTCCGATGTCTCTTCCATAAATTACCGTCTGTTGTAGCCATAGGTTGGCCTAGCCATTCATCAAATAGTCGATACACTTCACTCTGTCAGACGAACAAAACAAAACAAATATTAGGGTCAAATGTATTTGTTGACTTGGTGTTCCAGGCCTTCCTAGTATAGTAGGGGAATCTAAACAAAGTTATCATCTGAAGTGCCATTTTCAAGTTATTTATTCTGGTCCAAGCTCCACATTTCGATCAAATCATCGAGTATACCAAGTATGTCGGTAACGAATATAGCATGATGTCGGTAACAACATGCCATGGAACTGCCCAGAATAAAAGATTTTACGTATGCCCAGTCTCAAAAGGATTGATATCAAGGTTTTGATTTCTCTGACCTAATTATAAAAGCACATGATGCAGTTCTTCATCTGCTCTTCAGAATGAGCTCTCATGAAAGCTCTAGGAGGGCTATAAACCTAATGCAAATCTGAAGATGAGGTACGTGACTTATATGAGAGAAAATATATTGGACTCGCTCTTATACGAGATACATACCAGTGTGGGCTTGTGGTGTGTGTGTGTGTGTGTGTGTGTGTGACTGAAATAAGAGGAGCAATAAGAGGTGCACTCTTCTTCAGATACATATCTTCTTAAATCTTGAGGAAACGGGCAACGGCGTTCTTTTCGGGATATTACAAATTATCATGATATGCCTTGTACAAGTTTTAAGCTCGCAAAATGAAATACGATATAAGGTTTCCAATAGAGTAAAATCTTAAATGACTTACTTTGACCGTTCCAACACTGCCATTGAGTACATTCCGTACAGATTCAGGATGGTTCAGTACCACAATGGGTTTCCATCCCGCCCAAAAGACATGAAGTCTTCGATAGGTCTTAGGCGTGTTACGATGCCACTCGAACCCAGGAGTCACGGGTCCAGGTTCTTGCAGGACATTGCCGAACAGCCAGTGAGGTGGAGCACCTGGAAGAGTGCGCCGAATGTGAACGATCCGCTTTACTTCTGTCCATACTGCGATCATACAGAGCAGACATCTGTACCCGAGAAAGCTGAAAAGCACGGATAACACCAAAACTGAAACTGGGGCAAGATTCCATAATGCCATAATTGCTGCCCGTCTTTTAACCACGTTGATAGTCAAGAGTGATATTATAATAATTCTGCAATTAAGTAGCAATTCTTGATGTCTTCAAGAAGGCCGAAGTGTTGGAAGTGAGCAAAATATTAGTGGAGAATATTTAATATCCCAAATATACCGAGCACATCTGAACACTCCGTATATACAGACGCAAGCTTATTATGGCTTGCACTGTAATATGTACTCAATACTCAGATACGATCAGTACATACGTCCGATAATGTAAAGAATTGACCTTAAAGTTAAGGACTATCTACAAGCTAATCAATTCCGCATATTCATGACAAAGAACCCGCAAGCTAGGCGCAACGACCCACAGCCAAAACTAGTATACATATTAATAGTAGACGATGCTATCAGATTGCTGAATACATAGTGGCTATATTAGCACAAAGGAAATTTATTATTCAAAGGAAATTTTATTATTCCATGCTCTGCAGTTCAGGCGCGAGGCCTGCTTTGACCACTCCAATTTTTTCAAAGTAAACGTTCCGGCCTCTCCTGCCTATTCATATTTGAAAATACACTGTAGTCCAAAGGTCAACCCATAAAGCAAGGTTAGCTCAAATCAAGTGGTTTTTGACGATTTCGCGTCATTTGCTTGGGAAAACAAATCAACAAGTCGATTGTAGGTGTGTTTGTTGCACCTGTGATTGATGTAATATGGATTCCAAAAAGCGATATTCCTACGCCAGAAATCAGTTACTATTATATCAGATGAGTAATCAACGGTGGCGTAGCCTCAAAGAGGGGGGGGGATATAAACCTCCATCGTGTGGTTAAAACACATTAGAAAGAAAACAAGACAAACAGAAAGAAACAGAAAATCCGGCAGAAAATAGACGACTGAACCACCTCCCACACCTCAACCCAAAAAAGTTAGAGGGTAGTGCGATTAGGAACACTGTCATATTAGGTATTGATATCAATATCCAAGCATTATACACTATACAAACTACAAATAATAGAGACGAAGTTATGTAGAAAACAAATACTTATTCAGATTCATTCATTCAGATTAATTGTATTGGTCCATTTGGAAATTAAGTTGTTGGCATTACATAAAGCACATGAACAATATACAATAGACAATAATATACACAATATATAATACACAGTAGCAAATGTACAATGACACATTCATATGGAAACACGGATATAAATCGTTTTTACATAGTGGTATAATATAAGAATATATGAGAAATTGTACGAATTAAAAATTTACTCTAGGTTATAGATGCCAGGAGGGTCAAATCTGACTGACATGAGCGCTATACAAGAACCCATTATTATTATTATTATCATAAGGTATCAATATCAATATCCACTATACAAACTACTAATAATAGAGACGAAGTTATGTAGAAAACAAATACTTATATGAGAAAATGTACGAATTAAATATTTACTCTAGGGTATAGCTATTTTAAAGGCACACTGCCATACTTGTAGCTACTTGCTCCCTCTATATAGAAAACTTCTCCAATCGGTGCCTGTTGGTCCCCCATGATCCTCTTTTTCTTATGTTAAATGAGAGCTGAGTTAATGAGATAGCCACCTGTCACAGTGACCTCGATGGCTCTCTGTGTGGTCTAATCCCTTCTGGCCCAGTAATGGTGACGGTCTTTAAGTAAAAGGTTATAATGTTTTATCCAGACTCTAAAAAGGGGAGTTATTAGAAGAAGTAAAAGTAAAAGAAGAAGAAAGAGGGAAAAGGGGATTGAGAAGGAAGAAGAAGGGCGAGATAAAGAAGGAGGTGGGAAAGTAGAAGTGGTAGAGGAAGAGGAGACAACTGTGACATTGGCAATGGAAGATAATTTCAGTCAGTTAAACAATTACAAATAAATGGTTAACACAGATTTTTAACTTCGATACAGAAGATGTAGTGTTTATATTAATAAGATTAGACCCCAGTATAAATATAAAAGAGGTATATATATATATATATATATATATAAAATAATCTACATAAAAACTTGATTTCATTACATTGTGTGTATCATTAATTGAAAACAATGGTTGGAATTAAAGTATTGCACTTATGGGATCACATCATAACTATAATATTAGTAGTATTAAAAAAACATCTGTTTTCTGCTTTGTAAATGTGTATAAGTGAAGGTATGGGGTTGTTTTTCACTCTGTTTGGCAAAGTAGTGTAATTTCTTAATCTTTTTTGATTAATCTGGGGGTTCTTTAATTGGTTACTGGAAATACATTTTCCAATGAAAGATGTTCAGATTACCTGATACAGGTATGACATCAAATATTCGTCAGTTTCCATGACTCTCTCCCATAAACTAACAAAATACATATTACAAAACGAAAAACAAGGCAAAATAATGCAACAAAAACATAATAAAAAAAACCTATGTTTGTGGCGACTTAACAGACTTTGAAGACGACATATCTGATTAGATGACGTCAAACAAAGCTCCGGGATCAATCATGCCTGTAGCGACGTTAAACGTGTTTGGACTTGACTCTTCTGTTTAACAGTACCGATATGACTACGATGTTGATGGTGAAGATCAAAACAGGGATTCCAGTCATCATGAATACGATGGTATAAGACTGGATGACGTCAAACAAAGCTCCTGCATGGGAGAATAGATTAAGAAACAATCGAAAAGAATTCCCAGCTTGGATAACACAAAATAATAGGCGATGAGTCATCCAGATCATTGAGTGCTTAAATGTTCTATTTGAAAATATCAGAAATATTTTAGAGTAAAACTGAAATAGCTTATTTGTTTTAATTTTCAACCCCTTATAGTGTGGAAAATCCTAGGCGAAATATTTATCACTAAGTTTGCTCTAAAAAAGGACAGGCTTACCATTTCGAGTTTAGTATAAAAAAAAGTTTAACAAATTATGTTAAAAAATGAAAATAAAGCATATCAACATAAAATAATTGATGTAAAAATACCACCTCGTTTTGATAATTGAGAATTAAATGACACGTTGCATTGCTTTCCACTGATTATGGATTTTCACAAATCTCGAAACAGAGTGGCACGTTCATAAAACCCGCACTAGTAAGGTGGAGGAGGAAACGATGATGTGCGTTTTAGAGACACTATTAAACAACTGAACCATCGCTACTGTATACTAGGAAACATCTATGAATTTACAGTGAACTGCATGGCGTTCTGTCTTACAAGCCTTGTACTTTATTAAAGATATTCTTTCGTCTATCATTTTGCAAGTTTATGTATGACTATCATGTATATTTTTAACATGTTGGATGATAAATAAATTAAGAATTGAATTGACAAAAAAAGTTGTATTAAAAAGTGGCATTCTCTAGTGTTAATAAACTTTGTGTTAATATACACAAAGCTTGAATTTAATATTATTTCAGAGTGTCAAGATAATGGCCTACCTGTGAGTAACCCTGCCGAGATATTACCAGAACCGTTAATTAACATCACCAGTCCAAGGCCGAAACTGAAGTTGCTTTCATCTACCAACGTCAATTTGAGAAAAGTTGCGTCTACAGTATCCAGCACAAAGAAGCAGAGGCCCTGCAGAAATGCCCAAACTGAACGAATCATGAATGATTCACCGACGAAATCCAAGAAAAATGACAAACTGGTAATAAAACCAACGGTGATGTAGATTTTGAACATGTGTACTTTCTTAATGAGGAGAATGACAGTAATAGTTCTGCCAATAATCCCACTGATTCCACCAATTGAAGACAAGAAGACAGCTCGAGATGGGGTGATGCCTAACTGCTCTGCGTGAGGCACTAGGTACAACACCCAGGCTTCGAACGAATAGGCACGAAAGAAAGTCGCTGGGAGGCACATTAAGAACAGAGCTTCCTTGGTTATAAACAGTTTGCAGCGAGATATAAATGATGAGCAGAAATTATATTTCTCACTATGATCATTTTGACCAGATCTCGAAGCATTAGAAAGATCATCCACTTTACCAGGACGATCGCATGCACTATTTAGCACAGTAACGTGTTCCTCACGGTTATCATCGTCATTTAAAATCCCTTCATCCTCCTCGTATCTTATTATATCATTTATTACGATTTCAGCATTTAGTGTCTCCGTATTTTCAAGGTTTTCCTTGGAGTGAAAACGGCTTTCTGCCAGGGCTTGACCTTGGACCATATCATTTATTGATTCATCTTTCAATGTTGTCATTTGATCACCTCCTACTATACCATCTACCTCACCGTCATCATCCGACGGTTCAAAACGGATCACCTCCAACGGATCTTGATCACTACCACTTTGTTCAGTAGTGTTATCTTTCACAATGAAGACTGGTTTCCGAATGGCCGCTCCCCCTGCAACCTTATGAAACATGATTGCTCCAAGAATCATAAAAGCTCCCGAGTAACCGTACGCTTCTAGAGCTCGCTCGGTGATGACGGGTAGGAACATTATACCTGCTATTAAACCATATGATGCTACGGTGTTCATTAGAACAAAGCTCTCTTTGAAATACTGGTTCATCAGGAGAGAAATCGGTAAGTAGACACAACATCGGCCAATTCCTATCAATGAGATAATAAAGTGTTAAAAAGTAGCATTAGTGAAAAATATTGCAGATTTCAAGTTTCAAGTTTCTAGTTTATTTTGTTTCATATTTCACAAAAAAGAATTCAAATAATTGACAAAACTAGAACATAATATGAAATATACTAAAAATGTCACATTCTACCGTGTGTCTCAAAAAAAACGTAACACTTTTGAAATGGTTGCCAAATTGAGCATATATAATTTTATGAAAAAATGTCTATATGTATGGAAAGCTAAAGGACCAACCTTTCATATGATATGAAAAAATTAAAAAAAAAATCATGCTTCGATGGACAGTGTTCACTTAAGTTAGAGGTATGAAAATGGGCCTGCGCAGGATTTTTCCTTCCAATTTTGGACAGGTAAATTACTTGTAACTTACAAAATAAGGTCGATATGAGATATTCATGATCGATGGATCAAAAGGATATTTTGAATCAAAAGGATATTTTGAATACCTCGAATACCATTCCTTTTTCAGTGTTATTTATCAATCCCGAAACACCACCGCCCACCCCCCCCCCCACACACACACACACACACACACACTTCCACCCACTCCCATCTCATTGTATCATTGATCTGGTAGATGTGAACGGGATTAAGGAAGAATGGGAATTGGCTAAATTGAAATATTCCAAATCATAATTGACATTACGCAACCCACTGTCCTCCCCCTCCCACACACACACACACACACACACACACACACACACACACAACCTTCTTCCCATCCTCTCACCTACTCCTTGCTTTTTTATCAGTTTTCTTCCGAAAGTTTGGTGGATCATTTTTTCCATTAATAATCAAATTAACCAGTCACTCATTTTGATCATTGAAATCAATCGATAAATCACTGAAACATTAATTCCATCAAGCAATTGCTCAAACCAATTATCACACGCACACAAACCACACACACACGCACGTACACACACACACATATACGCGCACACACATACACACACGTGCACACACACACACACACACATTAGGGCAGACATGACAAAAAACAAGTTAAATCTTTTTTTAAAAGATTTTCATGTTTCTTTTATTTCTTTCTTATTTAAAACTGCTTTGTTCATCTTAAAATGAAAGATCTGACAAAAGTAATCAGTTCAGTAGTCCACATGGCTATCTTTTCTTCTTGATTGAATATCAAGGCTTTCAAAGTACCGACTGAGTAAGGGTACCGGTAAAGATAAAAGTCTTTCACATTAATGATCGACGTGTCCACCTTCTCTCTCGATACACGATCTTGCCCGTTTCAGCATGTCCAGAACAGCTCTCCTGACTGTGGCTCTGTCTTGACGAAGGACATCAATCTCATGGGTGATTCTCTCCTTGATATCATCCAGCGTGTCGGGAGGTGTGGTGTAGACCTTGGCCTTGAGCCATCCCCACAAGAAGAAGTCGAGAGGCGTCATGTCAGGTGAACGTGGAGGCCATTCAACTTCGCGGTTGAGGGATATCACTCGATCACCGAAGAGCTGGGTGAGGCGCTCTGTGACATCCCTGGAGCGATGGCAAGGTGCCCCATCTTGCGCCCACCATACGCGTTGAAACCGTCCATTCCTGCCACGGCGATACCTTGCAACTCTATCGAGGGCAGGGACAACATGTCCATCTATCATCTGGAGATAGGCTTCACCGTTGACATTGTTGTCAAAGAAGATGGGCCCAATGATGTCCCCTCTGCCAGTGAGACCGGCCCACACCGTCACCTTGGACCGGTTGTACTTCCTTTGGTAGTCGAACTCTTCTGGAGGATGCCCTTTATCCCGGTATGCCACAAGATTGTGCGTGTTGACCTGGGCATTGAGAGCGAAACCGGACTCGTCCCCTATCAACAAGTCATCTAAGAATCGCGCCGGCCTTCGGAGTAGCCACTCACAAAATCTTGTGCGACGCTGACGATCTCCTGGGAGAAGCTCGTGTCTCTTGATCATCTGGTAAGGGTGGTAGTGAAGATCAAGTAGCGTGATCCTGTTGAAGGTGGCGTGGGGTAGATCTGTAGGGTTTCGCCGACAGCTGATGTCTCCATCCTGATGATCCTGAATGGCTTGACGAACCACTTCAATATTCTCTGCCGATCGTCCAGTCCTGAGGCGTCCTGATCTTCCTCGGTTCAGATTATGGCTCGTCCCCGTTCCCTCGTACTTGGCGACATTGCGGTACACGGTAAGACGCGAAGGGCAGCGTACATCCGGGTAGACTTGTCTGAACCTCTGACAGACTGCTGTAACATTGTTAGTTCGATGATACTCAGTTACCATGAAAGCACGCTGCTGATTTGTGAATTGGGGTCGTTCCATACTGACAACATGGCATAAGATGGACTGTTTGAAGGCTATGTAACAACTTAATGCAGTTATTTTTACTCTTAAACCTGTAATGTGTAATACCATGTTTTTGCCTCTTTGTTTTAGTATTAAACAGTGATTTTGGATAAAGAGGATTATGTAACAGTTTCTGGCTACTCAGTGTTCAGGCCAATGAAGAATAACAATGCAATGTCATACGGTATTCCATGGACAGGTGATAACAAGTTCAAATGTGGGGAAAGAGAAGGGGTCTGGTATTTTCAATGCATAATGAATGATGTACTTAGCTATTACATGTTTGGGTCATTCATAAAACCTGAATAAAATGTGATTGATGATCCACCAAACTTACGGAAGAAAACTGATAAAGAAAAGGCAAGGGGTAGGTGATGGGATGGGAAAAGGTTGTGGGGGGGAGGAGAGTGGGTTGCATAATGTCAATTATGATTTTGAATACGGTATTTCAATTTAACATTTTCCCATTCTTCCTTAATCCCGTTCACATCTACCAGATCAATGATACAATGAGATGGGAGTGGGTGGAAGTGTGTGTGTGTGTGTGTGTGTGTGGGGGGGGGGGGGGGTGGGCGGTGGTGTTTCGGGATTGATAAATAACACTGAAAAAGGAATGGTATTCGAGGTATTCAAAATATCCTTTTGATTCAAAATATCCTTTTGATCCATCGATCATGAATATCTCATATCGACCTTATTTTGTAAGTTACAAGTAATTTACCTGTCCAAAATTGGAAGGAAAAATCCTGCGCAGGCCCATTTTCATACCTCTAACTTAAGTGAACACTGTCCATCGAAGCATGATTTTTTTTTTAATTTTTTCATATCATATGAAAGGTTGGTCCTTTAGCTTTCCATACATATCAACATTTTTTCATAAAATTATATATGCTCAATTTGGCAACCATTTCAAAAGTGTTACGTTTTTTTTGAGACACACGGTATAATCAATTCTTTGAGAAGACTTCGAAATTAATTGGATTGAATGATAGGTTATACAGGGTGAAATGTGAGGAACCTATTGAAAAGCTCAGCTTGTATAGGTACCTAATATGACATACCTGTGAGTGCCAGACCGAAACCGGTAATGTTGGAGATGAAGCCACATGATACCAGACACACCCTATACATTACCTCCTAATATGACATACCTGTAAGAGCCAGGGTGAACGATACCAAAACCGGTAATATATATTAGAGATGAAACCATATAATACAGTTCACACCCTATTTATTACCCCTCCTAATATGACATACCTGTGAGTTCCAGGGTGATCGATACCAAAACCGGTAATATTATGTTGGAGATGAAACCACATAATATCAGACACACCCCACTTATTACCCCTCCTAATATGACATATCTGTGAGTGCCAGGGTGATACCAAGACCGGTAATGTTGGATATATCCACATGATACCAGACAAACCCTATACTTTGTTTACCCTTCGTATTATGACATACCTGTGAGTGACAGGGTTAAACCATGACCGGTATTATTCGAGATAAAACTACATGATACCAGACACACCCTATTTATTACCCCTCCTAACATGACATAGTTGTGAGTGCCAGGATGATACCAAATCTGGTAATGTTGGAGATGAAACCACATGATACCAGACACCCCTCCCCCATTTGTTACCCCTCCTTATATGGCATACCTGTGAGTGCCAGGGTGATACTAAGACCGGTAATGTTGAAGATAAAACCTATAATACTAGACACACCATATGTATAACCCCTCTTAATACGAGATGCTTGTGAGTGCCAGTATGATAACAAGACCGGTAATGTTCGAGATAAAACCACATGATACCAGACACACCCCATTAAAAAAACCCTCCCAATATAAAATACCTGTGAGTGCCAGTATGGTACCAAGACCGGTAATGTTCGAGATAAAACCACATGATACCAGACACACCCCATTTAAAACCCCTCCCAATATGACATACCTGTGAGTGCCAGCATGAAACCAAGTCCGGTAATGTTGGAGATGAAGCCGCACGCTACCAGACAGACTCCGCTTATTACCCCTCCTAATAACATGGCCACAATTCGATGATCTACTCTCTGGAGGACCAAGGAAACGAAAGGACCTGCATGTACATCGAATGAATTATAGAACTTAACGAAACACTGTGCTCAGAGTGGGGGGGGGGGGGGGGGGGGGGGGGGGGTACCAATATACACCAATATATGAACTTCAAAGGAAGGAGAAATATCAATGTAAAATCCATATTTCTTTAAATTTGACTGGGTATGCGATTCAACCTCATCATATTTTGTGTACATATCAATGCCAATATCCTTCCAACAATACAACCATATATGTATATATATATATATATATATATATATATATATATATATGTATATACATTTATTATCATCATTATTTATTCGGCATTTCAGAAGAAAAAGGTATATATAACAGGTAAAACAAATAAAACAATAGACTGATCGTGATATAAAACAGATGAAGAGATTTTGTCAGAGCAGACGGGGATGCCTGGGACAAGAAAAGGTGAACTGAATCACCATGACCCTCAGGTCTTTTGTCCCCCACCCCGTCATCTCTATCCAAATCTGTACATAAAATCAGAAGGACGAGACAGCAACACATAAGCTTATATAAGTGTGTCACATTGAAAAGGGTTAGGGCGATATATTGAAAGTTGACATGAAAGTTGTAATGACAAGCGGTTTGTGTAGAAATCTCTACAACCCCCCCATGAAAAGTCCACCCCTGTTGCCAGGGATATCATGCGTCATTCATGAGTGTCCGGGTGCGTGTTTGGATGTGTGCGTGTGTGTCGATAGAGGGACGGGTGTTAATTGAAAGCCATTATGAATACGTCTTACAAATTTTGATACATTTGAAAATATAGATCTACAGTCTATTGTCCTTTAAAGAATCAAATAATTCACCTGAAAAGAGCATGATTGTACCGGGTAAACTGCAGATGAAGCCTACTATGGCGTAATTTATGTTGAATCTTTCAACCATCACTGGGAGGAGAACGCCGAAAGCCTTGGTGATCCCAGACCCCATGTTTATCACGAACATGCATAGTATGATGACGTAACCCCACTTCCAGTTTAAAATTGAGATCTCTTGTCCTCTTGATGACTCCATTTCTAAAAAATAATTTGTGCAAAATTTGACATTTAAAACTTTTAAAAAGGAGCTTAATAACTTAAATGTGATCCCCCCAAAAAAATCTTGGTGAGCAACAACTTAATTCACATTTTCTTTATATTGTAACGAAATTTATTACAAATATTTAATACAGACTTCTCTCGATCTCGAACTCTTGTCTCTTCTTGCTCAGTATCTCTCTCATTCATGTGTCATGCGTGTATACAAAACAAATGTCACAGAAGAAATAGAGTAGGTCGATCGTGAATTTCAGTTCTATTCGTCGTTTATTACTTTAAATAATGACAGCTCGGTAGAAACCGTGCTCTCTAAACTGCCACTAAATAAGTCATGTACAGTGTATTATCAGAACGCTTGCAGATTTGGAAAGCGGCAGAAAGGAGTCTCGACGATAAGTCTTTAAGAAGAAGTCTTGAGGAGAAGCCCCTCGATTTTAAATCTCCCTGGCTTTATATAGGAAGCTATATTGTTTTCTATAGCCGGACAACCTTCCAGCAAGAAAACAATCCGACCTCGAGTCTGTCTTAAACAGGACAAGGTTTGGCCTCCACTCGGGTTCATTAGGGACTTTTAGATTTGCGTGGACTGATACGTGTGACGTCCATTCAAGGCAGTGCATTACAATTACGTCGATCGTAGCAATCCACATTGTCGTTCGACAATTCTAAAAGTCCCTATTCATCGAGTGTCTGTCCTTGCCAGTGGCGGATTCAGGGGGCCGGGGGCCGCCCCCTCCCTTTTTTTCCTTCCCCCTCCCCAAGCCACTGAACGAAATATCTGACGACGTAATTTTCCAATTTCCGACCCCCCAACCCCCCCCCCCCAAAAAAAAAAAAAAAACCCTGAGCTTCCGGGGGCTCTGCCCCTGGATTTCACCAGTGCCACAAATAAGGTATCAAAATATCCTCATCTCACCGTAATTAAATGCCTAAAACCCCTTGACTTCCGGTGGCTCTGCCCCTACACCCCACCTCGAGCCCTAAGGCGTACGGCTGTATGCTAATCTGACAGTAATTTAATGCTTAAAACCCCTGAGCAGGCCGAGTTTCTGAGGTCTCGGCCCCATGGACCTCACTCCAATTAGTGTCATGCCAGAGTCACAAATAAGGTATCAAAATATGTTCATCTGACCGTAATTAAATGCCTAAAACCCCTAAGTTTCCGGGGCTCCGCCCCCTCGATCCCACCAGGGGCCCTAAGGCGGGCCCCTGAATACTTGTCTGACCGTTATAAGATGCCTAAAACTCCCGAGCTTCCGGGGGGTCCGCCCCCTGGACCCCACGCCAATTTGTGTCCTGCCAGTGTCACAAATAAGGTTTCAAAATATGCTCATCTGACCAGAATTTATTGCCCAATAACCCTGAGCTTCTGGGGGCTTCGCCCCCTGGACCCCATGTCAATTCGTGACCTGCCAGAGTCACAAATAAGGTATCAAAGTATGCTCATCTGACGGTAATTTAATGTATAAGACCCCTGAGCTTCTGGGGGCTCCACCCCTTGACCCCCCCCCCCGAGAAACGTTCATCGGGGCCTGCCTGTAAGAGTGAGGTGATGGGGATTTTTTTTTGTCTACCCCCCCCCCCCCCCCTCCAACGTTTTTGCCACTGCCGATTTTACCATTACGTACTAATATTTGGCTCGCATAATTTCAAATTTGCCCCCCCCCCCCTAAGAATCCTGGATCCGCGCTTGGTCCTTGCCGTTACGTAAGACAAGGGCAGACTCTATAGACGAGCGTGGCCCTGGGCTTATGCAATAGAAATTCCACTGAGGACGAAAAACACGCAGGCACTGCCGAAAAACATGTCGTAAATCTACTCAAGGACTGTTTGACTTGCACAAATAGCAAAAAATTAACTATGCACATGATACAGACATATCTAAATTCGTTATACACTATCAAAGCTTCTTGTATACTCCTTCAGTTATATATCTTTTTAATTTGTTATGTCGGGTAAGCCCCGGGCAAAGTTTGTCATCAAAAGCAACCATTATCACAGTATGCGTACAATTGAATACATAGTAAATCAAATTAAATCAAATCGAATCAATCAAATCAATCATCATTAAACTGCCCAATAATGGATTAATCAATCACTTAATCATATAATCGACAGTAATGAATCAATAGATAAATCAGTCAACTGATCAATCAACTGATCGATAAATCATTCAATTTTGTAGAAAAAAAATAAACCGATCAAACAATCAAGCATCCAATCAACCAATCAACCAAACCAACTAACTTACCAACTAATCACCCAATCAATAAATCAATCTACCAACCAACAATTAACAATCAAACAATCAACCAACAAATCTACCAACTAACCAACCAATCAACCAATCAATCAATCAACCAACAAACCAACCAACTAACCAACCAATCAATCAATCAATTATATTAACCAACAAATCAATATATGTCCAACTAATTCAAGGGTATGATAACGAGCATACTGTTCTTGTCCTGCTTTACATAAATACGATTACATAACTCAATACTTTGATTTGTTCTCCATGGGGGCATGAACATAAACTGGGTGGGCTAATGGGCAGCATGCGACAACATTAATTGATATACAGGTGTCTTTAAGAGCACAATATTTATGTCATACTTACTCTCATGCAGTATGTCTGTAATGTATGTAGACCAGTAGATTTGGGAATCAAAGATCACGAAAGTTGATGATGCCAACACTGTTTATCATTCTCATTCTTTTTCTCGCTCATGGTTGGAAGTAAGCACGTTCAACAGTATAAAGATCCGATACCGATACGTCATAAAAGTCTTTAAAGTCTCACCTCCCTGGTAAAGGGGTACTTTTCACGCACCAAAGTCCTGCTCGTAGTACGTACACAAAAAAAGACTTTACACACCGGACTTAGGGGGTGCTTTCAAAACAGAACATGCATAAGCGTACCCTGAGTGGAGGGCCGGGTGCAGTTTAGCAATTAGTGTTCAAGACAGGCGCGTACGCAGGATTTTTTTCGAAGGAGGGGGTGGGGGGGGGGGGGGTTAAATATTAAAATCGCGCCGAAAATTTCGCGACGACTCAGACAGCCGCTGAATAAGCGGGGGGGGGGGGGTAAGAGGACATATATTTTTTTTTGTCAATTTGGTTTGAAAACGGGGGCATGGGCCAGTCGTGCCCCTTCCCTAATTCTGCAGTACTACCCCGAATAAGAGGGGGAAATGAGGTATAAAGTATATGCAGGGTCATTATCTACGTCAACTGGGATTCGTTTATTTCTCATTCCCTCTCCTTATTCTAAATAGTTGATTTCTATTTCGTTTCTTTGTTATTTGTCTACATTTTTTAAAAGCTTGGCCTATATATTCACAAGATAAACATTATCATGGTGGATTATTGCTACTCGTAGTAATGTATATTTATAAAGCGCTTAGAGACATTGTATTAAGCGTTATATAAAAGCTAAATATTATTATTATTATTATAAGGTGTACCTAAAGACTTTGTGTAAATGTTAATGATTTGAAGGTTACATACGCATGTGTTTATGATTAACTCACTATATGGGAAGGGAAAAGACATGAAAATCAAAGAAAGAAAGAAGTGGGGAGAAACAGATGAAAGTAGAATAGGACAAAGAAGAGTATGAAGAAATTGATAAAGAAGATAGGAATATTCTTAAGAATCCTTAGAGAAAAGGGAAAGGACAGACAAAATCTCTATAGCCTGTTTAAATTGTAATCTTTACTACTGATATTTCTTTCTTTGTTAACCCATAAACCATAACTATTCTTATGTGTGGAGATTACAAGTTTAAGAAAAAATAAGAATAGGCAGTTGCCATTATTAAGATACATGGCAATAAAGTACAGTTTTACAGCAATGCAATATAATGAGACAACAATACAGTATATTTGTATTTCCATATTGATATATATTTACAGGCAAAATTACTATCACTTTACATACACCATCTAAATATGAAAGTTTGAAACATTTTTGTTAATCACCAGGTTTACAGTGCTTGGTAGAGAATGATCCATTATTGGAAAACTGCATATTCCAATAACTTTTTATTGAAAATTAATGCATTTGATGAATGCCAATAGTTTTGATCAGCATATATCCACTGTACAACACAAACTGCTATGTTTGTTTCACATTATGCACATAAACTTAAATATAGAAATGCAAAAGACATGCCACTTTTATGACAATGTTCACAATCTTACATAGAATAAGGTAACTTGAAAAAAGTACAGCGCTTGCAGAAAATGAATTTACAAACAAATGATTTTAGAACTCGACAAAAAGTATTACACCACAAAAATATATGAGGCCCAATCTTCATAAATCATAGATAAAGTTTTACTGATTTTATGATAAAAATAAATATGATTTCACATGAACCAAAACTGTAATTGGCACTTTTGATATAATATCATATATTTTGTGTCCATAATGAAAAAGCACATTATACAGTCATTTCAAAAAGGCAGATTTTAACTCTTCAAGATTCTGATATAAAATATGATTCAGTACTTTTGGAAAGTACTCTCAAGGTTGCTTTCTAAAGACACTCTTTTCTTTGGAAGATCATTTGATTAACACATAATGGACTACATTAAACAATAAAAACATGTCACATCAATATCATAAAGACCAATTTTGATGAATTTGATAAATACTACTATGCATATTTCAATTAAATTAACTCAATGTATACAAAGAGATCGATTGGCCCAAATATTATTTTGATGCTGGCAAATTATTTGAATAAACGTGGAAAGATGTCACACATAGATAATTTTAGATTGTCATTTCATGAACTTTAAAACTTAACTTTCAGTTTCTCCTTAAAGAATTGTACTACAGACACAGTTTTCAACTTATTTGTTACATTGTTGCCCACATTTTTTTGCAGCGTATTCTAACAGGAGCACACTCTAATTTTGAAATGGCAAGGTAGTGCCAGCGTTTATATTTGGTAGATTTAACACATTAAACTGCTGGATCCACGGGTCCCTTTGATTCTTCTTCTTATTGAGTGATACTATGGACAGAATATTAAACCCGATCCAACAATGAAACTGCCATCAGTATTCAGTAACCAAATTGCACTTCTTTTCAATGTCAAACACATTCAGTAACCATGTACACGTACAAACACTCTAACCAGAAACATGAAACCAATACATGTATTACTGTACAAACTACTTGGAGCAAATGTTAAGTGTTACCTCGTTTTACAGAAGACAATTGCAAACATTCATTATAGCAAGGTAATTTTGAGAGCCCCACTTCTTTGTATTCTATTGTTTATTAGTTCTGAGAAAACAAGGATTCTATAAAACAAGTTCATTTTCTTGGTCTCGATAAATTTGACAGAGGTTCCCCAATGTACATGCATGTAAGGCCAGAAGGGCATGGCAGGTGCAGTTTGATTTACCATAAGACACTAGAAAGTTGGCATGCGTCATGAAATAAATTGATTCATGTCACAGAAACAGTGAGTTATAAATAGATCACATTCTAATCAATTGGCAGGACTAATTCGATTTTACAAGTCCTACAACTACAAAATTTCCAAATGTGACTAAACTAATACAAATCACGTTCATATGCAATTGATGTGATGATAATGTAGACTTCATATATTATACTGAACTTAATTCTCGCCTTCACATCTCAGTTTAACACAATGTTCAAATCATTGACAATAAAATAAAAAGTAAATAAATACATCTACATGTAAGTACTACTGCTGTATTAAACCTAATTTTACCTCATCAGATAAGGGCACTTAATCATGAAGCTGAGAAGGAAAAAAATATTGATCAAGATGATACTAAAATGCTGACAATAGAATATAGAGTAAGGCAAATGAAATAAATTCCCTTTATAAAAAAATAAATAAAAGAAAGAACAAAAAATTGAACTTCATAATTCTGAATATCATAGAAAATATAAGTAGAAAGATTGAAAACAAAAGGTTTCTATTCTACATAGGTGCATTTCTGTACAGATAAATAGCCTTTGGAAAGAAAAAAAATCAAATATTAATTACACCAAAGCTTCTGATATATATTTTATCAATGGTGCTGTAAAACAGAAACTTTCGCTACATGCAACTTTCGCGAATTGTAGCTAAGAGTCTCTTACACCGCATGAAAGGTTTATAAATGGCTGAACGTGGAAAAAAATAGATATAAAGATATATATATCTCATATATTTTATAATACTTTGTAAAACTAATCTTGTATCAATGTCATTTAAGCCAAACGATCATGCCTCTGAAATACACTTTCATTAAACTCAGACAGGCAGTTGTGGTCATGAATGATCGTGCGCTAGTTTTATACATCCACCCATACCAGTCATTTTACTTGTGCAGCTTAATGCTTGAAGGCACTGTACTGGCATTCGATGCATTGTATAACCAAAACCTTTCACGCCCTTAACTTTTACGAATCTGGACTCTTCATGAAATACGCGAAAGTTTCATGCATGCAAACATTTATGGTTTTACAGTTTGTTCTCTGTTTGGATATGCAATCTGGTACTATCATTGGAACCGCTGTCTTAAGCCTCGTTTACATTTAGCACAGGAAATTGGAACCGCCTCCTAAAGCCTTGTTTACAATTAGCACGGCGAAACCATTGCCATTTTTTTTGTGCTTACATATATATTGTGATACCATACCCTTCACGCTTCTGTTTATTATTACATAGAGCTCACTGAATATGCACAGGACCTTCATTTACCCGTGAAGAAAGAGCAGCAGCTTTTACGCGGTGTTTCACTATGTCATATCTGAACAAGCCTTTATGAATATTGTGCTAAATAACCTCTTTTTATAATAGTATTATAGTAGTAATAAAGTTTGAATCTTGCAATACCTCGAAGCATATGAGAGGATATGCCTGAAGTCAGGGGTATCACTAAAAGGAGGGAGGGAGGGGGGGGGGAGGGGGTGTGGCATGTTTTATGGTTTCTTTCAGCTTCTCCAAATACAAGAATGAATCAGTCCAAGCAACATTTTTTACGTGCAAGTATCAGCCTGGTAAGTCGCACCTTCCTTGGTTGAGCCTTTCACGTTATCAAGGAAAACTTTTGTCCTGAAAACGGACATTAAATTGAAAATATATTGCAAACAAGTATCCCATATGTTGGAAGCGATGACAAATCTTTCTGTCCCTCCTACCTACAGGTATATGAGCATTGACAGATACTTATTGCAGCTTCTTGCCATGTCTATGTTGATTTCTTTTGTACACTGTGGCTCATAGCCCTCTTCCGTCTCAGAACCTATGCGAAGCAACCCTCGCAGCATTTCTTCACACCATCTCTTGCGTATGGGATGTAGGATATGGAATACCTAGGTGTCAAATACAATGGGTAAAAATGTCTGAAAATAATAGCAATAATTTGGATATGTGAACTTGCAGCATTTCGCATCTGACTAAAAATAAATCACTTGCTTTCAAAGTTTTAATTACTGGCAGAATAAACACAAACACAGATCAAAAAGGTTTGAGAAACATCAGACAGGAAAGTTGTAAGTTTCCATATCATATGATATGAAGAAAACTATGTCAACTATCATTTCCCAAAATACTAACTGTTTTAGTATATTGTGAAATCCTTAATTTTTAATTTTTTTTATTTTTTAAAATACTTTTTAAATAGCTTAATAAATAATGTAATTTTAATGTGTATCATGCTGAAAAAGAGATGAAATTTTTTAATACATACCATAATGATGCAAGAAATTGTAGAAAGCAGAACAGGATTGCCAGAATGGTGATTTCCCACTGTAAGAAAGAGAAAAAGAGAGAGAGAGAAAATCCTCAAAGTTTCTTTATTCCATTTTATTTTGTTAACTTTAGGGCTAGTCCGAGCTGTTGTCTTTACATCACAAACCGCATCTTACATGTTAGTATACATGTTTACCGTATCTGATAACTGTAGTTAATAGCACTATTGGAGCTTTTAACAGGCCAAATATGGAATGAAAAGACACATTTTGATGTCACTATAATTACGCTCAACTCTACAATACGTTGTAACCTACGAGAAATCAAATTACCAAAATACCTTGGGCATGCCCTTTACTGACATAGCAACAGAGTCTCTAACCATGATTATGTTCCATGCAGGTTCAGCACAGATATAGGCATCATATCATGCATAAATCTTCTTGTTCCTCCAAAAATAGGTATTTAATTTGTTTCATACTTAAAAACACTCCCATCAAAATATTACTCATCATTAGTAGTGGTAATATCAGCATTAAGCTGCTCATCAACATCAACATCAGTTTCATCATCTTCATCTTCATCTTCATCATCATCATCATCATCATCATCATCATCATCATCATCATCATCATCAGTATCATCATCATCATCATCATCATCATCATCATCAGTATCAGTATCATTATCATCATCATCACCTTCATCATTTTCTTCTTCATCATCATCATCAACACAATCATCAATACCATTATCTCCACCACCATAACAATCATTTCCACAATGCTGATGTCTTTTTAATCATCATCATCATCATCATCATCATCATCATCATCATCATCATCATCATCATCATTGCCATCCTTCTTCTTCATCATCATCATCATCATCATCATCATCATCATCATCATCATCATCATCATCATCATCATCATCATCATCCTCCTCCTCCTCATCATTCATCATACTACCCCAGACTATAATCCACTTACCCACAGTGCAGACATGAGTGTCAATGCAATCATGGCGATCATGATTAATGTTGCAATAATCCTCTTCTCCTTAAACATGTTCTTCAGCTGATTGATGGGTCCCATTAGAAACAGGGTCCTTTAGAGAAAAAAAGAAGACAGTCAAACAAAATTATTAACGAATGAGTAGAGCTGGCCAGGTATTTGGTATTTTGTCGAATTTGTCCCACACATCACCAACATCCAAGTTTATGGTACAAGTACATCTGGGCCCCGTCAAAGAGTTGTAATTGATCCAAATCAATTGCGAGTTTGCAGTCTCCCATCTCTTATGTACATAGTTGTGATTGATATCAATCACAAATAACTTGTGATTAATCACAATTGTTTTTAAGACAGGGCCCTGATGTTTGTATTAATTTGCAAGCCCTACCAAAGCTTTGATTAGACCCAAGCTTAAAGGTAAAGACCAGTATTGGAAATGCCCCAATTTCAAAAAATGAAATGGAAGCTCTCATTACCAATCATGTGAAAGAATATGTTTTGACTAATACATGATGATAAAAAATTTGCCGGGAAACTGCCTAATAATTCATATATTTGGTAAATTTGTTTCTCTCATGGTCTGTGAGAGATATAGGGTAGTCCCATATACATCTTTCTGTGTACAGTGCTTGTAACTTTACGAAGAATGGGCCAAATTTCTTATCACTTTGATGATTCCAGAACCTTGCAGATGCTAGATGCTAGATGATCAACCTTTTCTGATCGATTCCACAACGTTTCTTTCACAATGCAATCGCATGACCATAACTGGTCTTTACCATTAAAGTCAAAGTATATTTCTGATGTACCATACTAATAGTAACCTAAACAGATTAGACACCAAATGACAAAATATATTGAACTTGTCATGCTATATCATTTGTTAGCACACAGCAATAGCAAATGCAGTACTGCATAATGATCAATATATTTAACAATTATGTCCATAATTATATACATATGCTAGAAGAGAAGTACCTTCAAGGGGACTGCAGGATCAAGCTTTTATCTGTAACATCTTTTAAATGAATTAACATCTCACATTAATTAGAACACAATATCAAAATTGTCTTCAAATCCCTACTGATGTGTATTTCTACCAAATTAACTTCACTGTCCTGTATACCCTGCTCAAACTCTTATCTGCCTGCCCTTTCTTCCCGCCCCCCCCCCCCACTCCGTGAACGGAGGGATACCATGCGTGTTCCCAAACTCTCTGGCTCGTAACAAAAGTAGAAGGTCTACCCGTATTGACTTTACACACCAAACTTTTGTTGAAAAGGGGGGGGGGGGGGGTGTGCTGAAAAAGGTTTGTATAACATAAGAAAAAGGTTGACCCGTATTGACTTTACACACCAGACTTTTGCTGAAAACGGGGGGGGGGGGGGGGGGGGGGGGGGGGGTCGCTGGGAACACGCATATGCGTACCCTAAATAACACTGAGAGGGGGGGGGGGGCCTTTCTTTCACTTACCCAGAAAGAGCGATTACGGTGCCGAAGCAATACAGGACGGCAAACGTACGAAGGTTATGACTCGATGGAATGAAGAGGAGGAAGGAACCCTATAGGAAACAAAGAATAAATAAATAAATAAATAGTGAACATTTATAATGCGCCATGTCTGTCAATAATGACACTCCTGGCGCAGTTGTGTGAAAATTGTATAATTATAATTGTGGGCATACGACGAACCAGTGATTCAAGAAAGAAAGTAAAACACACATACCGGTAAGTTAAAGTTTAACATACTTCAGGACATAATTTTGCAATAATAGAATTACAATAATTTTTATTTATTTTTTTTTTTTTTTTGAACCTAAAAGCAAGGTTACACACATAAAAAGAATAAGAACAAATCAGACGATTGGGTTATGTAGTCTTGCAGCACCAGCTACATACCAGTGATATCACTAATGGTTGACCTGTATTGAAAAACCACTGATATCACTAATGTCTTTGTGTAAGATATTAATCTACATTTGCCACACTCCACCCAGGTGAGGTAAATGGGTATCGGGTAGGAGGAAATTCCTTGAATGCTTGAGCGCCTTTTCATGGAAGCTTGGCTAAAGCCAGGGGTAATGATATGATTGCAGGCCAAGCCTTTTATATATTATACTAGGAGGACCCGTGGAAAATCCACGGGATTCTAGGGGGTGGTACGTGGTTGTATTTATGATGTGCTATCAATTTTTTTTCAATTTTCATGTTAGATGATCTATTTTTAATATTCATGTTTGTTTTTCTTTTTTTTTCTTCCCCCTTTTAATTTCAATTTCATTTTCCCTCTTGGTAAAGGCCTACTTTTTATCCTTTTATTCTTTTTCTACTCTTGTCATAATATTTAATTCGATAGATGATCAACCTTTTGTTTGCTGTTTCATATATCATTTTGAAATGTTTTTTTTTATTTGTAACATATTAAAACTTGAAGATTAAAAGAAAAAATGAAATTAGTAATTTGTAAATAAACTGATGCAAACTATTTTACGCTTTAACTTTCGTTTTCACTTTCATTATTTATGATTATTGTTTTTCATTCATTCCCATCCTTATTCCCATTATCCCTTTCCCGTCCAGTTTCTTACGAATTATACTGTTCTCAAACCTCCCATTTTCATTTTTCATATTTTCACTCATCTCTAATTAGAACTTGTTCCAATTAATCAAAACATGAGTAACAATTGTTTAATTTGGCTTAACATACATTATTACAACTACATGTTCTATTAAACAAAATGATCAACAAAATGATATTTTGCATGGATGATAAGAACTTCAGAGAGGTCCCGGAGGTCTCAGTGAAAATACACAAATATTGACTGCTCATGAGGATGAAATTATCATTCCCAAGGTGGTGTTCATACCGGTCCTTCTATCACCCGAGGCAAAGCCGAGGGGGTGATAGAAGGGCCAGTATTTGAACGAAATCGAGGGAGTGATAATTTCCACCACCATCCGATTACAGAGCAGTCCTTATTTTGTTTTGTTTATCCCTCATGCTTTCATTAACAGGTCAGTAGAAAAGAAATCCAACATCAAGAGTCTATTTAACATATTCTTTCGGAGTTCAAAAGTTTCAAATAACCAACGCTAAACGAAATCAAACATACGGAAATCGAATCTATACAGTGTAGTGCAGTAACTGCGGCGCAGCGTAAAACGATGGCTTGAGCGCCGTGATGACCCGCCTGAGTTGGGCGCTGGAAGGAATTTGAAATCCTGTATGCTCTGTGTGTGTGCAATGATTGATTAGGCGTACTATCACAGATCTATTAGCGTTATTATTGTTGTCATTTCGATGTAGTTTTCATGAAAAGACCTATAAGACAGAAGCTTGGACTATGAATATGTTGGTATAGATCACAGAATTTGAATAATTGTTTTCAGAGTAAAGATTTTACGCGAAAATAGGTCCATCGTTTGCGCATGTCGAGTGTAGCCCAGCTCAGCTCACACACAGTCACAGTTCCGACAGTGCTCGGCAGCAGTGTAGTGGCGCAATGCGCTGTCCGTGTGTGGACTCAAGCCTCAAGGCAGCCAGCTTGCAACTGAACTGTAAGTTACGATGGATTTCTTGTGAAAACTTTACTTTGAAGAATGATTATCAAAATTCAGTAAACATGGACGGAATAATCACAAAGTTAGCCCTGCTTTCATACCTCTAATTCACGTTAACTATATACAAATCACAAATCACGGCAATCATAGAATGAAAGTCGCAAACCGACTGTGCGTGTGACATGAGCGTAAAATCATCGCATACATGCACGTACAGGCATAGGCCGTCTGGCGTACAAAGCATACCCTATAGCAAGATCCATAACACGGGTAAGCCCAGCCCGTCAGAGCGTAGATTTACTACATCTCATCACCCGGGTGAGTCATCGGTTACTGTTTATTTCTCTGACACGCTACAAAGCATATCCTATAGTAAGAGGTCTAACTCGGGGTACGCCCCACCGTTTAAAGATGAGATTTGCTACACCCGTTGACGCGAGTGGATTCTCGTCTATTGTGTGTCTCTTCGTCTCTCTTTGATAATTAGACAAAGGGCGGGAGCACGCCTTGTCAACTCGCTCTCGCGGGTTCGTCGCCTCCTTGCAATCCACGACGCCCGCCGTACTTTCGTTCGCCCGTCCTCCCCGAAACCCCGAAACCGCGTTTAACGGCATGGACGTCGATCGCGGGGTCGAGGTGGCACGCGGGTTACGGGAGACAGGCCTCATGGAATTGTGCCACCGTTCCCGCGCCACGGCGGAGGCGAGCGGGGTCGGGGAAAGACCTTTTTGAGGAACCGTTTTGGACCCCCCGCGGCGATTTTGCGTATTAGTAATATAGATTTATTCAGAACCCTTCACTGGAGCTACAAACATGTAGATGCAAGTGGATATTTAGTGGTTTTTAAATGGCTGATGACTAGAGAAGATAATTATGCTTGAAACTTACCAATATGGATAGTGAGCAACCAATAACAAAGCAGGCAATGAATCCTTTAATGCGGGTTGACCAGCTGAGTGAAGAGGCATTGTACACCTGAAAAATAAAATATTCCACAAACATATAATTGTTTAAAAAGGAGAATTAACTCTAAAGAGAAATGCACTAATTATTTTAATATTTTTCCCATTTGTTGAGCTTATACACTATGTCAGATCAAAACATGAGAGGGGGAATCACTCAAGATATCTTTTACGATTGAGTCCCATGCAGTGCTATTTGGGGTCTGCCATTTCCTTGGTGTGTACATGTGTCAAGAGAGTTCAATCACTACATATGTTACACTTACAGTAAGAAATATATTTCCTTTGCGCAATAATGCCAAATCTGATTTGTTTCATCAAATAGATTTAAAAGAATATGAATGGGAAAAAAAATACTAGATTGAGATCTGGACTATGTTGTTCAGAAATTTTCAGGTGGGGGTATTGACAATTCAAAATGAATCAGTAGTTCAAAGAAGCTTCCATGCAAAATGTCATAGATCTTTGTGTTGGACAAAAATAATTGACATTATAAAGTAGCTCTAGTATTTTAAACATCGTGATTGGTCAAAATGCGTCACATGACAATATGACATGACAATATGACATGACCATCACTATGAACATGACTGACAAAGAAAGCGGACAAAATATACAGTTCCTCAGGTAGACAAAGGAACATCCCTTCACTGCTATTATGTAAAAAGTGAATATGCATGTGACACCTGTTCTACACATTTTTACATAATAGCAGTGAAGGGATGTTCCTTTGTCTACCTGACGAACTGTATATTTTGTCCGCTTTGTTTGTCAGTCATGTTCATAGTGCATGCACCTTTTTTGTGGGCATGCACGATCAAAGCGCGCGCCAAAAAAAGCGCAGTCAAGAGTATCATTGCACGCTCTAAGATCGATATCCAGCGCAGCGTACATGTAGAGCAAGTGCAAGGTCTTATCTTTTCATTTTCTAGTACCAACATAATCTCCTAGACTCCGACTATAGACCTACGTTAGATCTAGATCTTTTGTTTGTTTTGATTTCCATTTGTCGCTATTTTATAAAACAAATAACACACTTGACACTGTTATCATTCCTGATATGACCCAGCAAGCAAGACACAGATGTAAAATGACTAAGGTGCAAGACCCGGAAGCTGGGACATCCCCCTTGAAGTTAGACCTGGAATCTTGGAGATGGCTTCTTCCAGAAGCTTTGGCATTCAAGGTATTCAAGGTATTGTGTGTAATGTAAATGCAGTGTACGCTCGGTATCTTCAGATGGTGCACACTGTAAGCTCGTGCACAGAGGTGGCCCCAATCTAAAGAAACCTCGCACTGCATTTACCACTAACAAACGCTGGGTCGTGCGTTATTTGTAGAATATTATTATTAAAGACAGACAAATATTTAGTGTTTGATGCATATTTTCATTGAATCAAAAGCGAATTGACAGCTGTATTTGAGTTAAGTATTCTGAAACACAAACCTCATAGTCATTAGCAGCATTACGGTATATATACTTTGTGTGTAGGAAAAAAACGTTAAGAGTTAAGACTCAAGAGTAAGACACCCTCTGTTGATTTTTCAAAACAAAACTCACAAACACAGCTGGACAAAAACTCAACAAAATTCACTCAAAATCGGCATAAGAGAAGGCATTAATATGTTTGTTTAGTGTCCAGACACCCAACCACCATCACCTAGCCTGATTTGACATCTCTATAATCTAGAGAAAAGATAACGATTAAGAGTAGACCTATAAGAGTGTTGATAGGAATTGAAAAATTATAATATAGATTCTAGGCCTAAAGATTGTATCCAACACGTAAAGCTACGCGCGGGACTGAAGTCAAGGATCTTGGGTCCCGTCTACGTCACATTAAATACTCGTATAATGTGAAAAAAGTACAGCGAAAGTGCATCGTGAATTTTAACCAAATATAACAAACTACCGAATACTTACGTCGGTTATTATGCTTTGCTCATCCTGCTGCTCTTCTTCTCCACGCAATACCTTTTTCAACTTGTCCATTTTCCTTATTATTGTAATCTCACTCTGCAAGTTAAGATTTTTTAGTCTATCATTTATGAATGAATAATTGAACAGCGTGATTTTTTACGACAAACCTAAATTTAACTTATGTCGTCATACGACTCCAAATTCGATTCAATGGGCAATAATTTGCTCCACAGCCAATTTCTAACATCTCTGTTTTGTAATTGGAAAGGAAAGAAAAGAGAAAGCTAATGTTGATTATTAATTTAGGCCACATGTTTGCCTTCGATCCCCTCTCTCCCAATCTGCTACTTAATTTTAGCAGGAAATTTGATTTTCTTTTTCAAGGGGTGGGGGCGGGGGATGATATAGATCGAGGCCCCATAGTGGCATAGCAGCCAGATATTTTTGTTGACATGTTCTTTGAGAGGACCATCAAGCAGTCATTTTTTTCCCACTAGTATATTTCACTCGGATCGATCATGTAGAGAAACTATGATATTTTATGATTTTTAAATACAATATAATTAATACTTTTTTTCCAGTTTTAATTTACACATTGGAAATTTCTTGTATACATGAAATTCTTCTTTTTTTTTTTACTAACTTCCAATGCATGTAGGCCTATATGTGCATGCATGCTCTCATTAATTTTGAATATCTTTGATCTTCTCCGTTTCCTAGTACAATTTGTGAATATATTCATTGACTTTTCCCATTCTCACTATAAATTTGTCTTACAATTGAACTCTAGAATAGGCCCTATAGATGCACTTCTTCTTAAAGAGAAGGTTGAGTTCTGGGAAGAGGTGAAAAATAAATTGTGAGCATTACTCATTCTTATTATGCAAGTGTGGAAGAACATCAGTTAAGACATGTTCCCTGAAAAGCATGGCTCTTCAAATGCCTTCATATTCTAAATATGCATGTAACATCGTAAAAATCGGGGGGGGGGGGGGGGCGGCTTTTTACGCCACATGTTCGTGTAGTCCCATATACATCTTTCTGTGCAAGTGTTTGTAACTTTACCAAGACTTGGCCACATTTCTTATCATTTTGATGATTCCAGAACCTTGCAATACACACAAACTCTTTAGATGATCAACCTTTTCTGGTCGGTTCCACACCGTTTCTTTCACAATGCAATCGCATGACCAGAACTCAACTTCATCTTTAATCTTCTCATTCTCACTTTCATTTAAACAATATCCAAACCTCATCCCTTTCACATTTTCTTACTTCATATGACCCTCTTCTAGTCAAACAATTATTAACACTTTCTTTTTCTTCTTCTCCAATTCTGACTGTAAGTAGCTCTCTTTTCATTAAACAATAAGTGTATACTTCTCTTTCTCTCATTCTCACCAAACTTCTACGTCAAAGGACTATACTTCTCTTCTTCTCTTTGTCATATTCTCACTACGTGCAACACTTATCTATTTGAATAATATCAACACCCTTTTTCACGATACACATTTAAATTGAATAAAACCTTCCCCTTCTCTTCCTCTCACAACAATTTTTTTATACATCAACAATACATACAAGTCTCTATACGGTCTCTTTCTCCAAATTTTTTGTTGGGAGTCTGTTTTCTCTTCTTTGAACCTCGAGAGTAACAAAAATCCAGCAGAATAAAACAAACGATTGCTTCACATTGTTTCTTTTCATCACTTTATTTTCATTTATTGGGTCACGAGACCAACATATTTCCATTCTCTACGGATAGAAGTAGATACGGCTCTGAGAAAAAAATTACAAACGAATGGTTGATACATAATTCTGTCACATTCGTAAAAATAGACAAGACAAATCTGACCACAAAGGTTTCACAGATGACAGCTTGAAAACACTCAATATTCATTTCATAGAAACTGGAGCTTGCGGGTAGACTGACTGCATAGTAGAAATTAAGATGCAAGGGACTAATAGGGATCTTACTAATAGAGAATCGTAAACAGTATATCAAAAAGAGGAAAGACATTAAACGTTGTCTAAATACAGGATTTCAAACTGCTCTTAAACTCTTCTAGAATTTGTACATGTAGTTTAAAGCTCTCTTTTTCATTATAGACATAATTTCTCTTTATTTTCATAAACCACATTTCGATTAAATGATCGGAGGACAATCCCATTTATACACTCAATAGATAGAATATGGAACAATGTCTTTTCTTAGACTGGATGAGGTGTAAATGTACAAATAATTTACATCACAGTACGGAAAATACCCTTTATCAATTATTACGTCATGGTCCATCAAGATTTTGGGTAGTTAGTTGGATATTAGCATTCAACATGAACATTTATCTAGTAGACTTTGTTGTATCAGATAGATAACATGTAACACACATCAGTGTCATTAATGATATATAACATCCATTGTGGAGTAAAGCATAACTAACCATCAACATAAATACAAAAGAGTAAATAAAAATAAAATAATAAACGATTGAACAAGATAAGATATGAAATAAAATTGATATTGCTTTCACTGTAGTAAAACAAGAATGCATCTCTTGTTCTTGTTTTGCATACATAACATCATACATTCATTTGGAACACTGCTAAAGCAAAGTAAAGATTGCTTTTACAACACCTGATGACAATTATTTCATCAAGGGCAGATTTGTATTCTAACCCATAAAACACCAAACATATGTCTGTGGTTTTTATGTGCTTTTACATTACTTGATCTAGAGATTTGCTTCAGCTATACTAATTACCAATTTGGAAAAGCAAATGATGGGGCATTTCAACTCTAGAATTTTAACTTGGTAGAATATCAAGATCTGTTTCTGCAATCATATGGCATGGTTCAGAGAAGGGTTGAATCATCCAGAATCGCTTAGTGTCACTGGCATGTTCAGTTGGCAAATGCACTATAATTTTATTTGAAGGCATTTACTCAACATTGATGTGCCCCAATATGAAACAGGGACACTAGGGCCCGTAAAAAAAAGCTTAGCAATTGATTGCACGATTGATTTTTCCGGATTGATTGCATTGAGCACTATGTGCAGTCAATCGCAAAAATCAATTGTACATTCAATTGCTTTGCTTCATGTTACAGGACCCAGAGTGAGTAAGGATAACAAGTTTTTGATGTGATTTTGCACCCCCTCCCACCCCCTGAATGATGCAGACCCTTTCCATTTCTTTAAAACATGATACATGATAAATAAAAGGATAAAGAGGGTCTAAATCATTTCTGGAGGGGAGGGGTATAAACAAAACTTTAAAATTATACAAAGTCAACTTACAGTCTCTTCACCGTTTTACGGAACCTGTAATTCATACCATGGGTAGAAATGCAGATAACTATCATCTTCATTATATTTCCCTCAAACTCAGAAACATCAGGCAATGTAAATTCTAAAAAATGGTTTTAAGATGTCGATCCATGGAAATGACAACTGACAGAGTAATAATTCAGCACATTTATAACACACTTGAACAGTTGTATTACAATGTATGGTATGTAGCTATTAATTCACCGACCAAAATAGCATATTCGTAAAACAAAAATTACAAACACTGCCTCACACTCAATTCAATTATATATCTCTCTTTCTCTCTCTTTCTCTCTCTCTCTCTCTCTCTCTCTCTCTCGTCTCTCTCTCTCTCTCTCTCTCTCTCTTTCTCTCTCTCTCTCTCTCTTTGTATCTCTATCCCTCTCACACACACTCCATTTTATTTTGAATCAATTTGACATCCAGATTTACATACCTGCATCAATTCATTTTCCTATATATAATATGCACACAGACACTCACCCAACACACAATAAACATTAAGAAATAACATAACTTTCCCCCTTTTTATCAAACAAGTAATTTTCTACAAATGTACACATTCTATGTCTAATCCGTGATAAATCTTCTATGCAATCCAATAACTTTTCAACATAATCATATTGATTAAGAAAAATGTCTTGAATTACACATCACAAAATGCATGTTACACATGACATTGCTACCAACTCCAAACCAAATGATCATCTGTATACAGTCAACTTCCATTTTAGTTTAGGACATACAAATGCTTAATCTTCATGTGCATATTTTAACCCCTCAAACATCATTGCAAATTAAATTTAAAAACAACGATTTTGATGCGTGTTGTGGCAATTAAAATATAAACTAATCTCAAAGTTGTAGAAACTTCATCTATTTCCCGAATCAAAGTTCATCTAAGATTTGACTTAAATTTTGGTTTAAGCTTTCAGATGATGATTTCTAAGTTATCATTTTCCCTAAATACCACAGCTCTGAACAATTGGAGATATACATGGTCGAGCACAGTATCCATTAAACAAAGTACTTCTTATTAATGCTGGTCCATAATTCATAATGCCTTCTATATCCATACAAGGCAAGGGTACAAAAAATACATATGCACACCTAATAAATTTATACATGTATTTGAAATATCCATGACATATTTCTTACATCAACATTATATTTAAGAAAAAGTAAAATCTATAAATGGAAACGCCAAAATTCAGGTAGATGATGATGTACAAGATTTGAGTCGCGCAAAGATGAAATTTCATAATCATGGTCCTATACTTATCCTACTACTCCCTATTATTCTTAAGGTAGTATATGTAAATGGTCTCCATTCAAGTGAGCAATTAACACTGCTCCAATGATGAAGGTGTTCATTACATCAAACCTTACGCTACTTAATATTCGTTGGCAGTAGGGTCATGATTAGAATATATATTAAAGATCAAAAGGTAGACATTGAAAAAGGATGTCTTCATAATATGTTACATGTTCAACACATTGCTTTCTGCATTATAAAATATTACTTTGACAAAAAGATGATCATTCATATGTACAAAATGATTGGTGATTATTGAATGATTTTTGTTTTGTGTGTGTGTGCTCCAAATGGTGCAGAAATTTCTTGAATAATCATAGGTTTGTACACTTAAGAAACCAGAACATGATCTGAAGTGTGCATTTCAATGTGATATAGAGCACATAATGTATTTATTCATCCATTTATGGCCCAACAGCTCATATATTGCATCATAATAAATCAGACTTTGTCTTAAATTAAATTTTATTAATAGAACTCAAGATTAGCTTGAAAATGCCTTTTTTCAGTGGGTTTCAACCTAAGGTATCCTAGGGTTTAGATCTTTCAGCAGCCCTACACAATAACGCAAGGCTCCCACATTAAATAACAACCACAAAAACTACCGCAGCAAAATGACATACGCATAATGCAGTTAGCATTCTTTCATCTTAGAACAAAACCAAAAGTAAGAACAATTAAGGCTCGTTAGATATGACACGGTAAACCGCCGCAAAAAAGCCACCTCAGGTTTTTTGTACACGTCAATGAATGGTAACTGGGCACCATAAAGGTCCTGCCCGTGTTCACTAAGCTCTGTGTACGTCATCGTAACAAAACTTTTTAAAAACACTGAAGTTTTGCAGCATCACATCTGAACGAGGCCTTCAGAGTGTTTTTAGTTAAGCACAGAAACTTTGGTTTGTTGTGGCAGTTTACCATGCCCTATGTTGACAAGCCTTAGATGTAACTACATACTACGATGTACTTCTGGGATCTTATCATACCTGGAACTGCCCAGCATCTGTAAAAGGTGCAGAGACACAGCTGATGTTTAGTTGTCAAACAAAGCTGAAGGGTCCAGATGTGAGAACTCACCATACCATCCATAACTGACCCATATAAGCACACTGTTTTGTCTCACAGCGTTACATGCTTTGCCTTAATAAACAGGCTCTTCTTGTTGCTTCCATTTTCATATTCCACTGACTTATACTGAAGTTCATGATAAAGACTTTGTCCTTTGTGTTTGTGTTTATGGACATAGGACTTCATTCATACACATGTATTCATCATGACAAAGAACTTGTAGGTTGTGTGCAAGAGTAGTTCACAAATCCAACACGAAAATTCACTTAACCCGTTTACTACTAAGCTATCTAATTTCCTATGCAAAATACAGGAACCATTCAATTGACAGAGGCAAAGGGTTAAATCTTCAGGGTATAGCACTATAGAATCAATCCATGTCAATGACACTTTGACAAAATGAAGATATCTATCTTTGATGTTTGAGCCCACTTGCACTAACATAAACATGGATGACTGGAATCGCTCAATCACAAAATATAACGTATGAGAGTGGACGCCATCGAGAAAAAAAAATTCTTGATTCGTGGGGCTGGTTTCTACATAATTGGTCACAAACAGCTTCTTTTCTCCACTTTGAAAATGTGCACTCATATCATAATATATATATATTTATATATTTATCTATTTATATATATATTCATATATCCATATATCTCTGTGGAGATGACTGACATCTGTGGAGCTAGATGAGATTACCCTGTGGGAGAAAATTGAGAGAAAAAAAAAAGAAGAAAAAATTTGTAATGCAATATTGTGTAAATTGTTTCTTAATATTAAAATAACAGGTGCAAACTACATTAAATCTGGCTGCCGTTCAATTTTAGAGGTTGCACTACAAATTGTACTAGCATTAGATATATAAGCATGTGAAAAGATTGAGAAAAAAGAAAGGACATTTATTTTTCCTTCATTCATACATCAAATTTTGCATATCATTAATACAAACAATATGATCTGACTGGGATCCAATTTTAGAAGAAATTACACTAGCCTAAGATGTGAACATTCAAGAACAGATGTCAAAGAAAAAGACATTAATTTTCATTCATTTATTCAACGACTTATGCAATACTACACAAATAATGAATGGTTATGGTTGAGTTCAATGAACGAATGAAAAACATTCATTATTTGTTTTATACAACATCGAAGAAGATCTAATAGAACGTTAATCAACAAATTATGCCTTACTCCTTATATTAAAGATAAATTAAAGTTGGAGTCAAGTCTTCTCGATTACATTCACATTGCCTTTGCGTCAGATACACGAAGGGATACGAGAGGTACGCAGTGTGCATATAACCAAAAATGCACGCCCGTGCAATAGAATATCTATTGAATATCATGTGACCAACAATCCTCCAATCAAATGACAAGGATCCACGTAGGTGTTGTATAACATTCCTTAGAGCCAAGTGCAAACAATACTACAGTCAAACCTGTCTATAGCGACCGCCCATGGGAAACACAAAAAGTGGTCTTTGTAGACAGGTTCCTTTAGTTCAAGTTTCAATGAGAAACCATTTTTAAGGGAAACAAAAATGTGGTCTTTGAAGACAGGTGGTCACTAAAGCAGGTTTGACGGTATCTGATTGTGATTCAATTTTAGAAAGAAATTGCAAACTCTGTAAATTCAAATCTATTTGGGGCGACGAGTCCCTTACAAACAATGTGTGTTCTGCAGCAACATGTGCGGAGGAAGGTGGACTTACGAATGGATCTGCGGGTGCTTGAGCTTGTGTAGGTGGTCTCGTTGGTTGATTATACATAGGTTGACCCATACCTCCAACAGGTTGTCCAAACATGCCCGCGGGTGCCATGCCCATCGGTCTTACACCCATGCCCTTCAAGAGAAAAATCAAAAGAGAAACATAGAAATTATTAGGGTATGGTAACATTAAAAGCAATCGAGAATAAACACAGCCTGTTCATGTATTCCATGATTATAAACACAACGATATAGTTTCTCATATATATATATATATATATATATTACTTTTTTTTACAATGTGTGACCAAAACAAATTTCCATGTATTCTTGTGAATTTGGATGAATAAAAAGAATTGAATTGAATTGATTTGAATATGTCCACGGATGCCATAACCAACAGTGCAGCTAAGGAAGCAGAGTTACGGGAACATACTGCTACAGCTGACCTAAGATGATGCTAGAGGAGATTTTTGCGATAGTGCTTTGTTGGACAGGCACAAAAGAATATACACCATGTCGAGACAAACTGACACAAAGTTGGCCAAACTCTGTCTACAGATTTCTCTGATCACTCACGCAACATACAATAACTTACCATTCCAGGTTGGGCCATCCCTGCTTGTTGAGCACCAAATTGTCCTGAGAATGCTTGACCCCTCCAATCGGCCGTTTGACCGCTCTGAAACAAAACATATACCAAAAATCACCATCAGTAATGCCTCCCAAACATAAAAACTTCCCGAATACAGAAATTCAATAAGACATAGCAGGCAGACTGCCTAAAAAATCATTGCAGGAAAGAGAAGGGCTAGTGACAATTTTCTTTTCTTTTTTCTTGAGGGGGGGGGGGGGATCCTTTTGAGTTTTCACGCATGATTGAGTGAACCTTCTAGAAAGCTGTTGTAAGCAAGCTCATGAGTGGTCTCACGAGTTGTCTGGCTCGTAACCTGACAGTCTACTTGCATATCCAGAATGTATGTGTGACCAGATTAAGAAATATGAAGCGCATTTTTCTTATCTCATTTAAATTGTGGTGCAGCTTATCTATCTTTTTTGAATCTGCATTGAATAAAAAAAAACAATACAAGATTGCACAAAACTACATGTATACATTTAATGCATAACTGTGCCAATGATACATATTAAGGGTAACATATTGGCCCACATGTTCAACATGTATTTTCTAAAGCACAATAGTACATTTAATACTGCATTTCTGTGTACAATGTAGTAATACTTTCATCCAAAAATTTGTCCTAATATGAGATATGAACATACACTTTATATGGAACTTAGCCCCTCTTTTTCCCAGCAGAACAGCAACATCACCAGAAATTTTCTTGGCCCTCAGATGAAGAAATTCCATGAATTTCAAAACTAACCCACCACATCCACCTCCAAGAAAATGGATGATACCACATGGATAGACATACAGCACTGCCAGCAAATGGAGCAGATTGCTGCTCATGGACTATACCATTAGTCAAACAGGGGTGTTAGACTCACCATGGTAGTATTTGGTGGTGGAGGTGTTGGTGCAGACTCAAGCTCCTTTACATCATTATTTTAACGTTTTGTGAAAGCATGAAGTGAGAGTGGTGTTAACAGAAATGAAAGATAATATTAGCATTATGTTTAGAATGAGGACAGGATCAGAGAATAGCGAACTGTGTTAGTTTCAAATAAAGCTACAAAACAGAATGAGGATTACTAAGACAATGTATAATATGGTAAAACATAAGATGAAATGATATATGAAAGAAAGATTACATGTTGTTAAAATGAAACAAATGAATTGAGAAAACATGCAAGACAGGATGAGAGAGGCATGGTAAAATGATAAAACACCAAATTGAATTTGTTCACAATCATACAGTTATCACAATTCATGATTCTGCTTGATGAGGATAATTTACTCATAAATGACAAATAATTAAAATTAATTATTCATATTCATAAGGGAAAATTACTATATGACTAGAGACCTTTACTGATTACAATAAACCCCACACCACAATTGCATCCACATATAGCTTTTCATTAAACAAGGACAAATTTATATTAAACAAAAAACATACACTCACACACAGAGCAAACTATTAAAAAAAACCAGTTCAAACAACTATCCAAGATAATCACTGAAAGGTCGTTATCTCATCAAATCAGCTCTCGGTTAACATAAGAAAAAGATGGGGACCAACAGACACCGATTATGCATTGTTTGCTATATAGATGGCGTAAGTAGCTATAAGTAGTGCAGTGGGGCTTTAAAATCAATTTTCAATTCTGACTTCCAATATTAGTATCTGTTTAATAGTATCCTGTTTAATAGTATCTCTTTTGAAAATGAACAAGGCTAGTTACTTTAGAAATTCTTTTGTTTTCATAACCTTTCCCCAATTTAATTTCCTTCTTCGTACAAATACACTACAAGACTAAAATATAAATAAAAGTGGTTAAAATTACTGTAGACATGAAAAAAGTACTACCGGTATACTTTATAACCATGAAACATACAAATAGATCATGCTACTATTTCCTCTCAACAGGTAGTTCATTATACAAAATCTAAAGGTGGCAAATCACACATGTACTATTCTACCAGGAATTTTCACAAGGATCAATTTTTTTTATCCAGAGTGCCGTAAAACATTTTTTAGATTTATCACATCATATATCAACCGCAGCTTTCTGAAGCAGAAAAATTGTCAGCAGCATTTGCTTGTTTGTTTTTTCCTACTTTGAGCTCATATCCATAAAATTAAATGTTCAATTAAAATCTATGTACCATGCAAGTATCATCTTCAAAGCTAATATACAACATAATGATCTGAACCAAATGAATGAGTAAAATAATAGATGTAGAATATGTAGAAAAGAATGCAACTATTAAATCAGAAAGCATGAGTTAGTTTGATTCTAGAGACAGAGAAATGTAATAAACATGAATATTTTAACCGTTAACATCATCAGAAGAGTAATTCCTTAGAGTTCATGAAGTTTTGCTGTACTGTACATCCTAGCTTATAAATACATCTTCCATCATTTCACATAATTATATCCCAACCCCCCCCCCCCCCCAAAAAAAAAAAAAATAAAAAAAAAATATATATATATATATATATATATATATATATATATATTGCTGGTGATCTGACATTTGCTTGAGTGACTTTTGCTCACTGTTTTATTTCATCAAAGATATAGGTTTGGGATTGCAGTCGGGTTTAATTTGTCATAGTTTTAGGGTTATGGTTAGGTTTAGGGTTAGGATCAGGGTTAGGGCTAATGTTAGTATTTGATCAAGAGTTGAAATTAAGATTTGTGTCAGTGTAGAAAACCATGAAGTAATTGTCACCAGTAGTATGTGCTGAAGAAGGCTCTTTTATGGTTATTTTGTTGATCAAAAGCAAAATTGCATGTCATGAAATTCACCGTTCTGAATCATCATGAAATAAACAAGAATCCTCATGACTAATAGATTAGGATGTTGCCGTAAGAGCTGGTCAGAATGTCTATACTTAAGTGCTCTGGACCTGAGAGTTTAGGGTTCAAATCCCTGTTGATCTACTCACCATGTAACCTCCCATAGGGGCTGCTGCTGCAACACCCCATGCAGGGGCAGCCGATGACCCGATGGGGCCCTTCTGGGGTGACCAACCGGCCCCTCCGGTCCTCTGTGATGGTGAGTTCTTGGTCCACTGATGTTCCGTCCTAAAAGAAATCAAAGTTTAGGGACCAAAATCAATTTACCAAGATTCTTTCATTTGAATGGACGATGGGAACAACGCACAGGAATGACTATTATACACAATCTAATGTACATCCAAACACTTTGGAGCTTTACAAATTGTCAGCGAACACACTGCCAACGAGAATCAGGTGTTCCGTGTGTTAAGCCTACGGGAATTGGAGTATTCTAAAGTCATCAGGTTTTAATGACATCTCAGATTTATATTTCCTCTTGATTTTAACATTAATATCATTTCATACAGTCCACCTTGATTCTCCCTTGCCATATTAAATATGAGCAATCCATACAAATAAAAATGACCATTTGCAGCCTCTGATTTTAGTACCGGTATGCATAATTAAAATAATAATAATATATCAAATACTCATGTCATGCAATTACACTTAGATTAGCAGCCATCCAGCCTCATATGGACATGCAACTATATGAACTGAGCCCAACTTTCAAGGCAAATCATTTGCATGTTTAAATACAGGTAATGAATGTCATGAAATGGAATGCAATTTTGAAAATCTTCCCACGGCATAGACCTCTAATCAGCATGAAATCAAAAAGCGGTTTCATAAAATTTTGATCAGATGCTACATCAATGTAGCATTGTTACAGATAGTATTCCTTTTTTTTTTTTAATGAACACATTTAACAAAAAAAGAAAGTGTAACACATCTAAAAAAGGGAACTCATGTAAAAAAAGAAAAAAGGAAAGGACCAGTGAACCACACATTTTCAGAATCAGGTCAAGATATGAAAAATACTTGCATTTACGGTAACTGTAAAATGGAACCTTCACAGCATGGAGAGACAATATAGGGGGTTTGTAGTGCAACAAAGGTAGAATTATAATAGAGGTGCATGTACATGTATATAATCACAGGCTCAATGAAATATAAATTGAGGTAAATTGCACGAGATGGCTAGATGTAACGAAGAGCGATAGATATATTTCTGAAGATAAGATCAGAAAAAGACTGAATCTCAGGTAATTAACTACATTAGAAGCATTATTTATTTGGTTAGGGATTATGAAGTATGATTAGAATATACTTTGCATCTTATTTGTCTGGTGCATTGCTGGTTAGAGGTCTATGCCGAGTTTTTGACTAAACATGAAGCGTACATATTATTATAGAGGCTTGACAATTAACCCTTTGAATGTAATCTTTTTGATGCATGCATCCCAAATGAAAGCCCAGCCACCAGTGGATTATTAATAGGGTTAATAAAACTATGACGAGACATTGCCACCAAGCACCTACTTCAAACGGCCCATTCCATGAAGATCAAAATCAAGTGCACCACTTCCACTCCCAGCTCCAGCAGTTCTGCATTAGTAAGTGTGTGATGAGAGGAGGGCATGACAGCACAGCAAACGGATGAAGGAGGAACGCACGCATCCCAGAGAAAGTAGGGAGAGTGGAGGATGGAGGGTGGTGGAGGATGGGCAGGAGTGATGCGTTGAGGAGGATGACGGGGGTTTATCGGGGGAGCAAAATTGAAAAGGTTATGTGGTGTGAATGAATGAACAGGGCAGGAAGAGAGGAAGGAGAGAGAGAATAGATGTGGGATAGAGGAAGATGCAGAATCAGGATTGATGAATGGAGAAAACAGGATGGAGTGATGGGTGACAAAATTGAAAGGATGAAAGGAGAGGGATAAGGAAAAATGAAGACGGAAAAGAAAGGTGATTTATGACAAGAGAAAAGGATGAAACAGGGCATCCAAAAAAAAAGGCAGTAAGCAAAGAGAATGGAAGGAAGAAGATTGAAAAGGGTTCCATGATGGAGAATGCAGGAATCAATAATGAGGAATCAATAAAAACAAAGAGGATAGATGGACAGGAGTGCGAAGATTATTGGCAAATTAAATTAAATGGAAGCAGTAAAGGTGCAGCAAAAGAAGAAATAGGACAGATAGCCATGTAAAACAAAAATAAAAGTATTGAGGGAGGATGGGAAAATGAAAGGGGGGTATTACAATCAGTGATTTAGAATGAAATAGAAAGAAGAGCAAGATTAGAAAAGAGTTGGAGATTGATAACATGGTTGCGGGTCACATCGATATGATGGAATGATCATGAGCAAATTCACCAAAATTAAAACATACAAAATAAAAGAGAATTGGCATGAGGGTTCAACAAAAGAATGGTATTTAGGAATAATGGATAGGCAATGAAAAGATATACAAACACATTTTACAAGGGAATGAAAAGGGAAAGAATGATACGTGAATGTGCGAATAGGAAAAGCAAACCGAAAAAAAGAGGATTGGTTAAATGGGTGATTCAATTTCATGTAAATTGTGGAAAAAATGAGAATTAAGCATTGTAAACTAACAGAGCCATTGATTATATATCCTCTTAATAACATACATGAAACAGAACATGGAACAGTACACAAAGAACTCAGAAAAAGAAAGAGAGAGAGAGAGAGAGAGAGAGAGAAAGAGAGAAAGAGAGAGAGAGAGGAAAGAGAGCAAAAATGGTACAGGCTTGAAAGAATAGTTATTTTAGCATTAAAGGTAAAGACCAGTTATGGTCATGCGATTGCATTGTGAAAGAAACGTTGTGGAATCGATCAGAAAAGGTTGATCATCTAGCATCTAGCATCAAAATGATAAGAAATTTGGCCCATTCTTCGTAAAGTTACAAGCACTATACACAGAAAGATGTACATGGGACTACCCTATATCTCTCACAGACCATGAGAGAAACAAATTTACCAAATATATGAATTAGTAGGCGGTTTCCCGGCAAATTTGTTATCATCATGTATTAGTCAAAACATATTCTTTCACATGATTGGTAATGAGAGCTTCCATTTCATTTTTTGAAATTGGGGCGTTTCCAATACTGGTCTTTACCTTTAAATTTATTTTTTTTTAATGTTGGTTAAGTAAAAGGGATTATAGCAATTAAACCAGAGGTGTGATTTAAAGTTTAGAAAATATAAAAGTAACAAGAATTCAGAGTAGGTTAACAAAAAGTAACAAGGAGAGAGAGAAATATGCAGAGAAGACGACCTTTATATATATAGGTGGCCACTGCATGGTACAGGTATGAGAAGGAAAAATGGTATTGAATTCCAAAGAATACATGTGTACACAGAAAGACACTCAACAAATTGTGAGTTAAGATGAGGAACAATGAGGGAGCATTGTAATTTTTTGAAGAAAGTTAATGCTAGATATAAAGAGTGAATGAAAATGACACACATTAACGCAGATACAGGTACATTACATCACCAACACACATCAAAACGAGACAAAAGAGTGACTGAATGTGAATTAACATTATGACATGAAAGCATAATATGAAGTATATATATACATGGAATGCATGTACTAATGAAAATTACTACGATACTAGTTACTACACTATAACAGCCATTAAAACCAAAGCATTTCAGACATATTTCATGAAGAAAAAAATTTCCTAGTATTTCTCACATATCATGCATAAAGTGTATTAAGCAACTGCAATCTTTCAAAGACAAAATAGTATTAAAAGTTTGGTTTAGTTGGTGGTTGGTGAAATTTTAAATCGGATTAAACTGCACTGCAAAAAAAACCAATGTTACTGCGAGTGGCAGACCATTTTACTGCAAAATTTCAACTATAACACTGCAAATCCACACTCATTACACTGCAGAAGGCCCACATTGAATTTCTTCTTATGGATACAGATGAATTCCAACAGATCATTTTCAAACGCTAGCATTTTAGTTTTGTAAATCTTTTTAAAATCTAGAAATTAGTTGGCCATTTAAAAAAAAAATGGGGTTATTTTTTTAAAACTATAAACTAAGCTGCTTTTCTTTTTTTCTTTTTTTTTGCGGGGGGCTTTAAAACTTTAACCATACAACCCCTTCTACAGGAAGAAAAATGTCACCACATTTCTAAGCCTACATATTCCTCTAGAAAAGCAAGGTAAATTTTAAACTCACTTTTTAGGAGAGGCTACACCTTTAATATCGAGATTTGTTGCCAATTTGACGAGTGTTGTGTCGAGATTCTTGCCCCCGTTGGCGGCCATGACCTCTGCCTGTGAGGGGGGTACATATTGTTGGTTCATGGGCTGGAGGACATCTCCCATGATGGGTGCGGTGGTTTGGGCTGAGGAAGAAGGGAGAAGGAGGAAGGGGGAAGCAAGAACAGGTTATAAACATTATCCTCATTGGTGCAGAAGTACAGGGCAGTGTTTCACGAAACCATCATAGGTACAAGTTCACCAACATCCACTTGAAATCCATGTATTGTAATAAACATGTGTTTGAATGGGACGTCAGTAAACTTGTACTTTTGACGGTTTTGTGAAACTATGCCCAGGTAAATATACAAGTGTCACTATACAAATACAGTCTGAAAATTGTAAGCTACAAACAGATGTTTATAGCACATCTAAACACTGGAGAAATGGATTTCCCAACACGGTAAGTGGATTAAAAAAAAAACATTTCTGATCCATTTCAAGCACAGCAAATGACCTTGATGTTTTGAGGACAATAATCATCAGATGAAGCTTTATTTTATCATGTGGATGTGCAAAAATGATCCTCTCTAATTGTAATGACTGTGGTCACTTTTAAAATTGCAATTTTAATAATATATGAAGAAATGATTTTATATTTGCAGATGAAAGGACATTCTGAAGTGGGGTGGAATACGAGAAGAAAACAGAATTTTCATATGAAAAAAACCTGGGGCCCGTTGCCTAAAACTTAATACCATTAATGGTAACTTTGCTATCAATGGCAACTACCATGGTAACAGCTAGGCTCAACAGCCAATCAAAATCAAGGTCTCCATGGTAGTTGGGAAAGTTATCATCAATGGTAAGTTTTATGCAACAGGGCCCTGATGATAGATAAATGACATTACTTACCATTAAATCTGAATATTATACATCATAAATTTATAATTATAACTAAAAATAGATATAATCTAGCTTATGGTACATGAAAAATATTGGAAAATTAATGAAATCAAACATTGACCAACTTTTTTTAAACCCACATTAGGATTTAACTAATATAAATGGTTATAAACTCTACTTTGAAATTGCTTGTCCTTTCAATTCAAGCTCAAAATCATGCGTCTATCTCTGCAAAGAAGGAAAAACACACTTTATAGAGAAGACTACACTGTCTACTTTGCATGCACAGTTACCTGCTGGCTGCACACTGCTTCCGAATGCCTTGTCAAAGTTTGCCCCAATGTCATTATTATTTGCAAAACCTGTGAGATGGAAATGAGAGAAGAAAATGGCATGGAAATAGAGAGATGCTTGCACACACAGAACATGATTACGGTAAGCACATAAAGTGAGATCAAGCTTTATCACCAAGGATCACACTCAAAACGAACATCTTCAACAAAGTACTTCAATGGAACAGTGATGACAGGACACATTTCGACTCAAATTTGCATTGAAATGTCACATGAATTTGCATGAGTGAAAAAGCAACAGATAGAGAAACAGTACGAAAAATGAAAGTAATTTGCAGAGAGCTAAAAAAAGGGATCAGAATCAAAATAATTTTTTTTTCAACTGTTATTATTAGCTGACAGAAAATATGTATTGGCATGGCATTGTTTTTGATAAAAAATTCACAAATATTCAAACACACAATGTTCATACAGTACATGTATCTAGAACTTAGCTGGCGGCTCTCTGGCTTATTTTACTAAATGTGCATGCTGTATTCTTCAAATTGGCAATATGATGATGGCAGTGATAATGATAATGATTCTAATGATAAAATGATTCAGTATATAAAAACACACGGCTCACTGGCAAATATTTGCTGAAGCTGATATTTTTATTTTTTTTGTTATCAAAAACCTATATCTACCTGTACACTAAATACTAATTACACAGAGCTTTAGACTAGATCTTACACAACAAAAAGCAGAAGTTTGCTGATACAGATCTGACATGGGTTAAAGCGATTCTGGACTGATGAACTTTCTGCCCTAGCCTACTGTTTATTGTACAGCGCCATCTCATGGTCAACTAGCAAATAGTGCTTATATAACCCACTAAGACTTGATGCAAGAACCAACAGCGCAGCTAGGCAAGCACAGAGGGTTACAGGATCATACTGCTGCAGCGGACCTGAGATGGCGCTAGACAATATTTTGCTGTAGCGCTGATTTGCAAACAAATCAGATAAATATTCAATATAGTTCTACATGTACAGGAACAGTCAAAAGGAAATACAAAATTAATGTACTGTCAACAGTATTGTGAAACTACCAATATGACAGCTACACTTCAAGATGCGAGAACAAATACTAGAATATAAACAGTCACAAAATGAGACTAATCACTATTCAGTACACACCATAGACAGGGATTGGCAAGAAAGAACGTCAAGCATACTACGACACACATGGAAACAGACAATAATTCACTTCTATAAATAAAATCTACTATTAAAATGAACAATACACTAGAGCAGAGAAAGGGGTACAGAATACAATGAACAAATTACTAAATACAGAGCATCTTGATATTTGAATGAAGTTATTCAAACTGAAGACTTGGGGGACAACAGAGAAATTCTATCATACCGCAGACAGGCAGCTTCATTTATTAAAAAAATAATAATAATATAACAGCCTTCTCTTTTCAATGGAAGATTAACTTCTTTATTGGTTTCTTTACTTCACCTACAGAAAAAGGTTGTGTACTTTCTTTCTTTTTTAAGTCACATGAAATTGAAGATCAGAGTAATGTCTGTTCCTCTAATAGCTTCGGCAATAATAAAACAATTTTTCTCACAGCTCATATCATACGATGACACACTATCTACATGTAATATCATGAGGATGCTAATTTATCTACATGTTGAAAAATCAAAGAGAAAATATTAAACATGATGAATGGGTGTACACGGCAAAAGGATCTAAAACTGATGGGAAAAAGGAAATCATTAAAAAATGACAATTCAACCAACATCAAAAATCGAAGCCTGTTCTTCAGAGGCAATGGAATGCCTTTCACAAAATGAATAAACCTTGGCATGAATTCATTATACCATAAAACACTACTTTCTTCAACATCTAAACATGACTGAAAACTACTTTTTTCTAGAATATCAAAATAAGATGTTGAGCGATAAAACAGAAACTTAAAATGATTGATTTTAACCTAAAATATCACACTTGATCACAGATACTTAACTATTTTTTTTCAATACCAAAAGACAACCTCTACATCACACACAAATAAAAAGAAGAAATAATAATAAACAAATAATTAGTGCATCAAACAGAAGAGTAAAAGTTGATTAACATTTCTTAGTGCTTTTGTGCCAATTTTCTTTTGCAAAATTACAATTTTTATATCAAATTATTTTTCCTTTCCTGTGTGTGGTAAAGAGGTATATCAAAACAACTGCACACTACAAAGACGACTAAAAATGGGCTACTCAAACCATTCTATGACATTAAAATTGTTTTTACTAGAAATCAATTATTTCACATAGCACAAATTTACTACATGATCACTACATCAAACAGGGTTTGCTGAATCTCATCAAGACAGACAAAATAGTTATGTGAATTCAATAGATGCTAATGATCCAATCTTTAAATTAAATATTTTTGACAGAAATTTTGATAACAAGTAGATCGTATATATGCGATTCATAGAAAACAGTTCATTTCTGAGAAAAATTTGATTTAATCCCAAAAGGCATACACAGGCCCAATGCAATGAGAAACAGACTCTGGTCAAATTTCCATTCAACTGATATTGGTCTAAAAACATGATCATGTGAAAATGATAGCAACACAACCAATATTTGCTACCATTTTTATTCTGCATTCCTCATGCATTTTTTTCTTGGGCTCAGAATGAATTAGAAATTAAAAAAATGATTTTGTCTTTGAACTCCAGCAAACCTTTATTTGATGAATACATGTAAGTCACTGGGATTTTCTTAAGCTCTAGCTCACACCATATTAAGATGGATTGTAGAAGTGGTCAGTTTTGCAATTCATTTATTTTCTCGAGTTTTGTGCAAGTTTCAGGGAATGTCACGTTAAAACCATATTTAAATATTCACACTCTTTTCTACACAATGTGTTTAATATAGGATGATGATCCAAACACCCCACCTACTGATTCCAAACAAACAAAATTATTAACAAAATATTGGTCATTTCATAAAACCAGTAGTTTTTATTTGGTCCCTTGTCAGTACCGTGCCAGTTCTGTCAGTGCGACTGGGGTAAGAAGCTTAAATAAGCAAGTACTTACAGTACTTGAAGTGCACATATAACTTTGCTTATTGCAAAGGTAATGGGCCGTATTGGACAAAAATTTAACCCAAAGCTAGGCTTCAGCTTTTGTTCAAAATCAGGTTTTAAAAAGGAAGTTAGTCTGAGATCTAGATTTTCCTTCCTTAAACATGATTTTTCAACCCAGGGTTGAGTTTAACTGAATTAGTAGAATACGGACAAATGAGAACTGCAAAAATGAGCACTTCTGTATTAAAAGATAAGGGTGATTTGATGACAATGATGTAGCGTCACACCATGCCCAGTTTGGTACCTGGTGATGAAATCATGGAAGAGAGGATGGGCTGGGGATGTTCTGTGAGAGAGATTACACAAGATTATCATGGAGGGAGGAAAGCTGATGAGGATGATGATGAGTTCATGCACCAGTCAGTATAGGGAAACCCCCCCAACTGAACAACCCTCCAGAGTGTGTCATTAGGGAAGTTAAGATTTGCCCGCCGACATACAATGCAGTGGATTGCTATATGTGACGTCCTTTTAAGGCACTGTGACGTCCTTTTAAGGTCCTGTCAATGCCTTAAAAGGAAGTCACACGTAGCAGTCCACTATGTCGGCATGCAAATATAAAAGTCCCTATTGAAGAGTCTTGTACCAGGGACAAGTTGATTTACAGGTACAGTCGAACCTGTGTATAGCGACCGCCCAAGGGAAACACCACAAGTGATCTTTGTAGACAGATTCCTTTAGTACTTGTTTCAATAGGAAACCATTTTCAAAGGAAACAGAAAATGTGGTCTTTTAAGACAGGTGGTTTATACTAAAACAGGTTTGACTGTATCTTATTGACCCATAGCACAGGGTTTTAAGGATAACATTGTTAACACTTGGTCCAAACCGAGTAGACCAGCCATGCCACATCCCAGGAGGCATGGGTTGGAAATACTGAAAGCATTTTCAAGGTTGAAAGTATGAAGAGAGATATATTGTTAACTTTGTCTGGAAGGATTTACGCCTTTTTTCCCATCTTCTTCTTGCTGTTTGAAATCCCTATGCTTGATATTTTTACCAAGTGCATATGGCACTGGCCCGAACCCTGTGAAGATGCTACGTAAATCCATTAGTTTTAATGTGAACATCCAATGCTTTTGTAAATCAAGTGTATGTTGAAGAAAACAGTGAAATGGCAACTCCAGATGGCAGAAATGACACACCCTGGACAGTCATTACAAGGGGATTTGCCTTGAATGGTGCATTATGGTTAGTACATGATAGGGGGCGGGGTCTAAAACTACCATGACTGATGGCCCACAAGATCTGCAGATTTAAACCTGTATTTTATTGCTACAGCTGTAGAGTACCTTGAGTGTCATTAGAATACTTTACAACTGCTTTTTTTAATTTTTCAGCATCTAAAAAAATAAAGTTTTCCTGATCAAGTTCTTATTCCTAAATCCAATATTTTGTTTTAATGTCTAAGCAATAGATAGGTATGAAAGCTGCTTCTTCGTCAACAGGATCTTAACCTTTGACCTTATGCCTTCTTGCTCTCAACAGATGATATTCTCTTTACACACAATGTCAGTTTTTTTTTTTTTTTTACTGCACATGATAATAACAATGATATCATAATACTTCCAGTGATATAGCTTCATGGCAAATTTGCATGGATGGGGAAATTTAGCAAAGGGAATACGCTCAAATGGTAGTGAATTTTGTGATAAGTTTGTTACTGTAAACTTGGACCATTTTGGACGTCAAGGAAGCAAACGACAATTCATACTCTGTAGCAGTGCTTGCCTATATGTATTGCCTTCTGTAATGCAATGTTTTTTTCTTTCTATTATTGTGAAGCTCAGAACAGAATATAATTAATGTTTGAGATTGTCCAATGTCCATGTTTACAGTAACTGACATGAGATGATTAACAGAGATGAGTATTAGTTATGGTTCATGAGAATGTACATTCAGAAGCTATTATTAATAATGACAGGTACATTTAGTACGGGGAAGGGTGAATTGTTCTACATCACTTTTTCACATAATAATCTGACAGGAAAGGTCTATCCACTTTGGATTGTGGAAATGCATTTTGGGGCAAATTTAAAGTCTTCTGATCAATATCCATAATATTAATTTGAAACCTGTATCAATCCAAAATCTTCTAATAATATAAGTATGATTATAAATTTTATCCTAAAAAAGAAATCATCTTTTCAAGGGAAATAATCGTTTTTGATTTGTTTTTAAACTACTACACATCTAAAAATGATAAGATGACCAATAATGCGACATGTACTTGAAAATAAAACAATGTCATCATCAACACTGACATGATACATTCTTTCTTTTGAACAGAATATTACTTGTATTTTTTGTTATAATATATAATTTAATGTAAAACTACATAAACGTGTCCTCTGTCCAGAGCCAGAAGGACGTTAACTTAGAGTTAAATTATACACGTTAACGCCCTTCTGGTTTTGAAGAGACGATAAACACAAAAAACAGCTAGACATTTACAGGATCCATAGACTTTATGCACAGTTGAATCAATCAGAAATAGTAAATCTCTGATTTGGATTTTCATTTGAGAAAAATAAAGATATAAAGAAACAATATGTGATATATTGTAAGGCACTATTCGGAGTATGAGGTATAATAAGATACTACAAGAGGCTCAAGTTCTGTATATATAGATGTACAGAACAAACAATAAAGTTGTGATTATACTGTAACCATTGGCGCTGAGAATTTCACATGAAAACAAACAAGAGATATAATATCCATCAAATATGAACATGGAGAATAACTGAGGGCTCATATAAAGACATCAACACTTAAATAACCACAACAGATGATCTATTTACTTTCAAAGCATTGTCCAAGGACACCCTGGTCTACTGTAGCAGAAGTAGACGGGGTCAAAGGTCGAGCTCCAAAGATGGACTCTATCTCAGAGGGCTTGTCGACGTCCCAGGAGTGGGTTCCTCCCTGGGTGTCATCTGAAGCGGTGGTGATGGGGGTAAAGTCTGATGAAGGATTAGTCACAAAGGGTGACGACGAAGCCAGGGTATTCTGCAGAGGAACCTGGGGGGATGGGTTTGGGGATGGGAAGGGGGTGGGGTGATGGGTAGGGGAGTACTTGGGGTTCATGGCAGGTGACTTGGGAGTCTTGGCTGGGGACAGGCTAAGGCCCATTGGGTCAAACGACACTGAATAATTAGGGGCTGCAGGGCTACCGAACGGAGACTTGGGGGCTGCTTGGTCAATAGCTGATGACGCATTGGGGCTGATAGGGTCTAACATAGGGGAATAATTTGGGGTTATAGGACTGCGAGCGGGTGATTTGGGAGCAACAGAGTCACTGGTTGGTAGGAAGCCAGGGGTAGCTGTATCAAAGGATAGGGAATAGTTTGGCACCTGCACGGGCTGAGAGGGGGCTTGGGTGGTCATGAGGGAACCATCGGAAGCAACACTGGGAGACAAAGGATCTAACTGATTCATGGAAAACGTCTGAGGCGCTAAGGGGGCCAGGAGATCCCCCTGGGGGTCAGCGCCCTTTTTAGTCTTCATGTAATCATCTTCAATGCCAGCAAAGGGATCAAGTTTGGTGCTACTAGCACCTTCCTCGGGCTCAACAGACTGGTCAGTGTGCTCCAGGACGGGGGCTTGACCATCAAAATCAGCCAGGAATGGGGGTTGATCTACATTAGCTTGGGTTGCGGGATTACTTGAGGTAAAGGGGTTAGGAGGATCTAAGGATCCTGCCATGTCTACACAGAGTAATACCCACAATTATAACCAATCATAACCATAGCGGAAAGATATATCCATAGATTACCATTGTACATAAGTTAACACAACGGGATGTACATGTATAAATAACAGTACATTAAGTACAAATAGATATGTTACATGGTTAAATGTACATGTATGGGGTGGAAAGAGAAGAAAGAAGATTACAATTAATTCACCAATCCCATTACCCTGTAACTACATTGCTTCTTGATATCCAAACATTAAAATTTATAATAATGCAAGTTCTAATGTTTGATAGATATGAACATCCTAGAGCAATCAATATCATAACTTTTGCATGTATATCATAATTTTGAAGAAGCCTCAGTTACTTGGAATTTCTAGCCCAAAGTATCATATAACTACACTGTACCAATAATCAGTATAAGTCACACCTACACTGTTGCCTATAGAAGGGACTAAGGAAAAATCGATGACACAATGTCACTTCAACAACAGAGGAAGACGTAGGATAAGTCACTTAGTACAGCTGAAACTGGGAGATAGGGAAGCTGGCCCCTACTACCAACATTCTTTATTACTGGGTGACATAGAAGTAATTGGCTTGCACGAAATATCCAGATCACATGATACAGATTTCTTTGTAATGAGTTCAAGGGAACGCACAGCTTAAAGTCTTACCCATCAGACTACAAAACTGAGGGATAAATGACAGACTGTAGGATATTACCACAGAGCCTTGGTCTTACCCACAGGAATACAGAACCAAGGGCTAATGGCAACTTAAAGGGTACTACATGTAATGTTCTAACTTCAAGTCTTGCCTGAAGGACTAAAGTAACTGAGGCCTAATGGCATTGGGTATCTTTGTCTCCGATTCTCAAACAAAATCCTGGATTTGGCTCATGCTGCAATGATAATTATAAACCTTTAGGTCAGTCAGGAACTCCATGACTTTTACAAGCCGATCACCTGTCTGATTATCAAGATATTTATGATTGGAAATCAAAATCAAATCAAATCAAAATACAATGGTTTTTGTAACACTACAGTCTATTGGGGAAAATGAGTATGGTAAAACTAGTCACTTAAAAATGTATACTTTTTTGAGGCACTTCATGATCATTTTGAGGGCTTTAATATTACACCATATCACAGACACTGATAAACACGTAGGGCCATGCATCTCAGATTTAACATTGTTAAATGATGCCTTTAAAGGGTACTACATGTACTGTACTGACTTCAAGCCTTGCCTAAAGGACTAAAGTAAACTGAGGTCTAAATGACAGACTGTAGGATATTACCACACTGACTTGGTTTTACTCGCAGGAATACAGAACCAAGGGCTAATGGCATATTATTATTAAAGGGCTTGGGTATTAATTAACTTTGCCTCAGATTCTAAAAGAAAAATCCTGGATTTAGCTCATGCTGCAATCATAATTATGAACCTTTAGGTCAGTCAAGCCTCCCATGACTTTTACAAGCCGATCGCCTGTCTGATTATCAAGATATTTATGATTGGAAATTGAAATTTTAGGGCTTCAATATTACACCATATCACAGACACTGATAACATGTAGGGCCATGCATCTCAGATTTAACATTGTTAAATGATGCCTTTAAGGGGTACTACATGTACTGTACTGACTTCAAGCCTTGCCTAAAGGACTAAAGTAAACGGAGGTCTAAATGACAGACTGTAGGATATTACCACACTGACTTGGTCTTGGTACAATACGAAAGGATACAAAAACTATGAACTGGTTTCAAATCTAGAATCTTCCATGTTGCCTGTCAATGCTTTATCCATTTAACTACTTTCGCTTTTTCACTTTGGAAAGGGGTCATGTAAAACGAGCTTCCAGACCTAAAGACATACAAGGTCTCACAACCATATAACTGATATTAAACTAGCTAGCATAGTGCACACAGATAATAATACAGTACTGGTTGGGAGTGAAGACGGAGCAAGCAGACCCAGCGAGTCCACATAGCTGGCCGGAGCTGATCGACTGGCCTCAATGGATTGACCAGGGATGTCAATGGGGACAGACTGGGAGACAGCTGCCCAAGAGCAATACGTGTAAAAAGCATAAGAGTATAGACTGAGAAAGTACCGGATAAAGGGCAAATTGTGAAGATTAATCTTAATTTATTTTTCCTATAGTTTCTTTCCATAAAGCTAAGTGAAGTAGAAATGATTTTATCATTTAAAAGGATATAATTTTTTCAACTTTCAGTATCACTTTATCACACAAGGCATGGTAAAAGAGGTAAAAGCGTTTGAAAGTTAAGCACAGCTCATGTCTTGGCAAACTCTTGAAACAAACAAAACCCCTGGAGAGGTACAAGAAGAGTGGAAATGCTTGAGGTTTGTGTTCATGTAGTCATTGACTTCATCTTTCCATCCAAGCTTTCAGGCAATATTGACAAAAGAATTCCAACATCATCTGAACATCGAGAAATTATACCTGGGTTCAAAACTTGAACAGAATGTCTGAAAAGGGATTTTTCCTTCAATTCAATTCTAGATGCATTTTGGTACGACTCCAAAACTTGGTTGGAAAGACAAAATCAATTAATAAACGAACAGGAATTCATAAATGTTGGATGTTCCCAATTCTTCTACCCTTTCTTTGCATCTAATGTTGTGGACCTACTGAATTATCGGTAGACATAGAACAGTCTAGGAGTGAAATAGTGTGTGTATACAACTGTACCAATGGTTTGCTCAGGAGGTGCAGGATAGAGTATTTAAAACAAACCAGAAAAGAGATTTCCACATAAACTTTGTGGCAACTTGATCCACATGACAAAACATGATTTCACTTATGGACTTATTTCATAAAAGACATCTTCCTTATAAATGCGTTGAAAAGGAATGTGTGAAATTACCGTTCTTTATTTGGAGAATACATGTATACATCAGAATGATAATGTGAAATGAAGAAAATCAATTAAGCGTTTAGAACAGCATGTTTTTTCTTTGTGAGCTTCATTCCATCGTTAGCCTTTCAACAACCATTTAACAGCACACAGTAACAAATCTTGTATGCCAACCCAACAATCTTTTCAGCTCATTCTCCTTATGCAGGTCAAGATGTGTTAATATCCTTGCATTGTAAATCCCAAGCTAAATCCCAAGCGACTGTTTGTTCTAATAGGGTAACACTTCTGCTTTAAAACTGTATGCAAGAAAAAAAAACGGGAGAGAGAGAGAGTGATTAAGAGAGGGAGACTGAGATAGAGGAAGAGAGAGAGAGAGGGGGTAGGGAGAGAGGGGAGAGAGTGATTGAGAAAGAGAGAGAGAGAGAGAGGAGGATGGAAGGGAGGTATTTACCATTTGGTGATCCCCCCCATTGCGGAGGTTGGTTGGAGGTCATGGCCTGAGTGGCCATCTGAGCATGGAGAATGGTGGTCATCTGGTTGGACTGGAGGAACATCAGGTCCTGTGAGGGCTTCATGCCTGGTTGATTGTTGTTGTTCACTGTGTGTGGGGGGGGGGGGGGCAAAACAAGTTATGCAAATTGCACATCAGACGTACAACAAACTCTAATCAATCCCTCCATGACAAGCAAAAAATGTGAGTTGATCATTGGCTCTAGTAGTAGTAGTGGTGGTTATACCTGACTGTTATGAAAGCCTAAATGTTTGTTAGTAAGCAACCAGAGGATAGACGACTTAAGGTCCTCTCCGAGGGACCTGGTAATGAGGATTAATGCTTTACCAAAGGGCACTAGCGCATTGCCTTGGTTCTAACCCAGGTCGCCGGCTTACGAGACCACTACTCTACCAACTGTGCTATCGGTCTTTTTGTGGCAGTTTCCATATCATAGGAGAATTTTAGTCACCCCAACGTTTTCATATTCATATTTGAAGTAATGTCCCTTGTATCTATGATTTCTACATCAATCAATCAATCAATCAAAAGATATAGCGCCTTTTGCTTGTGGTTACAAAACATTGCACACACCACTCCACATAGAGAGGCTTTTCTTTGGACAAACCTGCGGGGGCGGCAAACAGATCCTGGCCGGATGTTGATGCTGCGACAGGTTGGGGTGCCGCTGGCGCTGGGGCGGTGATGAAGGGGTTTGAAGTTTGAGCTGGAGCTGCTGCTGGTGCTGCTGCCATCTGTGGGGTGCTCTGGACTACAGGCTCCGGCGTGAAAGTGATGGACTGCTCCGACTGCTGGGTCTCTTTCAATCTTTGCTCCTGTACAACAAGGCCAGAGGGGATCAGATTAAATATTTCTTTTCTTCTTTAACCCATTGGACCATCGCATTCTTTCATTCTCATAAGCTTAACATGAGAACCATTGTAGGAACCACTGTTACCACTGTACCCTTCCAGTAGGCATTTGGTTAATGGTAAAAGTATATGTTGTATACACTCTGCTACAGCAGATTATATTGGGATAAAGACCAGCACGATGCTAACATTCAAAGGAATGTTTTTTTTTTTTATTGTTGTTGTTGTTGCTACTGCTCTTGATTTTGTTGTTGTTGCTCTTCCTGTTGCAGCTGTTGTTTTTGCTGCTATTGTAGTTGCAGCTGTTGTTGTTGTTGTTGTTGTTGTTGCTCTTGTTGTTACTCTTGTTATTGTTGTTGATTTTTAGGTTATTGTTATAGCTGCTATTACTGCTGCCATTATTATTATTATTGTAATCGACCATATTTTAATGATTTACATATGGATGCTTAAAAAAGGAACATAAAAAATCAACTCCAGGTATATTATAACAAGGTGGCTCATGTTGATATACTGGATGTAGAAATATATTGTTTATTTTTTTGTAATTTTCCTGTTTAAGTCAATCCTGAGAGATTTCCATTCTTTCTGAACATGCCATGTAAAAGATGCCAGTGCATTAATAGTTCAATATGGCACAAAGTCATTCCAATCCTACTTTGATTATTCAAGACAATTCCATGAACATTTGAGGAAATTTAAGAAGGATCTAAAAATCCCAAGCTTATTCACTGCCCTTTTTGATAAGAGATTCTTTTTCCTTACCGGGGCAATTGATAAATCTTCTGTTGGACCTAACATGTCGATAAGCTAATGAGCTTATTAACAGGTTAATCAATTTTGTGGGGCTTCGTAAGGGTACTAATTACATGTCTCCAGCAGACTTGGTGTGCAGACTCTGCTATATTAAAACAAGATGCACAATGTAGCATACTTTCACCTACAGTTACTTTAAAAAGCATGCAATTTTCTTCTTCTGATGATCCCTACACATACACATGCAAACTGCTAAAAATAAAAAAAAATGTCCTATTCGTCAGTTACAGGGTAGATTTCATGACTGAACTGAGGGGGTTTCCCCAAAGTCTATGCATTAGGCATTACAATGTATATAGAATTTTCTTCCAAATTTACTCTAAATTCATTCAGATATGCAATGAGCAATATGCTTAAAATGCACTACATCATGCTTGTAAGGTGACATGCAGGAATAGTGTGAGAGAAAGACTGATTTAACGTCATCTCATCTATTTTGTTTTTCTTACATTATGCAATGACTTTACAATGAAAATCTGATAAAAAAGTAATTATTGGCAGTGTACTAGGCTGTTCAGTGAGTGAGGAACAGTTATAAGAGTCTTCAATTTTGATTTCATCAAATGTGCTTTAACTAATCTACAATATTCTACAGCTTGAAAAAGTAAGTTTAAAATCTAATTTCTTGGATTACTTTCACTAAAGACAGTTACATCTTTATTAAGCATGCAATTTCAGTGGATTTAATTTGAATATTTCAGGCTTTGTCATCAAAAGGATGAATCTTAAGATTTCAAATCATGGAAATTTTGATGGTTTACTTGGTTTACATGCACCTTGTAGTTCCTGAATAATAATGAGTTTGGCCATCTCTTAATATATACCATCATACATGTAGTGTCTGCTACTCTACAAAAACTTGAATTTGATGGGAAAGCCAAGAACAGTTTTGTGCAGTCTACAATGTGGAATGTCTTTAATGAGATTCTAAAACATAAAACTGGTACAGATTAAGTCTGCTACTTGGAAGAACTTTTATCTAAGATTTGGACGAAATTTAAAATCAGAATTGGTGGAGGGAAAAGGCAAGACGATGCGAATGATGATGCAGGATGAACGCATGCCTGAGGAAGGAGAGAGTGTCCGCGTTCACCAAGACAAAGGGATACCTGATCATTAAAGTCAAACAGGATGGTTGTTCCCACTTCATTGTAACTCTGGGAGGTGTGGCTAAAACTCTGAGAGGTGTGGCTAAAACTCTGAAGTCAAGAAACATAAACACCGCCGGATGTTGACAATGTGCACGACTATAATGAGGCAAGTTGCCTCAATAGCAACATGGATGGTGAGATACAGTCAAACCTGTCTATAGCGGCCACCCAAGGAAAACACAAAGAGTGGTCTTTGTAGACAGGTTCCTTCAGTGCATGTTTCAATGAGAAACCATTTTCAAGGGAAACAAAAAAAATGTGGTCTTTGTAGACAGGTGGTCACTAAAGCAGGTTTGACTGTACAAATATGTCATGTTTCGTTACAGGCTATAGGTGACAGGTGTGGCAGATGGCATTACCGTAAAAAGTGAGTTAGTACGATGCAAGGAGTGGGGAATAAAAAAAATCCCAGTCATATCTGAATTTGGGAGAACCTGTCGACTGGATTTGATTGATAGGGAATCGCGAATTCTAGCACATTCACTCAGGGCCTTGTCTTATAAAGAGTTTGATTGACTTGAATTGATCGCAACTTGAAATTAAACACAAAATCAATCTCTACACAGTTGCAATCAATTTTAAGTTGTGATTGATTTCAATCGATTGCAACTCTTTATAATACAGTGCCCAGATTTCAGATACCGGTGCCTCAGCCGCACACTTTCACGTTAAAAATGATGGCATTCTAGGATTACAGTAGTTAACCGTGTTGTAATCAAGAGTTGTAATCTGAGGCAAGGAACGAGAAGGAATATTTTCAAGGAAAACATCCTTCATAAAATCTTTCCACTCCTAACATGTCCATTCCTTGTTTGAATCGCAAGAACATACAGATACTTTGTGTACCGTTTCTTTAAGTATAAAGCCTCTTACAATAAAAAGTTCTGGGACCCATTCACAAAGCCTTTTTTCAATGACAAATGACAAAAATCAGTGACAAATCTGCTGATAACCAATCAGAAGCAAGGATTTCAGTAGCTTATAACAACAACTGTCAATTGTCACTGATGACAGGGTGTGTGAAACGCCCCCCAGATCTAATACATTGAATCTGGTGACCATTCAAGCATCCATTGAGTAAATTAATGTATCTGAAAATGATGAAAAAAAGTTGAATAAAGTCAGAAACCATAGGATTGAGCTTTACACACACAAAACCCTGTAAGTCTGATCAGAGCACTTTAGATGTTACAGATAAATGTATAATATAAATAGTAACTAAACCACAGGGGAACAATTCCACAATCTAAAGATGCATAACTGTGGGGTGGTAGGGATAACAATTAAAAAGCCCATACACATACATGTATATATTACATACATGTACATGTAGTAATATATGCTGACTCAGTATATATATCATTTTCTTGATAAACCATACAGAAATTGGTATAGAAGAGAGAACATCAACATTCACATACAATATGTATCATTTCAGTTCCATATCATTTGCATATAACTCTTTGAGAGATGTATCCAGTTTTCTAGGAATCACCAATCCATATTACATAAGACATGAATTGTTACATCAAGCAGCACAGTATTTCTTTTAAGTTTTCAATGCCACTATGATTGGCTAGCTTTCAAGTCGGTGTAAAGGTATTCAACTCATAGAAGTATCAATGATTATGTAACCCAGATTGAATAAGGTAAGCTCAAGGATAAGGCTTTTAGTCTCTATCCATCTGACACACTTGAATGAACTGTCTTCATCTATAAGTGTATTGTAAGTAGAATAATCTTCCCTTCCAGGCCTACACATTTCAATATATTATCGTCAGCTTCCTCTTTTCAAGGATACTATTCAACAATGTAAAAATACGTTTGATTACAAGGATCGTTAAACAAGAAGAGGAATGGATGGAAAATACACAGAGAGGAGAAAATAAGCTGGATATAAAAAGAGAGAAATTGAAAATAGGCCAATAAAGAGATAAGAAGAAAGAAGGAAAAAGATTGTGAGATGAATATAAAGTCTAGATTCACAGAAAGCGAGAGAGAGAGAGAGAGAGAGAGGGGAGGGAGGGAGGATGAGAGAAAGAGAGAGAGAAAAAAAAGAGAAAGAGAGTGAGAGAGAAAGTGAAAGAGAGAGAGAGAGAGAGGGGGGAGGGAGGGAGGGTGAGACAGAGAGACAAAGGCAGAGAGAGAAAGAGAGAGAGAGAAAAAGAGAAAGAGAGTGAGAGAGAGAAAGTGAAAGAGAAAGAGGGAGAGAGAGAGAGAAAAAGAGAGAGAGAGAGAGATAGAAGATAGAAATCAAGAGAAAAGAAAAAGAGGGTTAGATTAAGAGAGATAAAACAAAGATGTACAGACAGAAGGTGTGTGTAGAAAGAGGGCAATAAAAGAGAGAAAATATGATGGGATAGGGAAGGTCTTTCACTAAAAAAAACTGACAAAATATGCATGCCTTGAGTGCCGCTAATCTTGCCTTCTCGTCCTCGAGGGCCTTCTTCTTGTCGTTATCGTCGATGGATGCTGCTGATGATGAGAATGCGTTTAAAACTGTCTGGACTGTATTGGCTCTGCATATGTAATAGGAGAAAAATAGGAAGGAATGACAGTGAAAGAATGATCTAGATTATACATATATATATCAAGATACCTACAGTGTACATGTATGTGCAAGGTGAAGAGACAATATTCTTTGGTATTGAGGGATAGCAATATACAAGCAAAATGCAGGTCACATATGCTTCTCTGTAGATCTATGAACCCATTGCTTGCCAGGACTGGGAAGTCCCTGTATTAAGTCAATGGAAATGGGAGAACTCAGTTGTCAATGAGTTAATTGTCAATACAATGCTTTAATAATGTACTTTATATTTATAGATCACACTGTACATGAATTTATTGAGTTTAGAATGTATTGGCATGTAACTCACAAATACAAATTAAAGCTGAATTTCAGGATATTTCTAGGTACAATTACAAAAACATAGAAAGTGGAGAAGGACAGCTTTTTCTAAAAAGGGCTCTTCACATTCCTGTGGGAATTAGCTCCATTGGGTGCAATTATTTTCATAAACTAGATGCCCTGCTTTTCTTCTTACACAACCAGCATACCAACAATTATTTCTGTGAGATCCTAATGGATACAATTACTATTTACTAAGAATAATAAAGCATCAAACACCCAAAATGTTGTTATGTTCCACATGCATTTTTACATTATACCATCGTCATACTTACTTGTTCCAGTTTGACTTTTTGCTGCTTTCGATGGATGCCAGATGCTGCTCAAGGGCTTCTAACAGACTACTTGGGGCCTGCAAAATAAATGTTTCAGTAAAAAATTATAAACTTTAATACAAAATGACTTCTAGGCATGATAAGATGAGACAGATGTCAGTGCATTTTAATTTCTGTAAGAAGTTACATATTTCATTTTGAAATATTTCATGGCATCTTCTCTGGCTCAATAAAGCACATAGCAATAGCAACATTTTCAAATGAGTACAACTGTATTAAACTGATGTACTACTAATACTGTTAGCACTTTGGTCAATTAACTGGTAAATTGTTTTATTAAAAAGTAATTGGTCTAATTTTTATAACTACAACTTTCTTGTATGTTGTTGTACCACTTTATACTCCATTTTGACATTACAATGTGATCGCTAGGAATAATGCGTCATTAACAGCAAAATTGTTGTAAAACAAACTAAAAAAAAAAAATGTGAATGGCTCCAAAGCAAATAAATATGTTAATTTACATACATGTAAGTGAGAAGGGCTGTATAAAAGGGTGAGGTACCGTAAAGAGATTTAAATCGGTTTGATTGACTATGTATGTATACATGACTTACATCTCTCATATAAGCAAGTTGAGAAATGGATATTGAGAAGCACGAAATGCAAAAAGATAAAAATTGGTATATTTCAGTGATGTGATGTAAATTTCAGGTGTAAAGATTGAAATGTATTCAAGTACAGAAATGTATAACTGGCTATTTCAGTGAAATTTATTTTTAAATTCATAACGCATGTACTTTCTGTTAAATGTTTGATAGCAAATCTTTGCAAGAAGTATATAGAGTACATGAATTAGGAGTTGAGTTGAATCAAAAATATGGCCTTGAGTGGGGGGGGGGGGCCTGGTCAAAACATTTATGTGTACAACCATGAGCTTTTATAAACATTACAGAGCTGAATTAAAAACTAACAGGCCTTGTGTATCCTTTTCAGCAATTTTAAAAGATTTCCCCCTAGGCGACATTTTTTTCTTCATGGCAGATTCTTCTCCCGGAACAAACAAAACACTCTGTCACTGTCTAATCGTTTTTTAGGCCACACTCCACTTGAAAATGTTGCTGCACGTTAGCCTTGAATACGTAAGGATCTTGAATGTTAACTATGGATGGTGGTAAAGAGTTCCAGTTTGGAAGTGTTTTTGGAAAAAATGAATATTTGAATGAATCTTTGTTTAAACTAATTCAAGTTATTGTGCGATCTCCTGACCTGGGCCCCATTTCACAAAACTTGTCATCAGTGGCAAATGACAGTTTTTGTTATAAGCTACTGATATCCTTGCTTCTGATTGGTTATCAGCAGATTTGTAACTGATTTTTGTCATTTGTCATCGAAAGAAGGCTTTGTGAAACAGGTCCCTGGTTGTCACAGGATGAAGTGGTGAAGTGGTGAAAAGCAAATGAGTTCTTAAATGAAGGAGTTATACATATAGTTATCACAATAAATGATGAAATGGTGAATGATAACATAGGTACATGTATGGGTTAATAATTCATGTAATAGAAGAAAGAAAACTTCACTACTCATAAACTCTTCTCATTTCAAATTATACTTGGTCGATCATGCCAAAACAATACTATAATGTAATGTACATGTGTACTTGTATCAAAACAAAATAAAAACAGTATCATGCATTGCTTCTGTTCAAAAGTCAGCCAGCGCTAAAAACCAAACACTGCCTCACCTTACCCGTATCCAGTGGTTTCCATGGAAACAACATATTAGGACACTGCAACTCAAACAACAAGACGTAAATGTGCATCTTATGCTGTACTATGAATACCAGATTATAGTTGGGTTAGTGGCATTAGGCCTGTCCACATCAGCTTGAGTTTGCCAAATAACCTGCTTCTTTCCCATATAGCGATATATTTTGGAAACAAGACCAAGATTTCTCCAGATATTTTCTCGACCAAATATCCTGCTAGGTAGCTGGATAATTTGCGATCGGGATAATTATAATAGCTGGTTATCTGGCAAACTCCAGTTGATGAAGACAGGCCTATTGCAATTCATGATTTCTAAAAACAATATGTAAATAAGCCAAGTTTATAGTTTATACTGTGCAAATAGTTTGTCCTACCCTAAAATCAATCTCTTTTGGAAAAAAACATGATTTTTTTTTTGGTCCTGATCATAACATAACCTTGGGGGAGGGGGAACTACATGAATGGCAAAGCAGAATTTGTTCATATATTCTCAGTGAAACATATTTTCAGGTACACAGATACACTTGACTTAAATGTTCAGAACTGAAAACTTTCTTTTTGTAGCAAGCACGTGTAATACACACTTGTCATCCTTTCTTCATTCTATATAAGGACAGTATACTCATCTGTGTCAACACATCAGCTGTACCATCCATTATTGCTATTTAAACAATTGATACGTGCTTTGGATATATTATAGGCTGAGCTAAATGCATAGTATAAACTTAACTTTTGGAATGCTTGTATAGGTATTTTCTGGAATAATAAAAAAGGGGTCATTCAGGAAACTCACTGTTTTATATTCAGGTGGCACATCACCAAACTGCAGGTAAATTACATGCAAGATAACATTCAGAAAGATATACAATTACACAGTCAATCAATACCATTCCAACATGCTGAACAAATTGTGCATTTCTAACTCTCCCCCCCCCCCCCCCCCCTCTTCTAGAGCATCTTTGGTATCACTTTCAGCCAACATTAAAAATGATTTCTCTTTTTATTCCATCTCTCTATCCCCCTCTCTCTATCTCTCAAATATAGCTTTTTGTTGTTGTTATCTCTTCTTATTACACATTCCTCTTTTTAAATCATCTGCAATATCAATATTATCGATATATTTCTTGTAAAATATGACACATACAACTTCCATGCTCTTAAATTCTTTAAAGTACAAGGCTTTGCTGATATACAGGAACACAAACATGTACAGTGTATTAAACTTGTTTTAATTATTTTGAATCCAATCCATCCCCCCCCCAAAAAAAAAATAAATAAATAAATAAAAAAAAAAAATAAAAAAAAATAAATAAATAAATAAATAAATAAATAAATAAAAATAAAAAATAAATAAATAAAAATAATAATAATAATAATAATAATAATATCAAATGATCCCTACTAAAGTATTAATGATTCAACAAAAGGTAAACACAAGAAACAAGTAAAAAAATACATTGAAGTCATACAGAGTTACATGTATATTGTACCTTGCTAAATAAACACAATCGTATACATTTTACACTAAACAAACGACACTGCATGGCAGACTTTTGAACTGAAACAATGCTTTTGCACATCTACGATTGACATATTTTTTTGGGGAAAAGTTTGGTGAAAAATTTACCAAGATCCTCAACTATACATGCCACAAGACAACATAGGACCATAGAACACATGATGCCAAACAGGACAGATACAGATAACACATTTAGTGAGCTAGAAGTTTGGCCTACTTACCTTCGCTAAATCTGGAATTTCTCCCTTGTCGATACCCACTTGCTGTGATAATGAAAAGAAAAAAAATGGTTGAGAAAATAGTTATAAATTATTCATGAACATGAGTGATGAAATCTTTTCCAATTTGTACAGGATTATAGCATCATCTGCGCGATATATTCAGAATTCAGAACATAAAATAAAATATCTAGCTCAAAATGTTATTGCCGACTACGTTAATATATCTGATCAGACTAAAATTTACATCATTTTACACAGAGTTGATACTCTCCCGTTAGATGTATACACTATTATTATTACTATTTTACAAATATATCATTCCAAAACCAAACACATTTTCCCATTATTCCCATTTTAATGTTTGTTTACAGCCAAAAAGGCATATATTGATAGCAATTTACACTGTTAACATCCTTCTAACAGACAATATATTTAAATCAATGTATTCTCCACACAAAAAAATGTCAAAGTTATGACTGATATTACATGTAGGACCACACATGACCGTAATTATTTCTCAGGGCATTACACAACAAAGTGAAACCCAGGTACGCAAATGAATTTTTTTTTGCAGCTTTGCACATTATTAATGTTCCTTGCATGAGGGATATCCTTTTAAAAACAGGACGAGCGGGGCAGGAGAGGATGACAAGTCCCTCATATAAATCACATTTAATTGAAACCCTCGCTGCATCTGTATAAACAAACGTTGCTGAATGATCAGTCGCAAGACCGGGAGAAGAGGATGAATCAAATTTATTACTTGCTCAGCTTTTCTTTGATGTCATCATATTACTCCTATATCAGCACATTCAAAGCATTGTATAATTTCTTCCACTTTGTCTGAAATTAATCTATACAGGGAACATGTCTACTCTTTATATGTTATAAACCCCCTCCCCCCCTTCCCCCCCCCCCCCTCCCCCCAAAAAAATTGCTTTGCAGCAAAAATTTTGAATTACCTAAAAATGGTATGCATTTGCATTTGCATTTCCAACATGTACCGGTACCCCATTTTTTCAATGTACAAAGATGTTTGGCTTTATTAATATTTGTTATATATAAAAAGCTGAGTTTTAACTGAAAGTCAGGCATATTTATGTTCAACATCAATAAATATAAGTACAGGCGTACATTAACAACCATTTAAAAAAAAAGAACTATTAGAATATTGTAAATACCTTAAATAAACAAACAATAGGCACATGGTTCATTTATATCTAGGACTACCCTATAAAGAAACCATTATTCTATTTTTGAAAAAGTACATACACTGTATGAATTTTCATTAAACACCTTTTCTAATTAAAAATATCTGTGCCTAGGGTAATGCCTAATACTTGAAATGTTGGACTCTTGATGCATTAAGAATACCAGTATGCATTTTCAATTTCATACGCTGTTTCAATATTGCGTTGCAGACGAGGGAGATAAAGGTGGCTATGTATTTATACCTAACCCTTGAATTGAAAATCCCTCAAGCCAGTATTCATATCGTCATTCTTTGAATAAAACATGAGGGTATTAGATCCAGAAGACCACAGAGTATGGATAATGCCCTTCTCTTTCAATTTGCAGGCAAATGAACAACAAAGAGGCAGAAATTCATACCAACTTTATGCATGAAAATTTGACAGCCAAGCCAAAAAGGCCGCACAGGATATATAATTGACGATTGTTATTCATCATGCATAAAAGCTAATGCACTGCATGTATAAGCTACCAAAATATTTGATTTTAAGTCTAGAAATTCAACTCATCTTTATAACATAGATTTGGGCCTGATACAACAATATTGTACTGGAGTAAAAACCAGAAACTAAAAATAGTATTACAGCTAAAGTTTTCCTAGGATAAATATTAAGAAAATAATAGTATTAGCTGGCTCTTAGTTGTGGGAATATCTATAATTTTGCCTATATCCTACATGTACATGTAGCTCAAGTATTACAATTGGATAGATTATTAAAAACCATCCAATATCATATGAATGCAATGATATATTGATGTTTTATGGCATTTGTGGTATTATAGCTGAGGCTATTGGAAGATGGTTGAAACAACAGAGTCTGAAAGCAAAGTCAGAATGTGGTTGATGCTGAATGTTGTTTTTGTCCAAGTTAAAGAGCTCTCTAGAGTACAAATGTCAGAGCATGCAGTCTGAATAAAACATTTCAACAGTTTGAATACAATTCGGCTTCCTCCTTTTAACCCCTACAGTGCCACTAACTCAAGATCATTTCCCGTAATGGAATTTTCATGAGTTAAATGTAGGGTTTAATATATTATTTGATGGTTAGAGTAAGCCTAAAACAGCTTTTGGAACAATCTTTGCAATAAATGTAGTTGTTTTAATTTCAAAATCAGCATTTTCAGGTTGAGACAAGTAGTACTGTCTGGACTTTTCATGCAAAGGAAACTTGATGAGTTACTAGTGTTTAATTCATTGATCCACTGTCAGATTTGGGCATTTAACATAAACAAAAACAATCTTGAACATAAAATGTACTCAGCATACAAAATTCAACACTTTTTTAGTCAAAAGAAAGAGTATTAAAATTCATGCCCTTACCTCGGCTACTTTGAGGAACTCTCCTATCCTCTCCATGCGAATCAGGAATTTCTTGTAGATGTCCAGCGCTGTACGGCAGTCTTTCTTGCCCATGTCAAAGTACTTCTCTGCACAACACAAACAAACAGAGCTTACAAGTTAAAGAAGAACCAATCACACATAAAAATATATATTTCACCATGGCAACTGACACATATCATTATCCCAAGATAGCTTCCAGGAGCTGCTGAAAGGGATTGTCATTTCAAGATTTAAGATATAGATTATCTCCGGAATTGCATGCGAGATCCAAATGCTTCACAGCCAAACATCATAAATACCATAAGAAATACATTTTATATTAATTCCCTCACTGAATGCTAATTTTGATTTGCACCAAAATTTAAGCGAGTACTTCGACTTCAACTAAACTTTATTACAATTATTTTAACCTTAATTCATAGGGTGCAAAATTTGTATTAAACTAAACTTACACATCTTTCATAGAGGTATTGTAATATCTTAAGTTGATATTTTGAATTAAAGGATGCCAGCAAAGAAGGCCTTTCAATAATAGTGAAACACATTCAGTGATTGTTTTTCTATAACTGAATAGGGCTGTCAAAATTTGATATAGTACTACCAAGGGTATCTAGATCTAAATGATAACAGAAACTGAATTCATTTATTCATTTTACCAGTCATATTACTTAGTACCCAAATCTATCCATCTACAGTACCATCTGAAAAATGTACTACATGTATGTATTCTCAAAACACATATGATAAGGATCTCAGTACTCTGTAGTGACACAGCAAGGTACAATGTACAAGATATGTCACATGCTTTGTATTCTCAGGGAAGATATATATCATACTACCAGGGTATTAAATGTCAACAGATACATTATATTGTACATGGATGTTTGGCGACAGCTACACTGGTCACAAGGCTATAACTCTCATACAGGAAGGTTATTTTCATTAGATTTGGTGTTGATTAGATTCAGTGGCATAATCAACTCTTCAGTGCTAACATTAACGATCATGGCATGATAAAGACACATTGCAATTATCTTCTACACTATAGCTACAGTGTACATGAATACAAAAGAATCAACATGTCAAGTCTAATATTAACTGCATTAAATTATAGATCTATACTAAGCCTAGATACACAACTGTTTTATCAATGTTTATCAATCACATTAAATTCTCGACTTAACAAAATGTTTGTCTATAAAATCATAATAAATTGTCAGTACATAATTATTTCAAAATTCTGTGCTATCACAAAAACTCTGAATACACTGTCCACAATTAATTTTTACTAATTTGTTAAAACCATTTCAAGTCTTTAAATACGTCCTATCACTCATAAATGCTTCATTTTATAGTCTACAAATGGAAATGAATAACTAATTCATAATTAGTCTCAGACATATATCCAATAATCTTCATCTCTCATTGGAATTTCAAATTGGAATTCCATTGATGGATTACTCAGAAGGCGCAGCTACGCATGATGGAGTATTTGGCAGAGCACAATCTACCCTGTACAGGTACATGTGTAAAAGCTTGTAAATAATTAATGACTCACCCTACACCCACATCGTTTGATGGAAGGAAAACCACAAATTAATTAATTTTGATTCTTAAAACATGTGGTATAGCGATTAGTAATAATGTAATGATGCAGGGCTCTTCTGGTAACCATTCTAGAAACATGATGAAGCTAAACGTGTGTAGTGAAAGTGGCATGAAAGAAGCATGAACAATGCATTTCCATAACACTATCATGGCATGATGAAGTTTCAGCACATAAAGTTTTATCTCTAGTTTCTACACCACCTAAATGTAAATCACTACTCTGGACTGAACAAGTATGAACACTTGGATAAAAAGCTCTTTTTCATATTTTCAGATCTTTAGACAACTACTGTTTCTAAACAGCTTAAAAAATAACCCTTTTGATTGTGTTGTTGACTTATGCTCTATTAGGATGGCTATTGTTCAAACAAAACAAAACAACAACAAAATCCCCCTATAAAGGAAATTTTAATCAACTTTATTGCGATTGTCTTTTTTGTTGGTTTATAATTTTTTAACAGAGCTCATTTATTTAATTTCAAAAAACTTTGGTAGAGCTTTCAAAAGTTATATAACTCAATGCTTATACTTGTTTAATAAATTTATATTTTGTTTGTTTTAATGTTGCACAATTTGACACTATTGGTGGATTGTCAAAAACGGTAGATCTTACTACAATGTATCTTTGACTACTAACCTAAGAGATTGATGATTCCATCGTTGTAGCATGCAAACAGCCGTATGCTGTCTTTGAACAGGAGCATGAATGCACTATTTATTACACCATTGGACAGATTATTGGACGTGACCTGTAAAGAAAGAAGAAAAAAAGAGAAAAACAGTATAAATGATTAATAAAATGCTGAATAAATTTTTATGAGAAGCATCTTTTTTATTAATATTATTTATTTGGCAAAGACAAAGAAAAATCAATGAATACAAACAAGAGTACATTTGGAAAAGAGTCAAATGGATGCCAGGAAAAGAAAAAGATAAACTTAGTAACTATAACCCGAAGGTCTTCTTTCAAGAGTCCATTTCATAAATGTTTATGAAAAGAATCTTATCGTAAAATTACCTTTATAAGTAGAATCTTTTAATACAAGAAATCTTATGAGAAGAAATTTTGAAAGACAAGAAGCAGTATACACATTTATATAAAGACAGAAGAGCTGCATTGTCTCATAGCTTGATCCAAAAACATACTTCAAAGCATGCAGTCAACCATAGTTGTTTAATATAGACGTAAGGCTTTCCACCTCATAAAGCAGGAGTGCCCTTTCCAATCGCTATGCTCTATTTACGTCTGACGACATTCTGCGAGGGGCAACATAATGAATTTTCTTTCTCCCCAAAGCAAAAAAACAGAAAAAAATACTCATGTCTTTGCACATGCACAAAATACCATCAGAGCAATATGCTAAAGTAAACTGTCTGCATATGAAATGTATCCTAACCAACATTGTTTTCTTATTTAGGATTTCTTTTTCCTCCAGTATTTATCAAATACGTACGTTTTAATACCTGGATTAAAAGAATATAATAAAAACACAGACAAAAGAGTACCAGAAAAAAAGGTTCTAAAAACTCAAAGTTTTGGTATGGGGTCATGAATTTGGTTCAAATTAACATATTGGAAGCATATGCAATCCTACAATATTCAGTGATCGTTGTCCCGGTTGAAATCGAGTCTCAAGTTATGAAATTATAAATGATAAACTCTTTATGCTGTATAGCTCCCTCTCAAGGTCAAGATATCAATTTAGCTATGAAACAATGTTTCTTGACTAAAATCGACCGATTAGCTACATGTACTCCTGTTTGGAAATTATATATCACAACTACATATTCTGAGATTTTCATGGTCGCGGCTACCATTGTACGGCCGTAGGCGCTATTTCTCGAAAACAGAAGTGTTTTAGGGGTTAATTTTTTTAGTGCTTATAATACATCCACAGGGGCATCCAAATATATCAAAATTGTAAAGATTCACTATCCACCCAATTTTCAAAATTTCCCAAAACTTTGTATTACCTTTAAAGGTGCTTCTTCTATAAAATCATTTGGAGGACACAATGATAAATTCTGAATAGATGTCAATTCAACAAATTTCATTATTCTTACAAACACAATTGTATTACTGACACTGCAAACTGTGGCTATGTCTAGGTTTCATAGCAACATATTGCATACTGGAATCATCAAAGACTAAATAATCACACACAGTTCATCTGTAGTAAGTAACTTCCCTTCCTCTACTTAATACAGATTACATCTCAGTCACAAGAATCCATTATCAATAAAGTGACTTCATTAGTTTCAGCACAGCACGCTCTGTTCTGGAAATTGATTTGAATTTGCTACAGGTTCTTCTACTTAATGAATCCTAGATTTGATCTGGAGGGAGAGTTGCCTTGGGCTAAAGATGCTTTAGCTCATAGATACCTGACATCTATACCCCACATTAATAAATATGATTACAGTTGAGTAATAAATGTTGATATCACATACCCTTCACATATTTTTAAAGGAATTATATTTATTAAAAAAAAGTTATCATGTAAATAATAGATTTACTGTCGGTGGTAAATTTGTATTTTGGTTCAAAGTATTCTATTTGTCAAAATAGCTATTAATATACTTTAAGAATTAGAGTCAACTCTGTTCTGATATATTGTTCATATTAAAACCATCATCATTGCAGCTGTAGAGACACACTGGTGCTGCAACGATGTTGGTTTTAATATGAACAGGGCTCCTGAAAAAAAAGGGCCAGAGTAAATAAACCATGTCAACCCGTGTTTCTGCAGTTCTGATTGTTTTAATAAAACAACCAATCGACTGCATGATATAGAATTTGGGATTACTTGGAAGCTCTTTCTCTTGAAATGAATTTCCATAACCAGAACTCAAGATTAGCTTGAAGGTAATATGCGTATTAAAGGAAAATATCTCATTTTGATTTCCAACCTTGAAAGATGAAATTGAGTTCTGGTAATACGATAAAAATTGTGCAAGAAACTGTCTCAAAGCCATTGGGAAAGGTCTGATTACGGAGTCATTAGAAATTAATGTACATGCTGTAAGACTTGGGAGTGATCAAAATAAAAAGACTCTCAATCTTACTGAAAATCACATGCACTGCACACAAAGTGGGTGAGTGGGACTACACACACACAGGTGGCATAAAAGTTTAGTTTAAAATTTTGAAGAGCAAGCCTATTCAGGAGATAATTTTATGGTGGTGGTTATTTTACCTGACTGCTAAAAAAGCATAAATGCTTGTAAGCAACCAGACAGCCGGCGGCTGGTAATGAAGATTAATGCCTTACCAAAGGACACTAGCGCATCGCCTTGGTTTCGAACTCGGGTGACCGGATTACGAGACCACTGCTCTACCGACTGAGCTATCGCACCTCCTTTATTTATCAAGATATTCTTCCAATTCATTTACAAAGAATGAAAAAGGTCTCAAATAATTTGTGATCTTTAATCAGAACTCACCCTTCCCATAATCCCATTACTATCCCTCCATCTAATCATGGACCCTATCCATGATTTAATCAAGGGAATATCAAAGATGTGAGGGCATGCTGTAACAAGACACTCGCATCATAATTTGCATGGATGCCGAGGATCACATTCAATCTCAAACCCCACATCACTTGTGGCTATCTCGTACACTATAAGCTTTATGTACATTGTAACTTTATGTAGTTGTATCTTGTTTAGAAATTTGTAAGGATTCATAGAGATGGGAGACTTTCTACACATACTACTTTTAAAAATTCAAAATTGTAGACTTACATTCAATGTCTAGATTTTTAAAGAAAAGAATTATATCTTCTTCTTTTTTCCTCATATCTCATACTTTTTTTACTCTCTTACCTCAAAGTCTAGTAGGGCATCCATTAGGTCTTGCAAAGGGGGAAGGGTTTTCAGGAGCTGTGAAGACAAGAAAAAAATAATGACAAGCAATAGAAATATTTATTTTATAGAACATTATGGGAAGTGTTGGCACAGTTAAATAATAGGCCTATTTTCATTTTACATCAATATATAGAGGATGCTGTCTGTTCTGTGGTGACCAGCTCATAAACTTTTAAAGGCACACTGTCCTACTTGTAGCTACTTGCTCCCTCTATATAGAAAACTTCCCAAATCGGTGCCTGTTGGTCCCCCATGATCCTCTTTTTCTTATGTCAAATGAGAGCTGAGTTAATGAGATAGCCACCTGTCACAGTGACCTCGATAGCTCACTGGGTGGTCTAATCCCTTCTTGCTGAAGTAGTAACGCCTCCCTTTAAAGTTTTAGTTAAATTGAATAGAATAATCTGATTCTCAATCTACATTTACATGTATAAAACTTGCAGGATAATTACATGTACAGTCAAGCGAACAAAGGCACAAACATTTGAAATATGCCAGACGTTAATTTCTTTGTTCAGCATCACATTCCTTGGTCTGATGCTATTATTATTATTATTATTATTATTTAGAGTCGATATAGGAATACAGGCAAAGACTTTCAAAAAAGTTAACCTATCCCTTTAAGATGGTTAAACAACATCTTCATGCTTGCACACACTTCAATGCAAGAGCAAACAATCTACAGTACAGGTTGTTGAGATGAAACCACTTGTTGATACCATTTCATTCTTGTTTTGATTCATTTGACTAGAGATTGATTTATTGATTTGCAATACCAATGTTTTGCTTGATCTGAAAAAACCTATTTATTAGTATGATATCAACTGTCGACCCTTAAGTGGATCGTAAATGTGAGACTCCAAACAATCTTTCTTAGAAGAGAGTCCGTATTGAACTTTTACAGTTGGTATACATTAGGCCTAAAAAAAAGATGTTGTATTGCCCTTTGCGACCGTTTAATTTTTAAAAAAAGTATTAAAGCTTTCAAAACTAAGAAATATCAGCCAAAAGAGGGATTATTTTTTATTTTTTTTAAACATTTCCGACCGACCGACCCATGTTTTGGCAGCTACAGTGTTAAAGGGCAATACAACATCTTCTTTTTTTTAGGCCCGTATGAGCTTGTGTAAAATCTTCAAAATGTGGGGGCTCCGGACTTAAATTTAGGTGGGCATTTGTCACGGGCACCTGCTAGTGTCGAGACCTGGTAATTGTATGAGCAAAGGAGATGAAACTTACTTTTTCTGCACACATTGTTCTTAGTACTCCTTCTTCCTTCCTATTGGAATGAAATAGACACAAAGAAAAACATTTCAATCAAAATTGAGCAATACAATGTATTAATATGTCATATGTACATGTACATGTATTTTAAATTGGGAATATGAAACCTTAGTCTTTGATTTGATTTGATTTGATTATTATAGGTAGTTCCTATATCATAGGAAGTGTAAGAACTGAAGTTATATGTTGAATGCATAATTACATGGAAGTTACAAAATGAAAATTAAATCAAATTTCAACATATGACATGATGCTTCTTTCTACAAGAGAACTTTATATTTTATTACAGGCTAATCATGGAAAAAAATATACGGGGGCTCGGGGCGAATTAGCCCCCGAAAGTCATAAAAGAGCCCCCCGAAAGTCATAAAAGAACCCCCCCCCCCCCCCAAAAAAAAAAAAAAAAAAAAAAAAAAAAAATTGCATTTAGTTCAATGCAAAACAAAATAAAGAGTGTTATTTTCATGCAAGCAAGCTTGAAAAGTAGCCCCCCAAAATTTGTAAGTATTTTTTTCCCTGAGGCTAATGATTACTCCTGGATATACAAGTAAAGAGTTCTTACCCTCTTTTAGCCCGACAGAAATCAAATGCCATTTGTCTGAATGCTAGAGCCTTGCAGTTGAGGTACTTGGCGTACCGCCTGATGTATGTTGACATGTCATATCCTGTAGAGAACATAGCAGAAGGAGAAAGAAACATTAGTTATTTATAACTTGGAATCCAAGCATGTATAATGTACAGGTTGCAATGTATTTGATGTTAGGTTATCTTGAAATTCAAATGGTAAAACAAAATATACTTGGTGTATCGCCTGATTTTGTGGGGAAAACAAACGAGTAAGAAAGGCAAAAAGAAACATACAACGTTTACTCGTAGCTATGAATTCAAGCATGTCTAATTAACAGGTTGCAGAGTATTTGATGTTTGTTTGTGTTATCTTGGGAAGCGATTGGTACGATAAAAGATTCTTCTTACTAGGTCTAAAATCAAAACTTGTTGTATTGCCCTTTACATGTAGGTGCCAAAACATGGGTCGGTTGGTCTGAAAAGTTTTTTTTTTAAACTTTTTTTTTAACTTTTTTTTTCTCGCCCTGTATGGGCCTATATGGGCCTATATTTTTCAGTTTTTAATTTATTTTTTTCCAGTCCTCTTTTGGCTGATATGTATAATTTTAGAAAGGTGTCTCCCTGGTTTCTAGCTGGTGTACTGTAGTGCATGGTATAAACATGTACACGAGGCCTGGGTCTACGTTCATGTTTACACTAATAGGATTTTGAAAATAGGGCAGAAGACGAGTGAGAATTTGGGAATAATTTAATTTTATGCATTTAAATCCCATTTAAACAAACAAAGTACATATTTTTTTATTCATTAATAATAAAATTTTTTTTTAAAGGTTTAAAAAAAAAAAAAAATTAACTGCTGACCATAGATTTTCAGATTTTTGGGTCGGTCGCAAAGGGCAATACAACAAGTTTTTATTTTAGGCCCTATGGAAAAATGACATTGAAATTCATGAAACACAACAAGTAGCTAATCATGTTCATGTACGTTGTAGTACATTGTGAAAGAACATGAAGGAGGCAGAAGCAATTATTTTCTCATTCATACTCTCCTTAAAGGGAAAGTCCACCCTGAAATTAAGTTAGTTTTAATAGGAGTAGAAAAATGAGAGAAACAAGTCAGTGAAAGTTTGAGCAAATTCCGATTAAAAATAAGGAAGTTTGGATTTTTGAAGTTGTGATCAATCAAACACAAATTGGCAACTCTATGACGTATCATGCGAGCTCAACTTCCATTTGCTCAGAACTAAAAAAATCTAAAATTTTCATTTTCCCTCAAGAAAAATTTCAACCATACATGTACCCTAAATATAATAATTGCAAATATGTTTCTATACTCCCCCTGCAAGGAACAAATATATATTCCGTCATCAATAACGAAGAAAACATGATTTTATGGAATATTATGCACAAAGCAAATGAAGGAGAGCTCGTATGATAAGTCACAGAGTTGCCAATTTGTATTTGATTGATCACAACTTCAATAATTCATAACTTTCTTATTTTCATTCAGAATTTGCTCAAACTTTCACTCACCTGATTTTCTTATTATTCTGCCTCTATCGAAACAAACTTATTTTTGGGGTGGACTTTCCCTTTAAATTCCACCTTTTGGAAAACATGTTTACAACATGACTTAATTACATGTATCCTTTATGAGCACATCACTAGGAAACAAAGATGACAATGTCTCACTTGATACATCCCCCATACAAAATGTTTTCACATACAATGTAAATGTAAATGTATGGCATGTCCTTGTGAATTATGCTCCTGCATTTATCCTCATCCTGCTTCCTCCTAGCAGAACAGAAAGTTAACATTTCTTTTCATACCCTCAATGTGATCATCAAATTGATAGATATTTTTCTTTTTTTCCTCCCCCCTCCCCTCCCCTAAAAAACTTTATTACATGGGCATAGCCAGTTAGCCATATCTACACATAGACATGTACATGTACATGTACAGTATATGTTCATCCAGGTCTAGACAATTTCGCCTACCGGTAGATTTTAAAAAAAAAGAAAAAAAAAAGTGGTGCTTATAAAGCGCTTTACTACAAAGTCTCTATTAAACGCTAGGCCCATAGCTTCATTTACCATTAACTGTACATGTAGGTCAGCCGCTTAGCGCTTATTAGCTTATTATTCACGTACTACCCGATTAGAAATTATTCTGCTTGGCAAGGAAAGTACATTACATTCCATTGTAATTCAACCAGGTTTACAAGGAGTGTCTTCAACATATTTTGTCAGCCATACTCCATACTCATAATTCATATTCCTCTGCATGTTTCGTGACAGAAACGGAAGCCCCAGAGGATATAAGAATTTGATCTTGAATCGGCAGACAGTCCATCATTCTACTTGACCCAAAACAACTTTCATTTCCTACGAACTGCTACCATGGCAACCAGCACCATCACATGGTTTCATGATGCTCAACTTATCTGTCTCAGAGAAGCACTTACATGTACATGTTGTACATGTAGCAAATAAATAGTTGTCGTAAAAGCTATGAGTTTGGGACACCTGACAGTAGAGACTGTTTAAAAACATGAGTGCTGGAAAAAAGCTCAAGTATGAGTAACTACATTTAATGATTAAAATGAATATCTCACCCAAGGAGCTTTAGAGTATGAGATACATGTATATATTGTAAATGTAACATTCCAATTATTCATTATTGAGTTTAAGGAAAGTAGTTTACATGAAAAATGATCCACCACAATTTCAAAGGAACCTCATATCAACTCAAAGATTTATTTGAACAATAAGGGATTTTCTATGCACGTTAATGTAAAGATCTAAAGATATTGAGAGAGAAATCCAACAAACTCTAATCTGTAGAGACGATGCTACACAAGAATTATGTCTGTGTTCCATAATGAACATGTACAGTATGTGCAACTCAATTAATCAAAATTATAAAAACAACAACAACAACCAAAAATACAAAGAATTCATTTAAACAGGTTCATTTGAAATGGTCTTCATCAATCATTTTTGCAGAGTTATCTATGGATGGAGGTCTAGACATTCATGTACAGTATATGTACATTAAAGTTTCAGTATCACCGTAGCAATGTACAAGTACATGTACCTTTAAATTAGACTTGAGTTGACCTTGGGCGATGAACTCAAAACAGGAGCTGAATGGAATGTGAAATATGAGGCAATGATTACACATCGTCACTGCATATCAACAATGTCATCATATTACACACAAATCTGAGACAAAATAGTGTTCATTTCAAGTTACTATCATGTTTCCAATTAATGAGCTTCTCTTACAAACAATTTCTGCTACTGTTTCAGCTCTTTCACAGCAACTATAATGTTTCCTATTAATGAGCTTCTTTTACAAATAATTTCTGCTACTGTTTCAGCTCTTTCACAGCAACTATCACATTTCCTCTTAGTATTAATGAGCTTCTTTTACAAATGATTTCTGCTACTGTTTCAGCTCTTTCACAGCAGAATAAAAGGAAATACTGTCATGAAATAAATTGCTTTTTGGAAAGAAGGCTGTTTTCAAAGTAATAGGGCCCTATGTATGCAGATTGTTTGAACCACTGTAACTTTTAATTTTAAAAAGTAGAAATTAATCAAGATTTGCAAATAGCCTACATGTATATTTTTGTATTAAACTACAATACCTGATAATTTACTAATGTGAATACAAAAATGACTTTCCTAGTACCTTGAATCTACAGTGTATATAAATATTATTGTTGAGTATGAATAAGCATTTAACCTTGAGCCCTCATACACTGTAGGGCAATAAATTCTTTAGCAGCAAGTCACAATAATTGTGTCACCAAGAGGCACATTCCATAAAACCTCGCACAAATATTTACATATTGGCTTGTAGGCATGTACAAGTGCTTTGTATAGATCTGTACACTGCACATGTTTGCAAGTGGTTCATCAGCCTCTATCATTTTATGGTGGTTTAGACAGTACTGGTACGTAATAATTTGTCCATACAAACAAGTGCAATAATGTTTTCAGGAAATGGTTATCATTTTAGGGAGTTATTGAGCCATAAGGGAAGAGGTTGTTATTGTTTGTTTTCTTTGGTTTCACATTTGTTTGTTTTGGTTTTGTTTGTTCTTTGTTTACTTATACAGGCGATTAAAAAGAAGCCATATTAGTTATAAAAAAACATAAAAAAGAAGAATATTTGTACCCAGCTGATCGTCTCAATAACTGCTGGGTTTTTTGTATTTGCTTTAAAAAAAAACATTCATTTCAAAATTATGTACATGTAGGCTACATGTAGGCCTATGCCTAAGAATACAAAGTACATGTATTTTAAGGCAACATCATTCAATTAACATTCTGTTCCCAGCTGAACATCTCAATTACTTTGATTATAACGTTGATCCTCTAAATTGTTTCATGAACCTCCAAATTGAAACAAATCCTGTCTACACAGGTATTGCCTACAGTACATAGTGGATTTATATATATGCAGAGCTGGCATTCATTCTCTCTCGAGCAAGCCAGGAGGGTCGATGAGTAATTTGCACACGTCAGCCAGTCAGCCAGCCAGCCAGCCAGCCAGCCACACACGTTTAACCCACTGTTAATTATTAGTTCTCTATTGATCCCTTTTTGTATGCACTGTCTAGGATCAGGATCAATGGGTAGTACACTATACAATGTACATGATGTGCATAAGATGGTACTGTGTACAGTAATGTACATGTAGGTGTGTGGGCAGTACATCCAGAAAGTCTGCAATATGCACAGCCTTTTCCCCAACTCCTCTCAATGATAAACATGCATTGGGCCTTGGGGTGGGGGAAATATAAGGTATTGCATCACATGTACTACATGTACATGTATAGCTTAAAGCTACATGAACATGTATAACTGCATTAACACTACAAGCAAAAAAAACATTTTTTTTCCCTTTTTTTTCCCTCACATTCCGGTGTTTCGTCGGAAGTTGCTAGGCAACTACCCATAAACACAACAAAAAACCTAAATAAAAAATCCAGTGTAAATGCTCACTCTCAAACTTTGGTGAATCATTCCCGTTTTTGGTCAAGTGGCTATCCTTTAAGGCTGTGCACAACATTGTAATGAGGTACTCGAGTACACTCCCAGGCTTACAAGCGAATACTCGAATATTCGGACGCCATGTTTTTTTATAATTTTTTTGAATTCTTTTGAATTTTTTGAATTTTTGATTTTTTTGATTTTTTTGCCACTACCATACCACTGGTGCAGTATCCCAGTATCGCCGAAAACGCATGCAATTTTACTTCGAGTTGCAGTTTAAGGCATCAATTTAATAATAATAATAACAGTAAACAATGCTGTTTTAAAAACCAAAGATGCCAGAATAATCCATTGTCCTCAGAGTCCAAACAGAAATCTGGACATTTGGTCCCAGTTTCTGAGTGGTGAGTTTGACAGTGCTTGAGTCGGGGAAACATTTTTATTGACGGTACCCTGGCACGGGTAAGCTTCGGCCTGGACAATTTTTTTTTTTTTTCTCGGCCGAATATTCGGGTTTGAGAAATCGTACCCGAGTAGTTGTCAACCGTGCGGGTACTCAAGCATTCGACTACCTGTCGCAGCCTTACTATCCTTGCATCCGTACTAATGCATGAAGAACAGCGACGACTCAAGCATGCGCTCAACTTATACATGTACCACCAAACAAAACAGAACCATCAAACTCCAATGGTTTCTTAAGTGTTTTTCCAGTAGTGTAAATGGCAATAAAAAAGACCCAATGGTTTTTCAAAATAATTTTTGGGCTGTGTAAATGGGCTTACACTGTAGCTTGGACGACCTACAGCCTTTTCACACACAGCTAAAATTCATTGGATCTAGAGATGATTAGTTTAAACTTGTTTAACTCGACAGTTTTAAACATGTTTAAAGAAAATTTTCCCTGTGTGAACATCATTTATACGATGTTCGGATAGATATTAAGTCGCGATTCATACGCCCCTCAAAGCAGGCTGCAGATACGAAGTTTGTATCTAGAGAGCTTGACATTTTGTGTGTGAACGGTTTAAACGTGTTTAAACTGGATGGAGCGTGCACTTTGTTTGATATGACATGACCTTCAATGCGCAATGGCACTACTGCGCATTTTAATAGCAGTAGTTAATCACGAAACGATTTACGATCGCACCGAAATTTATGTGTGTGAATGATGTCGTATGTACAGCTGATTAGTTTAAAGCCCTTTAAACTAATCATGTTCATAGAATTTTAGCTGTGTGTGAAAAGGCTGTAAAAATATGTACTGTAGCCTAAATTTTATTTATGACAGTTCATAAATGTACAAGTGTGCATGAATCTTTCCATAAACATTTGACTGCACTACCAGAAAGGCCAATTTTGCGCGTCACTACAAATTGAAGGTCTTTTCCATCAAAATAAAATGAATTCATGCCGCAAAGTGGCAGATACTTAAATAGCGTTCAGTTGTTCATATAGGTTTCATCGGTCCTAGTAAAAGTCAATATCCCTCTAGTACAACAGGAAGCTGTGGGCTTTGACCCACACCATTATTGGTCACGGGGAAAGACAAAGGCACAGTATTACTAAATATAACATTTTGAATGAGCAACGATGGATCATGTGTCTATATTTACAAATGGGGGCGGGGGCGGGGGCTTCTCAACAAACAATCATGTTGCAAACTTCCCAGATGAAATGAACGTTAAATGTTTTTTGTGGTAGTTTACCACGACGAGCCTTTACAGTGACCACTCCAACCACAGAGGATGCAGGTATAAAAGACAGTTTTTGGAAAGTTTTGTGCAGAGGTTCTATGCATCATTGGAGTTACAATATGACTGTCCTCATCAGCTCAAGCTTGCCGAAAAACTCGTTATTTCAACTATACTGATCACAAATTAACCAGTTAATTTGCGTCTTCATCAGCCCACAGTTGCAATTAGCTGGATATTTGGTCGATAAAAATCCAGAGAAATGTTTGGTCTTGTTTCCAAAATATCCTGCTATTTGGGAAATAGCTGGCTAATTTGAGTCAGTCTGAGCTACAGCTACTGTAGTTTATGATGAGCGTATCGGTCTGGGGAAGACGCGATTTTGAGCTTCAGGATAATAACCCAAGTCTGAAAATAGTGGGTTGTTTGGCAAACTCGAGCTGATGAGGACAGGCCTATGTAGCACGCAAGTGACCCTTTCTCCCTTCCTGTTCCATATCCCAGGTAAGATTCTAATTCCGGACGCGTATCCATTCCTGGGTGGAAGCAAGATTCCTTCCGCACATAAAGAATGATCAATGAAACCTGTAGTGGTAATGATTACAACAGATTGCTGCTTGTCTGTATACATGTATGTGTATATGTACGTATTAGACAAATACTACACGCACATCATGACTTGAAATGGAGAAATATACAGGCTTACAAGATGAAGAGACTTTATAAACTGTAAAGCTAATATTTTTAAAAATCAAATTGGATTCACACTTTGAAACATGTGTATGTACATGTACATGTAGGCCTACAAGTGTCTTCGAAATTTCTTTCATATTTCAATATATTTTTTCTCCACAAAAATGTAGGACTAAAAGTTCCTAATAAATGGTAAGGTTATTCACAAGTACATCTACAACTGTACATGTATCATGTTTATTGTTTAGCCTGTGTATAAAACTAAGAATTTCCCTTCTCCATGCCCCCATTTATTCCTCTGCTTATGTTTTTATTTGTCAAATAAGTTATAGTGTACCAAATAAAGATTATACAGTAGCACTAATACTGTATGTGTCTAGGGCAGTGCCTCAAATGTGACCAATATGAATATCTAGGTAAGTAGGTATATATTTCAAAGTTTGTTAATAACTTGCAAAAGAGTACAAAAGCTGAGTTATCTATTTCTACAGCAAGTCACCTCCCACAAACCAAAGTCCACTTCCATTGTACTAGGATCGGAGTGATCAATGGAGATATGCAGGAATTTAATTTTGAATACAATTTCACCTATCAAAAGGTCACATCGTTCACTGATATGGGTGAATGGTTTGATTCCTATCATTTGTTCCTTCTTGCAGAATCTACCAGATATTAAAGGGGTAGTCCACATTGGTCCCTGGTATTAAGTTGGTTTTTCATAGAAGCACAAAACACGAGAGGAACAGGTGGTCAGTGAGAGATTGAGCAAATTCCTCTTCAAAATAAGAAAGTTATGAATTTTTGAAGTTGAGATCATTCAAAATCAAATTCGCAAATCTGTGACGTATATATAGCAAGGTCCCTCCCATTTGCTGTGTACTAAAAATATCAGTAGTTGTTATTTCCTTTTTTTTAAATTCAATCATGCATGCATCTTAACTATAATTTTTCCAAATATGTTTCTTCACATCCCTGGTATTGAAAAAATGTATTGTGTAATCAATAACAAAGGAAATGAAAGTTGATGAAATTTTATGTACATGAAGGGCCTACAGAGCAAATTGGAGAGGAGCTTGCAAGATACGTCAAAGTGTTGGCAATTTGTGTTTGATTGATCACAACTTCAAAAATTCATTCCTTTCTCATTTTTAGTTGGCTTTTGCTCAAGCTTTCACTGACCTGTTCCTTTTCATTCTACTGCTTCTAATATCAGGGAGCACTTTAACCTTTTTTAATACAGTACGTGCACAGTACAGTACAGGTACTTACAGCTTCATAGAGATCTACACGTGTGTACACCCCTGCATTCCCCTCAATTAACACTAAAGTTTTTATAAATGTTGATCATATTCTTATTTGTTAATCTACTTTGCTGCATTCTGTTATCGGCCGATCAAGGTCTTTCAGTAGGCCTGAATCATAATAATGCAGACAGTAAACATTTACATGTACTGTACATGTGTGCTTACAATCGCATGAGTTCCTTTACACTGCAGACATAACATTCACTTGTCCAGAGGTGAAACTTCTTACAATGCGATTCAGTTTTTGACTCTTTATTTCAAATATTTCACTTATTTACTCGCTTTCAAAAGCAATTTTTTTTTAAAGATACATATGCAATGTACAACAAAAAGTAAAATGATATGGGTTTAATAACAGACTTAACACCCTTTTGATTCCATTTTAAGGTTCACAAATCTGTTCAATTTTCTGCCCTCCTTAAATACAACATACTACCAAGAATTGGATTGTCCTTTAGAAGGAATTGGAATTTATATCACATTATATGAACATACCGTAATTAACAGTGTATAAACCGCCCCCCTCTTTTTCACCCTTAAAAAAAAATATACATATTTTTTTTTTTTGCAAGCCAGGTCCGTGTTAAAAAACCCACGCGGGAAGGCCTTTCATTTAACTGCGAGGTGCAGTTAAATGTGTAAGATCAATTATGTAAATTTAAAAACAGTAGAGGACCTAGGATAGAACCTTGTGGTACGCTATGTAATAGAAGAAAAATTGGAGGAATTATTATTATAAACTACATAATGAGATCTATCAGAAAGATTGCTTTCAAACCAAGATGACAGACAAATTTGAGTGTTGTTCTAGTTTCCGAGTGGTGAGTCAACACACCGATTACTGAGCTGGGAGACATTGCCAGGCATTTTTTCTTTTGGTGTACCATGTAAAGTATAAGACGCACCCCCGACTTTGAATTTTCTTCGGCGGCAAAAAAGTGGGGTTAATACACCGTTAATTACGATAGATTAAGGTGCTACTGATTTACAGGTAAGTTTCTCTAATCCAGCATGAAGACTATGTACTGAAAGTCTGAATGTAAAGCCATGCCCAAAATGATTGTAAATGGCATTAACAGACAAAACCTGAATAAATACATGAATCAAACTGCCCAAAGGCCCCTTTTCATTTGTAAACTTTACCCTTTAATTCTAAAAGAAATTTAAATAACAACAACCAACAAATAGATTTCATGATGAATGACAGTATCATTGAGCTTTTCTCTATCTTCCACTTTTCTTTTTGTCATAAATCACTAATTTCCAATGTTCAATGTCGCCTTTCAAATGCATATATTGCTATTAGATGTGATCACAAACAAGATCTTCTGGATGTACAACATGACAGGGATAACTTCTTTTAAAAATTCATCAAGATATTGATTACAGTTATGTTTTTGTATTCCCTGATGAAAAAACCTGCTGGTTGCCATAATTCCAGGATGTAACAACATGATATGCGCCTTGACACTCCACAGGGTGGATTTGGCACTATACAGTGTAAGTTACATATATAGTCATGATCTTCATTATTATACCTGACTCTAAAGCTAACTTTTCTTCAACCTGTACATGTACCGTAAATATCCGTGTATAAGGCCCACCCTTATTTTGGGGTGGGGGAAAAAAAAAAAAAAAAAAAAAAAAAAAAAAAAAAATTGTTGTTGTTGTTGTTGTTTTGTTGCCGAAAACCCACGCGGGGAAGGACCTTCATTTTACATCGAGGTGCAGTTGAAGTTGTGAACTTGTCACAAATAATAGTAACAACAGTCTAAGGCTTCATGATACCACGTGTCCCACACCAGCCTCATCACATCACATAGCAGAAGCACTGTGTTCTATGCCAAACATCAATAGTCATGCATGATATGAATAGCATCCTCTAAATTTCTGACAATGGAGTACCTAGGATAGAACCTTGTGGTACACGATTTGTTATAGAAAAAAAAATTGAGGAATTATTATTATAAACTACCTATTGAGATCTGTTAAAAAGATAACTTTCAAACGAATATGACAGAAAAATTTGAGTGTTGTTGTAGTTTCCGAGAGGTGAGTCAACACACTGATTACTGAGCTAGGAGACATTGCCAGGCATAGCGCCATCAATCGAAACTAAAAAAAAAAAATTAAAAAAAAATTCTGTACCTGTGTAAGACCCACCCCCGACTTGCAATTTTTTTCGGCGGCAAAAAAGTGCGACTTATACACGGAGATTTACGGTACATGTAAGGCTCCTAGCTTACTGGCACCCAAGTATTAGAAGTATGATATCCTCAAACGGGAATATTGTTTGAAGATTGACCAAAATCAGACCAATTGTCGGACAATGATGTATTTGGAAATTAGTAATAAAAAAAGGAGAAAAAAGAAGATAGTTTAGATATGTACAGTGCATGCAAGAAGACTTGATTTATGGTTTATTCTTCCAAACTTTCATGGAAGGATTCTTTTTTGTAAGCTAGGAGCCTTAAATATACAGGTTGATGATATCAAGAAAGTGTCTGGACAAAGAATGAAAGGTGCAACACAAATGGCAGGTGAAAGAGATGCATGGCGTGCTCTCGTGAAGACCACAGCAGCGCTTTACAGCGCCATCTGAAGTTGATGATGATGATGATCATCATCATTAAGATAATTATTTGTAAATAGATCATATTTGATGTATAATTCTGTATGAATCAAACAAAAGGAAGAAATTTGAACTGACCTTGCACATTTGTTTTGTCTGTGAAATCATCCAAACTGAAAACACTGGCTCTCGTTGCTAGATTCCACATGAAGCGCTGCAAGAACACAAGCAATATAAAAACATATGATGGTTTATTTTAAGATTCTCTTTATTCAAAAATATATTAATATAAATTTCAATTTCAATTTCAAATTTCAATTTCAAAATTCAATTTCAAATTCAACTAATATTGGAAGAAAAAAAAAGAAATTTGATTTGAAAAAAAAATTGAATATTAATATCTATTGTAGAGGAATAACAAAGGGGAAAAATTCTTGTACGGGGTATTTTCTCAAAGAATAGGGGCAGAAATGACGGAAAGCAAACATTTAGAAAAGATGATAAATTACATGTACATATGTCATAAGACTCAGCAAAATCAGCATAAAAAACATTTTGTGTACAGTGTATACCCATTTATCATAATAATCATCTACATGTGACCACCCATTCATCATGATAATCATCTGCAATGTACATGTGACCGGTCTATAATAAAGACAAAACATTGTTTATATTCTCAGTTCCTGTAGTGAAGGAGTTCATGTACAATGTACATGTATGTATTTGAGTCAGGACAAATCTTAATTGCAACCACCAGATTCTGGGCCTGTAAACAAAGCAAAGGTCAGGTCGATTGGCTGAGATGAGAGGGAGTCTCAAGGAAAAATGGGAAGACGAGGGACAAGAAATAAAGTACAGATGTCTTTCAAAATGTCAAACGCCCGACAGGTTTCCTTGTCCTGTTCTAGAGCCCCAATACCCATCAGAAGCAATCCATGTACATTGTATAAATAAATAAATAAACAAATGTCCAAGTGGCAGAGATCCTGTTGTCAACCCTTACAAAATGCCTCTCAAATTGAAGGCAAGGACAATCAAGTTGCCTGCTGAAAGGCAGAAGGGCGTTTACTGACTTTACTCTATGAAATATGATGTGAGTTAATTCTTTCTAGCTCTCAAAAGATGATGCCTTCGCAATAATGCACTGACTATTTCACAATGAAGGTTTAAATTACATGTACACTGTATTTGTTATTGTTGTTTTGTTGTTTTATTTTTTATTTAGGTTAGTTTGTTTATTTATTTAACCTGACTGCTAAGAAAGCGTGTGTATGCTTGTAACTATTAGCAACAAGGGCCAGACGACTTTAAGACCTCTCTGAGGTACTTGGTAATAATAAGGATTAATGCCTTACCAAACCCGGGAACTCCCGGTTATGAGACCACTGCTCTACCACTGAGCAGTCTATGGAATAGCATCCATTGCACCATGAGTTGGTGTGTGGTTATTAAGTTTTATTAAGGTTTTGAAAACGATGACCAAGTTCCCATTGGTTAATCTAGTTGATCTTTTCAAACCAACTTTATAACATTAGGATGGACTTCCCCTTTAATTATAAGCAATCTATGGAGTAGCATCGATAATGACCATACTTACATCGTTGCCATGCACCATGAGTAGGTGTGTGGTTATTAACATTTTAAAAACGATGACCCAGTTCACATTGGTTGATCTTTTAAAACCAACTGAATATTAGACTTCCCCTATATAAGTTTAAGCAATCTGTGGAGTAGCATAACAATTGATCATACTTACATCATTGCCATAGACCATGAGTTGGTGTGTTGTTATTAACGTTTTGAAAACGACGACCCAGTTGCCATTGGTTGATCTATGTACAATCTGGTCTGCTAGGTCTGGAATGCTGATATGTTCTGCAGCAGTGCACTGCAGTAGATCTATAAGACAAGAAATAAAAATGGAAAATTAAAACATTAAGCATTATTAGTTTAAAATAAAGCTTTCTGGGTTACTACACCACGTAATTTTGTCAAAGGAATAAGAATTGCTTTTTGACATTTCGATCAGAAAGCTTGGATCGTCTTCAGGAGAGTGACAATTTCTTTTAATACATGTACAATGTACATTCACATGAAATGTAATAAACTGCATGGATTTTCCTTCTCAAGGATGACAAGACTTCTGAAAGGATTTTTAGAATATTTGTTTTTGTTTTTGTTTGTTCTTTGAATTGAGAAAACTTACATGTACATACATGTATAGGTCTCTTTCTTGTAATAACTGTTATGTTTTTGTATAAATATATTATGCAACAAAAAAATGTAATTACACCAGATATTGCAGGAAATACATCAAAATTAAACTCTTTTTTCAGTTTTTTGCAATGGACTACACACACAATGCCAATTTGAAAGTTTTCACGTTCACATTAAACACTGATGCTCCATTTGTACAACAAACACATTAATTTCCAGCACAGGATTTCAAAGGCTGGAAATTTACTAATGGAAATTTCTTGCCACCATCCACCTCCTAATCATTAACTTTTCATAATCAACACTACAACAAAAGGCAAGGCTGAATTTTGTGAGGTAATTGATTGATTACACGAGAAATAAACCAAGCAATAACTTGGCATCCATCCATTATTTCATTTCCCAACCCAATAATATTACCAGCACGAATATATATTTGAACAATATCAATGGGAAAGTAACAATTCTGTTTTTCAATTACTGCTGTTTGTTCTCTGAGGCACTTGCGTTCAATCATCATACATGTAGCCCTCTGCTACACCCCGCATCTATCCATTTCTAGCTGCGGTGCTGCCGGTGCAATACATTTTCGGTAAATAGAGAGTGCCATGGCTACTGCAGACGATATGTTAATGATCCCGGATAGAGCACTGCATGAGGGTGGGATAGCTTGTGCATGCAGTGGCTGGATGTAATGACATTGCATTAGTACGGTGTGGCACTAACGCGTACATGTATGTGTAACAGTGCATACTTTTGAATTGTGACGTTCAGGCTTTGAGTCCTATTTATTAAAGCTGTAAACAATGCGATGATGGTATTATGGGAAAGCTGATTAGCTTCTTTTTTTTATATACAATTACACTTTCAGACACTTTTATTATTTGTACTGATAAATTTATATCACTTACAATTTTTTAGGATCTAGAGATGAACTTGTAGTTCCAAACTACAAATTCACTTTCACATCTTTCAATTTGCAGCTCTTTTGCTGTATTAAAGATTAGTCATTCCTTATATTTTCGCAATAAATACTCACTGTGCATTTATTTTTAAATGAGCAAGATCAAACATAAAGTAACAAAAGTTACATGTGAACAAGGGAACATGTTCGCTGTAACTGTTTAAAAATATTATCATGTACAGTACATGTACCATCATTAACGACCTGGATTTTCAACAAGACTTTAAATTGTTGACAATCCTCATACATTGTACACTCAACCAAACTGGTGCAATGTATTAAGGTCATCAATTACCTGTCTAATGTTAAACTTTTTTTTAAATCTCTTTTCCTCATGTTATATGCATCTCTCCTCTTTTCTTTCTCCATATCTTTATTTATGTACAGTATATACAAAAATGTACGTGTATTCCACATTCTACCCACACCTTTTTCCAAAGTTCGCTGGAGGTCAAGTAATTTGTCTCACCAGCAGACTTTAATACCGTAAATGTACTGTACATCAACTCATTATCATATGCATGTACATTGTACATGAAGAACATTTGTAGTTCTACCTGTACATGTACTCTGTGTGCAATAACTTAAAACATCTTGTTCTTTTTTCCAAAGAATTTCATTGCACATTTTCGTAATGCATCAAGGATCATGCATGCTTCTTCCTAGGTATCTTGTTCAAGTAGGGAACAGCAATATGAATGTTAAAATGATATTATATTTATAGGCCTTCATTATAATTTAAATGCCGGTGTGCACTGTACAAGTAAAGCTTTGAAATAAATAATAAAACAGCAAAATTTCATATTATCCACTGGTGAGTTATTAGTTATTTTATTCATTTTATTTATTAATTTTTCATTGACTCAATTTTTTGTTAAAACAATCCCTGTAAAACATCTTGTCAATATATAAATTTACAGTCTGGAACACCAGACCAAGTCTATAGCACACCTGTGAGACTCTCCCTCGACCTTTCATGTCCCACGTTCTTGGATTCTCCTACAAAATAATAATAACTATTTTTATGACTAACCTATGAATCATGCTGACACATGACGTCTGACTTTCGATACATTGTTCATGTACATTTCGTGAAATATCTAGAGAGGGGGGGGGGGGGGGGGAACAAACATTACCAGACCTCAAAGTAGTGAAAAAATAATCCTTTACATTAAAAGCTCTGTTTGAATTTTCTCCAAAAATGTGGGGTCCATACACAGCAATTTCTATTGTTTTATTGTTTTTATTTCTCTTCTTTTTTCTTTTTCTACTTATCATACTTATACTTAATCATCATTGCTGGAACATTCTAAAATTGTCATTCTCTGAACACCCTTGACTATTTCAAGGTTAGATTTAAAAGCACAGAACTGAGGATGTGACATTTGTAGGGAAATCAGAAACGGATGGTGGTAGTTGCTTTGACCCTTTTTATATACGTTTATTTTAAAAATAAAGAATACCGGTACTTGTATAGCACGCTGTGCTTTTTCCTGTAGAAAAAAAAATGTAAGAAAACTACTTCAACCTGTGAAGGTTGGACCAGGGGACATGTCTCTGGTCAACTTCTTGGTCAGGCTCAGTCCACACAATAGGGTTCATTGGGTGGTCAATCAATGGTATTGAAACTTTTCATAAGTGGAAATTCAGTCATTTGGGGACACTTTCTGTGAAAATCAGCAGGGGCTAGTCTGATCTCATTCAACAAGAATCTTTTCAAACAGAGGACTGACAGGTCTTGGCTTTGGTTTAGCTAAAAAAATTACTACATGTACATGTACTGCTTTATATTTTGCTTTTTGGAATTTACCTACGGTATCATACAAAACTAGCAAATGCACAAAATGCCTTTTTATAATAAATATCCATTACCGGTATTTACATGTAGGAGTGCTAAAAACAGATATGAACGTACATGTACATGTAATGTTTAATATATAAAAATTAAAAAATAGTGAGAGTTTAATAGTCTTTTCGCAGATAAAATTGTACTGTTTACCAAATCATTCTTCTGACGAAAGAAAACTTCCCAAAATGATAATGGTAAGAGCACATGTAGACTGTAATGAGCATCTGGCTGGCACATTTGATGCTGATAAACGATGGCATCAGAGGGCATGCTTGACATTGATGTATGGATGTTTCAAGGTAGGAATTCACTATCACGCATCAGCAGAACATGAACAAGGTTATTCTTTGTTTTTAATGTGATGAGATAATGCAGGTTGGATAAAGGCTGGATCATTTGTAAGTCTTACACTACCCTGTACATGGTGTAAATTAGACTGAACATTCATACCAACATTTTCTTTTTAATGGATAGATGGAGTACTTGTCATAAAAAGTTAGAATGTGTGAGGGGTGTCAATTATTCTTACAACTATACAGGTACAGTACACCAGTACAATACAGTGTATGTCTACATGTTTAATAGTGTATTAAGTGCAATAAAAAAAAGGAGGTACTGTACATGTATTTTGTGAACCGGAGCTTTTGGAGAGTTTGCTTGATTTGAAGTAGAAAAAAAATCCATGCAACCATTTGATGTCATTTTTTTATAATGTGCTTTCTAAATTTGCTCTTCCATAATTTACTGAATGATACTAACGTACATGTACATGTACCTAAACTGTACATGTAAATACATGTATATTACTTGTATCAGAGCTTGTACAGTAATCCTACTACAAGTACCGTACCCATTCATTCCCAGTCCCTGCACAACCAACTCTAACACGCCCCCTCAAATCATGTGATTACAATATTGTTACTTCTCAGTCTCACTTATTAAAGTTTACTCTTTGATGAATTGCCTGGATTGTAAAAGTATGTGATAATTTATGGGAGGATATCCTGGCTAGGCATCCTGTCTTTTATGCATGCAGATCTTTGTAGCTACATTGTACATGTAGGATGATGCATTAGCACATGTTTGAGAAGGTGTTTACACTATCTCACTATCAATGAGAAACATCCTTCTTTGACTAAACATCTAGTTCAGACTACTAACAATCTGTATACATGTGCATGTACAGTAGTTACAATGTATTGTACAAGGTATGCAGTATGATAAGATTTTTTTTGTTCTAGTCTGAAAGTTGCCTACCAGTTAATATCCCTTAATGTGAACAGGTTTATTAATAGCTTCCAAAGCAACAGCAGCAGGGAGTTTAATACCGTAGTCATTCTGATCCATCTCAAAGTGAGTTGAACTGAATACATTTAACTTTAATTACAACTGTATGAATAAAGAATTATCACAATCAAAATTCTTCTACATGTATTTCAAATCCTGGCTAAATTGTTGTCAACACAGCCAAGTGAGTACATGTACAGGTGTACAACTTCATGTATACTCCCGAAGAAGTGGAACATGTGAACTGTAATAAAAAATTATGTACAGTACAGTACAGGTACAGTGTACATGTTTGTGCGTAAATTTTCATGTGTGAATTTAAATACCTGGTTAGCAAAACCCGGGGCCCACAACTCAACGCTTCATAGCAGTTGATTGTATATTCGATTGACTGGTCATAATAGCTATAGAGACCATGCAAAATAGCAATAAAAAATTAAACTTCTTTGTGTTACGGGGAATCAGTATTTCTGTTGTTTACATTCATATCATCATGAACATCAGTTTGGGCAATGGACATTGTCTCAGTGTTCATAGTACTGTATGACATCATGTACATGTAAACTGAAGTACAAAATGAAAAATATATATGGTTTTATATTTTTTTTATCATTCGTAAACATATTTTGTTTTAGAGGTACATGTACATGTACATGTATGCAAGTAAATACTTGTATGTGGACTCTTTGGAAAGACAATACTGAACCCACAGCAGAGCCTAAAAGTGCTTCAAAATACCACCACACGCCCCTTACGGAAATGCCTGTTTCTGTCACTGACTCTCAATATGTCCTTCACTGTAGTGGACAATGAGTACACAGACAGACAAAGCGTATAAAAGGTACAGTTTAGCCACCACAAGTCTCCTTCAAATCTGAAATGTAAACGTGTGTGGGACACTAACTGTAGAGTGTCAGTCTACATGTTCATGTACGTGTACAATGTAAATGTGGTGCACGAAAGTCAAAATAAATTTGGTTGGTTGGTTCATTATTGTTTTACCAGACTGATACATGTAAGAAAGCTTGTAAACAAAACAACCAGGGGACCGGCGGCTTTAAGTCCTCTCCGAGGGACTTGGTAATGACTCAGACTTAATGAGGGACTAATAGTAATGAGGAATAATGCCTAATACCAAAGGGCACCAGTAACCAGAAATATACAAATTGCAAGAGTGATTGATGACCATTCATTTGCTTGTTTTTAAAAATAAAAATCCTAAATTTCTGGAATTAGTGTACTACTTAATCAGGCCTAAATTACTGTACATTTAGGCCTACTGTATGTACATGTACATGTAAATTTGAAGGCCCCCCCCCCCAAAAAAAAAAAAAACGTGTACACTGTATTGCAGAAAATAACTTCAGAAAATTTGAGATTCAATTATTCAAGAGTTTCAGCGATAAATGTCTACAGACATGAAGGCTTGTGTACATAAAGCATGACAATAAATGTATTTTTGGAAACACTGAAATGTCAAAGCATTCATGATTGGTTATGACTGTACATAAACATCATAACATTAGAGGGCCTACATGTACCACATTCAATGGAATCCTACTCCTATACATGTACATTGAGCATTGTTTTGTGGATATCTCCAGCATGCATTTTGTTGACATGCACAGGTTAAGGCTGTGCAGGGTAGTCGAATGCTCGAGTACCCGCACGGTTGACAACTACTCGGGTACGATTTCTCGTACCCGAATATTCGGCCGCAAAAAAAAAAAAAAAAAAAAAAAAAAAAAAAAAAAAAAAAAAAAAAAAAAAAAAATTAAATGTCCAGGCCGACGCTTACCAGTGCCTGGGTGAGCGGCGGCCGCTGGCATGGTGCCGTCGGTAAAAATGTTTCCCAACTCAAGCACTGTCAAACTCACCACTCAGAAACTGGGACCAAATGTCTGGATTTCTGCTTGGACTTGGAGGAAAATGGATTATTCTGCCATCTTTGGTTTTTAAAACAGCATTGTTCACTGTTATTATTATGATTAAATCGGCGCCCTCAACTGCAACTCAAAGTAAAATTGCATGCGTTTTCGGCGACAGAACTTGGATACTGCTCCAGTTGTTGTTGTGTTTTGAGTTATTGGCGATTAGTCAGTGATTTGACTATTGTCGCCAAATTACTTTACGGCAGTGGTATGTATGGTGGTGGCAAAAAAAAAAAAAAAAAAAAAAAAAATTCAAAAAAAAAAAAATTCAAAAAAATTCAGAAAAAAAAAAAAAAATCAAAAAAAAACATGGCGTCCGAATACTCGAGTATTCGCTTGTAAGCATGGGAGTATACTCGGGTACCTCATTACACTGTTGTGCACAGCAGCACAGGTACTGTTCATGTTCCATTTTGTTCCTTGTCTAGGTAAAATTTCATTACTGAAAGGTATTTTTACGGAGAAAAATGCAACTGCCACATGGCGTGTTCAGCGGTGATTTGAACCCCCAAACACACCCACTCATGAGCTTTCCATGGGGGTCACCTTGCTCCGAATATCGACCCTATTGTGACCTTTGAGGGGGTGCGTGCTGTGACACACAGACAGCTGGTTATTTCATTCAAATTTTTCCACAGCAGACGAGCTTCTGCACTGTATTGAAGTGCTCAGATGGAAGTTTCCTATCCTCTTGACATCATTTTTTTAATGATTTAATGTATGAATCATGCAGGTTAGCCAGGATGATCGAGCTTGCAGTGGCAGTCGTTTGAAAAGTACTGCAGTATGCATGCACTGTGCTGCAATGCTGCATGTACAGTACATGAATACAATATGTATGTCAGTGTACATAATAAATATACAGTAAAGTGCGATTATAAGTACATCACACTGATATTTAAGTTTTTGATTGTTTTCTTACCCCGAGCACTTTTGGAGCTTTTGAGAGCTGAATCGCTCAGGCCTATCGCTCATCCTGCCGTGTACAGTGTATGTCAGTGTAAAAAAAAACGACTTTTCTGTTTGCACCCTGGGCTCTCTTAGGATTTGGTGTACAGTATGTAAGTGCGATTATAAGTATGTCACACTGGTATTTAAGTTTTTGATTGTTTTTTACTGGAGCATTTTTTCAATTTACCAGAGCACTTCCGGAGCTTTTGAGAGCTAAATCAATCAGGTCTATCGGTGACCCAGCCATGTTCTTTTTCACCGATCACCAAAGAAAGAAAAAAGGAGATCACTGTTTTTAGGTTACTGCGATCACGAGATGACTTCATCGGAGTTCATCCTCCCATTATCTCCTTCTATAGAATGCTATCCTTGAGTATGTGTGCCAAAAGTAGGAATGGGTTTGACAGTCACACAGCCAGGAGTAGTGAGTCATAGCGACAGGGGAAACCTGGGACTAAGAGGAAATTACATTGAGGGCAGTCAATGTTCGTTTGTCTGCTTTCAATGTGTGCATAAAAAGGATGCATTATTCACGACTGTATTTACAAAAAAAAAAGTAACAAGGAGAACTCACATCTCTATGACTACAATATTCACGTACAGTGAATCGTTCATAATGTACCTGGGTTTTGAATAACTTGTGTGTACAGTACTGTACGCACATTAGAATATTTTTACAGACAACATTCACTGTAGCTAATTCACTGTCAGTTCTCACTATTAAGTAAATGTACATGTACAAACTGTAAATGTAGTTTGTCTTCGACAGGTTTAAAGCAACTGAGTCAGCAGAGAAGTCAGTCCGTTGAAAACAGAATACCCGGTACCCAACCTTGGTCATAAGCCTTCTTGAAGACACAGCACACAAATCACCTTGTCCGTTCACGGTCAAGGTGAAGGTTGAAATCACCCCCAAAACACTTTCAAGGTGATTGGGAAAGAAATCAAACAAAAAAGTAAAAGTATTAGAAACCTGGATGTATCTTCAATGATTTCTATTTATGTCAATTGATTGGCATTGGGAAATTTGATTGGTTTAGTTTATTTTTTTGTTTTTTAAATGAAAACAAAGCATGTACACGCTATACATGTACATGTACGTAGGCCCAACAAAAGTACTGTTCATACACTGTAGTCCATGTACAGTGTATGTACTTTTACATGTACTAAGTGCTGTTCGTTTTTTGTGTGGGTGCAGTTCAGTTTTGAGCATCCATGGGTGCTTCCTGTGTTTACTGTTATTACACGGTGTCTTCTCAGATAATCCCTTAAAGATCAAGTTCCTCTCACGGCTGCTGACATGACGTCTGTCTCGAGGAAGGGGGTGTGATGATGTCACTCCGAGAGTCAGGTGAGTCACATGATAGGGTAAGCACTATAGGAAGCACGTCACATCATTGCGGTGCGTGAATTAACTACTATGGAAATCAAGTCCTCAATATACATGTACAATTACTATATCTACATCGACTACATTGTCAATACACATGTACACTGTACATAAAAATGCAGTAAAAATTTGTGCATCTATTCAAAAATAATTTCATTCTCCGCTTTTCAGTTTAAGGAAATCCGTGAAGAAAAGAATTATACCCTAAAAATATAAAGTACTGTATATAATGTACATGTACATTGTATCTTCTGATATACGCGACAGCTGAAAAGAGTGGGTGGTTGTCGACTAATTGGTCTTTTCCTCACCAAAGTTCTTCCATTACTTTACAAGTACACTATTATGACCAAAAGTTTGTCAAACAGAACAACTGCTAAATAAAGAGTGTTATTTTCATGCAAGCAAGCTTGAAAGTAGCCCCCGAGTATTTCTTTTTCCCTGAACTGCTAATTCATACATGTACATGTATTCTGACTTTTTAGAAATACACACAGTAACAGTAACTTGAAACTAAGCCTACTTGAAACATGTACATGTACATGTGTTATGTACATGTAGCTAAAATGTAACATTGGGTTTAAAGGTAAAGACCAGTATTGGAAACGCCCCAATTTCAAAAAATGAAATAGAAGCTCTCATTACCAATCATGTGAAAGAATATGTTTTGACTAATACATGATGATGAAAAATTTGCCGGGAAACCGCCTAATAATTCATATATTTGGTAAATTTGTTTCTCTCATGGTCTGTGAGAGATATAGGGTAGTCCCATATACATCTTTCTGTGTATAGTGCTTGTAACTTTACGAAGAATGGGCCAAATTTCTTATCATTTTGATGATTCCAGAACCTTGCAGATCTATGCTAGATGCTACATGTAGATGATCAACCTTTTCTGATCGATTCCACAGCGTTTCTTTCACAATGCAATCGCATGACCATACATGTAACTGGTCTTTACCTTTAATACATGTACGTACATGTACATGTTTACTGTACAGTGTACATGTACATGTAGGACAAGCAACCCTCTTCTTGAATTCTTGAAAAGAAAAAATCCCAAGGTACTGTATATACTGTTCATGTACAGTGTACAATGTACAAGTAATGTGAATGTCATCGATATTCTTTTTCCATATTATTGGTAATGTACATGTGGCTCTGTTTGAACTTTCTAGGACCAAATCACTCAATGCTCCTTTTGCTGGTAATCTTTTACTGATTTCATGTACATGTACATGGGATTTAGGAAGATTCACATACTGCCACTGGTACTTGATGAGTTTGAAGTGGCCCAATACAGAAGCTTTGACCTCCACTCTGGTGCACATTAAATTCCCATTCACTTGTTGTACTCACAAATGAATCACACACATGAACACATGCTGAATGTTACAGCTCAATGCACTCAATTCTGAATGGATGAAGAGTCGAAGACGGTTGAATAAACAAAATCCTTCCAGTCAGCGATAGCAGTTCAATGGAATGATTCAATCATCTACAATCATGTAAGTCATCATTCATAAAATAATATTTAAAAATGACTCACCATTAATAAAGTTTACTGAGCACTATTATTGTAAAGAATTACTACTGTGGATTTGTACATGTACATGTACATGTACATTACTTGGGTATGTACTGTACATATACTGTACATCCATACATGCTCTTACATGGAGCAGAGAGAATTTAGCAGTGAAAAGATCAATTTACAGCTCTGGTAAAAGCAAATTAAAAAAAACTCACACTTTAAAAGAAAGATGAAGACCCCCACCCCCTCCCACAAACGCGGTACTGACCTGTGCCCTCATTGTGATTTATCAGTACCAGTACCACTCAAATGACTCCATACAAACTTACATGTACATGTACATTGTACATGAACATGTAGATATGGACATGTAATTTATGTAATTCCAAATAAATAGTGTAAATGTACACCCCAGACACATTTCAAAGAACTCAGATATGTTGTAGAATGAAAAAAGATCTTCTTTTTGTGTCCATCAAAAACCCATGTCTAGACCACAGATGTCAAGGGGAGTGCAATACATGTACATGTTCATTTGTAGATTGTACATGTAGTTGAACTTCTGTCTTCCGGGATATCGTTTGAAATATAGATCAGGTGAATTATAAGAGTGAATATCCTGGGAATACTTGGAATATTGCAGAGTAGCAATTTACTTCTCTCTGCAGGATGAGATCATGATATCCTGATAAGTACGACCCCTGACCTTAACAGTCATTAATTATAACAATGACAGTCACCCCCTGCTGCTTGCACATGTCACAGGCATGATCAGAATAGCACATAACTATTAAACCTTCCTATTCAATTGGCTTAGATAAGAGCAGAAAGAAAAAAAATGGAAACCGGTAAGTGAAGAAAAAACAATGTCAATGTCAAGGAAAATAAGAAAGTTAATTTTGAATGTCAAGATTGCAAATGATACATGAACCAGTAAGGGGAATCCCCCATCGCATATTTATATTGTTGTTGTAAGGTGTAATGTAAATATCAGGGAGAAGGTGCATGTTTGTATGTTTAAACATTTTACAAAATCCCATGTTTTGAAAAGATGAATACCGGTAGACTTTTTTTTACATCAGATATATCACTCAGCATCACAGCATGGGAAGATGATAGGATCTACATGTACCCACATTCATTCAACGCCCCCTGAATATTCACAATTAAAGATATATGATTAAGATGAATAGATGTACATAGCGTAATCCATCCATATTTCACAACACCACCTGTTTCCACTTTCCACAAGATTTCAAAATATTATTTTTTGTTTTGTTCCACTCACTACTTTCCACTGCTGCCAGGACTACATGGATAATGTTTCTTTCAATGCCACACCCACTCAATCCCCCTTTTCAAGACATCTCATGTACTGTAGTACACTGTAAATTAGATGTCTGGAGAACATGGACTTAACAAGTCATTATACTCAGTTTAATTTGTGATTACTACTTACACAAGTCGTAAATATAATTTGCGGTTATACCATTACTTAGAATCTAATGGTAACCAATGATTTACGACCTGTGTACATGTACAGTACATGTTGTAAGTCCATGTTCAAATGGTAAAATACATTTCTGCAGAAAACATGCCAATATAAAGTTCCAGTGAATTATATTCTGGGTCGAGATTGTGTTACTTTTCACTGTTTTCAGGTCTTCTGTGGAAACAAACAAAATAAGTAGACTAGCAATGCAATGTGCAAATATTTTTGTACACAAATAGGTCTAGAGAGTCTAAGTAAAGCAAATGCCAATGCCATGCCATGGCTTGAAAAATAATTTTAAATGTTTTAAAACTCTTTATTTTTTAACTCATTTGACTCCTAGTCTCCTACTACAACATTAACAGATGTGTACTCTCTGCAAGTTTGCCACACTTTAGTTTAATAAATGTGATTAATTAACAGCATAATCACAATCAGTGAAATCAATGACAATGATGCAATTTGCAAACCATCTCATTCTCACTCCCACTCACTGAGTCCCAGTCACTCGACTCTGTACTTTAATTAATCATTTGTCTCAGCAATCCTTGCATACAAATTAACGACTGGATACCTACTTTACCACAACATAGGTACTCTCATATTCGTAATGAAATGTATTGGTTAAATTATGCTTCAAATAGACATGCTAGATACTCACAATCCAAGTGTTTTTTCTTCGGTCCCATCATCTCCTCAGTCGTGGCTTTGCATACCGACTTCGCCAGGTCTGATCCCGATATCGTATGACGGGCCGCCTGCATGCGATCCACAACGCTTTGTCGTCCAGACATGCTGGAAGAGAACAAGTTAAATATTAGGTCCTAGGTGGAAACAAATCAAGAACACTCTTGGAGTTTAGATGTGTGTAGTGTAGAGTAATTATATCCAAAAATGTCCTCAGAAAAGGTGGGTTGGTCTTGCCGATGCTAGCGGGGAAAACGGCACCTGTCGTGTATAGAGAACATGTAGTATATTCTGTACGTGTAATTTGTAATTGCATACGTACGCGCGCACGTACGTACGCAATAATCATGAACGTACACGTTCAATTTCAATGAGAGGGCGGGCGTGCACTCGCAGAATTGACTTGCGCGCGTATGTGCGAAAAGAGCAAGTGAAAATTTCCAAGTTGACTACAGTATACTTATGTACAATCCTCAAAATGACCAAAAAATATGTGTGAAATATACAGGAATTTCTGAATATAAGCACTCAGGTCTTATAAAATAATATATGAGACTCGTTTATCCTTTTTTAAACATATAAGCAGTGGCGTAGCGTGGGTCTATACGGTCTATACGCTAAGGGGCACTTGACGATGAAGGGGGGGGGGGGGGGGCGGGGCTGCAGTCTATAATGAGAGGATACTCGTGGGTGATGGGATGCGGTACATGTGGCTTGGTGTCTTCTTTTCTAATGTTTTCCCCCTTCCTTTCTCTTTCTCTCTTTTTCTTTCCACCACTGGTTTTACTAGAAAAATGAACTTCCAAGTATTTCCATAATATATTTTTTCAGCAGGATAGTCATCCAATCTAAAATTTTGAAGAATTGTTTATGTTCTGCTTATTAGAAAACCCTTAATTTGTGTACTTACACTTTAAAGTAGTTTGCCCCACTTAAACAACCAAAACTGAATTGTCATATTACATCAGCGACTGGTAGGGATGTGTATGCCTTTCCGGGGCGGCGATCCCGGGGAGGGGGGGTGGTGGGGGTGGGGGGGGGCGGGTGGCCCGAATCATTGGTAAGTTTTATTATTATACACATTTTTCACACAAAGAAACCTACTGCTCGGTAGTAAATGAGTACTATTTTGAATTCGTTTTATAATGTGTTTTTTTTTTTGGGGGGGTACCCCCGTTCTGAACAGTATGCATTCAAATTCACAGGAGTGTTTCACAAGACTAAAATATTGACTTTAAGTTGGACTTAACTATGGCAGGCTGTTCATGCCACGTGTTTTCCCTCACTATTGTGATCTTATGATATTTTTTCCTTCAATATTGAATTATCAGCAACAACAACAACAACAACAACAAACAACAACAAAAAAAAAATCGAAATTCACTAGATTTGTGCCCATGATTTGTACGTCCGTTAAGATACCAATGCCAGTAAATGGTGAGAGCAAACAGTGGCATGAAAGGCCTGTCAGTTAAGTCCAAACACGGGGTGGTGTTTCACTAAGACTAAGATCTTAGTGTTTCATGCCTAATACGGCCAAGGTCTGGATACGCCACTGATCCTGGGGGCGGATGGACGGGATTAACTTATCCAATTTTATGTGTAGACCATTACCTGATTGGATGACGTGCTCTGCCTCCAACGAGATACTGCATAGCCTCCACTGTGTACTGCATAGCCTGCTTCGATTTATCCATCTTCAAGTCTTCTCGAGCTCTTGATTTATTTCCTTATCACCCGGCTCTGTGGCGTATAACATCAGTCAAAATGCATAAAAAGGTTTTAAAAATATGCCGATATTGATAACACATTAAGAAATAACGTCTATATCCGCTTCCAAAGGATTTTTATATTTGAATTGATTTTATTTTAATTATTTTCTTCTGCTTTCCATATAAAAATTAATATAAACATTTTCCGGTATCACACAAACATAAAATACTAAGAAGTACTTTTTCAAAATTATTCATAAATTAATCGATATATACATAACAACTATTATGGAAAAGAAGAAGAAGATAAATTTTCAAATTATCATATACAATAAAGTGGTTAACAATATTATTTTGCGTAAGAAAGACTGCCATTGTATTTGCTAGAAAATATGACAGCCCAAAACAAATCTTATGAAATATATGAATATTATCTACTAAGCAGAATGGACAAATAATTAAAAGCATAAGGATAATGATGATGATGTTGATGATGATGATGATGATGATGCTGATGATGGTGACGATGTTGCTGCTGTTGATGATAATGATGATGATTGTAATGAAGAAATATATACAGGGATGATAAACTATAAATTATAATAATTATGGCAAATACTCAAAAGTTGATAAAGAAATTTTATACCATGAACCTTTTTACATCATTACCCCAGTATAGCTACGGTAACCTATTTATAATGCTCATAACATTCATGGAATAAATCTTACCAGGTATTTACTAAACCAGTGGCGAGCATGACAAATGTAGATTAAGGCTTTGCCAAAGTACCGTTAGGGGGGAGGCAGGGATTCAAACCATTATGGCTCACAGTCCGGAGACTTGACCACTGAACCGCATTACTACAGTGATATAAATTTCCACTGCGCTCAATGTTTCTTGAAGGAGCGACTGGGGTATAATCGTTTGTGGGGGTGTTTCACCACCCCCCCCCCCCCCCCCCCCCTTCCGAAAAAATGACTGCATGGAGTTGATTCGCCGCTTTGGATGAGCATGCGATAACACATTAAAAAAGTATGCATAAGTCGCATCTTTGGAAATGCTTACGCATTTAATATTTTTGCACGCCTTTTGACCGTGAAGAAGCGGACTGGTCCAGGATTTCCGTGTATAAGGCGGGGGGGGGGGGTGGTACACGCACATGCATCCTTTTATATACGCCTATTATGGGGAAGTATACAAAAAACGAACGAAACCAAAAAGATATCTATAATGACATAACATAACAATACAAAAGACCCCAAAAACAAGAAAAGAAAGGAAGAGAAAGAAAGGATAATAAAATTGAAGAAAAAAACAAAGCAAAAGGAAAAAGAAAAAAAAAGCGAAAGTATTTTAAAAATTTGAAAAAACAGATAAAAACAAAACCAACAAAAAAAAACAAAGCGATTCGTGTCGGGCCTGCCCCCCCCCCCCAATCGATCTACCTCTGAACAGAAGAACAGTTCAACAAAATGTGCACCTTTTATTGTTATGACGTGCCAACTCCTGCAAGCCATTATGAATTAGCATACCTTTTTTCAGGGGAACACATGCGAATGTGCTAGAAATTAGAGATAATGCCGATGAAATGTCAAAATAGCCGGGTTCAATATTGCATATTTCATAGAATAGTATGCACTTTATATCCATGACGTAACGAATATTCCATTCACGTGCTAAACAATTATTGATTGATCGATCGGCAGAATGTTTATTAAACGCATGGAACATAGCAACCATCCGGCTTAATTACTTTCGTTATTAAAGACACATAGAAAATAATGTTAATTATTACGCAATATCTGAATATACATTGAAAAAGCGAAATATGAATAACTATTGTATTAATTACAGCATCGAATTTTATGAAAGGATGTTCAACTATCATTAGGGAAATAGAGTTTTCAGATGATAAAAAATGTCCGATTTGATAATATTCTTGCATCACTGGACCATTATCAGTGGAGGATCCAGGTTGGGGTAGGGGTCAGGCTCTGTCCCGCTAAAATTCATTCTGGCATTCCTAAGAACTAAATGTGCCCTTTAATGTCAGAGATTCTTCGAACTTGTACCCCCCCCCCCCCCACCCTGCTGGATCAGCCTCATGTGTTCTATAATATTGATACAATCACTGATGTAGTTTGCTTTGGAGGCAATTATTATGTTATATTGCCAAATTTTGATTAAAATGTTACCACTATTCATTTATTCCTTTTAAAAAAATCTTTCAATCTTTTGTCAGGGTATATCCTGAAAGGATTAATATTGTTATCCTCTCCTACATTATTCGGTATTCAGAAATACTCCTCACACCATTGCACTGCATAATGCGTTTTCACCATTACTGCAAGCGGTGTACCACTAAATCCCAACAATATACAGAGACCAAGGAAATCCAATATACCTCATTTGAGCACGTTTGCGTCACAGTATCTCCGTGTATTATTTTAGACGAGTCTTGGTTTCAAGTTTGGACGCCAGCTGCATCTATACGGACCTTGCACACTGTCATCTAGGTGAGATATTAACTCACTTCTTGCGGATTGACTCTATGCTGTATTCGCCGTCCAAAGTCGACCTGCATGCATAGCACGTTCTGAAATGTGACAACTTTTCAATGATGAAATTCTATTTATAAAATTATGTCTGGTATATATTAACAAACTGGTATTACCCGTCTTGAAGACATTATGACGTCAAAGAACTCACTCGAACGCTTTCCCCAAAAACATTATTATAGAGCTGCATGGGAATTTCTTTGTGGTCCTGCCAAATATTGAAGATGATAATTATTGTATGCACTATCAATGAAATCCGTGAAAAATCTCTTTGCTGAGTCTCGTTATAAATATTATTGCAAATCACCAGATATTAGAAATCCTTTATTCACCAATCGTAACCCGAATATCCTCATATACCAACGACGTATACTATTATTATACTCCACTATGTAGCTCCAAAGAATGGCTCCAATGTCCAAAGTGCAGGATCCAGTAACATTAATGGTTTCCGTCTTGGAGTCATCGACAGACGATGATTATATGGCTTCCTCTCCCATTATATGGTTTCGCACGGGACTCGCCAAAGGATGTCCTGTTAATTAGATAGTATTAATATAAGCAACTTCTTCCCCTCATAATGTTATTCCCGATTCCGTATTCCGAGCGAATTCCTCCTCCTCCAGAAAAATATTGGAAATCTTGAAAAGTACTCTATCCCTTGCGTGGGAGCATTAATAATGCCTTAACCGGAGGCACGAACTTGATGTAATGTCTGCAGGTTGGTCTCTAATGGTATTTGGAAGAAAAGGTCGAGCGAAGAAGATGGGAAATGCAGAAACTTGAGACGAGGTTTCCCTCCTATACCAAAAGACCTGGATTATTGAGCAGAAGTTCAAGTCAGAGTGTCCCCGAATGTTCGTGTGACCCCGAGGGAGAGAGATGCAAAGCTACACGGTGACGTGTAGGCCTAAATACTATAAATACGATGACAGCATTATAAACAAAACCTCTGTACTGGTTTTACACAGATCAATAATGGAAATCAGTTACATGCCAATAGACCGAACTCGCAAATTAGTCCTATTTGTATGGGACGATGCCAAGCTATCTAGTTTGTGAAATGGAATACAATCAATAAAGTTTTCCCTCTGTGATTACAGTGGCTGCATAGATTTGCATATCACGACATTCTGTATTTGTAATCAGCAGTAACATCATCATGTACTATAATATTATTATACAATCACTATCGCGTGTTAAAAGGTTAGAAAAGATGTCATTCTTCTTTTAGCTCGAATAAGATATTGAATAAACATTGTGTTTTAACTGTCCTTCTCATTAGTTTAATTTCTTTTTAACTGGCAACACATTTAATCTACATCTACCATTACAAAATAAATATTCTTCCCTCTCTGCCTCTTTTGAATTTCTTTCTCACGGTCTTTATCCTTTTCTTTCTCCAACTCTCTTTTACACTCCTTCTCCCCTTCTCTCCTCTCTCTCTCTCTCTCTCTCTCTCTCCCTCTCTCTCTCTTTCTATCTCTTTCTCTCTCTGTCTACTAGTTTTCCCTCTTCTCTCTTTCTCTCTCCCTCTATATCTCACTATATCTTTCTCATTGTCTCCTCCTCTCCCGCCCCTCTCCTGCTCCTCTATTCCCCCTCCCCCTTTCCCTCTTCCTTCTCTCTCTCTCTCTCTCTCTCTCTCTCTGTTTCTGTCTGCCTGTTTCCCTCTTTTCAATAATCTTCCTGAGATACCCACACTCGTGTTCATTATTAGTTTGCTGGCTCTCGATTCTCCTTCTCCTTGTAACACCCAGTCGTTGTACACAGGAGTTAGTGGAATTGATTATTTGTTGGTGACGGAGAAGTTCAATTAGCACAGTGTTCTAATTTTACCAGAAGACATGTCCCCAGCATTCGCTATTAATTTTATTCACTGTATACTGCCTAGTATATACTTTTCGGCCAAGTACTGCAGCATGACTCAAAATCAAAGACTAATTCAAATATCATATCATAATAGTTCAAAATGATAAAAAGACAATAGCATATAATATGAATATATTGTATATTTTCTGTTTGTATTTTTTAATTCAATATTTAACGAAATTTACATTAAACCAGTGAGAGTAAGTTGAAACTCTAAACATCTTCAATCCAGCTGTTTTATTTACGACAGTATATACTATATATTTCTAAAACCGTGACGGTCGAATTGCAAATTGAATTATTTGTTATGTAATTAATAATAACGATACATTTTTAATATTTCATCATTAGACGAGCTCTGAAAGCAAACTGCACGAGCATAAGGCTGCCTCTCCTCGAACTATATACACAATGCCAACATTTCCAGACGAAGTTCTTTGTGTCAAAGTAAGAAGGGAAGGGGCGGGATTTCCGGAAGTAGTTGTCAAGGAGTATCAGAGGCGGGGGGGGGGGGGGGGGGGGGGGTCTGAAGCCCCATATCCCCCGATAATTCTGAAATGACTAAACTCGATCATGCCACCATCTCAGTTACAGACAGTAAGGTGGTCTCTTCGTATTCGTATATTTTGTAACTTGTGTTTTGTAAATAAATATTGTATCTTGACACATCATTAAAATGATGAGGAAGTTACTGATACCAGCCCAAGAGGCCGGAGAGGGGGAATTAAAGTAAACTTATGAGCAAACACGGAGGATCGTTTTCATTGTAATTTCTATTATAATGGTTCGATATACCAACTACTTAGCAGTTGTGCGTATAATGATCTGAATATTTTGTTCTTCTTTGAACACGGGTTTTGCATCATATTCAGCGAAAAATTATAATTTATACCGAAAATGCATTTTAGGGCAGTTTTATATAATTTATCCTTATTACCAGGGGTGGCGATTTCTTTTCATGACTGGGGGACGAAATGCGAGGGATCAGGGAGCAGTGGCGTTTTTTTTTTTTTTTTTTTTTTTTGGGGGGGGGGGGGGGGGGGGGGGAGGGCAGAAAAAAAATCCGCATCACCCCCACTCTTACATGTTTTACTTGCAGGCCCCGCGGAACATTTTTCAAAGTGGGTGGGGGGGGGCGGCTAAGTATTTACGATCAGGTAGAGCAAAGCGGGAATCAAGTGGAGCGTAAATTGGCGTGGGGGTCCAGGGGCATAGCCCAATGAAGCTCAGGGATTTTGGGCATTTAATAACGATCAGATGAGCATCGAGGGGGCCGGCTTAGGGTCCTATCTGGTAGGGTTAAGGGGGCGGCGCCCCCGGAAGCTCAGTGGTTTTAGGCATTTAATTACGGTCGGATGAGCATATTTTGATACCTTATTTATGACACTTGCATGCAGGTCACTAATTGGAGTGGGGTAAAGGGGACGTAAGAGGTTTAAGACATTAAATTACGATCAGATGAGCATCCTGGGGCTGCTTTAGAACCCTGGGTGGGGTCCAGTGGGCAGAGCCCCGGAAGATCAGGTTTAGGCATTTCATTACGCTCAGATGCGCATCTAGGGGCCTGCCTTAAGGTCCTGGTGGGGTCCCGGGTGCGGAGCCCCCGGAACCTCAGGATTTGTAGGCATTTAGTTACGGTCAGATGAGCAACTAGGGGCCCGCCTTAGGGCTTTTAAAACATTTCTAAAACTTTTAAAAACATGCCATTTCAGCAACATTTGTAAATCACCGGTACCGTATTAAAAATAAACTACGTTTGAATTTATTAGGGGGCAACTGTCCCAAGCCCCCCCCCCAATCATTACGCCAGTGCGAGGGAGCATAGAAAACGAGAGGGGTGAAGGTGACGGAAGTGACAACCCCCTTACTGGTTTATGAAGTTTTGTTGTATTAAAATACATTCCTTAGCAAAACTATACTATAAAAACCAGCAATTTCCTTTTTTCAATCTTCACTTTTTTTTTACAATATTACCATTTTTTTTACTTGAACACTTTGAAGGATATTATGCGAGGGAGCATATAGGTACCGAGCGAGAAGATTTTTGCATTTTTATTTGTCTAAACGCTGCACTTTAAGAGCCTTAAAGTTTGTTGCAGTCTTTAGTCAGTATTTGCTATACATATTTTTTCTCACTTTTTCAAATTTTCCGGGGGAGGGGGGGGGGGGGGAGACGATCCCCCCTAAAAAAAATAATCGAGGGGGACGTGTCCCCGCCCCCCCCCCCCCCCAACACACCTACACCCCTACTACACACCTACCCCGCTGGCAGCTTTCTTATCATTTCCTCATACTGCATAATTAAAAAAAAAAAAAAAAAATTGCAAACAAAATTAGATGTTATTCAAGAAACTTAACAACATGGATGGTAATCTTTTCCTCAATAGAAGCTTACGATAATTATTTTTATGAGATATTTAAAATAAATTATATATCATCAAAATAAGTGAGCGAGCTTAGGACAAATTTGAGTACAAATTACCATCATTTTTTTTAAATTAGGGTTGCTGCTCGTTCAAATGGTTTTTATCATTTCTTTTTTTTTGTTGGGGGGGGGGGGCGTTGTGCCCGCCCCTCACAATATGCTGGAGTTATAGTAGCGGAATCTATCATTATGTCTACAACAAGGCTTTCTTTTGAGATAGGAATGACGATGGAAACATAGCTAAAAGGGGCACTTATCAGTTATCTAAAAAAAAAAAAAAAGACTCTTCATAAACAAATAAGGGTATTTCGTGTGGAGGGGGGGGGGGGGGTAGGCCCTACTTGATAAAGTGGCGCCACTCTGCCCCCTGTCCCGTTAAAATTGTTCTTAGGGTAAACGGCCTGGGGTTAAATTGCTCTGGGGGTAATTGACTTGGCCATGCCCCAATCTGTGCCGCATAAAAAAATAACGCGTCCCGGGGTAGTTGCGGGGTATTATTTTTGTCTCTAGCAAAAAGAAAACACACAAAATTGAAAAAGGTAACAAACAAAAAAGGAAAAAAAATAAAGATGGCGGAGAACCTGCGAGATGCTCTACGCGATTTCGCCCTCCAAAAGATGCGTGATCTTGAAACGGAGAGAGCTCAAAAGTAACATTACCACATTATTCTTTTCATGCTGTCTATGGGTTTTTGATGTGTTGAATGATTGTCAATGAATGCTAAAGATCTAATGGTTAAACGTCACTTTATTATCGAAATATTTTGTTCGTCGCTATGCCTATGTAGCGCTGCGCGCTGGCCGCTCAACACGGGCCTAGGGCCCAAGTTATGCCGGGTGTTCTGGGGTTGGCGTGGCTGCCCAGGGCTCCGCTCCAGCTAGCAGCTTGTTGCAATGACGAACCTTCGTCATTGCCTTGTTTTCGTTCACATTCTTCTTATTAATATTCTTGGTTCTTCTTCTTCTTCTTGTCGTCCGGAATCCCATTCGCTTTGCACGTAGTGCTTGTTATTCCTATCCAGGTCCTTTTCTCTTGCTCGATTCCTTTCAAACTTCGTAGGCGTAATCTGTGATCTCCAATCTAGGTCACCTACTTTTTCGTTTTCTGAAATCACTCATGCGTAAACGTCCAGGCGCCATTTTGTCCGTTTCTGGTCCATTTTAAGGCCTTTCTATCTTCCTTCCTATCTCCACTATCCTAGATCCTACAAACTTTTAACAAATTCCTCTAGATAGTCTAAGAGATGTTCTTTCATCTGCGACGTATAACCTGCCCTTCAAAATGCCATCTTCATACTCAAAATTCAAATCTGAAACCGACTCCGTCAAAAATCTCTCAAATTCTTGAAAAATGGACCCCTAAATAATCTAAAACTGCCATAACTTTGTCATATAAATTCCGTTTTGTATTTAAATCCCACACTATCCTTATCTCATAATTGCACATAGCCATGCCAAATTTCACGCTCCAATGGCTTTGCAAAACATAAATAGCGCCCTCTAAAGTTCTGGGAATTGGCTTTCTTTCTGTGGCCGTATCTCCATTATGGCTTGGCAAACCCGTACCCTTTTTTGGATTTAGATCTTTAAAGATATGCCCTTTCCAGCCATATACAAAATTATATACCCTAACACTGACCGACTTTGAGAAAAATGCCCTCCAAATTCGCCATTTTCAAGAAAATTCCAAAATAACTTCAACTTGCTCTAAATTGGCGATCTTTATACCTACGTCAATGAAAACTTGGCAGACACATGTATCCATATACGTGACAACTGTCTGCCAAGTTTGGTAAATTTAATAACGTCAGCGCAAAGTTATCGCTAAAAATGATGAATTTACTATGCATTACGTTATAGCGCGTTAAATGCGTGCAATACATTTGGCGGAGATAACAATAGTGTCAAACTGACCGCAATGAAGTGCCCTTTCGCATGATACCAAGTACAGTATATGTTCACACAGAAAATTGTGAGTAAATCGCATTTTAACAAAGGTCACTACACGAATTCCGCCCGAATCTAACACGTATCGGCTATGACGTCATTTTTTCAGACTGCTTTTCGCCCCCTAAATGTCCTTTTTTTTCCTTGAAAATTTGCAGTGGCATGCCGAGTTCCAATACGCAGGGCACCTCTTGGCCGGATTTTCGAAATTGGTCAAGGGGGCCATTCAAGACGCCATTTTGTTCTATAAATCTATTTTACATCACGTGTTTCGATAGGATTATCATAGATAAAAAGAGAGTAGTTTACAATAACAACCATGAAATTCTCTTTCTAATGATACCAAATACGGCCTATAAAGAGACATAAAGAGAGAGAGAAAAAACAATTTAACTCCGGTCATAATACAGATCCTGTACGTTTTCCGCCCATTCATTACACGCATTGTCTATGGGGCATATCGGGTTCACGCTTTTGGCCCCCAGAACGATGTTTATTGCAATGACGAACATGCACCAAATCCCCTTGTTTTTGCACGCAGTGTTAGTAACTCTTTCTAGGTTCTTTCCCCTATCCCAATTTCTTACAAACTTCGTAGGCGTAGTCATTACCATGCCATCAAGGTCACTCTTGAGGCCTTTCTTTCGCCCTACCTATCTCCAATATCACAGAAGCTACAGACTTCGAACAAATTGCTCTGGATAGTCCGAGAGAAGCTCTTTCGTTTGACACGTAGAAACACGGCGTCATTGCACGCACATCGTTGTGACACGATTGCATTTCTAGTTGTATTTGGTATCTGTATGTTGGTGTTGTGACTGAGCTATGGAAGTTGGGCGAGGACGATCACTTGTTTGTTTAATATTTGTTTTCACTTTTCGGCTGCTAGAAGTCTGGGTTAAGACCATATGTGGAGAATTGGGCTATCAATATCATGCTGGTTTTGGAAACTACTTTCTCGTCCGCGCCCACGCTTATTTATATTTGTGTGTGATAAACTGTGAATAGCGATGGTCTATTATAATGATAGTGTGAAGCAATGAAGCGCTACTGTGCGGAGCGAATGGTGGTTTTCTATTTCATGATAGTGTCTACAGAAGAAGGGGCGCTGGTCCGAGAATGAGGATCGTTCGCTTAAACGAGGATATCCTCGTAAATGCGCACAAAAACAGAAAAGCGTCCCCCCAAAAATATACATGTATGGATCGTCCATATTTTCTCTGACGTTTTTTTGTCGGCTCTGCGGGTTTCGGGTTCTCCCCAGTTCACCGTCTTACTTTTACGGGTTGTCCGTCTTCCCGAGGATTTATCGCTCATAACGTGAACGTCTCTGTCCAAAGTTTAATGTGAAATGCATCAAGAAAATCATCGCTGAATCCTTTGTGTGGTATACACTTTGTAGCACATTTTGGCCAATGTATGATTCCAACAAAAATGAATTTCAAATTTGTAATTTAGCTAGGTTATCCTAGAATTTTCTCATTCAGCAGGGCACACTATGCACTGATTCTTGCCAATTTCTTATTTTGTGAGTATTTCACCCAGAAATTATTTGTATGTTTCCTCCCTTACCATTTGGACTTTATATTTTTTTGTATTGCTTGCGCATTTAAACAAATTTAAAGTCACCATTCAAAGTGCCAGGCTTAAGAGGGGTATTGTATTGGGAAGTATTCCTGTGCGCCGCATATTATTTATAACTTCAAAAGCTGTAATTTTATCTTTTCTTTTTCAGGAGCAAAAAAGATGACGATAGTGATGGTAAAAGTCCGAAGTCAACGAAGATCAAAATCAACAGGGTTACCTCCAAGATGATATCAGGATCATCAAAGAAAGCTGAAGATTCACAGGCAGTCAAGTCGGATTCCACGAAAAACACCAAGCGACATCTTGATGAATCCACTTCAGGAGACAGTAGTAAAGTACAGAAACTCATGAGGCTGTACGAGGAAGACGCATCCATCGCAGTGACGTCTGCAGCTGGGAAAGGAGGCAGTGGATCTGTCAAGTCACCACCTGTACCATCTGTACCCAAGAGAACAGATTTTCTTGCGAATAATGAAGCATTTATCAAAAAACAGGATGGGACAGAGAACAAGAAACTTTCTGGATCGACAAAGTTCATGAAAGAAGAGTCCTCAAAAGATCAGCTTCAATTCAAGAGCTTACAGTTGAGCAAAAAAGAAGAGTCTGATGTTGAAGTGGGTGCAGAGAAGAAGAGTGTACCAATATCAGGTGAAAAGAAAATGATCAAGATAAACATCCAAACTAAATTGATAGAGCTGCAACAAGAACCAGAGAAGGTGGCAAAAGATGGCTTGGACTCTGACTCTGACAGCAGTAGCGATGATGATGGTAATGATAGTGATGATGATCAGGTTGCTGCTGGGCTGCCATGGAGGACCATTCTTGAAGATGGAGAGCTGAGCGAATCATCACATGAAGAGGAAGAGAAGCAAGAAGAAGATGTAAAGGAGACAGGTGGGAATGAGGAGAAGGCTATAGAAGAGGAGAAAGAAGTCTTGGAAAAGACGGGGGAAGATAAGAAAAAGTCTTCCAAACACAAGCACAAGAGCAAACACAAGAAGCACAAACATAAGAAAAGCAAAAAGAAAAAGAGTAAGCACAAGCACAAAGACAAAAAGCGAAAGGATAGTGCTTCTGATTTGAAGAATGAAGGAGGGACTACTTCCGAACAAGGGACAAGAGAAGAGAATGATTCAACAGCATCAGGAAATGAAATAATTGACATTAAACATGAAGGAGATAAAACAAGCTCTAGCAGGAGAAGGAGCAAAGATGAAAAGCAGAAGGAATCGCGACAAAAAGATGAAAAATTGGAAGAGAGTAAAAGGCAGAGTAGTTCAAGTTCCAGTAGAAAAACTAGTAAAGAGAGGGAAGCACAGGAAGCAAGGGATGAGGGCCCCTTGAAAGAAGATGTGAGGAAGGATAAACAGACTAAAACTGAAGAGAGAAAGGACAAATCTAGAAGTCATATTGAAAGTAGAAGTCGCAGCAAGGAAAAAAGTCATACAAAGGATGTGAGAGAAGACAATAAGAGAAGAAATGAGGATGTGGGAAGAATGGATCAAGTTAAGGATAAAGAAGAAAAGAAAACCGATGACAAGCATGAAAGAAGGTCAAGGAGCATTGAGAAGCTGTCCCATGATGAAAGTTGTGGAAAACCTGAGAAAATTAAAGAGGATGATAAATGTGTGCCTTTATCAAAACAATTAGAAGGAAGTACTAGTGGGACGAAAGAAAAGCAAGCTGAACACCAAAAGGAAGAAAGTAAAAGTGTAATCGAAAGTGATGAGAAGGCAAAACCTTCCAAGATTGATTCAAAGGAAGAAAGCAAGACCGTAAGAGAAAGTACAGACCCTACACGTGCAGGAGGAAGTTTCACAATAATGTTTTCCAATGATGATAGTGTCAAGACTCGCATAAGCAGCAAAAGTGATTCAAGTCACAAAAGTGAAAAGAATAATCATGATGAGAGAAAAATGAAGGAAGAGGAGATACAAAAAGAAGACATGAGGAAAAGCTTTAGAAGAGAGGAGGAGAAAAAGGATGCTACAAAAGAGAAGAGTCGGCATGAAGAAAGTAGGAAAGGAGAAAAGAGACACAAGGAGAAAAGGAAAGAGAAAGACAGGGAAGATAAAAAGCAGGTCCACTCCAAGAAGCATCAGGTATCGACCAAAGTTAAGATAGACCATCTTGAACATGACTTTCCATCTGCAGAAGAATATGCTGAGGATCCAGGTGATAAGGTCCAGTCTGGAAAGAAGGATGATATGAAAAGTGAGATGTCAGTTTCAGATGAGACCCAATCCTCTGAAATTCAGGCAGCTCTTGACACTCCTATTGAAGTGGTTGTGCCACCATCGGATGATGCCCCTGCAGAAAGTGCAGTCAAAAGAAAAGAGAAGTTAGAGGAAGAAAACAGTTCCGCAGATAATACTGAAAAGCAAGCAGATGTCACCTCTGGAACTAATGCAACTAATGAGAGTGAATCCTCAATGAACTCATCTTGTGCAGAAAAATCTGAAGTGACTCGAGATGAACGGTCATGCTCCAGTGATACTGCTGTCAAAGATAGTGCCACCACAGCTTCTTCTAGGCAGATAGAGTTCATTAGTGTGAAGGACTCGCCAATACCTGCTAAACAGCTTGAGAGTTCTGCCACCAAAGTGGAGACTGTTTTGAAGATGGGAATAGAGACTAGTGGTGATGTTGATGACTCAGAAGTCATTGATAATACAGAAGCTAAACTCTCAAAAAGTTCAGAAAGTGCCGGACACAAGGAGGGCACAGAAGACTCCTCCGTCTGTGAGCAGAAAGAAGATGGTGCTGTTAGTACAACTTCATCCACAGAAAAACCCAACAAGAATGCAGAATCTATTGAAAAGGCAGTGGAGAACAAGGATGTACTGAAAGAAAGTGACAAAACTTCAAAGAAGAGGAAAAAAGACAAATCAGATGACAAAGAGGAAGGAGCAATTGACAGTGAAATTGAAGAAGGTGAAATTACTAAAAAGCACAAGAAAAGCAAGAAGAAGGATAAGAAGAAAGATAAAAGTGAGAGGGATAAGAAAGACCGAACGGAGAGAGACAAAAGTGGTCGAGACAGAAGTGATTCCAGAGATAAACACAAGAGGAGGCATTCTGATTCGCGTTCAGAGTCGCGTTCAGAGTCGCGTTCTCACTCCCGTTCTCACAAAAAACACAAAGGATCACGCTCAAAATCACGTTCTGATGATGATGGTGATAGCGATATAAGCATTGGAACAACCAGAATGGTGGAAAAGAGTTATTTCAGTGAATCGCGAGGCTGCTGGGTAACTCGGATGGTCCCTAAAGAAGACGATAGTCCATCTCCTGAAGTTGGCGATGGAAACGAACCATATGACATTGGAGACACCTACATCCGTCATCCTGCTCATGACAGAAGAAGCGTGTTTGACAGACTTGGTGGCGGGAGCAGCAGTCGTGGTAGAGGTCGTTACAACGACCGACATGATGATAGGAATCCGCGCTATGGATACAGTCGTAGAAGGGGACGTTCATATTCAAGGTCACATTCTAGGTCGCGTTCAAGGTCAAGATCCCCCAAGTTTCATATTGACAAGAAGAAACTGTTGGAGATTGCCAAGGCTAACGCTTTAATGAGAATGAGAGCAGGAGACCTGCCATCTAACTTGCCTATTACTGAATCCATGAAGAAAGCAGCTGACTCATGTAAGTTGACTTCTTGTCATATATCAATTTATGACCACTTGTATTCAAAGTTAATGCGACAAATGAGTTGTAAGATATTTTTAAGTACCAATAGAACTTTAATTCAGATTCACCTTTGTATACTTGTGTCTTCCATCATTTGTAATCTACCTATCATTTTGCCACAGATCTGATGCAAACATTTATTAATTGACTTACACAGATCTAATGATTATTTCTCGCTCTTGTGAGCATTTTCAGATTACAATCCAGTCAATTTAATGAAATAAACTTGAAAATGTTGATGAAACAACAATGGGGTACATGTGAGGCAGTGCAAGTAATTAACGCAAATCTTCCCAATCTTTCTGTGAGCTATTCAAGTATCAAAACTTTTATTGCAACCATTTTTAAACTGCTATTGTAGCCATCACTTGCATTGATGCTCCTGTAATTGTTATCATTTATCAAACAGTTGAAGTCAACGAATCCATCCAGAAGTTCACTGACCGATGCAAGGCATTGGCTAATCTTCAAGGAGGCAGTTCTGACGATGACTCACCGGTCAACAGACCAGTGGGCTCAGATGATGAAGATGAAGATGGGAACGAGGCTCAGAAACCGTTTGTGAGACATCCTTTCAAGGTCAAAGAGGCTGCTCCCATCGTGATGAACATCAGGGTAAATGAATATTAAACCATTCGATCCTTTCCATATTGCTCTTACATTTATAACAAATGCTGTTAAATCTTCAAGTGAACCGGTAACATTGTCGATGAAAAAACTGCATAATTTTACCATGAAATGTTACTTATTATATTCCTTCTACTTTACTAACCCTCTAGCAAAAAAATCCTGAAAAAACTCAAACCACAATGATATTTATGGTTTTCTTTGAAGGCGTCACTGTACGACACCCTCTAACAGTAAATTCTCCCAACCAATTTTTTTTCCATGAAAAGAAGACATCAAACAGGCTTTGAAAACTATTTCAACACTTAAATGTTTGGAATGGTATAGAGTCGATACATTGCTTTGTGACAATTTACATTCATCTAAAATTGAATTAAGTTATAATGATATAGTTGGGAGGATAACAAGTCCTTTGAATATCATGTAGCACATAACATGTCTTTAGATGATAAATGGGTTGTAAATGTAAATGGGTTGAGAAGGTTGGAAAGGTCACAAGATGTCACATGAAAATGACGATAGGGCCTAATGGCATTCTAAAAGTGGAAATTAAACTAAACCCTACTTTCCTCCAAACTGATTCGTATTGTGCTTTAGAGGTAATGCAAAGTTTTGGGAAATTTTGAAAATTGGATTCATAGTAATTCTTTAAAATGTTGATATATTTGGATGGCCCTGTGAATTTATTATAAGCACTAGAAAATTTAGCCCCCAAAACACTTCTGCTTCCAATAAATTGAATGATAAAAAATTTACCGGTGCTCCGGGTAAATTTCAAATATTTCAAATAGCGCCTAAGGTCATTCCATGATAGCTGGGACCATGAAAATCTAAGAATATGCAGTTCTGATATAATTTCCCAACGGGAATAGCAAATCGGTCGATTGTAGCAACAAAAAAAACATTGTTTTGAAGCTAAAGAAATATCAGTCTTGAGAGGGCGCAATACAACATAAAGACTTTATTATTTACAATTTCATCACTTTAGACTCGATTTCAACCGTGACAATGATCATTGAATATTGTAAAATTACATATGCTTCTAATATGTTCATTTGAACCAAATTCATGACCCCATACCAAAACTTTGTAATACCTTTAATGACTTTGAACACTTATAATATTTTCAGAATGCAATCCAGATTCCTGTGGCGAGTAAGGACAAGCTGAGAGTACAGTTCCCAGTGTCGTGTGGCTCTCAACATCGTAAGAAAGAAGTCGAGATTGTGATTGGCAATGCAAACGATCCCTATGGCCAATGGAAAGTGAGTATGATTGCTACGTGGTGGGTTCGCTTGAAGATACATTCATCCAGTCATGACCCCCCCCCCCCCCCCCATGGTATTAGCCACATACATGTACATTATCCCTCCTGCCACCCCCAGACAACTATTTCTAATTGTATGTGATATTTGAATAAATGAACTTGATCTTGAACTTGAACTTGATATTGAAGTAGTGCAAGTGTGTGGGAACGATGTGAGGGTGGACATAATTTAATTCAATTTCAAATTCTATTTGGTCAATTTTTAAGCTAAATAAGCAATAATGAGACTTTATTTGCTTGTAAGTCAAGTGCTTGTGTATTTCTCTGATGAAGTATTTTCATTATGATGTAATGTGAGGAAATTAGATGGTTTTTTTTACTACTTAGCTTGACTTAATGATTTTGATTAACAGACTGTGGAGAAACCCACGCCTAAACCAGCGGCAGCACCAACCACAAAAGCTAGTACTCCCCAACCACCAGCAACACCAGCCACCACAGCAGCAGCAACACCAGCAGCCACACCAGCAACTCAGACCACCCCAGCAGCAACAGCCATGGTTCCTGCAGTTGCTGCCACTGTGGCGCCTGTGGTAGCTGGCCCTCACATTCCGGGGCTGACCAACAGCCAACCACCACAGCCAGTACCAGAGAAAGATAAAGTCTTTGAAGATTCACCAGGATTTGTGAGTACTTCTTATTTTTTTTTTCCAAAGATGTTGTAATTGATTATTTAAACTTTTCCAAAGTAATTCAAATTCAACCTAATTATTTCAAATACATTTCATATTGTATGCATTTCGTTCCCGTGCTGTGAGTACTTCTTATTCTGCAGTGCTCTTAGTTTTCATTGTAATCTTGTAGGCTCTTCGAGTGTGAACCATGCAAAGACAATCACCATTTTCCCAAAACTGCTTCTTACGCAATAATAATACAGCAACATACCGTATAAGTTGAAAACAAACATCGCCCTTTGACATTCTAGTAGCTTGTCAAGGTTAGTCAAACTTAGCAGTAAAAGCGTACATTTATTTTATAACGCTGATAGATCTATTTATCATTTGCACCAGAGGAATACATTGCAATAATGGCTTGTTGCCTGAAAACCAACATACTGCGTACAACATGATTATACCCAAAACAGAGATAAATGCTCTTTATTGTTTTGTTGTTGTTTAGGTTTATAGGCGTTTATCATTCAGGAGTGCATATTTACGCCTCTTCTGTTAGGATTTTTTTCAAGTGCCCTGACAGCCTCAATGTCAACTTCACTAGATTTTGTAAAGTACTAATGTCATGTGTGGAAAGTATGTTAGAGAACTTATATTTATTGTTTACAGATATCTTTGGGGGACAAAATGTCTTTGTTTTATATTGGTCATTCTTCAGCCTAACATGCTTTCATCAATTTGTTCATTTAGAAATACATGTGTATATTTCTTCTGTCATTTTTCCTGCAGTCTTACGACATTGGCCAGATCGTGTCTGCTAGATTGAAGGCTGCTAGGGCTCTGCAGTCCAATCCTAATAACGTGGAGGCACTCACTGTTCTGCATCACTCACAAAAACAGGTCAGTTGAAAAGAATCTTTGTGCTTTGTAACATTCAATTCAAGCTACTGTTAAACAGTAAATTTGAATGGTGTTCTGACACATTTATCCCCCGAGGAATGATTGAAACCCTATTCATTTATGTTGTTCCTGGTAGATGTTTATGCATTATTACATAGAACAAATTATTCTCAAATAGTCTTTCAATTTTGTACACTACTCCCAGGGGAATTAAAAGAAGTTTTTTTTAAATATAAATTTGAACTTGTCTGTTTTTGCCTTAGAAATGTGTTTTTTATTTATTGGTAAGGATGTTTAGTATATCACCTAAACTGTACTATTGCAAAAAGTTAAAAAGTAGTAACTAGAAATCTGTCACAGTGTATTTTTACCTGTTCGACAATACAAGATACATACTGTAAACAGGGTTCGTACGGGTCATGGAAAACCTGGAAAGTCATGGAATTTTACTTTATTGCTTTTAAGGCCTTGAAAGTCATGGAAAATTATTTTTTCCATTGGAAAGTCATGGAAAGTCATGGAATATCAAAATTATGGACAACTATAGTATTTTCTCACTATACAAGTGAATAAATGGAGATATTTCAACCATTTTCTTCTCGTATTTTCTTTCATTCGTAACATACCGACTGATTGTACTTGTGAATGTGTTCACTATGATCGATGGATAAGCGCTGTGTACGTGGGTGTGTACGTGTACGATACGAACTACGTGTGTATGGTCAGTGTATGGCGGTACGGTCCACATCGTGCGCACATGGCTAGCTTGCGAGCGAGCTCGCTAGCGCTAGCTCAGTTCAGCAAGCTAGCGCACGTGTACGTGTGCAGTGTGTGTGTGCATATGATGATGGTGCCAACGCGACATGTGACACTCCAAGAACGAATGTAATGCCTCGATTGCACTTTGGCTTTGCATTAAATTGCGACCACTTAGACTACTACAATTTTTACACTTCTCCAATAAATGAGGAAAAAGTAAATTAGTAATATTTGTTTTTTAATTTTCATTATTTAAATAAAAAAGGAACAATACTGACGTGTCAACAAGGCAAATTGGCAGCGCTAGCTCGTTGACGATCTATATATCGACGCGACGGCATGTGTTTTGAAACTTTTGTGCATGTGTTGATTCTTCATGAAACGGAGTTGTTTATTTTCACAGACCTTGGAACTCGTCACGTGGATATTTTCACCATTACAAATTTTGTGGAAGTGATATTCAAAATGCCTGGAAATTGTCATTTTAAGGATGCTTGGTTAGAACACCCGGATTACCGTGGCTGGATTTTGAAAGAAAGTTCCGATCTGGGGACTGCTAGATGTGCTGTTTGTATGTGTAAATTCAGTGTCCGTAATATGGGCGAAGCAGCCGTCAAGAGCCACAAGAAGAGTGAAAAACACACAGCAAACCTCCAACAGCAACAACGTCGTAAGTGAGCATTTTTAATGTGAATTTTACCGATCCTTTATTGAGCATGAATCCAAATAATGACTGATAATAATTATATAAAAATGAAAGATTTGAGATTATTTAGCGATGCGATGTCACCTCGCAGGCATTGGTTACTGCTTACTGCGACCAGCCCGTTCGGGAGCGTCCCCGGCCCCGGGCCGGGCCGGCTAGGTTACTGCATGCAACAGCCCGAACGCTAACCCAGGGGGCTCCGCACTCACACGCCAGTGTTGTACCGGGCACTGTATGTGGACTGCAGAAAAAAAAAATAATAATAATTTACCTTAAAATTGACCCCAAAAATCATAAAACTAAATTTTGTACTTACAATTGGGTCCAACAGTTTGCTTGCCTTGAGAAGTATTTCCTCCTTTCTATTTCTTTAAAATATGTTTTTAAGGAATGAGTCAAAAATTAGTCCACTTGTCTTAGTGACTTACATCAATTGGCCAAAAGTTGCCGTGAATTTTTTTTTTTTTCCTTCCCCATACTGTCAAACGGTTGTCAAAATAGGAAAACGTTTATGCTTTTAATGGTCGTTTGAACGGCAGTTAAACGTTTTGACTCGGCCCTAAATCTTACCAAATGATGATATTTATATTTTATTTATTTTAATAGACATTTTTTTCTTTTCTCCTAGATTCTACTCTCTCACTCAAGAGCTTCTTCAAGGCAAAAGGTGCAGAAAGTTCATCAGTATCTATCACGTCTACAGATGCAACAACCAGTACTTGTGCGCCATCAACCTCTAAAGTGACAACTCCCATTCCTGTTGCTGCAAGAGAGGAAACTTTAAAAGCTGAAATACTCTGGTGTCTGAAAGTGGTGGAGGATCATTTATCATTTCATTCTTGCCAGCACAACAGTGAGCTCTTTCAAAGAATGTTTCCGGACTCAGCTATTGCTAAGGGTTTCACGTTGTCAGAAACAAAATGTCGGTATATGACGGTGTTTGGTTTGGGCCCATATGTGCAAGACCTCCTTTATGACAACATAAAACAATCAAACCACTATGTGATACTGTTTGATGAAAGCCTCAACAAGAAGCTCCAGAAAAAGCAGATGGACTTCCTCATAAGAACATGGCAACACAATGAAGTTTGCACTCGCTACTTGACGTCTGTGTTCATCGGACATGGTTCAGCTGTTCACCTCAAGGAAGAACTGAATAAAGTTCTGCACACAGTTGGCTTGGAAAAATTACTGCAAATATCAATGGATGGTCCCAACGTTAATTGGAAGATGTATGATGACTTTACGCGAGAGTACACTGCTGACCTGACCAAATCCATACTGAATATAGGCTCATGCGGGCTCCATATAGTTAATGGTGCTTTTCTGACAGGTGCCAAGGCTGCTGACTGGGAGGTGGAAAGCTTTCTATCATCCTTGTATTACCTGTTTTCTGATTCCCCTGCCAGAAGAGAGGATTATCAGAAGATAACTGGAGATCATACCATGCCACTTAAGTTTTGCAAGACCCGATGGCTGGAAAACCTTCCTGTTGCAGAGAGAGCAATCAGCATCTGGGAGAGTGTATGTGCGTATGTTAAAGCAGTAGAAGAGAAGAAAATCCCTCACCCAAAGAACAAGTCCTTTGAAACTGTTTCAAAATGTACTCATATAACTGATTTCTTAGCAAGACTGTACTTCTTCATATCTGTTGCAAAGCTGGTCAATCCTTTCCTAACAGACTATCAGACTGATGCACCAATGCTGCCCTTTTTAGCTGAAGACCTTACTAGAATGCTTGCATCCCTTATGCAGCGATTTTTAAAGCTGGACAGGAGTACCATTACTTCTCCTTACAAGATAATGCAGGTAGATGTTAGCAGTGAGGCCATTCAGCTGCCCTTGGCCAAGTTGGACATTGGATTCTACACTGAGAAGAAGCTGAAAGATCTGAAGGCGAAAAATATCATCAGTGAGCTGAAAGTTCTGGAATTTCGCACTCAAGCAAAGAAGTTTCTTGCTGCAATGACCCGGAAGCTCATTGAGCGATGTCCGCTTAAGTATGCACTTGTGAGAAATATAGGATGCTTGAGTCCAAAGAACATGGCAAAAGACAAAGAAAACTCCACTGCAAAGCTGAAGAGGGTGCTTAACACCCTTAGTGATGCCCACAGACTTAAGGATTCATGTGACGATATCCTAAGAGAATACTCAGAAGCATGTGATGAGGCATCAAGAAGTGCAGAGATGAGAGACTTTGATCCAAAGAAAGAGAGATTGGACTCTGTAATGTGCAAATTTCTGTCCGAGTCTCGCTATTCGACCCTCTTAAAGTTGGTCCGCATGTTGCTTGTCTTGTCCCATGGACAAGCCTCCATTGAGAGAGGTTTCTCAATCAACAACGAAGTTGAAGAGGACAATCTCCTGGGACACTCACTGATATCATTGAGGGCCATTTATGACCATATCAAGTATGTTGGAGGAATCAAGAATGTGACTATTGACAAATCAATCATGTTGGCTGCGTCTGCAGGCAGGCAGAAATACCACATCTATCTCGATGAACAGAGGCGTAAAAAGGAAAAGGAAAAGAAAGAAGGAAAGAGAAAAGGACTGATGGATGGTTTGGAAGAACTAAAGGCCAAACAAATGAGACTGCAAGCAGATGTGAAAAGTCTTCACACCTCAGCAGACAAGTATGCTGAGGAAGCAGAGTCACAAGGAAGATTGACTTGTATTTCCAAATCAAACAGCCTCCGACGTACAGCAAAGGAGAAGGCATCCCAGTTACAAGTAATTCAGAAACAGATTGATGAACAGCTGAATGCCATTAAGAATTATTAAAGAACTTGGACAGTTTGTTACCAATGCCACCAAATATTCAGACAGGTGCAATGTGTAGAGGGATTTCTTTCAAACAGCTACATGAAGATGTCTCAAGAAAAAACTCATTCAGAAATTATTGACCAGCTTAATGCTAGCGAAACAAGAATTCATCAGCTGATGTGAGTAGGCCTACTGTGTTTTGTTGGTGAAATCAAAATTGGTGATGGTATGTGTGTGAGTTTGTGTGTTGGTGTTGTTTTGTTTTCTTTTTTTGGGGGGGGGGGGGTAGTTACCTTGTACATGCAAAGGAGAGCTATTGAAGGAATCATGGTGGTCCATGAAACCAGGAACAGGCAATTTGTATTCTTTAGAAGTGAAAATTGCCATTAAAAAATGGACAATTGTTGATATGAATACATGTATGTGTAATTGTAAGAATATTATATAGCAGTGCATATCGAATATGATGAAAAAATAACATGTAATTGTAACAGATGAAATAACTAGATAACAAAAGCTGCCTTTCTATTAGTAGACTTGAAACATGCACTTTGCTTCGCTTTGATTTGAGATCAAATTTTCAGTCTACCGTGTAAAAAAAATGTGTAAAAGTCATGGAAAGGTCATGGAATTCTGGCTAGAAAAGTCATGGAAAGTCATGGAATTAAATTTATGAGAAAGAGTATGAACCCTGTGTAAAATATTAAGTTTTTTTAAATGCAAATAGAAAATATAATGTTGAACCATTTGTTGTTTTCTGTTTGTTAGATTCAGACCTGGGCTCACAGCAGCAAGAAACCTGGTTTGTTCACGGGTAGCACAGACGCTACCTTCCTACGACCTGAAGAGCTTGGTAATCCCAATCGCAAAAACCAGGCTTGGATTAGGAAGGTTCGTATTCACCAAGAAACCAGGCTTTAAACCTTCAAACTGATCTAGGGACCATTTGACCATGCTAGGAATGAATTGACAATAGGCAGTGTTCACTCTTTGAATAATTTTTACTTGACTGATCATTTCTGTGAGAGATTGAACGGGTTTGGCTTAAGATTTCTCTTATCTTGTATTTTTCTTTTCTGTTTTACTTTCCTCTTAACTTAAAAATTCTCCTGCCCCTCCTACCCCTTTCCTCCTTGCATTAGTCTTCTTAAATCTCTTTCTATTTTTCTGTTCCCATTTATTAGTTGTTACAAGAAACTAAACCCCAGGAATATAGGTAATAAAAGGAATAAGACCAGCATTGTCACAATTCCAAGGTAGAAAATCAATTTGAAAGTAAAATCATCTGAATATTATTACATTTTTAATTGAGATGTATTACCACACTTCTGCATATTAATGAATCTTGAGACATCACTCACACGGAAGTTTGGTGATATTTCTCAATTGATATCATATTTCCTTGTTACCTGTAACATGTTTCCAGCGGTAGTCTACATTCGTGTCAAGTTGACAACCACATTTTCAGAAAGTGTGGGTGTATGTTTCTGTGGCCCATGACATTACTAAGTATGTCTTAACAGGTGTGTGAATTTCCACACAAAATCAGCAGAAATTACTACTTTGCCTTTATTAGATGTGGCTTCAGTCTCATCTGGGAAGAGGGTTTGGACCCTAACAAGTAGAAAATGGCAATAAGGCTACTGAAACTAAAAGGTCTGGAGAAAGAGAGAGGGGATGTGGAGTTTTATGAGCTCATAAAACCCAACATCTGCTTTTTCATCAATATTGATATAAATTCTTCAATACTGACAACAATGTAAGGACCACTTTTATGTACATGTCTGTTTAATACTGGTAATAATTACTAGTATTCAACATGCCATTTCAAAATGGCTACACACCCCTTTTGTTGAAATGTTGTCTTCCACTCTCTGTCATCTCTCCAGTGGGACAACATGGCCTCCTCTTTGGCCATGGCATGTCCCATTGGAGAGATGGGGGTGGCAGCATACATTTCTCTGACTAGACTGGAAACTTGTTACAGGTTATAAACCAATACGACGGCGCAGTAATAGCCACGAGGAGAAGAATGTGGAGCTGCAGATGAAACTTGAATAAGAAACGGACATCGTGATGTAGAGTTGGTGGGTAAGGAGCGTTTCATTTTAGCACTCTAATGCAGGAAAATGGGCCCACAGATTCTGCATTTGTATTTTTATTTGTGATGACCAAATGCTATTTTTTTAAATAAAAACATGATCGCAAGACATTAAAGTGTGTGTCAAACTGAAAATAACTTCCATCTATTTGATTCTGAGCTTGAGGATGTTTTATGATGTCTAAAGTTGAAGAACAAATATATTTAAGATATACTAGTTTATATCATTTATTTTAAAAGACAATGGCAAAATGACTTTGAGTGGCTTACCATAGCATAATAATAATGATAATAATAAATTTGTATAGCGCAGCTTTTATATAAAATACACTCAGCTGCGCTGGTTCATAGCATGATAAAATATCAAAGATATGTAGATCATAGCTTTCTATTCCTTAACAGAGGACTCGGAGTGTTATTTTATGAAAGCAAACTTCATTCTTTAGAAACTGCACTGCACCTCAACAGTACGACAATACACCTGATGGTGGCCTGTACTGCTACTGAAGAAGAAGAAGAAACTGATGTGTGTGGGCCCATTCCTTGTGCTTAAATCAAACACTCCTTTCAAGTCATGAGGGATTTTCATGTGGTGTCTTTTTGCTCTTTGTTATGTTTATATATATCATTGTCCTGTACCGAAGAACTGGCTGGTGTTGTAAGTATACACATCCTAGGATATTGAGACAAACTGTACATCTTAAAGATAACCAAAGCGTGACGTCATAGTACACAAGTTTTCAAGGTAGCTGGTTTGAAACAATTTTGTGATAAACAATAGCGAGGTGATCACACCACCGCCAAAAATTGAATTTGCCGTGCTCCAGTCCGTTGCTTGAATGATGTCCCAGTGATGAGTGAATGTGACGTTAGAACTTTGATACTCTATGTAGGCTGTGATATCAGAATTAAAGTTTTTATTCAACTCTTTCCAGTTGTAGTAGGCATAAAAAATGTATTTATTAAACAAAATAGTCCTTTAATATCAATCATTTTCAATTGAAGTTTAAAATTGTAAGGTAAGTAGGAAGTGTCATTGGAAAGTTTTATTCGCTTCCTATTCCTGATATGAGCAGTAGTATTTATCATGTCTAATGTTCTAATATTTGAGGAAAAACATCTTTGTTACTTTGCAATGATATTTAAGATAATGCCCACTAACAATCATAACTAGGGTTCTAATTTTATTCCTTATTTATTTTTACTTATCTCCCACCATCACATCTCCAATCATAATCCTTTATAATACCCTTCTCATCATCATACCCTCAAAATATTGACATTTGGGGGATGTTGCCTTCGCTCGCCCTGCTCATGGGCCATTTCACCTTGTGTCACCTTGGGTCATCGTTGGTGCTTGGATCTGACTGACCCCCCACAGGACATGTTCCTGACAGCTGCACCGGTCAACACAGACATTGGACGGTCACTCATGCATAAGATGGGCTGGAAGCAGGGAGAAGGACTAGGCAAGAACAAAGAGGGAGCCCTCAATCCATTGTTGTTGGAGATCAAGACAGATCGGCAAGGTAAGTTAGAATTCTTTAAACTTTTTCCCCGTTTTTTCTTGGGTCTAATCATGCCTAATATAACAGGAAAAGTTAAGTTCCTAGAGGGCAAAGAAAAACATTCTTCATCTCTACTATCATGTTAAATTAAGTTGTATTTGCAAGTAACAATGGTCTGAAAGTTTTTAAGTTCCAGGAGGCAATAAATATTGCCCTAAGCCCCAGGAGGTGCGATGGGTTCGAAACCAAGTAGATGCGCTAGTGCCATTTGGTAAGGCATTAATCCTCATTACCAGGTCCCTCGGAGAGGACCTAAAGCCGTCGGCTGTCTGGTTGCTTACTAGCAAGCATTCATGCAAATTTCTTAGCAGTCGGGTAAAATAACCACCACATTGTATTTTGAGAGTCATTCCTCATGATATCGCATAGCTAAAGAGCCCTGTAATTGGATTCCTATACCGGTAGTCATATTTATCCCTTTCACCTACATGTGTAGGTCAGGATTGATTTCTTTCCTTTTTTTTCATTTCTGTGATTGGATTTCTCTAGTCCTATTTAGCTATTCCACAAAAGTCAGGATTTATTTGTTAAATTGTAGCTCATTTCTTTTCTCCTTCTACTCGCATCACCCTTCAGGTCTGGTAGCTGCAGAGGAGAAACCAAAGAAGAAAGGGGATGTGTCAAAGGTGATCCGGAAGGACCTGTCCGGCAAGCACCCTGTGATGGCGCTGAATGAACTCTGTAATAAGAGGAGATGGGGCAAACCTAACTTTGAGGTTGTGAGAGAGGATGGTCCTCCGCACAAGAAGAACTTTGTTTTCAAGGTACAATTATAGATAATAACCTGAACTTCTACTTTTACTTCTATGGTAATACTCATCAACGCCTGCTCAGCATTTAGATGAGGGTAAAGCATAGAGTTGTTATATACAGCTCTATACGGTACAGTTCCTGAAAAGGGAACTAAATTGTTTCAAGAGCCACCTTGAACTGCTCCAAAGAAGGCGGTTCGACGAAAGGCTGAAACGAAAACAATTTCATTGAATTTTTCATTGTTTTAAAATATTTTGTAATGAAAGAATGAAGGAGTAATATTGAAGAGATATAACCTATCACTGTTAGCAATCCACATATGGAGTGAAATAGGAATGGTCAGAGCTTTGAAATTCTTATGTTTCTAGAAATGTATTTCTGCTGACAATGAAATCATTCATGCCTTTCTGTAATGCACATGATAAAACCATACATCCACTGGTCTATCATTTATATTGTGCAAAGTGATCGGTACTTTTGAACGTCTATTGACAATTTTGAAAGACATGACACAAAAGTAATCACTGGTTTCTCGAGCAGGAATATAACCAAACACTTACATTTTGTTGAAAGGAAGCTTCAAGATAAAAAATGCTGAACATTTTCACTCGGGTTACTGTGAAAATTTGATACAGAGCATGGATATCTATTTTATTTTCATGTTACATGTATGTCTTCTTAAACTTCTCAATGTATACTAATGAAAATACTCTTTGAAAGTCATTTAAGTCTGAAGTGTATGGATTTGTTAAGATTGATGGAAATTTAGTAATACTTTTCATAATTGCCCTTTTTTCTTCTTCCTTGTTCCAGGTGTGTATACGTAATGATGAGTACATTCCGACGGTGTGTTCAGGGAACAAGAAAGATGCCAAAGCCATGGCAGCAACGGTTGCCCTACAGAAGATGGGACTTCTACCACATTGATGACTGGAACACACGCTAAGATGCCAAAGCCATGGCAGCAACGGTTGCCCTACAGAAGATGGGACTTCTACCACATTGATGACTGGAACACACGCTAAGATGCTAAAGCCATGGCAGCAACGGTTGCCCTACAGAAGATGGGACTTCTACCACATTGATGACTGGAACACACGCTAAGATGCCAAAGCCATGGCAGCAACGGTTGCCCTACAGAAGATGGGACTTCTATCACATTGATGACTGGAACACACGCTAAGATGCCAAAGCCATGGCAGCAACGGTTGCCCTACAGAAGATGGGACTTCTACCACATTGATGACTGGAACACACGCTAAGATGCCAAAGCTATGGCAGCAACGGTTGCCCTACAGAAGATGGGACTTCTACCACATTGATGACTGGAACACACGCTAAGATGCCAAAGCCATGGCAGCAACGGTTGCCCTACAGAAGATGGGACTTCTACCACATCGATGACTGGAACACACGCTAAAGGGCCATTCTGCCTGTGTCGTACTTAAAGATATATCTTGCCTGATGACGGTACACAAGATCGATACAAAACTATTGAGTGATCCTTATGCAGTGATACCAGAGAAAATCATCAGTCCACTGTAATGCCACCGATTACGCACTTGTGGATTATAAGGATAATGTAAAAGATGGATGAATATTTTGTATGCGACACACATCATTGGATCGCTTTGGAGGGAATTAATATTCATAGATTGCCTGTACAGATGGCTGGTCTGCAGAGTATCTTAGTGTGCTTGCCCTGCTCTCTCTGTAGAATTCCTATAGGTGCAGCTCTAGCAGGCAGCTAGGAGGCATGGACAAATATAAGCTGTCCTGGGGGGTGTTTCACAAAACTTGTCATCAGTGACAAATGACAGTTTTTGTTATAAGCTACTGAAATCCTTACTTCTGATTGGTTATCAGCAGATTTGTCACTGATTTTTGTCATTTGTCATTTTAAAAAGGCTTTGTGAAACGGGTCCCTGGTCAAGTCTAAAATAGACTTGAAAGTGGCACAAGAGTGCTCAGCATAGGTTTGGGTGAAAGTTTTAATGGGAGCTATTCAGCTTTGGCCTTCAGTTTGGAAGCCACACTGTGAACAATGGCATATTCATTTTGAGTGCAAATGATTTTAAATTTCTCATGGATATCCAAGTCCCTTATTTTAATGTAAACCAGTTGATTGATAATTTGATAGCTCCTTTTAATGTACAAGTACATCATTTTGAAAGCAAATTATTTATAAGCATATAAGCAAATATTTAGCATAGAAAGAGCACATTATGTACGACTTTAATTTCACCATAAAATGTGATTAACACTGGACAAAAGGGTGTAATAAAACTTTGATTCTGAAAAGTAACTACCCGACGATAATTAACATTATTTTTAGATTTTTTTTTTTCATTTGGAAGGACTCCAATTTCAGCTTACATCAGGATTGATTTGATATGATTTGATTAGTAAATTCATTCTCATCAATCTACCTCTGGATTTGAAGAAGAAGAAAAATATAGCTACCAGTATACATGAACATACGAAAACTCATGCAAATCATGTACTTAAAAAAACCAAACGTAATTTTCCATGTTGCCTTCCATTTCTTTTCGTTAATATGTTGATATAAATTCTGATCTGATCATATTCTCCACTCAGTTCTTGTTTCTCTTACTGTTTCATACTTACGTTTTTTCTCTTTGGACTTTTGTCAACGTTATTAAAGGTACATGAATCGCAAGTGTTTCGCCTTGCCTTTTCAAGAAAGCATTCTGTAGAAAAAATAATATCATCAATACGTAAGTTTGTTTCAATTAACAGTTTTCAAAAACTTGTGTAGTGTTGACCAGTAGTTCCCTACAGGGGGGGGGGGGGGGGGGGGCAAGTGGACCTTCTGTTTCAACATTTTGAGGTGGCTGCAGGACTATTCTTGTTTTTATATTTATTTAAATCAGTATCACAAGTGGTCACATTTTTTTTCTTCTCCATTGGGGCGATTTTTAATTTTGCAAACGCCCCCGTGAGCAACCTGACGGAGGCGATTATGTAGCTCACGGGGGCGAATCGCCCATCGCTCCTGTGTATTTTGAGCGCTGATCACAAGTGGTTACATTTTATTTTTTCTCCACAATGGCAAGCTGTATGTTGTATCACGTGATAAGAAGTTTAATTAAGGGATCTGATATCTTGTGATGGTTCAAACAATCTAAACTGAGTTTTAGCTTGCACTGAAAGTCAATATTGACTCATTTTTAGTGTATCACTTTCTAAATTTTATTGAAGGAGCTTAAAGATAAAGTTGAGTTCTGTTCATGCGATTGCATTGTGAAAGAAACGTTGTGGAATCGATCAGAAAAAGTTGATCATGTAGCATATAAGTATTGGTGTGTACTGCAAGGATCTGGAATCATCAAAATGATAAGAAATTTGGCCCAGTCTTGGTGAAAGTAACAAGCACTGTACACAGTATATATATGTATATTTAAGCTGCTACATGTCATATTTAGAATTTGAAGGCATTTAAAGAGCCATACTTTTCCGGGAACATTTGTTCGATGATGTTCTTCCACACTTGCATAAAACCAATGAAAACACTCACAAATTATTTTTCACCATTCGTCAGAACTCGACCTTCTCTTTAACCCTATTTTAACTGGGCTATTTCAGACCAGGTTTTTACTGGGGGGGGGGGTCAATTTGACCCCCCCCTAAGATCTCGGCCGTTTCACCGCCGATCGCCGCAAAAATTTGCATGCATGTCAAGTGAAGTGTATAGAATACTATGGTAATTTCAAATTTTTGAAAAATTCACTCATTTGCATATTTATGGTAATTTATGCAAATAAGGTCATAAAATTCACATTTCGGCCCATAAAACATAGATTATTCATATTTAAGTATTCTTTTTCACTACATATATTTATTAGACCATTTGGAATAATAATACAACACAAAAAATTGGAAGAGCCAGGTTATTCCTTATGTTATCTCTTGTTTTTATAATTTCTTGTGTATTTCATTGTTTTTTTAACTTATGTATTTTATTGTTTTTGTTGTTTTATTTCATTTATAACTACAATTCAACTATTTTGACCCCAAAACAAACATCTAAACTTTAAAGGAATAGTTGAGTGTTGGTCAATACTCACATTAGCGAACGAAACTATGATCTAAACATAAAAAACATACAATAAATGTCTAAGAATGCATCATTGAAGATATAAATCCGAAATATTACATTAGAGTGAATTTATATGCAAAAAACCAAGACTGAATAACCAATGTTTTATCTATTTTTAGGAAAAATGACTTTTACATATGTTTTGTACACAAATCACGAAAATGAGCGATTTTCGGGCTGACATGCAAAGACAAAAGGTCACGCGACCTTGTAACCGTAGGTCCGATTTTCAAAAAAATTGTTTTAAAAGATGCGTAACACTCGAAAGTAAAAAGTCATGAGAGGAAAATTTTATATCTGCCGCGGTTTCGGAGTAGTCGCGAAATTTCTACAGGGGGGGTCAAATTGACCCCCCCCCCCAGTTAACGTAGGGTTAAGATAGATTGGTTGTTTAATATAGAATGTGTAGAAGACTAAAATGAATGTTTTCATTTGACTTGTGAATATGTCTTTAAAAAAAACATTGTGGACTGCCAAAATGATTGCTTTCATTTTTGTGTACCGGTAGTTGAACAGATATTAAAATCTGATTATTTGACCTCATTTTGATGGCCGTGTTTCATTTCTCAAAGTCACCAAGTGGAACAATATTTTAAGAATAACAAGAAGTGATGATATGGCATATGTTTTTGTTTTTAAAATACTTTTTATACAGAAAGAATGTGACATTTTTTCTAGATAAACTTTATGTACATGGTTATGAATGAGCATGAATTACAACATTTATGCATTAAAAGAAATAAACCATGCCACAAAAAATATGTTTTGCATTGTCTTTATTATATATTTGTTATAAATTTGCATTACTTTACTCATACACAAGATGTTATATCATTATTTATATTACATGTCAATAAATAAATTTCAGAAAGATGGTTAAGTGGTACACAAAGGGGTATTAACGTGCAACAGCGACAGGTTTGAATTGAAAAATTGCAGTTTTGAAATTCAGTTTAAAGATGAAGTTGAGTTCTGGTCATGCGATTGCATTGTGAAAGAAACGGTGTGGAATCGGCCAGAAAAGGTTGATCATCTAGCATATAAGAATTTGTGTGTATTGCAAGGTTCTTGAATCATCAAAATGATAAGAAATTTGGCCAAGTCTTGGAAAAGTTACAAACACTGTACACAGAAAGATGTATATGGGACTACACGAACACATGGCTTAAAAATCCTACCCCAGATTTTTATATGTTACATGACATATTTAGAATATGAAGGCATTTGAAGAGCCATGCTTTTCAGGGAACATGTGTTATATGATGTTCTTCCACACTTGCATAATACGAATGATAACACTCACAAATTATTTTTCACCTCTTCCCAGAACTCGACCCTTCTCTTTAAGTTTCATTCTCAACCTAAACTATTTCTGAAATATTATTCATAAACTTGGTTTGAAAATGCTCCAAAATATGGCTGATTGCACCAGAGAGCCATTAAGAATCGTAGAGCCCTGGACCCGTTTCTCAAAGCCTTTTTTCAATGACAAATGACAAGATTCAGTGACAAATCTGCTGATAACCAATCAGAAGCAAGGATTTCAGTAGCTTATAACAAAGACTGTCAATTGTCACTGATGACAAGTTTTGTGAAACGGGTCCCTTGGACCATGTCAACAAAACAATTTGTGCTTTGCATACATCGATTCATACTCCTCAGGTTTCAATTTTGTGTGTGGACCCTCCTGGGTGATTCTGACAATTGCATTGACAATGTTTACTCCCTGCTACATACTGAAAAAGACATGGTTGGGGCTCGGATTTCAATCATGTTTATGGTTGGGTTTGTTTGTTGCAGTTTCTGATTTGACTGGTGTTAGAACTTGAATGAGGAGGAAATGTACCTGTAGCATGTGACGAACGATCGTTCGATCCATAAACCATGCCTGTCATTGCATGTCGTGATGCATGAGCACACAGGTAGGCACTGACAGTCTTGTATGTTATCAAATATCACATGGGTTTAGAATTGCCCTCTGTGACATACATTACATTCTAGGCCGTATTCTGTAAAAACTGTTTCTTTGGCGCATTTTCAAGATGTTACACAAGCTGTGTGATGTGCGAAGAATCTTCTCATTAGAGAAATGTGTAGAAAAGCAAGAATATTTCTAGTTTTAATACATGTGCACAGCCCTGACTACAAAATAAACATTGGATGTAGTACATTAAAGGGAAAGTCCACCACCAAAATAAGTTTGTTTCGATAGAGGCAGAATAATAAGAAAATCAGGTGAGTGAAAGTTTGAGCAAATTCTGAATGAAAATAAGAAAGTTATGAATTATTGAAGTTGTGATCAATCAAATACAAATTGGCAACTCCGTGACTTATTATACGAGCTCTCCTTCATTTGCTTTGTGCATAATATTCCATAAAATCATGTTTTCTTCGTTATTGATGACGGAATATATATTTGTTCCTTGCAGGGGGAGTATAGACACATATTTGCAATTATTATATTTAGGGTGCATGTATGGTTGAAATTTTTCTTGAGGGAAAATGAAAATTTTAGATTTTTTTAGTACTGAGCAAATGGAAGTTGAGCTCGCATGATACGTCATAGAGTTGCCAATTTGTGTTTGATTGATCACAACTTCAAAAATCCTAACTTCCTTATTTTTGATCGGAATTTGCTCAAACTTTCACTGACTTGTTTCTCTAATTTTTCTACTCCTATTAAAACTAACTTAATTTCAGGGTGGACTTCCCCTTTAAGAGCTCAAAGGTGCCTTTTAACATGAAACATGACATGACAAAACTGGTTTCACAACACACAAACCGACAACCATTATATAGTCACAATCAGATACCGGTAGTTTCAAACTACAAAAGTTCCTCTCATTTCAAAAATTAATTTATCTACAGTATTACACTTTGAAAATATACTCGGTATACCTCTATTGTTTATTCCCAAGGATATAATTATAACTACAGAAACAATCTATCTGTGCATGTCACTTCCTTGGTGGGTAAATTAACAGTACACTTGCTACCCAAATATTCCACCTGTCTCTCTGAAAGTCCACAGTTCGTTCTCATCGCTTTCAATCTCTCCTCGTCCCCTGCGTCCCTCACTCCTGACTTCTCATTGGTGGAGTAGGTACAGCTGGTGAACGGAGCAGTTGCTTCGTGATTGCTGAGGGCCATATGGAAAGCGCCCTCTTGTGTTCTGCGGAGAAGAGCACAGAGGCTGTGGACGTTGTGGGGCATGATGGGACCTGTGACCTCTAAGCTGCTGACCTCTACCAGCGAGGACTTGCTGGATTGTTGCTTCAGAGTGCCTGATTTCAGCTGGGAAAAGCAAAGAGGAAAAGCTCCATTTTAGTTCAAGCACTTGAGAGAAGCATTCTGAAAACTTTACATTTCTCCAAAAATGCACTGCTAAAATTGAAAGCAGCACAGCATAAATTCAGAATGAAGTAATAAAGGGGGTTAAAAAAAAAGCACAAACACTAATGATAATAATAATCTGTTTTTTTATATAGCGCTCAATACACCGATCCAACGATGTGCCTAAGCGCTTTACAGATATACTATTACCCCGGTCATCGGATTCAGGCTTACCCGCACTCAATGTGTGCACATTTTCCACTCCCTGGAATAGAATATTGAAGTGAAATGGAATCTCTGGCTTTCTTTTTTGCCTTGGAATTATATTCGGTGGAACCTTAAAGTGAACTCCTTGGGACCAAGGAAATTAATTGTAATAAGGAAATCTTGTTATCAGTATTATTACAAGAAGTAGGCCCAGCAAAAAATTACCTTGTTGTAACAAGAGTTCTACAAAATAAAGTTCAAATACACCTGCTTTACACACAAGATGCCAACCTGTGAAGTGGCTCATCAATTTGAACAATGGTCTCGAACCCAAGAAAGAGTGGAAATCTGAGTTCCTCAGATAGACCTCCAGGAAAAGGTCCCCTGGCTGCTACCATACAAGATAAACTAAAAATCAATGAACATTACCTTGCAGCTGTTCAGAGTAGCACCCTTGAATGCTATAGGAGAGAGGATGGTGGGCGGTATGTCTGCTAATGGTCCTACACTGGTCAGCACCGTCCGACTGTTCAGTAGGAAGTTATACAAGGCCGCGGTGTCCAGACCTTCTACTAGCACCAGGGATTGAGGCCGATTGTCCAGTTTGAGTAGTTGGTCAGTTTGGCTGGGGATAACTTGGTCAAGGAAAAAATTCTACAATTCTTGTTATACCTTGTTTTTTTTTAATGTATTCACTGCAGCCTGACTACCCAAGGGAAGCATAAAATGTGACAACTGTAGAAAGATACCAAGGTCTCCCTTTCTTTATAAAAAGAAGATATTTTATTGGACCACTTTATACAACTAAGGCGTTTTTTACTGCCATACAATTCTCCAGTCTAGGAGCTACACATTTCTCAATTCTGTCATGAATCGCATGTGCCTCGACTAACAAAAGCATGTCAAAATCATGATGATAAATAGCATTTACCACCACTGTGTTATGCTGGAAAATATGCATGATTACAACTTGCATTACTGTTTAACCCAACACTTTTGCAACATTATACTTTGGTAAACTGATAAAAACAGCCATCTTCATGGCAATAAACTTACAAATTGCAATACTTGAGTATTGTATCAATTGTGATTCTGTGAAACTGAAATGCTCAAGAAATTTGTATATTAGACTTTTGTTGAAAGTTTCAGGTTTTATAATATGCACTTAAATGGGATTGGGTATCTTTGCCTCAGATTCTAAACAAAAGCCTGGATTAAGCTCATGCTGCAGTCATAATTATAAATCTTTCGGTCAGTCAGGCCTGTCTGATTATCAAGATATTTTTGATTGGAATTCGAAATGTCAATTGTATAACACTAAAGTCTATCGGGGAAAATGAGTATGGTAACACCGGTCACTCAATTTTTTTTAGGGCTTCAATATTACACCATATCACAGACACTGATAACACGTAGATCCATGCATCTCAGATTTGTAAAACTGGAAGCAATGTTAAACAATGCCTTTAAAAGAAAATCAAGTTGATTTTACCTAGGTAATATCATGCATGACATTAAGTATTAAAGTTAAATTAGATCCCTTTATTCAAAATCAATGCATGTAACGTGATGGGTCTAAAGTCCCAATAGACAGAGAGAAAAGGATACAATTTGACTCTGGTGGGCTCTAAGGACGGAAAGTTGGTTTTATCCAGACCCATGCTCTGTAACCATGACGATGCCTTGGTGGGGCTCCGAAGGATGTCTTCCACTTCCTCCTCTTCCTCTGCGATCTCTTTCTTTATCTGATCATCTTCTTGGTTTACTTCAGACTGCTCTTCTATCTCTCCTTCAGGACAGCTAGATGGAACATGAGGTCAAGGGTTCAGTCACACAAAGACGTAATTCCATATTTTGCCAAAATGAGTATTTCATATCAAAATGTTCAGAGAAATGTGGGCTTTCTAGGAAACACAAAGCCTTAACTCTACCCAACACCCCATTAAAGTCAATGGCTAGTGAAACATAGACTTAACTCCTTAAGGCCCAAGTGCTCAGTGACACATAAACCACTTTTTCTCAAAATGGCCAAAATGGAGTTACGTCTTTGTGTCACTGACCGAGGTGATATAATTGGTTTACACAACGGCAGACTCTGTGCATACTCCTTTAAACTATTGGGGATGGAGAAAAACATTGTGGGGGAGACACTAAGAAATGAAGAGGGCAAATGCTACCAAAAAGGGGGGGGGGGGGGGTAATTACTCCCCTTTATAGTTGATGGCTTGGTTCTCTTGTATTACATCAAACTGGTCATATTAGTGTTCTCATCCCCCACAAATGACAACAGTAGAACCTCAGTACCAGTAGCTGGACCCACGCCCTGCAACATGCTATTTGGCATATATACCCAAATAAAATGTTGGTGATATGTATGTACCAGAAGAATGTACATGTATACCATACACAGGTTTTCACTTGATATCCTAAAATATTCAACTTCATCTTTTATAGATAAAATATACCAATAAAATTCTACAGATTCCAAAGCTTTTGAAAAATGTTAAAATCCTGTTGCATCTGAATCGATGGTTGCCTTACCTTTCTTCAGTAGCTTTCTGTTGTTGACCTGCAGTTGCGGTAGTTGTCTCTGTTTCTACTGGAGATGGGGCTTCTTGATGTAAAGGCATGGTGTAACTAATGCCTGAATTTTGAATAATTAAACAAATTAATTGGTTAATACAGGTCATATTGTATACCAATACCATCATAACTATTAATGATTATTGTTGAAACATTGATTAGAAAAACACCTCATTTCTCAGTTAATGATGTTGTGACCCTTCATTAAATCAATCACTTAGCAGGTCAAAACAAAGCAGAAATTGCACAGGAAATACATACTTGCTAAAAATTAATTCTTTGTAATTCATTACTCTTCATGTGACCTCTAAACATACGAGTACTCACTTCGTTTTCATAGGTTTCTCACTAATCTTAATTGACTTCACTCTTTTATGTGCCTGATATAAATATATTTATTTTAAATATTATCAATGAAGATATTCTTAAATTACAAAGCAAATGGTACTACATGAACAAAAGAACATTCATGTTTTGCAGACTGAAATAATTTGCATACAATGTAACTCACTATAGCTATAGAGTATATGTTCTTAAAGGTGATGATTACCTTCTGTTTTCAGTGCCTCTCTGAGCCCTCTGGTGGTAGGGGTCATGAGGGCATGCATAGTGGGCGTGGCAGCGATACCAGCGGCTCTGAACAGAACGGTGAAGTGATGGGTGCAGAGGTAGAAATAAGGGCAGTGACCCGACCGCAGCAGGTGGAAGACAGATCGGAAACTCTCAGACCTGGGTCAAGAAGATAATTAGCAAAATAAGCTGAAGTTGCGGCAACAATGCATCTATTCCTCTTTTTTATATATACTACACATGCATGTATCCTATTATGATAACGAACCAGCGTGTTTTTTAATCTAAGGACGTAGGTACAGCTTTTACAAATACATAAGGATTGTTATCAGGGCACATTGCCTTACAAGGAATTAGTGCAACTTGATACCAGTCTCTTTTGAGAAAATCGACAGAGAGAGAGTGAGGGAGGGAGCAGGGGGGGGGGGGGGGGAGGGGGAGAGAAAAAGCAAAGAAGGGAGAGAAAGAGATACATAGTGTGTGTATTTGAGAGAGAGAGAGAAAGAAAGAGAGACTAGTAAATACCAGTAGACATAAATGGAGGATGAAGCTAAATATATAATGGTACCCTTCCACTTTTCCCACTAAACAGGTTTTTTAGAAATTTACATAACAAATTCTGAACAACTTCCAATCATCTGTGTTGAATAATGCACATATAAATAAGTACAGTATGAAAACATGAATATGCCTGATATACAGTATACCTGCTTCTACAGAGACACTGTAATGTACTTACCAGTTTGTCATCAAGGCACTAGCTATTGTTGTATCCTTAGTAGCAATGGATTGTCTATAGATACAAGAGATGAAGAAATTTGGAGACACTTAAAAATAAAGGTGATAAGTCCAAACATTACATTGAAATCCTTATTTCCTCATGACAGTGTAGTGTACATTTGCTCGCTGTTCACAATTACATGTATTCATTTTGTCTTCTTAATTTTACATCTACTGGTTTTTGTCAATGTTTTCTTACCATCTGGACACAGGGAAAAGGTTTGTGCTTTAAATGGGTTGCATTGGTAAAGGAAAGTGCAAGGACATGTTCTCTTTGATAGGTATAAGTTACACTGATATTGGAATTAAAAAAATAATTACTGGTTAACAAAATAACAAATAAAATATATGTGCTTTTTAGGGGTTCCAGTGGTGAAGGAAAATGAAAGAATAAGTTATTTTCATTATAATTAATAACATATTTGATTTGACCTTCCTACTGAAAGGACAACAAATTAGTGATTTTAGAAGAGTTCCTGTGCTGAAACAAAGAATCACTATAATAATCTATTTCAAAGTAAAACTTGAAATCCTCTTCTCCAAATCTAGACAGGAAAGGGGGGGGGGGGGCAAGAGTCATTTAGTCAATGTTAAAATGACTAAAAAAAATGAAATGAACAGGAGATGAATCAAAACAATCTTGGGAAAGATGTTACAGGTAAGCACAGCTAGGATTTCCCTGTAATAGGCGACTTGCTGCACAACCTACTTGAACTTTTTTGGTTCTGGTACCAACCACCCTGGGGAAGAGGTTACTGGTAAGCACAGCTTGGATTGCCCTGTAATAGGCGACTTGCTGCACAACCTACTTGAACTTTTTTGGTTCTGGTACCACCCTGGGGAAGAGGTTACGGGCAAGCACAGCTTGGATTGCCCTGTAATAGGCGACTTGCTGCACAACTTACTTGAACTTTTTTGGTTCTGGTACCACCCTGGGAAAGAGGTTACTGGTAAGCACAGCTTGGATTTCCCTGTAATAGGCGACTTGCTGCACAACTTACTTGAACTTTTTTGGTTCTGGTACCACCCTGGGAAAGAGGTTACGGGCAAGCACAGCTTGGATTGCCCTGTAATAGGCGACTTGCTGCACAACTTACTTGAACTTTTTTGGTTCTGGTACCACCCTGGGAAAGAGGTTACTGGTAAGCACAGCTTGGATTTCCCTGTAATAGGCGACTTGCTGCACAACTTACTTGAACTTTTTTGGTTCTGGTACCACCCTGGGAAAGAGGTTACGGGCAAGCACAGCTTGGATTGCCCTGTAATAGGCGACTTGCTGCACAACTTACTTGAACTTTTTTGGTTCTGGTACCACCCTGGGAAAGAGGTTACTGGTAAGCACAGCTTGGATTTCCCTATGATCTAGCTGCACAGCTTACTTGAACTTTTTTGGTTCTGGTACAATCCTGGGAAAGAGGTTACTGGTAAGCACAGCTTGGATTTCCCTATGATCTAGCTGCACAGCTTACTTGAACTTTTTTGGTTCTGGTACTACCCTGGGGAAGAGGTTACCGGTAAGCAAAGCTTGGATTGCCCTGTAATAGGCGACTTGCTGCACAACTTACTTGAACTTTTTTGGTTCTGGTACCACCCTGGGGAAGAGGTTAAGCCACGGTATATCAGGATGCATCCAGCACATGGTAGCCTGCTGAAGGTCACTCCTCCAGCTAGTCTCCTCACCAGTCTCTTGCTCCTGAATCATATCAATTGTGTACAAGGTATTATAGTGAGGAGCACACTGACATAGACTATCAGAGTGATCATACATATATGAATTGTTGTAGTCGAGTGGTTTAACCACTTGACAGGAAATGCAAAGGTTGTGGGTTCGATCCCTGACGTAGCAATACTGTCCTTTGGCAAGGCATTAATCTACATTTGTCACTCCATACCAAGGAGAGCAACGGGACCAGGTAGGATGATGAAAGCCTTTGTGATAGAAATTGTCATATGCTCTCACAGTGAACATATGTTGGAAGACTCCCAAGGGAGTGAAAAGTGTGCACAACGAGTGTGTGAATGAATCTGATGACGGGAGTAATAATATATGTAAAGCACTTAGAGACAGTATTCGGTATAAAATTTCAGATTTATGTGTATTATACCATGAGCTGTCTTGCTAGAGACTATCTTCTGATATCATATATATTCCATATTGTGGAGGTGCCATTTAGAATGTTCAAGAGCACTTTAAGTATTACAGGTATTACGATTCCATAATGCATGGCTACGTGTACCGAACAACTGAAGTCAGGGATTCCAGTTTGAATTTATCAGAGGGCCTGAAAATCACCTAGAATGAGCTTTTTTGTACACAAAAAAGCCTTAACTATGGTCTGAAAATAACTTGCCAGGGCCTGAATTCATGCTATTGCCCGGAAACTGGCATCCCTGTGAAGTGTTCTATTACACTAGGCATGGGCTCTTTCCAGAGAACTATGCAACTGGACTGAAGGTTTTTACATACTATGCACAATACATTCATGAAGCTCCTTGGAGAGAATCCAACAGTGACAGAAAACTATTCCATTGTTGAAGGCCAGCCTATCATTAGGACTTTACGCACTCAAAGCTACAGGATCAATGAAACTATTTAAGTTCATATAAATCAGTGGGGTAGAAAAATGGTGTACAGTAAGCTTCATCTTAGCACATCAATGACCTATCCATGCTATACTGTTCAATGGGACTGCCCTAGCTTACCTCGGTGTCAGGACCATGCTGACCTTGTACAAACGAGCACAGTCCTTTGGCTTCCTCCTTCATACGGATCGGCTGGCACCAACTGAATGAGCTGTGTGATGTAAAGCGAAGACGTGTTCTGAGACACCAGTCTGGTGTCAGGTCAGGTTTACCTCTAGCAAGTGGTTTACTACTGACTTGCTCAGTCTGCTGAAATATGGAGACAATGAGAGTGATGAGTAACATAGTGGACTGAATGAGCTGTGTGATGTAAAACGAAGACGCGTTCTGAGACACCAGTCTGGTGTCAGGTCAGGTTTACCTCTAGCAAGTGGTTTACTACTGACTTGCTCAGTCTGCTGAAATATGGAGACAATGAAAGTGATCAGTAATACAGTGGGAGGAATAAATTTCTTGAATGACGAAAAACACTTGGACAGGTTGGTGCATTAATTTGAGACAGTCAGGTTATAAGAAGGCCTTACCAGCAACATGCCCTAATGGAACAAGACTGTTTTGATACTATTACCTTGAAGCCATGCTGTACTAGTTTAGCCAGGAGGGATTAGACCACTCAGTGTGGTCACTGACAGGTGGCTATCTCATAAACTCAGCTCTCAATTAACATAAGAAAAAGAGGATCATGGGGGACCAATGGTCACTGCTTAGGCATTGTTTTCTATATAGAGGTAGCAAGTAGTACAGTGGGGCTTTAAGTATTAAATAGCACTACATTTTGTTAATTTCACATCAAATTTAAGAAAATCCACACCCCCCCCCCCCCTTTCAACATAAATATCCAAGTCTTCCTAGTAATAAAAACATTGCAGTCTTTTACATGTATACTTTCATACACCAAATTTACCACAATATTTACCTTTGGTTTTAAGGTACACTGTACATAAAGCTTTTATTCAAACCAAGGACAATTAAAACTATCCACTAGGTAAAAAGAAAGGTAAAACAGCTGCTGATGAAATACCTCTTTTGTAGATTTTGATGCAGTCTTTTCTTCCTCCTCTGCCTCCATAGCTTTCATAGCCTTGGTCAGTCTTTGGCAAGCCTCTACATCAAATACCTAAAGATGTGACAGGAAATGAAGATTAAAGAGTTATACAAAATGAAGGTAAATGAAATAATAATCCTACTTTTAAATCTTTTCTCTTAATTCTGTTAATATAGACATATTGAATATTACAGCTCTAATAATAAATTCAAGGAAGATTTCAGCATACGTGAGTTCCAATTCACATACAAAGTCCATTAACACATTAAGCACATAGGTTTATATGTACTGTATGTTGACTACAACTAGAAAGAGAGAGAAAAAACCTGAGCTCCAAAATCTAGGTACCTCATCTTGCTGTGAGTCAAGTGCAGTGAAGAGCTTTCGATGGTTACTCCCGTTCTCCTTCTTAACATGCTGTCTCTCGCCTCCTACAACTTCACTTTGAATTCTCCTCCTCATCACATTATCCCCACCCCCGCTACCGAATGGATTACGCCTCTTCCCACTCCGGCCGTTTCCGGTTGATTGTGACCCAGAGTTGACCTGCGATTGGGTCGATGTGAAGGACTTTGAGGTCAGGTCGCTGGTGCTACGGCGATTTCTTTTCAACCGGACCTTCATGATGTGCGAGGGTTTGGTCCATTGCTTGCTTGGGGAATTTTCCATAGATGACATCTCTCCTGCTTCTCCTATCAATGGATGAAATGATAATAAAATAGAATTTATGCAAGTTTAGAAATTTAGAAAAGTTTTTCACGATGCATTCATCCCGCGAAACTAGAGGTCACTCATTGAAAATTTTCAAGCAACAATACAGGCTCAATCTCAGAGGGCACTTGTTCAGCCAAAGTGTTATCACCGACTGGAACAATCTTCCTCAGTGTGCGGTCACAGCACAAAGTTTGAATATTTTCAAAATATTACTTGATAATTATTGGTCCAAATTCCAGTATGTTGCGCGTGATCCATCTCACTAGTGTGCCTTCAAAGTTATTTTTGTTTATTAATCACAACCATAAAGAAGAAGCGACCGGAAGACCAACAGGACTACCTTTTCTTCCGTATACTGTTGATTTTGATGTTGATGTTAAACACTTGTGGTGTTTTCTTTATAAAATAAGCAGCACTGTGTAAAATAGAGGCACACTGCCAATACGGGAGACTATCTCTAATGTCAGAAGATTTTGTAATAATTTTTGGAAGCCTATTTGGGAGACGGTCTCCTATTTCAGTACCGGTATACCAATTAATTTAATTTAATTTGCTGGAAAGTGATTACCTTGGCTCAAAATAACAATAGAGCTTATAATTTAATAGCAGATTCGTTTTGTGCCATATGTCATGGTTTTTACTCACAAACAGTTAATTGTACCTTTCATCAGACATTGTACATACAACTGCACTGCACCTTAACAGTTTGACAATAAATATGTACTGCAACTGAAGAAGAGACGAAGATTCCAGATGATAAATTACTTTTGCTTTCATAACAGTTTTTGTTATCATCCACACACTAAACCAATGGGCTCCTGACCTTAGACAGGCAAAATTTGTCTTGTTGGGGTTGCATCTTATAAGCAAAGTCTTTGATATGGCTTTACAGTTATGGGAGACACTCATGGGGCGTTGCAATAAAGATGAGTTGCGATCAATTGCAAGACTTACGTTGATGTTGGGGATTTGCAAATGATTACAACTTTTTTTGCAATGCCCCCATTAGTTTTACTCTTAAAATTAAATGTCATCCTCTATCACGTTATGATACCATATTAAGTGAAATTTTTGCCATCAAATTGTTGGCGAATTCGTGGCTCCCAACTCTTAAGAGGGCCTTAAACTTGGTTTGGATCGACAGTTGTTGTGAGTCGAGTCATGCAACAATAACTTGTTACTATTTTGCAATTGCCCTTTGTCAAGAATCAAGGTCACATCATCGTCATGGCGTGCCTTGCAAATTAAACTCCATAACAAAGTCTACAATTTGGGGCGTTGCAATCAATCGCAACTTGCAAAGATTTACCCCCAAAAATGTGTTTGACTTTGAATTGAAGACCCAAGTTGAAAATATTGATGATTAAAAGTATAAAAGAATACTCAATACCGTAGATCTAGATCTAGATCTAGAAAAGATAATAGAATCTAGGTCTAATTTGGGTTTTCTGAAAACTGTTGTACACAGAAAACCAAAATTTTGTTATTGTGTTCTTTCTTCAACCGTGATATTACTCTTTATGAGTGTTAATATAAAGCAGGGCTGTCAACCCGGCGGAACCCGCATTTGGAGGGAGGCTCATGCGCACGCCACCACGCTCATTCTCCCGCCACCCCAAAACTGCTTGTAGTTGTACTAGGTATGTTACAATGTGTGTGCTTTCGACATGAAGGTTTCTGCCATGGGGCTGTTATGCACTATTGGAGACCAATTTGGATAGCCTACGTAAATGTGATCTTTTGATGGGCTGATTAGATTTTTGTTTCATGATTTTTATTGGATGAGAAGAATGACATTGTTATCTTTCATTTCATACTAAACTTTTTATTATTTATGTTCTCGGCAGTTTGTTTTGCTGCACTTTTACACAAGAGCTGAGTTAAGTGCCATTCTGTATCCTGATCTCACCTACAGGATTTGAAAAAAAAGTATCTAGGATGATTGGTTAACATGTGGATTTGCTTTTGGTGAAATTTCAGCAAAATCTATCGATGAGAAATCTGTTTTTTGGGATGAGGAATGTGAAAATGTCATGCAAAAATGACGGCCCGATTAGCAGTTTTTGTGTATTTAGAGTCTACATACATTTTGGGGCGATTTTATGTAATGAAATAGAAATAGAATCTTTCGGTCACATTTGAGATCACAACTTTTGGTTTAAAAACAAAGGAAAACAAAGCGATTAAATACATAATTTCTCTTTCTGGGCGTTTAATATTGGCATAACTTTCTTATTACTGGGGCTATTATGATGGCATCAAATAAAAGGTCTTATCAGGCTCTGTCTAGCAAGAGCTTGAATTAGATCTATGAGATTTAATTTTTTTGTAACATCCCTAGATCTAGTTGTACTAGTATTGATTGTAGATCTAGCGGGAGATTCTCGCCACCACGCCTTCCTCCTGCTCTCCCGCCAACAATGTAGAATGTCCCGGTTATTCTCCCTCCAAGCAAGCAGTTTCCCAAACGGAAGGGCAGGGGCTAGCCTATGTCAGAACTCTGTAAAACTACATGTATGCCGGAAGCGACGGGCAGAGATCCGTTGAGTAGCCGCCACCGCCACAGCACCGAGCTGCGATGCCCGAGGCTGAGGCTGAGGCTGAGCGCATTTAGCTGAACGAGAGAGATTACTTTACATTTACGAGACACCGTCTTACTCTCTGAAATTGTCTACAAAGATTTTTAATAACCTCACGAATAGACCCTAATTATTATTATTATAATAGATCTACGTTACTCACAAGCTTAATCTCAGAACTTCACAAAAAAGGGTCCAACTCCGCTGTTGACATCTGCAGTGTTTTGTTTTCCAAAATCCCGCAATTAAACCTGACGACAGATGGCGCTCTTTCATTTACTTTTTAGGGCTGTACTGTCGGGTGGGGTGGGTGCAGGCGCGGATCCAGGATTTCTTAGGGGAGGGGGCCCAACTTTTTTTTTTTTTTGCTCCCGAAAATTTGAAAATCGCGCCGGCCGAAAAGTCGCTCAGTGGGGGGGGGGGGGGGGGGGGGGGGGCGGGGGGGTTACAGAGCACAATTTTTTTTTTTTTTTTTTTTGCTCCCGAAAATTTGAAAAAACGCGCCGGCCAAAAATTCACTCAGGGGGGGGGGGGGGGGGGGGGGGGGGGGGGGGGGGGGGGGGGGGTAGTGAGCACATTTTTTTTTTTGATCCTCAAAAAAATTTCAATTTGCACCCCCCCCCCTTGAGCGCCAGGGGGGGGGGGGGCCCAACCCCCCAAAATCGTAAAAATCACGTTAATTTACATGATTTTTTTCTCAAGGGGATCCGCGCCTGGGTGGGTGTGTGTGTGTGTGTGGGGGGGGGGGGGGGTGCCCGCACAGGGTAATATATTATATTAGATAGCTTAGACAGATACCGAGATGTGATTGGTCCAGAGCTCGTCACGTGATATCAATTGCGAGGATCCAAATTGTTATATTTTCCTGGCCGGTCACTTTTCAGTGTTATATTTTACCGGCTGGTGAAATGAATATATTTTTAATCAATGCATGTCGCCCTCTTGAGGACTGTATGTCACCAATTACATACATTACACCATTATCGAGGGCCTTTTTATTTTTTCAATTTTTTTCCATGAATTTTTTTTTTCCCCTAGAAATTTTTTTGTCCACATTTTTTTTTCCCCCAAAAATGCTTTTTTGGGTAAAAAAAAAATTTTTAATAATTTTTTTTTGTTTCCCGAAAAATGCTTTTTTGGGTAAGATTTTTTTTTTTTTTTTTTTTTTTTCCCCCAAATTTTTTTTTATTTTTTTTTTTTAAGGTTATCTCGACAAATTATTTTCCAGTATTTTGATTGTCCCCGAAAAAAAAAAAAAAAAAAATTCGGGCTAAAAAAAATATGGACCCCCCCCCCCCCCCCCCACAAAAAAAAAAAAAACAAGGCTATCTAATATAACAGTTATTGACTGGCAGGGGGTATATAACATTCTTTGGACCTGAAGGGAGTTATATTTTCCCTCGTGACCATATTTTCCCTCAGCGCTGCGCGCTTCGGGAAAATATAACCACTTGGGAAATATAACTCCCTTCAGCGGTCCAAATAATGTTATATTACACCCCCTGCCAGTCAATAACTGTATAATAACTCTATAAAAAAAAAAACCCTGTAAACCTTACTCAATTTTACAAATATGATATTTATCACTGGGAGAGAGTTGGGGAACTACTTTTACCCTTGAAAGTCATTCTTGTCGAATTTCTCGAAAGTTTTGTTTAAGAAATGCTACTAGGTCTAAGTAATTATTACATTTGTAATACCATTATCATGAGATATGAAGAAAAACTCGATATTAAGAATATGACTTGTCATGTGTTACTTCATGTGTGTCTTACTGCAATTGTACTGACTCACACCTATGGGAATAATAAGCTACTAATCAAAATCAGTAACAATATTTCATAAGCCGAGCATCAACTGATACACAAACTCTGTCATTTAAGAACAGAAAACCTTTTAACTGTTATCAATACCCGTCTACTTTTCATTTAAATAGGGCCTTCACAATGTGGGAATGAAAGTACATGTATTGTTATGTTTTTAAAGCAAAAAACAATTCACCCCCCCCCCCCCCACTCTGTGAACGGAGGGATGCCACACGTGTTCCCAAACTCTCCGGCTTGTAACAAAATAAAAAATTCTACCCGTATTGACTAGCAATTGAACTGGGTTAACATTATTTTTCTACCCCCCCCCCGCATACCATACATAAACGCTTGAATTATATACACATTTGATATTCACCTTTCATTACAAAATAAGTAATTTAGGGCACTGACAAAGTATGCTGGACAGAAAAAAATAATTTAGTATGCGTGTGTTACCTTACATAGCATCAATGAATAAGAAAACTTGGCTATACAATTCTGTTATCAATAGCTTAATTACGTAATAATTGCGTAACAAACTACTAAGATTCTTCTGACATAGCATCAATGAATGAATTGAAAAGGAAATGATTGTCCTTTCTTCGGAGAGGCATGCATATCTTCGTCTTTTATTTAAATGCTTGTTCAATACACAAATAGGCCAAGCTGCAAAGTGAATGAGAGAAGAAAATAATTGTAATTAAGCGACAGTTTCAATGCTTTAAAAACAGGACAGTGATGAATAAGGCCTAATATTATTCTCATTGCAGTTTGAGCGGTTCGGGTCTTAATTTTTCGTAATAAGACGCGAGCTGTTCATCCATATCTCAGTGAGTTTTCCTTTTTTGTTTTTGTTTCTGTTTATTTTTTTTGTTTTCGGAGGGGTGGGGGGGGGGGGGGGGGGTTGGCAAAATACTTTTCCTGATACATGTTTTCCCCCAGGAATATAAAAACTTGGGAATAAACTGCCCACAAATTTGAGTAAAATTGAAAGTCATTCCAGTTGCGGCTACTTGCTTCCGACTTGGTTGCAAATAACCTGAAAAGAGGGGATGGTCAATCCATGAATAAAAGAAAAAAGGCGGAGGGGGAGCCAATAACAAAAACCAAATAAAAAGCAACGAGCGAACAAACGAACAAATAAATTAACCAATATATAAAGCAGAAAATGAAACGAAATCGGTGAGATGACCACCACTTATCACCTTATTAATCAATCATGATACCCCCTACTTTCTTTCACTCTCTGTCACCGATTTCAATCTTATTCCCTCTTTCTAATTTTCCTCTCCTCCTTCCTTCCTTTTTCAGTTGTCCTTTAAATTGTCCTGTCTTTTGTTGTCTTCTACTATTTCCCCCGTCTCTGTCTCTTTCTCTCTCTGGAGCCCTTTTGGACCTCTTATGGGGAGAAAGGGAAGGGCTATCTCGGCCTCCTTTATTCCTTTTAAACTTTGTTGTTTAGGTACCTTTTCCATTTTCGGAATTACGAACCCTATTTCATTTTCGGAATTAAAAACGCTTTTTTTTCATTTTCGGAATTATTAATCCTTTTTAATTTTTGGTAAATACGAACCATTGGAATAATGAACCTTCGTATAAATATATATATTAAAAAACCTTCAGAATAACGAAATTTGTAATAATGCCAAAAATGTTCGGAATTATGAACCCTTTTTCATTTTCGGAATTATGAACCCTCGAAAAAAAACGAACCTTCGGAAAAAACGAGTGCCCCCCCCCCAGTTCATTCCCCCTCGCGGCATACCTTTTAAACCATTCCTCCTCCTCCAATCCTTTTCTCTGTTCCTTTTTATCTCACTCTCCATTTTCTCTCCCATTTCAGTCTTTTAAATCAGCATTTCAAGTTATTTCCATTTCTCGCTTTTACTCAGGGGAGTCGCTAAAGAAGGGGTGGATGTGGGGTGCGACATCCCGCACCTGTCAGGATATTGTCGATAAAATTGCGCTGCCCTCGGGAAAATGAAAAAAAGGGGGAAGGGAAATTTTGTAATGCCTAAATCACCCTCTTTTCACCGGAGAGGCTCCTGCAGTGACGTCAGTGTGCTATTGCGCGATACAGCTCCAAAACTGGGCTTTTTCCCAAGCGTTCTGAGTCGGTCATTTTTAAAGCTAGATTCCAGAATTATTCATGATTTCTAAGAAAAATCATTATCATGTTCGGAATCTCCGTCATTTCATTTTCATTTTTTGGTTAGAATGGCCCTTTAAGTGATTCGCACGCTAAAGCCCCCCCCCCAACAAAACAAAAAAATGATTCTCCTCGATTGCTTTTCTGGAGTAGGGGAAGGCGGGCGGATTTGTTAAAAATTATTTTAATTTTTGTCTAAAATTATTTTCCCCCCATTTTTTGTTAATTATTTTTTTATTTTTTCATTAAAGGTAAAGACCAGTTATGGTCATGCGATTGCATTGTGAAAGAAACGTTGTGGAATCGATCAGAAAAGGTTGATCATCTAGCATCTAGCATTTGCAAGGTTCTGGAATCATCAAAATGATAAGAAATTTGGCCCATTTTTCATAAAGTTACAAGCACTATACACAGAAAGATGTATATGGGACTACCCTATATCTCTCACAGACCATGAGAGAAACAAATTTACCAAATATATGAATTAGTAGGCGGTTTCCCGGCAAATTTGTTATCATCATGTATTAGTCAAAACATATTCTCTCACATGATTGGTAATGAGAGCTTCCATTTCATTTTTTGAAATTGCAATACTGGTCTTTACCTTTAAAAAATATAAAGGAATCATTGAGATGTCGCTTTTTTGCGGGGGTGGGGGGGGGGGGCGGAAATTGGACAATTACGTCGTCAGATATTTCGTTCAGTGGCTGGGGGGGGGGGGGGGGGAAGGAGGAACACGTTTTGTGTTTTGCCTCCTTCAGCACATATATATATATATATATATATTTAAATATTGAAAACAAATTAAGGGGGGGGGGGTATACGTGCCTGGCTAATATGCTGACTAAGTTGACGAAATATATCGTATATGTATATGTCGTCGAGGAAATAGGAAAGTTGGTGCATAGGAAAGATAGTGCATAGGAAAAATTATTTACTGAGCTTTCGGCCCCGGGTTTATAGGGTTAAATTTGTAGACCGTATTTGTCGGTGATTGGTGGTTAGTTTTGTCGGTAATTGGTGGCCTCTACACCCCCCCCCCCACACACACACACTGAAAAAAAGGTCTAGCGACGCCCCTGCTTTCACTCCCATTGTTTTACATCGGAATCGGTATCACCCTCTCTCAGTCTCTCATTCGTTCTCGACATCAGCACGTGAACATCAATATGATAAATAAAGACTCAAGACACGGTTTATTTGTTGTTCAGCTACTGTTTGCTTCTCGTGGGTTTTTCTTTTTTTTCGTTACATGAACAACAATAACAAAATAACATATTTACAATAATATAACATAATATAGTACCCATGTGAGCAATTGTTTTGTTAAATACGATGAGATAAAGGATGAGTTTTGTCACATTGTTACCATTCCCATCTCATTGCATGTGTATAGACAAGACATGGTGTGATTGTATCCCCAAACAAAAGATGACGCAGGAACGCCCGATCCGAGTCACAATCAGCCTCTACCATCCGTCGGTTAAAATGCACAAATTCGGCTAGTTGAGGAGAAAGAGGAGTGCGTGTGGGTGTGTGACGGTGTTATGTCAGACATAGCACCACCACACACTCACTCGCACTGCCATCTCTCTCCAACAAACCGAACAAGTGCAAGATAACTGACGAATGAAAGAAGCTGAAAGTTTCCCAAACCGAGCGCCTCCCATGTATCCTACGTCATCGATTGCTAGGAGATAAATCACTCCATGACTGCTCTACACACACGCAATCAGACGGGAGTGGTACCAATGTCACGAAATAATCCTTTACTCATTATAAATAATAATACAAATAACAATAATGAAAATAATAATAATAACGATTATTAAATTAAATTAAGTATGTGGGATAAACTAAATTATACTATCATATAAATTATACTAACATATATATTATACTAACATATAAATTATACTAACATATAAATTAATTAAGAAAGAATAATTATAATACTATAATACTAAGCAATAATAGGTAAATACATATGATTTATTGTGGTAAATAAAATAAAGCTATGAGAGACAATAGACACTATCATGACAAGGGCTTAATACCCTATAGATGTTAGAGTTCTTCTCATCTCAACCCAACAGACCCCTCTTACCAAATAATGGAGTTCGATGTCACTAGCACAGGCATCTTCAGGAAAGAGGAAGTAAACAGCTCTGCGTTTGGTCACAACCAGACGCATCAACAAAGATTTATCTAGTTGTGATCAAACGCAGAGTTTATTCTTCCGCCATTCTGAAGGAGAAGCCTGTCCCAGAGATATCGGAGAACATGATTTGATCTTAAAGCTGTTTGGTTCAAATGAGAATGCAACCCAACATAGTTAATATCAATAATAATATCAACGTTTATGATGATGATGATGATGATGATAATACTACTACTACTAATAATAACTAATATTAATTAACCATTAATCTAACCAATAATAATAATTATTTAAAGGATAATGAAATAATTATATTAAAATATTAATAATAATACTCTTAAAAATAATAATAATTATTTAAAGGATAATGGAATAATTATATTAAAATATTAATTATAATAATCTTAACAATAATAATAATTTAAAGGATAATGGAATAATTATATTAAAATATTAATTATAATAATCTTAACAACAATAATTATATTAAAATATTAATTATTATAATCTTAACAATACTAATAATAAAAGCAACAACAATAATAATGTAAATACTAATGATAACTAATAGTAATTATAATAATCTTAATAAAAATAAAACCATCATCATCATCATCATAAAACACTAATAATGATAAAAGTTTCATCCCACTCAGCTAAAGGTAATGCACAGTGTCAGTATCAGCCAACAATTTGACGGGTAAATAAAATTACACCCATCACTCCCTCTGCTCCTGGCTGGGGCGGAGGAGTAAGCTAAGTGAGGGACTATCATCGAGGCTTGTTGAATACCTCACCACCTATACTAGCTCAATCTTAAAGCTTATCTGCCGTAGTTTACAGGAGGGATTAGACTGCCCTGCAAGGTCACTGGACAGGTGGTTATCTCATCAACTCAGTTCTCAGTTAACATAAGAAAAAGAGGATCATGGGGGACCAATGGTCACCGATTAGGCATCGTTTGTTATATAGAGGGCGCAAGTAGCTACAAGTAGTGCAGTGGGCCTTTAAGGGAGATGCGGTGGATCCGCACTCGATCTACATGACATGACTACTTACTATGTCTAGAAATGAAAATGCAGCTTCCCGGCGTTGAGTAGCACAGACCATACTTTCAATGAGACATCAATTAACTATTGAATGAGATGGTCGTATTTGCCTAGCCTTTGATCTCAAGCTGCTCACTTCAGATAAGAGAATACTTGAGAGTTCACTACTTGACCCTAAGTTTAAAACCAATGACACTGTGCATTACCTTGAATCTCTATTAAAGTACGGTCAAACAGAAAATCTCCGGAAGGAGGGTTGCCCCTTGTTTAATCCTGTTGCTGCCAAGAGGAAAACCCAATTAAAAAAAAATACATATTTAAGACTTTGCAAGGATTATTGGGTATCCTCCCCCGATGACTCTCCCTCATCCTGTGTACCTCCAGCCTTCCATTCACACTACCCCAGCCCACAATACATGATCCAACAACGGCCTGATTTTAGAAGAATACGCAAAGGGTCCCGGTGTGCAATATCTAACAATGTCAAATCTTCCTCATCAAGGTTCCAATTGCTCTTGAAAAGTGAAGAACCTTGATGAGGAAGATTAGCATGAACAAGAATTAAGACCAAACCCTTTGCCTTTTCTCCCGAGACCAGGTCGTGGTGAGATCATGTAGTATGCGCTGGGCCTCAACACTCACACATCTGTCAGGTTAACAGTGCGCCACATCTCCCTCTTCTTCTGCTCTGCTCCTCTAGGGTTGCCTCAATACCATTCATGAGCCGATGATGCAGAAGGTAATCTGCATTTGAAGCCACCAACAGCTCTCCTGAATCATGCTTGTCACCTAAAACTGATCAGACTCAAACAAAAGGTTAGGCACTGCATGGATGATGCAGATTTCAAGGAACCAACACAGTAAAAGAGTCATGTAAAAACGCATTTGCCCCCTTTTTGCCCAATATTTGGTGCCCTAAAGTGTGTGGCTCTAAACTAAACTAAACTATATTAAAAAAAAACTACACAGTACCCACCCCCACCCATTAATGAAGAGAGAGAAAAAACTCTCATCTTCCTCTCTGTCCCCACCCCGACCCCCTCCCTTTCCTCTTCTCTCCGTCTAAGTCCCTCATCCCCACCCCTCTCCTCTCCATCTCCTTCCCCAATCCCTCGATCCCCTCTCTCCCCTCTTCTCTCCGTCTCAGTCGCCCACCCGATCCCCCTCTCCCCTCCCTCTCTGTCCCCCAGATCCCCTCCCTCCTCAATCTACTCTCCCTTTCTTTCACCTTTCCCCTCCCACTTCCCTCTCACCCCCTTTCCTCTCTCTCACCCTCTCCCTCCACCTGAAAATTTCGCGATCTTTTCCACAACCACAAGGCAGAAATAATTTTCCGCGCGTTCTTTGCAGTCTTTTTTAAACAAAGTTAGCGAAAATCGGGCATTATAGTTGTAATGTGACTCATTTGGCCAATCAGATTGGTTTGGGCGACATTGATACGCGACCCAAGAGCTTAGCTTTCTCTATTTACTGTTTCCAACAGTTCTTCAACTTTTTCTATGCGTGTGGCATAAAGGGTGCTGTTATCTGCATATCTCAGGCTGTTCAGACTCCAGCCAGGACTTCTGTTAACAAACCATCAGTTGCTCTTCTCAATTGATGCAGAATAGAGAGAGGTTGAAATGAGATGGAGATGGTATACACCATTGCCTCCCTCGTCATGGTCCTAGGCATTGTCCTAACCAGTAACCGTCTCCTCTTTAATTTAAGTGTGCTTCAATCATAAAGATCTTCATGAGCTGAATCAAATGGCATGGGATTCCCCATCGTCTATGTAGTCATGTCTCATCAAGTCTGCATAGGGATAAGATGAGATGGGGGCAGTGCACAGTATCACTTGAATCACTTCACTCCCAGGTAAAATTAGCCACTGACTCCTCTTCCAATGCAAAGATATGCTTGCTTCCATCAATTATGAGCTCGATCAAAATGACATTGTCTCACTAATCTCATCGTTTAGTGTGCCGGATGCTTGCAAAATCATCACAGGCTCCACAGCCATTCCAAATAAAGCTTATCTTTGTAGGAAGCTCAGGTTCAAGTAAAAAGCCTACCCCCCCCCCCATTGATGATATGTAGCAAATACTTCCTTGTATGGGGAATAAAGACAATAGTCTGGTAGTTCATGCATTCAACCACATTACACAATCTTTCAGTTGGCAGAGTGCTGAAGTTTTCCAATCTCTTCGGCCAGGATGTTGAGTGCTAAAATCATTGTATGTCATACAATGTATATATTATCTGTATTCCGTATCAAGCAGTCTTTCTTGGAACTCATTCCGGTAGGGCATCAGTACCAGGGTCTCCTGCCTGCATGTACTATCAACTTGAGATGTAAACTCTAGGTGCCATCTATCGGGCTTTGGCGATCATACTGTTTCTCATCCCTCAGACTCTAGCATTCTCTGTCGGCAGTACTTCCACGCTTCAAGGCTGTCGTATTTTCAGAGATGTGACTCTACTGAACTTTACAACGGTCCATTTACATTCATTATGAACAATTCAGTGAGGCTGCTTAAAAGAGTGTCAACACATTTCATATGCCAGTTCTGACTGTTTTCCATGAGGATTTGTCCCACCATCGGCTCTTATATATCATCACAAAGAAAAGGTCTAAACTGGTTTGATTGTCTGTCCCTAGTCCCTCACTCAGTCTGCTCTATGTGGCGTGTCATCACAAAGAGAGAGTCTAAACAGGTTTGGTTGTTGGTCCGTGTCAAGAGTGTCAACACATTTCATATGCCAGTTCTGACTGTTTTCCATGAGGATTTGTCCCACCATCGGCTCTTATATATCATCATAAAGAAAAGGTCTAAACTGGTTTGATTGTCTGTCCCTAGTCCCTCACTCAGTCTGCTCTATGTGGCGTGTCATCACAAAGAGAGAGTCTAAACAGGTTTGGTTGTCCTTTCCTAGTTCTTCACTCGGTCGGCTCTATGTAGGATGTGATCACAAGGAAAGAGTCTAAACTGGTTTGGTTGTCCGTTCCTAGTCCTTCACTCAGTCGGCTCTATGTAGGATGTGATCACAAGGAAAGAGGTCAAATTGGTTTGGTTGTCCTTTCCTAGTTCTTCACTCGATCGGATCTATGTAGGATGTCATCACACGGAAAGAGTTCAAATTAGTTTGGTTGTCTGTCCCTATGGTCCCTCACTCAGTCGGCTCTATGTGGCGTGTCATAACGAGGAAAGAGGCCAAATTGGTTTGGTAAACTTGTCCCTCACTCAGTCGGCTCTATGTGGCGTGTCATAACGAGGAAAGAGGCCAAATTGGTTTGGTAAACTTGTCCCTCACTCAGTCGGCTCTATGTAGAATGTCATCACAAGGAAAGAGATGAAGTTGGTTTGGTTGTCTGTCCCTATAGTCCCTCACTCAGTCGGCTCTTTGTGGCGTGTCATCACAAGGAAAAGGTCTAAACGGGTTGGTTGTCCTTTCCTAGTTCTTCACTCGGCCGGCTCTATGTAGGATTTCATCACAAGGAAAGAGTCTATAAAACTGGTTTGGTTGTCTGTCCCTAGTCCCTCACTCGGTCGGCTCTATGTGGCGTGTCATCAAAAGGAAAAGGTCTAAACGGGTTTGCTTGTCCGTTCCTAGTTCTTCACTCGGTCGGCTCTATGTAGGATGTCATCACAAGGAAAGAGGACAAATTGGTTTGGTTGTCTGTACCTAGTGCCTCACTCGGTCGGCTCTATGTAGGATGTCATCACAAGGAAAGAGGTCAAATTGATTTTGGTTGTCTGTCCTTAGTTCTTCACTCGGTCGGCTCTATGTTGGATGTGATCACAAGGAAAAGGTCTAAACGGGTTTGCTTGTCCGTTCCTAGTTCCTCACTCGGTCGGCTCTATGTTGGATGTCATCACAAGGAAAGAGGCCAAATTGATTCGATTGTTGTGGGGATTTCAATCAGGTATCCAATCTAATCCATTCCAAACCAGGTATTCGATAAAGCGCCTTTTTTGCGGTTACACAGTTACCCACATTACTCCACAAAGTTATTTGGGTCACTTAAACAATAGCGTATCGCTTTAAAAAAGACCAGGTGAGTCAACACAATCCATTGTCCTCTAACAATAAATAGGACTTCATACGTTTCTTGAAATAGTCAAAAGATGAAACTGTCTTCACAATAGTAGGTATCTTGTTCCATCAGTGGGTAAGACGTTCTCCCACACTTTTCTTAGAGAGACGATTAGTAGGCATGTAAATGATGGACATGAGGACAACGAACCAGGCAATCATTTACGCACTCTGGAAATTAATAGACTTGTTGACTAGCCGTAGGATTTTGAAAATTATTCTATGTCGCACAGGCAACCAATGCATATTGAGTCCAGGACTTTGTGTGTGAGTCCGAAGTGAAGCGGAAAACACAAGCCTTGCGGCACTGCTAGTCAAAGTCTTCCAGCTCGAAGACATGTCGCTGACACTATTATGATCTTAAGTCATAATTGCCTCAATGACCATTTATAATCAACTCTGATTATTAAGCACGTCGCTGGCTGTACTGTTTACGGTATTGCAGTAGCAATTATGAGACAAGGTGTGCTCAAAATTGGCCAGAGATATACAACAACGAAAAATTAACAGGCGTGGCCCATCAATGCATTTCATCCAGAATACAACAACAACTAAAAGGGGAGAAAACAAATCTAGACCATATCCCCAAAGAAGCCAGCAAACAGAAAGGATATTACATCAATAAGACTCGCGAAGTTAAAGGACACAGCAGGCCCGCCCCCTCTCCTTAAAAAAAAAACAACGGGCATACCCTAAATATATACACACCACAAAAGGAAGGAATCTAGGACATGCTCTCAAAGCATACAAATAGAAATATCTAATCATTAAAACCACTAGGATATTAAAGAGTCAGACCGACCCGTGCCCCCTCCTCCATGAAGAATCTAACTGACATACTGTAAGTAACTTACGCAAACAAGCCATCCCTTTAAAGTATGAATACCTCCCCTCCCACCTTACATCAATCCACAAAGCCCCGAAATCCTAACTAATGTATGTAGAATACCATTTGGGAAATTTGACAATGTACAGCCATGCCGAAAATTGTCATGTTAAACCAATCATGACAGAAAGGATGTATTCTACATATTTTGGACCAACCCTTTAAAATACCTTAAAATTAATGGCAAATGCTTTTAAACGTGACTTTCTTACTGCCTTGATTCCATGAAATCTGCTTCTCATCCATCCAGTGTCGAAACCTGATGTTTGGGTCATCACAGTTCAGCTGACAAGCATGATCCAGGAGAACAGTTGATGGCTCCAAACACAGATTCCCTTCTACACCATCTTCACATGAAATGGCAGGAGACCCCCTGGAGGTTGGGAACAAGAAGAGAAAAATGTTTAGCCTGCTAACCTATGGATGTATGAGAGTGATATGCAGTGCGAATAAGGGGATGACCAGAGGTCAACATCCAAGAGGGTTGAGCCGGGGGAGAAAGAACCAGCGAAGCTCCGATTAAGAAAGTGAGGGGGAGGGGTAGAGAAATCTCATGTTAAAATATCGTCATCGTGTTGCCTACTTCAGTCACTGGTGCACAATAATATTGCATCCCAAAGAAAGCCTAAATCACAGGAATAGATTAATCGAGAAGCCATGTACGTGATATATCCCATCTCAAAACACAAGACTAGTGCTATTTTAGCCATGGCATTTCTCGTCACATAAGGTGTGTTGTGCAAACTTGAAAATTAATGGCTAAAGTGGCCAGCCCAAAAAACCTACTATATTTAAGGCATAATCAAAGATGTATAAATAAATTCTGTTACTTGAGCCAGGAACTCTTTTTAGGGCAAAAATACACTTTTATCAAAGGTTGCAGAAAAAAAAAGTATTTAGAATAAATATATGTGTATTGCTCATTTTTTACCATTACGAGTACATCCACTTGTATCATTCCAATGATAATGTATAATATGAAAAAGTTTCTATCGTTTGGATGTCTTTTTTTTGGGGGGGGGGGGGGGTGGCAGTTTAACATTTACAAATGGGAAACTGAAAATTAGATATATGACCAAAGACATATAATAACATTTTGGCTAGAAAGCTAACTTCCTGAAAGGAATTTTTTGCCTTAATTGCAACAAGCACGTATCACCATTTGTATTTGAAGTAAGCAACCCTATGACTTGATATGAAACAAACATGAAAGATAAAATGCCTTTCAGAAAGACCTGCAAAAAAACAAGCCTCCATTATCATTACGTTTTCCAGTGCAAAGTCCCAAATGTATCGTATATCTGACTAAGCAACCATGTACAGAGATGTTTGACCTTTAAAGATAAACTTGAGTTCTGGTTAAAAAAGAAAATGAATTCTCACAGAATCTTACGAAACTTACACTGAATGTTCAAGATTACAAATAAATGTCATGTGCCTAACAATTTAGGAAGAAAATGTATACTAGCTGAGTAATGAGCATAGAAAGATAAGGAAATCAGGGTAGTACTAGCCCCGACACCATGTGTGTTGTCCCATATAAATCTTTCTGTGTAGGTGATTGTTACTTTACCAAGACTCTGCCAAATTTATGATGAGTTTGATGACTCCAGAACCTTGCATTACACACCATTACTTACATGCTATATGATCAACTTTTCTGATCCATTCCACACCTTTTCTTTCACAATGCAATCGCACTACCAGAACTCAAGTTTATCTTTAATCTTTAGTAGAGATTTGAGGAGGAGGGGTAACTACTGGATACCAAAGTGTGAAAACCAGACAATATGTGTCATTTCATTCCCAGGCCTGTAAACTGCCCCTAGATTGGGAATCAGGAGTTTCAGGAGTATTCTATCAAGGACTCTTCCCGCTCTCTCTAGCCAGAAGAAGCAAAATTAACACCATGCACTAAAAGCCTCGTTCAGATACCCGCGGCGGTTCGTTTATGACGCCGTAAAGCGCAATACGCTTCACAGTTCTGTATCTTATTAGACAGAGCTAAGTGAATTCGTGAATCTGCGGAAATTTTGATATTGCGTCCATTATTAATCGATGAAGAATTCTAGCATCTTGTATAAAAAATCAAAGGTTTTATAAGAGATACAAAATGTTCAAAAAATAATTCTTGGTCCTATCAATGTACTTTTTTGTTTTTGAAAACAAATAAAAGTGTAAAAAGGGGGTATGTAACGCACGTAAAGCGTATAAGTCAAAATGATTTAGTTTTTCTTGTCTATAACGGAATATTGATAATTTATCAAAGATTCTTTTTTTTATGATTCTGAAATGAATTTATATACATTTTGACTTGTTCAACATATATATAAATAATGAAAGTGGATACCTTATAAAATGACTGATTGGAAACAAATAGTCTATAATTATATTCTCATTTTCACAAAATTAAAAAAAAAAAAAAAAAATCGAAATCTACTGAAATTAATTCCCAGGTTGAATCTTTGTCTGAATGCTAAATGAAATGCCACAGCCTGCCCCAACGTGTGAAGGTTTTATTCAGATGTAGGGGGGGGGGGGGGGTATCCATTTTTTCTCAATTAAACCAAAAACCCTAATCATTCCCCTATGATCGGACCAGGATATTAGATCTAAGACCATCACAGTGACTACATTGACTACGACTGAAACAAGGACCTGTGAAGCTATGCCTGTCGAATATAAGCACTGTAAGCAGTGCACATACTAAGCAAGCACTTGCCTCACAAATCTTTATTTCAATAGATCATACGCTCACAAACATGACCATCAGCAGCGGGATTTGACATCGTTCTCTGCTTGTTCTCCGGCTCTAGGGTTGTCTCTGCCATTCCATGATCCAGTGGTAGAGAGGGAAACCTGCTTTTGAAGTCACCAGCGGCACTCCAGAATCATGCTTGTCACCATAACTGATCAGACTCAAACAAAAGGTTAGGCACGGAATGGATGGTGCAAATTTCAATGAACCACCGAGATAAGAAAGTCATGTGTAAAAACATTTGCAACCCTTTCCCGTTTTAGTCCCGAATTTACTGCTGTAAAAATTATACCCTATAACCTAAAAATAAGACGGGCTCTCCTGTCTGATCCGTACAATAGCCCCCCCCTGGAAATACCCCCGTCACTCTCTCTCCCTTCCTTCCCCTTCCCCTATTCCCATCTCTCGCCCCTTCCCCTCTCCCCATCTCTCGCCCCTTCCCCTCTCCCCTGCCCCTCACCGCCACTCTACCGCCTCTCCCTCCGCCACCACTCTCTCGCCTCCCTCTTCTCGCCCCCAATAGAAAGAATTACATTACTTCAAAACGTTTGGAAACCTACAGTACCAAGCCATCGTAAGGTATGGAACTTGAGTAATACTGAAGGGGACAAAGACAGGCATTGTGAAATGCATGCCTCTACAAACAGAATGGAAGGGGCCAATAATATCTGAGGTGTATACGCAATCCATGGAGCACTATGACTATTTCCAGTGATAAAGTGAATCATTCAAAAGGCTTACATCCCAAAATATAAATGATAATAGGTAAACTATGTTCACACAAAAAAATAAAAACGTGAAGACAGCAGTGTCATTGAATGTACGGAAAACTATGCAAAGGTCTACAGAAAGAAAACAAAAATAAAAACAAAAAAACAAACCAGTGTATATAATTGAGCGTGCTGTTTTTTCACCTATAGTTTAAGGGGAGAGCCGTGTATGCTAGTCATTCACAGCTCACCATCGCTCAGCCAGGAACTACATATATCTACACTAACGAACCTCCTGACCGATTGCAGAGAATAAAATTCGGAAATCATGCAAAATACGAACATGGCATACAATATGGATACTCATTGAATATATGCACTATCAAACAATACAGACATTGTATTTCTGGTGTCTGTTTGTAGGAAAACCTGTGTTTGGGACTTGGTCCCCCTTAATTTGATGGGGCCAAATTCAAATCCCCCTCCCCCCTCTACAGACTAAAAACTAACAAACTAAATTCCGGTGAGCCTTTCGATTATTTTGTGAACAATCAGTACCTTACAAAACTAACCTCTTCCCCCAAATAGCAAGTGACTGGGTGCACTGTTCACCTAGAGTTTAAGGGGCGGGGCCAGGTAGGCTCATTCTTCACAGGACACCGGCTCTCATCAAATGATAAACTACCCTATATTCTAGTTAGCCTTACAGCAATACAAACTTAATTAAGTTCCTGACAGAACGAAACTCTACATAAATAAAATTAAAAAAAAAACAACTACAGTTTAAAGGGCGGGGCCCGGTAGGCTCATTGTTCACAGGACACCGCCGACTCCCATCAAATGATTAACTACCCCATATTCTAGTTAGCCTTAACCCCTCAGAAAAATAATTAAGTTCCTGACAGAACGAAACTCTACATAAATAAAATTAAAAAAGCAACTATACAGTTTAAGGGGCGGGGCCCGGTAGGCTCATTGTTCACAGGTCACCGTCTCCCAACTAAGAGTTAACTACTCTAAAATTTAATTAGCCCTACAGAAAAAGAAAACAAAATAAGTTTCTTACAGAACAAGGCTCTGCATACATGAGAGAGGGAAATAAATAAAGCTACTGCCTGGGCGTGCTATTCACCTACAGTTTAAGGGGCGGGGACCGGTAGGCTCATTACTCACAGGTCACCGTCTCTCAGCCAGTAATTAACTACCCTATATCCTAGTTAGCCTTAAAACATAACTAAAGTAAGCCTAGTTAGCCTTAAAACATAACTAAAGTAAATTCAAAAAATTAAAAAAAGCAACTACAGTTTAAGTGGCGGGACCCGGTAGGCTCATCGTTCACAGGTCACCGTCTCCCAACTAAGAGTTAACCACTCTAACATTAAATTAACCCTACAAAAAAAGAAGACAAATTAAGTTTCTTATTACAGAACAAGGCTCTGCATACATGAGAGAGGAAATAAAATGAAGCTACTGCCTGGACGTGCTATTCACCTACAGTTTAAGGGGCGGGGCCCGGTAGGCTCATCGTTCACAGGTCACCGTATCCCAACTAAGAGTTAACCACTCTAACATTAAATTAACCCTACAAAAAAAGAAGACAAATTAAGTTTCTTATTACAGAACAAGGCTCTGCATACATGAGAGAGGAAATAAAATGAAGCTACTGCCTGGACGTGCTATTCACCTACAGTTTAAGGGGCGGGGCCCGGTAGGCTCATCGTTCACAGGTCACCGTATCCCAACTAAGAGTTAACTACTCTAACATTTAATTAGCCCTACAGAAAAAGAAGACAAATTAAGTTTCTTACAGAACAAGGCTCTGCATACATGAGGGAAATAAATAAAGCTACTGCCTGGACGTGCTATTCACCTACAGTTTAAGGGGCGGGGCCCGTTAGAATCATTACTCACAGGTCACCGTCTCTCAGCCAGTAATTAACTACCCTATATTCTAGTAGCCTTACAAGAACAAAAAAAAATTAAGTTTCTGATGAGCTGTCACGAGCATGAAGAGAATGGCATGATGACACATAGCAAGCACCTTAAACTACGAACAAGCCCTACCGAGAGAAAAAAGAAGGAAAACAATGAAGGAAAAGAAAGAAGGAACAAAATGCCTGATCTTGCTGCACCGTTCTCCAGCAATTTAAGGTACAAGACCAGCTAGAACATCATTCACAGGTGCTCTAGTTAGACAGGTTATACCCTACTTACTACTACAGCTAGCCCATGTATCATCTAACCTGATCTCCCATAACTCTCAAGGCATCTACAACTGTTCATCACCCTGCACGTCGCTGGCTGTACTGTCTACGGCATTACAGTAACAATTGTGAGACAAGAAGTACTCAAAATTGGCCAGACTAAAACATAACTAAAGTAAATTCTGGTGAGCCTTTCGATTATTTTGTGAACAATCAGTACCTAATGAAACTAACCTCTTCACCGAAATAGCATGTGACTGGGTGCGCTGTTCACCTATAGTTTAGGGGGCGGGGCCCGGTAGGCTCATTCTTGACAGGACACCGCCTCCCATCAAATGATTAACTACCCTAAATTCTAGTTAGCCTTACAGCAATACAAACATAATTAGGTTTCTGACAGAAAAAAAATCTACATAAATAAAATTTAAAAAAAGCAACTACAGTTTAAATGGCGGGGCCCGGTAGGCTCATCGTTCACAGGTCATCGTCTCTCAGCCAGTAATTAACTACCCTATATTCTCGTTAGCCTTACAAGAACAAAAAATAATTAAGTTTCCGTTGAGCTTTTACGAGCATGAAGAGAATGACATGATGACACATAGCAAGCACCTTAAACTACGAACAAGCCCTACCGAGAGAAAAAAGAAGGAAGAAGGCTCATTGTTCACAGGTCACCGTCTCCCAACTAAGAGTTAACTACTCTAACATTTAATTAGCCCTACAGAAAAAGAAAACAAATTAAGTTTCTGATAAAACAAAACGCCACATGAATAAATGAAACAAAGCCACTGATTGGGCGAGCCGTTGATCTGTCACAAGCATGAAGAGAATGGCATGATGACACATAGCAAGCACCTTAAACTACGAACAAGCCCTACCGAGAGAAAAAAGAAGGAAAACAATGAAGGAAAAGACAGAAGAAACAAAATACCTGATCTTGCTGCACCGTTCTTCAGCAATTTAAGGTACAAGACCAGCTAGAACATCATTCACAGGTGCTCTAGTAAGACAGGTTATACCCTACTTACTTCTAGTACTACAGCTAGCCCATGTATCATCTAACCTGATCTCCCATAACTCTCAAGGCATCTACAACTGTTCATCACCCTGCTCGTCGCTGGCTGTACTGTCTACGGCATTACAGTAACAATTGTGAGACAAGAAGTACTCAAAATTGGCCAGACTAAAAAATAACTAAAGTAAATTCTGGTGAGCCTTTCGATTATTTTGTGAACAATCAGTACCTGATGAAACTAACCTCTTCACCAAAATAGCAAGTGCCTGGGTGCGCTGTTCACCTATAGTTTAAGGGGCGGGGCCCGGTAGGCTCATTCTTCATAGTACAACGCCTCCCATCAAATGATTAACTACCCTATATTCTAGTTAGCCTTACAGCAATAGAAACATAATTAAGTTTCTGACAGAAAAAAACTCTACATAAATAAAATTTTAAAAAGCAACTACAGTTTAAGTGGCGGGGCCCGGTAGGCTCATTGTTCACAGGTCACCGTCTCCCAACTAAGAGTTAACTACTCTAACATTTAATTAGCCCTACAGAAAATGAAGACAATTTAAGTTTCTTACAGAACAAGGCTCTGCATACATGAGAGAGGAAAATAAATAAAGCTACTGCCTGGGCGTGCTATTCACCTACAGTTTAAGGGGCGGGGCCCGGTAGGCTCATGGTTCACAGGTCACCGTCTCCCAACTAAGAGTTAACTACTCTAACATTTAATTAGCCCTACAGAAAAAGAAGACAAATTAAGTTTCTTACAGAACAAGGCTCTGCATACATGAGAGAGGAAAATAAATAAAGCTACTGCCTGGGCGTGCTATTCACCTACAGTTTAAGGGGCGGGGCCCGTTAGGATCATTACTCACAGGTCACCGTCTCTCAGCCAGTAATTAACTACCCTATATTCTAGTTAGCCTTACAAGAACAAAAAATAATTAAGTTTCCGTTGAGCTTTTACGAGCATGAAGAGAATGGCATGATGACACATAGCAAGCACCTTAAACTACGAACAAGCCCTACCGAGAGAAAAAAGAAGGAAAACAATGAAGGAAAAGAAAGAAGGAACAAAATGCCTGATCTTGCTGCACCGTTCTCCAGCAATTTAAGGTACAAGACCAGCTAGAACATCATTCACAGGTGCTCTAGTAAGACAGGTTATACCCTACTTACTACTACAGCTAGCCCATGTATCATCTAACCTGATCTCCCATAACTCTCAAGGCATCTACAACTGTTCATCACCCTGCACGTCGCTGGCTGTACTGTCTACGGCATTACAGTAACAATATTGTGAGACAAGAAGTACTCAAAATTGGCCAGACTAAAAAATAACTAAAGTAAATTCTGGTGAGCCTTTCGATTATTTTGTGACCAATCAGTACCTGACGAAACTAACCTCTTCACCAAAATAGCAAGTGACTGGGTACGCTTTTCGCCTATAGTTTAGGGGGCGGGGCCCGGTAGGCTCATTGTTCACAGGTCACCGTCTTCCAACTAAGAGTTAACTACTCTAACATTTAATTAGCCCTACAGAAAAAGAAGAAAAATTAAGTATCTTATTACAGAACAAGGCTCTGCATACATGAGAGAGGAAAAAAATATAAAGCTACTGCCTGGGCGTGCTATTCACCTACAGTTTAAGGGGCGGGGCCCGTTAGGATCATTATTCACATGTCACCGTCTCTCAGCCAGTAATTAACTACCCTATATTCTAGTTAGCCTTACAAGAACAAAAAATAATTAAGTTTCTGATACAACAAAACTACACATGATTAAATAAAACAAAGCATCTGATTGGGCGAGCCGTTGATCTGTCACGAGCATGAAGAGAATGGCATGATGACACATAGCAAGCACCTTAAACTACAAACAAGCCCTACCGAGAGAAAAAAGAAGGAAAACAATGAAGGAAAAGAAAGAAGGAACAAAATGCCTGATCTTGCTGCACCGTTCTCCAGCAATTTAAGGTACAAGACCAGCTAGAACATCATTCACAGGTGCTCTAGTAAGACAGGTTATACCCTACTTACTACTACAGCTAGCCCATGTATCATCTAACCTGATCTCCCATAACTCTCAAGGCATCTACAACTGTTCATCACCCTGCACGTCGCTGGCTGTACTGTCTACGGCATTACAGTAACAATTGTGAGACAAGAAGTACTCAAAATTGGCCAGACTAAAAAATAACTAAAGTAAATTCTGGTGAGCCTTTCGATTATTTTGTGAACAATCAGTACCTTACAAAACTAACCTGTTCACCAAAATAGCAAGTGACTGGGTGCGCTGTTCACCTATAGTTTAAGGGGCGGGGCCCGGTAGGCTCATTCTTCATAGGACAACGCCTCCCATCAAATGATTAACTACCCTATATTCTAGTTAGCCTTACAGCAATAGAAACATAATTAAGTTTCTGACAGAAAAAAAGTCTACATAAATAAAATTTAAAAAAGCAACTACAGTTTAAGTGGCGGGGCCCGGTAGGCTCATTGTTCACAGGTCACCGTCTCCCAACTAAGAGTTAACTACTCTAACATTTAATTAGCCCTACAGAAAAAGAAGACAAATTAAGTTTCTTACAGAACAAGGCTCTGCATACATGAGAGAGGAAATAAATAAAGCTACTGCCTGGGCGTGCTATTCACCTACAGTTTAAGGGGCGGGGCCCGGTAGGCTCATGGTTCACAGGTCACCGTCTCCCAACTAAGAGTTAACTACTCTAACATTTAATTAGCCCTACAGAAAAAGAAGACAAATTAAGTTTCTTACAGAACAAGGCTCTGCATACATGAGAGAGGAAAATAAATAAAGCTACTGCCTGGACGTGCTATTCACCTACAGTTTAAGGGGCGGGGCCCGGTAGGCTCATGGTTCACAGGTCACGTCTCCCAACTAAGAGTTAACTACTCTAACATTTAATTAGCCCTACAGAAAAAGAAGACAAATTAAGTTTCTTACAGAACAAGGCTCTGCATACATGAGAGAGGAAAATAAATAAAGCTACTGCCTGGGCGTGCTATTCACCTACAGTTTAAGGGGCGGGGACCGGTAGGCTCATTCTTCACAGGACACCGTCTCTCAGCCAGTAATTAACTACCCTATATTCTAGTTAGCCTTACAAGAACAAAAAATAATTAAGTTTCCGTTGAGCTTTTACGAGCATGAAGAGAATGGCATGATGACACATCGCAAGCACCTTAAACTACGAACAAGCCCTACCGAGAGAAAAAAGAAGGAAAACAATGAAGGAAAAGAAAGAAGGAACAAAATGCCTGATCTTGCTGCACCGTTCTCCAGCAATTTAAGGTACAAGACCAGCTAGAACATCATTCACAGGTGCTCTAGTAAGACAGGTTATACCCTACTTACTACAACAGCTAGCCCATGTATCATCTAACCTGATCTCCCATAACTCTCAAGGCATCTACAACTGTTCACCACCCTGCACGTCGCTGGCTGTACTGTCTACGGCATTACAGTAACAATATTGTGAGACAAGAAGTACTCAAAATTGGCCAGACTAAAAAATAACTAAAGTAAATTCTGATGAGCCTTTCGATTATTTTGTGACCAATCAGTACCTGACGAAACTAACCTCTTCACCAAAATAGCAAGTGACTGGGTACGCTTTTCGCCTATAGTTTAGGGGGCGGGGCCCGGTAGGCTCATTGTTCACAGGTCACCGTCTTCCAACTAAGAGTTAACTACTCTAACATTTAATTAGCCCTACAGAAAAAGAAGACAAATTAAGTTTCTTACAGAACAAGGCTCTGCATACATGAGAGAGGAAAAAAATATAAAGCTACTGCCTGGGCGTGCTATTCACCTACAGTTTAAGGGGCGGGGCCCGTTAGGATCATTATTCACATGTCACCGTCTCTCAGCCAGTAATTAACTACCCTATATTCTAGTTAGCCTTACAAGAACAAAAAATAATTAAGTTTCTGATACAACAAAACTACACATGATTAAATAAAACAAAGCATCTGATTGGGCGAGCCGTTGATCTGTCACGAGCATGAAGAGAATGGCATGATGACACATAGCAAGCACCTTAAACTACAAACAAGCCCTACCGAGAGAAAAAAGAAGGAAAACAATGAAGGAAAAGAAAGAAGGAACAAAATGCCTGATCTTGCTGCACCGTTCTCCAGCAATTTAAGGTACAAGACCAGCTAGAACATCATTCACAGGTGCTCTAGTAAGACAGGTTATACCCTACTTACTACTACAGCTAGCCCATGTATCATCTAACCTGATCTCCCATAACTCTCAAGGCATCTACAACTGTTCATCACCCTGCACGTCGCTGGCTGTACTGTCTACGGCATTACAGTAACAATATTGTGAGACAAGAAGTACTCAAAATTGGCCAGACTAAAAAATAACTAAAGTAAATTCTGATGAGCCTTTCGATTATTTTGTGACCAATCAGTACCTGACGAAACTAACCTCTTCACCAAAATAGCAAGTGACTGGGTACGCTTTTCGCCTATAGTTTAGGGGGCGGGGCCCGGTAGGCTCATTGTTCACAGGTCACCGTCTTCCAACTAAGAGTTAACTACTCTAACATTTAATTAGCCCTACAGAAAAAGAAGACAAATTAAGTTTCTTACAGAACAAGGCTCTGCATACATGAGAGAGGAAAAAAATAAAGCTACTGCCTGGGCGTGCTATTCACCTACAGTTTAAGGGGCGGGGCCCGTTAGGATCATTATTCACATGTCACCGTCTCTCAGCCAGTAATTAACTACCCTATATTCTAGTTAGCCTTACAAGAACAAAAAATAATTAAGTTTCTGATACAACAAAACTACACATGATTAAATAAAACAAAGCATCTGATTGGGCGAGCCGTTGATCTGTCACGAGCATGAAGAGAATGGCATGATGACACATAGCAAGCACCTTAAACTACAAACAAGCCCTACCGAGAGAAAAAAGAAGGAAAACAATGAAGGAAAAGAAAGAAGAAACAAAATGCCTGATCTTGCTGCACCGTTCTCCAGCAATTTAAGGTACAAGACCAGCTAGAACATCATTCACAGGTGCTCTAGTAAGACAGGTTATACCCTACTTACTACTACAGCTAGCCCATGTATCACCTAACCTGATCTCCCATAACTCTCAAGGCATCTACAACTGTTCATCACCCTGCACGTCGCTGGCTGTACTGTCTACGGCATTACAGTAACAATATTGTGAAACAAGAAGTACTCAAAATTGGCCAGACTAAAAAATTACTAAAGTAAATCTGGTGAGCCTTTCGATTATTTTGTGAACAATCAGTACCTGATGAAACTAACCTGTTCACCAAAATAGCTACTGCCTGGACGTGCTATTCACCTACATTTTAAGGGGCGGGGCCCGGTAGGCTCATGGTTCACAGGTCACCGTCTCCCAACTAAGAGTTAACTACTCTAACATTTAATTAGCCCTACAGAAAAAGAAGACAAATTAAGTTTCTTACAGAACAAGGCTCTGCATACACGAGAGAGGAAAATAAATAAAGCTACTGCCTGGACGTGCTATTCACCTACAGTTTAAGGGGCGGGGCCCGTTAGGATCATTACTCACAGGTCACCGTCTCTCAGCCAGTAATTAACTACCCTATATTCTAGTTAGCCTTACAAGAACAAAAAATAATTAAGTTTCTGTTGAGCTGTCACGAGCATGAAGAGAATGGCATGATGACACATAGCAAGCACCTTAAACTACGAACAAGCCCTACCGAGAGAAAAAAGAAGGAAAACAATGAAGGAAAAGAAAGAAGGAACAAAATGCCTGATCTTGCTGCACCGTTCTCCAGCAATTTAAGGTACAAGACCAGCTAGAACATCATTCACAGGTGCTCTAGTTAGACAGGTTATACCCTACTTACTACTACAGCTAGCCTATGTATCATCTAACCTGATCTCCCATAACTCTCAAGGCATCTACAACTGTTCATCACCCTGCACGTCGCTGGCTGTACTGTCTACGGCATTACAGTAACAATTGTGAGACAAGAAGTACTCAAAATTGGCCAGACTAAAAAATAACTAAAGTAAATTCTGGTGAGCCTTTCGATTATTTTGTGAACAATCAGTACCTGATGAAACTAACCTTATCACCAAAATAGCATGTGACTGGGTGCGCTGTTCACCTATAGTTTAGGGGGGGGGGGACCGGTAGGATCATTATTCACAGGTCACCGTCTCTCAGCCAGTAATTAACTACCCTATATTCTAGCTAGCCTTACAAGAAGAAAACATAAATAAGTTTCTGATAGAAAAAAATTACATATGAATAAATAAAACAAAGCATCTGATTGGGCGAGCCGTTGATCTGTCACGAGCATGAAGAGAATGGCATGATGACACATAGCAAGCACCTTAAACTACGAACAAGCCCTACCGAGAGAAAAAAGAAGGAAAACAATGAAGGAAAAGAAAGAAGGAACAAAATGCCTGATCTTGCTGCACCGTTCTCCAGCAATTTAAGGTACAAGACCAGCTAGAACATCATTCACAGGTACTCTAGTAAGACAGGTTATACCCTACTTACTACTACAGCTAGCCCATGTATCATCTAACCTGATCTCCCATAACTCTCAAGGCATCTACAACTGTTCATCACCCTGTACGTCGCTGGCTGTACTGTCTACGGCATTACAGTAACAATTGTGAGACAAGAAGTACTCAAAATTGGCCAGACTAAAAAATAACTAAAGTAAATTCTGGTGAGCCTTTCGATTATTTTGTGAACAATCAGTACCTGATGAAACTAACCTCATCACCAAAATAGCATGTGACTGGGTGCGCTGTTCTCCTATAGTTTAAGGGGCGGAGCCCGGTAGGCTCATTCTTGACAGGACACCGCCTCCCACCAAATGATTAACTACCCTATATTCTAGTTAGCCTTACAGCAATACAAACATAATTAAGTTTCTGACAGAAAAAAAACTCTACATAAATAAAATTACAAAAGCAACTACAGTTTAAGTGGCGGGGCCCGGTAGGCTCATCGTTCACAGGTCACTGTCTCCCAACTAAGAGTTAACTACTCTAACATTTAATTAGCCCTACAGAAAAAGAAGACAAATTAAGTTTCTTACAGAACAAGGCTCTGCATACATGAGAGAGGAAAAAAATAAAGCTACTGCCTGGGCGTGCTATTCACCTACAGTTTAAGGGGCGGGGCCCGGTAGGCTCATGGTTCACAGGTCACCGTCTCCCAACTAAGAGTTAACTACTCTAACATTTAATTAGCCCTACAGAAAAAGAAGACAAATTAAGTTTCTTACAGAACAAGGCTCTGCATACATGAGAGAGGAAAAAAATAAAGCTACTGCCTGGGCGTGCTATTCACCTACAGTTTAAGGGGCGGGGCCCGGTAGGCTCATGGTTCACAGGTCACCGTCTCCCAACTAAGAGTTAACTACTCTAACATTTAATTAGCCCTACAGAAAAAGAAGACAAATTAAGTTTCTTACAGAACAAGGCTCTGCATACATGAGAGAGGAAAAAAATAAAGCTACTGCCTGGGCGTGCTATTCACCTACAGTTTAAGGGGCGGGGCCCGGTAGGCTCATGGTTCACAGGTCACCGTCTCCCAACTAAGAGTTAACTACTCTAACATTTAATTAGCCCTACAGAAAAAGAAGACAAATTAAGTTTCTTACAGAACAAGGCTCTGCATACATGAGAGAGGAAAAAAAATAAAGCTACTGCCTGGGCGTGCTATTCACCTACAGTTTAAGGGGCGGGGACCGGTAGGATCATTATTCACAGGTCACCGTCTCTCAGCCAGTAATTAACTACCCTATATTCTAGCTAGCCTTACAAGAACAAAAAATAATTAAGTTTCTGATAGAAAAAAACTCTACATAAATAAAATTAAAAAAGCAACTCTACAGTTTAAGGGGCGGGGCCTGGTAAGCTCATTCTTCACAGGACACCGCCGACTCCCATCAAATGATTAACTACCCCATATTCTAGTTAGCCTTAACCCCCAAAAAAAATAATTAAGTTCCTAACAGAACGAAACTCTACATAAATAAAATTAAAAAAGCAACTATACAGTTTAAGGGGCGGGGCCCGGTAGGCTCATTGTTCACAGGTCACCGTCTCTCAGCCAGTAATTAACTACCCTATATTCTAGTTAGCCTTACAAGAACAAAAAATAATTAAGTTTCCGTTGAGCTGTCACAATCATGAAGAGAATGGCATGATGACACATAGCAAGCACCTTAAACTACGAACAAGCCATACCGAGAGAAAAAAGAAGGAAAACAATGAAGGAAAAGAAAGAAGGAACAAAATGCCTGATCTTGCTGCACCGTTCTCCAGCAATTTAAGGTACAAGACCAGCTAGAACATCATTCACAGGTGCTCTAGTTAGACAGGTTATACCCTACTTACTACTACAGCTAGCCCATGTATCATCTAATCTGATCTCCCATAACTCTCAAGGCATCTACAACTGTTCATCACCCTGCACGTCGCTGGCTGTACTGTCTACGGCATTACAGTAACAATTGTGAGACAAGAAGTACTCAAAATTGGCCAGACTAAAAAATTACTAAAGTAAATCTGGTGAGCCTTTCGATTATTTTGTGAACAATCAGTACCTGATGAAACTAACCTCTTCACCAAAATGGCAAGTGACTTGGTGCGCTGTTCACCTATAGTTTAAGGGGCGGGGCCCGGTAGGCTCATTCTTCACAGGACATCGCCTCCCATCAAATGATTAACTACCCGATATTCTAGTTAGCCTTAACCCCCAAAAAATAATTGAGTTCCCGACAGAACGAAACTCTACATAAATAAAAATAAAAAAAGCAACTACAGTTTAAAGGGCGGGGCCCGGTAGTCTTATTGTTCACAGGTCACCGTCTCCCAACTAAGAGTTAACTACGTTAAACTTTAAATAGCCCTACAGAAAAAGAAGAAAATTTAAGTTTCTTACAGAACAAGGCTCTGCATATAAGACAGACGAAAAGAAAAAAAGCTACTGCCTGGGCGTGCTGTCCACCTTCAGTTTAAGGGGCGGGCCCGGTAGGATTATTATTCACATGTCACTGTCTGCCAGCCAGTATTAAAACTACACTCCATTCTAGTTAGCTTAACAAGAACAAAAATAATTAAGTTTCTGACAGAGCAAAGCTCTACATTATATATATATATATATATATATATATATATATATATATATATATATATATATATATACATATACATATATATTAAAGCAACTGTCTGGGCGTGCCGTTCAGGCTACAGTTGAAGGGGCGGGGCCCGATAGGCTTATTATTCACAGGTCACCGTCTCCCAGCTAAGAGTTATCTACACTAACTTCTAATTCGCTTCACAGAAAAAGAAGAAAAAATAAGTTTCTTTCAGAGCAAAGCTCTAAATAAATGAGAGTAGAAAAGAAAAAAGCTACTGACTTGGCGTGCCGTTCGCATACAGTTTATGGGGCGGGGCCCGGTAGGCTCATTATTCACATGATACCGTATCCCAGCCAGTAATACTATCCTATATTTCAGTTAGCCTTACAACATCTAAAAATAATTAAGTTTCTGACAGAACAAAGGTCTACATAAATAAAAGTATAAACAAAGCAACTGACTGGGTCTGCCTTTCACCTAAAGTTAATGGGACGGGGCCCGGTAGGCTCGTTATTCACTAAATAACGTCTCCCAGCCAGTAATTAACTACCCTAATTAGCCTTACAGAAAAAGAAGGGTCAAAAGGGAAGCTTCTTACAGAGCTAAGCTCTGCATATTATAAGAGAAGAAATAGAGAGATACTGACTGGGCGTGCTGTTCACCTACAGTCTAAAGGGCGTGGCCCGGTAGGCCCAGTTTTCATAGGACACCGTCTCCCAGTCCCCAGCTAGTATCTTACTACATTAAGTTCTAATGAGCCTTACAGAAAAAAAGAATAAAAGGGAATCGAGTACATGACTGAACCACGCTCAACGTATAAAAACAAAAATGGCAAATGATAGGGCGTGCCGTTAATATAGGCTTATTATTATTCACATCACACCAGATCCTTACCATTAATTATAATAAAGGAAGGTACAAGCTTCAACTATGTATTACAAACAAAATGTAGTTACCACGCGTTAGTGTCAGGGAAACCATAGAAAATATTTTAAAAATAGCAACTGGCTAGGCTTGCTGATCACCTACAATTTATTTAAGGGGTATGGCCCGGTAGGTTCGTCATTTACAGCCCACCATCTCACATACAAGCATTACCTACCTTAAATTCTTTTGCAAAGCCTTACATATTGTAAAAAATACAAAAAACTCAAAAGTCAATAAAAGAGTCCCTGATCGGGCGTACCATAGACATACCGTTCAAGACCCAATAACAAACACCAGAGAAAAAGGACATCTAAACATCATGCGAAATACTAACTTATCTATCAATATATATATATATCAAATGAAACTTTCCACAAATATTCAATAAATATATGAAATTTCTGGGGTTATGTATTCCAGGAAAACCTATATATGGTAGCCCTATAATAATGGGTGACAGACCACTTGATTGGGCCGGGTGCCGGTAGGCGAACATCTCCCAGACAGAAATTAACTACATAAACGATCGAGCACCTTGACTACTTACAGAAAAAATAGAAAACCTGAAATTACGAAGAATATCAATATGTCAAAGATCATGGATCTTAAAATTAAAAGTAAATATACGAAAGACAATTCCTATATAACAACCGAAGCCGCATTATTCGTAAGTCACTATCTCCAGCAAGGCATAATACCAATAGGCCTCTGAAAGGGATAGTCTTGATACAAAGCTAAACTCAGCCAGCCGGTCAGGCGTTACTCATGTACCTTTTCCTCGAAGAAATATCTTTACATTAACTTATATGTGTGTCAAACGTGCAATGCAGTTGGGCAAGAGGCATATAAAGCTAGTAACCTAATAAACCCTTAATATCGCTTTATGACTGGAATCCTAAAATCCCAAAGGAATGGAATATATACGGAAAAGGACAGTAACAGGAATTTTAAAAATTAAGGAGAGTGCTTATTCAAAATTCTTATCTACCTACATATAGAATACCCGCTTCCTCTCATGTTTTCCTTCGTTTTTATCTTTTTTAATTTGAACAGCCAACGAAGGTTTGCATGATGCAAACACTGCCAAAGAAATGCAAATCGGATCGAAATATCCCCCCCCCCCTAAAATGGGGTATTCTGTATTTGGCCCAGCCCTAAAACACCCTTAAAATGAGAAGCAAATGCTACACATGACTTTCTTACCACCATGATCCAATGAAATCTGCTTCTCATCCATCCAGTGTCGAAACCTGATGTTTGGGTCATCACAGATCAAGTGACAAGCAGGATCCAGGAGAACAGTTGATGGCTCCAAACACAGATTCCCTTCTGCACCATCTTCACATGAAATGGCTGGAGACTCCCCTTGGAGGTTGGGAGCAAGAAAAGAAAGAAGTTAAACCAGCTGACCAATGGATGAAGGTGAGTGGATAAGGTGAAGTCAGTGTGAGATTACGTGATCTTAACACCCCGCTTTACGCCCAATATGTTCATTTGAACCAAATTCATGACCCCATACCAAAACTTTGTATAACCTTTTATGTGATTTTTATTATGGTCTTGAAGGATTTCATATAAGGATTTGTGGGAAGGGGCAAGGCAAAACTATTTTTGTTGATTAAAAACTGACGTACATTTTGCACTGGGGGCAGGCTGTAGATTCCCTTTGTCAAATGCATTTGCACGAGTGGGCTAATGCTATCTGTGATTTCTTTTCTTAAGCTATATATATATTTTTTTCTTTCTATTTAGAATATTTTGTCATAAGATTTCTTCTCCTCGAGTCTTTGAAAACTATATTATTTTGCTAATTTTTAATTTATAAATAGGTTAGGCCTTTAAAGTTATTCTGTTATAATATGTTAATGCATTTTGGAGAAAAGTTTGTTGGAGGGTTTGGGGCAAAATAGCTTAGCGTATTTGATGGAGAAAATTTCATCCACGTTGGAGGAAAATGAAATTATATACCCCATTAATAGATTTTCTTTTTTAAATTTTCAAAATCGTTTATAGTTGAGTTCTGTTTTCAGACCGCAAATGCCTTCAAAGTGCATGGTTATTGCTCTTATTCTTATCTATGACATTTATAGTGCCCTTTAGAACCTAAAATTGCTATAAAGGTAATTTTAGACCCCAAAATGTGTGAAATTTAGCCAATACATTCATACCAATTCAGCTCCACTTTAAAAAAAATATGGTGACGGTTAATTTATTATTTCATTAAAAATAAAAATACATGAGCCGGCTAATTGTGGGTAGTATAAGCAAAACGAAAATGCCAACAAAAAAGCCAACATCGGCATTGACTGAAATTTTTGAGCGACTTGTTGCAGTCCTTTAACATTGGGTTTTCACACTTTGTGTTCCAGAATATCTAAATGAAGATCTAGATAGCCAGTAGCTACCCCCATTTTAAAGGTAAACCACAGTGTTTTAAATCAATTGGACAATAATGTCAATCTACACCTGGATGAAGAATGACAATATGCAGATTAAATAATTTGCCAAACGGTATTCATGCCAGGCTGGGTTTTGATCCCTCAACTGCTTAATTGTAATTCATTGATTGAACCACTATACCATGACGCAGACAATCATTTGACTCAACGAACATTGTGGTTATATTTAAACATCTTGCCAAAGGACTGTAGAGCCAGGCTAGGATACAATTTTTCAACCTCCCGATTGAAGCTGAGACACTGAACCACTATACCACGGCGAGACCAGTCACACACTGTGGTTTACCTTTAAAGCTCAACTGAGTGGGATGAAACTTTGTCATTATTGTGTCTATTGTCTCTCATGAATAAATCATATGAACAAAAGTAATAATAGTAATAATGAAGCAATGATTGCTATGACAGCAATAATACTGTGGATAACATGAATACAAAATAACAAAAGTAAAGACAAAATAAAACAAAACATATTGCTCACATGGGTAAAATAAATGTATAACTACCCCTGTTCCCCCACCACCACCCCTCCCTCTACCCCATACTCTACCCCTGTTCCCCCACCGCCACCCTCCCTCTACCCCATACTCTACACCTGTTCCCCCACCGCCACCCCTCCCTCTACCCCATACTCTACCCCTGTTCCCCCACCGCCACCCCTCCCTCTACCCCATACTCTATCCCTGTTCCCCCACCGCCACCCCTCCCTCTACCCCATACTCTACACCTGTTCCCCCACCGCCACCCCTCCCTCTACCCCTTCCTCTCCCCTCGGCTCCTCCTCTTCCCTCTCCTCCTCCTCAGTGTCCTCCGACGCACTCCAATGGAGGTGCCACTCCTCCTCCTCGTCCTCCCTCGCCACCCCTTCCTCTGCCCTCGGCTCCTCCTCTTCCCTCTCCTCCTCCTCAGTGTCCTCCGACGCACTCCAGTGGAGGTGCCACTCCTCCTCCTCGTCCTCCCTCGCCACCCCTTCCTCTGCTCCATAATCTCCCCTCGGCTCCTCTTCCCTCTCCTCCTCGGTGTCGTCCTCTGCGCTCCAATGTAGGTGCCACTCCTCCTCCTCGTTCTCTTCCCATGCTGCCTCCTCCTCCACCTCTTCCATGCGTTGAACCTCAATCTCCATCTCCACCTCGTCCACCACCACTCCTATCTCCTCTTCCACCGCTCCTTCCTCCTCTTCCACCGCTCCTACAACGACATCCTGTATGGCCTCTAAAGCGGCCAGTTCGGCCTCTTCCACCGCAAGAACTAGCATCATGTTGTCTGGAGAAAGAAAAAAGTCCAGTCCGATTAAACGAAATCACAGGATTTATGTGAATTCAGTCGAACAAGGCTCGGATCCCTTACAACTTTTTAGATATAATTGCTCGTATACTTAAAAAAAAAAAGATCCGGACATTGTCTTTCAAAATCATTATGACCCAATATAGCAGTTCTCGTATAGTTTTTTTTCTGCCTGAGCTCAGACTGTCTGAAAATGGCCATGCATGATCTATTAATATAAATCATAATTTTGATGCAAAACGCTAGAAGAGAAAAATACTCTTGTCAATAATGGGTGCATTAATGAAAACATTATTTTGGGATTATTTTTTAATAAAATTAGGATAACCTTTTAACCATTACTGTACTGGGTTACTTAGTTTGAGCACCTCCCTGACTGGGGAGGGGCGGCTGGGAGATGCCGCTATGATCTCGGTCGTCGAATGTCCGATGAACACGAAAATTTGCATGTTTGAAGATATTCACGTAAGAAAAGATGGTACAATTCGTTTTTCCTAATATGCAAGTTGTTGTCATTATAGCCTAATTGATTATACAAATGCTAATTTCATACATTTTACAGAAAAATGTACATATTTGTCTCCAGACTTTCGAAGAATCTTGAAAATGCATTGAATAAACATTTCCTTCATTTCAAATTCATGACATTTCATCATTTTTCTATTTGGAAATGCAAAGGTTAATTTGCATAAATTATGAATACGCATATTTCATCATTTTATTTTCTTATTATATCTATTGTTTTATTTGTAATGTATTTGTTCGGGAACATATCAAAGCAAGTTGATATCAATTTATATCTCACACTTGTTTGAAGAAATCTAAACCTGTGTTCACATTTTTGCTTGTACATGAAAAGGCAATTATAGCACTCTTTGATGACATGCGCATACGACTAATGTGACACCTTACAAGTATATCTGATTTCGACGAAAATGGTATCAAAATATGCGTATAGGACTTAGGTGCGTAGTTGCGTAGAAACGACAATTTAAAATTCCAGGGGGGGGGGGGGGGCTCCCAGGCCCCAGTACGATAAGGGTTAATACAGGGACAGCATAGATAATGGATATACACATATGATACGCACATATACAGAACCCTGTTCCTTATATTTTGACGTTGACAAAACATGGAATCAAATTTTCTCCAGCTATCTTATGTAAAAGATACGTGGAGATGTTTCCCATAATATTGAATTTAATGTCGCCAATAGCCTAACACTAATTTCATTTTAATTTTGATAAAAAAAATGAACATGGTATGGAGTAAGCAGCAGGCCAATATGGATCAAACACTATATTTCAGCGGCTTTCAAGGTGTGTTAACTTTGCACAATAGACCATGCGAAGCCGTAATGAAAAAAGGCTCCAAATTTTGATATTTTTTATTTTGAAATAATAGTCATACTATTGAATGGCTTATTTCGGCCAATACATGAAATATCGAACTCAATATGCAGAAATATTTCGTTCAATATTTCCTTGTATTGACCCTAAAGCCATCCAATAGTATATTCTTCTTGTATCCATGATTGCAAGATATTTTTAATGTGAGGAAACCCAAAGAAGAAAAAAATGTGTCATGCGGATAAAGTCTTTCAATTCCACAAGTGGAGAAAGATATAATAAACAAATTATAAACTTACGATGCTGAGTACACTTAGGAGCGACGCCTGGAAATCGTGAATCTCGGCTGCATAAACGGCCTTGACGGGTTACTGACGAACACTTAGTAGGTCTGTTTAGGTACAGATTGACTAACCTGTATGACAAAAACAATATCTAAATATCAGCTTGTCATTTATGGAATAACTATCTATTATCAATATAGTGATTTTTGAGGTGCAAGCGATCCCAACATAATTATACAGACATATAAACACGTTCGTGGGGAGGGGGTCGTAATAAGTTGATTTCTATATCGCAACAGGTCCATGATCGCATTTACGCATTACTCCATTCTTTTTGACACAGACTACAATTTTGTGAGTATTTGAAAGCCCTTATCACAATATCTGCTTCATCTGTGTAAAATTCTAAAAAGTGATTAGGATTTTTTAACGGGCGAGGGGTCAATTTGTCCAATTCCATGACAACAATTATTGTTAATCATAAAAACAAAAACAAAAAAAACAATTGACTGACTTTTAACTTAAATTAATTCATCAGCTGCAATTCTTCTCACATTCTGAGTTTGTCAATAAATTAAATCTTCGATGTAATTATATCGGTTATACCTTTAAAATGGAAGCATATTTGCTAAGACCCATCTAAGACAAATACGAAGAAGGAATTATTGTAGCATGAGCAAAGTTACTTAAGTACTCTCTTAAAAAAAGAGAGTGAATTTTCACTCTATTTTCACTTTCTTGGGAGTGACGTCCGTGATCACTTGTTTAGGAGTGAAAATCGTTTGATTTTAGAATGCTTTCTAAGAAAAAAGAGTGAATGTTCACTCTATTTTCACTCCATTTTCACTCTCCAGAGGAGTGACGTCCGTGATTTTGAAAATTCACTCTTTTTTTTAAGAGAGTAGGTGAACTAATTCATACATTGTATGTTGACAAACTCTTTAAAGTTCCAATTTCCCAAAAGAAATGGAAAAGTATTCTTTCAAAATAAGTTGTTAATTGGAATCAAATTTACATTATTCCTTTTAATGTTATTTTTCGACAAAGTTAAGGTATTTTCAGTTCCAAATAACTCACAACTTGTAATTTACTTTATAATTTCTTTCTAATAGCTTTCCCTTTGTCGTCTTACTTTCATCATCATTCCTCTCCTCCATGTCTTCACAGTTCTAACTGTTCCATTCTTCTCATTCCACTCCCTCCCTCTCTATCTCTCTCTCCCTCTCTCCCATCTTCGGCAGGTCTTCCTGTTTTTCTTTCTTACTTAACCCTCTCTCTTTAAATCGTTCTCTCCCTGACCTTTTCCCTCCCTTTCAGTAATTGTTTAATCATGTTTTTTATGGTAAATCCGTATATATTTGTAGCTTTATAGACATTCAATGTGCATTACGGTTCGAAATTCAACAAATCTTCTAATAATCAGTATTTACTTGTTATAACTCAGTTAATCAGCCTAAATTTCTATTTAAAATATGAATATTCATCACTTAACAATGATTACAAAAATAATAATAATGCCGAATCTATTTTATTTGTATCATCAATTTGTTTGCAAGTAGGGAATATGTAATATTATAGGGAGTTACGATCTATCCGACTGTGTATTTTTTGTACTTGTCTATATATCTAAGTTTTGTTGAAATGCTTTTTAATACTTGTAAAACTTGCAATGTAATTTAGCTTTCGGGCTACCATTTTGCAGTTGTCTAATAAAACCATTCTACTACTACTACTACTACTACTACTACTACTACTACTACCATTTTCTTGTTGTCAATAAGTATTCAAAGGCTGTTGGTATATCCCATTCTGATGTACGTACGTTTTGTTCAGAAGATTCTTAGATGATGTTGAGAAATATACCCTGAAAATAATATTAAGTTAACAAGTATTAATTTCATCTTTGTCATCCCAGGTTGAAATTATTTCTCATTCAATTTCATTATTTGATGCACAACATCATATATTTTCATGTTTTAAATGTTTGAAGGGATCTTGATCACTTCCATGTTTTCAAAAGAAATTGAAATATCATTATGAAGTTGAACAACCAATCTTTGTATGCGCAATAAGAGAGGTATATTTTATTTCTCGATAGATGGAGGTATGTCCAACTTAAATAAATACTAGAATAATACCAACTAAATACTAGAATCTTGTTTTTCATTGTACCTTTCTTTGTCAAATGTATTTATACATCATTTTGTACATTTGCTTATACTGTTTTATGCTTTGAAAAAATTGAATAACGACATTAGTCGAAGAAAAAAAAAGAGAGATTTGAGACAGAAACATCATTGTATTGCTCTTAAAGATAATGTGTCCCTCTTGCGGCCTAAACCAAATTAATGCAGAATATTGCAGGGACTATGAATATGTCACGTGTGTCTTATCTGTGAAATGTATAGTTTGCAGTCTCCTATAGTATTCAAATTATGCAAGGAAACCCGTTTTAATTCATAGACTTTACTTTCAGACACTATTGAGTGACAGACTGACTTTTGTTTTCTTTGGTAATAACATTCATAAAATGAGCTGTAAAAGGTACATGAGCATTTTGTTTTACACATCAATAACCCGATTCTTTTAATGGCCAAAATTAAGCAAACTGAATCTTTGCGCAGCACAAAACGTACGATCAAACGGTACTAAAAACCAGACCATTTTCTACGCATAATTTTCAAAACGTGTTGCGAAAATTCCTAACGGTCGATATAATTCCAAATATCAAAAAGGCAATTGCCAGTTCTAATCTTTTCAGGGGAGTTTTCAGTACCTCTTGTTTATGATGGGATTCACACAAAATTATATTTTCAGCCTGCAAAAGGAAAACACACCACCTGAGTGTGTACTATCATTTTGTTGGTATTTATGAAGAGCAAAGGAAACATGCACAGAGTTGGTATTCAGGGAAATTTCAGATATGAAAGGTGTTAGTATAGGGGGTGTAAATATTAATAATTAAGAATGAAGCAGATTTAAAACATGTATTGGATATTGTAAAAGTCAAAAGTAGGATTAGTTAACCCTAAAAATGCCGGGCTATTTGAGGTCTTAGTACGGCCGGGGGGGGGGGGCATTATGGCCCCCTTAAGATCTCGGCCGTGAAACGAGCCGATCTCCGCGAAAATTTGCATGCATGTCAAGTGAAGTGTATAGTATAATATGATAATTTAAATTTTCTGAAAAATTCACTCATTTGCATATTTATGGTAATTTATGCAAATAAGGTAATAAAATTACAATTTTACCCATAAATCATACATTATTCATATTTAAGCATTCTTTTTCACTTCATATATTCATTAGACCATTTGGAATAACAAAACGATACTAAAAAAATTATGAAGAGCCAGCCTTTTCCTTATGTTATCTCTTGTTTTCATATTTCTTATGTATTTAATTGTTTTTATCAACTTATGTATTTTATTGTTTTTGTGGTTTTATTTCATTTCTTACTACATTTCAACTATTTTGACTCCCAAAACAACCACCTAAACTTTAAACAAGACCCAATAACCAATGTTTGATCTGTTTTTTTAGGAAAAATGACATTTCCTTATGTTTTGTACAGAAATCACAAAAAAATGAGCGATTTTCGGGCTGACATGCAAAGACAAAATGTCACATGACCTTGTAACTGTAGGCCCGGTTTTCAAAAGAAATCTTTTAAAAGATGCGCAAGACTCGAAAGAAAAAAGTCAGCGAGCGGCGGGGCGCCATCCATATGCGTTCCAGAACAATCAGGAAAATCATGGAGGGGGGGGGGGCATAATGGCCCCGGCCTTATTCGGGTTAAGGAGACACAAATAAAATACTTTTGAAAATATGTCTTGTTTATATCTAAGGCTTTACCCACTTAACTTAACCGATCATACGCTTTTATTTCCACATTGTAAAATCCCCAAAGGAGTGGGTAATCTGCCATGGTAGGCAAGCCATAGTTAGAAGTGTATTCTCTAGTTTTCAGACCTACATTAATTTTGAGGTAAATTCTATCTTCGAATGTGTAAACTGAATAGTTTAAACATATTTGTTAACGTTTGGAATGTTGAAGTTTTGTAATTTTGATGTGCTGACGCCTAAAACATTGTACACGAATTTCATTACATCGTATTTTTCTAAGCATAATATATTGGTGTATTTTTATAAACTATCAAATGAAAATATCCGGGTGATACCCATCTCAAGAACAAAACTGATTCACCGGTCATGTAATAAAATTATTTCCTGGAATCATTTTTAATCTTTTAAAAAAAATTCCTAATTCATTTAAATATTGGTATTGCGACTAAGGCTATGGCTAGGCTCTTTTTACTCACCGATAGTATTAATTTCACGAGATACTAGCTAGTAAGCTCTTCATGAAACAGTTAAGGAAGATCAGAGACATCTCCGAAGTTGGCGGATAAAGTTATGACTGTCTTGTCGTTGGTTTCTAGAAACGGGCCCCTGGTCTATTGTCATGAATGATCTAGAAGAAGTACCGGTAAACAGCGATGGTAGACGAAGGCGTACAATACTTTGCCTCCTTCCTTCCCCCTGTTAGCCGGTCATATCAATTTCCATGTAGGTCTACGGAGGAGGATTAAGGTCTTGATCTTCCCTCGCAATTCGTCGTTTTTCGGGTTGTAATAATCAATGAATTGAATTTCAGATCATTTTTGAAACCCCCTCCCTGATGTAGTGTTGTTTAATTTGGGCTTGGAAATTAATACAATATTCAGATTTTCTGGATCGGGCCAGTAGGGATGAGAACTACCGTGTGAGTAAAAAGAAAGTTAACACCTAGAAAATTGCTAATTATTTTACAAATCATCTATGAACAGTAAATTATTAAACATCTTATGAAAGAGTGTTTTATCCCGAATTGTGTGGTATGTGTTCACGCTTGGGGGCATTGTTTGCGAGAGTGCAAAAATCGAGTTGCGCCGAAGTGATGCCTACAGTATGTGATATGCTGGGATTAAAGTGAGAGAATGAATTCAATGTATGCTTTTTTGCAGAAAAAAAAGTCACGAACACACACATGCACATACACACACTCGATAACAAATGTTCGTTAATATTTGAAATTCCATATTTGATATGTGTGGCATGATTAATTTTGTTAGGGATTTTATTTGGATCTGCAATGACCGAATTAGTACCCAAATCCCAATTGTTTTATTCCAACATCACAAAAGAAACTTTGACGCAAGTCGATTTCTGCACTCTCGCAAACAATGCCCCCTGTTTGTCCAAGCGTGTATGGACACATACCACACAAAAATGATACTAAATGATTCGGGATAAAACACTTTCATAAGATGTTTAATAATTTACTGTTCAAAGATGATTTATAAAATAATTAGCAATTTTCCAGGTGTAAACTTTTTTTACTCACACTGTAGATGTTACCCTTGTTGATGGACTTTTGGAGGATACTAGTACAGCAGGTCGTTAGTACAATATTCCTAGCCTTTCAGTGCCACCCCTCCCATCTAATAAACAAGACTGATTCACCGGTCATGAAACGAAATACGCACAATTATATTTCACAAATAATTGTATAATTTAATCTACACAAATTAAGTATATTGCATATCTTATTCCCTGATACTATTTTTAATCACATTTTCATTCCTAATTCATTTAAATAATTGCAGTTTTCCTAAAATTACTTTTTGTTTAATCCGGTAGAACTGTGACTAAGGCTATGTCTTGGCTCCTCTTCTTGCCGATAGTATCGATTTCACGAGATGTCTAGCTAGTAAGCTTTTCATGAAACGGTTTAGAAAGATCAGCGACATCTCCGTAGTTGCCTGATAAAGTTATGGCTGTCTTGTCGTTGGTTTCGAGACACGGGCCCCCTGTGGGTTTTTTTTCATCTGCGAGCATCACTTTCCTATCGTGGAAAAATGTGCTCATCTGAATAGGTCGAATAGGGAATAGCTTCATAGTAGTTTCTCCCTCCACCCCCCCCCCCCTCTAAACAAAAGAAGAAAAAAAAAAAAAAAAAAAAAAAAAAAAAACTTGAAGGAATTAAACAATAATGATAAGCGGGAAGAAACTTACTCTTCATACGATAGTTCCGCCTTATGTTGCCAGCATGTTTTGGTAGCGTGTCTTGTTTTGCGCTTACATCTCTCGCGTCCTACAGTCTTCGTGAGGCAAACGCATCGGTGTCGGATAGCCCCGTACATGCTTGGATGCTCGAAGTCAATGTTCATCTACGTAATGAAAGCAGAGCAAAGAAAACACATACAATTAAATGACTGAGATATTTAATCAAATTTGAATGGAAAATTGAATTGAAAAACTAATTTCCATCATCACAGTCATAGACCAAAAAGATGGATAAAATGGATGACAAAGATAAAATGATTGTTTTACAGAGTGAACGGTATTACAAAAATACATATAAAGTGACATTATTACAAGTACATATCATGTAACCATATTACAAATAGAAAATGAAATGCTATGCTGATAAGGCTTGATCATTCAATGCACACCATGCGCATTGGAGATAAAGATATTGGTTAGGCCTACAAATAAAGAAAACTGGATTGATTTTGATCGAATATCAAATTGTATTTCCCAAGAACGGGTCGTAAAACCTATCGGGGTTCTGGTGTCTGGACCGAATCCCACTTCCCTTTTAAAAATCCATTTGACTTTCCTTAATTATCAAACTAACACATCTGCCTCCGCCCTAGCTATTTCAAGGTGTTTTCTTTTTGGATAGGTTTTGTTCACCTTAATATCTCCAATTCTCATTCAAAATAAATTTTCTTTCATTATAGTTTTAAGATGTCCCTCTATGAAATTTGGTACAATTTGAATATGACTGTGCTATATAGTGCGTGAAAAAGCATTCCCAATCCTTGATATAATCCCATTATAATCTGTGTTACCTTGAGTTATATATGTCATTTTAAAGAGTAATTAAGATTATATATAATGACACGGATGACTGAGCAACAGCTATTTTCAAGAAGCATTGTCAAAATCCTTTTCTACCAAGTTTAGAATAGAGAAATATATATTTTTCAAAAGCCCTTACGCATTGTTATTTCAGTCCAAAAACTATTGCTGATTTTACATTCATATTGTACATTTGAATGGAAAAGGTGAATCTGTCAACTCAGACAAAAAAAAAAAAAAAAAAAAAATATATATTTTCTTTATTATGCTGACACAATATTGGCTTTTCTCATATTACCTTCTAAGGTAAGCCATGTAATTTCATCCAAAATTGAGAAAGTTTACTTGGGATACTATCCCTTTTCCAAGAAATTTTACTGTCAGCATCTTTGTTAGTTATGCAGTGGCGTAGACAGGTTCGTACACCTAGGGGGGGGGGGATGACTCAGGGGTGGATCTAGCTTTTTGCTAAGGGGGGGGGGGGTTGACCAAAATAATGACGATGCAGAGCATCGTCCACGAGCCGCGAAGCGGCGAGCCAATTTTTTTGGGGGGTGCTTATTTGAACCCCGTAAGTGATGTTTTCCTGGCATCAATTAACACAAATGGAGACCATAAAAAGCAGTGCATGATAACGTCTTTTTAAATCAAGTAACAGTTAAATACACAGTTATATCCAGAGTTATCGTGTGTTCGGTTAAGTTACCAGATGAGTTGAATATCTTCTCACAATATTTGCACTTGAAAGGGTTTCTCTCCAGCGTGCGTTCTTTTTTCTTTTTTTTTTCTTTTTTTCCTTTTTTTTTTTTTTTTTGGGCCGCCCAAGGGGGGGGGGGGGTTAAACCCCCTAACCCCCCCCGTAGATCCGCGCCTGTTTAATCTTGTGGTTATCTTGTGGTTTCCAAACCACAAGATAACCACAAAATACTTGTAAGATTTTCTTTTTATTACCGTCTGAATTGGCTTTCACCGTGTGAATGCGGCTAATAACAATAAACACAATTACAATAATGATGAGGATTATTATTATCATCATCATAATTATTATTATTATTATTAATATTATAATTGTTATCATTATTATTATTACTATTATTATCATCATTATGACTTATTAAGTAAGCAAATATCATTCCCCAAAACCTGGGGGGGATAATTGTACATGCCATCCCCCCACCTTGTGAGGTGGGGGGGGGGGGTGCATCCCCCTCATCCCCCCCGTTGTCTACGCCCCTGTAGTTATGATAATGTGTTCTTTCGCGCATTTAATAAATCTTTGAGGTTAGTAAACCTCTAAGCTTTCACGTGCTGCTCGAAACAAATAACTTATAAACCTTATACACATCAGAAATGTGAAATGTAGCTATGGATAAATGAGCGGAAAGAAGTTAAATATGAAGAGACAAGAATATAGGCTGAAATAATTCAAGATTGTCACGGTGATTGAAATTAGGTCATTTGAAAGCTTAGATAAAATGGATCACTTTAAATGATGAAGCGCTACAGTTTGAAGGAGAATTTCATTATTAAAATGATTTATAAGACCAAAGTAAAATATGCACGACGCGTTACTTTGGCATATCCCACATTTAGTGCACGATCTCAAACGTTAGACAAGGAGATTTGACAGCACTTTTTAAAAGACACTGGTGATCGATCAACCGTAGCAGGAAAAAAATCCCAATAGTGCAGGGGCAGAAAACAAGTTACTCATACCGTGAAATACATTCACGATCACATTGATTGTGAATTTGTAATCCCAAGCTACCAAAGTTGGGTATACGTTCTTGTTTACACACTCATTACCTTTAAACGTAAATTATTCTGGGACCGGGCTTCCCCGGTGATGAACGGAAAATACCTCCAAGTATTGTAATGCCATGATATTTGCTTAGTTTGTTTCGACATGTTCCTTATTGGCATATGATTATATATATAATCAAATCGTGTTTCTGAGGATTTCAAGATTAACATAAACATGATATATATAAAAATTTAACCACACATTCTGCTGTATAATGTCGCTACATTATCATGTACTTACGGTGAATCGAAAGGTGGATATCTGCAGAATCGTGAAATGGCCTAAGGATAAAATACAACAAAAAGAGAAAAAAAGGTCATCAAAGCGAATAAGATATGTTAGTACATAGAAGTTAAAGGAAACCTCATCCCAAAATATAAGTGTATAGCTTTTCTGAAAAAATGAGATGTATTCATGCCCTATAGTGTATAATACTCCTTACGAAAATATACAGAAGATATATAAATGAATAATTATGTTATTGACATGATGCCTTTTAGCATGACATGGGCGCAGCCCATTTTCTTGAAAATGTGACTAACCAGTTAAAGCTACATTTAAAGATACTATGTCCCTTTTGCAGCGAACAAAAAATCTGTAGAAGTTTGCAGGAATTACGAATATGTCATGTATGTCCTATCTGTGAAATTTAAACGTTAGCAGACTATGCAAGGAAACCTGTTTACTTGCTAGACTTCACTGTCAGACACTAATGAGTGAGTGACTGGCTTTTCTTCTTCTTTGGTAATAACATGCATTAAAATGAGCTATATAAATACATGAGCATTTGTCTTCATCAATAACCCACTTCTTGTAATGGCCAAAATTAAACTGATTGAATCTTTGCGCAGCATCAAACGTACGATCATTCGGTACAATGGTCTGAAAATCAGACTATTACTTACTGGCTCTAAAGCTCTTAAGTCGATTAAAAAACTAATAGTCGTTATTTTCCCACTTAAAGACATTTTCAAGCCCCCTTGTTTTTAGGGAAGTTCTTAATTAGTATTATCTTCAAATGCTGTTGGAATTTAACCATTTCATTTTGTTGGCCTGCAAATGGAACAAAGTACCTTTAAGTGAGTTGGAATGACTTTTTCAATTAATAACAAATACCTTATTTTTCAACGAGAAAAATCAAAGATGAAAAGATAAAATTTATATTTGGTGAAATATATGTATGTAACCAGTGGCGTACCAGGATTTTTTTCAAGGGGGGGGGGGGGGGAGTTAACAGTTTTAAATCGGGCCGAAAATTTTGCAACGACTCAGCCAGCCGCTGAATAAGCGGGGGGGGGGGGGGGGGGGAGTAAGAGCACATTTTTTAAAATTTTGGTTCCAAAAATTTCGCAACGACTCAAGGGGGGGGGGGGGGGGGTAAGGTCACTTTTTGGGGGTCACCCTTTGGTAGAAATATATATATATATATATATATTTAAAAAAAAAATATTTCTTAATTTATTTTTTGTTTATTATTAAAACAAAATGAGGGAGGAGGTTTCCTAAAAAAAAAAAAAAAAATCACCCACATAACAAAAATTGAGGAGTAGGCGTATGCGCCTGTATATAACAAGGGATTTATTATTGTAACTTATTCATTGAAAAATACTAAAATGTAGTACAGTCAAACCTGTCTATAGCGACCTCTGGACCGCATGACCGTTACCAAAATCACGGAAAAAGGGGTCAATTTCAAGCAATGTCCGCGGACAAAATATTCCTCGAAATATAGAAAATAGGGGTGCACAGGTGTCCTCGAAACTGATAAATAGGGGTCAGGAAAAAGGGAAAAAAGAAAACCGGGAAGAAAAATTCTCGGAGCCGAGCCTTGTCCTTGAAATATGGTAAAAAAAGGGGTAAATTTGCGAAAGTGTCCTTACAATCTTATAAATAGGGATATTCTAAAGTACGATTTTGTCCTTGTTTTGACGTAAAAAAGGGGGTTAAATATCACAAAATGTCCTTAAAAATTGACCGCAATAGGGGGGTATTTGCATTTGTGGTAACGGTCATATGCGTCACCCTCTGCGGAGGAGTGACCCCACCGGGACGAAACCTCCCTAATGTTGGCCGAACTGGCAACAACTAATGTTTGCAGTTTGGATTCTGTCTATTGAAATACTAGTATTCTTATCAGGTGAAAGAAATAGTTTGTATCGAGGCACTTCACAAAGACGTATGCATTAAATTTGGTTACATTAGAAAATTGCCTATTATTGGTATTGCATTGCAATACCTCCATAATATACGTACGCGTTCACGGAAAAATGAAACCGCATATTCTATCGAGGGCGGTCTATTCCCCCCCCCCCAGTCCCCAACATAAAACAATCTTTTGTGTGCCCATGCCATGGGCCATTATGCATGGGCGTACAGAGGATTTTGTTATGTTGGGGACCGGGGTAAAATTCAATGAATTATTGAACATTTATTGCATTTTATTTTTATTTTTTTTATTTGTGGGAAGTGCCCCCTATCCTAGCCCCGCTGCGTACAGTCATGGTTTAGTGACAAAACAATGGCCTCGTAACTGTGAGGCCCCAGGATCAAAACCGTGTCGATGTGCCATATTAGTGCCCTTTTGTGGGGCATTAATCCTCATTACTGTCATTTATGACTTAAGGGCATAGGTCCCCTAGTTGATAATCATAGTAGCATACACATGCTTCAGCAGTCACGCAAAACAAACACTGACAAATTATTTATTCAATGAAATCTGAGAATGTACACTATTATCTAGATCTATTAGGAATAAATCTTTGTCAAAATAATTCCATAAATTGTGGTAATAAAAAATATTCCAACTATATGAACGACAGTGTAGTAAGAAGATTGTTTGACCAGGGAGCTGTCATACAAGGAGTGGAAACTCTTGTAATTTACTTAAACGCATGCGTGAGTTCTAAAGCGTAAAATGGGATGCGTAACATTCCACTTGGCTCTGAGGTTCCATGCTCCGAGCCGCTCTTTCACTGCGGGGAATTTCGGAGGCCAGGCACCAGCTTCACATTTATAAAATTGACTGCAAAATTTCAGTGTAAATTATATATTTTATATGGTGATTGTATTGTGAATAATGCATCATATTTTTTTCTTCAAGTTTAGTACTCCGCCCTTCCTATCATTTGTGTGCCAAAGTTGGTAAAAGAAAAATTATATCCTGACGACACCTCAATATTTTAGGATAGTCCGATTATTTTTGCATGTTTTAATGTCCGTCATTTAATCCATGATTTACAATCTTCGATAACTTTAAGTTTACTAATGCGTGCTTTTGGTATTTTTGCAGTTGGCAGATAAAGTATGAAACTACAAAAGTTTGTTTTTGCTTATTCAACTCCTTACACATTCAAAAATTGATGAGAAATCATTGAAACGGACAACAAACATTTGCTGACATACCAGTTTCTGATGTAGGAATTCTAAATCCTGATATTACACTTGCTTTTTTTTTTTATCTCACCACCTGCCCAACAGTTGCTGAGTAGCACATAATATTTCGGCGGCTTGGAGCATGGGGTTAGAGGCGGCGATTTCTTTTCATGACCAGGGGGGGGGGGGGGGCGAAATGCGAGGGAGCATAGGAAACGAGAGGGGCGAAGACGACGGAAGTTACTACCCCTTTAAAGGTTTTTGAAGTTGTGTTGTATTAAAAAATGACATTCCTTAGAAAAACTATAGTATAAAACGAAATACAGATTTTCTACAATATTTACTTGTACATTTTTAATGATATTATGCGAGGGAGCATAGCGACCGAGCAAGAAGATTTTTGCATTTTTATTAGTCTAAACACTGCACTCCTGGGCCATTCAGATCCTAAAAATGTGTTGCAGTCTTTAGTCAGTATTTGCCAGGCGCGTACGCAGGGGGGGGGGGGGTGTGTTTTTTGGGGGTTAAACCCCCCCTTTGGAATTTTGTATGTGTGTATTTTTAAGAAAACCCCCTAAAAACCCCCTTTGTTTTGTTTAACCCCCCCCCCTTGAAAAAAATCCTGCGTACGCCCCTGGTATTTGCTATACATTTTTGGGAGGCACTTTTTCAAATTTTCCGAGGGGGGTGATCCCCCTAAAAAAATTGAGGGAGACGTGTCACCCACGGTCCCCAGGGATCGCCGCTCCTGCGTGCGGTCAAATGAGAGCGGCTTGATTCCACTCCTTGTATGACAGCTCCCTCGTATGACTTACAAATAGTAAAATTGTAATCGCCGTTAACAGTACTAGTAGGCATAATAATAGACCTTCGTAACAAGTGTAAACATTCAAATTTGCATGAAAAGTACAAATTAACAACAACACAACAACAATGATAATGATAACATTAATACAACAATGATAACATTAAAAACAATAATAACACAACAACATTTACAACCGTTAATGATACCGGCATGACATATTAGCATTTATGGAGGAGATGATAAAACATTAAACATGCAAACGTTCTTTACAGGCAGCTTTTGTCAAACATATAAATAATTCTATTCGCTCCGGTAAGACAAACATTCACATTACAATTATGAGCATGGATTAATTTTTAGTCATGAGTAATTTAAGAGAGAGAGACATACAATCAATTTCTACTGATATAAAGCAACCGCGAAAATAAAGTAGGCTTAATGCTATGGTCACATTACCCAAAAGTAGCCTGCTCGGCGGCCGAGCGGCGAGTTTTTAACAAATTCTGCCCGGCGGCTGCCCGGCCACCGAGCGGCGACCGGCCAGTCACCGCTCGTTATTAGGGCATCGCTCGCTCGCCGCTGAAGTTTTAGCGCGGAGTTAAAATTTGGGCGGCGCCTGCCCACTTTTCACTCGCCGCCCAAAATACGCTCGGTGCCTGGGCGGTCGCCGCCCGGGCACCGAACTAATCGCTGGGCGATGCCTAATTCCAGCAGCGACCGAGCAGGCTACTGATCGGTCGGTCGCTGCTCTAATTTGTGACCATAGCTTTACATAGACTTGACCATGAGAGGAGGTACCTGGAGTAAACATGCAGAATTTTATGATAAACATCGGTTAAACTTGTTTTCACGAAGTGACGGTAGTGAGGAAAATCGTAACGCAAAGTGAATGCAATTTTTTGTCACTACCGTCACTTAGTGAAAACAGCGACGAACTATTACAAGCATCAACAAAACAACCACAACAACAACATTTAGGAGTTAATAGTTTTAAATGATGCCGACATGACTGTAACATATTATACAGACCGTTATTAGTCAATGTTTGTTTTTAAAGTGATCTTTATCAGCAGCAATTGGCGAAGAAATGAGCGCATGAAAGTTCTATTTGATTTGATGTATACAAGTAATACAAACCTCAAAAACAGATAGGTACATTTTCAGTCATGAGGCTTTTAAAACAGAGAAACGGTCATGTTATATTGACACACAATAAACGTGATAGGAAGATGAGGATTGGGCGCCATGACAGGTTCACACATAGCTTCATTACTATCTTGGCTGTATATTAAAAGCTGTTCTGTTGATTCTCAACATTTCAAACACCACTGTACAAAACTCAACTGATTTCAGTCAAAATCCGTACGTTAGTGACAATTGATGACACCTAAATAGCAGTAAGATACAATTTTTTGTTTTTTTGTTAGGGAGAATAATTTAAAAAATCAAATCGTGAGTCTACTATCAATCTTGCCGATCAGCCACATCGTATTCATTGTGTGCATGTGTGTGGATTGTGTACCATATATTGACTATCCATGTGACTGTGCAATTGCTGCCTTTTAGCACGTAGTGCAGCTCTCATTAGCATTGACAATTAGCATTGACTCGCTATGCTTTGCTGGAGTGGACAGGGTACAGGGTACACACGGGTACAGGACCCTTTTTTTTTATACCATGTTCTTATTCTATAAATCAAAAACAAAATTCAGAGTTAGAACCATTAATGGGTTAGATGACCCCTGCATGTTAAATAAATCGTGTTAAATAATCTTAAAAACAAAATGAACATGAAAACGATTTCTACAAACTAAGGCAACTTTTGACGAAGAAAATCTATAACACCAACAATCACTCAATATTAGTTAGAAATTACATAACCAAGCATAAAATCACATAATTTCTAATGATACGGAAATCGAAAATATAACCAAGAGCATATCTACTGTTCATATCAAACCATAATATTGTTAGACATAAAACATAGTTAAAGAATGACCACAAATATGAGAGAGACAAGGAAGGTGGTGTTGACTTACCAAATTCTGTGAGACAAGTCTGCAGATCAGTGAATGCTGTTGGTATTTATACCAGATAATGATCAGAGACGCTCGCATTGAACATGACCACTGAACTATATTAAACTCAATGGATTAACTTGTCATCTTAACCAGTAACTTGGAGTTCTATTCTTATCTTCCTTGTACATCGCCAGCTCTTTGAAAAACGGCTTTGTCATGTTAGAAGTAATCATTGTCCCCGTCACCTCTAGTAAATTCGTAGCTGATCACGTCTCAAACTGAAGGAGAAAAGCTCCAAGCCTGCAACAAAGCATTGGCAATGTTTTACACTCAGGATAAAGGAGAAACATTCTGGGACAATTATCATGCAAATCTGCTGAAATAGTCATTTATTTGTCATCCCTCTTGGCAATAGATGCTTTCGATTAGTATATGCTGTAAAGTCAGCCTTTAATCCATCTCCCTGATCAGGGTTTAGGTGCCCATTCAATCCGTCAACATCATGCTTTGTAGCCTAACCAGGAGAGCCAAATTTGTTTGGTACAACAGTAATTTCAGTCTATGTATATAAATACAAACAACAACATTTGTGAGCTTTATTTCTGCATGATTATGCAACAAAAGATATACAGCAAAGTTAATGTTTGATTCATGGAAAATGGGGATTTCACCGGCCAAGCATCAGAGTTGATGAGGAGATAGAGACACTGTTACAGTATTAAAATGCAAAATCAAGAAAATTGTCAAAGTTGTGACCCCCCCTCCACTAAATCGCGACAAAGAGAGAGAGAGAGAGAGAGAGAGAGAGGGGGGGGGGGGCGGGGATAGTAAACCCTCCCATAAATATATAGATCTTCCCATTAACAGTGTACGTGGCCTTTGGTAATTTGCATTTCAGTTCCACACCCCCCCCCCCCCTCCTGCCCCCTAACAGTTCCCGATAAATGGCTGGACCGAGGCTACACTCTTTGATACCTGGTTAGGGTTACATAAAATGTTGCGGGATTCCCTTATGAACGTACATGTTATTGTAGAAAAAATATCACACATGTTAATGAGGGTCTTGGGGCCATTTGTATTCCATTCAACCGTGACCCCCCCCCCCCCATCAAACCGCCAGTGTCCCTTAAATGACGGGGCCCAACTCACGGTACTGGATTCCTAGTTGGGTTTGAATAATTTTTAAATTTGGGAGCATTTACCTTATGAAAAGACACTTTAAGTATATTAAAACAAGATAACACATAATGTGCAAATGATGGTCTGGGGTTTAAACAGCACAGGAATATTGTCTGAAACCAGCTATACTCTTGATTTGATCAAGTTTGGTCAAAATAAAACAGTTATATTATTAGGAGTGTATAAAATGAGAACAGAAACATATTTATCGTGCTTGGTTAAATCTAAGTGCAATGTTGCCATGCCATAATCAGCAGTATGATAATAGTTAATAGCCTTTTCGAAAGTGAGCGCACGGAATTGAGGAATTTCTTGTCAAGTTAATATTTGTATTGGGGTAGTAGGTTCAGTGTATGGCTTCATATCGTGGAGGTGTTGTGGTATAATGGTTCATTAAATTGACTCTCAATGCAAAGTTTGAGGTTCAAATCCCAGCGCAGCACTTAGTCCTTTGGCCAGATGTTTTGCGACTCTCCACCTGGTACGTACCTGGCAACTGGCCTTATCTTAATTACAGGGCCCTTGAACCTTGAAGAATTACTCTCCCAAAAGCGTGAACGCTGTCCTGGAGAGGGCTGTGCTGTGTTGCGTGCTGTTGGTGATGTGCTGTTGGTGGTTGTTCTCCGTGCACTATATACAATGTGCAGGGTGCAGTGTGCAGGTGGTGCAGGTGTGTCCCCCGTTACAACATCTTCAGGGGCAGGGGCGGCGCCATAGTCTGTATGGCGGGAAGAACAATGTTGATGCTGATGATGATTCACTGGGTAAACAAATTATCATCAGTTATTATTATTATTGTTATTATCATCATATTTTTATTGCTGATATTATTATAATCATTACTATTATAATTGTTACTAATGTGCCTCTTGATTTAACTTTAGTATTCGGGTTCTATCTATAATATAATATTTAATAGAATTTCACCATCTTTCTGTTACATTGTTTATGTACGTTTGAGACATTCGGAATGAAGTACATTCATCTCGTGTCTGCATTGCAAACTTTTTGTAAGTTTTGTGGTAAGGTACTCTTGAACTTGGTTGCATACGACAGGGAAGATATATACTTTGTGGTTTTCAAAGCATTGCGGAGATGAAACCTTATTAATTGACTTCAGGAGAAAAAAGAAGAAGCTTGGAATGACCTTCGTTTATATCCCCCCTTTTCACTTTTCACTCTATTAAATATTATAGTATGTGCAATCAGCTGGTACAACATGAACAAACTAGTAAATGATCCGCATCCATGGCGAGCTGCGTAAACTTAGTGGAGTAATGGTGTGACAAACACACACACAATGAACGGACGAGTCCATTGTGATCTCGAAGGGTAATGAGTCTGAAAATGATGTTTCATTGATGAGGGACGAGGCACGAGCACTGGTGTAGGGTAGTTTGCAGGCACAAACCCTGGTCAGTCGTAAAAGAGAGTCTGCACTATAAGACTACCACAGGCCATCTACTATAGCTGCTCCTGATATTGATACAATCATGTTGTTGTTGTTTTAGTTTATAGGCATTTGTCATTCAGAAGTGAATATTTACGCCTCTTCTCTTAGGGTTTTTTCCCCTTTAAAATTATATATATATTTTTTTAAATATATAGATTTGGATAAATTGGATTTTTAAAAGTTAAACTGTTTATGTTGAAGAATTCAGTGGCTGGCGAGCAAAAGGCCTATCGGCTATATAGGACGCCCAAGGACCAGCTCGGACACGGTACATTGTGTCAAGTTTCTCAACTCAGCCTAATGCTGAGCCTAGGCCCTCCGACATCCACCAATAAGTCTAGTCGTCTCCACCGCGTTTCTTCAATATTTTGTCCGAAAAACAATAAGAAAAAGAACATATACATGAAGATTCTAAACGATTATATAGGCAGTTCTCTTTTCTATATTATTATTTTGTTTTTCACTCTTCTTTCTCTTCATGTATCACTCACTATAAAAAAGTGAAACTTCTTGGGCTCAAATACTTATGTGCGGTGCAAGGTGGTTAGCAGGGGTACAAGTGTACCCTTTTAGTTCTAACTACGAAGTTGACCAGAGCCTGCTGGTGGTTAATGTCTGTGGACTTCAGGAGTATTGGGATTACTTTTTCATTTTTTATGCCAGATTCTGTAATGAGCATGGCTCTCTCTATAAGGAAGAGCGGGCACTTGCATAAGTAATGGTTGATCGTTTCATTTTCATGCTCACAATTTGAACAATGACCGGTCTCATGTTGATTCAGTAGGTAGCTGGACTAGGCTTCTCTCAAGGCACAATGATTTTTTGATAAAGTGTCAAATTAGGGTCTGTGCTTGCAGAATAGGTGTAGGGTGGGGAAAGGGCATGGGGGCTGCACCCCCAAAACACTTTGATATTCGCCCCTACTTACGAATAGGCTATTTTCGTCCCACAACCAATATAACCAAATTAAATGCAAATGCCTTGGGGCTTATACTAAACACTCGGGTCGCGGCGCGCTGGAAAACACTCGGGTCACGGCTAGCTGCTTCCAACTTCGTTTAAAAGTAAATTCCCCACGCACCCCCATTGAAAAATGATTAAAAAACAGTCGCTAATCTAAAATAAGAATTTACCAGCGTGAAGGGCCGATTTGAAGACACTATTACAAAAAATAATGGCCCAGCTAGCCGTGTTTTCCAACGCACCGCGAACCGAGTGTTTAGTATAAGCCTGCCTTCATGCCTCAGTTACAAATTATTTCAGTCACCTGTTCATTTTGGAAATAATTGTATTTTAGTTGTCAGCCGTAATATGTGTTCTACATTGCCATAGAACATCATCTTCACCTTTAAGTTTAGGTTTAAATGTAAATCCCAACTCCCTGGACGGCAACAGAAATCGTACATAATTATGTTGGAGCAATAACGGCCCCTTCTGGGGAATGGAAGAAATACAGTTGAATAATACAACTACATGTATAATGTTAAAAAATGATAGTTAAAAAAACCCAGAAAATCTTTAAAAACAAGAACATCTTTGGCAGCGAACAACAAACGAATCGTTCGTTCGTGTCTCCTTAGATCAAGATAGTTATGTAAAGTCCCTTAATTAAATTAAATTAAATTAAATTAAATTAAATTAAATTAAATTAAATTAAATTAAATTAAATTAAGTTCTGTCATCGCCCGTTTGCTGCTATGGCCGTTTCATGAACAGTGACCAGGTCTTCATCTGTGCAACCCGTTCCGCCGCACTGCAAGATGTGGTCCATCGTCTTTTCGAGTCTCTCTTCAAATGAAGGCTAGCTTTAAGATATACTTAAAAATACATAATACCCTATATCTCAACTGGCAGTACTAACACTACTTTATACAAGTATGTACACTATGATACTAAGAACGACAACAACACATTACACCAAAAGTCTGACTATTAAATAGGAAATGACTAATTATTAGCAGGGAGCGGATTAATTGTATCGTGACAAAAGATGGTGCTAGAGTACTATTACACACGGCCAGAGCTATTCTGACTGCAAATTCAATCGCAATTACTTTACAAAAAATGCTGATTTACTGACGTTACGCTTTCGAGATACAATCATGATTTGGGTGAAATCACTCTTAGTCGCTTAGGGGCACGTTTAGTAATGAGAGAAAAAAGGGGTCACACTTATCGAAAGGGATAAGTCACTTATTAGAACAGAAAATAAGCACGTGGCAAAGCACAACGGGTAATTATCAGAGGTGAGAATGGGGCAATCCTTACACCTACACAAAAAAGCAAATTTGCAGTTTTGAAGACAGTTCAACTTGGTCTTAAATGGCGATCTTTATACTTTTGTGTTATATACTTTGATGACGTCATCGCAAAGTTATCGCAAAAATGATGGATTTACTATGCATTATATTATATATAACAAAACGTTTTAGGCTTGCAGTACAATTTGCACAGATGACAATGGTTTCAGAATGAATGCAATGAAATGCCCTTTTGAATGACACCAAATACGGTTTATTTCACGCAGAAATGCCCGGCAGCCAAACACACACACACACACACACACACACAAAAAGGGTTCTAGAAAAAGATTTCATGGCGTTTTAGGGTCATGCATGGCACCCATGCTTTAACTCTTGCGAAAATACTAATTAATAAGATGCGGGTGGATGCCAGGCGAATTTTTTACTAAAAATGTCATAAAATTGTAATTTCTATTTTTTTGACCAAATATATTTTTTCTTTAAAATTATGGAATTTACTAATGTAGAACGCTGCAAAAAAAGAAAAGTTCTTGTAAATTCAGGTTTTCTCAATCTATTCAACATTAGCCTAGCCCTCTTAGCCCAGTTAAAAGTCCTCTTTGGCTCAGGCATAGCATATTGTATAACTAAGTGCAGAAATGTAGTTATTAACGTTTTAGGGTTTTCACTTAATTCCTGAATTACATTATGATACATTTATATGTGTAAAATCTTGTTAAGGGTGGCGGACTTGAATATCAGGTAAAGTGTCATAAACAGAAAATAAAATAGTGTTTCCTTGTTTCACTTCAGTTATATGTCTGGTCAAATGGTCTCGTATATTATTTTAGTGAGGAATGTTTGTATCAAAGCGAAACGAAGTAATAACCAAATTTAGACATGCTTCAACTTCAAATAGTTTTTCATCGTAATTTTACTCTAAAGAATCTATTAGACGAGCATGAGTTTGAGCTTCTACGCACCCGGCACGCTCGTAAGTTTACCATCATTGATCGGTTATTTTTTGTCTTTAATGTTGAACCTACAGAGTACGTGAACATCATTGCAAATGATTTCAATCAAAGTACATTTCCTTTCAGAATGTTGCTTTCAAATGTGTTTTTCTTTCTCCTTCACCCTTGTTACAAACCCAGCTGTATGAAATATCATATTTCACCTACGATACTGTGACATGATATAAAAAGTGTAACAGGCCGTATATCATGGTATGACTGATGGGGATCGGACATAGATTTATGTGGTTTCCAGGCAAAGTCACTATTTGGCTCTCTCTCTCTCTCTCTCCCTCTTTCTCGTTCTCTCTCTCTCTCTATCTCTCTCTTTGTGTTAAAAAGGTCCAGGGTCCATGACCATGAGTAAACCCATATCGTTTACATAATATAAACTAAAACTAAGAAGAAGAACAACAACAAAACACTATACACACAATAAGTTCTATAACACAATGTTTTTAATTTAGCCTCCTTCCTACATGATGTATTAATGACACAATTATTTCATGGCTATCGTAATGTTACAGAATATTAAAATAATCCCTCTTATACGTCAACATGTTCAATCAGACCATGTCGTTCATGTCAATGATAGTTGAGTTTCGGTATAGAGGGCGCTGTACATTTTTTTTTTTGGGGGGGGGGGGGGTGAGATAATGACAAACTGAGTGTCAACTTCGAAAGAGCATACAATATAGATGACAACACCCTTTATGTTTGCTCAAAATCGGTTAAAAAACGGCTGAAATATCCATAGATATGACCTTTTCTAATATTTGTGGGGCTCCACAAATATTCGCTAATTTTGAACCAGCCGTTGAAAGACAACAAAATGCTTACACTTTTCAAACAAATGTTTTTAATTAGTTGTTGATGGTATTTCTATTTAACCATTATTTTAACACAACATAACATGCATAATTTTATTATTAAAAATGGTTGAAACCAATGACTTTTTAGAGAATGCCCACATGTAGTTTAGCGGCTCTCTTAATTGTCAACAGGATTATTACTAAGTCGTTTGTAATTTGTGTATACCTTTCGAGCATGATGCAGCTATGAGAATTCGTTTGAAATGTAATGGTGCAGATTTTGGATTCTCACATTTAGTTTGACCAAAAATGTACTCTCCATATCAAAACTCAACTATTCCTATATCAATCTTAAGTTGATTCTCCCTTCCGCTACAAGTTAAGAAAGTAATTGCCCACAAAGTCATTGGCAGACTAAAATATAATAATGAGTCTTGCAGGAATTTCCATCTCCACAAACACATAAATCATTCTCAATATTCACCTCCATTCTCTCTGTATCCGTTTTCCACTCCACCATATCTCTTTCTCTCTTCGTTTTGATTTACATGTGATTAATCACCTCAACCTGTCATTCACTTCCTCTCCAAATCCATTTTTCTTTCTCTTGATATCATACCGGTGTGTTGGCTCAGTCAGTAGAGCGTCCGCCTCACAACTGGATAGGTCGTGGGTTCGAACCCCGGCCGCGTCATACCAAAAGACGTTAAAAGAGCTACCTTGTTTGGCGTTCAACAATAAGGGATAGAGCAACGTCGATTTGGCGCTGTTCAGTGGCTGCCGGGCTCACGATCAATTGGGCAAAAAGAATTTCCATTTTCGGTTTAATAAAATTTGGAGTGGACAAAAGATTATTATTATTATCATGATTATTATTATTATGTTTTCATCTCTTCCAAGTAATAGTGATAACATTCACGAAGTCAGGTACGCACGTGTAATTAGGGTGGCGGGGTACGAGGTTTCGAAAACATCCGTCAGCCTAAGAGCAGATATCGTTTCAAGAAGAAATATAAATATCTAGCACAGACTATGACAGACTAATGCTATGAAGAAATCAAGAAATACATATTTTTATGCGGACAGTAGCTAGACTCATGACTAGAATAATCAAACAGAAAATCGCCATGGCTCTATAACAGGTCTAAAAAGAAGGGGGTGGTGATTTCAATGCCATTTTGACATAGTACAAATTGTTGTCACTATCTCCCCCCTCTCCTATTGCACGGGAAACATTGTTCATTGTATGACTACATTTCCACGGGCTGTCAGGAGGACACGTTTGACAGTTACATTCGTTTTTATGTTCATATTTCCGGGTAAAAATAATGTCCTAAATTTTCCTGGCTGAAAGAAGAAAATCCCTCTCACTCCATAATTATCTTCTGTAAGTTCGTTTTGAAAAGACAACAGATTGCTACTTTTCAGGATCTCGCATTTCTCATCACTGATTATGCATGTTTAAAAATATTCAAATTAGACGGGGACACCCCGTCCTCCTCCTTTCTCGCTCCATACATCCATAGTTTTGGCCTATTCGTCTAAACTATGAGAAACACGGGTACACATAAATTTTGTTGTAATAAGCCATAATATTCCTTTGACACAGCGTTTTACAATGAAAAGGTGAACTATCATACAGCAATGTGATAATAATGTGTGAAGTATTCAAATGCTATTAAAACATGCACATGTTGTTGTGACTGGCATAATTTACATAAATGTACATAAATGTATATAATTATAAAGCATTAAGCTATATCAACAGTCATGTTCGACATGTTCGATGGCGAGAATTTATACATTTTCAGAGATCGGTATTCTTGAGATAATCTCCTTGACACCGAGAGATTTAAGATACAATGTTGTATTAAAAAAGACACTGAGAAAAAACCTTAATATTACCTCGAATTATCATTATAGCTTCTCGGGTTATGTTCCAAATCTTAATCTACAGAAAAATTCGTTGATAAAGAGGTTTCATGTACATGGCTTTTTGGTTGCCTTGAAGAGATTCACTTCTCCATAAATACTTAACTAACACTTATCGGCGCACACTACACGATCCGGCTGCGATCTGTTTATTGAAGAAGTAAGCTTGAAATCTAATCCCCTAAAAGTTAGATTCTATTAATCCATGAATAATCAAATCCTCAAACATTTTACATGTTGAAATGTTCATATAAAATGCTGTTGTAAATTCTTCCAAAATCGATCGCAGTCATATCGTGAAGTGTGCGCTAAGCCTTAGAGTAATGGGAATCAGTAAGTATAAACCTTTAAATGCAAATTCTCTCATTCAGCAAATGGTGATTGTAATTCTAATATTGAAAAACAGAGAGAAACTGCGTTACAAGTATTATACAGTAGGCTTGCGGGTGCACCATGTGAGAGAGAGAGGGAGGATTGAGGAGTCCTGAAAAGGACTCTCTGTAATCTTCCTGGAATGTTTTATAGTCCTGAAAAGGACTATTGGTATAGTCTTGAAAAAGACTGTTGGTTATCTTTCTTAGCTTATGGTTCTAAGGAGAACTATAGCGCTTGGAGAGAATGAGGGCGGGAGTAGCTCGACGTTTCGAACACTCCTGACGACGGATAGTCAACCTGTTCGAAACGTCGAGCTACTCCCGCCCTCTTCCTCTCCTAGCGCTATAGTTCTCCTTAGAACTATAAGCTAAGAAAGATAACCAACAGTCTTTTTCAAGACTATACCAACAGTCCTTTTCTGGACTACAAAACCCTCAAGAAAGATTACCGAGAGTCCTTTTCAGGACTCCTCAATCCTCCCTCTCTCTCACATGGTGCACCCGCAAGCCTACTGTATAATCTACATCACCATACAAGCCGACACTTACAAGCATACACGTATTATAAAGATTTGCATCCAACCATGTCATAAAACCATCATACCACGATGATACACGTTAATTCTATGATTGCCAATTATCTATCCGATTTTCTTTCAGATTAAAGTTTCAATGTAAATCTTTAACATAAACAAGAACAAGAACATCAGAAACAATAATGCTAATGGCGATGGTGATGATGATGATGACGACGATGATGATGTTAACAATGATAATAATAATCATAATGATAATATTAATAATAATAGTACAATGATAATAATACTGATGATAGTGAAGACAATTATGTATAACAGTAACAATATTAGTAGAGCGATTAATATACTACTACTATGACAACTACTACTACTACTACGACGACAAACACTTTCTTTACTTTCTCTAGGTTCCTACATGACTGTTATGCTACTCGTTTGGGATCAAGTCATTTGTCCTTAGATTAATGGTCAGATTTTTGGTCAATTCATTCCAGAAACATTCTTGTCCTCTTGCGTCCTCAGTCCAGTGGATATAGGGTCTGCCATCATTAAGATACAACCTCGCCAAGAATGGCATTTCGTCATCTGGGATGTCTTCGAGGAAGACCACGATTACAAATTCAGTCAAAGTGTCACTCACGTGGTCCATGGCCGTCCGGAACTTGAGTAAGAACCAGCGGTCTTGCACAGCAGCTCTGCTAAGCACTATGATGGTCTTGTAACTGTGGCTCACCACGTAATCAACGGAATCTAAATAATGCATACCCAATACGAGGTCTTCGTCACCGAAGACGTTCCTCTGAAACTGTGGTAGCCGTTCTCCGAGAGCCGGTCGGAGCTGTTCGCGAATCCATTCTTCGTCATCTTCGCCATCGTCGTAGAAAATGATGTTCACGTCAAACTCGTAGTCATTGTGGTCTCGAGCGTCTCGCATCTCTTTATAGCCCACTGCGGCCAGTTTTAAGAGAAAGAGTTTGTACCTCAACTGCCATCGGAAGTGATACAACAGCACGCTGGTTACAACCAAGCCAATGGAGGCAAGGGGAATCAGAAACAATAGACCATTTATTATACAGAGTTCATTTGGATCAACATCAAGCAGGGGTTTCTCACGAAAAGGCTCCAGAGATTCTGACGAACAAATAGTTTTGTCCTTGTCTATCAGGTGTATAGGTTTATTTATCCAATCAATAAGCCACTTTAGATCACAGTTACAATCAAATGGGTTCATTGATAGATCAAGTGAAGAAATGGAGGAAAAAATCGGCTTGAATGTCTTTTGATTAAAGCGCGTTAATTTGTTGTCGGCCAAAGAAAGATTTGTGAGATTCCGGTTATTTGAGAACATTAGCTCATCCAAGTATATGATCTGGTTTCCTTCAAAGTCGATAATGTTTACTTGACCCAACCCCGACAATACATCATCATGAATATGCTGGATGTTGTTTCCTTTCAAACTCAACTTCTGAAGCGATTCCAACCCCGAGAAGACAAGAGGATGTAGATTTCCAATTTGGCAATATTCTAGATTTAGCTCTTGTAAAACAGAGAGTTGCCGGAATATCCCTGGCGGTAAAAAACTCGGGAAAAGGTTTCTACTCAAATCCAAATGATTAAGACCCAATAATCCATCGAAAAGAGACACGTTTCCATTCCATATGTTATTCGTAATGTCAAGCCCAGCGTATTTCATGTCTAACTTAACAAGAGAATGTAAATGTTTAAACGAGGCTGGTCCGATATGAACCCCGATCTCTAACGGATTAATAGAGTTAAGGAAAAGTGATCTTAATATTGGGGTGTTCAATTCCAAATTTGTATATAATTGACATCCGGACAAATCAATGGTTTGAATATTGTCAAGTCCCGAAAAGGCCGTCAGCTCAAAGACACCAAGTAGTCTGTTATAGCTCATGTTTAAGAAAGTTAAATTTCCTAAACCCCGAAATACAGATGCAGATATGTTTGTAATCATATTACCGGATAAGTCTAACTCCGATAAGTCAACTGTCCAAGTCTGGTTTTGAGGATTTATTTGTTTTACTTGGTTGTTGTTGATTATTAGTACCTTTAATGCCTTCATGCCCTCGAAAAAGTCTGGTTGAATTATGTCGATGGGGAGTTCGTTATGATTGAAAATTAATTTTTTGAGTTTTGTTAAATTTGAAAAGACCAAAGGATGGACGCTTTTAAGTCTGTTGTTTTCTAAGTACAGAAGAGAGAGAGAAGAATCGCGCAGTGGATCAAAGAAACCTTCAGGAAACGCACCGACAGAGCCTTTCTGGATAATAAGCTCATCGATGTCTGATTTTGAGATTCCGAGGATGATGTTCGTTAACACCTCGTCACTCAAAGGGTAGCCACCTAGCATCAGAGAGCGAACATGTAATGATGCGATCACATCAGGGTCTACGGATTGGATTGGGTTTTGTATAAGATTTAGAATAGTAGTGTTGCACACAAAGGTGAAATCTCCCGCCGTAAGGTGTTTTATTTGATTAGTAGTCATGTATACCTGGTCGGCCATGCCACAATAACTCACATTGATGAAGGAGAGCCGGTTCATGAACAGAACAACAGTATCTAGGTGTGGACTCCATTTTAGAATGTCATTGGGGAGCGACTTCAAGTTTGTTGACGTTAAATCGAGCATGGAAAGCTGTGAAGACATCATAAAGACGCCTGTTGCTGGAAGCACAAGCTGCTGGTTCATCAATAGAGACAGGTTAATTAAGCCCTTTAGGGGGTAAAAAGCGCCCGATTCTATCGATCTTACATCGTTGTGAGAAATGTCCAAGGAGTTAATTAGAGGGTATACTTCAAACGAGGAGTTCAAGAGTTTGGTGATATTGTTATGAGACAAGTCAAGCACCTTGGTATCATCAGAAAGTTTTTGGGGAACTGTATCCAGGCCTTTATTGCTGCAAGAAGCTTTTTTCAGTTCAAGATTCTGATCGCATCCATGGAAAGATTTGTCTATGTCCAGTATTAAGGATATCATCGGCGAATCTCCATCGTGTCGATGTACAGATTGAAAGGACGAGCTAACGATGAGACACGCGACGAGCAATGGGTATAAGATTGAGCCGTTTGCCATGACGTCAATATATCACCTCTGAAATAAGAAGGGTACACCTTTGTCGGATGATAATGTCGTGGGTAAACTTCCAATGAAGGAAAGTGTAGACGTGGTGTATTTTTAGTTCATCGTTTTATTTTGTCATCAGACGAAACCAAAACAAAGCCCTGCAAGAAAGAGAAGAAAATCAATCAATTAATACTTCAGTCATTTATAATATTGATGAATTTAAATAAACAGATTTTGTTGAATAACAATCAATATTGTCATAACATGAAATATAATTTCCATCAGCTAGTAACGCTGACACATGATCTATTAAGCATCGGAAGTCTGTACCTCAATCCACAGACCACAATGGGATAATTGAGTCAGAACTTCGAGAAAAAATGCTCTGTACGGCCATGCATTATTGCATTTTCTTTGTGTTTTTTTATTTATGGAAACTGCCCCCTACCCTAGAGACCGCTGCGTACCGTCATGATTCAGTGACAAAGCAATGGCCTCGTAACTGTGAGGCCCCAGGATAAAAACCGTGTCGATGTGCTATATTAGTGCCCTTTTGTGGGGCATTAATCCTCATTACTGTCATTTATGACTTAGGGGCATTGGTCTCCTAGTTGATAAGCATAGTAGCATACACATGCTTTAGTAGTCACGCAAAACACACATTGGCAAATTATTATTCAATAACATCTGAGAATGTATACTATTATCTAGATCTATTAGGAATAAATTATTTTAAAAATAATTCCATAAATTGGGGTAAAACAAAAATATTCCAACTATATGAGCGACAGTGTACTTTGGCACATGCTCCTTTTCTTTCTTGAAAAGTTTCCCCTTTTTTCTCATCATTAAACGCGCACTAGCTAATTTCAAGAGCAATTTCCCCCAATTGCCCCCTCGCACGCATCTATACATGATGTACTTATGTTACTTATCAAAGGTCTGTTCAGTCTTCCGTTATGAGAATGTGCTTATAATCCCATTTGGATTGGTTTTTTCCCCTCTTTATAAGATGTAATTTTTCGCACAGCGACCTCACACATCTTAAACAATTTTCCTCGCTCGCAAACAATTTTTTAGACAATCAACTGCAAAGCATGATGCTTAAGCAATGTCTTGTAGGGTGTATAAATTGAAACAAATCGTCCTTGTTTTCACGAAGTGACGGTAGTGAGGAAAATCGTAACGCAAAGTGAATGCAATTTTTTTTCACTACCGTCACTTCGTGAAAACAGCGACGAAATATTGAAATCATCCCTGATAACTGTAATCACAATGTAGGGGTATTTACCAATGTCTAAAAAATTGTATATTTTCACTTTGAGATTTCCCTTTGTAGGTGCCCTTTTTTCCAGAAAGTGCCCTTTTTTCTTGGTGCCCCCTCCCCACTTTGGAAGTCGCTCGACAGCCCTTGTTTGTTACCCAATTGGCGCATGAATTGTTAGTTCCAGAAACAAAATGCATGGAATTTGTAAGAGTTGTAGGGTTGGGGGAAGGTTCTTTTCATTTCTTTATTATACCAAACGTTTACGTATTTTCAGATGAAGTAATGATTATACCACGGCAAATGAGATTGTTTTTGTTTAAATTATAATTAGCCGACTTTTTCGGAAAACGAGGAGATTTATGTCTCTGATGGGATCATCTAGAGGCTATGCCTACGATGTTTGAAATGAATCGGGATAGAGGAAGGGACGTAAATAGGGCTCACAAGCACAGCGTGTAAAACGAGTGGGATTTGGGGTGAATGAAGAATACGTCATGACGCGTGATGTGGCCCAGAGAAAAAGAAATGATCAGATAATGTGATGGAAAATGAATTATTTAAGCGTTGCCAATTGCGTTGATGCCTTTTTATATGATGCGCAATTTGAGTGGAAAACACTCCAAGTACAGTGTACATGTGCCGTACGTACATAAGGCAATTTTCACAGGTATTAGTAGTCCATGGGCCAATAAATGAATAAGCCCCAACCCCTTAGACATAATCTTAAATTTAGTATTTTCATTATAACATTTAGCTATCAGAATGTTCTTGTATGCCCTAAAGTTTGAGTTCGGTGTGACAACTAGGACTATTACCATGGTAACGGACCAAGAACCTTAGAATTATAGAAAAGGTCATAAATTTGTAATTTAGAAATTTAAAAACAAATTCAAAACATGCTCATATTTAGATTTAAAGCTTCTCACTTGATTATGCATGTACCAATCATGTTTAATTTTTTTGTTTTGTTTAGGTCCCCAAAGAATCGACTCAGCCAGAAGGGGGGGGGGGGTAAGGTCAACTTTTAAGGTCAGCCATTTGTATATATATATATATTTTTAATTTTATTATTATTTTTTAATTGTAATAACAAACAAACAAAACAAAAAATTGGCCCGGGGGGCATGTCCCTATTTTTCGGTAACATTTTAGCGAATTTAGGGGTGATTTTAACATATCTTTGGGCGGCCGGGGGGCACGTGCCCCCTGTGCCCCCCTGAATCCGTTCCTGGGTGGTGGATGTAACCACCACGGCCATTGCCGTGGTTTATAATCGGTTACACATCAATAAAACACTGAATTCTATAAATACCACATATATTTGTAATTGAACAATATAAAGGCAAATGAAAGCATCTAAATCAAAATATTTGAGCTTCCAGTTTGATTGCAAGGTAGTCTGGTCCATTTAAGGTCACGATGTTGTTATCATTGAAAAGTTATAATGAAAAATTACAATTTGTGGAAAAATAATGCTATAGCTTTTAATTCACAAACCGTTTGAAGTTTTCTTTTGTATATCAGTATACCACACCGTTTCACTCATATCCTACAGCGAATATAAACATACTGCAACAGCGGCAACTCATGCTGGGAGGAGTGGTACACAGGGGCACATGCTCGTCCCCCCCCCCACAAAAACTAGTTTTTTCACGTAATTTACGAACTATTGTCCCCTTTCCATGTTATATGATAAGGCCTAGTATCGAATGTAAGTATTAATTGATTGATAAAAGACTTAAGAGATTATTAATCATTTAAATGATAATTTCGTTGCAGTAGAATAGAACTTTCAGCTGCAGATACTGTCAAAACTAAAAATCAATGTAAATAGGTCGAACAGAGGAAAAGAGACAAACAAAATAGATGCTCGGTATATCATGTGTATCATAATACTTTGCATGTGACTAACCTGAGATTCTCATGCAATAATCGCGTAATGTGAAATTATTATTGAAGACAATTAAAATTTAGTCAACATTCCATGATAACTATTCTGATTTTTACTTGACCTTTGGCACCTATAAATGACATTAAATTACAAAATAAACATCAGAAGAGAATTAAACTCCCTTCAGAAGCTGGGAATAGACCTATCATGCATCATAAAGGAACATTGGGCTCACAAGTTTATGCAAATTGCCCAACATTATGCCCGAATGTTGAAATTGTTCTCTAACGACATGAAATCACGAATCATCAGCTTGATCATCAACAACAACAACAAAAAGTCTTCAACTGAAAGACTTATTTTAGGTTTATTAAATGCAAGTCCACTGTCCAACCGGGGATCTTTTTTTTTTTTTTTTTTTTTTGGGGGGGGGGGACCACTTCGAACAAGATGATTTTCCATAAGTTAACAGAGCCAAAATGCCTTATCCTTGCCGAGGTATAGACTTAAGAATTTATAAGACATGCTAATGTGGGTATAATCCACCGTCCAATCATTCTCATAATACTAATAACATTAAGTAAATTTGTTTATGATATTTACTAAGGATTAGGGTTACTGCACAATATGCATGGATTGTATGTGAATCTATTCCGACGAGGTTGTATAGCAGCTATAATATTTTAATAATAATAATACATACATACGATTGACAATCAAATGCTCAAGGCGCAGCTTTCGCAAAAGATGAAATACATGATATATAGACACAAGTGCGATAGAAAAGGTATGGACATGAAAGGTAATGGTAATCAATAAAATTAAAGGTTAAATTAAACATATATTTCTTAAGATTATTTTTGCTTGGATCAACAAAATGTAGATGTAACGAGCAAAAAATGGCATATTATACTCACTGTTTGCCTAGATCCTGCTAATAATAAAATTAAAGGTTAAATTAAACATATATTTCTTAAGATTATTTTTGCTTGGATCAACAAAATGTAGATGTAACGAGCAAAAAATAGCATATTATACTCACTGTTTGCCTAGATCCTGCTAAATGCGAAATGAATCGTGGAATTCGAGTCGAGTCCTCTCCTCAGAAATATTTATCCAATGATAGCCCACCTAAAATAATTCACACATAATCTTAATTCAAATAAAAGCAACTAGCATCAAGTGATATGAGAGGTCTCTTCTAGAACGTCTTATAAAGGCGTTTACAATGTCTATTTCGCAAGATAAGTGGAGAGTTTGTCTCTGGCTCATGAATCCGGTTTGACAGATGCCAAAACGTACAGTGTGTCGAAGAAAATGATCTAGAAATCAATATAATGCAGTTTTCCTTTGCACAAATGTGCTTCGTTCCATCAGATTTTCAAGTAGAAGTGACGGATAACCCGTATGAAATGAAAGACATAGGCTGCGTGAGTCTGTATTTCATCGTCTGGTGACGTGCATTGAGCAGGTACCTAATGCAAGTCAGTTGGATCATGTAGTAAAATATAACACGAGACCAGAGGAAAAAACATATAACTACAGCTAACCAATCAAACGAGAGAATACATATCTCTCACTCAGTGAGTCGGTCCTGATGGGCATTGTGATGCAAAATATACCATGTGATAAAGTGGCATGGGCGGTCCGCTCAACGAGTGGAAACTTTAGTCTGTTCCCAGACAGAAAAGAAACTACTTTAATTGACAATGGGGGAGGGGGAGGGGAAAGGAGACTTCAATATATATCAACTGCCATTGCATCTGAGTACTTTTCCGCGAATCTATACAGTTCAATATCTTCTGTTGACAATGTAAACAAACGTTATTGGGGGGGGGGGGGGGGGTGTTGAAGGAATGCCTATCTTTGGTTGCCTAGTCATCTAAAAATAAGGAAATTAATACTTAAATTAGGAACTTAAACTCAACGATAATTGCCCCCAAAATGTTTTAAAAATCATTTATGAACTTCGAATGAGGCAGAAAGAAAAATATCGAAACGTAGTGTAGGCCTTACATTGTATCTTCTTTTCAATTTGTTGTCCACAGCCATGTTTTTTGTGAGTGTGCGAGAGGCGTGAAGGGGAACGCATTGCTGTGTATGTGTGTGTTGTGTGTGTGTGTGTGTGTGTGTAGGCGCGTTTGTAGGGGGAAAGGGTTGGCCTTAACCCCCTTAACTTTTTATGTGTATGTTTTTGAGGAACCCCCTTTTCTTTGTATTAACAAAAATAATAATAATAATAAAAAAAAATTAAAAAACGGGGGTAATTGATGACCCCCAAAACCCGACCTTACCTTCCCCCCCCCAACAAAACGAAATATCAATCGGCCAAATTTTGGGACACACAAAAAAAATGTGCTCTAACCCCCCCCCCCCAGCCATGTTTTTGTGAGTGTGCGAGAGGCGTGAAGGGGAACGCATTGCTGTGTATGGGTGTGTGTGTGTGTGTGTATGCGTGTGTGTTGTGTGTGTATGCAGGCGCGTTCGCAGGGGGGGGGGGGGAGGGTTGGGTTTAACCCCCCTTAACTTAACGGCTGCCAATATTCAAGTGAAGTTTCTTCAGACTTCTTTACCACCTTTCTTTTTTCTGTTTCTGCCATGCCTTCTCTCTCTCTGTCTCTGTATATTATATACACACATTGTGTATTTCCTCCTGCTTATACTCTTCCTTTCTTCAAAACTTCTCTTACCTCTCTACTTTAATCCCTTCATTCTTGTTTTCTCACTTTCTTTACCCATCTCTCCTCATACATATTTCCCTACTCCTTTCACACTTTCTTTTGTCTCAACAAAATGTATCAAACCCCTACGCATTCTAAATTGTTATTACTTGATGACAAGCTTTATGACACTGGACCCTGGTTTCTTTTCTTTGTCTATTAATGTGAGCACTTGAAGAAAACGTGAGAACCTGAAAATTATGAGATAGAAAGTGATGAAAATTTCGAGTACCTGAAAACTAGCAATCTCTTGTCTTTTCAAAATGAACTTAAAAGATGATTGGTACTACAAAATCGGAGAAATGAAAAGAGCCATACTAAAGGTTTACGATTTGCACTCATTAGAATAAAACGCAAGAATGAAACAGAAAGCCGAAATCGAACAATATAAACGGAAACTTACGGAAGATAGTTATGGAGTGAGAAGGTTTTCTTCGTACAGCCATGGAAATTTAAGACATTATTTTATTTTTAAATTCTAGTCACGCTAGCTACTGCCCGCTTAAAAGCATTTATTTCTTGATCAAAATCTTCATAGCATTTAAAGAAGAGCCAAAGTAAGGCCTACATTACGCTTCTTTATTTTTCTTTCTGTCTCATTCGAAGTTCATAAATGATTTTTAAAACATTTAGGGGGCAATTATCGTTGAGTTTAGGTTCCTAATTTTATTATTAATTTCCTTAGTTTTAGATAATAATAAATAGATACATGTATACAAATTATTATCAAAATAAATTCGAATCCAAAACAAATTGAAACATATTCAAAAAGTGACTGGAAAACCAAAAACTGGCATTCCCTCAACACCCCCCCCCAAAAAAAACAACATTTTTTTACATTCTCAACAGAAGATATTGAACGAATTGTATAGATTTGCTAGAGGAGTATATTTAAATGATTGAATTGTGGGAAAAGTACTCAGATGCAATGGCAGTTGATATATATTGAAGTCTCCTCTACCCTCCCCCTCCCCCATCGGCAATTAAAGTAGTTTCTTTTCTGTCTGGGAACAGACTAAGGTTTCCACTCGTTGCGCGGACCGCCCAGGCCACTTTATCACATGATATATTTTGCATCACAATGCCCATCAGGACCGACTCACTGAGTGAGAGATATGTATTCTCTCGTTTGATTGGTTAGCTGTAGTTATATGTTTTTTCCTCTGGTCCCGTGTTATTTTACCACATAATCTAACTGACTTGCATTAGGTACCTGCTCAATGCATGTCACCAGACGGTGAAATACAGACTCACGCAGCCTATGTCTTTCATTTCATACGGGTTATCCGTCACTTTTACATGAAATCTGATGGAACGAAGCACATTTTTGCAAAGAAAATCTGCATCATCTTGATTTCTAGATCATTTTCTTCGACACACTGCATGTTTTGGCATCTGTCAAACCGGATTCATGAGCCAGAGTCAAACTCTCCACTTATCTTGCCAAAGAGACATTTTAAACACATTTATAAGATGTCCTAGAAGAGACATCTCATGTCACTTCTTGCCAGTTACTGTTATTGGAATTAAGATTATGTGTGAATCCTTTTAGCTGGGATTGGATAAATATTTCTGAGGAGAGGACTCGACTCGACTTCCACGATTCATTTCGCATTAGGAGGATCTAGGCGAACAGTGAGTATAATATACCATTTTTTACTCGTTACATCTAAATTTTGTTGATCCAAGCCAAAATAATCTTAAAAAATATATGTTTAATTTAGACTATAATTGATTAACATTACCTTTCATGTCCGTACCTTTCCTATCGCACTTGTGTTTATGTATCATGTGTTTCATCTTTTGCGAAAGCTGCGCCTTGAGCATTTGACTGTCAAGAGGATTGTCAAATCGTATGTATGTATTATTATTATTAAAACATTATAGCCGCTATATAAGCTCGTCGGAATAGAGTTACATACACTCCATGCATATTGTGCAGTAACCCTGATCCTTAGTAAATATCATAAACAAATTTACTTAATGTTATTAGTATTATGAGAATGATTGGAAGGTGGATTATACCCACATTAGCATGTCTTATAAACTATTAAGTCTATACCTCGGCAAGGATAAGGCATTTTGGCTCTGTTAACTTATGGAACATCATCTTGTTCGAAGTGGTTCCCCCCCCCAAAAAAAAAAAAAAAAAAAAATCCCCGGTAGGATAGTGGACTTGCATTTAATAAACCTAAAATAGGTCTTTCCGTTGAAGACTTTTTGTTGTTGTTGTCGTTGATCAGGGTGATGATTCGTGATTTCATGTCGTTAGAGAACAATTTCAACATTCGGGCAATGTTGGACAATTTGCATAAACGTGTGAGCCCAATGTTCCTTTATGATGCATGATAGGTCTATTCCCAGCTTCTGAAGGGAGTTTAATTCAATTCTGATGTTTATTTTGTAATTTAATGTCATTAGGTGCCAAAGGTCAAATGAAAATCAGAATAGTTATCATGGAATATTGACTAAATTGTAATTGCCTTCAATTATAATTTCACATAACGCGATTATTGCATGAGAATCTCAGGTTAGTCACATGCAAAGTATCATGATATACATGATATACCGAGCATCTATTTTGTTTGTCTCTTTTCCTCTGTTCGACCTCCTTGCATTGATTTTTAGTTTTGACAGTATCTGCAGCTGAAAGTTCTATTCTACTGCAACGAAATTATCATTTAAATGATTAATAATCTCTTATGTCTTTTATCAATTAATTAATAGTTACAATCGATACTAGGCCTTATCATATAACATGGAAAGGGGACAAAAGTTCGTAAATTATGTGAACAAAAGAAGTTTTTTGTGGGGGGGGGGGGGACGAGCACGTGCCCCTGCGTATCCCTCCTCCCAACCTGAGTTGCCACTGTTGCAGTATGTTTATATTCGCTGTAGGATATGAGTGAAACGGTGCGGTATACTGATATACGAAAGAAAACTTTAAACGGTTTGTGAATTAAAAGCTAGAGCATTTTTTTTCCACAAATTGTAATTTTTCATCATACCTTTTCAATAATAACAACATCGTGACCTTAAATGGATCAGACTACCTTGCAATCAAACTGGAAGTTCAAATATTTTGATTTAGATGCTTTCACTTGCCTTTATGTTGTTCAATTACAAATATATGTGGTATTTATAGAATTAAGAGAATTATTCATGAATGTTATCCAATTCAGTTCAAAAGACTTTATTTCCGTTAAAAAGCGAACAAATATATACATGTGATAAAGTACAGACAGTTTAGAAAACACAATTCATGAGCATTATGTTGAATTAATTTAAACAAACTGTGAAAATGAGTAGTAGGAAAAGGGAGCACCTGTAGGAAGCTTATGTTAGCTTGTTGATTCAGGCGTCCAAATGAATAAAATAATTACACAGATATAATAATATAATAATTAGTATTGCGCATGGATTTTTTCTACCCCTCACCCCTCTTCCACCCCTCCCCTCCCCTTCTTTCTCTCTTATGGTAATTTACAAATTATATTTTATTTAGAAATAGGTATTAAACTAAAACAAATTAAAGGGATAATAGATTTATTTTAAGATTTTTCTTGAATGAGTTTAAGTAAACATATTGTGTGAGAGAGAATGGAAGAGAATTCCATACTGTCGGCCCTGTATATCTAACCGAATGTTGCATGTACTGTTTATCGATATTCCAATGTGTAACTTAAGACTATTTCGAGTATTATATTTATGAATTTTAGAGTTAGTTCGGAACATAATGGCAAGAGATAAAGGTGCATTACCTTTAATACATTTGAATACAAACACAGCATTTTGATATTTATTTAGGCTATAAATATTGAGGGTATTTAACTGTCTAAATAAAGGTTTAGAATGGGCCAAATAATGAGAGTTTGTACAATATCGTAGACAACGCTTCTGAAGTAAAAATAAAGGTTTCAACTTAGAAGGACTTGTATTTCCCTACACGATGTTACCATATGACAAATAAGAGAGAATGAGTGAATTATAAATCATAAACAATACATTTCCTGGTAAATAATACTTCAGCTTTGACAATAATCCTGTAGTTTTACTAATCTTTGTAGAGATCATGGCACTATGGGATTTCCATGACAGTGTTTCATCTATGAGAATACCTAAAAATTGATTATTTGAGACTTTTTAAATAATTTTTTGATCAATATATAATGGTGAAACTTGATTTGTCAATTCTCTTTTGTTGCACTGAGCTGTTCTAAAACGAATACATTTGGTTTTGTCTAAATTAAGCAATAGTTTATTTACCTTTAACCACAGAGATACATTCTTCATGGGTTCATTAAACTGGTCTATTAGTGAGTATAAGTTATCATGGCTTAAAAACAAAGAAGCGTCATCAGCAAACTGTACAAATTTTTAGGAATGAGAAGAGTTGCATATGTCATTTATATATATAAAAGGAAAAATAGGGGTCCTACATTTGACCCTCGTGGAATTCCAGATTTAATCAGTAATTTAGTAGAACTGTATCCATTATATTCAGTAAATTGGTACCTTTGTGAAAAATAACACTTAATCCAATTAAACGCAATACCTCTGATACCATAATTAACTAATTTATTTAAGAGAATGGAAAAATCAATGTTATTAAACGCCTTACTCAGGTCCATAAAGACATCAAATATAAACTGTTTTGAATACAAGGCATTAACAATTATATCATGAACAGATATTAAAGCATGGTCAGTAGAATAATGGGTTCGAAATCCAACTTGATTATCATGTAATATATGATGTTTAGATACAAAATTGTATATACGATCATAGACTAATCTCTCCGTGATTTTTGAAAAGCATGACAAAAGTGATATAGGACGATAATTACCAATAGTGTGCTTATCCCCCTTTTTAAAGATTGGGATAATTTTGGATACTTTTAGTTGTGAGGGGACTATTCCTATTTGGAGATAGAGATTAAAAACATAAGCTAAAGGTTTTGTAATAACATATCTGACATACTTGACAATATCTGGACTAATATCGTCCCATCCACACCACTTTTCATGTTTAAAAGAGTACATTATTTTCAAAATTTCATCTTCATTAATAGGTTTCAGAAATAAACTTTCCTTCATCGGAGATATCATAAAAGAGGAGAAATTTAAATCTTTACAAGTAGTTGCATCAATGGAAGAAGCTAGTTTTGGTCCTAATTGTTAAAATAATCGTTAAAAACACTGGATATCAATTGCGGATCATTTAGTGTTCTTCCTTGGTGTATAAAGTGTTGTGGTAAGATGGGTTTTCATTTTTTAAAATATATTAGGCCTATTAATCAATCGCCATGTTTTCTTGAGGTTAGTTCTACAATCATTAAACCTTTGATAAAAATACATTTTTATTTGCCTTTCTCAATTCAGACAACAGATTCTAATCTTCTTATATTTGTCTTCATTTTCATATGTAGGATTACAGCAAAACCTTTTATAAAGTTTGTTCTTCAATGTTATTTTAGTCAACAAGTTTAATGATACCCATAACTTTTTGTTTTTATTTTTCTTATTACTCCTAACAAAAATGAATGATTCATTATAATGCCTTTGAAAGTTGGAGAAAAAAAATATCATAGGCAACACTGGGATCTTTACTTCTATAAACATCTGCCCATTCTTCAGAAGGTAACTTGCTGAAAAATTACTTCTTTGTGTTATCTTTGATTTGTCTTATTTTCTTTCCCTTATCATACTCATAACATGTTTGAGCATTATTTAGTATTACAAAAATAATTAAGTGTTTTCTTGATGTGTAACCGATTATTAACCACGGCAATGGCCGTGGTGGTCATATCCACCATCAACTTCATGACAAAACAAACAGATTATGATGGCTGAGGGTCTTAGATAACAAGTGTATATTATTTGATATGGGTAATATTCTGCTTTTTTATATATTTTGTGTTGATTATTTACCTTTATTTTTTTATTCACTGAAGTCAACTTCTTTAATATTCAGTTTACATGGCAACGGCCATATTTTGTAAAAGACCGTGGCTTCAAATGATTTATCTCTTTTTTTGTTATAAAAAGACGGTCTGCTAACACTATTATATGATTTTCGTTTGTTTCATCTTGTTGAAGAACAATTGTAGCATTTTCTACAATTAAAATATTTCTTGATCTGTTAACACAGTAACGGCCTAGCAGTCACGTCCATCACCTACTTAATGGCAAACAAACAGATTACGATCGATGAGGGTCCTAGCTAACATAAAATCATCATTTAGACTTATGCAAACATTTATTTAACAATATATTTATTAGTTTCAGGTACTTTTTTTTAATACAAACGTCAATATTTTCTCACTGTTTCCATAGCAACAGCAATTTTTAAACATGACTGGTACATGCATAATCAAGTGAGAAGCTTAAGATATAAATATGAACATGTTTTAAATGTGTTTCTAAATGTTTAAATTACACATTTATGACTTGATCCGTTACCATGGTGATAGCCCTAGTTGTCACACGGATCTCAAACTTTAGGGCAAACAAGAACATTCTGATAGCTAAAGGTTATAACATAAATACTAAATTCAAGATCATGGCTAAGGGGCTTTGGCCTTTTCATTTATTGGCCAATGGAGTAATATTACTGATATTGTTTTCCACTCAAATTGCTTATGTAAAAAAGCATCAACTCGTTTGGCATAGAATAACATTATTTATTTTTCATCACATTATCTGATCATTTCTTTTTATCTGTGTTGCACGAATACATATATTATATGTTTAATCTAGAACGAGTGTTTTAATGAATAGCTTTATGTGTTTTGAAAACTTTTAAATATGATTAGTTTCAATAACCCCTTATTCCGAGTAAATCACCCTTTATGTTTCACTTTTACAATGTCAAATTCCCGTTATAGTGCCATCACTAATATTGTTTATTCTATTTCAATCTGCACAATGTATATAAAGCATATACAAATAAACTTTATTTAAATGAAAATTTCACTAGTCATTCTAAAATGTTTCAGGCTTTCTGTAGGCCCTGGGCTGGATTTCTACGGGAACCTCTGAGCGGTCCCCCCAGAGTTTGGGAAAAAAACGCAACGCAGGTATTGTGTCGATCCTGCTGATCACATTCAGATTATAATTTAATGCTTTTTATATCAAATCTGCTTTCCCATGATATGATGAAAATGTGTATCAACATCAGTCGGAATGCAATTGAACAGTCACTTTGGAAATACTTCAAGAAATGACACATCAAACAGTTTAACCGTCTCCATGGAAATGAGTTTATTTTGCAGACCCTTCATGCATGAAAGAGAGGTTTGTTTGTATGCCTCATAAAAAAACTCCTGTTAGTTGATAATCCCAAATCCTATCGTGTTGAAATCTTATGAACCCCGATATTATTAAAACATTAATGTAACATTTTCATAACATTGAATATTGTTATTTTATTATTGTTGTTGTTTCATTTTATTTGTTGATACACCCTCTTTGAATAATTTGCTCCTTTAACTACCGGTATGTATTATTTTGTCAAAGGACCAATCATTTTTTTTTAAATTTACTTTTATAGTCGAAGTGTCCCATCTGCTCCATTTAGTATTCCATTTATTAGTGTCGTAACTCCAGCGTGACAGAATTGACATCCAATCCTTACATTTGGATGCATTTACAATTTAATTTTAGAAGATGCCTATATTTACGCATTGTTTATTTTGTGGTAATTTTACCCCTATTAGTACAAAGGCGAAAATGATTTATTTTGAAATTGTTTGGGGCGGGGATATCGAGAAATTAAAAAGATCAATTTGCTTCATACTGTTCGTACAGATATAGAAAGCAATTACAATGTGATTTTTTTGTTGTTGCTATAAACACAAGTATACAATATATAGACTAAACAAGTATATACAATTAGTGATAATTATTCTATAGTTGTCAACAGATTTCAAGTTGGCAATTCTGAACGTGGTATTATGTCTTTGTCTTTGGTCTCACAAAAGGAAGAATAATTTTTGATAGTAATCTACCCATCTTGTTTTAACCTTGTACTGATACACAACATTTAGTAAAATCTGTAATTAACTAAGCTGTGTTTATATAAAATGTGATTAAGAAAGCAGGTAGTAATTCAACATTTAATTGGAGTGGTGTATATGAACTCATGAGTAATCCTACATTGTAATTAATATGTGCAGTTATGCTGTAGTGTCAGGACAAAATGATTACATGCCGTTACTACACTGTCGCTCATATAGTTGGAATATTTTTGTTGTACCCCAATTTATCGAATTATTTTAAAAACAATTTAAAAATAATAGATCTAGATAATAGTATACATTCTCAGATTTTATTGAATAATAATTTGCCAATGTGTGTTTTGCGTGACTGCTGAAACATGTGTATGCTACTATGCTTATCAACTAGGGGACCTACGCCCTTAAGTCTTAAATGACAGTAATGAGGAGTAATGCCCCACAAAAGGGCACTAATATAGCACATCGACGCGGTTTTTATCCTGGGGCCTCACAGTTACGAGGCCATTGCTTTGTCACTGAACCATGACTGTACGCAGCGGGGGATAGGGTAGGGGGCAGTTTCCTTAAATTTAAAAAAAGAAAAGAAAATGCAATAAATTTTCAATAATTTATTGCATTTTACCCCGGTCCGCAAAATAAAAAAAAAATCTTCTGGGTGGCCATGCATTATGGCTCAAGTCATGTGCACACAGAGGATTTTTTAATGTTAGGAACTGGGTAAAATGCAATAAATTATTGAAAATTTATTGCATTTTCTGTGTTTTTATTTATTTATGGAAACTGCCCCCTACCCTAGCCCCCGCTGCGTACAGTCATGGTTCAGTGACAAAGCAATGGCCTCGTAACTGTGAGGCCCCAGGATCAAATCCGTGTCGATGTGCTATATTAGTGCCCTTTTGTGGGGCATTAATCCTCATTACTGTCATTTATGACTTAAGGGCGTAGGTCCCTAGTTGATAAGCATAGTAGCATACACATGCTTTAGCAGTCACGCAAAACACACATTGGGAAATTATTATTAAATAAAATTTGAGAATGTATACTATTATCTAGATCTATTAGGAATAAATTATTTTTAAAATAATTCCATAAATTGGGGTAAAACAAAAATATTCCAACTATATGAGCGACAGTGTAAATAGCGAATATTTGAATTCAAAGTTCATTGTATCAATGGTACAAATAGATAGACGTGGAAACAGAGCAGTGAGTAATTGTAATTGAATGATTAATATTTGATTTTGGCAAAAAAGCTTCAGCTGAACTGCAGTTACAATGCATGGTTGTAGTATTAGAGCCAGAGGGCGACCATGGGAAATGATGGTTATCTCTTGGGTGGTTTCAGTTCATAGTAAATCGGCTTCGTGCCAGGGTGATGTCTATCTTGTGTAGGCATTTTGAATTAGGTTTAAATCAGTCACACTCACTGATACCTAAAATTGGTCTTGATGTTTACAATATTTTGGCGAACTGTATAGGTTTAAATCATAATGCAGGTTTATTCTCAAGATGATTATAAAAGCACAGTAATCTTGTAGTTCGGTAAAATTGCTCTGGAAGCAATCACATTAAATATGCTTTTAATCATGTGTCTTTACACTGGTAAAATTTGTTGATTTTTCTATCATGGAACAGCATATTTTCTATAAGAATCTAAATTTGAAATGACTCATATAAGAATTGAATTTGGTTTAATCATTTTAATTCTACTCTTTCAATTTTTATATTATTTGATAGCAATTCTACCATAGTGGGTTATTCTGATTGAATCATTCCAAATTCCTAAATTGTGTTTGTTCTAAGACGGAGGCATGTTATCAGAGGATAATGATGGTGGCTAGTGAGAATGCAAATACGGGGATCTGTCTGCCATTTTATGATAATGATTATATTCTCGAAGTTCTTACTCAATTCCATTGTGGTCTGTGGATGGAGATACAGATTTTCGATGGTTAATAGATAATGTGTGAGCGTTACTACATGTAGCTGATGGAAATTATATTTCATGTTATGACAATATTGATTGTTATTCATCAAAATCTGTTTATTTACATTCATCAATATTATAAATGACTGAAGTATTAATTGATTGATATTCTCCTGTTTCTTGCAGGGCTTTGTTTTGGTTTTGCCTGATGACAAAATAAAACGATGAACTAAAAATACACCACGTCTACACTTTCCTTCATTGGAAGTTTACCCACGACATTATCATCCGACAATTGTGGATCCTTCCTATTTCAGAGGTGATGTATTGACGTCATGGCAAACGGCTTAATCTTATACCCAGTGCTCATCGCTTGTCTCCTCGTCAGCTCTTCCTTTCAATCTTTATATCGACACGATGGAGATTCGGTGATGACATACTTAACACTGGACATAGACATATCTTTCCAGGGATGCGATCAGAACCTTGAACTGAAACAAGCTTCTTGCAGCAATAAAGGTCTAAAGACGGTTCCCCAGGATCTCTCTGGGGATACCGAGGTGCTTGACTTGTCTCATAACAATATCACCAAACTCTTGAACTCCTCGTTTGAAGTATACCCTCTAATTAACTCCTTGGACATTTCTCACAACGATGTAAGATCGATAGAATCGGGCGCTTTTTACCCCCTAAAGGGCTTAATTAACCTGTCTCTATTGATGAACCAGCGTCTTGTGCTTCCAGCAACAGGCGTCTTTATGATGTCTTCACAGCTTTCCATGCTCGATTTAACGAAAACAAACTTGGCGTCGCTCCCCAATGACATTCTAAAATGGAGTCCATACCTAGATCTTGTTGTTCTGTTCATCAACCGGCTCTCCTTCATCAATGTGAGTTATTGTGGAATGGCCGACCAGGTATACATGGATACTAATCAAATAAAACACCTTACGGCGGGAAATTTCACCTTTGTGTGCAACACTAATATTCTAGATCTTAGACAAAACCCAATCCAATCCGTAGACCCTGATGTGATCGCATCATTACATGTTCGCTGTTTGATGCTAGGTGGCTACCCTTTGAGTGACGAGGTGTTAACGAACATCTTCCTCGGCATCTCAAAATCAGACATCGATAAGCTTATAATCCAGGAAGGCTCTGTCGGTGCGTTTCCTAAAGGTTTCTTTGATCCACTGCGCGATTCTTCTCTCTCTCTTCTGTACTTAGAAAAAAACAGACTTAAAAGCCTCCATGCTTTAGTCTTCTCGAATTTAACAAAACTCAAAGAATTAGTTTTCAATCATAACGAACTCCCCGTCGACAAAATTCAACCAGACTTTTTCGAGGGCATGAAGGCATTAAAGGTACTAATAATCAACGACAACCAAATAAAACAAATAAATCCTCAAAACCAGACTTGGACAGTTGACTTATCGGAGTTAGACTTATCCGGTAATATGATTACAAACATATCTACATCTGTATTTCGGGGTTTAGGAAACTTAACTTTCTTAAACATGAGCAATAACAAACAACTTTCTATCTTTGAGCTGAAGGCTTTTTTGGGACTTGACAATATTCAAACCATTGATTTGTCCGGATGTCAGTTATATAGAATTCTGGAATTGAATACCCCAATATTAAGATCACTTTTCCTTAACTCTATTAATCCGTCAAACGACGGGGTTAGTATCGGACCAGCCTCGTTTCAACATTTACATTCCCTTGTTAATTTAGACATGAAAAACTCTGGGCTTGACATTTCGAAAAACATATGGAACGAAAACGCGTCTCTTTTCGATGGATTGTTGCATCTTAATCATTTGGATTTGAGTAGAAACCCTTTCCCGAGTTTTTTACCGCCAGGGATATTCCGGCAACTCTCCGTTTTACAAGAGCTAAATCTAGAATATTGCCAAATTGGAAATCTACATCCTCTTATCTTCTCGGGGTTGGAATCGCTTCAGAAGTTGAGTTTGAAAGGAAACAACATCCAGCATATTCATGACGATGTATTGTCGGGGTTGGGTCAAGTAAACATTATCGACTTTGAAGGAAACCAGATCATATACTTGGATGAGCTAATGTTCTCAAATAACCGGAATCTCACAAATCTTTCTTTGGCCGACAACAAATTAACGCGCTTTAATCAAAAGACTTTCAAGCCGATCTTTTCCTCCATTTCTTCACTTGATCTATCAATGAACCCAATTGATTGTAACTGTGATCTAAAGTGGCTTATTGATTGGATAAATAAACCTATACACCTGATAGACAAGGACAAAAATATTTGTTCGTCAGAATCTCTGGAGCCTTTTCGTGAGAAACCCCTGCTTGATGTTGATCCAAATGAACTCTGTATAATAAATGGTATATTGTTTCTGATTCCCCTTGCCTCCATTGGCTTGGTTGTAATCAGCGTGATGTTGTATCACTACCGATGGCAGTTGAGGTACAAACTCTTTCTCTTAAAACTGGCCGCAGTGGGCTATAAAGAGATGCGAGACGCTCGAGAACACAATGACTACGAGTTTGACGTGAACATCATTTTCTACGACGATGGCGAAGATGACGAAGAATGGATTCGCGAACAGCTCCGACCGGCTCTCGGAGAACGGCTACCACAGTTTCAGAGGAACGTCTTCGGTGACGAAGACCTTGTATTGGGTATGCATTATTTAGATTCCGTTGATTACGTGGTGAGCCACAGTTACAAGACCATCATAGTGCTTAGCAGAGCTGCTGTGCAAGACCGCTGGTTCATACTCAAGTTCCGGACGGCCATGGACCACGTGAGTGACACTTTGACTGAATTTGTAGTCGTGGTCTTCCTCGAAGACATCCCAGATGACGAAATGCCATTCTTGGCGCGGTTGTATCTCAATGATGGCAGACCCTATATCCACTGGACTGAGGACGCAAGAAGACAAGAATGTTTCTGGGATGAATTGACCAAAAATTTGACCATGAATCTAAGGACAAATGACTTGATCCCAAACGAGTAGCATAACAGTCATGTAGGAACCTAGAGAAACGTTTGATGATTATCAGTGAAGAAAGTGTCATAGTAGTAGTAGATTAATCGCTCTACTAATATTGTTACTGTTATACATAATTGTCTTCATTATGATTATATATTCAATATCCCCATCCTCATCATCATCATTATTAATATTATCATTGTATTATTATTATTAATATTATCATTATGATTATTATTATCATTGTTTACATCATCATCGTCGTCATCATCATCATCACCATCGTCATTAGCATTATTGTTTCTGATGTTCTTGTTTTTGTTTCTGTTAAAGATTTACATTGGAACTTAAATCTGTAAGAAAATCGGTTAGATAATTGGCAATCATAGAATTAACGTGTATCCTCGTGGTATGATTGTTTTATGATATGGTTGGATGCAAATCTTTAAAATACTTGTATGCTTGTAAATGTCGGCTTGCATGGTGATGTAGATTATACAGTAGGCTTGCGGGTGCACCATGTGAGAGAGAGGGAGGATTGAGGAGTCCTGAAAAGGACTCTCGGTAATCTTTCTTGAGGGTTTTGTAGTCCTGAAAAGGACTTATTGGTATAGTCTTGAAAAAGACTGTTGGTTATCTTTCTTAGCTTATAGTTCTAAGGAGAACTATAGCGCTTGGAGAGGATGAGGGCGGGAGTGGCTCGACGTTTCGAACAGGTTGACTATCCGTCGTGAGGAGTGCATTTTAAGGTTTATACTTACTGATTCCCATTACTCTAAGGCTTAGCGCACACTTCACGATCTGACTGCGATCCGATTTTGGAAGAATTTACAACAGCATTTTATATGAAAATTTCAACATGTAATATGTTTGAGGATTTGATTATTCATGAATTAATAGAATCTAACTTTTAGGGGATTTCAAGCTTACTTCTTCAATAAACAGATCGCAGCCGGATCATGTAGTGTGCGCCGGTAAGTGTTAGTTAAGTATTTATGGAGAAGTGAATCTCTTCAAGGCAACCGAAAAGCCATGTCCATGAAACCTCTTTATCAACGAACTTTTCTGTAGATTAAGACTTGGAACATAACACGAGAAGCTATGATGATAATTCGAGGTAAAATTAAGGTTTTTTCTTATTGTCTTTTTTAATACAACATTGTATCTTAAATCTCTCGGTGTCAATGGGATTTCTTTAAGGATACCGAACATGACTGTGGAATAGGTTAATGCTTTATGATTATATACATTTATGTACATTTCTGTAAATTATGCCAGTCACAACAAAATGTGCATGTTTTTAATAGTATTTGGAATACTACACACATTATTTTCACATTGATGTATGATAGTTCACCTTTTCATTGTAAAACTCTGTGTCAAAGGAATATTATGGCGTATTACAACAAAATTTATGTGTATCTGTGTTTCTCATAGTTTAGACGAACAGGTCAAAACTATGGATGTACGGAGCGAGAAAGGAGGAGGACGGGGTGTCCCCGTCCAATTCGAGTATTTTAAACATGAATAATCAGTGATGAGAAATAGCAATCTGTTGTCTTTTCGAAACGAACTTACAGAAGATAACTATGGAATGAGAAGCATTTTCTTCTTACAGTCAGGAAAATTTAGGACATTATTAAATTTGTACCCGGAAATATGAACATAAAACGAGTTTAACTGTCAAAGGTGTCCTCCTGAAAGCCCGTGGGAATGTAGTCATACAATGAACAATGTTTCCCGTGCAATAGGAGAGGGGGGGGGGGCGAGATAGTGAAATCAATTTGTACTATGTCAAAATGGCATTGACATCACCACCCCTTCTTTTTAGACCTGTTATAGAGCCATGGCGATTTTCTGTTTGATTATACTAGTCATGCTAGCTACTGTCCGCATAAAAATATGTATTTCCTGGTTTCTTCATAGCCTTACTAGTCTGTCATAGTCTGTGTTAGATATTTCAATTTCTCCTTGAAACGATATCTGCTTTTAGGCTGACGGGTGTTTTCGTAACCTCGAACCCCGCCCCCTACCTACACGTATGTACATGACTTCGTGAATGTTATCACTATTACTTGGAAGAGATGAAAACATGATATCAAGAGAAAGAAATATGGATTTAGAGAGGAAGTGAATGAGAGGGGAGGTGATTAATCACATGTAAACCAAAACGAAGAGAGAAAGAGATATGGTGGAGTGGAAAACGGATACAGAGAGAATGGAGGTGAATATAGAGAATGATATGATGAGAGAGATAGATGGTGGAGATTGAGAGAGATGTATATATAGAGAGAGGGAGATAGAAGAGTGAGAGATAATGTGTATGTGTGTTTGTGTGTGTGTGCGTGCGTGAGTTTGTGTGTTTGACTAGGAATTACTATACTCATTAGAAAACAACGAGAATTTCAATTTAAATAATTGCATGGAGCCATATATACTTTAAATGAGCATCTTCATAGATTTGATTTCGTCAGTGATAATTTATTCGTTTTGTAAACAGGAAATATAGAAACATATAAATATTATTTGTTATCTTGCGGGAGCGTTCAAAGGATATGGCAGGCTTTAATACAACTTTAAAGATTTAGAATGGCGAGATATATTTGTTGGGTTGGCAAGTAGTTCATATAGAATACAAATCTGTAATACTATAATTTTCATGATGAAGTATGTTATATTTATGTCAAGATCGGGGGGGGGGGGGCAACTACCAACTTCATAAAAGATGTAGAAAACCATTTTTAATTATAGGGATAAGGAAAAGAAAATAGCCATTAGAATGGAAAAGCTGGGAGTACCTTTTCTGAAGTGGGAGCAGCTTAGTCTTAATTGAGATTTATTTTCCTCTCCATTGCACCGTGAGTCTGTTAAAGTGTAGCTCTATTTTGCAGCCTGGTTAACTTAGTACTTATTTAGTATATTTCTTGAGTTGAGAATGTTAGCAGACATCCACTGAGTGAGTAGTGTGTGTGTGTGTGTGTCTCTCTCTCTCTCTCTGTGGGTATGGGTGTGTGAGGGAGGGGGCAGGGAGGAGCAGGACTTTGTACCAATAAAATAACTCCAATTTTGTTAAAGTTTTTTTTTATATAATAATAATAATAATAATAATAATAGTACATTTATAGAGCGCAGAAACTATCCAACATTAAGTGTATATTCAACTGCGCTACAAGAGCACCTGATATGCTTAGATTTACAGTTAAATTAAGTGAATAACACGTACAATTGACTTATAAATTATGTTTATGTACTTTAAAGGTATATACCAGTTTTGGAAACGCCCCTCCCCCCTCTAATAAAATGAAATAGAAGCTCTTATCACCAATCATGTGAAAGAATATGTTTTGACTGATACGTGATGATACATATTTTGCCGGGAAACCGCCTACTAATTGATACATTTGGTAAATTATCATATCTATCCGGACTGGATAGATATCACGTTGTCCTATATACATCTTTCTGTGTACAGTGCTGGTAACTTTACCAAGTCTGGGCCAAATTTCTTATCATTTTGATGATTCCAGATCCTTGCAGTACACACCAATACTTATATGCTAGATGATCAACCTTTTCTAATCGATTCCACAACGTTTCTTTCACAATGCAATCGCATGAACAGAACTGGTCTATACCTTTAAGTTTACTTTGTTGCTCAGTAATTTTTATATATACTGTAAATGAGTTTTGGTTTAATGTATGTTTATGTTAATGTATAAGCAATAATATTTAAAACGTTTATTTGCTTTATTCAATTGTATGTTCTTGTTTATATTACATTTGGAGGAATAAAACAAAATTACTATTACAAAAAAAAAGTGTGTGTGTGTGTGTGTGTGTGTGTGTGTGTAGAGGCGTTCGGGACGGGGGCGGGGCTGCATATCAACAAATTGTGAATAACACGGACAAAGCAAACACATTTGGACTTTAGATAGCACAAGTCCAAAAAACACAACTATTTTACTATTATTTAATTTATTCAACGGCTGCCTATATTCAAGTAAAGTTTCTTCAGACTTCTATACCACCTTTCTCTCTTCAGTTTCTGCTATGCCTTCTCTCTCTCTCTCTCTCTCTCTCTCTCTTTATTGTGTATTTCCTCCTGCTACTCCTCCTTTCTTCAACTCTTCTCTTCTCTTTACTCCCTTCATTCTTGTTTTCTCACTTTCGTTACCCAATTCTCCTCATACCTATTTCCCTATTCACACTTTCCTTTTCTCCTTTTCTGATGTCTCAACAAAATGTATCAAACCCCTACGCATTCTAAATTGTTATTGTTTGATGACAAGCTTTATGAAACTGGAGCCTGGTTTCCTTTCTTTGTCTATTAATGTGAGCACTTGAAGAAAACGTGAGAACGTCGAAGCCCCCACAGAAACAAAAAAAACAAAGAAAATGCAATACATTTTCAATAATTCATTGCATTTCCCCCCAGTCCCCAACAGGAAAAATTCCTCTGTAGGGCCATGCATTATGGTTCAAGGCATGCCCACATAGAAGATTTTTTTATGACGGGGTTCGAGGCAAAATGCAATGAATTATTGACAATTTGTGGAATTTTCTTTTTTTTTTTTTTTTTGTGGGGGCGTCGACGTACCCTAGCGCCCGCTGCGTACAGTCATGATTCATTGGCTCAGTAATGGCCACGTTACTGTGAGCCCCTAGGATCAAAACCGTGTCGATGTGCTATATTAGTGCCCTTTTATGAGGTATTAATCCCCATTACTGTCAGCTATGACTTAAGGACGTAGGTCCCCTAGTTGATTAGCATTGTAGCACACACCTGTTTTTGCAGTCACGCAAAACAAACACTCCCCAATTGTCATTCAATTAAATCTGAGAATGAATACTATGATCTAGATCTACTAGGAATAAATCATTGTCAAAATCATTCAATAAATTGGGATAAAAATAATTATTCCACCATTATGATCAACAGTGTATATATACTTTTTTTGTTTTTGTTAACAATTTTGTTTTATTTCTCCAGATGTGTAATACAAACCATGACATACAATTGAATAAAATAAACGTGTTCAATATTGATGCTTTTACATAAACATAATTAAACACAAACTTATTTGCAGTATAATATAACTTAGCAACAAAGTAATCGTATAAGTACCTACACATAATATGTCAATTGTAAATGTTATTTACTTATATATTACAAAAAAAAAACTTAAACAAATCTGGAGGTAATTTTACTGAAACAATCCTGCCCCCTCCCTGCCCCCTCCATCACACAAACATACTCACCCTCTATCACACAAACATACTCACCCACCCACACACATACTCACCCACCCACCCACTCACCCCCCCCCCCACACACAGTACTCACTCAGTGGATGTCTGCCAACATTCTCAACTCAAGAAAAATATACTAAATAAGTTATCCAGGCCGCAAAATAGAGTTACGCTTTTAACAGGCTCACGGTGGAGAAGAAAACAAATCTTAATTAATCTTAAGCAGCTCCCACTTTAAGAAATGTGATCCTAGCTTTCCCATTTTAATTGCTATTTTCTTTTCCTCATCCCTATACTTAAAAATGCTTTTTTTCATCTTTTCTAAAGTTAGTACTCGCCCCCCCCCCCCGATCTTGACATAAAATGTAACATACTTCACCATGAAAATGATAGTATTACACATTTTTATTCTATATGAACTACCTACCAACCCAACAAATATATCTCGCCATTCTAAATATTTAATTTCATCTAACTCAAAAAGTTGTATTAAAGCCTGCCATATCCTTTGAACGCTCCCACAAGATAAAAATAAATGTTTGTATGTTTCTATTTCCTGCTTACAAAACGAACATAAATTATCACCAACAAAACCAAATCTATGAAGATGCTCATTAGTGTATATGGCTCCATGCAATAATTTAAATTGAAATTCACGTTGTTTTTCCAATGAGTATAGTAATTCTTGGTCTAACAAATATTTCTTTTAATTCTTTATCTATAAAATCATAATAATTTTGCCCATCCCTTACCTGCAAATCATACGTTTGTTGCAGTGCTTTGATAAAATAATCATAGATTGTTCTTGAACCCACATCCACAAACTGTATTTTTTTACTAGAAATATGGAAATAAGTATTAAAGCTTATCAAATCAACCTCGAGGAATTCTATTAACCCTGAATCATCCTTCCATAACCTGGGTATCGCATCATAAATATCAATAATCATAAGCAAATTATTACCTTTCATACCGAGGTATGAACACACACACACACACACACACATTGTATATCCCCTTCCTGCTACTCCTCCTGTCTTCAACACTTCTCTTATACCTCTTTACTTTAATCTCTTCATTCTTGTTTTCTTACTTTCTCCACATATATATATTTGTATGTCTATTTCCCTTTTCTGCTCACACTTTCTCTTTTTCTTTTTCTGATGTTTCAACAAAATATATTAGTGTATCAAACTCCTACGCATTCTAAATTGTTATTTATTGATGAAAAGCTTCATGAAACTGGGCCCTGGTTCTCTTTCTTTGTCTTTTAATATGAACACTTGAAAACTTGAGAATCTGAAGATATGAGATAAAAAGTGAGGATAAATACGAGTACCTGAACACTAGCAAAATTCTAAAATTTAGAACATCTCACAATCATTAGGTGATACGTACGTAGACGTATCACCTTTTGATTTCGTCAAGATTTTTATTATTTATTTATTTATTATTATTCTTCCTCGAATTTGTTCGCAGGATATCTCAAGACTGAACGAAGCCATTGTTATGAATCTTTCAATGATGATAGATCTTAGTCTAACTTAGAACTGCGTGACTTTTCAAAGACTCAAAGTCATCGTGACGTCACCCAGACGCCATTTTGTGAAAATCAACTAATGATCATATCTTTATAACGAATAATAATTTTTCATTCATATTTATCATGATTAAGATCAATATCCGTCCGGTCAAGTTGAGGTCAATAAACGTGCGTAAATGCGCGCGTGCGCGCTCGTCCGCGCGTTTACGCGCGCGCAAAAATTAAAAATGCTCTAAATCATCCCAAATTTTTTTTGCATACGTTTCAGGCCAAATGGAGCATTTGATAAAAAAATTACGCACACGCGCATGCGCGCGCGTTTTCGCATGTACTGGCATTTTGCAACATAGAATCGCCGATTTTTTTTCTGTCATCATATTCGGTACATTTTTCCAAGCATTTTGATAATTTGTTCACCTTTTATTAACGCAATGAGCGTCCGTCAAAGTTGACAGCACGCGCGGATTTGCGTTTTCTTTATCCACAATACATGAGCAAAAACATGCCTATACAAAATTCTTTGTAACTCTTCAGAATAAATAGAAACTCCCAATATTTGTTCATATTTAGATAGATTATGAGTCGGAAATATGATTTCACGTCTCATTTGACCCTCAATTAACTAATGACGTCATCATAATAGCCTCCGAACTCAAAATTTCAATTTGCATATTATGACGTCAGCATATTTTTGGAAAATTGATTGTATCTCTGTAAATATTTATTGATTTTCTTCCAAATTTTGATATGTTCTAGCTGAGACAATTTTCTACAAATGCAGTGTACATAATTGTCCAGTTTGACTAAGGTATCATGGCGTATTTTTGCGATTAAAGGAGGCATGTCAATTTTTCACATTTTGCGTGTATTGTCTATGGGACATGACTATTTCTCAAAACTGCATTCTACATTTCCGTCTTTCGCGAGCAACATCTCCGTTTTTTTAACTTTGTTTTCCGTGAGCTTCGGATATGTTGTAGCTGAGACAATGAGCTATCTCCAATGTGTACTTCATTTTTCGATCATATGCTGGGATCATGCTCATATTTTACTTGCAAAGTAGGATTTCTGAATTCCATTTCCCGTTTACGTGTAATCGCTATGGGAGATGTTTTGGTATATCGGTAACGCACTTGACTTCCAACCTCGAGATCCCTGGTTCGAGTCCGGGGGTCTCCAACAATTTTTTTCCACTTTTTTTTCCTTTTGACCTTCACTGTACCATCTCCTTTGATTATTTAAACACGTAGATTCGCAAATAATGTCATAAATAACCCTTTTTACTTTATTATTACCCTATTTTCACTTAATCCACTACTTTTTGCGTATAATCCCTATGGGAGATGACTTTTTCTAAAATCTGGAGTCTACATTCCTGTCTTTTGCGAGCAATATCGCCGTTATTTCGGCTTGGATTTTGTTGATTTTTGAGTATGTTGTAGCTGAGACTATATGCTATCTAAATAAACCCTCATTTTTTCAATAAGATGTCATGATCGCGCTCATGATCATGATCATGATCATCATGATCATCATTATCATAATGATGATAATCATTTATCAATTACATTTTCATTTCTTTGAATGAGATAACAATCGTCAAAAGGTGTTCTTCATGATGTAAATTAGAGTCAAATGTGTAACTGGTTACTGCACAGGGTCAAAGGTCATATATTGTTTCAATCTATCTTCCCTAGATCCATGATGATCAAGGAGACACAATTTAATCTTGACATATGAATAGATCATAATGGGAGAAGCATTTTACAAAATAATATATCGTGTTATGCATTATTCGTTATGTAAACCATTATCATACGTATCACCTAAATCGTCTAAGTGACGAATTAAAGTCTAGTTTAATATTAGGGTGATCACACTGCCTGTACACATAGTCTGCCCCGCGAACACACACACACAACAGCAGAGAGTTGGTAGAAATAGCAAGTTTTGTAAATTTATTTGAAAAAAAACTAAAACAATATTTTTAAAATTGTAATTCACATATATTTCAAGCATACCTTTAATTACAATTCTGTGTAGTTTCATTGTTATAGGCATGTGGGAAATATGTTAAATGATTTAATTAGAATATTGTCTTTTCAGCCATTGTGTGACATGGCCCGCTGATCGCCCATTGACTCGCGCTGCTATTCTGCGTGGTGAAAATGCACCTCAATGTATAAAACTCCCCTACAAAAAATGCAATATCTTCATGTATTTCACTCATTGAACCAATTTGTTGTTTACACTCAAGGTAGCCACAACTGTACTGGGGTCACCAAACTTTTTTTACACTCTGAAATTCAGTCCCTGTGAAATGTTATGGCCTGTTGAATGGCTTCTCGAAAAATCGTCATAAATCCTCAAATCTGACATTTCTTTAAAAGAAAAATATACTGTGATGTAGCTGAAAGTCTGCAAATTCTTATCATTTGATCAGTTCTTCTGAATAATTTGTGAAACATATGAGGAAATAGCTGTGACGGTGATCCAAGTAATTTCCATCGCCATATTTTATTGGCATTGCAAAAATATTTGGAATTTAATGTTAATATTTGGTGTAAATATGATCTATAAATATATGACTTAAAAAATGCCAACGAAATGAACAGTTTGACTGTCCTATCGAGTGGTGAAGTGTGACGTCATCAAAAATCTATTTTTAGAATTTCTCAATTTTGTCTTCATATTCCGAAAGAACATCAAAAATAATGTCCAAATGTCGAAAACCAATTGAATATGTTAAGTATTGGCTGAGATATGACCATCTGAATGAATATCTGTTCTATGGGAACTCAGTGTTATATGCTCTGGCTCCTAACCATTAGGAGCCAGAGCATATAACACTGAGTTCCTATGGGGAGTATATTTATTCAGATGGTCATATCAGCCAATATCAGCAAAACGCGGAAGCTTTGACGTTTCATTAAATTATTATAAAAAGAAGACGATTTGCTGTACCGTTCTCGACTCTTAATCCTTATCTTTAATTAGGTTTCCCCTCTCGGGCGAAAGACGCGGAAGCTTTGACGTTTCATTAAATTATTAGAGAAAGAAGACGATTCGTTGTACCGTTATCGACTCGTCTAAATGAAGTTTTCTCCTTCTAGTGCGGTATGGTATGTAATCCCGTAGGATTTTTTTGCCAAAGTTGATTTTTTTTGTTGTTGCTGTTTTGGCTTCAAAAGGGTCCCAATTGTTGGGCGCCAAAATGGCATATATAACGCGCAATAGGGAAATTTGGTGTCTTCGAAAAAATTTGAACCCCATCAATTTCTGATAGCTTGGACCCTAATGAATCCAAAAATGCAATAAAAATCAACTTTGGCACAAAAATCCTACGGGAGCTGTTTCAGTGACATACCTTATCACACTATTCCGCGCGAAGCGCGGAATTTTTTGGCGTTTCATCAAAATATAGAGAAAGGTAGACGATTCGTCGTACCGTTGTTGACTCGTAATCCTTGTTTGAATTTAGTTTCCCCGAAAATGTTAAACCTCTGATTTCTTTAGCTGACATTATAGGAAAGTGAAACTTCGAGAAAATACAAGTATTGTAGTTGTAGTCACTCTCGAAGTCGTCACAGCGAATACAAAGTCACAGTTCGTAGGGAAAAAAACTTGTCGGCCAACCGACTATATACATCTCACCGACTTCAAACTTCTGCATTGATATAGTACGAGGATCGAGCAAGAATACCGACACAGCTGACCCGACACAGCGACGAGACGACTCCACCCAACAACCCCCTCTCTCTTTTACTCACACTCCTCCTCTATCAGGCTCTTACCTCCCCTCTCTCTCCTCTCTTTCATCCCCAGTTTCTTTTGTTTCCCTTTTCTTTTTTTCTTCTTTCTTTCCTTTGCTTTGTTTTCTTTGTTTTCCTTTCTTTCCTCTCCTCCCCCTTTTTCTTTTTTCTCTTTCTTTCTTCTCTTTTCTTTCCTTTCTCTTCCTTTCTTTCCTTCCTTTTCCTTCCTTTCTTTACTTTTCCTTTTCTTTTTTTCTTTTCTTTCCCTTTCCCCCTCTTTTTGTCCCTCCCCCTTTTCTCTTTTTTTCCGACGGCAGCGCAATTTTACCGACAATATCCTGACAGGTGGGGGTGTCGCACCCCCACACCCCCCTTTGGAGACGCCCCTGCGTGAAGGGCCGATTTGAAGACACCATTACAACAACAAACTGCGGACACGTTTGCCACGTGTGACGGACGTGTCTTTGGTTCTCTCTCGGAATATACCGAAATATTTGGAATTATCTTTGAAACGTACTTTGGAATTCAAATGGTAGCATTTGGAAAGATTTATGAATTTGGATTATTTCTGTAGGTTTCTGTGGGCTTCTAACACAATCCTGCACCTTCTAACCTAATATAGCACGTACGACGGCATTCAAATTTCCCGCCTTTTCTGGGAGGCCAATCATGGCTGCGGCTTCGGCTCTCTCTGAGCCGGAACTGTCTGTGAGAAGTGAAAGTGATGACGTGTTCAGAGTTGTTACTCATAATCGACCTAGGAAAGGAGAACCTATTCAAAAAAGAAGACGAGAAGAAAGTGTAGCGGTAGAAAACTTAAACACTAAAACATCAGAATCAGACTCAAACACCACGGTTTATCAAACCCCTTCTCCTGGCAAAGATCCAAAGCAAACAGATTTCAAACTGTTCATTACCCCAATAGACAAAAATAAATCTTTAAAAAATATGAGTCCCATAAAAATCGCACGAGCGATTAAAGATGTGTGTGTTAGTCCCGTGGAATTCATAAAACCTGTTAGCTCTGGATTACTAGTTAAGTGTAAGAACATAAAACAAGTTCGAGCAATCCTACAGTTGGATAATATAGGGAATATTCCCGTCAAAGTGACCGAGGGTGCAAGAGGCGCCAAAGGGGTAATTTACGCCATTCCAATAGAAATGACCGAGGAAGAAATTTTGTCTGAATTAAGAACGCAACAGGTAACAGCGGTTAAAAGAATGACAAAAAGGGTGAAGAATGGAGAAGATAAAGATCAAATGGAAACAAACGAATCAAAGCAGATTCCTCTAACAAGCGTCATCCTGACCTTTAGTACATCCACTCTACCAACATCGATAAGGATGTGCTACCAAATAAAGTTGGTAAAATTATACATTCCCAAAGTAGTCAGGTGCTTCAAGTGCCAAAGATTTGGGCATGGGGCAGCAGCGTGCCGGTCTAACATGAGATGCGTTAGATGTGGCGAAAGCCACAAGTTTGAGGAGTGCGCCAAAAAAGACACCCCGAAATGTGTAAACTGCGGAGGCGAGCATTCTGCTGCTTATAATGGTTGCACACAAGCAAAAAAAGCTAAACAAGTACAACACATCAAAATCACAGAAAAAAAATCACATATGCACAAGCATCACAAATATGGACAAATAAACAAAATACCCCTCAAACTAACATTGTCACACAAACCTCCCAAATGAGGAAAGAGGAACAACAAATTAAACCAAGAGATGCGATACCTGGCTCATATGCCATCGCTGCAACCACACAAAACATACCTCCCGTAACCACCAGCACCCAACAAACTCAAAATGTCTTACCACCTCGAACAACCTCAAAACATCCTTCGAAAATCCCTCGAAAAATCCCACAAAATCCTTCAACAACATTAACAAACTCCACAACAATCACTTCAAAAAAAGACAATGAAAAGAAAGAAAATCCTTCTGTACCCACGAACTTTATAGCTACAGCAAATGATGATGAGATAATTGACTTTATATGTCAATTGATCCTCTCACTCACAGAGGGCAAAACTCTTAAAGAAATAAATAATTTAGTTCTGGTCGCAGCGAAAATATCGCTGCAGCAAATAAGTAGTGCTAACAATGTTGATAACGATACTTAAAACATTGATGATACTGTTTTCCATACTACAATGGAATGCACAGTGAATACTAGGGCATGGAAAAGAACTTATAAAGTATTTGAATACACACAAACATTGCTATGATTTGATATGTATACAAGAAACATGGTTTCAGGAAAATAGAGTTCTTCAAATTCCTGAATACACATGTCTCCCAAGAAATAGGGAAAATCAGGTGAGGGGAGGATGTGCGATATACGTTCATAATAAAATCAAGTATGAAGGTCCAATGAATGATGTAAATTTAGAAATGCAGCAAGTAAACATACACGCAGGAAATGAAAAGTTATCAATTGTGAACTTTTATAATCCTTGTAAGAAATTAAATGAATATATTATGAATGTGCTATTAAAAGACGTTAATAAAAATGATAAAGTTATTATAGTAGGCGATTTTAACGCTCATGGTACCATGTGGGGAAGTGACAAAACAGACAAGAATGGACAAGTGATAGAACAATTCGTGAATCATCATAATCTAACTGTTTTGAATGATGGCGAAGGAACCAGACTGGATCCAAGAACAGGAAAACTGTCATGCTTAGATTTATGTATAACCACTCCTTCACTGGCATGTAGAAGTACTTGGAGAGTCATGGAAAGCCTTTTTGGAAGTGATCACTTCCCAATAAATATCCAAACAACTTTAGACGGGAAAAGCTCTGAATATAAAGATGCTTCAATAAGAAGTGCAGATGATTTTATCTCCTTTAAACATATAAATTTGAAAAAATTTGCTAAGAAATGTGAAGAGATGATTACAAATGATCTCATACCTATAAATAATGATATACAGGAAATATATGATAATTTCATGAAATATTTAAAACTGTGTATAAAAGACACTGTACCGAAAAGGAGAAATGTCTCTAAAAATCCGGTGCCTTGGTGGACCAAGAATGCACAGAGAAAATCAAAGAGAGAAATAGAATGTGTAATAAGATGTCACGGAAAATAACTTTTGAAAAGGTAGATGAGTACTTAAAAAAGAAAGCAGAAGCACAGCGTGTGCTCCGCCAAGCAGAACGAAATTACTGGCGAGCATTTTGCACGAAGCTGGATCAGTATATGCCAGAATCTAAGATCTGGGCTTGTATAAAACGGCTGAATGGTGTACTAATAAAAAAATAAAAAAACATGTCAACATTGATTGTAAATAGTAAAGATATTGTCTCCGATCAGGAGAAAGCAAATGCCTTTGGAAATTACTTTAAAAAAATAGGAATAAAAGACAGGGATACTAATAAGGAATTACCGAAGGCACCAAATAATGACATTCATATTTTAAATGTAGATCATGTTATAAATGAACCCTTTTTTATAACAGAATTTGAAAAGGCAGTGCAATCGCGAAAAAGGACTGCCCCAGGAAAAGATAATATACCTTACGTTGTTTATGAAAATCTGCCAAAAGCAAACAAGGAAATCATGCTGAATATCATTAACTTAATATGGAAAACCGGGGAAATTCCAATTCAACTAAAGCATTCTATAATAATCCCCATTCTCAAACATGGAAAAGATCCCAGAAATACATCGTCATATAGACTAATTTCTTTAACATCATGTTTTGCCAAGATAATTATACGAATGATAAAAGAAAGACTACAATGGTATGTTGAAAAACATGAATTATTACCCAATTTTTTAAGTGGATTTAGGAAATGTCGTAGTGTGATGGACAATATTGTACAATTAGAAAACGACATCCAAAAGAGCATAAACTGTAATGAACATGTAATAGCGGTTTTCTTGGATGTCGAAAAGGCTTTCGATACAGTTTGGATAAAGGGTCTGGTTTTTAAATTAGCAAAAAATGGAATAGAAGGGAACATGCTGAGGTATATAGAAAATTATCTAACAGCACGAACTTTTCAAGTACGAATTGGAAATACAGAATCTAAAACTTATAAAACGCATAACGGGTTACCACAAGGGAGTGTTTTAAGTCCTCTTTTATATAATATAATGATGGGTGATATACCGACAGACCAAGATGTAAGAATATCTATGTATGCAGATGACTGCGCAATATGGATATCAGGCAGGAACATTGTACATATTACTGAAAAAATACAGAAATATTTGAATCTTTTAATTCGTTGGTTTGAAGAGTGGGGGTTTCGACTCTCACCTGTCAAAACAGTGCCCGTATTTTTTACGAAAAGCTGGAATGCCGTTCTACCGCCTGATATAGAACTGAATGGAAATGTGTTAATGTACGAAAAATCTCATCGCTTTTTAGGGGTTATATTTGATAAAAGGTTAACTTGGCAACCACATATCGAAAATGTAATCACGAGAAGTAAAAGAAAATTAAATATCTTAAGATGTCTAACTGGAACAAACTGGGGAAGTTCCTCGAAATCACTTATTATGGTGTACAGAGCACTTATAAGGTCTCTTTTTGATTACGGATGTGAGGCGTATGACAGTGCAACTGCTACCACCAAAAAAGCCATTGACTCTGTCCAATACCAAGCACTGAGGATATGCGCAGGTGGGCTGCCCTTAACCTCCTTAGAATCACTACAGGTGGAAATGGGGGAAATGCCTTTGGATATAAGAAGACAAATGCTTTCAAGTAAATATAGACAAAACATCGAAAGATGGGCGAATCATCCGTTGTTAAAAAACATTGAACCATGTTGACATTTTGAATACTTGAAGGGGAAAAACGTAAACAAACCTTTTGGATATAGAATACAAAGCAAGCTGGGAAAACGTATAGAAACGATAACCTACTCCCCATTTCCACCATGGTTATTCTACCCTCCGGCAGTGTCAACGGAATTAAGTACTCGAATAAAGAAAACAGATCATCCTACACAATTACATATATACACCGATGGATCAAAAGTACCTGAAAGAGGGACCTCTGCAGCTGCTTTTTACGTCCCTTACTATTCTGTACATCGGAGCAAAAGGTTAGCAAATTTCACCTCTTCGTACAGGGCTGAATTGGCTGCCATCATTCTTGCTCTCAGATGGGTAGATGAATTAGACATCTATGTGGGGGTTGTTATTTTTAGTGATTCACTAAGTGCACTTATTGCATTACAACAACAGAAGGACGAATCTTTTATCCTGGAAATTCTCACCATGACTACTCACTTAAAGAATAAAGGAGTTGATATATATGTAAAGTGGATACCTGGACATTGTGGAATAAAAGGGAACGAGATGGCGGATTTCCACGCAAAGGCCGCATTAGAAAAGAAAATAGAAGTCAATAATAATCTAAATATGTCAGAAATGAAAAGCTTAATTACTACAAGTTCCAAACTCCTTTGGCAAGAAAGGTGGAACAAAACCAACTCGTATTTGAAAACATATCAAAAAGATGTTAATAAACCATATATATGTTCATTAGAGAGACAACATTCAACAATTATTCATCGACTCCGCTTTGGAGTCCTTGGACTTAACCAGGATCTCCTCAGATTGGGAATTCGTGCTACTGGTTTCTGTAATAGATGCCCCAGTGAAATAGAGACTGTAAAACATTTTTTAGTACATTGCCCTAACTATATTATAGAAAGGGCTATGCTTTTAACAGAAATTAACGAATCCCAACCGGAAAAAATTATGGAATACTTAAAAAAGAGTGAGTCCAGTATACAAAAAGCTATTGTACGGTTCTTTCTCAGAACGAAACGGTTCCCTATCAGGAAGTAATACCTCCCTTGATGAACAGTAAAATATAATACAATATTATGAATGTGCTAAATTACACTCAGTACATTAAAAATATAATAACATAATGTAATAAGAAAATAAAATAAGAATAGTAAAACATTAAACAATATTATAATATGCTAAATTACACTCAGTACAGTAAAAATATAATAACATAATGTTTTAAGAAAATAAAATAAGAACAGTAAAACATAATACAATATTATAAATATGCTAAATTACACTCAGTACATTAAAAATATAATAACATAATGTATTAAGAAAATAAAATAAGAATAGTAAAACATTATACAATATTATAATATGCTAAATTACACTCAGTACATTAAAAACATAATAACATAATGTAATAAGAAAATAAAATAAGAACAGTAAAACATAATACAATATTATAAATATGCTAAATTACACTCAGTACATTAAAAATATAATAACATAATGTATTAAGAAAATAAAATAAGAAAAAGTAACAACAATGATAAAAGGTATGATAAGATTACTGAATATAGAGGCTTGTGTAGGTGCTATCTTATATACATATTTATGTATGGTGTGTATGTGATATAACAAATAATCTGCACGTACTGTTAAGAAACACTAACAAAGCCCATGAATGTTTTGCTTACGATATTATTTTTCGATACTATCTTAAAAGATAAATAAATATAAAACGAAATAATATATATATTTTTTTTTAAATCCAAAATTGAGAGATATAACACGTGCCGTAAAGTATTTTGGCGACAATAGTCAAATCACTGACTAATCGCCAATAACTCAAAACACAACAACAACAACAAAAATGGCCCAGCTAGCCGTGACCAGAGTGTTTTCCAACGCACCGCGAACCGAGTGTTTAGTATAAGCCTGCCTTTATGCCCTAGTTGCAAATTATTTCCGTCACCTGTTCATTTTGAGAATAATTGTATTTTAGTAGTCAGCCGTAATATGTGTTATACATTGCCATAGAACATCATCTTCACGTGGCAATTATTACCTGCAGATTGTAGCTGGTAGATATTCAAATACTTCAAGGGAAATGAGGCTATGTACGCTGTGCAATTTGCAATCGCTTGGGATGAGTTTCATTGCTTGTTTGTATGCCCTACCTTTCGTTCAGACAGAAAATTGTTCACCGATAAATATTTTATTGAAAGACCAAATACACTGTAAATGGATCAGCTTTTTAACTCCAATAATGTACAAACACGTTTAAACGTAGTAGAATTCTGTCGAAAAATAATGCTTCGCTTTCATTAATTTATTATGTGCAAACAACATGTTATGAGTTCGATATTAACTTTATGTTTCTCTTTTTTGTCTTATTGATATCAAGAATATTTTCAGCAATTCATTAATTTAGATATCAATTTACTGGTGCCAGTAAATTTCTTTTTCAATTGCTTCCATTAATTTCGTCGTAAGTTATCGTTTCAATTAATATTATCTTTTTGTTTTTTATTATTATTGTTATCATCATCATTATTGTTATTATCATTATCATCATAATTTTTCTCACTATTGTCGTTAGTGCTATTTAGTATTGATTAACATTAATTCCATTTGTATTGTATATTTTACAGTGTTAAATTGACAAATTCAAACTGATTGTAAATTTCTCCATTACCCCAATGTGGGTGACATGAGAATAAATTGTCATTGTCATTGTCATTGTCATTGTCATTGTCATTGCACCAAGGGTGTCGATTTGTATCCGTGGTTGGGGGGGATGATAGGTGCCAAAATATTTTCGGCAATGGATCGAAGCAACCGAGAGGTAGAAGCGTGTGGCAGGTTGCACCCCCTCCCCAAGCGCGTAGCCAGGATTTCATTTTAGAAGGGGGCGGTATAGTGAGCACGCGAATCACTTACAGAGCGCACTCCCTAGGAGGTTGGGTGCAGGAAGGGGGCAGTTTTCCCCCTCCCCCGCGAAGCGCGGAAGCTTTGACGTTTCATTAATTATTAGAGAAAGAAGACGATTCGTTGGACCGTTCTCGACTCTTAATCCTTGTTTGAATCAAGTTCCCCTTCCTCCGCGCATTGCGCGGAAGCTCTGACGTTTCATTAGATTATTAAAGAAAGAAGACGATTCGATGTACCATTCTCGACTCTTAATCCTCGTCTGAATTCAGTTCCCCCCCCCCTTCCGCGCAAAGCGCGAAAGCTTTTACGTTTCATTTAATTAATAGAGAAAGAAGACGATTCGTTGTCTTGTGTCCTTGTCTGATTTCAGTTTCCCCACGCGGAAGCTTTGCATTTCAATAAATTATTACTCTTAATCCTTATTAGAATTCATTTTCGCCCATCTTTACGTGACGTGAATTTTAAAAAGGGTGAACGGAAACAACATAGCAACTAGTGAATTATCTTATAAGGCATACTAATGTCCGAAAATCTTTCTCCTTGTCTCCGATCTAATCGCGAATTCGTCACAGAGTTCATCTATGTTTACACTGTCCAGAATTGTTTGATGTGCATTAATTGCAGATTGCTACTTTTGCGCTTCGCGCTTAACATTTAGCGCGTTGCTTTTAACGCTGCGGCTTTGCATTTGGCGCACTGCATTTCTATGATGCTGTTGATTGAACAAATTGAATAAATTCATCAATTCCTAATGAAGACGTATGAGCGAGAATTCAATTTATTCTTGTTTCATATGCGGTTGTCTCATTTACTTCGTATATATATATATATATATATATATATATATGTATTATGAAAATGAGACAGCAAAATGTGTATATTGATGGTCATCTTGCGAGTAATAACCATTAACTACTCTCATCGGGCTCTCATTAATTTTTCTCTTCATTTTTAATTTTTTTTTAATGGTGAATTATTGGGGGGGGGGGGATGATTGTACAGGCCATCCCCCCCAACTGAAATATTGGGGGGATATATCCCCCTATCCCCCCCCCCCCCGAGATCAACACCCATGCATTGCACACTCACAATAACCTTGGCTAGGGACAACAAATTACAAAGAAGAGACAAAGTAAGGCCTACATTACGCTTCGACATTTTCCTTTCTGCCTCATTCGAAGTTCATAAATGATTTTAAAACAATTATTATTAAAATAAACTCGAATTAAAAAAAACAAAACATATTCAAATAGTGACTGGGAAACCAAAGACAGGCATTCCCTCAACACCCCCCCCCCCAATAACATTTTTTACATTGTCAACAGAAGATGTTGAATTGTATAGATTCGCTAGAGTAGTATATTTAAATGATTACATTGTGGACAAGTACCCAGATGCAATGGCAGTTGATATATATTGAAGTCACCTCTTTCCCCTCCCCCATCGTCATTTAAAGTAGTTTCTATTCTGTCTGGGAACGGCAGACTAAGGTTTCCATTTGATGAGCAGAATGCCCAGGCCACTTTATCACAGGATATTATTTGCATCACAATGCCCAAGGACCGACTCACTGAGCGAGAGATATGTATTCTCTTGTTTGATTGGTTAGCTGTAGTTATATGTTTTTTCCTTTGGTTTCGTTTTTGTTTACCACATGATCCAACTGACTTGCATTAGGTACCTGCTCAATGCACGTCACCAGACGGTGAAATACAGACTCACGCAGCCCATGTCTTTCATTTCATACGGGTTATCCGTCAGTTCTACATGAAAATCTGATGGAACGAAGCACATTTGTGCAAAGGAAATCTGCATTAGATTGATTTCTAGATCCTTTTCTTCGACACGCTGTATGTTTTGGCATCTGTCAAACCGGATTCATGACCCAGAGACAAATTCTCCAATTATCTTGCGAAAGAGACATTGTAAACGCCTTTATAACACGTTCTAGAAGAGACCTCTCATGTCACTTGTTCCTAGGACTTTCATTTGAACTGTGTGAATCCTATTAGCTCGGCTATAATTGGATTAATATTTCGGAGGAGAGGACTCGACGCCTCATTCCACGATTCATTTCGCGTTTAGCAGGATTTAGGCAACTCAGTGAGTATAATATCTCATTTTTGACTCGTTACCTCTAAATTGTGTTGATCCAAGCAATAGCCACTATATAAGCTCGTCGGAATAGAATTACACTGTCGCTCATATAGTTGGAATATTTTTTGTTTTACCCCAATTTATGGAATTATTTTAAAAATAATTTAAAAATAATAGATCTGGATAATAGTATACATTTTTCGATTTTATTGAATAATAATTTGACAATAAGTGTTTTGCGTGATTGCTAAAGCATGTGTTTGCTACTATTCTTATCAACTAGGGGACCGACGCCCTTAAGTCATAAATGACAATAATGAGGATTAATGCCCCCCTCAACAGAGCACTAATATAGCACATCGACACGGTTTTGATCCTAGGGCCTTACAGTTACGAGGCCATTGCTTTATCACTGAACTATAATTGTACGCAGCGGGGGGCTAGGGTAGGGGGCAGTTTCCATAAATAAAAAAAAAGAAAAGAAAATGCAATAAATGTTCAATAATTTATTGCATTTTACCCCGGTCCTCAACATAAAAAAATCCTCTGGACGGCCATGCATTATGGCTCAAGGCATGGGCACACAGAGGATTTTTTGATGTTGGGAACCGCTGCAAAATGCAATCAATTATTGAAAATTTATTGCATTTTCTTAGATTTTTTATATTTATGGAAACTGTCCCCTACCCTAGCCCCCGCTGCGTACAGTCAGGGTTCAGTGACAAAGCAATGGCCTCGTAACTTATTATTCAATAAAATCTGAGAATGTATACTATTATCTAAATTGTGGTAAAACAAAAATATTCCAACTTTATGAGCGACAGTGTACATACAATCCATGTATAATTATATTGCAGTAACCCTAATCCTTAGTAGATATCATAAACAAATTTACTTGAAGGGAAATCTAACCCAAATAAACAACCACTCTAAAAAGAAAGCAGACAAATCAGAGAAGGAAACTGATGAAAGTTTCAATTAAATCTGCTTAAATATAAGAAAGTTATGAATTTGAAAGTTGTAATCGCTATACGTATGGGCACTTCAAATTTGCTGAAGTGGTAATGTCAATGTGATGTAGTGCCGGACTACTTTCCCATCTGTTCCAAAATTATAAAATTAACAATTTTTTTAAATAAGAAATTCATGGCTCGGGAGGGTCTATTCATTTTAGAGGACCTATAATAATAATATGCTATCTATAATATATTTTGAGTAGTGCCCCAAGGGAGAAATAACTTACGAGAAAAACGGAAAATAATGATATTTGTGTACACGGCAAAAGGGAGAGTTATCCACGTCCTACGTCACAATTCACTAACCAAACTACCAATTTGAGAATCGCATAGCCTTAGTGATCTCATTTTCACGAGCTGAAACATTTGCCTAGCAGGCTGTCGCGGCTTGCCAGTAAGGCCATGAGCTGTTAATTGTGAATCCACTCTATTAATGGACTGTTTGTTCTTTGTAATACAGTAATTGGCCATTTCAAACGGATGTTTCATTTTTTAATGAAAGAAATCGAAAAATGGCATATATGTCGTATGGGAGATATTGTATGTTGTCTCCCCAAACGGTAACTAAGTTTTGTTTCTATTCACGTTGCTTACAGCACAGTATTTTGATGTTTCTATCATTGTGAAATGTTTTAAGTGTGATTTGATTATGATGTATCCAAGCAACATTTTTCAGAAATCTAATGGGGAAAAGATTTCTATAGTTTTTTTTTCTTCCTTCAGAATGTATCCATTGAAGTGCTTTTATACTGGCGATTGAAATCATTACTTGCATGAAAATCTAACAAGGTTATTGGAAAGAGCAAGTCTAGTTCGTGAAAATGTATATTGTATTTTTGCATACATGAATTAAATCTAATTTTTTCACAGTATGAATTATATTGATAGAATCTCATCATTCCTTTCTTTTTAAACTGTATTTTAAAAAGAAGATATTTGATGAAAACAAGATTTGTATATTTAAAGAATTCTATTTAAAGAATTCTATACATGAATCTATATATTGCCAATTACCAAAGACAATAATTTGTTCTTATCAGCCACATGACAAGCCCTCTGGTTTCCTCCATTGCCGGTTAAAATACACATACAGTATTTCTTTAATAGGCACCTGGGCCCGTCAGTATTCAATTCAATACCTATTTTAGAGTATTTCACTCAATCTTGGGCAATACTGAGCCGTATAAAGCGCTTAATTAGAGACATCGTAAATGTATTAAGCGCTATATAAAAGCGTAATATTATTATTATTATCCATATGACACCCTTTTACTCTTCAAATTTCTGTCAACAAATCCAATATTATCGAAAGTAATATCGATAGTTACATTCGTTTGTCTCGCATGTATGGTCAACAAGGAATTTAAAGATCACAACATTTGCATGATGGGTCGATTAATTATCAAATCTGATATATATATATATATATATATATATAGGCGTGAAGAAAAGGGTCTAGGAGCGTGAGACATGGCTGTACTTTACATATTTTGGAACATCCGTTGTCATGTCAGAGTTATAGACCGCCGGTACGTCCTCCCGTAAAGTATAAAAGACCCTTGCTTACAGTAGTTTTTATCACCTGACGAAGTGTTGCAGATAGCGCACGAAACGTCGTGAAGTTTTAGATTCCTTATTGACCACATTGCGAGACAAACGAATATCACTAGCGATATTATTTTCGATACTACATCCGCAATGAGTAATATATTTAACAATTATAGCATTTTCTACAATTAAAATATTTCTTGATCTGTTACCACAGTAACGGCCTAGCAGTAACGTCCATCACCTACTGTATGACAAACAAACAGATTACGAATAGCTGAGGGTCCTAGCAGAAAATAATAATGTAGAATTACGCAAACATTTATTTAACAATATATTTATTAGTTTCAGGTATTTTTTTTGTATACAAACATCAATATTTTCTCACTATTTCCTTAGCAACAGCAATTTTTAAACATGACTGGTACATGCATAATCAAGTGAGAAACTTTAAATATAAATATGAACATGTTTTGAATGTGTTTTTAAATTTCTAATTACAAATTTACGACCTTTTCTATAATTCTAAGGTTCTTGGTCCGTTACCATGGTAATAGCCCTAGTTGTCACACCGATCTCAAACTTTAGGGCAAACAAGAACATTCTGATAGCTAAAGGTTCTAATATAAATACTAAATGTAAGATTATGTCTAAGGAGTTGGGGCCTTTTCATTTATGAACTACTATGGACTATTAATACCTGTGAAAATTGACTTATATACGTACGGCACATGTACACTGTGCTTGGAGTGTTTTCCACTCAAATTGCGCATCACGTAAAAAGGCATCAACTCATTTGGCATAGCTTAAAATAATTTATTTTCCATCACATTATCTGATCATTCCTTTTTCTCTGGGCCACATCACGCGTCATGACGTATTCTTCATTCACCCAAATCCCACTCGTTTTGCACGCTGTGCTTGTGAGCCTTATTTACATCCCTTTCTCTATCCCGATTCATTTTAAACATCGTAGGCATAGCCTCTAGATGATCCCATCAGAGACATAAAACTCTTCGTTTTCCGAAAAAATCGGCTTATTACAATTTAAACAAAAACAATCTCATTTGCCATGATATAATCATTACTTCATCTGAAAATACATAAACGTTTGATATAATAAAGAAATGAAAAGAACTTTCCCCCAACTCTCTAGATTACAAATTCCATGCATTTTGTTCATGGAACTAACAATTCATGCGCCAATTGGATTACAAACAGGGGCTGCCGAGCGACTTCCAAAGTGGGGGGGGGGGGGGCACCAAGAAAAAAGGGCACTTTCTGGAAAAAAAGGGCACCTACAAAGGGAAATCTCAAAGCGAAAATATACAATTTTTTAGACATTGGTATATACCCCTACATTGTGATTAAAAATATCAGGGATGATTTCAATATTTGTTTCAATTTATACTCCATACAAGACATTGCTTAACCACTTGACTGCTAATGGCTTAAAATACGTTCATACCGCCTGTGCTACAGCATTTTTGTACTATACAAAAACTTCACAAAAAACGTACACTGCACACACAAAAAGCCGGTATTTTTCTAGAAGAGCGCCATATACTGTTCGAGACCTGTATAACATCATTGCAGTGCTAATTACACAGCAGGGCTTGGCATTATGCAGTGCTATGGACTTGAAAGTGCAATGCACTAAGCACGTACATGTACGTGGTGCGCACAGACATGCAAGAGCGAGAACACGTACATGTACGTGGTGAGCAGTCAAGTGGTTAAGCATCATGCTTTGCAGTTGATTGTCTAAAATATTGTTTGCGAGCGAGGAAAATTGTTAAGATGTGTGAGGTCGCAGCGCTAAAAATTACATCTTATAAAGAGGAAAATAGCCAATCCAAATGGGGTTATAAGCACATTCTCATAACGGAAGACTGAACAGACCTTTGATAAGTAACATAAGTACATCATGTATAGATGCGTGCGAGGGGGCAATTGGGGGAAATTGCTCTTAGTCTTAGAAATTAGCTAGTGCACGATTAATGATGAGAGAAACAGGGGAAACTTTTCAAGAAAGAAAAGGAGCATGTGCCAAAGTACACTGTCGCTCATATAGTTGGAATATTTTTGTTTTACCCCAATTTATGGAATTATTTTAAAATAATTTATTCCTAATAGATCTAGATAATAGTATACATTCTCAGATTTTATTGAATAATAATTTGCCAATGTGTGTTTTGCGTGACTGCTAAAGCATGTATATGCTACTATGCTTATCAACTAGGGGACCAACGCCCCTAAGTCATAAATGACAGTAATGAGGATTAATGCCTCACAAAAGGGCACTAATATAGCACATCGACACAGTTTTGATCCTGGGGCCTCACAGTTACGAGGCCATTGCTTTGTCACTGAACCATGACTGTACGCAGCGGAACTAGGATAGGGGGCAGTTCCCACAAATAAAAAAAATAAAAATAAAATGCAATAAATTTTCAATAATTCATTGCATTTTGCCCCGGTTCCCAACATAACCAATTCTCTGTGTGCCCAGGCCTTGAGCCATAATGCATGGCCGTACAGAGCATTTTTTCTCGAAGTTCTGACTCAATTATTCCATTGTAGTCTGTGGATGGAGGTACAGACTTCCGACGTTTAATAGGTAATATGTCAGCGTTACTAGCTGATAGAAATTATATTTCATGTTATGACAATATTGATTGTTATTCAACAAAATCTGTTTATTTAAATTCATCAATATTATAAATGACTAAAGTATTAATTGATTATTATTCTTCTCTTTCTTGCAGGGCTTTGTTTTGGTTTCGTCTGATGACAAAATAAAACGATGCTAAAAATACACCACGTCTACACTTTCCTTCATTGGAAGTTTACCCACGACATTATTATCCGACAAAGGTCTACCCTTCTCATTTCAGAGGTGATATATTGACGTCATGGCAAACGGCTCAATCTTGTACCCATTGCTCGTCGCTTGTCTCCTCGTCGGCCCGTCCTTTCAATCTTTACATCGACACGAAAGAGATTCGGCGATGACATCCTTAACACTGGACATGGACAAATCATACCATGGATGCGATCAGAACCTTGACCTGAAAAAAGCTTCTTGCAGCAATAAAGACCTGGACACGGTTCCCCAGAAACTTTCTAAGGATACGGAGGTGCTTGACTTGTCTCATAACAATATCACCAAACTCTTGAACTCCTCGTTTGAAGTATACCCTCTAATTAACTCCTTAAACATTTCTCACAACGATGTAAGAGCGATAGAATCCGCCGCTTTTTACCCCCTCATGGGCTTAATGTACCTGGATCTATCCTTTAACTTGCGTCTTGTGCTTCCAGCGACAGGCGTCTTTATGATGTCTTCACAGCTTTCCATTCTCAATTTAACTTCAACAAACTTGAAGTCGCTCCCCAATGACATTCTAAAATGGAGTCCACACCTAGATATTGTGTCTCTGTTCATGAACCGGCTCTCCTTCATCAATATAAGTTCTTGTGGCATGGCCGACCAGGTATACATGACTACTAATCAAATAAAGCACCTTACGGCTGGAGATTTTATCTTTGTCTGCAACACTACTATTCTAAACCTTTGTCGAAACCCTATCCAATCTGTAGACCCCGATGTGATCGCATCATTACATGTTCGCAGTTTGATGCTAGGTGGCTACCCTTTGAGTGACGAGGTGTTAACGAACATCATCCTCGGAATCTCAAAATCAGACATCGATGAGCTTATAATTCAGAAAGGCTCCGTTGGTGCGTTTTCTAAAGGTTTCTTTGATCCACTGCGCGATTCTTCTCTCTCTCGTCTGTACTTAGAAAACAACAAACTTAATAGCCTCCATCCCTTAGTCTTCTCGAATTTAACAAAACTCAAACAATTAATTTTCAATTATAACAAACTCCCCATCGACAAAATTCAACCAGACTTTTTCGAGGGCATGAAGGCATTAAAGGTACTAATAATCAACGACAACCATGTAAAACAAATAAATCCTCAAAACCAGAATTGGACAGTTGACTTATCGGAGTTAGACTTATCCGGTAATATGATTACAGAAATATCTGCATCTGTATTTCGGGGTTTAGGTAATTTAACTTTCTTAAACATGAGCTCGAACAAACAACTTTTTATCTTTGCGCTGACGGCCTCTTCGGGACTTGACAATATTCAAAGCATTGATTTGTCCGGAAGTCAATTATATACAATTCTGGAATTGAACACCCCAACATTAAGATCACTTTTCCTACACTCTCTTGATCAAAAAGTCGGGGTTAATATCGGACCAGCCTCGTTTCAATATTTACAATCTCTTGTGAATTTAGACATGAAAGACTCTCAGCTTCACATTCAGAACATATGGAATGAAAATATAAACGCGTCTCTTTTCGATGGACTATTGTATCTTAATCATTTGGATTTGAGTAGAAACCCTTTCCCGAGTTTTTTACCCCCAGGGATATTCCGGCAACTCTCAGTTTTACAAGAGCTAAATCTAGAATACTGCCAAATTAGAAATCTACATCCTCTTGTCTTCTCGGGATTGGAATCGCTTCAGAAGTTGAGTTTGAAAGGAAACAACATCCAACAAATTCCTGATGATATATTGTCGGGGTTAGGTCAAGTTAACATTATCGACTTAGAAGGAAACCAGATCTTATACTTGGATGAGCAAATGTTCTCAAATAACTGGAAACTCACAAATCTTTCCTTGGCCGACAACAAATTAACGCGCTTTAATCAAAGGACTTTCAAGCCGATCCTTTCCTCCATTTCTTCACTTGATCTATCAATGAACCCAATCGATTGTAACTGTGATCTAAAGTGGCTTGTTAATTGGATTAATAAACCTATACCCCTAATAGACAAGGACAAAACCCTTTGTTCGTCAGAATCTCTGGAGCGTTTTCGTGAGAAACCCCTGCTTGATGTTGATCCAAATGAACTCTGTATAATAAATGGTCAATTGTTTCTGATTCCCCTCGCCTCCATTGGCTTGGTTGTAATCAGCGTGCTGTTGTATCACTACCGATGCCGATGCCGATGCCCATGCCAATGTCCATGCCGATGCCGATGCCGATGCCGATGCCAATGGCAGTTGAGGTACAAACTCTTTCTCTTGAAACTGGCCATACTGGGATTTAAAGAGATGCAAGACGCTCGAGACCACAATGACTACGAGTTTGACGTGAACATTATTTTCTACGACGATGACGAAGAATGGATTCGTGAACAGCTCCGACCGGCTCTCGAAGAACGGCTACCACAGTTTCAGAGGAACGTCTTCGGTGACGAAGACCTTGTATTGGGTATGCATTACTTAGAGTCCGTCGATTACGTGGTGAGTCATAGTTACAAGACCATCGTAGTGCTTAGCAGAGCTGCTGTGCACGACCACTGGTTCATACTGAAGTTCCGTACGGCCATGGACCACGTGAGTGACACTTTAACTGAATTCGTAGTCGTGGTTTTCCTCGAAGGCATCCCAGATGATGAAATGCCATTCTTGGCGAGATTGTATCTCAGTGATGGCAGACCCTACATCCACTGGACTGAGAACGTGAGAAGACAAGAATATTTCTGGGATGATTTGACCAAAAATATGACCATTAATCTAAAGACGAATGACTTGATCCCAAATGAGTAGCAGTCACGTAGGAATATAGAGATACGTGTGATGGTTATCAGTAATGAAAGTGGCAGTAGTAGCAGCAGCAGTATTTACAGTTATAATAGTAGAAGCAGCAGCAACATCAGAAGTGATCGTCCTAGTAGTAGGAGTGGTAGTAGTAGTGGTAGAAGTAGATTAATCGCTCTACTATTATAATAATTGTCTTCTTGATATTCGCATTCACTATCATCAGTATCATTATCATCATTATCCCCATCCTCATCATCACCATTATTATTAATATTATAATTGCTATTATTATTATTGAAATTATCATCATCATTATTATTATTATCATTGTTATCATCATCACCATTATCATTGGTGTTGTTGATGTTGTTCTTGTTTCTGTTAAAGGTATACATTGGAACTAAAATCTGTAAGAAAATCGGTTAGATAATTGACAATCATAGACTTAACGTGTATCCTCGTGGTATGATGGCTTTATGACATGGTTGGATGCAAATCTTTATGGTACTTGTATCGGCAGTTTCTTTCTATTTTTTCAATGTTAGAATCACAATCACCATTTGCTGGATAAGAGAATTTGCATTTAAAGGCACACTGCCATACTTGTAGCTACTTGCTCCCTCTATATAGAAAACTTCCCCAATCGGTGCCTGTTGGTCCCCCATGATCCTCTTTTTCTTATGTTAAATGAGAGCTGAGTTAATGAGATAGCCACCTGTCACAGTGACCTCGATGGCTCGCTGTGTGGTCTAATCCCTTCTTGCCCAGTAGTGGTGACGGTCTTTAAGGTTTATACTTACTGATTCCTATTTATGCCTCAGTCACACATAGTACTTTGCGTATTTGGCTTGCGTATTGCTGCGTATTTATGGCAAGCCGTTTTAACATTTATTCCTATTTCCTGATATCAAGAAATTGGATTCTTGATATCAAGAATTACCATTGCTTTACAACAGAAAATCATTTCAGAAAATCATGTTAAAACGGCTTGCCATAACTACGCAGCAATACGCAAGCCAAATACGCAAAGGTGTGACTGAGGCATAAGGCTCAGCGCACACTACACGATCTGACTGCGATCTGATTTTGGAAAAATTTACAACAGCATTTATATGAACATTTAGACATGTAAAATCTTAAAGGTAATGCAAAGTTTCGGGAAATATTGAAAATTGGGTGGATGGTGATTCTTTACAATTTTGATTTATTTGGATGCCCCTATGGATGTATTATAAGCACTAGAAAATTTAGCTCCTAAAGCACTTCTGCTTTCGAGAAAAATTGAATATTAAAATTTACCGGTGCTCCCGGTAAATTTCGATAAATTTCAAATAGTCCCTACAGCCGTACAATAGTAGCTGCGACCATGAAAATCTCAGAATATGTAGATATGATATATAATTTCCAAACGGGAATAGCTAATCGATCAATTTTGGTCGAGAAACATTGTTTTATAGTTTAATTAATATCTTGACCTTGAGAGGGAGCTATACAACATACAATTTCATAACTTAAGACTCAAGTTGAACCGCATCAACGATCACTGAATATTGTAGGATAGCATATGCTTCCAATATGTTCATTTGAACCAAATTCACAACCCCATACCAAAACTTTGCATTACCTTTATTGATTGAGGATCTGTTTATTAATAAAATATAACTTTTTGAGGGATTTTTAGCTTACTTCTTCAAGAATAAGATCGCAGTCGGGTCCTGCAGTGTGCGCCGGTAAGTTTAAGTGTTAGTGTAAATATTTATGAAGAAGTGAAAGTTTTTAACGTAACCAAAAACCCATGTCCATGAAATTTCTTTAACGACGAACTTTTCTGTAGACTACGGTTTGGAACATACGACGAGAAGTTGAATTGATAATTCGAGGTAAAATTAAGTTTTTTTCCATTGTCTCATTGTCTCATTGGTTTTTGATACAAAATTATATCTTAAATCTCTCGGTGTCAATGAGATTTCTTCAAGAATACCGATCTCTGAAAATATAGACACTCTCGCCATCAAACATGTCGAAGGTTAATAGGTTAATGCTTTATGATTATATACATTTATGTACATTTTTTTAAATTATGCCAGTCACAACAAAATGTGCATGTTTTTAATAGCATTTTAAATACTTCACACATATTATCACATTGTTGTATGATAGTTCACCTTTTTATTGTAAAACGCTGTGTCAAAGGAATATTATATCGTATTACAGCGAAATGTATGTGTACCCGTGTTTCTCACAGTTTAGACGAAAAAGGTCACAACTATGGATGTACGGAGCGAGAAAGGAGGAGGATGGGGTGTCCCCGTCCAATTCGAGCATTTCAAAACAGGAATCTTGATGTACACCCCTCTCTTTTTTTCTTTCTCTCTCTCTCTCTCTCTCTTCTCCCACTTTTTCCAATATTTTCCCTCCATATTTGTATTATTATGTATCCATTGACGGTAGTCATGCTATCAAGCTTTGCTCACTTTGTCAACCCTCCTGTTTGATGTTTTCGATTGGTTACAGCCAATCTTACTTTATTCTACATATACTCTTTTGTCATATATAAAATTTGAAATGACTTTTTTTGTTATATATTTGTAAAACTGCAAAAGAAATAGAAAACAGAAATAAATAAATCATATCAAATCAAATCAAATAAGCAGTGATGAGAAATGCGAGAACATGAAAACTAGCAATCTGTTGTCCTTTCGAAACGAACTTACAGAGAATAGTTATGGAATGAGAGGGATTTTCTTCTTACAGCCAGGACAATTTAGGACATTATTTTTACCCGGAAATATGAACATAAAAACGAGTATAACTGTAAAGGGTGTCCTCCTGAAAGCTCTTGGAAATGTAGTCATACAATCAACAATGTTTCCCATGTAATAGGAGGGGGGGGGGGGGGGAGAGAGAGATAGTGAAAACAATTTGTACTAAATGGCATTGACATCACCACCCCCTTATTTTGGGCCTAGTATAGAGTCATGGCGATTTTTTGTTTTTGTTTATTCTAGTCATGCTAGCTACTGTCCGCATTAAAATATGTATTTTCTTGATTTCTTGATCGAAATTCTTCATAGCATTATTTTGTGCTAGATATTGCAATTTCTCCTTGAAAGGATGTCTGCTCTCTGTACATGTAATTATATTAGGCTGATGGGAGTGTTCGAAACCTGGAACCCGGCCACCACATCCCCCTAGTTACAAGTACGTACATGACTTCGTGAATATTATCAGCATAACTTGGAAGAGATAAAAACATGATATCAAGAAGGAAAAAATGGATTGGGAGAGAAAGGAAATGAGAGGGGAGGTAGATGGTGGAGAGGAAAACAAATACAGAGCGAATGGAGGTGAAATATAGAGAATTTTATGATGAGAGGGAGAGATCGAAAGAGAGAGGGAGAGTAAGGGAGAGTGAGAGAGATATTTAGACAGAGAAAGGAGAGGTAGAGAGAATGTGTGTATGTGTGCGTGTGTGTGTGTAAGCGGACGGGTAGGGAATTTCACTAATTGGCGTGGGGTCCAGGGGGCGGAGCTCAAGGAAAGCTCAATGGTTTTAGGGATTAAATTAAGGTCAGATGAGCACACAGGGGCCCGCCTTAGGGCCCTTGGTTGGGTCCAGGGGGCAGGGGCCCCGGAAGCTCAGGGGCTTTAGGCGTTTAATTACGGTTAGATGAGCATTTTTGATACCTTATATGTGACACTGGCAGGACACTAATTGGCGTGGATTCCAGGGGGCGGATTTGTATATTTTCGCTTTGAAATTTCCCTTTGTAGGTGCCCTTTTCTCTTGGTGCCCCCACTTTGGAAGTCGCTCGGCCGCCCCTGTCAGAAGCTCAATGGTTTTAAGCATTAAATTACCGTCAGATGGGCATCCAGGGGCCGCCTTAAGGCCCTAGGTGGAATCCAGGGGGCAGATCCCCCGGAACCCCTGGGGGTTTCAGGCATTTAATCACGGTCAGGTGAGCTTTTATTGATACCCCCCCCCCTCCGATCTACACCTTGTTAGCGGGATAAATCGAAACTGATCTCCCCTTCCTTTCTTCTTTCTCTTTTTTTTCTCCCTTTCTCTCCTCTTTACCTTTCTCTTCCCTTCCTTCTCTCTCTTTTAGGTTTGCTGGGAGGGGGGGGGGGGGGGGGGGGGGAGGGGAGGCAAGGGCCTTTCGGCCTCATCCCCGATCCACACGTTATCGGTTTGATTAATCGCAACTGAAATCCCCCTTCTTTTCTTTTCTTCCTTCACTTTTTTCCTTCCCTTTTTCTCCTCTTTTCCCTTTTTCTTTCCCATTCCTTCCTTATTTCTCTTTTTTTTTACGAGGGGGGGGGGGGGGGGGCAAGGCCCGCTCGGCCCCCTGGATCCGCGACTGCATTGTATATCCCCTTCCTGCTACTCCTCCTTTCTTCAACACTTCTCTTACCTCTATATTTTAATTCTTGTTTTCTCACTTTCTTCACCCATTTCTCCTCATGCCTATTTCCCTACTCCTTTCACATTTTCTCTTTCTCTTTCCTGATGTATTAACACAATTTATGAGTATATCAAACTCAGGACCTACGCATTCTAAATTGTTATTAACTGATGAAAGCATTATGAAACTGGGCACTGGTTTCCTTTCTTTGTCTATTAATTTGAGCACTTGAAGAAAACTTGAGAACTTGAAAATATGAGATAGAAAGTGATGAGAAATACGAGAACCTAAAAACTAGCAATCTGTTGGGGGGGGGGGGGGGGGGGGGGAGAGAAAACATTGTGTACTATAGAGCAATGACGATAAAAAAAAATTCTAGTCATGCATAGCTACTGCCCGCTTTACAAAAATGTATTTCTTGATTTCTTGATCAAAATTTTTCAGAGCATTAGTCTGTGATAGATATTTCAATTTCTCCTTGAAAGGATATCAGCTCTTTGTTATCCCCTCGCCGACGAAGTCGGAGGGGATATAGAAACGCTGCTGTCCGTCCTTCCGTCCGTGCGTGCGTGCGTCCGTAACAAATTGGTTTCCGATCGATAACTTCAGTAATGTTTGACGGATTTTAATGAAATTTGATATGAAGGTACATGACATCAAAATACAGGCTAAATTAGATTGTGGAGTACGTAGGTCAAAGGTCAAAGGTCATAGCTCATTAAATATGCGAATAAATACCCATCTGGTTTCCGATCGATAACTTAAGTAATAGTTTGACGGATTTTAATGAAATTTGATATGAAGGTACATGATATCAAAATACAGGCTAAGTTTGATTGTGGAGTACGTAGGTCAAAGGTCATAGCTCATTAAATATGCACAGAAATACACATCTGGTTTTCGATCGATAACTTTAATAATTTTTGACGGATTTTATTGAGATTTGATATGATGATGATGATGAACAGCATTTGTGTGGCGCCATATATCTGTTTAAAAAAACATTCAAAGGCATATGAAGGTACATGATATCAAAATACAGGCTAAGTTCGATTGTCGAGTACGTAGGTCAAAGGTCATAGCTCATTAAATATGCAAATCTGGTTTCCATTCGATAACTTGAGTAATGTTTGACGAATTCTAATAAAATTTGATATGAAGGTAGGCCTATATGGTATCAAAACACAGCCTAAGTTCAATTTTCGAGTATGTAGGTCAAAGGTCATAGCTCATTAAATTATGCAAATCTGGTTTTCATTTGATAACTTGAGTAATGTTAGACGAATTAAAATGATATTTGATATGAAGGTTCATGGTATTAAAACACAGCCTAAGTTCGATTTCCACGTATGTAGGTCAACTTCCTTGCCTAATAATATAATAGTATAGTCCAATGGATGTCACTTATTCTGATGTATATATGCATTGCATGATTGTATGATTGTATTCTGCGAGGGGGTGCTACGCTTTGCGTTGACTTGTACATGTAATTATATCAGGCTGGTGGGAATGTTCGAAACATCGAACCCCGCCACTCCTACCCCCCCCCCTAGTTACATGTACGTAAATAACTCTTTTACTATTATCTAATTTATTTAACTGATGCCAATATTCAAGTGAAATTTCTTCAGTTTTCTACACCACCTTTCTCTCTCCTGTTTCTACCATGCCTTCTCTCTCTCCCTCTCTCTCTCCCTCTCTCTCTCTTTCTCTTTCTCTCCATCTATTTCTCTCTCTCTCTTTCTTTCTCTCTCTCTCTCTCTATTGATATCTACACATTATGAATCTCCTCCTGCTACTCCTCCTTTCTTCAACACTCCTCTTTCCTCTCTACTTTAATCCCATCATTCTTCTTTTCTGCAAGCATTACTTTAAACAAACAGAACTTTGTTATTCCTGTCTCATTTTCCTGATTGACGTGTCATATGAAAGGGCAGAAAATGAACGTTCTGGAAATGGGCTTTTCTTTTGAAATTCAGATACCATTCGCCAAACGACTTTTTGGTACCCTTTCTTCGAATTGTTTTTAATCAGTCATGCGTGAAATATGCACCATGAGTTGCATTAAATGAAAGAGGAGTATCTAAGCTTTACAAACGTGTGTCAATTATTAATTATAATTGGGATTAAGTTATGATAAAACATCGATAATTCTTGGTTTCGTTTTTTCTGGGTCGCAAAAGAAAGTTTACCGAACTTTGGTAGCTTCATATAAAAATTTAAACCTTTTTGGTCATAAAATATATGTCATGATAAAAAGTAACTTATATCCTATCCAATGATACCCTATTCATAAAATTCATGCCAACGATGACGGAGCACCAATGATTTCAGTTTTGTCAAAATCACCTTGTACCAAGTTTTGGCTGATTCATTTGTTATTCGAGTCTTTAATTACCTCAAAGACACAAGTATAGGGTGTCCTTTGTGTAAAAGATTATTGAGAATGATCATACACTTTGAATCTAATCAATACTACTGAATTTGAATATGAATTTGTAAATTTACAAGGCCGTCGAGGGTATTGTAAGAGGTTTTTTTCCAGGTCCCTTACCCTCTCCCCTGCTCTATATCTCCCCTTCAAGCTTACATTATGAAAAAGGAGAAATAGATGCTATTATGCCCTCATGCATATACATCCATAATCCTTTCTCATTATAAGCAAGATTCTTTTTAAGCATAACGTATTCAAGCTTATAATTTTGAATCGTCTAGATTTGCTAGAGTTGTAGATTTAAATGATTAAATTGTGGGAAAAAAAAGTATTCAGATGTAATGGCAGTTGATATATATTGAAGTCTCCTCTTTCCCCTCCCCCATCGTCATTTAAAGTAGTTTCTATTCTGTCTGGGAACGGCAGACTAAGGTTTCAATTTGGTGAGCAGAATGCCCAGGCCACTTTATCACATGATATTATTTGCATCACCGACCCACTGAGAGATATGCATGCTCTTGTTTGATTGGTTAGCTGTAGTTATATGTTTTTTCCTCTGGTTTCGTTTTCTTTTACCACATGATCCAACTGACTTGCATTAGGTACCTGCTCAATGCACGTCACCAGACGATGAAATACAGACTCACGCAGCCTATGTCTTTCATTTCATATGGGTTATCCATCATTTCTACATGAAAATCTGATGGAACGAAGCACATTTGTGCAAAGGAAATCTGCATTAGATTGATTTCTAGATCCTTTTCTTCGACACACTGCATTTTTGGCGTCTATCAAACCGGATTCATGACCCAGAGACAAACTCTCCACGTATCTTGCGAAAGAGACATTGTAAACGCCTTTATAAGACGCTCTAGAAGAGACCTCTCATGTCATTTGTTGCCAGATACTTTTATTTGAACCGGGGAAGATCTGTGAATCCTTTTAGCTCGGATATAATTGGATAAATATTTCGACTCGACGCCTCATTCTACGATTCATTTCGCGTTTAGCAGGATTTAGGCAAACAGTGAGTATAATATATCATTTTTGACTCGTTACATCTAAATTTTGTTAATCCAAGCAATATCCACTATATAAGCTCGTCTGAATTGAGTTAAACTTTTGATATATTTGGATGCCCCTGTGGATGTATTATAAGCACTAAAAAAAAATTAGCCCCTAAAACACTTCTGCTTTCGAGCAAATTGAATAATCAAAATTTACCGGAGCTCCCGGTAAATTTCAAATATTTCAAATAGCGCCTAAGGCCATTCCATGGTAGCTGCGACCATGAAAATCTCAGAATATGCAGTTCCGATATATAATTTCCAAATGGGAATAGCAAATCGGTCGATTGTAGTCAAGAAACATTGTTTTAAAGCTAAAGTAATATCAGTCTTGAGAGGGCGCTATACAACATAAAGAGTTTATTATTTACAATTTCATCACTTTAGATTCGATTTCAACCGCGACAACGATCATTGAATATTGTTAACTCGCATTTGCTTCCAATATGTTCATTTGAACCAAATTCATGACCCCATACCAAAACTTTGTAATACCTTTAAGTTCTTACCCCTATATCTGGGCAAGGATAAGGCATTTTGGCTCTGTTAGCGTATGGAACATCATCTTGTTCGAAGCGGTTTCTCCCAAATCCCCTGTAGGATGGTGGACTTGCATTTAATGAACCTAAAATAAGTCTTTCAAATGAAGACTTTTTGTTGTTGTCGTTTTTGATGATCATGGTGATGATTCGTGATTTCATGTCGTTAGAGAACAATTTCAACATTCGGGCAATGTTGGGCAATTTGCATAAACTTGTGAGCCCAACGTTCCTTTATGATGCATGATAGATCTATTCCCAGCTTCTAAAGGGAGTATAATTCACTTCTGATGTTTATTTTGTAATTTAATGTCATTTATAGGTGCACAAGGTCAAGTAAAATTCAGAATAGTTATCATTGACTAAATATTAATTGTCTTAAATTATAATTTCATATTACGCGAATTTTGCATGAGAATCTCAGGTTAGTCACATGCAAACTATCATGATATACATGATATAACGAGCATCTATTTTGTTTGTCTCTATTTTCCTCTGTTCGACCTCTTTACATTGATTTTTAGTTTTAACAGTATCTGCACCTGAAATTTGTATTCTACTGCAACGAAATTATCATTTAAATGATTAATAATCTCTTACATCTTTTATTAATTAATAGTTACAATCGATACTAGGCCGTATTATACAACATGGAAAAGGGGACGAGCATGTGCCCTGTGTACCCCTCCTCCCAACCTGACTTGCCACTGTTGCAGTATGTTTATATTCGCTGTAGGATATGAGTGAAACCGTCTGGTATACTGAAATACAAAAGAAAACTGTTTGTGAATTCAAAGCTAGAGCATTATTTTTTCTACAAATTGTAATTTTTCATTATACCTTTTCATTAATAACAACATCGTGACCTTAAATGGATCAGACTACCTTGCAATCAAACTGGAAGCTCAAATATTTTGATTTAGGTGCTTTCATTTGCCTTTATGTTGTTCAATTACAAATATATGTGGTATTTATAGAGTTCAGTGTTTTCTTGATGTGTAACCGACGGCAATGGCCGTGGTCGTCACATCCACCATCAACTTTATGACAAAACAAACAGATTATGATAGCAGAGGGTCCTAGATAACAAATGTATTTTATTTGATATGGCTCATTTTCTGCTTGTTTTATATTTCCGTTCGTTTCATCTTGTTGAAGAACAATTGCAGAATTTTCTACAATTAAAATATTTCTTGATCTGTTACCACATGCAGTCAGGGGCGCCGGAAGCAGTTTGGGATTGGGGGGGGGGGCAAACATACCAGGGGGCTCACCTTCCAGGGGCAGTGACGTAATGAGCAAAAACGTTTGGAAGGGAGGGGGGCAGAAGAAAAATCTGCATCACCACCACTCTTAACTTGAGAAAGTTTCGCATCAACTAGATTTTGTATTATTCTTCAGGTTAAACCTGGTGAACATATCTATTCAGCAGATTCACGATACCTTGGATTGGGAAACCCTAAAATCTCGACGTCGGAGACACATGTATTCGTTACTGTTTAAAACATTTCATGAGCTAGCACCTAATTATATGACTGATAAGTTTGTATTTAACGAAAAGTGTTACGGGCTAAGATATAATGACAATTTAATGCTTCCGAAACCAAGAACCAATCAGTTTAAACATTATCGTGGATCCGTGTTATACAATGAACTACCTCTTAAGCTCCGTCAGTTAGGCACACTAAATTTGTTTAATAAACATGTTCAGAGATACTTCAATTATTTTGATATTTAATTTCGCAATCCCATTGGCTTTTGCAATAAACTTAATCAATTTAATAACAGATTAAATTAGATAATGTGTAAAATATTTTTAAACTAATTAAGTTAATTGTTAGAAGGGTGGGTGATAAGGGTGAGGTCGTATTTTGTTACATTAGGGATGGTAGGGGGTATTTGAATAGATTTTAATGATTTTTCTTAGTGTTTTTTGTTTAATTTAATTTGTTTAAGTTAAGCACAAGTACAATGTTTTTTAAATAAGACTTACTATTTTGTTATATCATTACTTATTATAGTATCATTATATATATATATTGGACTCCATGGAAAAACAGAGCCATTAGGTTAATGAGTCTGAAATGGACTATCCAACCGTTTTATTATTCTATCATTGTTATATAAGTCTTTGATTTTGTTATATTGTGTTATTGTTTTTTATGACGATTTTTCGAAATAAAACAAACAAACAAACACGTTACATAAAGGTCCCGTGGAATGTTTTTGGATCCAGGGCTTGGGCCCCCGGAAGCTCAAGGTTTTTAGATATTAAATTACGATCAGATGAGCATATTTGGATACCTCATTTGTGACACAGGCAGATCACTAATTGGCGGAGAGTCCAGGGAGCAGAGCCCCCGGAAACTCAGGGGTTTTAGGCATATAATTACGGTTGGATGAGCATCCAGGAGCCCTCTTTAAGGCCATTGATGTGGTCCAGGGGGCAGAGCCCCCGGAAGCTCAGAGGTTGTAATATATAACTACGGTCAGATGAGCATCCAGGGGCCGCCTCAGGGCCCTTGGTGGGGTCCATGGGGCAAAGCCCCCGGAGGCTCAGGGGTTTTAGGTATTTAATTACGGTCAGATGAGCATCCAGGGGAACGCCTTAGGGCACTTGGTGGGTCCGTTTGCGGAGCCTCCGTAAGCTCTGGGGTTTTAGGCATTAAATCACGGTCAGTTGAGCATATATTGATACCTCATTTGTGAAATTGGCAGGTCACTTATTTTTATTCTCTCTCTTTCTTTCTTTTTCTCTGTAACATACTTTTTCAAAAAGTGAGGGGGGGGGGGGGGGGGGGGGGGGGGGGTCGAGCCCAGCCGTTCTGCAGACCCTGACATAAAGGCCTCTAAATAAACATATTTTTCGCCCGACTGTAAATTAGGATTTTCTAATTTTTCCAACAAACGAATAAAAAGGTATGACCTACAAACAAATTGAGAAAAAATACCGAAAAAAACATTTCAGCAACATTTGTAAATCCCTGGTATCGAATGAGAAATACCCCTCCCCCCATCAGTACGCCAGCGTTCAGGGGCTCATGTCTTCTCACCCCTATAACAGACACACGCTTTCCTATTCTCTCACAATGTGTCCACGATATGCGCGTATCGCTATTATAAAAACCTCCATTGATAAATATAGGTGGCATGCGCAATGTTTAGGAAATTTAATTCCTGTTAACTTTCCTTTTTTTTTTAATGAAATTTTATATGTGATTTAATTAAGGTTTTTATTATTTTTATGTTCTATTGGGTTAAAAATACAAACCCTCTTTACTACTTTACTGCTTTTCTTTTGGAGGGGGCGGTTTTTTTTTTTGGGTTGGGGGGGGGGGCATCTGCCCCCACCCCCACTTCCGGTGCCTATGAGTAACGGGCTAGCAGTCACGCCCATCACCCATTTTATGACAAACAGATTACGATAGCTAAGGGTCCTAGCTAACAGAAAATCATCATGAATTACGCAAACATTTATTTAACAATATATTTATTAGTTTCAGGTTGTTTTTTTATAAATACAAACATCAATATTTTCTCACTGTTTCAATAGCAAAAGCAATTTCTAAACATGACTGGTACATGCATAATCAAGTGAGAAGCTTTAAATATAAATATGGACATGTTTTTAATGTGTTTTTAAATTTCTAAATTACAAATTTATGTCTTTTTCTGTAAGTCTAATCAGGCCTGATAAAAATCCGATTTAAATCGGTTTCCCAATTTTTTTTTATTTTTCCCGATATTTTTTTCTTCTTCCCGATTTAAAAAAAAAAAAAAAAAAAAAAAAAAAAAAAAAAAAAAAAAAAAAAAAAATCCAGATTTCACTGTAAACGCACAAAATTGCGGGGCCGAGTAGGCCTGGCCCGGCCCTGGCCCTTTTCTCACTGTAAACGGGGTCTAAGCGTGCGTTTACAGTGAGAAAATGCAGGGCCTGGCCTTTTGCTGTGAACTGTAACAGGGGTCTCAGTTGTCACATCCATCTCAAACTTTAGGGCATACAAGAACATTCTGATAGCTAAATTTAAGATTATGTCTAAGAGGTTGGGGCCTTTTCATTTATTGGCCCATGGACTGCTAATACTTTTGAAAATTGCCTTATACGTATGGCACATGTACACTGTGCTTGGAGTGTTTTCCACTCAAATTGCGCATCACGTAAAAAGGCATCAACTCATTTGGCATAGCTTAAAGTAATTTATTTTCCATCACATTATCTGATCTTTTTCTCTGTGTTGCACGAAAACATATAATATATTATATGTTACCAAGAACAAGTGTTTCAATCATGGACAGCTTTATTGTGTTTTCAAAACTTTGAAATATATGTGTGTAATTACCAACTTTCGAATGTATACCCAACAGTTCTGTTACTTCAAACTCAGAATGAAATAAATATCAACTGAAATGTTTTTCAACATATTCGGGTCAAAAAATGAAAATCAGGATATTGGACATTCTTTCAAATTTTGAGCAAAGAATTTTTTTTTTGTGATAAAAATTGAGCGTGGTAACTACCCCCAAATATAAAGTGGCTTTCATGATTTCAAGTATTTCAAAGTGCAATAACTGATTTATATTTCAACCTACATGTAAAGCATTTTCCCCTTCTAAATCACTTTATTGATCAATAAAGGGAATACAATCAGGCCAGGCTATACATGTTCTTATCCGTCAAAGAGAGTAAAGTGCTTTTTTTAGTTAAAATGTCCGAAATTATGAAAATGCTGAGTTAAAACAAATTTAACTGAAAAATACAAAGTCATTATGAAACGTTTCAGGCTAATAGTGTATGCTAGATTTGTACAAGGAACCATGAGTTGTCCCCGTGAGTTTCATGGAACACAACGGTAGGTTTTGAGTCGATGTTTATACTTTTCCAAAGTCAAACTCACGGTTTATTGCTCTCACTAATATTGTACAATCTATGTCTATCTCTACAATGTTTATAAAGCATATACATTAAATTTAACTGAATTCACAAACAGAGGCGTCGCTAGACCTTTTTCAGTGGCGGGGTGTAGAGACCACCGATTACCGACAAAACTAGCCACCAATTACCGACAAAATTTAATGTCCCCGTGTCTACAAATTTAACCCTTTCAACCCGGGGCCTAAGGCTAAATTGTTTTTTCTATGAACTATCTATAGTACTAGCGTATGCGCAAATGTTTTTTTATTTTTATTTTCCTCGACATAAATATAAGAATTATTTCGTTAACTTAGTCAGTATCATAGCTATATATTTAAATGCAGGCGCGTAGCTTGCCCGGCCCCCCACTCAGTGTTATTTAGGGTACGCATATGCTCGTTCCCTCTTTTTGAAAGCACCCCCTATCTGAGGACTGCCAACATTTCCGAACCCCCCTTTCGCGGGCTTTTCGCGGGCTTTTCCTGCCTTGGAGACCCCCCTAAATTGGGAAAAATGCTCAATGTACCCCCCTAAATTCGGAATAATTTCTCAGGATTCCAAAGAGATGAGAGAAAAAAAGAGAAAAACACCCCCTTTTAAAAAAAATCTCCGGGTGAAAAGTCAAATACACCCCTTTTTTTTTTACAATTCTCGGGCCGGACTTTGTCGCACGAAAAGTACCCCTTTACCGGACATTTTGGCAACACGCATGCGGTCATTTCGAAACCTGAGTGGGGGGGGGGGGGGGGGCCTATGTAGTCAACAGAAGACCTTTGCATACACTTGCATTGTGTGTATGCATCTAATATGAATAACAATGAGCTGTGCCTAAACAGCTGCACTGCATTTCTAAGTGGCATGTTAATTTCAATTGCATGTTAGTTTCAAGGAACCTGTTTCTAAACATAACAATGTGAAATAAAGCTTTTAGCCAACGCGCACTTTACTGGCACGAGACACATGACGTCATATGTAAACAACGCTGTCTAAAAGCTCTCGTATAGTAAATATAGCAGTCATTAAATTTTAAACAGCTAATGTTTAACAAAATTACTTTCGTTTCGAGCAACATTGTTTACAATTTATTCAACTGTTGTTTAAGATAGTGTACAACTGTAAGTGAACATCACTTTTTTAAGCAGCGTTTTTACTGTGTGGGGGAGAACAAAACGCAGGTTTTTGTATCGAACTTGCTGATCACAGATTAAGATTATAATTTAATGCTTTTTATATCAAATTTGCTTTCCCATGATGATGAAGTTGTGTATTAGTATCAGTCGGAATGCGATTGAACACTCACTTTGGAAATACTTCAAGAAGTGACACATCAAATAGTTTTATCCTCGCAGACCCTGTTATGCATGAAAGAGAGTTTTGTTATGCCTCATTAACAAACAACTGTTAATTGATAACCCCAAATCCTATCGTGTTGAAATCTCATGACCTGAATCCCGATAAGTATTTAAAAATTAATGTAACATTTTCATAACATTAAATATTGTTATTTTATTATTTTAGTTGTTTCATTTTATTGGTTGAAATGCCCTCTTTGAATAATTTGCTCTTTTAACTATGTATTATTTTGTCAAAGGACCATATCATTTTTTTTAAAACTTACGTTAATACTCAACGTGCCCTATCTGCTCCATTTGATATTCCATTATATTAGTGTAGTAACTCCACCGTGACATGCAGAATGGACATCCAATCCTCACATTGTGATGCATTTACACTTTAATTTTAGAAGATGCCTATATTGATGCATAGCTATTTTTTGGTAAGTTCTCCCTTAAGTATAAAGGCGAAAACGATTTATTTTGAAATCATAACATTGAAATATAATTGTTTGGGGCGGGGATATCGAGAAATTAAAAAGATCAATTTGCTTCATAATGTACGTTCAGCTCATATAGAAAACAATTACAATGTTTGTTTTTGTTGTTGCTATAAACACAAGTATACGATATGTAGACTAAACGAGTACATATAATTAGTGATAATTATTCTGTAGTTGTCAACAGATTTCAAGTTGGCAATTCTGAACTTGGTATTATGTTTGTGTCTTTGGTCTCACAAAAGGAATACTAGTTGTTGATAGTAATCTACCCATCTTGTTATAACCTTGTATTGATACACAAAATTTAGTATAATCTGTGATTAGCTAAGCTGTGTTTATAGTGATTAAGAAAGCAGGTAGTAATTCAACATTTAGTTGGAACTTGTTTATATGAATTCATGAGTAATCATACATTGTAAATAACCTGTGCAGTTATGCTGTAGTGTCAGGACAAAATGATTACATGCTGTAAGTGAACAGCGAATATTTGAATTCATAGTTCATTGTATCAATGGTACAAATAGATAGACGTGGAAACAGAGCAGTGAGTAATTGAAATTGAATGATTAATATTTGATTTTGGCAAAAAAGCTTCAGCTGAACTGCAGTTACAATGCATGGTTGTAGTATTAGAGCCAGAGGGCGACCATGGGAAATGATGGTTATCTCTTGGGTGGTTTCGGTTCATAGTAAATCGGCTTCGTGCCAGGGTGATGTCGATCTTGTGTAGGCATTTTGAATTAGGTTTAATTAGTCACACTCACTGATACTTAAAATTGGTCTTGATATTTACAATATTTTGGCGAAATGTATAGGTTTAAATCATAATGCAGGTTTATTCTCAAGATGACTATAATAGCACAGTAATCTTGTAGTTCGGTACAATTGCTCAGGAAGCAATCACATTCAAAATGATTTTAATCATGTGTCTTTACACTGGTAAAATTTGTTGATTATTCTATCATGGAACAGCATATTTTCTATAAGAATCTAAATTGGAAATGACTAAAAATGAATATAAAAATTGAATATGGTTTAATCATTTTAATTCTACTCTTTCAATTTTTATATTATTTGATAGCAATGCTACTATAGTGGGTAATTCTGATTGAATCATTCCAAATTCCTAAATTGTCTTTGTTCTAAGACGGAGGCATGTTATCAGCGGAAAATGATGGTGGCTAGTGAGAATGCAAATACGGGGATTTGTCTGCCATTTTATGATAATGATAATATTCTCGAAGTTCTGACTCAATTATTCCATTGTGGTCTGTGGATGGAGGTACAGACTTCCGATGGTTAATAGGTAATGTGTCAGCGTTACTAGCTGATAGAAATTATATTTCATGTTATGACAATATTGATTGTTATTCAACAAAATCTGTTTATTTACATTCATCGATATTATAAATGACTGAAGTATTAATTGATTGATATTCTCCTGTTTCTTGCAGGGCTTTTTTTTGGTTTCGTCTGATGACAAAATAAAACGATGAACTAAAAATACACCACGTCTACACTTTCCTTCATTGGAAGTTTACCCACGACATTATCATCCGACAAAGGTGTACCTTTCCTTTTCCAGAGGCGATATATTGACGTCATGGCAAACAGCTCAATATTATACCCATTGCTCGTCGCTTGTCTCCTCGTCAGCTCATCCTTTCAATATTTGCATCGACACGATGGAGATTCGGCGGTGACATCCTTAACTCTGGACATGGACAAATCTTTCCACAGATGTGATCAGAATCTTGAACTGAAAAAAGCTTCTTGCATCAATAAAGGCCTGGAGACGGTTCCGCAGAAACTTTTGGGGGATACCGAGGTGCTTGACTTGTCTTATAACAATATCACCAAACTCTTGAACTCCTCGTTTAAAGTATACCCTCAAATTTACTCCTTGGACATTTCTCACAACGATGTAAGATCAATAGAATCCGGCACTTTTTACCCCCTCAAAGGCTTAATTAACCTGTCTCTATTGATGAACCAGCGTCTTGTGCTTCCGGCAACAGGCGTCTTTATGATGTCTTCACAGCTTTCCATGCTCGATTTAACGAAAACAAACTTGGCGGCGCTCCCCAATGACATTCTAAAATGGAGTCCACACCTAGATACTGTTGTTCTGTACATCAACCGGCTCTCCTTCATCAATGTGAGTTATTGTGGCATGGCCAACATAGTATACATGGATACTAATCAAATAAAACACCTTACGGCGGGAGATTTCACCTTTGTGTGCAACACTTCTATTCTAGATCTTAGACAAAACCCAATCCAATCCGTAGACCCTGATGTGATCACATCATTACATGTTCGCTGTTTGATGCTAGGTGGCTACCCTTTGAGTAACGAGGTGTTAACGAACATCATCCTCGGCATCTCAAAATCAGACATCGATGAGCTTATAATCCAGGAAGGCTCTGTCGGTGCGTTTCCTAAAGGTTTCTTTGATCCACTGCGCGATTCTTCTCTCTCTCTTCTGTACTTAGAAAGCAATAAACTTAAAAGCCTCCATCCTTTAGTCTTCTCGAATTTAACAAAACTCAAAAAATTAATTTTCAATTATAACGAACTCCCCATCGACAAAATTCAACCAGACTTTTTCGAGGGCATGAAGGCATTAAAGGTACTAATAATCAACAATAACCAAGTAAAACAAATAAATCCTCATAAACAGACTTGGACAGTTGACTTATTGGAGTTAGACTTATCCGGTAATATGATTACAAACATATCTGCATCTGTATTTCGGGGTTTAGGAAATTTAACTTTCTTAAACATGAGCTATAACAGACTACTTGGTGTCTTTGAGCTGACGGCCTTTTCGGGACTTGACAATATTCAAACCATTGATTTGTCCGGATGTCAATTATATACAAATTTGGAATTGAACACCCCAATATTAAGATCACTTTTCCTTAACTCTATTAATCCGTTAGACATCGGGGTTCATATCGGACCAGCCTCGTTTAAACATTTACATTCTCTTGTTAAGTTAGACATGAAAGACGCTGGGCTTGACATTACGAATAACATATGGAATGGAAACGCGTCTCTTTTCGATGGATTATTGGGTCTTAATCATTTGGATTTGAGTAGAAACTCTTTCCCGAGTTTTTTACCGCCAGGGATATTCCGGCAACTCTCAGTTTTACAAGAGCTAAATCTAGAATACTGCCAAATTAGAAATCTACATCCTCTTGTCTTCTCGGGGTTGGAATCGCTTCAGAAGTTGAGTTTGAAAGGAAACAACATCCAACATATTCCTGATGATGTATTGTCGGGGTTAGGTCAAGTTAACATTATCGACCTAGAAGGAAACCAGATCATATACTTGGATGAGCTAATGTTCTCAAATAACCGGAAACTCACAAATCTTTCCTTGGCCGACAACCAATTAAATCGCTTTAATCAAAGGACTTTCAAGCCGATCCTTTCCTCCATTTCTTCAATTGATCTATCAATGAACCCAATTGATTGTAACTGTGATCTAAAGTGGCTTATTGTTTGGATTAACAAACCTATACACCTGATAGACAAGGACAAAACCATTTGTTCATCAGAATCTCTGGATACTCTTCGTGAGAAACCCCTGCTTGATGTTGATCCAAATGAACTCTGTATAATAAATGGTCTATTGTTTCTGATTCCCCTCGCCTCCATTGGCTTGGTTGTAGTCAGCGTGCTATTGTATCACTGCCGACGGCAGTTGAGGTACAAACTCTTTCTCTTGAAACTGGCCGCAGTGGGCTATAAAGAGATGCGAGGCGCTCGAGACCACAACGACTACGAGTTTGACGTGAACATCATTTTCTACGACGATGGCGAAGATGACGAGGAATGGATTCGCGAACAGCTCCGACCGGCTCTCGAAGAACGGCTTCCACAGTTTCAGAGGAACGTCTTCGGTGACGAAGACCTTGTATTGGGTATACATTATTTGGATTCCGTCGATTACGTGGTGAGCCACAGTTACAAGACCATCATAGTGCTTAGCAGAGCTGCTGTGCAAGACCGCTGGTTCACACTCAAGTTCCGTACGGCCATGGACCACGTGAGTGACACTTTGACTGAATTCGTAGTCGTGGTCTTCCTCGAAGACATCCCTGATGATGAAATGCCATTCTTGGCGAGGTTGTATCTCAATGATGGCAGACCATATATCCACTGGACTGAGGACATGAGAGGACAAGAATATTTCTGGGATAAATTGGCCAAAAATCTGACCATTAATCTAAGGACAAATGACTTGATCCCAAATGAGTAGCATAACAGTCATAAAGGAACCTAGAGAAACGTTTGATGGTTAACAGTAATGACAGTGATAGTAGTAGCAGCAGCAACAGCAGAAGTGTTAGTCGTAGTAGTCGTAGTAGTGGTAGCAGTAGCAGATGGATCGCTCTATTGATACTGTTATACATAATTGTCTTTTTGATGTTCTCATTCACTATCATCAGTATCATTATCATCATTATCCCCATCCTCATCATCATCATTATTATTAACATTACCATCGTTATTATTGTTATTAATATTATCATCATTATCATTATTATTATTGTTAACATCATCATCATCATCACCATTAGCATTGTTGTTGTTGATGTTGTTTTTCCTGTTTCTGTTAAAGATATACTTTGGAACTTAAATCTGTTAGATAATTGACAATCATAGAATTAGCGTGTTTCACCGTGGTATGATGGTTTCATGACATGGTTGGATGCAAATCTTTATAATACGTGTATCGCAGTTTCTTTCTATTTTTCAATGTCAGAATTAGAATCACCATTCGCTGAATAAGAGAATTTGCATTTAAAGGTTTATACGTACTGAGTCCTATTACTCTAAAGCTTAGCGCACACTATACGCGATCTGACAGCGATCCGATTTTGGAAGAATTTACAACAGCATTTTATATGAACATTTCAACATGTAAAATGTTTGAGGATTTGTTTATTCATTGATTAATAGAATCTAACTTTTAGGGGATTTCAAGCTTACTTCTTCGAGAAACAGATCGCAGTCGGATCGTGAAGTGTGCGCCGGTAAGTGTTAGTGTAAGTATTTATGGAGAAGTGAATCTCTTCGAGGCAACCAAAAAGCCATGTCCATGAAACCTCTTTATCAACGAACTTTTCTGTAGATTAAGTTTTGGAACATAACACGAGAAGCTATGATGATAATTCGAGGTAAAATTAAGGTTTTTTCTCATTGTCTTTTTTTAATACAACATTGTATCTTAAATCTCTCGGTGTCAAGGAGATTTCTTTAAGAATACCGATCTCTGAAATGCTATAGAAATTCTCGCCATCGAACATGTCGAACATGACTGTGGAATAGCTTAATGCTTTATGATTATATACATTTATGTACATTTCTGTAAATTATGCCAGTCACAACAAAATTTGCATGTTTTTAATAGTATTTGGAATACTGCACACATTATTTTCACATTGATGTATGATAGTTCACCTTTTCATTTTAAAACTCTGTGTCAAAGGAATATTATGGCGTATTACAACAAAATTTATGTGTATCTGTGTTTCTCATAGTTTAGACGAACAGGTCAAACTATGGATGTACGGAGCGAGAAAGGAGGAGGATGGGGTGTCCCCGTCCAATTCGAGTATTTTTAAACATGCATAATCAGTGATGAGAAATAGCAATCTGTTGTCTTTTCGAAACGAACTTACAGAAGATAACTATGGAATGAGAAGCATTTTCTTCTTACAGTCAGGAAAATTTAGGACATTATTTGTACCCGGAAATATGAACATAAAACGAGTTTAACTGTCAAAGGTGTCCTCCTGAAAGCCCGTGGAAATGTAGTCATACAATGAACAATGTTTCCCGTGCAATAGGAGAGGGGGGGGGGGGGGGGGGGATAGTGACAACAATTTGTACTATGTCAAAATGGCATCACCACCCCCTTCTTTATAGACCTGTTATAGAGCCATGCTAGCTACTGTCCGCATAAAAATATGTATTTCCTGGATTCTTCATAGCCTTACTAGTCTGTCATTGTCTGTGCTAGATATTTCAATTTCTCCTTGAAACGATATCTGCTTTTAGGCTGACGGGTGTTTTCGAAACCTCGAACCCTGCCACCCCGTCCCCTCTAGTTACACGTACATACATGACTTCGTGAATGTTATTAGCAGAACCTGGAAGAGATAAAAACATGATATCAAGAGAAAGAAAAAATGGATTTGGAGAGGAAGTGAATGAGGGGGAGGTAATTAATCACATGTAAATCAAAACGAAGAGAGAAAGAGATATGGTGGAGTGCATGAAAACGGATACAGAGAGAATGGAGGTGAATATAGAGAATGATATGATGAGAGAGAAAGATATGGTGGAGAGTGAGAGGGATATATATATATATATATATATAAGGGAGAGAGAATGTGTATGTGTGCGTGTGTGTGTGTGTGTGTGCGCTTTTGTGTGTGTTAGACTAATAATTACTATACTCATTAAAAAACAACGAGAATTTCAATCTAAATTATTGCTTGGAGCCATATATACTTTAAATGAGCATATTCATAGATTTGATTTTGTCGGTGATAATGTATTTGTTTTGTAAACAGGAAATATAGAAACATATAAATATTATTTGTTATCTTGCGGGAGCGTTCAAATGATATGGCAGGCTTTAGTACAACTTTAAAGATTTAGAATGGCGAGATATATTTGTTGGGTTGGCAGGTAGTTCATATACAATACAAATCTGTAATACTATATTTTTCATAATGAAGTATGTTATATTTATGTCAAGATCGGGGGTGGGGGGGGGGGGGGAACTACCAACTTCATAAAAGATGAAGAAAACCATTTTAAATTATAGGGATAAGGAAAAGAAAATGGCCATTATAATGGAAAAGCTGGGAGTACCTTTTCTGAAGTGAGAGCAGCTTAGTCTTAATTAAGATTTATTTTCCTCTCCACCGTGAGTCTGTTAAAGTGTAGCTCTATTTTGCAGGCTAGTTAACTTACTTATTTAGTATATTTCTTGAGTTGAGAATGTTAGCAGACATCCACTGAGTGAGTAGTGGGGGTGTGTGTGTGTGTGTGTGTGTGTGTGTGTCTGTGTCTGTGTGGGTGTGTTTGTGGGAGGGAGGGGCAGGGAGGAGCAGGGCTTTGTACCAATGAAATAACTCCAGATTTGTTTAAGTTTGTTTTATATATAATAATAAATAATAATAATAATAATAATAACAATAATAACAGTACATTTATAGAGCGCAGAAACTTTCCAACATTAAGTTTATATTCTACTGCGCTACAAGAGCTCCTGATATGCTTAGATTTACAGTTAATTAAAGTGAATAAAATGCACGTACAATTGACTTATAAATTATGTTTATGTACTTTAAAGGTATATACCAGTTTTGGAAACGCCCCCCCTCTCATAAAATGAAATAGAAGCTCTTATTACCAATCATGTGAAAGAACATGTTTTGACTGATACGTGATGATACACATTTTGCTGATACAAATTTCTTATTATTTTGATGATTCCAGAACCTTGCAGTACACACCAATACTTTTATGCTAGATGATCACCCTTTTCTGATCGATTCCACAACGTTTCTTTCACAATGCAATCGCATGACCAGAACGGGTCTATACCTTTAAGTTTACTTTGTTGCTCAGTAATTGTTATATATACTGCAAATGACTTTTGGTTTAATGTATGTTTATGTTTATGTTCATGTATAAGCAATTAATATTTTAAACGTTTATTTACTTTATTCAATTGTATGTTCTTGTTTATATTACATCTGGAGGAATAAAACAAAATTACTATTAAAAAAGTGTGTCTGTGTGTGCGTGTGCGTGTGTGCGTGTGTGTGCATGTGTGTGTGTGTGTGTGTGTGTGCGTGTGTGTGTATGTATATATATATATAGAGAGAGAGAGAGAGATAGAGAGAGAGACAGACAGAGACAGAGACAGAGACAGACAGACAGAGAGAGAGAGAGAGAGGGAGAGAAGGCATGGCAGAAACAGAAAAGAGAAAGGTGGTATAGAAGTCTGAAGAAACTTTACTTGAATATTGGCAGCCGTTGAATAAAATAAATAGTAGTAAAATAGTTGTGTTTTTTGGACTTGTGCTATCTGAAGTCTATATGTGTTTGCCTTGTCCGTGTTATTCACAAATTTTGGATGTGCAGCCCCGCCCCCTACCCGAACGCTTCTACACACACACACACACACACACACACACACATATTGTATATCCCCTTCCTGCTAATCCTCCTTTCTTCAACACTTCTCTTATACCTCTTTACTTTAATCCCTTCATTCTTGTTTTCTCACTTTCTTTACCCATCTCTCCTCATACATATTTCCCTACTCCTTCCACACTCTCGTTTTCTTCTTTTCTGATGTTTCGACAAAATGTATTAAACTCCTACGCATTCTAAATTGTTATTATTTGATGAAAAGCTTTATGAAACTGGACCCTGGTTCCCTTTCTTTGTCTATTAATGTGAGCACTTGAAGAAAACGTGAGAACCTGAAGATACGAGATAGAAAGTGATGAGAATTTCGAGTACCTAAAAACTAGCAATCTCTTGTCTTTTCAAAACGAACTTAAAAGATGATTGGTAATGAATAGAGCCAGCTTTTCGTCTTGCACTCATCAAAGTAAAACGCAAGAATAAAACAGAGAGCCGAAATCGAACAATATAAACGGAAACTTACAAAAGATAGTTATGAAGTGATAGGGATTTTCCTCGTACAGCCAGGGAAATTTAGGACATTATTTTATTTTTACATTTTAGTCACGCTAGCAACTGCCCGCTTTAAAACAATTATTTCTTGTCTCAAATTCTTCATAACATTAGTCTGTGCTAGAAATTTAAATTTCTATTTGAAAGGATGTCTGCTCTCTACGCATGTTATCATATCAGGCTGATGGGAATGTTCGAAATATCGAACCCAGCCTCGATCTCCACCACCCCTTGTTACATGTATACGTAAAAAACTCTTTTACTACAGGTTTCCCCGCCCAACTTCGTAAACTTAGCATCCGAATTTAACGTTACGTTCATTCAAGTTCGTGCGAAATTGAATGACTATGTAGATCAACATTCAAAAAGCTAATTGCGTCATTCAATTTGAGTTAGTAGCACGCGATTTCATACTCTTGTCACGGAGACGTGCAAAACAAGCATTCAATTTAGAAAAGCGTGCAAAGAGCATTCAAATTCGCGCCGGACAGACGGTGGTATGTCTTCGTGCATTGAATTTTGTGATTAGGCATATGTGACATGTGTGCATTGCTTTTCATTTGATGTTAATTTGTCACTTAATATACTTCTGTTTGAATAATTTTATGCAAAGTTTACTTGGAGGAATAACATGCGTATTTTGTTATTACACAGGTAACTGTCCCCAGAGAAGGTGCACAATTTGTGACTTCTCTTCTAAGCACAAGCTATATATAAACAGATCTTGGACTGAAGTAGAGGTTAGGTTTAATAAACATGGACATGGTGGAAAAAAATACAATTGTGAATAAAGAAAAAGATGTTAAATGAAAAGAAAGAAAGATCACCTACTCAATAAAGATTGATAAAAACAAACCATTCAAAAAATAACCCCTAAGGCATTTATAATGAAAAATATGAAGATATGAATAAAAAGATGTTTCAACAGAAATAAAGTACGTCGAAAGAAAGAGAAAACATAAAATGCAATATAAATATATCAGACAAATAAGACGATTGTATAATGTGAAATTATGTTAGAAAAGATCATAGAGAAATAGAATAAATAAAATATGAACATGAAATACTGAATATCCGAATGAACATCGAGCCTCATACTATGATTATGAGGTCTAGTTTTAATTTAAATGACCCGATTGCGAAAGAGGTTGCCCATAGACGAAAACCGCAATTCGCCAAAGAATTCATCTCCCACTCAACATTGGCGAAATTGAATGACCCTTACGCATTTCCGAGTTGACTGAACCAAGCTTTCATTTGAATGTGCGTGTTTAGAAAATTCGGTGACTCGAAACGAAATTGAATGCAACAAGTTTAAAAATGAAACAAGGGAGCAACGAGTGGAGAAAATCTGCTTGAACATGAAATTGATTGCTCCTTTTACGAAATTGGCCGGGAAAACCTAATTTATCAACTGTTGCCACTATTCAAGTAACATTTTGTAAAGACTTCTATACCACTTTTCTCTCTTCTGTTTCTGCCATGCATTCTCTCTCTCTCTCTCTCTCTCTCTCTCTCTCTCTCTCTTTCTCTCTCTCTCTGTCCCTCTCTTTATATATACAGTGCGTCCCAGAAAAAACGAAACCGAGAACTATCGATGTTTTATCATAACTTAGTCACATTTATATTTAATAGATGATACATATTTGAAAAAGCTTAGATCCTCCTCTTTCATTTGATGCAACTCATATGAGGCATATTTCATGCATGACTGATTAAAATGAATATGAAGAGAGGAAACCAAAAAGTCATTTGGCGGGCGGTATCTGAATTTCAAAGAGAAAATCACATATCTAGAAAGTTGAGTTATTACCCTTTCATATGACACCTCAATCAGGAAAAACGAGCAAGGAATGACAAAGTTCTGTTGTTTAAAGTAGTGCTTGCTTTTCCATAATGTTATCAACGAATTCGTTTTCACTGGCTCCCTGCCGTAGCAACAAGCAGAATTGACAAAAGACTTAACTCCGTTTCGTTGACAATCAGCCATGCATGAAGTCTTTCGTCTACGGCTGATTGTCAACGAAACGGAGTTAAGTCTTTTGTTAATTCCGTTTGTTGCTACATCAGACAGCCAGTGAAAACGATTTCGTTTAATGAAATTATGGAAATGCAAACAGAACTTTGTTATTCCTAGCTCATTTGTCCTGACTGAGGTGTCATATGATAGGGCAGAAAATCAACTTTCTAGAAATGTGATTTTCTTTTTGAAATTCAGATACCGTCCGCCAAATTACTTTTTGTTTTCCTCTCTTCAAATTCATTTTAATCACTCATGCGTGAAATATGCCTCATATGAGTTGCATCAAATGAAAGAGGAGGATCTAAGCTTTTTCAAATATGTGTCATTTATTAAATATAAATGTGACTAAGTTATGATAAAACATCGATAGTTCTCAGTTTCGTTTTTTCTGTGACGCACTGACGGCTAGGGTATGTAGCAGCCCACACAAATACAAAATAACAAAGAAAATGCAATAAATTATCAATAACTTATTGCATTTTGCCCCGACCCCCAACATACAAAAATCCTCTATGTGGGCATGCCTTGAACCAAATGCACGGCCCTACAGGGGGATTTTATCTGTTGGGGACCGGGGAAAATGCAATGAATTATTGATAATTAATTGCATTTTCTTTGATTTTTTTAGTATTTGTGGGGGTGGCGACGTACCCTAGTCCCGCTGCGTACAGTCATGATTCAGTGGCGAAGCAATGGCCTCGTTACTGTGAGGCCCCAGAATAAAAACCGATTCGATCAGCTATATTAGTGCCCTTTTGTGAGGCATTAATCCTCATTACTGTCAGTTAAGACGTAGGTCCCCTAGTTGATTAGCATAGTAGCACACACATGCTTTAGCAGTCACGCAAAATAACACTCGCAAATCATTATTCAATAAAATCTGAGAATGTATACTATTATTAAGATCTATTAGGAATAAATCATTGTCAAAATCATTCCATGAATTGGGGTATAAAATAATTATTCCATCTTTATGACCAACAGTGTATGACGAGTAACAGCTTTAAAAAGATTGGCCTCATTTTTATGCCACATGTTTGTGTACTCCTAAATACATCTTTCTGTGTATACAGTGTTGTTACTTTTACCAAGACTGGTTCAAATTTCTTATAATTTGCACTTGCAGTACACACCATTACTGATATGTTACATGATCAACCTTTTCAGATCGATTCCACACCGTACGAAAAATGCATATTACCGTAATATCACAGATTTTGACCACGCATTTCCCCATTTGCAATTTGGGAGCATCTCCCATAAACAAATTTTTTAAAAATCTAATATTTTGTAATTGTATACGATCGATAAATCATATAACGCCGTAGTTAATTTACGCATAATGTGTGAATAACACATAAACGAAAAGGAAAGAAAACATATTTGGACTTTAGATAGCACAAGTCCAAAACATAACTATTACCTAATTTATTTAACTCCTGCTAATATTTTAAGTAAAATTTATTTAAACTTCTATACACCCTTTTCTCTCCTGTTTCTGACATGCCTCCTCTCTCTCTCTCTCTCTCTCTCTCTCTCTCTCTCTCTCTCTCTCTATATATATATATATATACACTGTATATATCTCCCTGCTACTCCTCATTTTTTTCAAAACTTCTCTAACCTCTCTTCTTTAATCCCTACATTCTTGTTTTTATCACTTTCTTCACCCATCTCTCCTTATGCCTATTTCCCTACTCCTTTCACATTTTCTCTTTCTCTTTTTCTGATTTATCAACAAAGTACATGAGTGTATCAAGCTCAGGACCTACGCATTCTAAATTGTTATTTATTTATGAAAAGATTTATGAAACTGGAGCCTGGTCCCCCTTCTTTATCTTTTAATGTGAGCACTTGAAGAAAACGTGAGAACCTGAAGATACAAGATAAAAGAGTGATGAGAATTTCGAGTACCTGAAAACTAGCAATCTCTTGTCTTTTCAAAACGAACTTAAAAGATGATTAGTACTACAAAATCGGAGAATAGCGTTGAAAAGAGCCATACTAAAGTTTTCCGTCTTGCACTCATCAAAGTTAAACGCAAGAATGAAACAAAAAGTCGAAATCGAACAATGTCAACGGAAAGTAACAGGAAATAGTTATGGAGTGAGAGGGATTTTCCTCGTACACCCAGGGAAATTAAGGACATTTATTTTATTTTTAAATTCTAGTCACGCTATAGCAACTGCCCGCTTTAAAACATTTATTTCTTGATCAAAATTCTTCATAACATATTAGTCTGTGCTAGAGATTTAAATTTCTATTTGAAATGATGTCTGCTCTCTATACATGTAGTTATATCAGGCTGGCGGGAGTGTTTGAAACATCGAACCCCGCCTCTCCACCCCCCCCCCGCGTAGTTATACGAACTTAAATAACTCTTTTACTTTTATCTAATTTATTTAACTGCTGCCAATATTCAAGTAAAAATTCTTCAGACTTCTACCACCTTTCTCTCTTCTGTTTCTCCCATGCCCCCCCCCCTCTCTCTCTCTCTCTCTATATATATATATAATATATACACACACAACACACACCACACACACACATACACACACACACATTGTATATCCCCTTCCTGCTTCTCCTCCTTTCTTCAACACTTCTCTTATACCTCTTTACTGTAATCCCTTCATTCTTGTTTTCTCACTTTCTTCGCCTATCTCTTTGTATGTCTATTTCCCTTTTCTTTTCACACTTTCTCTTTCTCTTTTTCTGATGTATCAACAAAATATATGAGTGTATCAAACTCCTACGCATTCTAAATTGTTATTTATTGATGAAAAGCTTCATGAAACCGGGCCCTGGTTCTCTTTCTTTGTCTATTAATATGAGCACTTGAAAACTTAAGAATATGAAGATATGAGATAGAAAACTAGTAATCTCTTGTCTTTTCAAAATCGGAAAGTACAAAAGATAGTTGTGGAGATATCTCTTCCTCTCTCGCTCTCACTCTCTCTCTCTCTCTCTCTCTCTCTCTCTCTCTCTCTCGCTTTATATATATATATATATATATATATTATATATATATATATATATATATACATATTTATTACACAGTTAGTAATGAGGAAGTTCTTACACGAGCTGGAGTGCAAAGGAAAGTGATACGTGAGATGTTGATTAGGCAGTTGAAGTTCATGGGTCACAATCATTACACGTAAAGAAGGCCTAGAGAATCTTGCTTTGACAGGGAAAATTGTGGGAAGAAGGAGTAGGGGAAGAAGGAGGATACTTTGGATGGACAGTCTGCAGAAATTGTTGGAAGAGAGAGGAGTGAAAGATCAGGGAGTGGTACTAATACAGAAGGCTAGGAGCCGAGGGTTGTGGAACGGCATGATCGCCAAAGTCAAACGATATGGCACTAAGAGAGAGAGACACACACACATTTATGTTTCCTCCTGCTACTCCTTATTTCTTCAACACTTGTCTTCCCTCTCTACTTTAATCCCTTCATTCTTGTTTTCTCACTTTCTTCACCCTTCTCTCCTCATGTCTATTTCCCTTTTTCCACACTTTCTTTTTCTCTTTCCTGATGTATCAACAAAATATATGAGTGTATCAAACTCCCACTCATCTCCATACAAGCAGAAAGATAACAAACAAATATATTAGAAACGACATTAAAATTTAAAATATCCCACAATCATTTAATATACATAAATGAACATTATATATACATTTCCAATCAAAAGCTATTAAATTTATATAAATACCTGAATGGGAATAACGATGTGCAATCATTGTGATAATGGCAGAGTATAAGATGGGGGTATTAACAAAACCCATTCTTAATTTTCTTCTTCTCCTTCTTCTCCTTCTCTGTGGACTAGAATTCAAGTACGAAAAATGCATATTACTGTAATATCACAGATTTTGACCACGTGTTTCTTCCATTTACAATTTGGGAGCATCTACCAAAAACAAATAAAAATAAAATCCAATATTTGTGAATTGTATGCAATGGATAAATCTAGTGATCTTTTTAGAAATTCTCTAATCTGAGAATTCTTTTTGCCATTTTAAGAAGTCTTATTATTTCAAATGATTGGTAATAAGAGCTTCCATTTCATTTTTTTTTTGAGAGGGGGGCGTTTCCAAAACTGGTCTACACCTTTAATGCTGCGTTTTATTTATTTTCTCTTCAGAGCGTATACCATTTAATGATCATGACTTTAATGTTTAAAAAAACACCCCAAATTATATAAATTCAAGTTCAAGTTTTATTTCAATTCAAATCCATAAAACAAATTAAGATACAGATTACTATAAAAACACAGAACACACAGAAAATGGAAACATGTCTACAAACATACCGGAATTATACAAAGTTAATCAGCAATAGAAATGAGTTGGGGAAACTGCAAATAAAAGTTCTGTCGATGCATAATATGACAGTGCTTTTTGAATGACCTTAAAGGTAATACAAAGTTTTGGTATGGGGTCATGAATTTGGTTCAAATGAACATATTGGAAGCATATGCGATCCTACAATATTCAGTGATCGTTTTGTTTGCATCTGGAATTTTGTATCTCTGACGTTTGGTACTATATTATTCGAATAGGTCATTTTTGTAATGTAACCAAATAGACTACCTCTTTGTGAAGTGCCCGGATACGAATCCTGATTCACCTGAAATGCCTAATGGTATTATGTAAATGTCATATATTATAGCTAGGTCTACATGTTGTTAGGTAGGAAAAGCCATTATCTATACCTAGCAACAACTAATCTAAGCAACTCGCATTCTGACCATTGAAATAAAGTATTCGTAACAGGTGAATTTGCATCAAAGGCACTTTTGCATGTACTAGCGAGACACCCCGAGAATGACGTCATCGTAAAAGTAAACATTGCATAATTTTATCACGTGTCTATGTGCAATGATGACGAATGGCAGTTTGTACGTACAGATATCCATTCCAGCTGAGCATAGAGAGAGCCTCTGCTCCGGCGCTGGCTGCAGCTGTGATTAATTCATATAACGTAAGAATCTACATCTCTCACTTAGCATCTGACTACTCGGTAAGTTGAAATCTTGTTGTCATCGTATTATATTCTTATTATCGTAAAATTGTTTTTGCTAAGTAATAAAATGAAGTTTTTGAGTCTCAGGACTGAGCGCCGCGACGTGCATCTATGCTCGGCGCGGCCAGCGCCCGTCGAGCGCGCGGGGCCGATGGATGCAGCTTAGTTCGGCTAATTGCGCCTTTGCCTGCAGAACTAGATCTAGACTAAAGCATTGTTTAATCAGTTGTAAGTAACTGTTAAAACTAATAGGAGGCATGTTTCTAAAAATAGCAAAAATCCCAACTGTTTCTAATGCTAACCCTTCCTGATGCACACATGATCATGATTGGGGGGGGGGGGGGGGAGGGGATGGGGGCAGCGTTGCGTTGTCCGTATACATGTAGCGACAAATGTTACAGTGCATTCATTTATAATTCACTGGTATACATATTGTGTTTTTAATCCAAAATGGCCGCTTAAGAAGTCATTGAGAGTTCGAGGATTTGGTATTACGCCATGTCCTCAGAACTGGTTTTAACTCGATTTATTATATAACGATGTTTATTCATTAGTATTTTCATCACATGACCAATTAACATAGATGTACGCGTATTTATTCATAAGTATTTAGATCACGTGCCTTATTAACATACATGTGCGCTTGTTTTGAACCAATCGCGCTGTAGTTGATTGGCGCTCTTCTGATTTTCCTGTGCGGGAATCAGTGAGCTGTTTTAATATTGGTATACACACATGCTGTTATTGTGTTGATATTTGTACCTAGAAAATTGTATCCAACGAGGATTGAACTGCTACGTCCCCGGACCATTCCCGGTGGACGTGCTCACCTATTTACATCTTGTACGTTTTGCAAGATATATTTTGACTCTCTCGATGTTCAACATTGACGACACTTTAATTCACCAGCAGTGAGAATAGAACATTTAATATGATCTAACGTTTTTCTCACCTGCATTATTGTTTGACAACCTTTTATCATCGACTTCATATAGACCTATATTGTCTCGACATTTGATTCTTCGACCTGCATCGCAAGTCACTGAAGTTGATCTATTGACATTGACTGCATCATCATTGTATTCATCTGTTAACTGATTCATCATCGTTGTCTTCATCACCGTTGTCTTCATCATCGCTGTCTTCACCAGCGTCGTCTTCATCGTCGACTTCATCATCGCTGTCTTCACCAGCGTCGTCTTCATCATTGTTGTCATCATCGTTGTCTTCATCATCGTGGTATTCACCTAGCGTCGATCATCGTCTGCATATCCTACGCGATCGACAACCAGCTCGTCGACCACTGTTTTCGACTAGCTAGTTTCTACATCTACCTAGAACTTGAAGAAGATCTACTTTGAATTCAACTCCAATGACTCACGTAACGTTAATTATATTGTGATTTATGCTTTGCATTGTTTATCATTGTGAGGCCTTATTTTGACTGACTGAGTGCCTGTTGTTGAGTGCGTACGCTTACTGACACATATTTTACATGTTTATAATTGCACTAGTTCTAGGCCTATGCCTGGTCTACTGATCTAGATCTGCTATAGTCTAGATCCACCGATATATTGTGGTATTCTCGTGTTGTGCATTCCGTACACATACACAAGTAGAGATTTGTTTAGCGGTTTCTTGAACCACAATATTTCGTGCCTATGTAAGTAAATCTAAACGCTGTCTAGCTTAGGTTTGAGTAGTATTTTCTTGACTGTTATTATTCATGCAGTGGGAATGATATTTAACTGACTTGTTTTAGTACTGTTTTAAGTTGTACTGAACAGCTAGACTCCTGATATTTCGAGACTTGTATTCAGCGGTAATCATTAATACCATAGTGACTAAGTTGAGTCTCCTTTACATTAATGTGCTGTTGGAAGTTATCTATGTTTGATTATTAATAGTAACTACCAAGGGCCTAGTGATAGTTTAATTGTCTGTCACTGTTGAGATAGACAGAAGAGGTTTCTGATAATTCTGTAATCATTGTATCTTATGTGAAATTATAGAATATAGAACCAGTTTTTAACCATAATCAATTTGTCTGGATGTGATCATTTATTAAGTGTTTTCTTGTCTGGAGGGATACTGCTTTTTAGTAGTTTAATTAAAAAAGGGAATTATGTGGGATTACTAGTTAACACGCAACATAGTCCATACCCCATGTAGTTTTCCAAATTGGTGACCCCGACGTGATACCCCTGAGATAAGAAACATTTAGTTAGATTACCTTTGCTTATTAATATATTTTTTTTACCATTAGATAATCACATTTCTTACTGATACACTTAATTCATTGAATTTAGTTGTGCGAACAGTGGGCGTGGCGCGGCGTCATGACTGAACCAAATAGTCTTCAGCACCAAGTTGCTGCGCTCACGAAATTGGTCAAGGAATTGACCGCCACTATCGGTTGCATGCGGAGCCGAAGCAGCAGCATGAGCAGCAACCGGAAGCGCGACTCATCCGGCTATAAATCAGCGAGCACTTTTGAAGTTTGCTGGTATCATGAGAAGTGGGGTGACAAGGCTCACCAGTGCCGCCCGCCATGCACATATAGCAAGCCGGCGGAAAACAACTAGGCCAGGAGGTGGGCGCGACACCCCTCACTGGCCCTCTTCGTGACGGTCGCTTGTTCTATGTCACAGATAGAGATTCTGGGACACGATTTTTGGTCGATACGGGTGCCGCGGTAAGCGTAATTCCTGCCAACACCGCTGATAAGAGGCACCTTATGCCACTCGTTTTGCAGGCTGCAAACAAGACGCGCATATGCACATATGGGCAGCGTGAGCTCACAGTGTGTATTGGGCTGCGGCGTTCGTTTAAGTGGTCATTCATATTGGCCGATGTTTCGCAGCCTATCCTCGGCGCAGATTTTTTGAGGCATTACGGCTTACTGGTGGATTTGCGCACCAACCGACTTTGGGATGCCACCACTAGTCTGTCCGTACATGGCATCGCCTCCGACTTACCGTCGCTGAATCTCACAATAGTGCAAGTAGACTCCGATTCTGTCTACAAACGCTTACTTGCCGAGTTCACGGAAGTAACTCGGCCCATGTTTAAGAACTGTCCGTTGAAACATGACGTCACACATAGAATACTCACAACCGGCCCACCAGTTTCGGCACGACCTCGACGCTTAGCGCCGGACAAACACAAGATCGCTAAAGACGAGTTTGGCCGGTTACTCGATTTGGGCATTGTCGAGCCCTCAGACAGTTCATGGGCGTCGCCGCTCCACATGGTGCCAAAGAAGTCAGGCGGTTGGCGACCATGTGGCGATTACCGCGCTCTTAATCGCGTGACCGTCCCGGATCGCTATCCCATTCCGCACCTTCACGACTTTGCCGCACAGTTGCGAGACAAGTGCGTATTTTCCAAAGTTGACTTAGTGCGCGCATATCATCAGATCCCCGTACACCCTGATGATGTGAAGAAGACCGCGCTGACAACCCCTTTTGGGTTATTCCATTTCCGACGCATGCCATTCGGACTACGCAACGCGGCGCAAACCTTTCAAAGGTTTATTGATAGGGTCGTCCGTGACCTGCCATTTGTATTCGTGTATCTTGATGATATTCTTGTTGCCAGCGAGAATCCCGAACAGCACGAGACTCATTTGCGCCAGCTGTTCACAAGCCTCCGTGATTATGGAGTAGTAGTGCATCCTGACAAATGCCAGTTTGGAGTCGAAGCACTAGACTTTCTAGGGCACCATGTGACTGCCCAGGGCGTCTCCCCGATGGATGACAAGGTCGCGGTAATTCGCAAATTTCCGCGCCCTACCTCGCTACGCCAGCTGCGCCGGTTCTTAGCATGGTTAATTTTTACCGCCGATTTATGCCTAAGTGCGCATCCTCGCTGGCCGCCTTGACTGATTTGCTGCGCAAGCAACCTAAGCGCTCTCGAAAGGCGTTAGATTGGTCCCCTGTGTGCGACTCTGCTTTCGCGGCTGTCAAAGAGGACCTCGCGAACGTCACGATGCTTACATACCCGTCTGTTGAGCTACCTACAAGCCTCGCGGTAGACGCTTCCGATCTCGCCGTAGGTGGTGTGTTACAGCAACTCCATGAAGGGGAGTGGCGACCGCTTGCGTTCTTTTCTCGCCGCCTCAAGCCTCCCGAGACTAGGTATAGTACCTTTGGTCGAGAGCTGCTAGCCATTTACCTCGGAATACGCCATTTCCGATACTTCTTAGAGGGGCGTGATTTTTTTGTTTTTACAGACCACAAGCCTCTTACCTTCGCACTCAAGACATCGCCCGATCGACATTCCCCTAGGGAAGCGCGGCAACTCGATTACGTGTCACAGTTTACCTCCGACATACGCCATATTCGAGGCGTTGATAATCAGGTAGCTGATGCACTTTCTCGCACCGAGATTGACTCAGTGCAATTACCGAACTCGATTAACCTGCGTGTAGTCGCGACCGACCAAGTCGATGACGTTGAGCTCGCTGCTCTGCGCTCAGACACGTCAACCTCGCTCAAATTTGAGAAGGTCCTCCTTCCGGAAGGGGACGCGCACATTTGGTGCGACATGTCCACAGGGCATCCGCGGCCGTATGTATCGGTAGCGCACCGGCGATCGTTGTTTGACAATCTGCACAATCTCGCGCATCCGGGCATTAAAGCTTCGCAAAAGCTTATCGCGGCCCGTTTTGTGTGGCGGGGTATGAACAAGGACATTTGTGCATGGGCGCGTACTTGCATCCCATGTCAGCGCGCAAAAATCCAACGTCATACACACTCACCGCTTGGCACTTTTGCCAACCCCGATGCCCGTTTTGCACACGTTCATATTGATCTTGTTGGGCCACTACCGCCCTCGAAAGGGCACATTTATCTGCTGACTTGTATCGACAGGTTCACCCGTTGGCCCGAAGCGATCCCGATAGCGGATGCCACTGCCGAGACAGTAGCCATAGCTCTAGTGGAGAACTGGGTAGCTCGCTTTGGAGCTCCAGCCACGATTACGCATGATCGAGGTCGTCAGTTTCAATCTGCGCTTTTCACTGCATTAGCTAATTTGCTAGGTTGTCGGACCATAGCCACCACGGCCTACCACCCGCAGGCCAACGGTATGGTGGAACGGTTCCATCGGCAACTTAAAGCCTCTCTCAAATCTCAACCCGAGCCGAACCGTTGGCAAGAATACCTTCCTTTGGTCATGTTGGGTATCCGCGCAGCTATTAAGGAAGACATCGGAGCTTCCGCTGCCGAACTAGTCTACGGGACGGCGTTGCGTCTTCCAGGCCAGCTGATAGTGCCTACGCGACACGATACTGTTGACCCCGCGGACTACGTCCAACGCTTGAAGGACCATATGTCTGCTTTAGCGCCTACAGCGACACGTAGGTCACCACAGACCAGTTTTGTACATAGGTCTCTCGATACTTGTACGCATATTTTCTTGCGTATCGATGCTGTCCGTAAGCCATTACAGCCTCCGTATTTGGGTCCGTTCAAGGTTCTCAAACGAAACCCGAAGTTTTTCGTTATTGAGCAAAAGGGCAAGCATGTTTCTGTAAGCATTGATCGACTGAAACCCGCATTTTTGGAAAGCGTTTCGGCTAGGACTACCGCGGCTGACGTGCCTCTAGAGGGAGAGCCTACCGTCTCCTCCCCTCTGCGCACAGCACTTCGCGCAACCTCTGCGCCTGCTCCTGCACCTGCTCCTACGCCTGCTCCTGCTCTGGTGAAATCGCAACCTGCTGCGCGTGTCACACGTTCAGGCCGCCACGTCCACTGGCCGCAGAGGTACGTTCAGGTTCACTACATTGAACGTGTCGCATAAATAGTGGTTATTTTCATGTATATTAATGTATTTTGTACATATGTTTCCTTTCTATTTTTAAGTGTGTATTTTCGCCCCTCGGAGCTTACGCAAGCTCGGGTCTAGTAGGGGGGTTAATGTAGCGACAAATGTTACAGTGCATTCATTTATAATTCACTGGTATACATATTGTGTTTTTAATCCAAAATGGCCGCTTAAGAAGTCATTGAGAGTTCGAGGATTTGGTATTACGCCATGTCCTCAGAACTGGTTTTAACTCGATTTATTATATAACGATGTTTATTCATTAGTATTTTCATCACATGACCAATTAACATAGATGTACGCGTATTTATTCATAAGTATTTAGATCACGTGCCTTATTAACATACATGTGCGCTTGTTTTGAACCAATCGCGCTGTAGTTGATTGGCGCTCTTCTGATTTTCCTGTGCGGGAATCAGTGAGCTGTTTTAATATTGGTATACACACATGCTGTTATTGTGTTGATATTTGTACCTAGAAAATTGTATCCAACGAGGATTGAACTGCTACGTCCCCGGACCATTCCCGGTGGACGTGCTCACCTATTTACATCTTGTACGTTTTGCAAGATATATTTTGACTCTCTCGATGTTCAACATTGACGACACTTTAATTCACCAGCAGTGAGAATAGAACATTTAATATGATCTAACGTTTTTCTCACCTGCATTATTGTTTGACAACCTTTTATCATCGACTTCATATAGACCTATATTGTCTCGACATTTGATTCTTCGACCTGCATCGCAAGTCACTGAAGTTGATCTATTGACATTGACTGCATCATCATTGTATTCATCTGTTAACTGATTCATCATCGTTGTCTTCATCACCGTTGTCTTCATCATCGCTGTCTTCACCAGCGTCGTCTTCATCGTCGACTTCATCATCGCTGTCTTCACCAGCGTCGTCTTCATCATTGTTGTCATCATCGTTGTCTTCATCATCGTGGTATTCACCTAGCGTCGATCATCGTCTGCATATCCTACGCGATCGACAACCAGCTCGTCGACCACTGTTTTCGACTAGCTAGTTTCTACATCTACCTAGAACTTGAAGAAGATCTACTTTGAATTCAACTCCAATGACTCACGTAACGTTAATTATATTGTGATTTATGCTTTGCATTGTTTATCATTGTGAGGCCTTATTTTGACTGACTGAGTGCCTGTTGTTGAGTGCGTACGCTTACTGACACATATTTTACATGTTTATAATTGCACTAGTTCTAGGCCTATGCCTGGTCTACTGATCTAGATCTGCTATAGTCTAGATCCACCGATATATTGTGGTATTCTCGTGTTGTGCATTCCGTACACATACACAAGTAGAGATTTGTTTAGCGGTTTCTTGAACCACAATATTTCGTGCCTATGTAAGTAAATCTAAACGCTGTCTAGCTTAGGTTTGAGTAGTATTTTCTTGACTGTTATTATTCATGCAGTGGGAATGATATTTAACTGACTTGTTTTAGTACTGTTTTAAGTTGTACTGAACAGCTAGACTCCTGATATTTCGAGACTTGTATTCAGCGGTAATCATTAATACCATAGTGACTAAGTTGAGTCTCCTTTACATTAATGTGCTGTTGGAAGTTATCTATGTTTGATTATTAATAGTAACTACCAAGGGCCTAGTGATAGTTTAATTGTCTGTCACTGTTGAGATAGACAGAAGAGGTTTCTGATAATTCTGTAATCATTGTATCTTATGTGAAATTATAGAATATAGAACCAGTTTTTAACCATAATCAATTTGTCTGGATGTGATCATTTATTAAGTGTTTTCTTGTCTGGAGGGATACTGCTTTTTAGTAGTTTAATTAAAAAAGGGAATTATGTGGGATTACTAGTTAACACGCAACATAGTCCATACCCCATGTAGTTTTCCAAATTGGTGACCCCGACGTGATACCCCTGAGATAAGAAACATTTAGTTAGATTACCTTTGCTTATTAATATATTTTTTTTTACCATTAGATAATCACATTTCTTACTGATACACTTAATTCATTGAATTTAGTTGTGCGAACAGTGGGCGTGGCGCGGCGTCATGACTGAACCAAATAGTCTTCAGCACCAAGTTGCTGCGCTCACGAAATTGGTCAAGGAATTGACCGCCACTATCGGTTGCATGCGGAGCCGAAGCAGCAGCATGAGCAGCAACCGGAAGCGCGACTCATCCGGCTATAAATCAGCGAGCACTTTTGAAGTTTGCTGGTATCATGAGAAGTGGGGTGACAAGGCTCACCAGTGCCGCCCGCCATGCACATATAGCAAGCCGGCGGAAAACAACTAGGCCAGGAGGTGGGCGCGACACCCCTCACTGGCCCTCTTCGTGACGGTCGCTTGTTCTATGTCACAGATAGAGATTCTGGGACACGATTTTTGGTCGATACGGGTGCCGCGGTAAGCGTAATTCCTGCCAACACCGCTGATAAGAGGCACCTTATGCCACTCGTTTTGCAGGCTGCAAACAAGACGCGCATATGCACATATGGGCAGCGTGAGCTCACAGTGTGTATTGGGCTGCGGCGTTCGTTTAAGTGGTCATTCATATTGGCCGATGTTTCGCAGCCTATCCTCGGCGCAGATTTTTTGAGGCATTACGGCTTACTGGTGGATTTGCGCACCAACCGACTTTGGGATGCCACCACTAGTCTGTCCGTACATGGCATCGCCTCCGACTTACCGTCGCTGAATCTCACAATAGTGCAAGTAGACTCCGATTCTGTCTACAAACGCTTACTTGCCGAGTTCACGGAAGTAACTCGGCCCATGTTTAAGAACTGTCCGTTGAAACATGACGTCACACATAGAATACTCACAACCGGCCCACCAGTTTCGGCACGACCTCGACGCTTAGCGCCGGACAAACACAAGATCGCTAAAGACGAGTTTGGCCGGTTACTCGATTTGGGCATTGTCGAGCCCTCAGACAGTTCATGGGCGTCGCCGCTCCACATGGTGCCAAAGAAGTCAGGCGGTTGGCGACCATGTGGCGATTACCGCGCTCTTAATCGCGTGACCGTCCCGGATCGCTATCCCATTCCGCACCTTCACGACTTTGCCGCACAGTTGCGAGACAAGTGCGTATTTTCCAAAGTTGACTTAGTGCGCGCATATCATCAGATCCCCGTACACCCTGATGATGTGAAGAAGACCGCGCTGACAACCCCTTTTGGGTTATTCCATTTCCGACGCATGCCATTCGGACTACGCAACGCGGCGCAAACCTTTCAAAGGTTTATTGATAGGGTCGTCCGTGACCTGCCATTTGTATTCGTGTATCTTGATGATATTCTTGTTGCCAGCGAGAATCCCGAACAGCACGAGACTCATTTGCGCCAGCTGTTCACAAGCCTCCGTGATTATGGAGTAGTAGTGCATCCTGACAAATGCCAGTTTGGAGTCGAAGCACTAGACTTTCTAGGGCACCATGTGACTGCCCAGGGCGTCTCCCCGATGGATGACAAGGTCGCGGTAATTCGCAAATTTCCGCGCCCTACCTCGCTACGCCAGCTGCGCCGGTTCTTAGCATGGTTAATTTTTACCGCCGATTTATGCCTAAGTGCGCATCCTCGCTGGCCGCCTTGACTGATTTGCTGCGCAAGCAACCTAAGCGCTCTCGAAAGGCGTTAGATTGGTCCCCTGTGTGCGACTCTGCTTTCGCGGCTGTCAAAGAGGACCTCGCGAACGTCACGATGCTTACATACCCGTCTGTTGAGCTACCTACAAGCCTCGCGGTAGACGCTTCCGATCTCGCCGTAGGTGGTGTGTTACAGCAACTCCATGAAGGGGAGTGGCGACCGCTTGCGTTCTTTTCTCGCCGCCTCAAGCCTCCCGAGACTAGGTATAGTACCTTTGGTCGAGAGCTGCTAGCCATTTACCTCGGAATACGCCATTTCCGATACTTCTTAGAGGGGCGTGATTTTTTGTTTTTACAGACCACAAGCCTCTTACCTTCGCACTCAAGACATCGCCCGATCGACATTCCCCTAGGGAAGCGCGGCAACTCGATTACGTGTCACAGTTTACCTCCGACATACGCCATATTCGAGGCGTTGATAATCAGGTAGCTGATGCACTTTCTCGCACCGAGATTGACTCAGTGCAATTACCGAACTCGATTAACCTGCGTGTAGTCGCGACCGACCAAGTCGATGACGTTGAGCTCGCTGCTCTGCGCTCAGACACGTCAACCTCGCTCAAATTTGAGAAGGTCCTCCTTCCGGAAGGGGACGCGCACATTTGGTGCGACATGTCCACAGGGCATCCGCGGCCGTATGTATCGGTAGCGCACCGGCGATCGTTGTTTGACAATCTGCACAATCTCGCGCATCCGGGCATTAAAGCTTCGCAAAAGCTTATCGCGGCCCGTTTTGTGTGGCGGGGTATGAACAAGGACATTTGTGCATGGGCGCGTACTTGCATCCCATGTCAGCGCGCAAAAATCCAACGTCATACACACTCACCGCTTGGCACTTTTGCCAACCCCGATGCCCGTTTTGCACACGTTCATATTGATCTTGTTGGGCCACTACCGCCCTCGAAAGGGCACATTTATCTGCTGACTTGTATCGACAGGTTCACCCGTTGGCCCGAAGCGATCCCGATAGCGGATGCCACTGCCGAGACAGTAGCCATAGCTCTAGTGGAGAACTGGGTAGCTCGCTTTGGAGCTCCAGCCACGATTACGCATGATCGAGGTCGTCAGTTTCAATCTGCGCTTTTCACTGCATTAGCTAATTTGCTAGGTTGTCGGACCATAGCCACCACGGCCTACCACCCGCAGGCCAACGGTATGGTGGAACGGTTCCATCGGCAACTTAAAGCCTCTCTCAAATCTCAACCCGAGCCGAACCGTTGGCAAGAATACCTTCCTTTGGTCATGTTGGGTATCCGCGCAGCTATTAAGGAAGACATCGGAGCTTCCGCTGCCGAACTAGTCTACGGGACGGCGTTGCGTCTTCCAGGCCAGCTGATAGTGCCTACGCGACACGATACTGTTGACCCCGCGGACTACGTCCAACGCTTGAAGGACCATATGTCTGCTTTAGCGCCTACAGCGACACGTAGGTCACCACAGACCAGTTTTGTACATAGGTCTCTCGATACTTGTACGCATATTTTCTTGCGTATCGATGCTGTCCGTAAGCCATTACAGCCTCCGTATTTGGGTCCGTTCAAGGTTCTCAAACGAAACCCGAAGTTTTTCGTTATTGAGCAAAAGGGCAAGCATGTTTCTGTAAGCATTGATCGACTGAAACCCGCATTTTTGGAAAGCGTTTCGGCTAGGACTACCGCGGCTGACGTGCCTCTAGAGGGAGAGCCTACCGTCTCCTCCCCTCTGCGCACAGCACTTCGCGCAACCTCTGCGCCTGCTCCTGCACCTGCTCCTACGCCTGCTCCTGCTCTGGTGAAATCGCAACCTGCTGCGCGTGTCACACGTTCAGGCCGCCACGTCCACTGGCCGCAGAGGTACGTTCAGGTTCACTACATTGAACGTGTCGCATAAATAGTGGTTATTTTCATGTATATTAATGTATTTTGTACATATGTTTCCTTTCTATTTTTAAGTGTGTATTTTCGCCCCTCGGAGCTTACGCAAGCTCGGGTCTAGTAGGGGGGTTAATGTAGCGACAAATGTTACAGTGCATTCATTTATAATTCACTGGTATACATATTGTGTTTTTAATCCAAAATGGCCGCTTAAGAAGTCATTGAGAGTTCGAGGATTTGGTATTACGCCATGTCCTCAGAACTGGTTTTAACTCGATTTATTATATAACGATGTTTATTCATTAGTATTTTCATCACATGACCAATTAACATAGATGTACGCGTATTTATTCATAAGTATTTAGATCACGTGCCTTATTAACATACATGTGCGCTTGTTTTGAACCAATCGCGCTGTAGTTGATTGGCGCTCTTCTGATTTTCCTGTGCGGGAATCAGTGAGCTGTTTTAATATTGGTATACACACATGCTGTTATTGTGTTGATATTTGTACCTAGAAAATTGTATCCAACGAGGATTGAACTGCTACGTCCCCGGACCATTCCCGGTGGACGTGCTCACCTATTTACATCTTGTACGTTTTGCAAGATATATTTTGACTCTCTCGATGTTCAACATTGACGACACTTTAATTCACCAGCAGTGAGAATAGAACATTTAATATGATCTAACGTTTTTCTCACCTGCATTATTGTTTGACAACCTTTTATCATCGACTTCATATAGACCTATATTGTCTCGACATTTGATTCTTCGACCTGCATCGCAAGTCACTGAAGTTGATCTATTGACATTGACTGCATCATCATTGTATTCATCTGTTAACTGATTCATCATCGTTGTCTTCATCACCGTTGTCTTCATCATCGCTGTCTTCACCAGCGTCGTCTTCATCGTCGACTTCATCATCGCTGTCTTCACCAGCGTCGTCTTCATCATTGTTGTCATCATCGTTGTCTTCATCATCGTGGTATTCACCTAGCGTCGATCATCGTCTGCATATCCTACGCGATCGACAACCAGCTCGTCGACCACTGTTTTCGACTAGCTAGTTTCTACATCTACCTAGAACTTGAAGAAGATCTACTTTGAATTCAACTCCAATGACTCACGTAACGTTAATTATATTGTGATTTATGCTTTGCATTGTTTATCATTGTGAGGCCTTATTTTGACTGACTGAGTGCCTGTTGTTGAGTGCGTACGCTTACTGACACATATTTTACATGTTTATAATTGCACTAGTTCTAGGCCTATGCCTGGTCTACTGATCTAGATCTGCTATAGTCTAGATCCACCGATATATTGTGGTATTCTCGTGTTGTGCATTCCGTACACATACACAAGTAGAGATTTGTTTAGCGGTTTCTTGAACCACAATATTTCGTGCCTATGTAAGTAAATCTAAACGCTGTCTAGCTTAGGTTTGAGTAGTATTTTCTTGACTGTTATTATTCATGCAGTGGGAATGATATTTAACTGACTTGTTTTAGTACTGTTTTAAGTTGTACTGAACAGCTAGACTCCTGATATTTCGAGACTTGTATTCAGCGGTAATCATTAATACCATAGTGACTAAGTTGAGTCTCCTTTACATTAATGTGCTGTTGGAAGTTATCTATGTTTGATTATTAATAGTAACTACCAAGGGCCTAGTGATAGTTTAATTGTCTGTCACTGTTGAGATAGACAGAAGAGGTTTCTGATAATTCTGTAATCATTGTATCTTATGTGAAATTATAGAATATAGAACCAGTTTTTAACCATAATCAATTTGTCTGGATGTGATCATTTATTAAGTGTTTTCTTGTCTGGAGGGATACTGCTTTTTAGTAGTTTAATTAAAAAAGGGAATTATGTGGGATTACTAGTTAACACGCAACATAGTCCATACCCCATGTAGTTTTCTAAATACACCTAATTCAGCGCTGTCAACTTTGGGGAACTACTTCGAGGGAGATCTTAGGCAATGTTTGTTTGGTCAACGGGGGGGGGGGGGGGGGGGGGGGGGGGGGGTGTTGAGATTTTTTATTTTTTATTTGAAGCGCTCACTACCTACTGTCCTACTGTAGCTCCATTGAGCAAAAAAAAATGCATACGTTTGACGGGAGGTTTTTTCATAAACCGGGAGATTGCGAGAGAGTGGTAGAAAGGGCATAGTGGCAGGAGTCTCCCGCTACGAGCTGGTGGGACAGCGGGAGAATGAGCGTTTGGAGACTCCCTCCAAATGCGGGAGGGTTGACAGCCCTGCCTAATTAAGTCCTTTTATTATAAAGACCTAACAATTACGTAACACTAACAAAAATAAAGCTGTCACCAGTGCAGTGGTCACTTTTGTACACAAAATTTGCAACAAGCAGCAATAAGTGTCTCAAATCACCCCCTTTAAATTATAATAAATGTGACAATTATTTACCCCTCCAAATTTTTTTTGTTGCTTTGGCAGCTAGTGTGGTAGTATACTAGCATGAAAGGGGGGGGGGGGGGTTGAGGTAAGCCCCTGAAATCATCTTAAATCTTAAATCTGTACATGCATTCAACATGATCGAGAGAAGACAAAAAATATTCCCTTGAAAATGTAGACCATGATAAAAATAAAATTCTCTTTATGTTATCTTGTGCATGTTTATTCAGCTTTTTGCAGGTTAAACATACAGGATGGACAAATTGATTTCAACACGGAGCCACCATCGCACCCAGAATATGAGCATCAAATTGGCAGTGCAGGCCCTTTTCTTCCTGACCTCATTCTGTATTCGTACGACCTCTGGGCTGATGACCCCTGATATGATTGGAAGGATGGCTACTGCTGGGCGGCCTCCTCTAAGACCTCAGGTCCAGGCCGGTCAAGTCTCTTCAAAATGTGAAGCTGATCTGGCTGAACTGGTAGCAACAGAGACGGGTCAACTTGTATCAGGTCTGCAATTAGTTATTCTCGTAGCTAAAACATGGTTACATAATAATAATAATAATAATAATAGTAATGCTAGCAGTATTAGTAGCAGTAATAAGAATTAATAATAATGATAATAATAATAATGATAATAATGATAATAATAAGAAGAACAATGATGATAATAATAACAATAATATAAATAATGATAGGAATATGTCTTGTTTACCAAGGTTAGCCTCATCAGTATTAAAGCCCTACTGTACTACTTGTAGCTACTTGCTCCCTCTATATAGAAAACAATGCCTAATCGGTGACCAAGGTGGTTATCTCATCAAATCAGCTCTCAAATAACATAAGAAAAAAAGGATCATGGGGGACCAACGGTCATTGATTAGGCATTGTTTGCTATAAAGAGGGCGCAAGTAGCTATAAGTAGTGCAGTGGGCCATTAATATCAGTAATACTACTGATCGAGGGCCCTGCAATCATAATTACCCTGGCTTTAGCATGGCTACATGCAGTGATACATGTATGGCGCACAAGCATTCAAGGAATTTCTTCCTACAGGTACCCATTTACTACACCTGGGTTGAGAGCATCAATCGTAGATAAATATTTTGCCAAAGGATATTAGTGCCACAGCAGGACTTGAACCTCAAACCATGTGATTCACTAAACCATGACACCTCTTCATGCATAAACCCCTTCGAAAAAGAATAAGGTTTCCCTCAACCTGCACATTCCAATCAATTTTACTGGGTTAAAGAAACGTGAAGGTTTAACACAGTGATTCGGTTTGCTTTTTCGCCTGAGTCCCAGGCACAGGTGACTAATACTTAGTAATTTATAACAATAATAATTATAATATCGTTTCACTTGCAACAAACAAAACAGACATGAACTATTCTTTCCAGGATACTAACTGTAGGGACACTGATTTTCCGCGATCACGGAAAACGGACGGAATTCACGGAATTGACCATTTGAAACGGAAAATGCAATTTCGAACGGAAAATCGCGGAAAACCCCTTTTACCCCAAAACTTTTCAATTTTCAAGAAGAAAATAGTAAATCTTACACTATTTTTGTGACTCGTTATGCAGTGAAAAAATATTGGGCCTCAAATCATGGTTAATAATTCCGAATATTTAGCGATATTCGTCAGATTCTTAGGAGACCGGGCGCTGCCATTTTGTTTCGCTGGACCAATAGAGATCATGACGTAAAACACGGTACAAATAGCAGCGAAACGATCCGATTATGCCAGCTAGGCGCCTAGTATTACGTAGACGTAATACTAGGCACACACACGCCAGTAGCGGGCGCTACGTGCGGCAAGATTGTACACACGCTGTTGTACAGTTCGAAAAAGGGGCTGGCATGTGCGCCTAAAATCGATCGATCGCGGACATGACAGCCAAGACTGAATATGTTCGTTGACGTCGGTACTACTCAGCATTTCCGTCAAGAATATGTCGTGTTCTGATACATTCCGCTGACTTTAGTCTGCTAGTCTAAGTTCGAATTTGAAGTTGGTAAATCTAAACATTTGATAATTTTTCGTAGGTCTAGCCTAGATTCTAGGGCCCGTAGGGGTCTATATTTTCACTAGTATTTTGCATCAAGTTTATCCAGTCCCGTCCGTATGTTTTGAGTGGTTATCAGTGGCTTGTCAAAGGTGGCGGCTTTAATAGAACTTTTGTACCCTACAAGTTCATGTTTTAATGAAAATCTTATGTAAACGGAATTTTAGTTTTTTCATGTGTACAAAGTCTATGGCAAAACGGAATTTCCGTTTTTCAGCCCATCTGAAACGGAATTCAAGATTTTCTGAAACGGAAAAGGCCATTTTTTTAAACGGAAAATCAGTGTCCCTATAACTGTATGTTCTTTTATCCTTGTTTTCATGTAGTTCTGGATGCCATTGGTAAACCTCAGCCTGGATTTTGCATGGTAATCTAGCCTGGCTGGGACATTTTGATGAATGCAAGAGTGTTACTGGTTTCAACTACTGCCTAACATACCTACAGCTGCAGCTGCCTGCCAATTCTAGCAATGCTCCCAACGCATATGGTGTAAGTAGAAGTTTTTATACATATTAATATTTATTTTATTTACACAGATTTGTCTCTTTACAAATTTGTTTATTTATTTATTAATTTGATTGATTGATTTATTTATTTATTTATTTATTTGTTTATTAATTAATTTATTTGTTTATTTATTCATTGAGTAATTAAATTTGTTTACTTGTTTATTTATTTACTTATTTATTTATTTATCTATTCTATTTGATTTCTTGGTTTCTTTATTTTGTTATGTACAGTAGTTATTTTTTAATTAATTTAACATCAAACTTTTATATTTGCTCTCAATATTCATTGACCGAACGTGATAATTTTAAGTTCCTATATTTAAATTGCGTTTGAGGGCAACTGTCAGATAAAATATAGATACAGATCTTAAAGTGAAGTAAACAGAAAACTGTGGCCTCAAATATACTTAAGTGGATGAAGAAAAAATTGAGAAATATATATTTCTATAAGTTCTAGGAAAATCTTATATAAATATCATTTGAGTTGTGAAGTTTCAAAATTGAAATCACCAGGGCCTAGATCACCAATTTTACTTTTTTCTATCAAGTAGCTCTCCTTTTGATTTTTACTTGGAATTAACAAGAATGTCTCTCTCTTTAGCTAGTGGTGAAGGGCTGTATGTGCATCTTCACATAGAACTGTACAATGCGTCATTGAAGGGTTATGTGAAACATGTATCCAATAATAAATATGGATCTGGGGCACAGGTATTCAAATATATTATGTTTGGAGACAAGCTAAAATTCATGAAATATTTAGTACAAAATAAATGGAGAGATGCTGGTCGACCAATGGTAATTAACAGTTGCCAATTTGGGTTTGATCAATCGCAACATTAAAGTTTCTTATTTTTTATCAGACTTTCCGCAAAGTTCTCTGTTTTGCTCCTTTGTAGACCGAAGGCCACTTCAATAGCAGAGTGTATAGACAGTGGACTTCTCTTTAGTGCCAATCTTCAAATTTTTGTAAAACCTAGGCTACCTGTGTGTGTAGGGTTGTTTAGTTTAGACCAGTACAAATACCTTCAAGGAATACTACCTTGAAGGTTTTTGTACTGGTTTATGTACACAGAGGAAAAACAGAAATCCATGTCAGATCAAAGTTCAATTTGGATCATAAATAGGCATGGGACGGTGACATAATTTTGTTTTAATTACTTGCACAATGCACATTATTATGGGTCTAGAGAATGGAATTTGACCCCTGTTGTCCTCTGGTCTTTCATTGCATGCATCAAACACATGACCAAGTTGGTCAATCTCATGGAACCTTATGTAAGATGATTGATCAAACAAAGTACTTATGTATATGACTATGACTCCTTTGGTGCTAAGCTGTGAGATTTACATTTCATGAATTTCATAGAAGATAATTGCATACATTAATTGCTGCTAGATAGGTCAAACATTATTGCTTGCCGTACCTAACAGTGTGTGCTCCATTAGGCAACGAAAGCAAGTAAAGGGTTAAAACCTGGTTGATATAATGTTACTGTATAGTGAAACCTGTATTCAGTATAAAGATTACATAAGACTAGTGCACACTTTACAATCTTCCTGCGATTTTCAAAGAATGGCAATTTTGTTAGATAAGAAATCTAAGCAAACATTCTTTTCCTGACTTAGCTTCTAAATAATGATATAAGTATTTTTTAGGTTCTAAATAATGATATAAAATTTTAGTACTGGTACATTTAACTCTTCTAGTCAGAATAATAGTCAAATCGTCAACACTTCTGTTCTGACATCGATATGATTCTGAGCAGATTTTAGCTTTTCTTCTTTCAAGAACTCATGAAATCCTTGAAATTCATGTGACTATTTTGATCCTCGGTCATTAAGAATTTACATGTTTAAATGTTGGTTTTAAATGCAGTTGCAAATTCTTTCAAAATCATATCATAAACGGATCGTGTAGTGTGCCGTTGGATTTAAGGTAGACAAGAATAGTGTTCTTTATAGTATAAAGCACACCTCTATGTACAAGTTCCTGAAATACATGTTTCAATGAGAAAGCATTTTCAGTGGATACAAAAAGTGTGATCTTTATAAACAGGTGGTTGCTAAGGCAGATTAGACTGTATTATTTTGTTTTTGTTATTTAGGCTTCGCCGGGGGCTTTGCCTTTAAAGCTAATGTGGGGACTGTGTGTACCAGAATCATGCTCAGACTCTGATATACTCTTCTCTCTGCAAGACCTGTTAGGTAAGAATACTAATGTTGCATGCACGTCCATTTTGTTAAATTTAATATCAAAGCTGTAAAGGACGATTACGTGCAATATGTGTCCCATACATGTACGTTATTCAACAAACATTCACACATGAAAATGTGTGAATGAAAAAATCTCTTGATATGTCAGGAGATTCTTCATTTTTGGATAAAATATTTGGAAAAAAGACATACATTGTACAGGACACATTGCCTGTAATCGCTTTAAAGAAGCAAACAAAATGGGGAAAAAGAGGTAGTAGGAATACAGCTGGCATCATGCAGTGATGCCAGCATAATGTACCACCATAACTAGCGTGATTTATCTTTGGCAGGTTCATATTGATTTCTAAGTGTAGAAAAGCGTAATTTAAGAATATTTTGTCAATTTCATTGAAACTTTATCCAATCATATTTTCAACGTCATATTCCGGAATAATAATTCTCAAACAGAATCTGACAAATTCAAATTTGTCAGATTGCTTTATTGAATGCAATTAACTTGAAAGGGATATTTTTATTATTTTCTTTCATTGTGACATCTCTTCTAAACAGAATTAGTCGAAGCTCCTTTCAATTTATCGGCTGTGAATGCGTCGTCAGTAGTCTGTGCCCAAGACCCTCCTGTTCCATATAACAGTACGGGATTCATTGTCACTCTGTGAGTACAGTCCTAATATCTACAGTCCTAGTATATACTTTGATATACGTATGTATAATGGTGTAGGGTTCATTTGTAGTTTTTTTTTCTAAGTCAAAGGATAGGTTGAGAGCAATATGTATTCAAGAATATATAAAGTCTGTTTTTTAATTTTGCCAAATGGAAAAAGTTTGCCTTAAAACTTCAATATTTTATGTCCATCATTTTCAAATATTTGCACAGCAACAATAATCGGTTAACAATAAAAATATAGAGCCATAGTTTAGAGCCAAAAGGGCATTAACTCTGTGACATTATGAGTTGATGCCCTTACATCTATTTATCACCAGCATAACCAAGATAAACCACAAATAAGAAAAACTCTGACATCACAAGCATGTCTGATAGATGATTATAAACAATATGGATAGTTGATTAAAGATAAAGACCAGTTATGTTCATGCGATTGCATTGTGAAAGAAACGTTGGGGAATTGATAAGAAAAGGTTGATCATCTAGCATGTAAGTATTGGTGTGTACTGCAAGGTTCTAGAATCATCAAAATGATAAGAAATTTGGCCCAGTCTTCGTAAGTTACAAGCACTGTACACAGAAAGAAAGATGTATATGGGACTACACACACGTGCGCGACACGTGCGTTTATCTTACACAGGCCCAATAGATAAACTAATTTACCAAATATATCAATTAGTAGTCGGTTTCCCGGCAAAATTTTTATCATCATGTATTAGTCAAAACATATTCTTTCACATGATTGTTAATAAGAGCTTCCATTTCCTTTTTGAAATTGGGGTGTTTCCAATACTGGTCTTTACCTTTAACCAAAGATACTTGGTAGTGTTAAATAATATCTTACACTTTCACTTCTTTCTGTTCTTCAATTTTTGTCAGGTTCTTTCTTGGGTTAATTGCCTGCCTGATGGTGTTGGGTGCCTTCCTTGACAAGACACTGCGTTCTATTGACTACAAGCCACCTGCCACCGCCCCCACCCCTGGGGTTCCTATCAATGGACCCATCAGAGTGGTGGATGCGTACCCCTACCAAAGGGTGAGAGATACCGGTAGAGAAGGACAGGTGGAATCAGAGCACCAGGGGGAGGAGCGAGAGCTGGAGGAGGCGGTACCCACAGGTAAATGTTTCATTGATGTCAGGGAACCATCAAGGATAATGAAATTCTAAGGTGCTGAAGAATCTGGGGGGCATTTCACAAAACTTGTCATCAGTGACAAATGACAGTCTTTGTTATAAGCTACTGAAATCCTTGCTTCTGATTGGTTATCAGCAGATTTGTCACTGATTTTTGTCATTTGTCATTGAAAAAAGGCTTTGTGAAACACCCCCTGGTCTTCCTCTTCAAATTGGCAACGCTGATATTGTCTCTTTCACTTCTGCATTCTTGAAAAGAAATATGTGTCTAAGATGAAGTCAGCCCTTACTTTCTCATATTGTCCTATCAGTTGTATCTCTTGAGTGATTGTTTTACTCTCATTTGTTAAAACTGTCCGGTAGCATAACTCTTGTTACTATTATTAATTTGTTAGGCAAACATATATCCACCTTTATTCTATGTTATTATTAATATAACAACTTTTATAAAGATTTAATAACTCAAATTTTAGAAGGGGACCTGTCACCAAATAATAATTTGCTCTGAAAATTGTTGGTACCATGCTGGTATACTGTATTAGATTATCAGCTTCAAATAGTACTTCTGTAAATAGAAATTGCAAGTTTAAATGCTATGGAAGTGCATGGGTAGATGTGCATTGGTCGATGTACGTGGGACCCGAGTTTTACTTGGGTTCTAGGCGTATTGGGTGTTTATGCTGTTGTTTAGTTTCTTTATACTCTCTATGTGTTAACCCATAGAATGCGAGGTAATGATTAATGGACTTGATTTTATATCCACTATTATTCACACTTTCATGGGTGATCGGTCCACGTTTAATTAACCAATAATATCATTTTTATCCATCCATTTCATCAGCATGTACCAAATTCTGGCATCAGATTGTGCTTTCCTTTGCCGTCAACCGCAACTTGGCCAAGCTGCTTGGGGCTAAGACACCAGAGGGCAGTATAACATGCCTGAACGGTATTCGAGTCATCAGTATGACCTGGGTCATCCTAGGTCACGTGTCATCCTTTATGATTGGAAGTGGAATTGTAGGTAAGGGATATCTCAATTTTTTCATAAGGCTCTAAATTTGTTTCAATAGATGTGTCAATACCTTCATTCTCGTGAAAACTGAATACATTTGACACCTTGTAATTGATTTATAGAACACAATTGAAAGGTTTTTGAAGGTTATTAAGTCAAACTGGTGGAAAAGGCCAAATCATTGGAAAATAGTCTGTGGCCTTTGTGTGAAGGTTGTTGCTTAAAAACATTGTGAGATAAAAGAAATTTAAGCTGTTTGTAAATACAATTGCCCATGTTCTTAAAATTGGCCTCCGTAAATCTCTGTGTATAAGGCACACCCCTATTTTCAAGACAAAAAAAAAAAAAAAAATAAAAAAAATAAAAAAATCAGGGAAAAAAAATTCTGGAAAAAAAGAAAAATCTGTCATCTTTAGTTTTGAAAACGACATTATTACTAGGTCTAACTTAGTTCACAAACACTTCAACTGTGCCTCGGAATAAAATGAAAGTATTTTTGAACACTGAAACGAGAGGCGATCTGATCTGGTTAACAAAAAGCCCAAAAAGCCCCCAAAGCCACACAAACAAGCCAACAAACAAATTTCCTCCGAGTCCAAACAGAAATTTGGACAGGCTAGTTTTCAAGTGGTGATTCATTATCCCTGTGTAAGTGAGCTGCATCATACAGGTGAGTGAGCGGAGGACACAGGAGAGCTTCGGCTGGCAAAGTGCTGTGTGAAGGGGCATAATTTATCGAGACTGAAAAAAAACAAAAAAAAAACTCTCTTCCCTTCAAATTAGGAATGTAGTTTAACTTCAAATAGTAGATCCTATTCTTTATTTGCATTATGTAATTCATGTTGAGACACAGATATTTTCGAAAACCACTAAAAAGTAGCATTTTGAGGACTCAAAATATCCTCTACCTCTGTATAAGGCGCATCCCCGACTTTTGATTTTTGCCGACGGGAAATTTTTTTGCCTTATACACAGAGATTTACGGTATGTTAAGAAGCCTGGCTTAAGTCCACTGATTGATTGTAACGCCAAATATCAACTTGTAAGTTCCATGCCATAATTATGGAAACAAATTAAATTTGACCAAGATATGAAAATGAGCAGCAGTAAAGAACTTCGTAATTAAAAGTCAAACCTTCACGACCACCTGTCTACAAAGACCACATTTTTCTTGTTTCCCTTGAAAATGGTTTCTCATTGAAACATCAAAGGCTTGTGCACTGCCATGTGTGGATTTGCAATTTAATCCAATAATAATGATTGCAATGTATAAAGGGCTTAGAAATGTAGTATTAAGGGCTGTTCAAAATGTGACTATTATTATTATTATTATTTTCTGTCTCATTCTGTATCTTGTTTGTGTACTATCATGCAGGTAACCCACTTCACAGCTATGGATTCATCGCCCGTTTTGGCTTCCAAGCTGTCTCCAACGCTTTCTTCTCTGTTGACTCTTTCTTCTTTCTCAGGTAAGCTCCTAGCATACAGGGTAGATCTATCAATGAAATCATTACTCACTCTATCTAGGTAGTTGAGTTCTATTTCCAGACCTCAAATGCCTTCAAAGTGCATGGTTATTGCTCTTATTCTTATCTATGACATATCTAGTGCCCTTTTAGAACCTAAAATTGCTATGAAGGTAATTTTAGACCCCAAAATGTGTAAAATTAAGCCATAACGATCATACCAATTCAGCTCCTCATTCAAAAAATATGGTGACCGTTAATTCATTATTTTAATTAAAAATAACAGTACAATATGGGCCGGCTGGTTGTGCGTAATTTAACCAACACGAAAATGCTGAAATACGATGTAAAACGTAAAAGGCGCTATTTTGTTTTTTCAACGGCTTTTTCAAATTATCTAATATTTGTGGTGGTACACAAGTACATGTATTAGAAATCATTATATTTATAGATATTTCAGCCGTCTCTGAACCAATTTTGATCAAACAAAGATGATTTTGTCATTTAAATTGTATGTTCTTTCAAATTTGACACTCTCACAAAAAATTATTTTGTGTAGCGCCCTCTGCAACAGAACTCAACTATCCCTTTAATGGAATTATCAACATTCTTCTGAGAAAAAAAATATTTTGCAGCTCTCCAATGTATGTATATGAATGCTTATTTGTAAATGAAAATATGTAAGGAACATTTGAAGTTATTATACGGTCACTGACAGGTGGTTATCTCATCAAATCATCTCTCAATTAACATAAGAAAAAGGGGATCATGGGGGACCAATTAACAGGAACCGATTAGGCATTGTTTGCTTTATAGAGGGCGCAAGTAGCTCTAAGTTGTGCAGTGGGGTTTTAATATACATTGTAACTTTAATTTGTATCACACAGTGGGTTGTTGGTGGCGTATATGGCTCTTGGAAGGATGGTGAAGACCAACGGAAAGCTTCCATGGCTCTGGTTCTATTTCCATAGATATTGGAGGTAAATGAAGTAGAAGTAGTAACCTGCTTCTTTGTGTGGCAGTCATTTAAATTGGCTAGATGGGGAGTGTACATACATGTAGAGTGGGACCTTGGTGTACTGTTAAACCAGGAAATTTTACAACGTGAAACTTTTTTAAAATTTTCATTGCAAGAAACTTTAATATTTCAAATTTTCAAACATCATTCGGCATGTGTTCTTGTGTTTCGACTGTATGATAAGAAACTCTTTAGATTATTGACAATAGCACACAATCATGGCTTGGGAAAAGAAGCCCCTTGCGTTGTAGCGTGCCAATTTTTGCTGGCACTGGCAATTGCTGGTAAATAACTTTCAATTAAAAAATATGCATACTGCGTCTGAAATTTTCAAAATTTGTTACTATCGAGCAAGATTGAGAATAGCAGATAAGGAATTATTAGTATATCGTAGGAGAGCAGAATATGTATTTTAGAATCACCGGAAGTTAGCTTGTCTGCAAAATCGCTGAGGTATCAGAGGCCAATGCATTGTGGGAATATATATTGTTATATGCAGCAGCGAGAGTTGGTACCTGTTGTTTTGTTCAAAGCCCATGTGTGCCAAACGCGAGGCAAAGAAAATATTAGCAGAGTGTTGAGATACAGATATGTGAAACACAATATGCATACGTCATGAAAAAAAATGTGTCAGACAAAAAAAAAAAAAAAAAAAGAGATAAATTGAATATCAACATAAGCTTATAAGTCTTAGATTACAATAATATCAATTACCTATATCGGTATGCTATTTTAGTGTCTGTCCGAGACATCCCAGCTCTCTGAAAACTTGAAATCTAAAACTTTTTCTGATCGATTCCTAAACGTTTCTTTCACAATTCAATCGCATGACCAGAACTGGTCTGTACCTTTAATTTTTCATAAATTATGATCCGCTTGTTTATTTTCTCACCAGGCTCACGCCAGCACTGGGTATGACAATGCTGATTGCTCTCTACCTCCAGCCCTACATTGGAAGCGGTCCTATATGGCAGGTCGAGGCTTCTAACCCATCTTGTGAGAAGTACTGGTGGGCCAATATTCTCTACATCAATAATTTTGTTCCAGATTCAGGACTAGTAAGAAAGACTGATAAAAATTCTAGTGATAATTACTTTTTCTTCTTCTAAAGTGCTTTACAAGGTAAAAGACCAAAGCACTGGATTCATTTACGATTCTGTACTGTGCAGTACACACTGCCCACTCCATTGAGAAGAATTCCAGCCAGTTGCCTTATGACAGGAGAGCACATGAATGCTAATCTAATCAAATTGGCCCGAATTCACAAAGACGGTTTAAATATAACCCATGGTTTAAATCTTCATTTACATATTAACCCATGGTCTAAAATCAGCCTAAAAATAAGTGCGACACAGTCAGAGGTCCAATATTTGACGCGTGCAAGGCAATGTGTGCTTAATTTGCACTAATTTCAAACCATGGGTGATGTAAATGAGGGTTTAAACCATGGGTTAACTTTAAACCTCCCTGACTTTAACTTCCTGCCGAGTAATCGCTTAAACCTGGATGGAGTGAGCGATGTAGATAAAATGAACAGTGAACAGTGAAAGAACTGTTTTGGCAGACATTGTCATCCGATTTATATATAACTTTTTCTCTTGAAGAAAATTAGATTTCTTGTTCGGTGTTGCATCATTTTCATCGATGACATTTGCTCCAAACTTGGCTTCGTCCACTGTAAAGGGTTAGTGCTTGGGTTGCACTGTGGCGTATGGATTAGATATTGTCTAGGGTTGAAGTTTGGAATTTGGATAGATGTTAAAAATGAACATCTCGGTAATTCTCTGTACCGCATATAACTGAAAACACGCCAACGTAAGTGCCACTCTATTTTTACTAGCAAATTTTTCTGGGATTTTATATTTTTCAACATTTGTAACTATCAAGCAAGATTAAAGATTGCAGATAATGAATTTTTAGTATATCTTAGTATAGCAGAATACGTGTTTTAGAATCACTGGAATTAGTGTGTCTGCTAAATCGCTGCGGTATTTAAGGTGGAATGCATTACGGGGAATGTAGATTGCTATATATATGTGGTAGCAAGAATTATCACCGGAGCATGTTTTATACTATATCTTGCTCATTGTTGGATACATGCTCAGTAAATCGTCATCGCTAATAGTCGGTGTTGTGTATTCCAACTTTCAGTGCATTGGATGGGTGTGGTACCTCGCTAACGACATGCAGTTCTTTGTGATAAGCCCTTTCTTATTGATTATGCTTTACAGGTGAGTAGACACCCCCAATGAACATCACAAAATGATATCAATATTATGATCTTATGATCAGACAGAATTTATTAAAAACAATCATGCATCAGAACATACCGAGTCTATTAATGTACAATCGTGGAAAAATAACAAGCAACATAAGTTATCCATTAAAAATAATAATTTCTATGAATGATAATTGTGAATAACATGAAATGGTATATCGTATGGACCTACGAAAAGAAGATAAAAATTGCAAGCACATTTATTAATAATTTGTATTAAACATTAATGATATCATAATTTTCTTACCAATATACTTAAGCTGGTAGAGGCAGGGTGCAAATATTTTGATGGGGTAATTAAAAAAACACTGGTATGTACAACTTATTGAGGTATTAAAAAGTAGTATTCTCAAATATCACAAATTTTTGATCTACATGTATGTATCCATTATACATAAAGTAGTGGGGCATAGAGATTTAACCTCTTGATAATTTTAGGAGTGCTAAAAATTAAAAGTAACTTGATAGTGCTTACGAATACAGATCTTGAAAGGATCTAGATTCTCATGTGCAATTTGTAAATATTTGAGGACCCAAGAGACAGCTCTATGCTCGGTATTATAAACCTCAATAAGATTGTGGTGCAGTTAACTACACATACTGATGGATACTACTGATAGCCTTGATTTTGAGTTCCTTTCTCAACATTCTGAAAGTTACACTAAAAGATCATGGGAAAGCATCCACGGATGAGACATCAACATATCTAGCTACTGTAACTTTTAAGTTTTGATGGAAAAACATCAAACCATATATAAATATCAATAAACCATATCAAATCATATATAAGTTTCAGCTGAATAATCTTTAAAGTATGTTAATGAATTTTATCATGACAAGTATCATTAATGTTGATACTATTATTGTCTTGAGAGTTAGAAACCTTTCGACCATCGTACTTGTTTTCTCTGATCCTGTATAGGGTCCCCATCGTAGGGCTCGTGACCATGGGAGTAATGTGCCTTGCAAGCTTTATTTCGACGGCTGTTCTGATGGTCAAATATAACTTCTATGCAGTCATCATGTAAGTCTGATCTTCAAATTGGCATCAAATTCAAAGTTTTCACAAAAAGGGTATAACTTTACCACTAGTGTATGCTTCAGACCTGCCAACCATTCCGTTTTTTGCCGGAATTACTCTTTTTTTTCCCCTCCAAATTATGTTTTTTAAAAATTTATTGATATTGTTTTGATTTTTTTTACATACCGCACATCAAATAACTGCCCTGAAATGTTGATTTGATCACAAATTCAATAGAAAACTAAGTTTAAAACATACATAGTGGAAGAGAAAAATATTCTCACAAAAAATGAAATGCTGATAATACCACAATAACAAAAAAATTGGCATCAAATTCAAAGTTTTCACAAAAAGGGTATAACTTTACCACTAGTATGCTTCAGACCTGCCAACCATTCCTTTTTGCCGGAATTACTCTGTTTTTCCCTCCAAATTACGGTAGTACGTAATTGTATGAAAAAAAAAACAGCATGAGGAATCGACATTTCTGCATTGGAAGTTTGTCGCACGTGGTTGTAAGTTTCGTTTTAATGAATTCCTCTTTTTGCTTGATATTCCTTTTTTTTGCCATCATGGTTCCTTTTTTTGGTTGCACAAGGTTGCCAGCTCTGATTTATTGCTTTATAATGAATCTAGATCCTGTTTGTAATGACAAATATAAACTGCCACAATTTTACAAAAAAACTTACTGACAAGTTATCAGATACAGGGATTTCAATAGCATATTTCAAGACTTGTAACTTGATATTGATCAGTGATAACTAATTAAATATCATTTTCCAAGTGTTTTCAGTGTTTTTTTAGCCTGATTCTTTCATCCTGCATGAATGAAGAACACATGTTCTCTTTCTATTTTTCCTCAGTTTTTTACTTTCAGAGGCATGATATAACACTAAACACCGCTAAGCATGGATGAAAATAACTTCATATGAGATATTCAGATGTTTTAAATTGTATCACTTTCGGGTACCCGTCCAAAATTTCTCTGGATACCAAGTTAAAAAGATTCCTGAAATCCCAGACCTAGTCTCTCTGTATTGGTAGCTATACCTCAATTTTGTAGTACCAATTATCTCGTTGGTTATGTTGTTACGATAATATTAACTCTTCCTATCTGCTAGGGATGGTACAAACCCCCATCAAGATCCAAACCATTCTTTCATGGAAGAGATCTATGTCAAGCCCTACTGCCGCATCGCTCCGTATCTGGTTGGTATGGCGATGGGATATTTCTTCCATCTCTACAAGAACAAGGCCTTCAAGATGCATCCAGTAAGTGCAATGTAGAAACCAGGACAAATGTATTGCGAAGAGGGCACCACAAATGTATTTATTACACACCCTTCCATTGAATACTTGTTATATTAGATAACCTTAATAACAGTTTGTTGTATAAAATTTAGGGTAGTTCCGATCTCATGCCAAATTTGTCTCCAGCAGTCCCACCTTTCGCGTCCGATGCATGCAGTTAGAGAATGCAAACATGCACAGCGTTGCTTGGATACTGTATGACGCAAAAATATACTCATTTGACCTTATGGTCAATATAACCATTGACAAATTATCGGGAATGAAATATCCTATATATGATCCTCGCAATTGATATCATGTGACGAGCTGAGTACAAACACATCATTGTATCAGTAAGAACTATCTAATGTTGTACATGTATTACAGTATATGGTATTGTATTGGCTTTATTCTGTATTTGTATTTATTATGAAAACTTCATTCACATAGTGCATGGATATTTAGTTTTACAACATCGACACATAATGATTTTGAAAGAAACATGGAAACAATATAAATAATTCTACAAGTATGTATTTATACATTACTTCAAATTAGATTAAATGTAAAATATTGTATTGTATCATATGATTTTTCATCTCAGATTGTGGCTATGATAGGGTGGGTCTTTGCAACCGCAGTTGGCATGTCACTGGTGTATGGATTATATCCTTCTTTTCACGGTCATCCCTTGAGTACTGCAGAGAATGCTGCCTACATGGCTCTGTGTCGATTCACTTGGGCTGTCTCTCTCTCTTGGGTGGTCTTTGCATGTCATTATGGATATGGAGGTATGCATAATTTACAGTTTTTACAACTAAATTGTTCTTACCCCTTGTAAATTTGATATTTTTTTTTTGTAATTCAAGAATGAAAGGTAGACCGGTTAAATTATTAGGGCATTTGAATACTTTTAGATGTGAGTTTTAATAGGTCACATTTTTAAGAAACATGAATCAGGACAAATACATTTTTTGCCTACTGAAAAGGTTACTAAATTTGTAAGGGTATGAATAATTCAGTTGTTTTCTGTAATTTTTAAATGCAATAATTATCACGCCAGAGTACGTTGTTTTTGTGAACAAATCCCTTTGAGTCAGGTTTGGATACCTTTTGTTACAAGGTATATCAGAACAGCCCAGAGGTACTTTACCTTATCTTTACCCAAGATTCTGGAAGAATGCTGTGTTCTCAGCAGTCGGGCTTCCAGGTGACAAACGCTGATCTAGCTGTGCAAGGTTCCTTTTCAAGTTGGGAGGGAGTTGGAGTAGAAATGCGAAAAATATAGAAATATTGGCTTGGGCTTGTTAATAATAATGTGCTGCTCAAAACGCCTAATTGAAATCGCTGCTATATCGAATGGCAGATAATAAGCAAATAACTACCGTTGATGAAGGTGATGGGACAAACTATCACTTTCGAGGCGATCTGAGTGTATACGCTATCTTTCCTCAGCTTCGCTTCGGAAAGATAGCGTATACACTCAGATCGCCGAGGCTTTATATTCCACATCGGAAACACTTCACTTCTTCCGTCATTTTAGAGCAACAAGTCATCAATTAACAGCTAGTAAACGGTGTATGATACGTACAGTGCATGCATGGTGGTGTGACCATATGCATGTAGTTCGCGCCTGGCCAAAGTTCACGCACTAACACTAAAAGTGCTTAAAGAGGAGAGCAATATGCAGTGTATACAATTAAAGTGTGTTGCACTGTGTAAATAGGATAGGACTTCTATCTTCAGTGAAAGTGCGTTGCACTGTGTAGATAGTAGCCTATCTCTTTGCTTCTCCCAGCAATGATGGGCGAACTATCTTTCGTCACATGATTTACTTTTGACCAATCGTAGAACAAGATTCTTAGTTTGTGGAATATACAACTGTAATACCTTCTAAAACGTATGTTATTTTTTTTCTTCTTTCTTCCATGTACTTTAATATAGGTTGGATCAACGACTTCCTGAGTTGGGAGCTGTGGATACCAATGAGCCGTCTGACATATTCCGCCTATCTTCTACATCCTATTATAATCATGGTCTACGATTTCAATCATGGGAACAACTACTTCTACTCGATCTATATGCTGGTGAGTAGCATTACTGTGTATAAATGATCAGAATGCAATTATTGGTTATGGCATTGAAGTCACATGAGCTAACATTACACATTTATCACTTTTTATCAATTCACGATTCCTGTGTTTCTAGTGATAATAACTTTCAAAAGGTTGTTCCTTTTAACTTCATTCATATTGACCATCCAATTTTTGTTTCCAAACTACCACTAATCATATATCTTGTGGCAGACTTACCTTTTGCTGAACAAGTTATCTACTACATCTTCTACTACTACTTCTATTACTTGTACTGCTACTACTAATTACTGCTACTGCTACTACTTCTACTGCTGCTGCTACTACTACTACTATTAGTTCTACATTTACTACTAGTACTACTTATTTTACTACTACTGCTACTACTAATAATTGCTGCTGCTACTACTACTACTACTACTACTACTACTACTACTGCTACTACTACTACTACTACTACTTCTATTAATACCATGATTTCTACTACTACTATTACTTATTTATTTCATAATTTTTTAACTGGAAGTATATTTCATAGGCATATTTCAACCTGTAAGTTATTTATCATAGACATATTAAAAGATATAGATGAATAGGTCACGTGCACAAAAGCATTTGGCAAATTGGATCAGGCTCCACCCTTTTACCAAATTTCATTGTCCAGAAGTTTAAAGTATTGTAGGAATAAAATGAAAGGTCGATCACCAAAACTAATTTTGCTCTTGATGTAAGGGTTTCTATGTGACGATACCGTATTCAAAATATGAGGTTCAAACATCATCACTTCTACAAGGAGATACTGTAATTCAAGCATATTCTTAGTGAACAAATAGAAAATAGGGCGTAAGGAACCCAATTACGACTTTGATTCCGAGTGAGCCCTCTAGACGGGTGTTAAATGCTTTATTTTCTTCATACCCGGTACTCATTAACCTTTAAATCTTTAGAATGGCAAGTAAAGGTTTTTTAGGTTGATTTGATACATTCTAGCTACGCACAAAAAAATATTCTTTTCAGGTGATTGGTACACTTTGAATTGTTTTTGTATTTAAAATGCATTATTTCTAATTAGTTTATACTGCACCCTTGTCCACTTGCTTATTGATGTTGACTGTGTCTATTATTAATCATTCTACAAATTTAAAGAAAAATGAGGCATAGGGTTATTTATAATCTGGTATTGTGATAGTTATATCATATCTTTGAATTGCAGGCCTTCGAGGTAACAGCCATCGTTACGCTAGCCTACGTCGCCGCAATTCTGATGGCTGTAGCCATCGAATTCCCTCTAGGAAACCTGGAAAAGTTGTTCATGCCCTTGGCGGAAAAGAAAAGAAAATGATTCGGCTCCTTTATATATACAGCCATGTTTCCCAGGAGATATTGAGTAAAGCTGTGTTAGAATTGCATTTTCGAGAAAGAACAAAAATATGCAAGCTATTCTTTAAAGTTGATTATAATGTAATTATGAAATAGAAAATACAATTGAGTACTTTAACAAGCATTATATGAAATTAATAAATCTAGCTGAACATCAGAAACGCTGAAAAGTAACACACATCGATATGCATGCCATATAGGACAGCACAGATGTGTATTGGTTAAAGCTTATCTGCCATAGTTTACAGGAGGGATTAGACCGCCCTACAAGGTCACTGGACAGGTGGTTATCTCATCAATTCAGCTCTCAGTTAACATAAGAAAAAGAGGATCACGGGGGACCAATGGTCACTGATTAGGCATTGTTTGTTATATAGAGGGCGCAAGCTAAGCTACAAGTAGTGCAGTGGACCTTTAAAGCATGTAACAAAAGATTTAGAATGTGCTATGTTACACTTGACCATCATGGATATTCATACAAAAGTTGGTTTGAACTTTGATTCAACCTTTACATATATTGCATTAGTCCGTATTCAGTTTTTGGAGAGATAATTTGAATAATGATAAATATTTTAAATTGCTGCCAAATGTTATACACTGACCAAGAAAATAGCTGCAAATGACTAACTGCCCAATTGATTATTTTTTATAATGTGCCATAATGAATTTCATGTCAGTCTTGATTGAGAATGAAAAGTTTAACATGTGATTGCATCAGCAATGTGAGATAAGAATGTAAAAAGGCAAAGTGCTAATAAGGTATTTAATAATCTATGTGCCATAGTGATAAAACTTGCCACATCTCAATTTTATTAATCCTGAATAATATGGAAATTAATGGAAAAAATGAAGTTATTTAGTGGTGTCATTGGAAAAAAGTGAAATTGTAGAACTGATATTGTGAATTTCTATATTACAATGTATGTACTTTATGTCATATTTTATTCTACTAGTTGTGATTTTTAAGTATCAAATGCTAATCTGTGATTGCATTTTAAATGTAAAGAGAAATGTAAGAAAATGATAAGTGCAAATAGTATATTTTATATTCCAAGTGTCATATTAAATGTGATTTTTTTTCAACAACACATTATTATTCATTGTGAAACGGTCAATACATATATATTTATATAAAGAGATGAAATTATCTAGTTAAAGAAATCTAAATGTACATGGAAGCATACTTTATAGAACAAGATGATTTTGCAAATCGTATGTGACCTCTTGTCCACTATTTCTCATAATTTTTCAGCAATGAAATTCAGGTTGTGTATAAGATTACATTGTTAAATTTTTGTAGAACTTATGATGTAATTAGTATCATTCACTGAAAAAGAAAAACAGATAAAATCAATATCCTCTGTTTTATTCCATATACAGTGATGTACCGGTAGCATACATGCCAACTGTTCAGATTAAAGAGGAACATTCCTCTTTTTGGGAGAAGATAATTATCATTTTAATGCAGGTGTTCCTCTTCCTGTACAAATTTGTCTGTAGTATTGAATAGGAGAGTTAGGATTGTTCCTCTTTTTTTTGAAAATAGCATAATTTGTACAGATTTCTGATTTTCAAATGTTGGCATGTATGCGGTAGGTATCTATTGTGAATCATGAATATCTGGTTTGTAAGTGAAGTTTGTATTTTCACGATTTTTATAATTATATTTAATTTGTTTAATTCTTTATAACCAACTTCATTCAAATGAACTCAAACAATAGAAATATGCATACATGTATGAATTATTTGTACTCTTGTAAATGTAGTAAATGTTATATCACTATTTGCAAAATTCCAAATAGTTTTGATTATGTATACAACAGGCTTTCTTACATTGCGTATGCCTTGGTCCTTGTTAAACTTGATACTGCATGTGTTGTTGTTGCAGTATATCTGATAGTAATTATAATAATGATAATAACGTCTCTTTGCACTTCCAGAGGACTTTGGACATTATTACCCCGGCTTTAGCTCCGACAACTGTAGCGCTCAGTGCATTCAAGGAAGAAATCCTAATGCATAATACCCACTTACTATTATACCTGGGTATAGTATGGCAAGTGTTGATTAATTTTTTGACAAAGTTAGTGATGGTTCAGGGGTTTGGTGCAGAGGTTCAAACCTTGTACCTTGTGGTACACAGTGTGGAGACTTAACCACTAGCCCATAACACCTCTACACGTAGCATGTATCTGGTCTGTGATTTACATGTACATGATCGTGAACCATGCATGCTGCACAGGTCACAAAAAGTACATTCTTTAGACAATCCTGTTTAGAAAGTCTTGTGGGTGCAACTCTAATCTCAAAATGAATGCACGTAGCCCATCTTGCTTTCCACACAGATGTCAGTAGCTTCAAATATTTAAATTATAAATTTGTTTGATATTGGAAATTCTGCGAGAAGTCTGAATGATATGTCAAGTTCAATTATCTGCATATGTACACAAATTATATTTTACATTATTAGTTTGTATATTGTAAGACATTGTTTAGTATTCTTATTTTTCAAAGAATCGATTGTAATGGTAAATTCATTATTTTTGTTTTGCTATGTTTTCTAAACTGATTTGTACCACAATACTTTGTTTAGCTGTTTAAGGGGTTAGGCTCAACTAGCACATGTGCTATTATCTGGCCCCTTTTACCAACCAATAGTTTCTCTTCTTGTATATGTAAACACATTGTATGAAATGTATAACTGTATTGCTGTTGGTGAAACAAATCAATCAATCAACCAAGTCTTGCATTAATAATAATAATACATATGATTTATAAGGCGCCAAATCCACTTGACAGTCAAATGCTCAAGGCGCAGCTTGTGCAAAAGATGAAATACATACATGATACATTTATACAAAGTGCGATAGGAAAGGTACAGACATGAAAGGTGATGGTAATCAATTATAAGCTAAATTAAACAGATATTTCTTAAGATTGTTTTTTAACACCTCAGCAGAACTGCTATTCTTAACCCATTGAGGGAGAGTATTCCATAACGAAGGCCCAGCAGATACGGTGTAACTTTTATGTATGTAAAAGCTGAACCTTGCCCATATTAGTTTTGTTGTCTTTTAAATATCTCATCCAGCTGAAAATGCAGCACTCAAAAGTGCTAAAAGCTATAATGTTTGTTTTTAATGAGACTGTATGATAGTGCAATTTTTTCATTTTAATATGTTTCTTTTTTTCCAGAAAATTTACTAAATTACAGTATATATACCTTTTATTTTATAGTCAAGGTGATGGATTTGTTAAATGTGTGCATCTTTCTGGCTTGACATCATTATAGACTTTCAATATGGTTTGGATTGGTTTGATGATTTTATCTTACCTTACTGCTATTAAAGAAAGCATGCATATGCTTGTTTACTTTAATCCAGAGGACTGACCAATTAAAATTTCTCTCCGAGCGACTTTGCTAAGAAGACAAAATGCCTTACCAAAGGGTACCAGCGCATCAATTTGGTTTTGAACCTGGGACCTCCCAGTTAAAAGACTGCGCTGCTCTACCACTGAGCCATTGTGCCTCCTTGATAATGTGAGAAAAATTTCATGGGCTATTTTCACTGACTGTATTTTAGAAAATTGAATTGAGATAGAAAAAGTAGAATTCTGGCAAAGTAAACTATATTGGGTGCAAAGTGTTTGTTTTAACTTCAAAAGTATGAGGTGCAGTGAGTTGAACTTTACTTAATAGACTGGCTATCATCTTAGAATTTGGCACAGTTATCTTATAGTCCTGTACCAATGCTGCAATTTGAAAAGCAATTGGGAAATATGGAATGTTGAATGTCAACAACTAAATGTCAGATGCAAATTATTGCATCAGCTTAAAGAATAAGATGATCGACAAATAAACTGATTATTGTCAGAGAATCTTTTTTTTTCATCAGTCTTTTGTGTGTGTGTATATGTTAATTTAATATTCTCATTCTGAAATGTTCTCTCTTTCTTACTCGATTTCCAACTCTAGCTCTTCTCTCTGTCTCTATCCGTCTTGTCTATTCCTTCTTGAAATTATGCGCTCAGAAACATATTTAGTGCTAAATGTAATTTGTGATTAATATAATTATTATCATTACTACATTTTTTTACTATTATTATCATTATTATCATCATCATCATTATCATCATCATTACAATCATCATTATTGGAGAAGAATAGAAAGAAAAAAAAGGATGATGTTATATATCATAAAATATATTCTGATGCTGAAAAGGGGTATATTTCAAATAATTCTAGGTAATTTGATGGCCTACACAACAAATGGGAGTACATGTACATCACACATGACATTCCATCCATCATTGGAAAAGAGAGAGAGAGAGAGAGAGAGAGAGAGAGAGAGAGAGAGATTCTCATATCATTATGTAGTGATCTGAAAATTAACATAATTTTACTTTTCTGACTCCTCTTAAGTTTTTATTAATTCTTGTTTAAGTTCTCTAGACCATTTCCTCTACATCGGGCGTTGGAAGAACTTAATTTAATTTAATTTAATTAAGGAACTTTACATTAATCTTGATCTAAGGAGACACGAACGAACAATCATGGGGGGAAACATTTGTCCACATCAATAACCCACTTCTTGTGATGGCCAAGATTAAACTGATTGAATCTTTGCGCAGCATAAAACGTATGACCATTCGGTACAATTGTCTGAAAATCAAGACTATTACTTTTGGGCTCTATAGCCGCGTCATACCAAAAGACGTTAAAAGATGGGAGTTGTTGCTACCTTGTTTGGCGTTCAACAACAAGGGGATAGAGCAACGTCGATCTGGCGCTGCTCAGTGGCTGCCGGGCTCACGATCAATTGGGCAAAAAGAATTTCCGTTTCGGTTTAATAAAATTTGGAGTGGACTATTAGATCTAGGCTATTATTATTATTATTATTATTATTATTATTAATAGTCGTTATTTTCCCACTTGAAGACGTTTTCAAGCCCCACCTTTTTTAGGGAAGTTCTAAATTAGTATTATCTTTCAAATGCAGTTGGAATTTAACTTTTTCATTTTTTTGGCCTGCAAATGGGACATAGGCCTAGATCTAGTACCTTTAATAGTTATGTGGGCATGTTCTGCACTGCACTAGCACTGCGCTGCCTGAATTTCTAGACTAGCTATTATTATTATTCCTGCTGGTACAAAATAGTGTACACACGTCATTTTCTGTTCTGAACAGGATCTGGAAGCATCTGTTTGTTCATTCCAAATTCATCTAACTTTCACGGAAACTTCTGATTTTTAAGGTAAGAATTCGTATACAATTCGTAATCGAAATTATTTCAGAATTTAGATATAAAATAGATGACCGATCCCGATTTTCTCGCCTGTGACTGTGCCTTGCACAGACTCTGTCATAGTACATGTGTAGTCCCAGACGTTCAATTTGGCTGATGCTTGTTTTGTTAATACAGCTAGAGTCGAGTCGAGTCTAGTCAGACTGCAATCTACTAACACTAAAAAATGAAGGAGATTTGAAATCGAATTTGTAAAACATGAGAGTATGAAACTATGACGTTAGTGTGTAGCCCTGACTGTGTCGTGTGTGGCGATTAATTAACTTTAATAATAGCGATTGATTGGGTGCGTTATTTTTGTAATTATTGCCTTTAGAGTAAAGGAGCCCGTAATCGGCCAGCTCCCGTTTTCGGCCGATTGGTTGGATGCAAGGTAAAATCACTCTAAAATACATCGCATAATAGCGTAACACATATCCCACACATACCATACCATGCCAGTGTCACTGAAGAACCACATTTGCAATGAAAAATATATCCTAAAATATCACATTTTAGCGATGTAATCGCCGGTCCCGCTACCCGAATCTGAAAAATCGAGTATCTTACGCGTGTCTGTAAGAAATATGGGTACCATAAAATGAGCTTTATTTCAAGTATTTTTCAGATTTAGAGCCCGATTTTGTGTTAGTCGCAAGCTCAAAAGTATCTCATCGCATGTATTAAATCAATGCAGCCGCACACCGCGACGCACACACGATATCTCTGTCTAATTCAGATTCCAACTTCCGATCACCGCTGTGCCTGTCTTCGGCCAGGCGAGCACCAGGGAGCTCAGGCGTGGGATACCTGCTCCGCCCGCTTGTGCTGTACATCAGCGCGGAAACGCACGGCGCGCGCGAGCGCTTCCTATTGACTTTGTACATGCGGCCGTAAACTGAAACGCTCGGCCGATAACCGGCTCCAAAACAGTGAAAATTGAAATGAATATTGTCATGGCAATTCGTTATTTTTTTTCTGGGATTCTTTTTTTGTTTAAATAATAATAATATTTGCTTCATGATTTGAACAAGAAATGATAATAAATAGGAAGTAAAGAGTCCTAAAAATAGGATTTTGTCTTAAGTGGCCGAAAACGGGCTCCTTTACTCTATTTGGAAGAATGATTTGTGACTTCTTTTTTTATGGCAGGTCGAAATTTAAAAGAGCAAGGACTAAAAGAGGTTAACAATTTAACTTGTGCAATTATCTGATATAAAATAAACTAATCGGTACAGACAGTAGGGGTGCTGGTCCGAGAATAAGGATCGTCTTCATAAACGAAGATCGTGATCGTCTTCGTAAACGCGGACAGATGCGTCTGCAAAAATAAGCATCGTCCACAAAAACTGAGTTTCATTTTGTGCAGTGATTTTCCTGATGCATTTTACATTGACTTTGTACAGAGACTTTCAAGTATGAGCGATAAATCCTCGGGAAGACGGACAACCCATAAAAGTAGAAGGTAAACTGGGGTTATTTTCTAACGCGGAAACTGCAGAGCGCCGATGAAAAAAAACGTTGAAGAAAACGAGACGATCCATATATATTTTAGGATGCTATTTGTCCGCTTTACAAGGCAATCATCCAGACCAGCGCCCCTACCGTTAAACGGAACGACTTGATGAGTGGTGCCTTATCGCGCTTATTTTGAAAAAAGCTGTTAGTGTATGTGATTGTGAAGTTACATACATGTACACATACATTGTACATGTAGGCCTAAGCTTCTATTGTGCAGGACAGATGACGGCAATGTTTTGTGAAAAGTTGCCGTCATCTGTCCTGCACAATAGAAGCTTAGGCCTACATGTACAATGTATGTGTACATGTACACCTGTATGTAACTTCACAATCACATACACTAACAGCTTTTTTCAAAATAAGCGCGATAAGGCACCACTCATCAAGTCGTTCCGTTTAACGGTAGGGGCGCTGGTCTGGATGATTGCCTTAGTTCAAGTTCGCTGACATTTCACTAAAATGTGGTGCATTGAAGTAATACTGTTATCATTTTTATTGTTATTATTGTCATTATTAGTATTGGTAGTAGTAGTATTATTGTTGTTCTTCTTATTATTATTAATATTTATTTATTATTATTATTAATTACAATAATTATTATGATCATCATTACAATTATCTTTTTTCAAGGAGAAAAATAGAAAGAAGGAGAAGAAGTAGAAGGAAAAAGAAGAAACAAGAAGAAAGAAAGAAAAAAGAAGGAAAAATAAAAAGAAGAATGAGGACTGAGGAGGATAGAACTAGAAGCCAGGGTCATTTACAAGCAGCATCTAAATCAAATATTCTCTGATACAACATTGGGGTCTCCAAGTTTATGAATGGGAGGGGAAAGCAAATTTAGTGAGTGTAATCCAATGTAACTGATTAGGATGTGCAGGTGGACCACTGCACTGGGTTTTTCCCACTCCTACATGTACAATGCATGAAGTCTAACCGTAAAGGGGATGGACCTCATACTAGCTTTAGGTGTAAACCAAATGATCCATTTTTTTGAACTTTTCTGGATTAAAATCAATTCTAACAAACATCATGAAAGTGTAATGTGTGTTTTAGGTGTGGTTTTCCCCCTACTCTTTATATTCAGATCATAGTGCAACAGGTGGTGACTCTCCTCTACAGTCCATATAACATCCTGTTTGAGGAATCTTTATAATAATAGGTTTATAAACTCATATCCGTCAGTTTGAACCTGATGTTTCTATATTTTTGTTTATCTGACAAATTTCGAAATTGTAATTTCTCCAGATTTTTAGGAGTATTACTTTTACTTATTTGTAATTTAGCCTGTAGAGTTTTATCATTGTGTTTTGCTGTGATATATAATATTGGTGCTGTACATGTTATAGAGTGTAAAGAATCATGGATCAAATTCAAATCTAATACATATAATTTATACACTGTTTTTAGAAATTCTTAAAATACACACACATGAAGGTAACATTCAATAATTCACACTTTGCTCTCCCATGTACATGTACAATTTTGAGCACTGATGTGTGACACTGCCAGTGTGAAAGCATAGTATTTCCTCATATCTAATTTTAGCTCAATACTGACCACGTGGAAATGATCGTGTGCATTTATTGACTTTATTCAGTGACAATAGCATCCCATTGAGGTATCAAACTCTAAAGCTAGTCATGAGGTAGGGATGATGAATGGTTTACAACCAGTCAGCCTAGATTTAGAATTAGGAAATATCTATACCTTACACGTAAATGCATTGACTGTTTTGATCTAAATGATGTGGGCATGTGCATGGGTCACATGACCACGTTTGTTTGCCTTTTATAGACTTTGTTTATGGGGCACTTATACACATGTGGTAGAGTCTGAAATGAAAGGAGAACCTGCATAAGATAAGATGTACATGTATTCAATATTGATTCAGTATTAATATACTGCCATTCTTTATTCATTCATTACAACAACAAAATGTACAGTTAACAACAAAGGTAGATTATGTATACCCTTGGATTTGTTTTAATTTATTTTTATTTTTTGTGTAACTCAAGAATGAAAGGTGGTCTGATTGAATTAGGACCTTTGTTGAAGACTTTGAGATGTAAGCTTTATTATGTCATATTCCCAAGAAACAAAAATCAGGACAAATCAATTTTTCACAACTATTCAAAATTTGGTAATGGTATCAATAATTGTATAGTTCACTGTATATGTACATGTACATGTAATTCTAATAGTCATTGACAAATGTTCAATTTGAGAATATTGCAGATGTATACAACAAGTCAAGATAAAACCATTTGAAAAAGCCCACATCTTTTATTATATTTAATTTGTGGTACAGTTGGAAGAAAATCTACCTGCCAAATAAACAGATCATTGGATATAGTCCCAACATGTAGTTTTGTTCTCTGATACATTGTACATGTATGTATAGTATTTGTATAGATGTATAGTATTTGTATGTCCCTTTTAAGGTAAATGTCATCCATTTCATTTGAACTGGCTAAGAATGCTTTTAAAAATAAAAAGGTCATTACTAGTTGAGAGAATGATAAAAAAAGGTGTACAGTACCACCTGCTACCGTATTTGTTATGTCCATAAGTACAAGGTACACTGTCGGCTGCTAACCATATCCTGAATAAGGCGGTGGACCGGTGGTCAACAGTGAAATGGGATGTGGGTGTGGAAATCACTGTAGTTGTGGGAGACTTTTTAATTTCCCTGGGAATCTCAAAAAGACCTCAGGAAAAATAAAACACGCACACAAAAATAATAATAATAATCAACAAAATCATCTCTGATGAAATCCCATTTTTTGTAGGAAATGAAAAAAGAGCTCCTATCTAGACTAAAAGTATTTTCATACACTGATGACCAGAACTTTTGATTTTTAATTTCATCTGGGAGCTATACTGTATATTGTAGCAATAGATGAACCCAATATTAGAGGTCACATGTTCATGCAGACGTAATTGAGGAGATAATGCTGGTATTTGAGGGGAGATACTAATAGATAGGGCTTTATGTAATCAGTCATAATGAGGTCGATAGGTCCTTATCTGGTATTGGATGGGAGTTACTCAACATAAGAATTGAGGGTGTTAGTTACAACATGGCCCCACTACAAAGCTTGTCTGGCTACTTGAAACAGTTCAATCAGGGCATCAATACAGCAGTCAAGCACATTACATACATACTGTCTTTCTAATTGTTAATGAGGATTAATATTCCAATTAGATTCTACTGGTCAGTGGTGATTATTCAGTTCTGCAATTTTTGTACAATAGTACATTGACTGTAAAACACCGAATGCCAATTTAGTGTCGTGGAAATATGGCAGTGTATTTTGTTGATGAGGATTAATTTTCCAGTTGGATTTTACTGATGATCATTTTATTACTGCAGATTTACAAAAGTACATTGAATGTACATTGTACATTAAAACACCATTTTCCGAGTGAAAGTAGTGGAAATATGGCAGTGTAGGGTTTGTTGTTATCAAATGAAGAGGTATAGATTTCTACACATATGAAAAAGGACTTGAGCTTTACTTGGTAAAAATTGAGAATTCAAGATGTTTTCACCTGGCCATCAATGGAGTGTTATGAAAATTGAGTAAGTTAAACCATATTTTTTCTTTGTATAATACCTAGTCCTACTTACAAGTATGTCGATGATAGATATAACTGTAATCATTCTTCTAATGGTAGGTCAAGAGAAGTATTTATATTGAAGAAAACATTAAATCAAAATGGTTGAATTTATTTCTATAAATGAAGGCAACAAAAACATGTAGCACTTAAAATGAATGGGATATAGGAGGTTGGAATGTACTGCCTAACTGTGCAAAAAATACATCTTAAAAAATAACACCACCAGACACCAAATATGAAACAAAAAGTGAAAATATTGGTAGTAAAAAGGATCATTGTTTACTTTAATGATTTTTGTTGTTGTTGTTTATACCACAAATACTGTTGATCAGTACCTGTATTCAACAGTGTATTACTTGCTACGTGTAATTATTGTTACCATCATTGATATTGACCTTTTCAACTCCAAAGGTAGGGGGTACATGTACTATTGTACCTTGTAATACATAATGTATGGGAGAGTCAATTAATTAGTAGATCTACATGTACATGTACATGTCCCTTACATGTCTTGAGATCCCACCTTTCTTCAGTTGGTCCATGAGGAATAAACTGAAAGCCCATTCAGACTATAGGTAATTCATATGAAAATCGTATAAAGAAACGTTGATTGAAGAATTAATATGATTTTTGAAACGATACGATGTTCAGACTAGACTGGGATGCTGATTCTTCATCATCTTTTTGCTCCAAATGATGCCCAAACAGCATTTCTTTATATGGTGTTCAGACTACAGATCCTACAATGTAATCACTTTTATTGTATAGCTAGAAACGATTCTCTTATAGCTATACAATGGATTTCTGTAGTCTGATCTGAACGCAGCCCTGGTAAAAATCTCTGTGCAGTGGAGGTTATAAGAATGGTATAAAAGAGGGTGATACTTGTAGATCTCCCCTCTGCTCCATTCCCAGGGATGTTCTTTTGTAATGGTCCGATAAAGCGTTCCACATACCGGTAATCGTTTTTAAAATAAAACATCCCATTCTACAGTATAGGGGAAAAAATATATACAGGTAGTTCAGGTCACTATAAGAGATAGAAAGGAGATCCTTGGTCTACATGTAGTTACACATGTTGGTGTACATCCAAACACTTGGACTTTACTCAAGTTGGCCAGGACTGTAGTATTCTTGTGTGGTATTGGAGTGATACCAGCCATGAAGGCCTTCGTTATCGAGTGATATCATTAATGTTAGGAACTGTATTGGAAAGTTTTGATTTTTCTCTTTAGCCGGATAATTGCTTCCAGGTTTCTCTTTTTGTGATCCTTCATAGACAGTGTTCTAATGTCCTTCACCCTCCGTTTTGTACTTTCATCTTCGAGGAGTGTTCTTGAGGGCCTTTTGTGCTGATGTCCTTCCTACAGATCATTGGATCTTGTTCAGTCATTGTTGAAGAGTCATGAATGTTCATTTGTCGAGAATGTGTTCTGCAGTGTGTTTACCGTGACAGAAAAGGATTCTATTTACTATTCTTCCAACAGTTTCGAAGGAATTCATTCAGTCCTACATGTACATACGTACAAGCTTACTGTCTTAAATTCTTGTTTGCTTGGGCTAATGTTGTTTTAGTCTTCCAATAATTGCAATTGCAGAATATTAATTGTTTATGCATCAAGATACTCTTGTAGCCAGTGAATGGTTATACGGTATGGACATCATTGAAAGGAACATACTTGTGTTGGATAAATGTTTTGAAGTGCAACTGACGTATGAATGGATTGTTCCATGTATTCTACAAATTTGTCATTATGGATCAATGTCTTTGGTTGCCAGCCAGAAGTGCGATCTTGATCAAGTCGATGTAACCTTGCGTACAGCGTCAAACCGTTTGTTCTTTCATTCATTGATTTGTTGTGGAGCCAGATTCCAAGTAATATTCTCTCCTAGTAATATCTATAGCATTGCCAAGCTTTTGAATCAATGGCTATTCACAATTTCAATAATTCTATCTATTCTATTCTGAAGGCTGACTAAGGATCAGTAGATCTTATTGATCCGTGTCACGCCTACTGCCCCCTGCCACACATATGCCATCAGTAGGTCTTTGCAGTACAGACGTCACTGCATCAATACTGAATAGGCACTGTCTGTCCTGGGTTGTAAAAACTAGTTCTTTGTATAGATTCTGCAAATACATGTAGATGTTTATTGGACTCTCTATGAGGAGACAAGGATTTCAACATTGTTTATTTTGTTTGCATCAGAAATTGAGTCACAACCATGGATCTGGCGTAAATTTACAGGTCTCAAAGGCTTTCAAAATTAGCATGATAGATTCTTTAAGCCCAACTGTGAGTCGTCAAAAGAATATCTGCATGCAGAGGAGGGAGTATTTTCTTTAACTTGAACATTCAATGACAATCCCATTGCAGCTGCTCTTTGGAAGTACACCAGAAAGAGAACTTATCTTTTGCATATTAATGTCACAGTAAACATAAGAGCTATTGAATGAAAGAGACTCGTCAGGTGTGTTGAATTTTTAAAAGTGAGGATCATGCAGGAACCCTGAGTCCATGTCTACATTTTCATGCTGGAATACATTTTTATTTTCAGAAGGTATGATCAGCTGAGGTCAAAAAGGGCCTTTGCTGAGGAATCAGATCTTCCCAGACAGAAGGCGTAGAAATTTGTGTGGGCGCTTGGCTCTCTAATGGATGTTACACGTAGATGCTCCTGGAGGCTATGTCTGGATGTCTCTTTTCCTAGCCATTGGTTCTGACTTCTCTCTGGTTCTTTGACATTAAGGTGCTAACATCACTATTTTGATTTGTGAGACTCTGTGAAGTTGAACTCGCGTTTACTACTCAAGAGATTTTTAACATGCAAACTTCTGTTGAGCAATTGTGATGATTACATGTATGTACCAGTACCCATCTACAGTGTATTCCCTGAAAGCATCTATGTGTCTGATTTTACTCTGTTTGATAGTGATCTCCATCTACAAATCAACCCTGGCCTGCACATCTTTGCATGAATCACACGCTAATGAACATTGATTGTGTACTCAGGATCATTATCATACTCTCTAATGCCAGGCAAGGATTAGTTGGTACACATAGCTATGTTCCTCTTGGATGTTTACTTATCGTGCCGGATTAATTAGGATATACCATGAAGCGAAGTGAAAGCACCACAACGTCCATGAAGGACAAAGTCAGGTAATAACAGGATATAAATTTTGAAATATGCTTTCTGTATAATTACAATATTTTATGTTCTTTATTCAGCTTAATTTTAAGTTAATTTTTAACCCCCCCATAAGTGTGCTTTTTGCCATTTCAGCGCTGTTTGCTAAAACTCAGTTTATCCATAATCTGTTCTTGAACTTGAACTATTAAGATAAATCAAACCTTGATAGAATGATAGCAAGTTGCTCTGAAGGAACATAGTAAAAAAAATAAGAGGAACAGATTTATGTAAGTTGGAATAAAATCTGACAAAGCTATGAATTTCTATTCCCCCCCCCCCCCCACCCCAATAAATTATGACAACTTTTATTGGAAGGTTGTGATAGTGCTGAGCATGAAACATTTTCCAAGTTAACAATTTGAATCTCCTAGCCAAGAACTGTTTTTTCATGACAAAGCAAAATTGTGTTTAATGCTCATTGTAAAACTCAAAACTATCCTGTTGTTCGAAAGATCATATTTCTTCTACATGTATATGATATATCATGGGCACGTGATGAAATAATAATGCTGGTATGAACAATTTAAAGGTACACTGTATAATATGGACTTCTAGTAATGATGGGTACACACGTATGTTTCACAATATGAAACAAATTTACGGTTATTAAAATGTAGGCATGTAGGCATAGGGAAGAACTGTAGGAGATGCAAATATTTAAATTTAAGGATATAAGCCTTTGTCAAGTGGTGACAGATTTATTCAAAAATTAAAACTTGAAAATGGGGCGCAACAGCTTCTAGGTGCGTACAATGCAGAAAACAAAGAGGATAAGTCTGTTAAAGAAAAGATGACGAAACACTGTACATGTATGTCTATCACAAGGGTAGTAAATGTACATGAGCATGATAATGTATGTTCATGTACATGTAGTTTAAGTTATAGCTTGGACAGAACAACAACACACATACAAAAAAACCAAAAGAGATTTACATGTAGGTGTAATTCTTCATACGTGTAATTGTGTGTAAACTGTAAACTACTGTACTGTAGGTGGCGAGATTTTCTAAAAATATAGAATGCATTGAAGCAAAAAGGGAATTGTATTGATTATTGTCAGCTGTGTAGTGTCTAGTGACCCATTTGGAACACAATGCATCCGGATCTTGCTCTTGCGGCAGTGTGAGGAAAGCTGTTTACACTACAGTATTAAAGTGTGAAAGCTGTTTACACTACAGTAAAAGTGTTTAAACCTGGCGACTGTTGAAAAGTTTGTTGACCTTGCCAACTTGTCCACATTCAAGGTCAGTTTCCTGACCAGCTGACTGACATGTAGTCTGCCAGCACAGCCTAGGCTTAGCGATCCCTGCATGCTTCTCCAAGTGAGCAATAAAGAAAATTAGTTTTGGAAATGCGTTGAGTACTGCCTGTACTGGAGCTTGCAACAGAACATAAAGGTTTTATTAAAAGGTTCGGCCTAATGATTAACCATAGATCAAACAGCGATGTGTATGGGTTGTTTGATACAACCTGTATGTACTGTAGCTGTACGGTGCATTACCTGAATCGTGTGAGATCAGGAAAGATGTGTAATTGCTTTTAGGTATGGAATGGACGAGAGTATGAACAAATATGTTCATGGATGACTTTTTGTACTTAATTTAACTTGTGGAAGAACCAGGAGTACCATTATAAGGAAAGAAGGAAGGAAAAGAGAGGAAGAGAGAGAGAGAAAGAGATAGAGAGAGAAAGAGGGGGGGGGGGGGGGGGGGGGGGGGGGGGTAAAGGACAGAGAGACAAAGGAGGAGGAGGAGGAAGAGGAACGTTGAGGAAGAGAGATACAATGTATGAACGAGATTATCTACTGAGAGAGAGAGAGAGAGAGAGAGAGAGAGAGAGGGAGAGAGAGAGTAAGAGCTGGGGGGGGGGGGAGTAAAGGACAGAGAGACAAAGGAGGAGGAGGAGGAAGAGGAACGTTGAGGAAGAGAGATACAATGTATGAACGAGATTATCTACTGAGAGAGAGAGAGAGAGAGAGAGAGAGAGAGGGAGAGAGAGAGTAAGAGCTGGGGGGAGGGGGGGGGGGGGGGGTAAAGGACAGAGAGACAAAGGAGGAGGAGGAGGAAGAGGAACGTTGAGGAAGAGAGATACAATGTATGAACGAGATTATCTACTGAGAGAGAGAGAGAGAGAGAGAGAGAGAGAGAGAGAGAGGGAGAGAGAGAGTAAGAGCTGGGGGGGAGGGGGGGGGGGGGTAAAGGACAGAGAGACAAAGGAGGAGGAGGAGGAAGAGGAACGTTGAGGAAGAGAGATACAATGTATGAACGAGATTATCTACTGAGAGAGAGAGAGAGAGAGAGGGGGGGGGGGGGGGGAGGGGGGGGGGAATAAATAGAGAACAATTTAGAGAGAGAGAGAAAGAGAGAGGAGGGGGAGGGGATGTAGAGAGGTGTGGGAGTTGTGGCATGAAAAAGAGACACAAAAATAGTGGACAGTCAATTTCATTCTCTTTTTTTTCCTCCCAGCCTTGTCTCAAATTGATGATCATGCATAGACACTGCCAGGTACATTTGTATATACTGTGCTAATACATGTATGCCTCTCGCCTATAATGAGTCATCTTTTATATACCTTTCAGTGAACATTGTACTGTACAGCCAATAAATGTGTACAATTTACGAGCTTTGCTACGTGCATTCCAACATGACCCCATCAGATCATTAAGACACTGCAGTTGCATTATTTATTTATTATTAAAAACAAACAAAAAAGCAACAAGAACCCGTAAGAAATGCTGGTTAATATTGCTTGTAAAACAAAGCTAAAACTGCTGGTACAGTGGTGTACTTCAGGTTTCTAGACAAGGTCCTTATGCCGCTTGTGACCCTTGAGCAGCAAATGCAGGAAAGGAATACAGTGTGTACATGTTGTAAGCCATTTGAGACCTGATTGGAAGTGCGTATTACTCCTCCATGTACATGTATATTTAGAGGAACAGAGCTACTATCCTAATGAATGTCAACAGACAAAGGATGTAAGTCATGAAAATTATCATTATCATATCGCTATCAACTTTAGAAGTGTACTTCATTTTGTGCAACTCAATTTTCTGATTTATAATTTTTTAATATGCATGTACAGTATGCTTTGAAGGTTTGATGGCATTTGATGGCAAGAGAAACTTGTGTTTACAAGCAGATGGTACTTCCTTTTGTACATAGGATCCAACATGGATAGATTTAGATCACTAATTGAGTCAATATTAGCTGATTGAGATGTGTCACGTATCTACATAGGAATATCAACCAATATTGCTCTACACCCTGTACATAACCCTGAATGTCCTGGCGTGCTAGAACTTATCCTTATTAGTCATGATTCAGGGTCTGAACTCTATAGACAAGATGTCCATGTATGTGTACATTGCACATTGCCTGTGTGTAATGTTAACATGTAGCCCTTCTTGTCGAGACCATTGAGTCTGAATATTTAGACTACACGTCTGACAGATTTGTTTACCTTCTTCTTCACTCTACATGTACCTGTACAGAGAATCGTACAGAATGAATTACTTCTTCTATTTTGCTCTAATTTTATACTTTTAAACTCATTTTGAGGAAATGTCCTCATCTTAGGTGAGAACAAATTGCATCATTTCGTCCTTGTTTTCACGAAGTGACGGTAGTGAGGAAAATCGTAACGCAAAGTGAATGCAATTTTTTTTCACTACCGTCACTTCGTGAAAACAGCGACGATTTATGATTGATTTAGTTGCATCATTTATGAGTCCAGGCAGGGAGATGGGGTTAATCTACCTGGTCTGAGATAAAGACTACATTGTACATGCGCAGGTGGAAGAAGATGATGATGTTTCTTTCCGATGATGTCTTGATGTGTCATCCTATCGCTGTCATCTCACTTCCTTTGAATGTTCTCTCAAGTTGAAAACTTCCCTGCTGTGTAGATGCTTAGTAGTCTACAAGCTCAGACTCCCTGCAATATTATGCACCATGAAGGAATATGTGTACATACATGTACATGTAGGAGCGGAGAGCAATTTGGTTGTTGGTTGCACCCATGGAAAACTTGAAAAGTAGTGCTGGGGGGAGGGGGGAAAAAAAACCTTAAAGGCAAAGTATGAAAATGTTAATTACCCCACTAATAACTGACTTATAATGCAATTTTGTTTTTAAAGTGGATCAGTGAATGCAAAGATTTTGTTCTTTTTTTAAATCATGAACTTTCTGGAATTTATGAGTGCATACTGTCTGCCATAAGAATATTCTCATAACTGCAAGTCACAAACGTCTTTCTGCAGTAGCCTACTGTGAACTGAGCGTAAAACTTACTCTCGATCATCTTGTATTTAAACTTGCATCATTTGAACACACAGAGGCTTACATGTAGATGCAAATTATGTAAGAAAGCAAAGGAAAATAATGTGGCAGCCTGCAAATAATTTTTCAACTCTCTCTTCAAAATGTGTTACTGTTACTTGACTGTAGAAGACAGAAACTTCACAGCTGTTTAGAATAAGCATCTCAAAATCAGGGAAATCTGATGAATGGAAATTGGCTCTTGCAAAATGTATCGAGGCAGAGAGAAAGCAAGAGAGAGAGATAGATAGAGAGAGAGAGAGAGAGAGAGAGAGAGTGAATGTGTCAGATAGAGAGAGAGAGAGAGGGGAGAGAATAAAGAGATTATTGTCAAAGCTTATGCACTATTATGTCATTGAGGATTAGATAATATTAGCAGGGATTAGAGAGGAATTAGTGTTGATCCATGGAGTTTTTAATCATCTCTTTTTTATACTTGCAGCTCTTGGTACAGAGAAAGAGTTCATTTTTTTCTAGTGTTACAATACAAACTTTCTGCGATTGTAAGTGGAATATAAAATTGTACATGCTCTGTAAAATGTAGCAAACACCTTGTACATTTTGTGTACGTACTGTAGAAGCATCTCAACTGAAGGTCAAGTAGCCTTTTCAAGTGACTTCAAGCTTTTTCTTTCTTTTTTATATATAATTTTTGTACTACTCATTGAAACTCAGTAAAAAATAGACTTTAGCCTCTGATACTAAAAAAGCATTTGGAAAGTTGCGAAATGTGTTTTTTAAGAAGAATGATGAAAATCCCTTGTACATATTTTGTACGTAGAAGCGTCTCCACTGATTGTCAAGTAGCTTTTTCAAGTGACTTCAAGCTTTTTTCTTTCTTTTTAAGAATAATTTGTTTACTATATACTCATTGAAACTCAGTGAAACATGGACTTTAGCCTCTGATACTAAAAAGCATTTGGAAAGTTGCGAAATGTAGCTTTTAAGAAGAATGATGAAAATCCCTTGAACTGACAAAGTTAGTAATGAGGAAGTTCTTAGAAGAGCTGGAGTGCAAAGGAAAATGATATGTGAGATGTTGATTAGGCAGAAGCGTACGTAGAAGCATCTACATTGATTGTCAAGTAGCTTTTTCCAGTTACTTCAAGCTTTTTTCCTTTTTTTTCAATAATTTTTTTTTTTACTAGTCATTGAACTAAGTGAAACATGGACTTTAGCCTCTGATACTAAAAAAGCATTTGGAAAGTTGCAAAACATGGTTTTTAAGAAGAATGATAAAATTCCCTTGGACTGACAAAGTTAGTAATGAGGAAGTTCTTAGAAGAGCTGGGGGTGTTTCATAAAGCTGTTCGTAAAGTTATACGTATGACTTTACGAACGACTTGTATATGAAATGGGATACTTAATCATTCTTGATTATTATTTATTAAGTTGAACTGTGATGATGTAGATTAACATTCTTATTATAACAAACATTTTTAATACAAAGTTTATTTTTTGCCATAATTTAATTGAGGTTATTGGAAATATCAGAAAAAATTTAGGGCATCCTATCTGGCACTTCATATACAAGTCGTGCGTAAAGTCATGCGTAACTTTACAAACTCTTTATGAAATACCCCCCTGGAGTGCAAAGAGAAATGATACATGAGATGTTAATTAGGTAGTTCATGGGTCACATTGCATGTAAAGAAGGCCTAGAGCATCTTGCTTTGACAGGGAAAATTGTGGGAAGGAGGAGTAGGGGAAGAAGGAGGATACTTTGGATGGACAGTCTGCAGAAATTATTAGAAGAAAGAGGAGTGAAAGAACTGGGAGTGGTGCTAATATAGAAGACTAGGAGCCAAGGGTTGTGGAACAGCATGATCGCCAAAGTCAATTGATATGGCACTTTAAAAAAAAGAGAAGAGCTCCATGTTTAAATTTTTGAAGAAAATTAACCAAATTGTTGTATTCCAGACTCTGAATCTCGAATAAAGGGAGTGACCACTATCAACAGGGGGGTCAAGTACCTTCCTAAGGCCAGCCTGGAAACTGTCATCAGTGGTCTGTCCAATCAAAAGCATTCTCTGCTATACCCATGAAATATTAACTGCACTCTGACAGCAAAAATAGATTTGACAGGGTACCGGTATGTGTATTCACCAACTGAAAAGAAGCTATCATTTTTTGGTGGAAAATCTAGCCTAATATGCATCTTTGTTTTTTAAATCTTCAAACAGGAAGGGAGTGACTGCAATCAACAACGGTGTGAAGAACCTTCCCAAGGTCAGCCTAGGACCTATCATCCTTGGTCAATCCAATGGACAGCGTTCTTTACCAGATTCCATGAACATGGATGAGAACGAGCTGCTGTCGGAGCCCAAGTACCGTGCCTATGTCAGCGCGGTAGAGAAGGCGCTCAAGGCCTTCGAGTACTCCAGTGAATGGGCGGACCTCATCTCGGCATTGGGAAAGCTGAACAAGGTATGGATGGTATTACCGTCAGGGCTAGACCCCTTTCACTAACATGGTAGGATGTGGTAAACTGGCTCAAAACTGGCTCAAAACTGGCTCGGCAAAATTAAGCATAGTGCTCTTCACATTTCTGTTTCTGATATCATATAGATAAATGAGTCCAGGTACGGACCTTTGTTGCAAACAGCTACTTCTTTTTCGTCCTTACATGCCTGCCATTTACATGCTAAAAGGTTTTTACTTTGTTTACTTGGTTTACCATGTCCTACAATATGTGAATGAGGCTTTACACTACATTTTTTTTTAGTCTTGTCTGGGAAGACCTATACAATATACACATGTACATATGATTTTCAAATAAGTGAATTAATGTTGTAAGACAAAAATCCTCCTTGTTTACATAAATTTAAATAAAAATTCAAAAGATCCATATGGTTCAACACATAGGGCAAGTATTAAACAAGAGAAGAAAACAAAAATCACATGATCATAAATTAAATCAAATATATATCTTGCCAATTGTGAAACTACTTCTCTTTGTATTATTTGTGGTCTAAATATTTACAAGTAACTGCAGCAGGATTTTACCACTTCCATTTCAAACAAGTTTCATTTTCATTTTGTATCTTTTCCATTGTGAGTGAGATAAACAATGTGATTAGCCTTTATACTTCATGTGACTTCCTTTCCTGTACGAAGGGGAAAGCCATTCATTAATTAAGAGTGTAGAACAAATAATGAGAACCAAAACTTTGACTGAATTTCTATTTTCTAATAGTATTCTATTACTAAGATTTTGAGTCTTAGACATGCAGAGTAGAGCCAATTCATGCCCGTAACATTCATACACATTTTGTTGTGTATTTATGATAGAGAATACATGTTTGAATTCCCTGGCTAACCCTTAATACGATAATATTCCGTTCTTGTATAGCACTTATTACATTATGAAATAACATCTCTATGCGCTTCCAAAGGACTTTGGATATATAATCCAGCTTTTCGCTCCAGCAACTGTAGAGCTCAGTAAATTCAAGGAAATAATCCTACATACATGTACATACCTGCCAACCACCCCGATTTAGGCGGAGTTCCTCCGCATTTTTCATACCAACTCCGAATTCCGAGTGCATGCCTCAAAACTCTGATTTAAAAAAAAAAAAAATTTAATTTTTTTTAATTTTTTTAATTTTTAAAAAGAGTGTAATGCACTTGGAGAGTATATAACTATTATGTTTGTATTTTGAAATGTAAAGCGCCTTGAGCATGTTCATGTAAAGGCGCTCAATAAATACCAATATGTATAAGACTAAAGCATAACACAGCACTGATAACCAGATCACGCCGACATCCGCGCTGGCGCTCATAGAAGATATACACAGCGACATGGAAAAAAAAATAGACCCTAAAGTCCTGTGTACCCCCCCCCCCCAATCTACGAGCTACTACCCCAATCCTTCGGTGGTTCGCGACCTCGTAGTCCGTCCAGAAAAATTTACTCCTAATTTCTCTTGTCTCAGGTTGGCAGGTATGCATGTAGTATCCACTTACACCAGTGTTGAGTGTGGCAAATGTAGAGGTAAATTGGTAAATCAATAATGATAAATCAAAATCAATTTTAGCAAATCCCTTTGTCTTGCCAAAGGGAGGAATTTGAACCCTGTACCTTGTGATTTACAGTCTGGAGACTTCTCCACAAGCCCACATCACCTAATCCTTATAACCCACTGCGAATGGCTTACACTACTTTAACATCAATATTCCATTGACTTCCCAAAAAATATTTGTTTAACCTTAATTTAATAATGTGATTGAAGATACATGTAACTTCTGTTTATCCTTTATATATCTACATCTAGGTCCTGCAAACAAACTCGCGGTACCGTATCATTCCAAAGCGTCTCTTGATTGGGAAACGTTTGGCCCAGTGCACGCATCCTGCCCTTCCTAGCGGGGTCCATCTCAAGGCCTTAGAAACATATGATCTTATCTTCAGATTCATCGGACCAAAGCTGCTATGTCAGGTAAGCTCAGGTAACCTCAAGGCCTTAGAAACTTATGATCTTATCTTTAGATTCATCGGACCAAAGCTGCTATGTCAGGTAAGCTGTTAGAGCAAGAGTGTGGAGAGGCCCAAAGAGTACAACCAAACGGGCATACCCATAATAAAGGGCATAAAACCATGACGTGCACTGAAATGTAAAGTAAGTCTGCAACATGACTATTTCTTCCATGTGTCCATGAGAAAGATAATTGAAGCATGACAACTATCCTAATGCAATTTTGTAATGGTGTGTACATGTACATTGGATAGATTTTTTGTCACACACTTTTCCGCTCCATTACCAATAGGTGATTATGTATTCAAAGTACATACTAATGAAGTATTATGTACCAAAGTTTGCAGTATTTATCCCTACAGGATCAATCAAAGCAACAAAATATTCATGTTTTTATGATATTAGATGCACTGAATCTCATTGATCCAACAATTTGTAGAAACATCCCTTGAAATATGTGGCATTAAGCCAGATTGTGGTGTTTTGTATTCAGCATCCATGGCAGATGCTGCAATGCCATATGGCTGCGTGAATCCACATTTTTCAATCATTTTTACCAAAGGATATCTTCAGGGTACTGAGGGATTTTGTTTCAATTCAGCAACTGAGTCTGTTTTTTTTAAATGTCAGTTTGCGTAGGGCATAACTTTCTACAATGCTTACATATTAATTATGTTTGTAAACATTGTTCATAATGACAGATATACATTGTACATGTATGTACTCAGCAGATATATATATATATATATATATCTGTCATTGTAGCTCTCATTTATCATGTCTGTTTGCTTAATGCAAGAAGAAATTGGTACCTGCCTTTTTTCAATGCTTACATGTAGAACATTGTACATAATTAAAGATATATCTGCTACACTGTATGTGTACCGGTAGCTTACATCGCACAGCAGAAACCACTGCTTTATTATTGTGGGAAAATCTCATGGTTAATAGCATCTGGCCTTTAAAACTGAACAGCTGGTTTTATTTTGTGTTTACTCTTTATATATATATATATATATATATATCTATGAAACGGGAGTGTTGGCTCAGTCAGTAGAGCGTCCGCCTCACAACCGGGAGGTCGTGGGTTCGAACCCGGCCGCATCATACCAAAAGACGTTAAAAGATGGGAGTTGTTGCTACCTTGTTTGGCGTTCAACAATAAGGGTTAGAGCAACGTCGATCTGGCGCTGCTCAGTGGCTGCCGGGCTCACGATCAATTGGGCAAAAATAATTTCTGTTTCGGTTTAATAAAATTTGGAGTGGACTATTAGGCTATTATTATTATTATTATCACCTGATTGCATTCACTTGCTACCGTTTATGATGTCAATCTTTAGCATTATGAAGATCAAGATATCAGTTATGGTGGATTCAAACAAATGCCAGCTAGATTCAAAGCTTGAGAGTTAGGATTGATTTTAACTTATTCATACAGCTATGTGCAATGAATCTTAATTTAAAATAAAAACCCAATTTTGTATAACAATCGTGAACATATTGGTGGGGGAAAAAAAAGGTAATGTGTATAGTATCTTGAGTTTTTATACTATAGTAAAACAAAACAAACAAAACAGAAGTCATTGCCAGAAGTCTTGAGCAATCTATTTTTTTGTTAAGGACAACTGTAGAACAATGGAATGTATAAAGTGGTACAATTATAGTTTTTATAAGGCTTAACAACTATAAAGTGATATTGTAGAAATGCTATATGAATGGTATTGCATATTAAGATACCTTACATTTACATTTTTAAAACATGTCTGTAAGAAAGTATACTTATAACAGTATACTTAGAATTATACTTAGAAGAAAAAACATTGTTTTCTTTTCAGGACATGTTCATATACAGTGCAGGTCTATTCCCTCTGCTCGGCAATGCCTCCATGTCGGTCAAGCCTGTTCTACTCAATATATACGAGGAGCATTATCTTCCGTTAGGAGAGCATCTGAAGCCTGCCCTCACAGGTCTCCTCCAGGGCATCCTTCCTGGTTTAGAGGAAGGTTCAGATTTTTTTGACAGGTATGGCACATGAGAACAAACCTGGCTAACAAGCTAAAGGCTTGTTCAGATAATTGAATGGCAACTGCATGTGACAAAGGTCCTACCGTACTGACTGAGCTCCGTGTTTAAAGATACAGAAATATGAAGCTTATTATACTTTATGTTATCACAACAAAATTCTCCACTTTTCGCCACCCCATATCTGAACGAGGCTGGAAGGAGTTTGTATACTTCCTCAGAAAAAATAACCCTGACCAAGTCGGCATTGTGTTGACTCTACTAGTTCTCATTGCCAAACTCTTACATGTACATGTAGGTCTGTATTCCACTAATTCAGTTGAACCTGACCCTGATTCTAAAATCATGTTTAACTAAAGGAAAACATAGACCTCAGACAACTTCCACCCAACTTTATTAGGACAAAAGCCTCAACCCAGTGTCAGGTTTGAAATTAGTTGACTACAGGGCATTGAATCTTTACATTGTCTAAATTATTCCTAGCTATACTTTAAAGTATTACTTCAGCAATCAATCATTGAAATGGTTTAGAGGTTGTTTAAAATGTGTTTGCTTGGAGGGCACTTAATGATACAGCGTAGTAGTAGCTCTTTATAATCTCCACATATTTTTCATTTTCATGCATCAGAATGGCGTTTCAGTTAACTTTCATGAATGATTATTTTGAAGAAAGAGTAACCCCATCGTTTTTCTTTTCTTTTTGTTTATCCTAGTACCAACGCGCTGCTAGAGCAGCTATGTGCCGGTATGGTCAAGTCAAACTTCTATGGTGCTTTGTGGGAATGTGTTCTGTCCAGTCCAGTGGTCAGACTACCGGCCATCTCCTTCATCCTGTCTCAGGTGGACAGAAAACTGCCTATCAGTGACCAGAAGTACTTCCTTGGTAGTAACAAATGCATCATGGTCAGTACTTATATTTCTCTTTATCTCTTTATCATCATTGAGTAATTCTGCTTTGTGCAATTAACATTACATTATTAGCAATATTATGACAAACATCAGAATCAGGAGAACAATTACATAATTCCTATTGAGTGCAGATTTTTCTGGGAGTTGAAAACTATATACATGGGTTATGTTATCTACACTTTGTATCGCTTTTTGCATGGTCATATTAAATTCAGATTGTTTTATAGTGAGATCAGGTATAGATGGTGTACTTTTACTCTCTAAATGCATGTTCTTTTCATATGCGTACAATTGCCATTGAGTACAAAGCCCAAGATACATGAAAGTTGAGGGTCTATGAAAAACTTGTGTCGTAACAATCAAATAGTATTCAAGTAAATTATGGATATCAGAACAGGGATGAGACACCGTCATACACAATGTACTTGGTAATCTCAATAATGAAAAAAAGAAAGGGGAACTTATGAAGATCTTTTTGTGGTAATGCAATGAGATGTAGCCATGAAGTAAAATATGAGTGATACTGGAAATGATATGTACATTTATTGCATTTGTAATGGAAATGATTATTTTGCAGGTGAAAGCTGTATGTGCAGCCATCAACGATGCTGTGGTGCTCGTTCAACGCAGTGTGCTAGACCTCATAATGATCTGCTTCCCCATCCACAACTGCGGCTTAGAGCCTGATGAACTTGCCCAGCTACTCACGGCATCTCTCGGTGTTCTTCTACGTCGGGACATGTCCTTGAACAGAAGACTCTTCTCCTGGTTGCTGGGTATCGAGAACGGTAAGAAGCTACCCAGCCTGCCTCCCGCTCCTCCGGTAGGGATGGACAAATCCATGATGGCGCATCGAAGAACCAATAGCGTGCTTACCAATGACAGTATGGTTAGCAATGAGGATGAGGTGTCGGAGTACTTTGAGATTCATTCCAAACGGTTGCTGATCCAGGGGCTGCGGAAGTGGCTCCACGATCCGCCGCTGGATCCGTACAACCTGGACAGCAAGCAGCGATTCTTCAAGCCGTATCGCATCCTGATCAGCCTTCTGGACAAGCCCGAGATCAGCACCCCTATCATCGATGAAATCCTCCTGGAAGTATTCCTGGCTCTCTTCACCCACTGCACCAAGCGGAAGGCACCCTCAAAACCGGACAACTCTGTTCCCTTGGCGACAAACAACGAAGTGGACTTTGCTCATTGGGAGATGCTGCAGGGAGCAGAGAAGCCCATCGAGCTGATCAAGACGGCTAACTTGCTCTTTAACTCGTTTGAACCGTACTTCATATGGGAATACATTGCCCAGCAATTTGAACTGTGCTGTCAGCATAGTGTGCTTCGAAGTACTGCACAGGGCTCTGTCTCTACCAGCTCTACCAGTACTAACTTTACTTGTACCAAACTTTGTGTCCTTGTCAGTTTTCTCTTGGACATTGTGGCCTTAGTGAGTACTTACCCTTTCTTTTGCATTTTCCAAATTCATACATATTGCTGATTTAGTATACCACTACTGCTGATGGTAGTTCTAGAGCAGTTTATTTTTGGGTGGTCTACCGGACAACACTGTTAGTACTGTATCTCAATGTCTATTTAAACTTTGAACTTCATACTTGGTTTCATTAGTTGTCACATTTAATAGGGGATTACCTGCAAATAATTTGACTTAATTTTATTTCAAAATTAAATTACAAATGTTAATTTATAAAAAAAGATAATTCTCATAATTTAGGACTTAAGTCAAGATAAATTCTTGTAGAGAAAGTTGACTACATGTATGTACTATGTTTCTCTTTTCTTATTGATCCTTGATAAATGTTAGAGGATTCAGAGTCTTTTCTGTTGGCTCCATTAACTGTTATTTCAATGACATTCTCCACACAGGAAACCTACCCTGAAACCCCAACAGAATATCTACCGCAGCTTCTCTGCAAGATCATCATGACCCTGACCAACTATTGTGGCTACCTGGACCTGAGTGACATTCACCACGCCCTTGGGCTGTGCCTCAAACTACTGACCAAAGTCCAGCCATCCATGGTGACCAGCCCTGATACCAAGACCGTTCTGATACCACACCCCGAACCAGACCAGCTTCCGCAGGCTCTTCTCAAGCAGTTGGAGGGGATAGAGAATGGGTACGAGATGATTGAACCTGAGCGTAGTGAAGCCAGGCAAGAGAGAGCGCCAGTTCCCACACGCAAGGGTGAGCAGTCTGATGGGAAGGGGATGAATGTAGGAACAGAACTGAAGGATAAGGAAGGGGAGAAGCAGGATGAGGAAGAGGAGGATGATGAGTTTAGTACACTAATTGATGCTAAGGACAAGGATAGTGATGATGATTCTGGGACAGTGCAATCGCTTGACCGCCTTTCCTCGCAGCCTACGAAATTCAGCGAGAACAACCCCCCTCCCACCCGTCTGCGTCGTCCCACCAGTCTCAGCAGTAGACAGGACTCCAGTTCCCTCCTGGACGAATCTATGGACAGTCCTGAACAGGCCAAAACAGTTGACAGAAAGCCACCTAATCCTAGCATCTCATCCATGGGCAACAGCGAGAGTGACAAGGATGGACCTCCCATGTTCTTGATGCAGGCCTGCGTCCAGTGCTTTCAGACATTCTTTGCCAAACTGATCACCAAGAAGATCTTGCCCAACGCGGACATCGTCAAGACGTGCATGACCAAGCTTCAGGTGGGTGACGTGGTTGCTTCCCCTGTCAAAGGTCCCTCGGAAAATGGTCAGGAAGAGCCTGAGGATGCTTCTGACAAAGACAATGATCAGGCAGAGGAGGGAGAGACAAAGAAGAGGAATTCATGGGAGGAGTTGCCATGGAAACCAAAGAGTGACAAGATGGAGGATGTGAGGACAAGAACAGACTCTGCATTGACAAGTGATGAGGCTGCCAGGCAGTATTTAGGTGAGCAAATTGAACCTTTTCCTCTATGCCTGATTTCATTTTAACAGTACCAGCACTTTTGGGATATCTGTGTGGATATAACCATTTGAAACTCAAATGCTCAGATTAAAAAAAATAAAAAAAATCTGTTTAATTTTTTTTTTTTTTAGGGGGGACACGTGATATCAGGCTTCATTATTGACAATTGAAACTGACTCGATTTTGATATACTGTACTTACATGTACATTAAGTCAAGAGAGTAAAGGCTTTTATGGCTAATGATAATCTTAGTAGTTTGAACTGTAAATTTTATTAGCTTGATAATATATGTGTACTCAGAAATATAGCATCAATTAATTTTTTGAAATTAAGTTTACTTGTGCACTACATATCGTGGCCCATGAACAACATTTTAATACACAATGTAAGCTTTGTCCTTAGTTTTCCAAACAAAATACTTTGTATATACATTGCATTCATATTCATGTGCATTTTTTTTAAAATCTTTGAGAAAGTGTACATGTATGATGATCTCTATGATATCTTTGTGAATGTTGACGATATTTTTGTTTGAAATGTATAATTGTAAATCACTATTATTTTTGTGTCCTATGTAGCTGATGTGACTATCAATTGTTCATCATCCAAGGTGCTATGTCAGGCGTTCAGTACAGCTTGTAATCTGTTAGTTGAGTTTGCTTGCTTTCCAATGTACTGTAATGAAACCGTTTCAGCTTCATTACTCAAAGCACCCAGGATCAAAGGTAAGTAAGCGGAACTCTCATCTATATCTTCAATATACTGTACAAAAATCACTTCAGATATATATGAAAGAGATGGCTCTGTGATCTTATAGTGCATTGTATTTCATTAATAATGCAGAATAAGCACAAGCAAAAAGAGGTGGTGGTGGTTGTGGGTTTTTTTATTTTTAAAACCTGACTGCTAAGAAAGCATAAATGCTTGTAAGTAAGCAACCAGATGGCCAACGGCTTTAGGTCCTCTCTGAGGGACCTGGTATTGAGGATTAATGCCTTACCAAAAGGCTCTAGCACATTGATTGGTTTTCGATACCCGGGTCACCAGATTATGAAAACACTGCATACTTTGTTGATGTATAGAGTGTAATTTTAAATAGAATATCTTTAGAAGATGGTCCTCCCGAATTGATTGGGGTTTCCTGGGAATATGATGATTAATCTAATTCCAACTTGCCTGTCTTATGATTTACCTATATGGAGTATGCTAAGCCTGCCAGACTGGCTTCAGAACCTCGTGACCTGTTGCTGCTCCCTTAAAGACTTTTAAACTTAGACCATGGCCATCTGTATGGTCCTGGAACGCATAACCATGAAAAGTCTTATTGTTTTATTAGTATATTTAGAATTTATTATTTATATTTAGTCCCACATATTTGTTCTTATGTTTCCACATTTCCTACCACAGGGAGTATGCTAGGCCTGCCAGACTGGCTTCAAAACCTCCTTACCTGTTGCTGCTTCCTCAAAGACTTTAAAACACAGACCATGGCCATCTCAACTGTCCTGGAACTCATAACCCTGACCAAATCAGTTATGTCAAGCTCAGACAACAAACTGGTGCTGCCCAACCCGCCCAACTCACCCCGCTTTGAATCAGGCACAATATCAGTGGTTCTCATCCCGGCCATCTCATCCAAACACTTGGAATGCCTCAACTACAGCTCCAGCTATTTCCAGGTAGGGAAAGCCTTTTTGTTTTTCTCTGGAGAAATGAAGTACAGCAGGTTCGCGTAGAACTGTCTTTAGATTAAAATGATCGTGGTATCTGCCATGATTAGGCGCTGAAGATACAACATGTTCCCAGAAAATGGACATAGCTAGATATCACTGTAACTGTACAAATCTCTTTGATAGGTTTCACCGTTCCAGCATAAATGATGTTGAGCAATATCCTTGAGATGGTGCGTGCGCCTTTGAGATATTTACACTTGTGTTAATTGGAAATCATGGACAGAACATTTGAATATCTGACACACGTCATTTAACATAAGTTCATGTAGAATATCCAACAGTGTCAAGCTATTTTTTCATTTTCCAACTACAACTAAATATCACATTTGCTGATCATGTTTATACAGAGAGTTGCAGTAGGTCTTTGGTCCCACCTGAGCCCCCAGACACCAGACTACCACGCCCGTAGTGCAGATCTGCTTCATCAGCTTCATAATGCTACACCTGATGCGTACATCTGTGAAGACATCATCGGAAACTCACTGGTCCAGAGCAGAACGGTAAGATAAGAACTACAGTCAAACCTGTATTAGCAACCACCTCTCTATAAAGACCACCTGTTTATAGTGGCCATGCATTTTGTATCCCATGAGAGAGAATGTATTGTAGAACCTGTCTAGAAAGGCAACCTGTTTACAGTGGCCACTTTTTCTGTTTCCCTTGGGTGGTCGTTATAGGCAGGTCTGACTGTATAGTGAATACTTTATAGACAGGTCTGACTGTATAGTGAATACTAAGATGAATGCAGAGGCTGGTTTGATCTGGTTTGGTGGGTGACTCTAGGGTCTTTTTGTGTTGGATCCTGAGTCACATCTTCCAGATGGCGACATTAAAGTCCACTGGATAGTTTTGCTATTAAAGACATCATAGATTGATGAATGGATTTCCCAAATTTATCACAACAAACTTCATCATATCATTAATGTATTACACTTTCGGGTGTCGCGATGTTCCTCAAAAGATGTTTTGACATTTTTCCACTGCTTTTATTGAGAATAACCTACATGCATTTTCAGAGTTCTCATTTAAAAATAATGATATTTATGAAGATTGCGTAAAAACATTAAATGTTATTGTGATTGTACAGTTATTGCTTCAAAATCAACTTCTTTTTGTTATTACTATTTTGTATTGGCTCTTAATTCCTTTGTTTGGTATTTATATATTAACCTCACAAATTTTGTTGCAGATCATTCTCCAGTCCCTTTTTAAATTAAGATAAAGATGGATTCTTAGCAATCGAGTAGAGCCTTTGATTTATGGTATACTGTTAATTAACATCCTTTATCACTTGATTTTGTTCAGACTGGATCATTGGAAGCTCACACCAAGTTTGCTCTGCTATGGCACCTGATACGTAGCCAGATAAGATCAAGTAGCCCAGCTTCCAAGATCAGAACATTTGACAGGTGAGAAACTTGTCTCTACTCTTTGTGAAATAATAAACAAAACAATTATTTGTTTTTATAAATGTAATGCTTCCTGGCAGAAATGTCAATTATTTACCGGTAAACATATTTGTGGCTTACATCCAGTAAATAACATCGATCAATCGATCTTATTTACTGGGTGTAAGCCACAAATATGTTTAAACAAACATTTATTTGATTGTTACTGTTGATGAATTAGGGTATTGAATATGGTAAAATGTCATTCATAAATTTACTCAAGGCCAGTTTTTTGTGTATCTTAATTTATAACCAGTAGAAATTATTATGGGTTACAGAATACTAAAGAACACAAACATAGAGTAAGATCCATTGTATATAATAATAATAATAATAATATTAATAATATTATTGGGTTCTTGTATAGCGCTCATATAATTGTCTGGTGTTATGGGATAATTTTAAATGTACATATTAAACTGTGATTTCCTCATGGAATAAAGAGTAAAATCCCATTATAGTACTATGTTGAGATAATTTATCTTGATATGGTCAGTCCCTGATTTTGAAAAACAACTTACAATGTCACTTAGGCACAATCCATCCACTGGAGTAGGCTTCCAATCAAATATGTTTCCTTTACTTCATCATGGGTCAGATTGGTAAGATGTATATCAAGAGATGTTGATGCTGTTGTTTTTACAGATCTCTATTAGTGGTCCTAGACAGTATGGAGCACCCTAGCAGCATGATACGCTCCACCACACAGAGCTGGCTATTAGATGCTATCAACCGTGGTGACATAGCGAGGCTCTTAGAACCCATCCTACTGGTCCTGCTTCATCCCGCAACAGCTAGGGCGTCGGTCCAATTCCTTGGAGCTGACGCCATGCGGAGGAAACAGATGGAGGAGGAGCTCCGGGAGCGAGAGCAGCACCTGGATGGTATCGAGAATCGCATCTACAGTATCAGCAATGTCGACGGGGACGTCAGGTTCTACGTCCTGAAAGATGGGGAGCAGAAGTTTGTGATGAATGCAGGAAAGCAGGACCCGGTCTTTGCCTGCACGAGTGTCGACGAGAAGATGAACTTTGTGACGCGGAGTAACCTGGGATTACGTTTCAGCCAGCCGCCAGATTTCCATCACAAGCCTCTCAGTGTGACGATCAATCCGATGATGATGGGTGCGCACGCGGCGTCGTTCAGCGATTCTGATAGCGATGCCAGCGCGCCAACCTCCAAGAACCCCGAAGGATCATCAGAGAGGAGGAAATCCAGTGGGACAAGTGTTGGGGATAAATCCAAGCTAAGCATCAGTACTAAAGGGAAGATGGCTTCAGACAGAAAGACAGACTCAGGTTCAGACACTGCTACCCCTGTCAGAGGAAGCGGAGAGGGGAGCACCGATGATCTGTCTGTGAGTGATGGCTATGATGAACCATCCTATGTGTACAACGAAGAGGTAGATGAATCCATAGAGGATGCAGTCAGAAGTATCCTCTATGCATTGGTGGATAAGGTTATTGCAAACGTTGAGGAGAAGGAGATTGACGAATCGGACTCCATGTCTGTTATAAGAGCGCCCCATCGTCATCACCACCTGCTAGTACACACCATAGTACTAAGGGTTATATTAGAGCCAAAGGAGGTACAGCTGCACCTACTTCCCCTGTCAAAGGATCAGAAGAGTTCATGTTGGACGATCTAGAAGGAGTCATGTCAGGCATGGAAACAGAACCAACAAGCGACTCTGAAATCACATGGAGATATCCTCAAGAATACTGTCAGGCGTTTGATGTGAAACGCATCCGTCTTTTGCCGGAATCAAAACTGACTTCCTTGCACCCACTTCAGCAGCATATCCTACTTTATGTTCAAGTCTATGATGAGGAACAAATCTTGCATGTTCTTGCGAGGCTAAAATCTATCCTTCACACGTGCCCACGACAGTTTGTCTGTGCAATGTCCTCCACAAATATCAGTAGCACGAACACTCCCCAGCTGATCAAGCTTCAGCAGCTGCTTGCCCGTCATAAGCGTTGCATCACGGGATGGGACTTCTACACCCAGCTTGAGCAAGAAGCACTTCTCAGTTTCAGGAGCACCACCTATCTGGAGGTTCTCATCCTCACTTGTGTCTACTTCATGCGCAGCTACTACCCTCAGGACGGCCGTGCCAGAGAGAGAGATGCCCTTGGGAATCGGGATGTCCAGACAGCAAGCATGGAAGTCCTCCAGCATGTTTTGTTTGAACTAGTGGATGTTGTCAAGAATGGTGGTCGAGGACTAGCCACCTTTATCAGCGATCTCCTAGTCAGGTGCAAGGTCCAAAAGGCTGTTGTGTATTGTTTACTGGCGTCAGTGTATGGTGCCAGGAAGTCCAAGTCATCACTGGCGGACAAGGACAAAACCATCATACAGGATGCCCATCCAGAGCTTCTCACAGAGGTTGCTCAAACTTTCCAAATCCAACTCCTGAAACTGGTCCTGACGATCATCGTCCTGGAAGACCACCTCTTTCCCCTCAGGGATTCGTCTCTAGAATCAGCCGCAGCGGACGACGGGGAATGGGAGTTCCGCCATCTCAAGTTCCAGTCGCCGAACTCTGCCATGGGTTTCCTCAAGTCAGAGCGGTTGTCGTGTCAGGGTCTACTCCTGACAGCGGTACAGACCGCCCTCAAGCAGCACCACAATGCCAAGATGCATCGTCACTGGATAGCCCTCATGACAGAATCACTGCCCTACTTGGAGAGGGGTCTGCCTAAGCTGGTCATCCCCCTTACCAGTCAACTGTGCCGCAATCTGGAATCCCTGGCTGGCGTCTACAAGCTACAGGAGAGTAGTAAAAGGTAAATTCAGGTTATCATGCTTAATATACAGTCAAACCTGCTTTAGTGACCACTTGTCTACAAAGACCACCTGTCTACAACAAGCACATTTTTTGTTCCCCTTGAAAATGGTTTCTCATTGAAACATGTACTAAAGGAACCTGTCTACAAAGACCACTTTTTGTGCTTCCCTTGGGCGGTCGCTGTAGACAGGTTAGACTGTATAATGTTAAATTGTTCTTTATTAGCAGACCATTGAGATATGCTAGTTCTGCAGGCATTTGTAATTATGCCAGGTGGCCTTGATTGTTAGGAATTCTCCTTTAAAAGTAGAAATGCACGAATATAGTGTAAATGTATTCTATGTAAAACCAAGAATCTTCTTGCTTCCCTGTTGAAATGAAGAAAGATAATTTTGAGTAGAAGAAAACTAATCATTATGGCATGTACATTGTGAAACATCTTTATCGTACCATTGATATATTTATTTAAGATCATACAATTATGTAATACTGTTATAATCAGTAATATTTCAATATGCTTTTTATGATAATTTGTCAATATTCACCCTTACTACATCATACTTGTTGAATCTCTGGCTCGGTCATTTGTAAATAAAAGTGTCAGTATTTTAAATGTATAGACATTTTGAAGCCTCCATCTTGTACTCTGTTAGTACTAGCATTTATGCTTTCTTAGCAGCCAGCTTAAAATAACCACCACCACAATATTAGTAATAATGATATTCCGCTTTTATATAGCGCCCAATACATTGATACAATGATGTGTCTATAAAGCGCTTTACAGATATTTTACACATTTTGTTATGATCACTAAATAAAGTAAGAACTTTCTTATTTCATCAGTGACAAGGAAGACCTTCCCCCTGATCATGTAATCACCATGCTTGAAGGCCTCACCCAAATCTGTCACTTCTGCTTGCTGGAGTCGACGTCGAGCCTGTCGTCGATGACCGTCAGACACAGCGCATCCAGTCCCGAGAATGAGTCGACTCCGACCACTCAGCTCTTCAGCAGCTTGATCGGTGCTCTGACCAGAGATAAAACAAAGGTCAGTAGTCGTTGGGGGATCTTCAAATTGGCCATTCCATTTTGTGGATTCTTTGAGATCAGACTCTGCTCATTGACATGTGATTAGGATGTGCTTTAAAAAATGAAATAATGTGTGAAGCTTTCAAGAAATTTGATTTACTTAGTCCTGCTGGAGTCGACATCGAGTCTGTCGTCGATGACCGTCAGACACAGCGCATCCAGTCCCGAGAATGAGTCAACTCCGACCACCCAGTCCTGTCTGTAATCTGAAATTTTTACTCAAGAGCTACAGATTCACAATCAAGTTACATGTTTTAACGTTCCCAGAAAAGAAGTGATTGCCTGGGGGTAAGCAACCATGGGGCTTGAGATTTTGATTTGATTCTATTCAGGCCAGACTGGGGGTTGATGTTTAGACAGAGAATTGGTCATCAAATTAAATTTAATCTCAGCTACAACATATTCTGTTGATTTGTAACTGGAGACATAGACCTAACCAACAGCATTAACAAAATAGACTCGTTTGTAAAATTTGGGACAAAAACATTCTAGGACTTGTTATGCATTAAATTCAATTTGTCGAAATTTTGGTCGTCAAGAAAAGATAGTTTGATCCAGAAGAGTCCTTTGTTTGTCCATGTTCGTGAACTGCTGTACAGCACCAATAAACATGTTTTTCCAGTATGGATTCTTCATCCTGATGTCAACAAGAGGCAAATAAATTTTTAACTTTAAATGCCTACTTCCAAGGTTTATGTCCAAGGTATTGCATTTAAGGGTATTTCTGTAATTGTCTGCTGTTTGTTTTGGATGTATCCCTGCAGGGTGCTGCCACACCTGATGGCCCGATGAGCAGCCCCAAGACGGAGGCCAGGAAGGGGCTCCTCGGTATGCTACCCAGGATCATGGCCAGTATAGCACGTCTGTGGAGCGCTGTGCAGAGCTCTGAGCTCCTCAGGGAAGACCTGGAGAAGACGCAGGAGTATCCTAGCTTCAGCATGGGAACACCAAAGGTAAGATTGAGCATTGAATTGAAGACCATGGTACTGTACATGGATGTATACAAATTTATATTTCTATTATAATGTACTTGTATGTAGGGTCCCGATTAAAAGCAGTCTTGCTTCTTAGGGGCCCTGGCCATTACTACTTCTTATGTTGTTGTTCTTTGATATGATTCTTCTATTGTATTGATGATTTTGCATATTTTGTTATTTTTAATGGTCAATAAATGAAATGAAATGAACATGAAACATAATGTTAGATGGATGTGTTTCAAACCCAAAGGGCTGTGTTGGAAGGGGGGGGGGGGAGGCAGCAGAATATTCACTGCAATATGTTCTTGGGAAACTAATCCTGTTAATTTGTAGTTCCTTTGGAAATGTACAGTAGATATGAATTTCACAATTATTATATCATACCTTGGATATCATACCTTGGAAGTAGGCATAAAGTTATACAAAACTTATTTGCCCCTCGGTGTCTGCTAGTGGGTTACTCTTGAATTTGGCGTTGTGCAGTTACGGATGAACATGGACAGTTGAATAGTTCATCAGGATTAAACTTGTCCTTCTTCAGTGACCAGTACTTGTCAAGATTTGATTTGAAAGAATTGAGTGATGGACTTTCTGCTACATATGATGGGAGACCATTCCATTCATTTACTACTCTCTGTGAAAAAGAGCTCTGCCTCAATTTAGATTTTACATGTTTCTTTTGTAGTTTAAACTGGTGACCTCTTGTTACTGTGACAGGGGTACGATGAAAGAAATTAGTTGACTGGAGGTCGTCGATTCCATGCATTATCTTATAGACCTGTAGCATGTCACTTCTATGACGTCTGTATGATAATGAAGGCAATTTTAGTTGCTCTAGCCTTAACTTGTACTGAAGACTTCTGAGAGGTTGAAGGAGTTTAGTTGCACGGCGTTGAACTTTTTCCACTTTGAGAATATGTTTCTTCATATAAGGGTGCCACACGGGAGAGCAGTATTCTAGTGCTGGTCTCACAATTTACTTATATAACTGTGTGAGTCCCTTGTTGTCCATTGTTGAAAAAGTACGCTTGATGATACCCAGTTTCCGGTTTGCAGCATTGCAAGCAGTGTCAATGTGATTAGAAAAGGACATTTTATCATCGAATATTACTCCCAGATCCTTTTCATGATGAACTGCAGGTAATGGCTTGTTAACATCATTCATCGTGTAGTAAGAAGATGTTATTTGTATTTTCTCCTCCTTATCTGAGAATAGAGCACCCCTTACCTTTCTGTCTGTTGTAATTGTAAGAAAGACTCTTCTGGATAATTCATTAGGTGAAATGCATCCAGCAGTACTCTTTAAAACATTTTTTTATATGAAACCAAAACATCTGCTTTAATGTTTGTCTTGTAAGATACCTAAAGTGTTATTCATCTCAAAATATTACAATCCTAAAGATTGTGCAAGGAATGTGAATTGTGCTTTTGAATTTATTTCATTTCAAATGATATATCGTAAGTGCTAGATAACTAAAGCCTTGATGAATTTACTTCATTATTCTTTATAACATGAGAGTGCATTTTTCTTTTGCAGGCTGTGAGGCAACAGATCATGGAGCTGTTAAGCCCTATTGCACTGCACCATTCTACCAACCTCCTAGCTGCTGTAGGAGTGGTGTGGAGTGATAGCAGACGCAGGCACAAACCACCCAAGGGAAAGGTGAGTACACTTTCTTTAAGTCAGGGGGGTGTTTCAAAAAGACTAAGATCAACTTTAAGTTGGACTTAACTATGGCAGGCCATTCATGCCATTGGTTGCCCAAACCATTATGATCTTCAGATAATATTTTTTCCTTCAATAATGAATTATCTTAAAATGTAAATTCTGTAAATTAGCTTGACAGAATATTGGGAAAAAAAGAAAGATGATAAAACATATACAGAAAGATGAATATGATACTAAACAAGTAGTAAATATTCTGTACACCTGTAGATATTCCACCTGTTATCTGATAAATGAAGTTTCCATGATTTCTTTCCTCTCCTCTCAGGTCCTAGCCCAGCCTTCTGAAGAACAGCTAGTCCTGGTCCAGCTTGTGAGTGCCATCAAAGCTCTACCGACAGACACCCTGGTCCAGACCATCAAGCTGGTTCTCAAGGCACCACCATTCACAATCAGAGACAAGGTATGGTAACGACTCCAGGAAGCTTAACAGACTATCACCTATTCCTTTGTGGGAAGGAAGCAAATTAGAATCCTTAGGCTTTGTCACTTTCTGTTTATTTTGTTAGAAGCTCTTCCGATAGAGTATATAATTAAATTTGTGTGCATATGAATTTAAACAAAATTAGACTGCTTTGATGTTGTAGAATGCTGAAGAAACTGTTGTTGTTGTTTTTGTTTTTATGGCCTGTATCAGCTTTTGTCTTTTGTCTTAGCCTTTGCTTGAAAGTTTACTTCCATGTAGAAACATCTTTCCCTTGCTGTTTTAACCTATTGTGCTATTGTACTAAATTTAGTTAGTATTTGAAAATTCATACAATTTCTCCAAAACATGCTGTTGTTGAACAAGCGGCAAAAATTGTTTACATGTACATGATGTGAGAGTGAGACTGAGCTCTTTAAACTGATACTTATGTGAAATAGGCATGGGAAATTTTAAAAAAAGGGGCAAAATACAGAAGATCTCATTTTTATATTGAAAATTTCAAAGAAGCTTCTGTAACAAAGAGTTGTTTTCAAAAACATCTGCAAGTAGTGAACAGGCTTTAGCAGGATTTCCTTTTTATGGTATTATGTTCTCAATGTGTTTTATAGAACCAACCTGGACTTGAGGTGAGCATGCTTCAGTTCCTCTATGCCTATGTCCAGAAGATGGCTGTTGCGCCCCTCAGGGACTCCTGGCCTTCCATCTTAGGACTACTCAAGGATGGTCTTCAACTCAACCTGTCTGCTCCAGCTCAGTTTCTATTACTAGGGTAAGTATTATACTGGGCCTGTAAAGCTCTGTCTACTGTCATTTCCATGTGAGTATAAGGTGGTAGTTGGACACTAAGCTAGCGACAAGCAGTCAAATACTTGAGTACTTGCACTGTTAACAACTACTCGAGTACGATACTCGGCCGCCATTTTGTTTTTTGTTTTTTGTTTTGTTGCCAGCGCCTGGCACTGTCCAGGCCGACGCTCACCCGTGCCCAGGAGGCAGCGCCGGCATGGTACAGCGGGTAAAAATGTTTCCCAGCTCAATTACTGTCAACTCACCACTCAGAAACTGGGACCAAATGTCCCGATTTATTTTTGGACTCAGAGGAAAATGGATTATTCTGTCATCTTTGGTTTATAAAACAGCATGTTTACTATTATTATTATTATAAGTTCAGTGCCTTCAACTGCTACTCGAAGTAAAATCGCTTGAGTTTTCAGGGACAGACTTGGGATACTTCTGCAGTAGTATGGTGGTGGCAAAAAACAATCAAAAAAATCAACAACAAAAATATCAAAAATTAAAAAAAAACACATGGCGTCCGAATATTTGAGTATTCGCCTGTAAGCCTGGGAGTGTACTCAAGTCCCTCATTACACGGTTATGCACAGCCTTAGTTGACACATTGTCTTTGAGAATGTCCAGCTGGTACTTGATTGATTTGGGAGTCTCCAATGTGTCCTCTGGTCACTTGAAATACCAATCCTGGATTCCAACAGGTCTTGTTTCTTTGATCTCTCTTTCTGCTCTCACAACAATCATTCATTAAATCTTTCAAGTATCTTATTTTTCTTCTTTATGTGTGTGCGTGTTGGTGAAGTGTGTATTTCCCACAAAATAATGGATGCAGTTGATTACTGAAATGATTAGATTTAGATTTGGTTAAAACTGGATCTGATGAATGTTTACAATGCATATCTTCTGTGCAGGATCCTGAATGTGATTGTCCATAAACTGCTTCCGTTTGATGAGCGTAAGGATCAGAGAGACCTACAGGAGATCAGCCAGCGTCTGATGGAGGCAGCAAACACCATTGCTGGATCCTCACTGGAACAGACCACATGGCTCAGGAGAAACGTCTCTGTCAAAATCAATGCTTCTCAAATCTCAGAATCTGATGCTGATGGTAAGGGGACTCAAATTTCTTTCTCAAATGTGTTGGTGCTGTCGTCAACAGACCTTTTCTCAATAATTATGTTGACAGAAGAAATTTGAAGCCAGGTTAACATAGTTTTCCTTTGTCGACCGAACACTTTTATGTGTTTGGTATGCTCACACAAATTAGAACATTGGAGAAAGTAAAACCTATTAGGCTTTCCTGCAAGATCTGCAGTCATCCTTGGTCACAGTCATTATGATTATTAACATCACTGATCATTGGTCTGATATTTGCTTCAATAACAAGACTCAGGGCTTTAATTCATCAGAGTAACATAGTTAGCGATAAGGATGTGAATAGGATTGAAGGTAGGTTTGGGGTTATGGTTTGGGTAAGGTATAAGTGTTGGGTCCATGTATACTGTTAGGTTACTGTTAAAAGTTGACTAGGAATCAATTGTTGCTGGAACGTGTCTTGTACAATCCACTATAAACCAGCTAATCTATCAGATCATCGGGTTTAAACATTACTCTGTCTCCTTTCTTTTTTCAGTCTCAGATTCAGCAGCTGGCCCAGAGTCACCCACAGAGGGCGCTGTCAATAATGGCAATAGTGCATTGACCTCCCCTCCCCTCAGCACCCCGCCTGCACAGCATTCCTATTCACAATACAGCGTGCAAGCACTCACTCTGCTTGCAGAGGTAAGTTCATGAAAATGATTTCATATGTTATCTAGATGGTAAGAAAGCATGTGAACAAACATGTATGTGCTTGAAAGAAAACTCCAGGGGACTCACTATTTTAAGCCTATCAGAGGGACTGGGTAAGCGAGGATGAATGCGTGGCTTACATTGTTCAAAGACCAATGGCTTTGAAATGTACGTAATGATATCACCCTGTAAATGTTGTACAGCACTTTCCTCCAGTCATTGTCGGTATAAAAATGAATCTGCTGAATTTGTATGCTTTGGCTATGCTTTGTGATATTATAATAATATATTTAATGTCACTAGGCTCTAAGAAGAGACATCTATACATTTGACATCAGGAAAGTGTTTATTGGAAAGGGGAAATAGATGAGCTGTGACTATGATTTTGTTTTCCTTTCTCCATTTTGTTCTTCATACTTTTCTCTCCTATGTCATCTTGTTTTTCTAGAATGTGATTATCTTGTGAGATATGAAACATATAAACTAGATAATCATTCAATCGCCTCATTGTCCTTTCTTTGTATCATTCAATTGTATAGACCAGTATTTGTCAGTTACAAGTTACATTGATTTTCAACAATAGAAAGAATAACCTTTTTCTTTTTCTTTATAACATGTAGTAGTTGCAGAAACAAAGCGTTTATACACTTGGATAATATGTGTTTATAATATACAACAAAAGGATACATGAAAAACTCTGGAGAAAAAGATAAAATATTAATTCCTGTAATTTGCACCAACCAAAATTTTACATTTATGGCTAGTCAATATTGTTTTCTTTTACCAGTTGATGGCTCCTCTGTTGGACATGGTGTATGGCAGCGATGAGAAAGACAAAGTGGTACCTCTCCTTACATCCATTATGCACAATGTCACACCGTACCTCAAGAACCATAGGTAAGTTCATCTACCAAGCACTGCAATAGAAGCTATACGTCTACCATCTAAAATTACTCTTCTGCAGATGAATTGTTTAAAAAACTATTTTGAATTGTTGGGGGGAAAATGGTAGTGGATGGTGTCAACTTCAAGCTACATGTAAATGATTGTCATGTTTGGATGTTGAAATATAACAAAGTATGAAAAGTAATTTTCATTCCATTTACTTTTTCTGAGTTATCTTGTGCAGTAAATAACACATTGTACATATATATATTGCATATCCATTTCAACTGTAAACTGGTAAATACCGAGACATAGGTACATGAAAATTGTGTTGAATGAAATTGAAGTCATCTCCTTTACATTAATCATTAACAAGTACTGTTATCCCTTGCCAGTTGCTAAATGATCGAGTTTCAAACTAAGGTACACGTCCCACTTTCTTATTCTATTGGATAGTGCCCTAAACATGCCCAGTTTCCGTGCCTGCACATCACTCGTCTCAAGTCTGAGTGACTACCAGTATACCAGGAAAGCTTGGAAGAAGGATGCCTTTGATCTGCTGGTAGATGCTTCATTCTTTCAGATGGACACATCTTGTATAGGAGGGTGAGATACACTTTTGAAATGTTATTCAACACTCAGATTAAATTTCACTTCTTGGCCCCATCTTACAAAGAGTTGATATCAATCGCAGCTTATTCACGATTGATATTAATCGCAACTATTTACATAAGAAATAGAACACTGCAAACTTGCGATTGATTGGAGGGCTTGCGATTGATTTGGATCAATTTTAACTCTTTCTAAGACGGGGCCCAGTGGATCGCTTATTGTTCTGTAAAGATTAAAATTTAGGATTGAGTGGTGGTAATCATGATATTGTTTCTGATCATTTATTATCTTTGTATTGTTATTGTAATGGTCCTGATGTTGGTAGTGGTCATTATGACATTGGTGGGAACGGCAATGGTGATGGCAATCGTTTTATTGCATTTTGGGGTTAAAGTGATTGATGGTTGGTTATGATACTCTTAATACTTTAATTTGTTCTTCCATCATTTAAGGACTGATTTTGAAGAAGAGGACAATGATGATAATGGCCATGATAGTAGTAGAGAACGCATCTTTGAACATTAAAGATCCTAGATATGTGAGAATTATGGTGTCGGCAAACATCTTTAAAATGTTCTTCCATGTCTTTTACTTTATATTCCAGGTGGAGATGTATCATTGATAATCTCATGACGCATGACAGAACAACTTTCAAAGATCTCATGAGTAAGTAGTAATTGTCCATCTTAATTCCATCTCTCCTTTTACCCCCTCCAACATTCACTACACATATCTCTAATGTGTTGTAGTCATTACATATCTATTTATTGTGTTGTACGTTGGAATATGAAAAATAAATGTTTCATTCTATTGTTTCAGTTAATTTTACATGTTTATTTTACTTTAGCTGTACAATTCATAAAACTGAATTTGTTTTTTCTCATCCTCAACTGAAAAGATATGACAATTACTTTTACTTTCACAAATTTATGAATATGTTAATATAAGTAAATATTTCATAATAATACATAGACAGGACTTCATGAAGAACAAGGAATTACTCATTTATAAGTACAAGAGAACAAACAACACTTTACTACGAGGGGAGCAAAAGGTTAAAGAATAAACTTACAAAATTCATTGTAATGATATCAAATAATAATAATGTTCTGTTTGTGCATAGCACATATCGTTTATGATCAAAATCTCCATTCACTTCCAAAGGACTATGGATTGTAACAACCCCACAACTAATGGATATGATAATGTAAGACTCTAGTTAATATGATGCATTGTACATTTCCCTATTGCTTAACAGCTCGAGTAGCAGCCTTACAGAATACATCCCTGAGTATCTTTGCAAGCAAGGAGCAGGAGATGGAGCAGAGAGCTCAGCTCCTGAAGAGGCTTAGCTTCGTAGTCTTCTGCAGTGAGAGAGATCAGTATGTACGCTCCTTACCAGATATACAGGAGAGACTGGCTGAGAGTCTGAGACTTAGTCAGAGCCCTGTCGTTCATGAACAGGTCAGATTCCCTTTTTTGTCTCTTCTGTAATTGAATTTTAAGTTATATTTTGATACCTGTTTTCTTCTTGATCTTCTTTATCAGCTCGATCATATTTCCCTTTCCCGCCTTCTCCTTTCTCTCTTTTTTCATAAATTTGTTCTCTTCATTTCCTTCCCCATATTGTCATCCTAAAATAATTCATTTATGTTTACTAAAATTTACTATTTATTAAAATACTTCATTCCTTACATTTCTTCAACCTCTTGTTAACTCTTTTCTTCTAAAACACACGTTCAAGCATGGTATTCCTTCTGTTGAGACATTCTCCATCATAACAGTCTTCATTTGTTTGTTCCTATCTATGCATATTCCAGCTTGCATGTGTATTGTTCAATGACTCCTTTTACCCTGTGGGAATATTAACACTTTGGAGACAACGGGCTTCTACAGAAGCCGAGCGAGTTGTTAAGTCTGTGACAACGGGCTTCTACAGAAGCCGAGATGTATCCCTAATAATTTGACAAAGTTTTCCAGCTTATTATTAGCTATTATGTGCTGAAGTTCTTTGAAGTGTTATTTAGGTATATTCATTCATCTCATCTATTAAAAAATTAATAAAGTTACGTGGAAAAAAATCGAGAAAAGATGATATCATTTCAACTTTATGTTCGGATCAAAAAAGGCCCTCAAAATACCTGTACAGCTGGAGACTGTAAGAGATCATACCGAATGGGACCAGATTACCATCAGTACCTTACCAACATGATGCGACTTTTGAGTATTTTAACTTGCAAACGTCAGAAACAGCACCTAAATTGTGGTCTTTTCTAATCAAAAGTGATTGTATTGTAGAAAATGTACATATTCCATTCTTGTCCCCTTGTCATTTGATATAGCACACTTGCTCGGTATGATCTCTTTGTTAAATATGTTTTTTTTAGAGCAATGTATGCAATCAACCTTTGTGGTTTATCTGAGTCGTTTCATATTCATATATCACCTTACATTCTCTCAGGCAATTATGATGATTACATTACCTGCCCATCTTTCGTTTGGAAACTAACTTAGACCAACAATAATTTAAAATAAAAGAAGTGGTTTGTGATGGGCGGAGTTTATGAATCTACATAAAGGTCATTTGCTGGTTTTCTTTAGTTTTGAACATTGATGAAGACAAACTTTAGCATCCTTCCCACACCATTTCTTGAAATGAATGAAGACATAAGGCATGAATCTAGAAGTTATAATGATTAATTTGACGAGCAATAATAAATAATTTCTTGAGTGTTCTCATCTTATGTAAAGAAATTTAGCTCGTGAGGAAAAATAAATCGTCTTCTCAATGACAGAAGGAAAATATTTATCATGACATCCGATAGACTTTTAGCTAAAAATGGTCTCTACTGGGAATTATCTTTTCAACAAGACCCGCATTTGCTTCTTTATATTCAATGATTTAAGAGTTTATTATAGCGTTGAACTTACCTGCATATACACTCTTTTTAGCCGATAACCCACGATGCGATTAACGTTACGCAAATCTGTGAAATAATTAGGAACTTGCAATCCGATTAACGCTGTGAGATAGAATAATATTATCCAAGATTCCTACATGAAAATCACATGATAAATGTGTTTGCTTGTGTAGAACTTTAAATGTTGGAACAATTGCATAAAGCAGATAACCGTTACCGGCTATACATCATAAGACCTTGTATTGGAATGTAATATATCCAACTAGGCGTTGTGGCGTGCGCCTGTAATCCAGCTAAAAAAAAGTGGAAGTTACAAACTGATTCAGCCGAGGACGTAGGTTCGAAACTGAGTCACGTCTTTCGGATGGTGACGTTTAAAGGTCGGTCCCAGACGTAAATAATCATATCTGATTGATACACGTCTGTAAAAACCCAATACACACACACACACCAATGTCTTTATACATGTATCTCATAGGTTTTAAATACATCATCAACTTCAAACTCCATTGATGCTGGAGACTATAATGTGTGCATTTAAATGAAGACATTATTTATAGTTACCCTTTTTTTTGCTTCATATTACTAATCTTGTTATAATTATAAAATATACAGTGCATTGTGTATCCATTATGAATCTGTTTAAGGTATCCATGGCTGCATGTAGTTCTGCACTGTCTTCAATTATACTGTTCTCCAGAAAAATTCTCATACAAAGAGTATTCTTCAGCAGATTTATATTCAAGATTAAGAATGCTCGCACTGTTACCATAGATAGGAACATCGACAAGAACATCAGGGTCTACATCATTTTCTGCAACACGATTTGTCTGATTTATTGCTATCTTCAGATTCCCCCAGTCATTCTTTGGAGCTCTGTCTCCTTGATCATGCTGCTTGGTAGCACCTCTGGATGCTGCAGAGGGATAGATCTTCTTGGTCTTTCGGCTCATGTCAAGATTGGCGTAAAGGCCCTCCACGTCTACCATCGGTTTGACCGATACGTCTTTCTGCGCATTAGTTGGTGTAACAGGTGGTAGAGTCCCTTCACTGATACTGAATGGACTCTTGCAATCCTTGTGGCCACTGAATCGGAGGGTCCGTTTCATGGGAGTCGATGACAACGGCAGATCTTCCATCTCAGTTTTCAAGGGGGAGCCATCAATATCATCCACAGAACAATAAGTGATTTCCAGAGATGACCCACTCCCAATGACTGTACTCGGAGTGTGTGTCTTTCGGATCTCTCCATCATTGGGAGTATTTCCTCCCGAGTTTTCGTAGATGCGTCTAGAATTACCAAGAAGTCTTGAAGAGGCAAAGTTAGCTTCACTGCAGTTGTTTGTGAGATGTGAAGTAGAATTGTCCTCTTTCTTTACCAATGACTGAGAGGCAGGAAGGCTTGATGTAATGTGCCGACCAGAATGCAGGGAATCAAACCGTGGATCATTAATTGACATATCTTCTAATGGCTGATTTGAGACAGTCCCATGTGGAAGAGAACGTTCATCAGGTCGAGGTGACTGGGTGACCATCCCCACAGATTCTGCGTTATCTTCAACTACTGCAGTCGCTGAACTCCTTTGAAGACCCATCGTCTTATATTTTTCTCGGAACATGCCATACAGTTTTGTAAAACAAATGCAAATTATGAATCCAAGCGTTGATGCTACTCCCGCAGTCACGAAGATCCAACGTGTTGTATGACCTTCGGCAATATATGTATTTGGAAATGTACTTTCAGTAGTTGCCATGTCGGCTAATGGAGCACTAGGCCTTGTGAAATTTGAAGTAGAAATCATTGTAAGAGCTGTTACGTTGACGGTCACAGTGAGGGTTTTGCATTGCAGATTTTCTGTTGAATGTGCTTGCCGTTGTGTGTTGTTGCTAGATTCAACAATGAACGAAATATTACTGAACCGGTAGTCCAATAAATGTAATTTGTCCATGCTATGTAGGATCATATTTGAGTGATCATCCTGTTCTCCATAAAAGAAAACGATATTATGAATGTTAGACAAAGTATAATTTGTTGTAGATTTGAGAGGGATCAATGTTTCATCAACACTGTACCACCACGTAGGGGAAATATGCTTACTTGGAACGCAACGCTCAATCATGAACTGCTCAGTTTGGTCGTTCCGAATCGTGTGTTGCATCATTGATGGAAAATCACACGTCTTATTCACAGTCAACTGTCCATGAACAAATAAACATTTGACGGGCAATTCATTTCCAGCCAGTAGGTTTTTCATTGTCACATAAACGCTGAAGGTGTTAGTTATTTTCCTGTGGACATAACCCAAATAGTTCATTCCAGTCACATCCTTGGATACTACACTTTCTCTCGATACAATCTCTGCGTAGTCTCCTTTATCAAACTGGATCCAGCGACAAGACAACTCTACCTTACCCGCTGTATGGTAAAGAAGAGCATTGCAAGTAGGGTTGCTATTATACACTATTAAAGTTAGTTGGAAAGCCAAACATACTGAACGAAGCCCGTTGTAAATGTAAATGCTGTGAGTCCCTGAATCTGTTTCTTGTGCGAGTTCTATAGATATTTCAAAAGTGTTGTCATCGAATCCTTTAGCCAATGTAAAACGTTCATTACCCACAAAGCGTGTGAAATTACGACTGGAACTGTCGTACGTCCCAAGTATAATATTCCGATATTTCGTCCACCGTAGACTTTGCATTGTAAGCAGTGATTGTGTAACCTTAAATTTAACAGAGACATTTTTGCCAATAACTCCCTCGAAAGATTGGTATATATAATTACCACAAACTTCAGTAGAAATAGACTTCTGATAGAAAACTTGCAGAATGAAAAGAAGTAGAAATAGTTTCATGGTGAGGATCAAAAACATTCTTGACAATATTCTAAATGTTAAGTTTGTGAACTAACTGGCTTTTGAAGAGTGAGAACTCAGATGTGCAGGTATATAGAGCAGTTAGACTCGACATGATATATGAAGACGTCCACAAAGTACCAATATATCTTTTGGAAGATACTTTCAGAGCATGAAGCTGTATCCACCAACCTATTACAACTCGCCCAATCACAGCTTGACAATCCAACTACAAGTGATCACTTTAATTTTATGTGAATAATTATGTTGGAACATTATCTGTTTGAGGCGTGAATAAAAAAAGGCCATTGTCTTACTTTCTTTTCATATTACATGTATGTAAAGATACAAATTAGCCATGGTTTCAGATATTACCCTCTTGAGGGTATCAAGTGTCAGATATTGATCGTTAATCGGCAACTAGGCTAAAGCGCCAAATCACAGCTTAACCAGTCAGTCACAAGTGATCACTTTTATTTTAATTGTATAAATATCATTGAAAGATGATCTGTAAGAGACTTGAAGACTAACAAACAAACCACTTAATTTAACTTTTGAAATTACTCATTGTCTAGATTTCTTTATAACAAAAATGGGTGGGTGAAGACTAACTTTAGTTTCAGTTGCAAAACCTTTTGAACGTCGGGCTTAGATCTTACATTGGTATATAGCGCCTTTACATAAATATGCTCAAAGCACTTTACATTAGTAAATAAAACAGAATAATTATTTTGCTCTCCAAGCGCATACACTGTAAATTTGTTGTGTAAAGCTGTGTAAAGTTATTTAAAATGCCCTACAGATCACTCCTGATATCTATCACTTTCGTTTGGTTTGGTTTTAATATCCATATAAAAAACATGCCAAATTTTTTTTTTGGGGGGGAGAGGGGGGTTATTTATATATTTGTTTTAAATCCATATATTTTAAACAAAAAAAATATGTCAGTTTGGTATCTGCCTAGTCTGTGTGACTAAAGTATAAGACACACCTGTTATTTACATGTATATAATATCTTAACCATTCAGTCAATGTCAAAACAAATATTACAACTTCCATTATCATCATGTCAAAATGGAGCTGAATTGTGAACAATGATAAATACATTGTCATCATGATCATCATGCAATACTTATAGAGAGGTGAACAAAATTAAACTCGGAAGCTACACAGAGTTCAAGCAAAATGACAAACAAAACTCAGCTTGGGCTCTAATCTTTCTCAATCAGGTCAACATTATTGTTGGTACATGTATTTGTTAAGTCATTTACCAAGAAGTCTGTTGAATTGCTTTAAAAGTGTGATTCATTGGTTTGCATGTCTTTAATTTGCTCTCATCTTGAATCATACGATATACATAGAAGCATATTTTCTGGGCATTCAAGCGGCATTAGGAGCTTAACATCGTCCCCTACCCCCCCCCCCCCCCCTACCCCCGCCGAAGTAAAACATTATTTCGGTAATATGATTTAAGAAATCATGTTGGCTCTCCTCGGCTTGCTCGATATGATTCTTTCGTCTTGTTCGATACGCGCCCGAAAATAGCTATAGCTCCCCTGCCATCACAGCCCTTAAAGACAGAATTGTGACTAAAGAGAACTGCCATTTATAAATGTATATCTAGCTATTAAATGAAGAGATAGCATGTACTAATAATTTCAGACATATTTCATCATTATTTGTTTCTTGTCATTCTGCAGGTGTTTATGTTCTTCCGAGTTCTCCTTCTTCGGGTGTCCCCTCATCACCTGACCGGTCTCTGGCCCACCATGATCACTGAGATGGTAAATATCCTTGTGATAGATCAGGGGGGTGTTTCACAAACCTTTTTTCAATGACAAACCTGCTGATAACCAATCAGAGGCAAGGATTTCCATAGCTTATAACAAAAACTGCCATTTGTCACTGATAGCAAGTTTTGTGAAACAACCCAAGGTTTATGAGTTTTTTTAATTATTGCAGTGAAAACTTGTCTGTTCAGATTAGATTTGGTTATTATGATTATCTATAAATCACCATTTCCATGAGTTACAGTTCCCAAGGGGCTACCATGTCCATGTTCAAGGTACATGTATTTGTAGAATACCAAATAACTAAATTCAGAATCAGTTGCTAGAGTATGTGTCACTGAAAACAGGATAACCAATAAAAAAAATGTCAAAAGAAGTGAGAAATTAGAAGAAAAAAGGACAAAATATATACCGGTAAGAAGATACAAATTCTAATAGTGGATAATCAATTTGAAGATGTACTAAACCCGATGTCCTATTCTCTCCTTGCATTGAAGCCATAAAATTGATACAGATTTTTGTTTGTGTGTGTGTCTGTAACGTTAATAAGCTTTATGGGAGAAATTTTGTAAGAGAAAATAATGCTGTAACACAGGGCCAGGCTATTTCTAGTCCATGGCATAGTCTAGACATTGAATATTGTTTTGATGTTCATTATTGCTTTTGTCACCCTCCTCATAAGTGTTATAATCTGTTTTGATCTTGTTAGGTTCAAGTATTCCTTCACATGGAGGAGCAGTTAGCTAAGAGCGCCCAGGATGGTTCCAAACGGTCAGCACTGGTCAGTTTCTTCCAGCTGGGTTCCAATGGAGGCAACGCATTGAAGACATTCCTTAATCTCTACCTCGCTGCTTCAAAGTTCCTTGACCTCGCACTCTGCTTGCCTTCGGAATCGCTTCCTCAGTTCCAAGTGTAAGTTCTACACTCATCAGGGATGCATACATGCCAACTGTTCAGATTAAAGAGGAACATTCCTCTTTTTGGGAGAAGATAATTATCATTTTAATGCAGGTGTTCCTCTTCCTGTACAAATTTGTCTGTAGTATTGAATAGGAGAGTTAGGATTGTTCCTCTTTTTTTTTAAAATAGCATAATTTGTACAGATTTCTGATTTTCAAATGTTGGCATGTATGAGGATGTTTAGAAACATACAAAGAAATTATTACTCGTCAGAAGCGAGTTACTATAATTGTACTTTAATAATTTGTTCATTGATATGTGGCAACCCTACTTTGTGGAATAATGACATACAACAGATAAACACTGTGAGAAAAAGGTATTTAAGTTTAACTACATTTTATTAGTCTGTGTATCATACAAATTTGAAAACAATGATAATAATTGTTTAGTAATCGAAACCTATACCCCAGCATATTAACAAGCCAGACTGAGACACCAGACCTAAAACAGACCACAAGAAAAAGATTTTTCTTTCCAAATTCTGTCGGGTTGGACTCTGTTTTTTGGTGGTTTGAACAGTTACATGTATAGAGTCAAGAAATTTGATTTTGGTGCCCTTCCTCGGACAACATGATGATAATTACCTTCATATGCCATTTTGTATGTTATTTTTTGTTATGGTATTATTATAATTTTTTCTACATGCAGTTACAAGTGGGCATTTGTTGGTGAGAGCAATGAGGGTGATTCTCAGACCAGATTTGTTCCTCATATTGCCAGGGTCACCAAGCTGCTTAGAGCCAAGAAGAAACAGGTACAAATCATTCACTCAACTCTGATATCATAACAATGTATTGTGGTGCTTCAATGTATAATGCTCAGACTTGCATGTATTCTGTACAAGATGAAGATTGTTTCATAAATAATATGTAAGGATAATATCATATTATAACTCTGAACATTTGATTTAATCTAGAGATGATATGTACAATGTTGGTGTGAATAGTGATGATAATGTCAAATTTCAAACCAATTGGAAAAGGACATATTACAAATTCAACTGGAAATATGAACATAAATAAAACTGTTATGAGAGTATACATGCTTGACTTAACTATATTGATACATCGACTCACCATTGAATATTCTTAAAGAGATTTCAACCAACTTCATTCAAGATAATGATCTATGAGATAAACTTTTGTGTCAAAATATTCATGTCATAAATGTAAGATATCCCTTAACCTGTTACAGAGAGGAACAAAACAATGTATGTACATGTACATGTATTCACCTTTTATGGACTTACTGTGTAGTAGTCCCAACATTGATGAGCTAGTCGCGCTTGTAAATGCCGACTGGCTGTAATACTCCCCAGGGAGTGGAGAATGTGCATACATTGTGTGTGGGTAAGCCTGAATCCGATGACAGGGGTAATAATATGTACTGCGCCTAGAAACAAAGTATTAGGTGCATTAGAAATGTGAGCTATTATTGTTATTAAATATTTTTTCTTTCAATTTTTTTCAGGACCAGAGTCTGAACCACACCATCATGCAGAGGACTAGCCAAGGGCGCCCTCTGTTGGCCATGCATCACATCCGCTCAGTGGAAGAGCTCATGCCTTTCTTCAACACGCTATGCAGCATGCAGCAGTCATCCACTGCCAGACCTCGGACCACATCATCTCAGGGACCGACCACGCCCTCCGGTAGCCATGACAACAGGCAGAGTAACGGCCGGGCTGATGACGAGGAGGAGGTGGTTGTCGTCTGGGACAAGAAGGAGAGCAGTGTCCAGTCTGCCATGGCTGATGACGAGCTGATAGAACATCTGGTGGAAAGAGATTTCCTCCTCATAGCGTGATGATGCAGTGAGGATGGAACTCAAACTAGATGGGAAGAAAGATGGAGGATGGGAAGATAAAGAGTTTGCCATCTCGAGTGTGATACAGTCAAACCTGTGCAAAACTTCTCACAGAAGACAAGACACATGGTCTTTATAGACAGGTCATATTTCTTTACACATGGTTGCTAAACACAGGTTTCATTCCTTTTATGATGCCAGTATCTTGCAACACGATGTATAGGCAATACCACACAAAAAGACCATTATAACAAAAAGAAAGGAGATCCTTTTGACAGTTGCTAGGTTTTCCTAGTTGAACAACACGACTGATGTAAAAGTCCTCCTTCTGTGACTGAAGACCTGTTCTAAAGATCTACCTCTTTATGCCAGGGGCAAAGGTATACATGCAATTAAGAACAAGAGATGTATGTATGTAGAGGAGCTGAAGTGTTAACAAGAGAAACTGAACCACAAGTACAAGCATATGCTTGGTGAAATTAGGTGACGGTTATTTTGTTGCTATTTATGTCAAAACCAACTGATATTCATTCCTATTAATTTCTATTAAAAGAAAATTGTTTGCTTCAAAATTGAAGGAGATGCTGCATCAATGTGCAAATATATTATTGGAGGTTCAAAAACAGACCATGATGATGAACTTATGGAACCTTATATAACCAAAATTGATTTCTGTTAATTCTAGCAGAATTTCAGGATTACCAATATTTTAGATTTTCCTTTAATTGCTTTCATTGTTAATGCATGCTTGCTCTTTTTTGTCTTTTTGTCTATTTTGCTCTAATATATCAAATTCCTCAAAGATATTTACCTTTTACTTGTATTGGGCATTTTTCTTTACAATTTTTCTTTTACAAATTATCTAAAGCTTTTGTATGTATACACATGGAGGTGTGTATATACAATAAAAGATGTCAGTGTTGAAACTTGGAAGAATATGTATACTGAGCTTGGACATAAGATTTTAGATATGTTACTTATTTAAGGGGAATATATTATGCATTCCAAATGACGTCATGCAGTTTATCAGAATTGAATTCATCCTATTCATTCACGAATGTCCTGAATATAAATGATTTAATTATTTGGCGAGGTAGATAGATCTTACAATGATTAAGAGATTTATTGATGTAATCCACCAGAAAAACAAACATGTTTCCTAGTACCCGGTGTGAGTGAGTGAGCCATGGGTGTCATGACAGACATGATGGTTTGTTTATGAGTGGAATATTGCAAAAGCCTTGAAAGAAGTTCACCTTTTCCAATGATGGATTTGTCCAGGTTCTCTGTAGTGCAATATTTTTGTTTTATTTTCATTCAAATTAAAGATGTGCCTGAAAAATATGCCATTGAATGTGATACGTGTATGGAAATGATTGTAAGATAGAATATACATGTATGCTGTGTGTAGTGCCACACCAAATGAAAGTGAATTGAGATGTTCTGAATACATGTAACATCTACATAGATTCGAACCGAAAGGGTTACAAAGTCCATAAATAACATAGCCCCTTCACTCTTAGAAGCAGTACCTGTAGTTCAATTAATGATATTTGGATGTAATTTTGCCATACTTGTACTGTCAGTGGTATGATTATATGTGATCTACATGTACATGTATACTGCTAGAAAAATTATATGTTTGATTGATTGATTGGTTGATTAATGGATGACTTTCTGCAACTTAACTGTATAACCTGAGGTCCCATGCTGCCAGATGAACTTTGTATCGTACGTATGTTCCCCAAGCAATGTTTGTGTAACTGACATTAAAGTTTGAACTGTAAGTGGGCTCATCGATGCTCTTAACCTCATTGATGTTATGCATGTCATTTCATCGTACGTAACACTGATTCCTTCATACAGAGATTCCATTGCGTTCCAATTTACAATTACAGTCTTTGTTTTTATTTATATTAATATTCCTGTCAAAGACATGTAAAAGTTAAGTGCCATTTTCTGAAAAGAAATAATAATTGCCTGTTATTTTTATTATGTTTCTATTATTCATACCATTCCATTTTATAAAGTTTAGTAAAAAAAAAAAAAAATTCTTTTCATAGGGATTTTATTTTGTTTCATACATCAAATATTTCATGTACGTAACATAATGTTCGAATATTTCACTGTAAAGAAAAATATGAAACGAGATAAAACATTGTACAAGTACATGTATAGTCTATCATCCTTAGGATATATGAACAAGATTGGATAAAAATTTAGACTCATTATTCTAAATTGAGCAGTTTCACTGACATTAAATAACTTGTGCTTTACAACATTTTGTCGAAAAGATGACTTTCTGTTCTCTCAAGAGATCGATTGACTCCGTTTATTCTGTTGTAATAAAGTCAACAGCAGGAGAATGATATGTAAATATTCATAAATTATTTCATTATTAATATTTGTGAAGCCTTTAATATGTAACAAGATCTGTTCAAGAAGTATAGTATTTCTCAGCTCCATGCAGTCGTAGATAAAAACATTTAATTTTTGTTAAACTCTTGGTTGAAGTCAATATTGCCTTAGAGATACATGGACACAAATATGGTGATTTACATGTAGGCGATCAGATGATTTAACAAGAAATTTATCTTTTCTTTCCTAATTAATCTGTTTCGAGGTTCTTTTATCCAAAAGAAAATTGACAAAAAGTGCAGAAAGAGTTGAGTGAGGTAGTTTACATACATGTACCTCTTAATATGAAGAGTTTGTAAATCTTTGAAAAGCAAACAATTCAATCATCAGAAAGTTTATATCAATGTTTTTTATGTTCATGGGAATGTATAACTGAAAGAATATAACGTGTTTTATTTATCTACCTGTAATATTGTTTTGAATATAGATTATTATATGCTGCTTGTTATATATTAAACTCTCTTTTCAAAGCATGTGCATTGGATGACATAGGCAGTGAAAAATAGAATAGAATACTCAACAGAGTGGATAGCATAGGACCATATTGTTCTGAAATGTTATGGTGTATACTTCATATCACTGCAAGTGACCTCATTATTTATGTGTACATATTTGGTGAAAAGAAAATTTTCGTATCTTATATTCAAATTATTAGATTTATACATTAACATATTCATGAATAAAACAACATGTACAAGTCTACAGGCATATCATGTGAACCAAGAAGAAAATTTCGATAATATTTAGCATTTTAATCTTCTTTCTTTCATTTTAAATTTATTTGAAAGACAATAGTTTTTATTGATATGCTATATGAGCCTTCAGTACTTGTATATGGATGAATTCCTTTGGACATTTATTTAACATGAATGTACAAACGTACTTGCCTTTCTATATGTACATGTATAATCTACTCTTTCTTATTTTGTGGATAAAGATTCTATACTTTGTTAATCGGCTTAATGAAAAATGAAGTGGCTCTATGTAAAAGAAATTGTTTAACAAAGAAAGTTAAAAAGTTAACAGTTGTACATGCAAGTGTTTAGAATATTCTATGACAGAAGTCTGTATGTTGTCTTTAAAGGCTTGATGTTTTCAGTGTGGCTGCCTATTGTACGTTCTAAATTGGAGGAGATAAATGGAGTTTATGGGAATAAATACAGAAACAAAGTAGATTTGATGCACTTTGTATGACAACACAAGTTTATTCTGTGTTCATTATTGTGTTGTAGCCCTCTCTAACTCTCAATCACATGTCTTTTGATTTTAGTTCTTTTTCCATCCAGCCATCTCTTAAATCTCTCTTGTCTCTCTCTCTCTCTCAACAAAAAAAAGATAAATAAATGGCAAGAGGTTAGCCCATCATTGTGGGTTAAAATTCGAACATTTTCAAAGAGGCCTCATCTCATCTGTGGAAGGTGTCTATGACCCCTGTTAAAGGGATTGGGTAATTTTATCTCAGATTCTAAACAAAATCCTGGATTTAGCTCATGCTGCAATGATAATTATAAACCTTGAGACGGTCAGTCGGAAACCCCATGACTTTTACAAGCTGATCGCGTGTCTGATTATCAAGATATTTATGATTAGAAATCGAAATCAAGTTTTGCGTTTTCCTAAAGGTATTCATAGCACTACAGTCTATTGGGGAAAATCAGTATGGTAAAGCTGGTCACTCAAAGATTTTTACACTTTTAAGGCACTTCTTGATCATTTTGAATCACAATTTTTTTAGGGCTTCAATATTACACCATATCACATACACCGATAAGTCATAGGGCCGTGCATCTCAGTATTAACATTGATAACGATGCCTTTAATTCAAAATATGTAACTGCAGATTATTTTGCCAAAATTTATCAATTTTCAAAAGGCCTTTTTTCAACTGTCAAAGATGTCTTTGACCCCTGTCTGTTCAAAATATGTTTTTGCAGATCATTTTGTGAAATGTGAAAAATGCCCCTTTTTGAGAAAAATGGCAAGGGGTTAGCCCATCATTTTGGTCAAAATTTATGAATTTTCAAAAAGGCCTTTTTTCATCTCTAGAAGATGTCTTTGACCCCTGTCTGTTCAAAATATGTTTTTGCAGATCATTTCGTGAAATGTGAAAAATGCCCCTTTTTGAGAAAAATGGCAAGGGGTTAGCCCATCATTTTGGCCAAAATTTATGAATTTTCAAAAAGGCCTTTTTTCATCTCTAGAAGATGTCTTTGACCCCTGTCTGTTCAAACTATGTTTTTGCAGATCATTTCGTGAAATGTGAAAAATGCCCCTTTTTGAGAAAAATGGCAAGGGTTTAGCCCATCATTTTGGCCAAAATTCATGAATTTTCAAAAAGGCCTTTTTTCATCTCTAGAAGATGTCTTTGACCCCTGTCTGTTCAAAATATGTTTTTGCAGATCATTTTGTGAAATGTGAAAATTGCCCCTTTTTGAGAAAAATGGCAAGGGGGTAGCCCATCATTTTGGCCAAAATTTATGAATTTTCAAAAAGGCCTTTTCTCATCTCTAGAAGATGTCTTTAACCCCTGTCTGTTTAAAATATGTTTTTGCAGATCATTTCGTGAAATGTGAAAAATGCCCCTTTTTGAGAAAAATGGCAAGGGGTTAGCCCATCATTTTGGCCAAAATTTATGAATTTTCAAAAAGGCCTTTTTTCATCTCTAGAAGATGTCTTTGACCCCTGTCTGTTCAAAATATGTTTCTGCAGATCATTTTGTGAAATGTGAAAAATGCCCCTTTTGGAGAAAAAATTTGGCCAAAATTTATGACTTTTCAAAAAGGCCTTTTTTTCATCTCTAGAAGATGTCTTTGACCCCTGTCTATGCAAAATATGTTTTTAAAGATCATTTCGTGAAATGTGAAAATTGCCCCTTTTTGAGAAAAAAGGCAAGGGGTTAGCCCATCATTTTGGCCAAAATTCATTAATTTTCAAACAGGCCTTTTTTCATCTCTAGAAGATGTTTATGACCCCTGTCTGTTTAAAATATGTTTTTGCAGATCATTTCGTGAAATATGAAAAATGCCCCTTTTTGAGAAAAATGGCAAGGGTAGCCCATCATTTTGGCCAAAATTCATGAATTTTCAAAAAGGCCTTTTTTCATCTCTAGAAGATGTCTTTGACCCCTGTCTGTTTAAAATATGTTTTTGCAGATCATTTCGTGAAATATGAAAAATGCCCCTTTTTGAGAAAAATGGCAAGGGGTTGGCCCATCATTTTGGCCAAAATTTATTAATTTTCAAAAAGGCCTTTTTTCATCTCTAGAAGATGTCTTTGACCCATGTCTATGCAAAATAAGTTTTTAAAGGTCATTTCGTGATATGTAACAAATGCCCCTTTTTTGAAAAAAAAAAACGGCAAGGGGTTAGCCCATCATTTTGGCCAAAATTTATTAATTTTCAAAAAGGCCCTTTTTCATCTCTAGAAGATGTCTTTGACCCATGTCTATGCAAAATATGTTTTTAAAGATCATTTCGTGATATGTAACAAATGCCTCTTTTTTGAAAAAAAAGGCAAGGGGTTAACCCATCATTTTGGCCAAAATTTATGAATTTTCAAAAAGGCCTTTTTTTCATCTCTAGAAGATGTCTTTGACCCCTGTCTGTTCAAAATATGTTTTTGCAGATCATTTCGTGAAATGTGAAAATTGCCCCTTTTTGAGAAAAATGGCAAGGGGTTGGCCCATCATTTTGGCCAAAATTTATTAATTTTCAAAAAGGCCTTTTTTCATCTCTAGAAGATGTCTTTGACCCCTGTCTGTTTAAAATATGTTTTTGCAGATCATTTCGTGAAATATGAAAAATGCCCCTTTTTGAGAAAAATGGCAAGGGTAGCCCATCATTTTGGCCAAAATTCATGAATTTTCAAAAAGGCCTTTTTTCATCTCTAGAAGATGTCTTTGACCCCTGTCTGTTTAAAATATGTTTTTGCAGATCATTTCGTGAAATATGAAAAATGCCCCTTTTTGAGAAAAATGGCAAGGGGTTAGCCCATCATTTTGGCCAAAATTTATGAATTTTCAAAAAGGCCTTTTTTCATCTCTAGAAGATGTCTTTGACCCCTGTCTGTTCAAAATATGTTTCTGCAGATCATTTTGTGAAATGTGAAAAATGCCCCTTTTGGAGAAAAAATTTGGCCAAAATTTATGACTTTTCAAAAAGGCCTTTTTTTCATCTCTAGAAGATGTCTTTGACCCCTGTCTATGCAAAATATGTTTTTAAAGATCATTTCGTGAAATGTGAAAATTGCCCCTTTTTGAGAAAAAAGGCAAGGGGTTAGCCCATCATTTTGGCCAAAATTCATTAATTTTCAAACAGGCCTTTTTTCATCTCTAGAAGATGTCTATGACCCCTGTCTGTTTAAAATATGTTTTTGCAGATCATTTCGTGAAATGTGAAAAATGCCCCTTTTTGAGAAAAATGGCAAGGGGTTAGCCCATCATTTTGGCCAAAATTAATTTTCAAAAAGGCCTTTTTTCATCTCTAGAAGATGTTTATGACCCCTGTCTGTTTAAAATTTGTTTTTGCAGACCATTTCGTGAAATATGAAAAATGCCCCTTTTTGAGAAAAATGGCAAGGGGTTAGCCCATCATTTTGGCCAAAATTTATGAATTTTCAAAAAGGCCTTTTTTCATCTCTAGAAGATGTCTTTGACCCATGTCTATGCAAAATATGTTTTTAAAGATCATTTCGTGATATGTAACAAATGCCCCTTTTTTGAAAAAAAAGGCAAGGGGTTAGCCCATCATTTTGGCCAAAATTTATTAATTTTCAAAAAGGCCTTTTTTCATCTCTAGAAGATGTTTATGACCCCTGTCTGTTCAAAATATGCTTTTGCAGATCATTTCGTGAAATGTGAAAAATGCCCCTTTTTGAGAAAAATGGCAAGGGTTTAGGCAATCATTTTGGCCAAAATTCATGAATTTTCAAAAAGGCCTTTTTTCATCTCTAGAAGATATCTTTGACCCATGTCTGTGCAAAATATGTTTTTAAAGTTCATTTTGTGCAATGTGAAAAATGCCCCTTTTTGAGAAAAATGGCAAGGGGTTAGCCCATCATTTTGGCCAAAATTCATTAATTTTCAAACAGGCCTTTTTTCATCTCTAGAAGATGTCTATGACCCCTGTCTGTTTAAAATATGTTTTTGCAGATCATTTCGTGAAATGTGAAAAATGCCCCTTTTTGAGAAAAATGGCAAGGGGTTAGCCCATCATTTTGGCCAAAATTAATTTTCAAAAAGGCCTTTTTTCATCTCTAGAAGATGTTTATGACCCCTGTCTGTTTAAAATTTGTTTTTGCAGACCATTTCGTGAAATATGAAAAATGCCCCTTTTTGAGAAAAATGGCAAGGGGTTAGCCCATCATTTTGGCCAAAATTTATGAATTTTCAAAAAGGCCTTTTTTCATCTCTAGAAGATGTCTTTGACCCATGTCTATGCAAAATATGTTTTTAAAGATCATTTCGTGATATGTAACAAATGCCCCTTTTTTGAAAAAAAAGGCAAGGGGTTAGCCCATCATTTTGGCCAAAATTTATTAATTTTCAAAAAGGCCTTTTTTCATCTCTAGAAGATGTTTATGACCCCTGTCTGTTCAAAATATGCTTTTGCAGATCATTTCGTGAAATGTGAAAAATGCCCCTTTTTGAGAAAAATGGCAAGGGTTTAGGCAATCATTTTGGCCAAAATTCATGAATTTTCAAAAAGGCCTTTTTTCATCTCTAGAAGATATCTTTGACCCATGTCTGTGCAAAATATGTTTTTAAAGTTCATTTTGTGCAATGTGAAAAATGCCCCTTTTTGAGAAAAATGGCAAGGGGTTAGCCCATCATTTTGGCCAAAATTTAAGAATTTTCAAAAAGGCCTTTTTTCATCTCTAGAAGAAGTCTTTGACCCATGTCTGTGAAAATATGTTTTTGCAGATCATTTCGTAAAATGTGAAAAATGCCGCTTTTTGAGAAAAATGGCAAGGGGTTAGCCCATCATTTTGGCCAAAATTCATCAATTTTCAAAAGGGCCTTTTTTCATCTCTAGAAGATGTCTTTGACCCCTGTCTGTTCAAAATATGTTTCTGCAGATCATTTTGTGAAATGTGAAAAATGACCCTTTTTGAGAAAAAATTTGGCCAAAATTTATGACTTTTCAAAAAGGCCTTTTTTCATCTCTAGAAGATGTCTTTGACCCATGTCTGTGCAAAATATGTTTTTAAAGTTCATTTTGTGCAACGTGAAAAATGCCCCTTTTTGAGAAAAATGGCAAGGGGTTAGCCCATCATTTTGGCCAAAATTTATGAATTTTCAAAAAGGCCTTTTTTCATCTCTGGAAGATGTCTTTGACCCCTATCTGTTCAATATATGTTTTTGCAGATCATTTTGTGAAATGTGAAAATTGCCCCTTTTTGAGAAAAATGGCCAAAATTCATTAATTTTCAATAAGGCCTTTTTTTCATCTATAGAAGATGTTTATGACCCCTGTCTGTTCAAAATATGTTTCTGCAGATCATTTTGTGAAATGTGAAAAATGACCCTTTTTGAGAAAAAATTTGGCCAAAATTTATGACTTTTCAAAAAGGCCTTTTTTTCATCTCTAGAAGATGTCTTTGACCCATGTCTATGCAAAATATGTTTTTAAAGATCATTTCGTGATATGTAACAAATGCCCCTTTTTGAAAAAAAAGGCAAGGGGTTAGCCCATCATTTTGGCCAAAATTTATTAATTTTCAAAAAGGCCTTTTTTCATCTCTAGAAGATGTCTTTGACCCCTGTCTGTTCAAAATATGCTTTTGCAGATCATTTCGTGAAATGTGAAAAATGCCCCTTTTTGAGAAAAATGGCAAGGGTTTAGGCAATCATTTTGGCCAAAAATCATGAATTTCCAAAAGGCCTTTTTTCATCTCTAGAAGATATCTTTGACCCATGTCTGTGCAAAATATGTTTTTAAAGTTCATTTTGTGCAATGTGAAAAATGCCCCTTTTTGAGACAAATGGCAAGGGGTTAGCCCATCATTTTGGACAAAATTTATTAATTTTCAAAACGGCCTTTTTTAATCTCTAGAAGATGTCTTTGACTAATGTCTATGCAAAATATGTTTTTAAAGATCATTTCGTGATATGTAACAAATGCCCCTTTTTTGAAAAAAAAGGCAAGGGGTTAGCCCATCATTTTGGCCAAAATTTATTAATTTTCAAAAAAAGGCCTTTTTTCATCTCTAGAAGATGTCTTTGACCCATGTCTATACAAAATATGTTTTTAAAGATCATTTCGTGAAATGTGAAAAATGCCCCTTTTTGAGAAAAATGGCAAGGGGTTAGCCCATCATTTTAGCCAAAATTTATGAATTTTCAAAAAGGCCATTTTTCATCTCTAGAAGATGTCTTTGACCCCTGTCTGTTCAAAATATGCTTTTGCAGATCATTTCGTGAAATGTGAAAAATGCCCCTTTTTGAGAAAAATGGCAAGGGTTTAGCCCATCATTTTGGCCAAAATTCATGAATTTTCAAAAAGGCCTTTTTTCATCTCTAGAAGATATCTTTGACCCATGTCTGTGTAAAATATGTTTTTAAAGTTCATTTTGTGCAATGTGAAAAATGCCCCTTTTTGAGAAAAATGGCAAGGGGTTAGCCCATCATTTTGGCCAAAATTTATGAATTTTCAAAAAGGCCTTTTTTCATCTCTAGAAGAAGTCTTTGACCCATGTCTGTGAAAATATGTTTTTGCAGATCATTTCGTGAAATGTGAAAAATGCCCCTTTTTGAGAAAAATGGCAAGGGGTTAGCCCATCATTTTGGCCAAAATTTATGAATTTTCAAAAAGGCCTTTTTTCATCTCTAGAAGATGTCTTTGACCCATGTCTATACAAAATATGTTTTTAAAGTTCATTTTGTGCAATGTGAAAAATGCCCCTTTTTGAGAAAAATGGCAAGGGGTTAGCCCATCATTTTGGCCAAAATTTAAGAATTTTCAAAAAGGCCTTTTTTCATCTCTAGAAGAAGTCTTTGACCCATGTCTGTGAAAATATGTTTTTGCAGATCATTTCGTAAAATGTGAAAAATGCCGCTTTTTGAGAAAAATAGCAAGGGGTTAGCCCATCATTTTGGCCAAAATTCATCAATTTTCAAAAGGGCCTTTTTTCATCTCTAGAAGATGTCTTTGACCCCTGTCTGTTCAAAATATGTTTCTGCAGATCATTTTGTGAAATGTGAAAAATGACCCTTTTTGAGAAAAAATTTGGCCAAAATTTATGACTTTTCAAAAAGGCCTTTTTTCATCTCTAGAAGATGTCTTTGACCCATGTCTGTGCAAAATATGTTTTTAAAGTTCATTTTGTGCAACGTGAAAAATGCCCCTTTTTGAGAAAAATGGCAAGGGGTTAGCCCATCATTTTGGCCAAAATTTATGAATTTTCAAAAAGGCCTTTTTTCATCTCTGGAAGATGTCTTTGACCCCTATCTGTTCAATATATGTTTTTGCAGATCATTTTGTGAAATGTGAAAATTGCCCCTTTTTGAGAAAAATGGCCAAAATTCATTAATTTTCAAAAAGGCCTTTTTTCATCTATAGAAGATGTTTATGACCCCTGTCTGTTCAAAATATATTTTTGCAGATCATTTTGTGAAATGTGAAAATTGCTCCTTTTTGAGAAAAATGGCAAGGGGTTAGCCCATCATTTTGGCCAAAATTCATTAATTTTCAAAAGGGCCTTTTTTCATCTCTAGAAGATGTCTTTGACCCCTGTCTGTTCAAAATATGTTTCTGCAGATCATTTTGTGAAATGTGAAAAATGACCCTTTTTGAGAAAAAATTTGGCCAAAATTTATGACTTTTCAAAAAGGCCTTTTTTTCATCTCTAGAAGATGTCTTTGACCCATGTCTATGCAAAATATGTTTTTAAAGATCATTTCGTGATATGTAACAAATGCCCCTTTTTGAAAAAAAAGGCAAGGGGTTAGCCCATCATTTTGGCCAAAATTTATTAATTTTCAAAAAGGCCTTTTTTCATCTCTAGAAGATGTCTTTGACCCCTGTCTGTTCAAAATATGCTTTTGCAGATCATTTCGTGAAATGTGAAAAATGCCCCTTTTTGAGAAAAATGGCAAGGGTTTAGGCAATCATTTTGGCCAAAAATCATGAATTTCCAAAAGGCCTTTTTTCATCTCTAGAAGATATCTTTGACCCATGTCTGTGCAAAATATGTTTTTAAAGTTCATTTTGTGCAATGTGAAAAATGCCCCTTTTTGAGACAAATGGCAAGGGGTTAGCCCATCATTTTGGCCAAAATTTATGAATTTTCAAAAAGGCCTTTTTTCATCTCTGGAAGATGTCTTTGACCCCTGTCTGTTCAAAATATGTTTTTGCAGATCATTTCGTGAAATGTGAAAAATGCCCCTTTTTGAGAAAAATGGCAAGGGGTTAGCCCATCATTTTGGACAAAATTTATTAATTTTCAAAACGGCCTTTTTTAATCTCTAGAAGATGTCTTTGACTAATGTCTATGCAAAATATGTTTTTAAAGATCATTTCGTGATATGTAACAAATGCCCCTTTTTTGAAAAAAAAAAGGCAAGGGGTTAGCCCATCATTTTGGCGAAAATTTATGAATTTTCAAAAAGGCCTTTTTTCATCTCTGGAAGATGTCTTTGACCCCTATCTGTTCAATATATGTTTTTGCAGATCATTTTGTGAAATGTGAAAATTGCCCCTTTTTGAGAAAAATGGCCAAAATTCATTAATTTTCAAAAAGGCCTTTTTTTCATCTATAGAAGATGTTTATGACCCCTGTCTGTTCAAAATATATTTTTGCAGATCATTTTGTGAAATGTGAAAAATGACCCTTTTTGAGAAAAATTTGGCCAAAATTTATGACTTTTCAAAAAGGCCTTTTTTTCATCTCTAGAAGATGTCTTTGACCCATGTCTATGCAAAATATGTTTTTAAAGATCATTTCGTGATATGTAACAAATGCCCCTTTTTGAAAAAAAAGGCAAGGGGTTAGCCCATCATTTTGGCCAAAATTTATTAATTTTCAAAAAGGCCCTTTTTCATCTCTAGAAGATGTCTTTGACCCCTGTCTGTTCAAAATATGCTTTTGCAGATCATTTCGTGAAATGTGAAAAATGCCCCTTTTTGAGAAAAATGGCAAGGGTTTAGGCAATCATTTTGGCCAAAAATCATGAATTTCCAAAAGGCCTTTTTTCATCTCTAGAAGATATCTTTGACCCATGTCTGTGCAAAATATGTTTTTGCAGATCATTTCGTGAAATGTGAAAAATGCCCCTTTTTGAGAAAAATGGCAAGGGGTTAGCCCATCATTTTGGACAAAATTTATTAATTTTCAAAACGGCCTTTTTTAATCTCTAGAAGATGTCTTTGACTAATGTCTATGCAAAATATGTTTTTAAAGATCATTTCGTGATATGTAACAAATGCCCCTTTTTTGAGAAAAAGGGCAAGGGGTTAGTCCATCATTTTGGCCAAAATTCATTAATTTTCAAAAAGGCCTTTTTTCATCTCTAGAAGATGTCTTTGACCCCTGTCTGTTCAAAATATGTTTCTGCAGATCATTTTGTGAAATGTGAAAAATGCCCCTTTTTGAGAAAAATGGCAAGGGTTTAGCCCATCATTTTGGCCAAAATTCATGAATTTTCAAAAAGGCCTTTTTTCATCTCTAGAAGATATCTTTGACCCATGTCTGTGTAAAATATGTTTTTAAAGTTCATTTTGTGCAATGTGAAAAATGCCCCTTTTTGAGAAAAATGGCAAGGGGTTAGCCCATCATTTTGGCCAAAATTTATGAATTTTCAAAAAGGCCTTTTTTCATCTCTAGAAGAAGTCTTTGACCCATGTCTGTGAAAATATGTTTTTGCAGATCATTTCGTGAAATGTGAAAAATGCCCCTTTTTGAGAAAAATGGCAAGGGGTTAGCCCATCATTTTGGCCAAAATTTATTAATTTTCAAAAAGGCCTTTTTTCATCTCTAGAAGATGTCTTTGACCCATGTCTATACAAAATATGTTTTTAAAGATCATTTCGTGAAATGTGAAAAATGCCCCTTTTTGAGAAAAATGGCAAGGGGTTAGCCCATCATTTTAGCCAAAATTTATGAATTTTCAAAAAGGCCATTTTTCATCTCTAGAAGATGTCTTTGACCCCTGTCTGTTCAAAATATGCTTTTGCAGATCATTTCGTGAAATGTGAAAAATGCCCCTTTTTGAGAAAAATGGCAAGGGTTTAGCCCATCATTTTGGCCAAAATTCATGAATTTTCAAAAAGGCCTTTTTTCATCTCTAGAAGATGTCTTTGACCCATGTCTGTGTAAAATATGTTTTTAAAGTTCATTTTGTGCAATGTGAAAAATGCCCCTTTTTGAGAAAAATGGCAAGGGGTTAGCCCATCATTTTGGCCAAAATTTATGAATTTTCAAAAAGGCCTTTTTTCATCTCTAGAAGAAGTCTTTGACCCATGTCTGTGAAAATATGTTTTTGCAGATCATTTCGTGAAATGTGAAAAATGCCCCTTTTTGAGAAAAATGGCAAGGGGTTAGCCCATCATTTTGGCCAAAATTTATGAATTTTCAAAAAGGCCTTTTTTCATCTCTAGAAGATGTCTTTGACCCATGTCTATACAAAATATGTTTTTAAAGTTCATTTTGTGCAATGTGAAAAATGCCCCTTTTTGAGAAAAATGGCAAGGGGTTAGCCCATCATTTTGGCCAAAATTTAAGAATTTTCAAAAAGGCCTTTTTTCATCTCTAGAAGAAGTCTTTGACCCATGTCTGTGAAAATATGTTTTTGCAGATCATTTCGTAAAATGTGAAAAATGCCGCTTTTTGAGAAAAATAGCAAGGGGTTAGCCCATCATTTTGGCCAAAATTCATCAATTTTCAAAAGGGCCTTTTTTCATCTCTAGAAGATGTCTTTGACCCCTGTCTGTTCAAAATATGTTTCTGCAGATCATTTTGTGAAATGTGAAAAATGACCCTTTTTGAGAAAAAATTTGGCCAAAATTTATGACTTTTCAAAAAGGCCTTTTTTCATCTCTAGAAGATGTCTTTGACCCATGTCTGTGCAAAATATGTTTTTAAAGTTCATTTTGTGCAACGTGAAAAATGCCCCTTTTTGAGAAAAATGGCAAGGGGTTAGCCCATCATTTTGGCCAAAATTTATGAATTTTCAAAAAGGCCTTTTTTCATCTCTGGAAGATGTCTTTGACCTCTATCTGTTCAATATATGTTTTTGCAGATCATTTTGTGAAATGTGAAAATTGCCCCTTTTTGAGAAAAATGGCCAAAATTCATTAATTTTCAAAAAGGCCTTTTTTCATCTATAGAAGATGTTTATGACCCCTGTCTGTTCAAAATATATTTTTGCAGATCATTTTGTGAAATGTGAAAATTGCTCCTTTTTGAGAAAAATGGCAAGGGGTTAGCCCATCATTTTGGCCAAAATTCATTAATTTTCAAAAGGGCCTTTTTTCATCTCTAGAAGATGTCTTTGACCCCTGTCTGTTCAAAATATGTTTCTGCAGATCATTTTGTGAAATGTGAAAAATGACCCTTTTTGAGAAAAAATTTGGCCAAAATTTATGACTTTTCAAAAAGGCCTTTTTTTCATCTCTAGAAGATGTCTTTGACCCATGTCTATGCAAAATATGTTTTTAAAGATCATTTCGTGATATGTAACAAATGCCCCTTTTTGAAAAAAAAGGCAAGGGGTTAGCCCATCATTTTGGCCAAAATTTATTAATTTTCAAAAAGGCCTTTTTTCATCTCTAGAAGATGTCTTTGACCCCTGTCTGTTCAAAATATGCTTTTGCAGATCATTTCGTGAAATGTGAAAAATGCCCCTTTTTGAGAAAAATGGCAAGGGTTTAGGCAATCATTTTGGCCAAAAATCATGAATTTCCAAAAGGCCTTTTTTCATCTCTAGAAGATATCTTTGACCCATGTCTGTGCAAAATATGTTTTTAAAGTTCATTTTGTGCAATGTGAAAAATGCCCCTTTTTGAGACAAATGGCAAGGGGTTAGCCCATCATTTTGGCCAAAATTTATGAATTTTCAAAAAGGCCTTTTTTCATCTCTGGAAGATGTCTTTGACCCCTGTCTGTTCAAAATATGTTTTTGCAGATCATTTCGTGAAATGTGAAAAATGCCCCTTTTTGAGAAAAATGGCAAGGGGTTAGCCCATCATTTTGGACAAAATTTATTAATTTTCAAAACGGCCTTTTTTAATCTCTAGAAGATGTCTTTGACTAATGTCTATGCAAAATATGTTTTTAAAGATCATTTCGTGATATGTAACAAATGCCCCTTTTTTGAAAAAAAAAGGCAAGGGGTTAGCCCATCATTTTGGCCAAAATTTATTAATTTTCAAAAAGGCCTTTTTTCATCTCTAGAAGATGTCTTTGACCCATGTCTATACAAAATATGTTTTTAAAGATCATTTCGTGAAATGTGAAAAATGCCCCTTTTTGAGAAAAATGGCAAGGGGTTAGCCCATCATTTTAGCCAAAATTTATGAATTTTCAAAAAGGCCATTTTTCATCTCTAGAAGATGTCTTTGACCCCTGTCTGTTCAAAATATGCTTTTGCAGATCATTTCGTGAAATGTGAAAAATGCCCCTTTTTGAGAAAAATGGCAAGGGTTTAGCCCATCATTTTGGCCAAAATTCATGAATTTTCAAAAAGGCCTTTTTTCATCTCTAGAAGATATCTTTGACCCATGTCTGTGTAAAATATGTTTTTAAAGTTCATTTTGTGCAATGTGAAAAATGCCCCTTTTTGAGAAAAATGGCAAGGGGTTAGCCCATCATTTTGGCCAAAATTTATGAATTTTCAAAAAGGCTTTTTTCATCTCTAGAAGAAGTCTTTGACCCATGTCTGTGAAAATATGTTTTTGCAGATCATTTCGTGAAATGTGAAAAATGCCCCTTTTTGAGAAAAATGGCAAGGGGTTAGCCCATCATTTTGGCCAAAATTTATTAATTTTCAAAAAGGCCTTTTTTCATCTCTAGAAGATGTCTTTGACCCATGTCTATACAAAATATGTTTTTAAAGATCATTTCGTGAAATGTGAAAAATGCCCCTTTTTGAGAAAAATGGCAAGGGGTTAGCCCATCATTTTAGCCAAAATTTATGAATTTTCAAAAAGGCCATTTTTCATCTCTAGAAGATGTCTTTGACCCCTGTCTGTTCAAAATATGCTTTTGCAGATCATTTCGTGAAATGTGAAAAATGCCCCTTTTTGAGAAAAATGGCAAGGGGTTAGCCCATCATTTTGGCCAAAATTTATGAATTTTCAAAAAGGCCTTTTTTCATCTCTAGAAGATGTCTTTGACCCATGTCTGTGCAAAATATGTTTTTAAAGTTCATTTTGTGCAACGTGAAAAATGCCCCTTTTTGAGAAAAATGGCAAGGGGTTAGCCCATCATTTTGGCCAAAATTTATGAATTTTCAAAAAGGCCTTTTTTCATCTCTGGAAGATGTCTTTGACCCCTATCTGTTTAATATATGTTTTTGCAGATCATTTTGTGAAATGTGAAAATTGCCCCTTTTTGAGAAAAATGGCAAGGGGTTAGCCCATCATTTTGGCCAAAATTCATTAATTTTCAAAAAGGCCTTTTTTCATCTCTAGAAGATGTCTTTGACCCCTGTCTGTTTAAAATATGTTTTTGCAGATCATTTCGTGAAATGTGAAAAATGCCCCTTTTTGAGAAAAATGGCAAGGGGTTAGCCCATCATTTTGGCCAAAATTCATTAATTTTCAAAAAGGCCTTTTTTCATCTCTAAAAGATGTCTTTGACCCCTGTCTGTTCAAAATATGTTTCTGCAGATCATTTTGTGAAATGTGAAAAATGCCCCTTTTTGAGAAAATTTTTGGCCAAAATTTTATGACTTTTCAAAAAGGCCTTTTTTTCATCTCTAGAAGATGTCTTTGACCCATGTCTATGCAAAATATGTTTTTAAAGATCATTTCGTGATATGTAACAAATGCCCCTTTTTTGAAAAAAAAGGCAAGGGGTTAGCCCATCATTTTGGCCAAAATTCATGAATTTTCAAAAAGGCCTTTTTTCATCTCTAGAAGATGTCTTTAACCCATGTCTATACAAAATATGTTTTTAAAGATCATTTCGTGAAATGTGAAAAATGCCCCTTTTTGAGAAAAATGGCAAGGGGTTAGCCCATCATTTTGGCCAAAATTCATGAATTTTCAAAAAGGCCTTTTTTCATCTCTAGAAGATGTCTTTGACCCATGTCTATGCAAAATATGTTTTTAAAGATCATTTCGTGATATGTAACAAATGCCCCTTTTTTGAGAAAAAGGGCAAGGGGTTAGTCCATCATTTTGGCCAAAATTCATTAATTTTCAACAAGGCCTTTTTTCATCTCTAGAAGATGTCTTTGACCCCTGTCTGTTCAAAATATGTTTTTGCAGATCATTTTGTGAAATGTGAAAAATGCCCCTTTTTGAGAAAAATGGCAAGGGGTTAGCCCATCATTTTGGCCAAAATTTAAGAATTTTCAAAAAGGCCTTTTTTCATCTCTAGAAGAAGTCTTTGACCCATGTCTGTGAAAATATGTTTTTGCAGATCATTTCGTAAAATGTGAAAAATGCCGCTTTTTGAGAAAAATGGCAAGGGGTTAGCCCATCATTTTGGCCAAAATTCATCAATTTTCAAAAAGGCCTTTTTTCATCTCTAGAAGATGTCTTTGACCCCTGTCTGTTCAAAATATGTTTCTGCAGATCATTTTGTGAAATGTGAAAAATGCCCCTTTTTGAGAAAAATGGCAAGGGGTTAGCCCATCATTTTGGCCAAAATTTAAGAATTTTCAAAAAGGCCTTTTTTCATCTCTAGAAGATGTCTTTGACCCCTGTCTGTTCAAAATATGTTTCTGCAGATCATTTTGTGAAATGTGAAAAATGACCCTTTTTGAGAAAAAATTTGGCCAAAATTTATGACTTTTCAAAAAGGCCTTTTTTCATCTCTAGAAGATGTCTTTGACCCATGTCTGTGCAAAATATGTTTTTAAAGTTCATTTTGTGCAATGTGAAAAATGCCCCTTTTTGAGAAAAATGGCAAGGGGTTAGCCCATCATTTTGGCCAAAATTTATGAATTTTCAAAAAGGCCTTTTTTCATCTCTGGAAGATGTCTTTGACCCCTATCTGTTCAATATATGTTTTTGCAGATCATTTTGTGAAATGTGAAAATTGCCCCTTTTTGAGAAAAATGGCCAAAATTCATTAATTTTCAAAAAGGCCTTTTTTTCATCTCTAGAAGATGTTTTGACCCCTGTCTGTTCAAAATATATTTTTGCAGATCATTTTGTGAAATGTGAAAAATGACCCTTTTTGAGAAAAATTTGGCCAAAATTTATGACTTTTCAAAAAGGCCTTTTTTCATCTCTAGAAGATGTCTTTGACCCATGTCTATGCAAAATATGTTTTTAAAGATCATTTCGTGATATGTAACAAATGCCCCTTTTTGAAAAAAAAGGCAAGGGGTTAGCCCATCATTTTGGCCAAAATTTATTAATTTTCAAAAAGGCCCTTTTTCATCTCTAGAAGATGTCTTTGACCCCTGTCTGTTCAAAATATGCTTTTGCAGATCATTTCGTGAAATGTGAAAAATGCCCCTTTTTGAGAAAAATGGCAAGGGTTTAGGCAATCATTTTGGCCAAAAATCATGAATTTCCAAAAGGCCTTTTTTCATCTCTAGAAGATGTCTTTGACCCATGTCTGTGCAAAATATGTTTTTGCAGATCATTTCGTGAAATGTGAAAAATGCCCCTTTTTGAGAAAAATGGCAAGGGGTTAGCCCATCATTTTGGCCAAAATTTATTAATTTTCAAAAAGGCCTTTTTTAATCTCTAGAAGATGTCTTTGACTAATGTCTATGCAAAATATGTTTTTAAAGATCATTTCGTGATATGTAACAAATGCCCCTTTTTTGAGAAAAAGGGCAAGGGGTTAGTCCATCATTTTGGCCAAAATTCATTAATTTTCAAAAAGGCCTTTTTTCATCTCTAGAAGATGTCTTTGACCCCTGTCTGTTCAAAATATGTTTTTGCAGATCATTTTGTGAAATGTGAAAAATGCCCCTTTTTGAGAAAAATGGCAAGGGTTTAGCCCATCATTTTGGCCAAAATTCATGAATTTTCAAAAAGGCCTTTTTTCATCTCTAGAAGATATCTTTGACCCATGTCTGTGTAAAATATGTTTTTAAAGTTCATTTTGTGCAATGTGAAAAATGCCCCTTTTTGAGAAAAATGGCAAGGGGTTAGCCCATCATTTTGGCCAAAATTTATGAATTTTCAAAAAGGCCTTTTTTCATCTCTAGAAGATGTCTTTGACCCATGTCTGTGAAAATATGTTTTTGCAGATCATTTCGTGAAATGTGAAAAATGCCCCTTTTTGAGAAAAATGGCAAGGGGTTAGCCCATCATTTTGGCCAAAATTTATTAATTTTCAAAAAGGCCTTTTTTCATCTCTAGAAGATGTCTTTGACCCATGTCTATACAAAATATGTTTTTAAAGATCATTTCGTGAAATGTGAAAAATGCCCCTTTTTGAGAAAAATGGCAAGGGGTTAGCCCATCATTTTGGCCAAAATTTATGAATTTTCAAAAAGGCCATTTTTCATCTCTAGAAGATGTCTTTGACCCCTGTCTGTTCAAAATATGCTTTTGCAGATCATTTCGTGAAATGTGAAAAATGCCCCTTTTTGAGAAAAATGGCAAGGGGTTAGCCCATCATTTTGGCCAAAATTTATGAATTTTCAAAAAGGCCTTTTTTCATCTCTAGAAGATGTCTTTGACCCATGTCTGTGCAAAATATGTTTTTAAAGTTCATTTTGTGCAATGTGAAAAATGCCCCTTTTTGAGAAAAATGGCAAGGGGTTAGCCCATCATTTTGGCCAAAATTTATGAATTTTCAAAAAGGCCTTTTTTCATCTCTAGAAGATGTCTTTGACCCCTATCTGTTTAAATATGTTTTTGCAGATCATTTTGTGAAATGTGAAAATTGCCCCTTTTTGAGAAAAATGGCAAGGGGTTAGCCCATCATTTTGGCCAAAATTTATGAATTTTCAAAAAGGCCTTTTTTCATCTCTAGAAGATGTCTTTGACCCATGTCTGTGCAAAATATGTTTTTAAAGTTCATTTTGTGCAATGTGAAAAATGCCCCTTTTTGAGAAAAATGGCAAGGGGTTAGCCCATCATTTTGGCCAAAATTTATGAATTTTCAAAAAGGCCTTTTTTCATCTCTAGAAGATGTCTTTGACCCCTATCTGTTTAATATATGTTTTTGCAGATCATTTTGTGAAATGTGAAAATGCCCCTTTTTGAGAAAAATGGCAAGGGGTTAGCCCATCATTTTGGCCAAAATTCATTAATTTTCAAAAAGGCCTTTTTTCATCTCTAGAAGATGTCTTTGACCCCTGTCTGTTTAAAATATGTTTTTGCAGATCATTTCGTGAAATGTGAAAAATGCCCCTTTTTGAGAAAAATGGCAAGGGGTTAGCCCATCATTTTGGCCAAAATTCATGAATTTTCAAAAAGGCCTTTTTTCATCTCTAGAAGATGTCTTTGACCCCTGTCTGTTAAAATATGTTTTTGCAGATCATTTCGTGAAATATGAAAAATGCCCCTTTTTGAGAAAAATGGCAAGGGGTTAGCCCATCATTTTGGCCAAAATTTATTAATTTTCAAAAAGGCCTTTTTTTCATCTCTAGAAGATGTCTTTGACCCATGTCTATGCAAAATATGTTTTTAAAGATCATTTCGTGATATGTAACAAATGCCCCTTTTTTGAAAAAAAAAACGGCAAGGGGTTAGCCCATCATTTTGGCCAAAATTTATTAATTTTCAAAAAGGCCCTTTTTCATCTCTAGAAGATGTCTTTGACCCATGTCTATGCAAAATATGTTTTTAAAGATCATTTCGTGATATGTAACAAATGCCCCTTTTTTGAAAAAAAAGGCAAGGGGTTAGCCCATCATTTTGGCCAAAATTTATGAATTTTCAAAAAGGCCTTTTTTCATCTCTAGAAGATGTCTTTGACCCCTGTCTGTTCAAAATATGTTTTTGCAGATCATTTCGTGAAATGTGAAAAATGCCCCTTTTTGAGAAAAATGGCAAGGGGTTAGCCCATCATTTTGGCCAAAATTTATGAATTTTCAAAAAGGCCTTTTTTCATCTCTAGAAGATGTCTTTGACCCCTGTCTGTTCAAAATATGTTTTTGCAGATCATTTCGTGAAATGTGAAAAATGCCCCTTTTTGAGAAAAATGGCAAGGGTTTAGCCCATCATTTTGGCCAAAATTCATGAATTTTCAAAAAGGCCTTTTTTCATCTCTAGAAGATGTCTTTGACCCCTGTCTGTTCAAAATATGTTTTTGCAGATCATTTTGTGAAATGTGAAAATTGCCCCTTTTTGAGAAAAATGGCAAGGGGTTAGCCCATCATTTTGGCCAAAATTTATGAATTTTCAAAAAGGCCTTTTTTCATCTCTAGAAGATGTCTTTGACCCCTGTCTGTTTAAAATATGTTTTTGCAGATCATTTCGTGAAATATGAAAAATGCCCCTTTTTGAGAAAAATGGCAAGGGGTTAGCCCATCATTTTGGCCAAAATTTATGAATTTTCAAAAAGGCCTTTTTTCATCTCTAGAAGATGTCTTTGACCCCTGTCTGTTCAAAATATGTTTCTGCAGATCATTTTGTGAAATGTGAAAAATGCCCCTTTTGGAGAAAAAATTTGGCCAAAATTTATGACTTTTCAAAAAGGCCTTTTTTCATCTCTAGAAGATGTCTTTGACCCCTGTCTATGCAAAATATGTTTTTAAAGATCATTTCGTGAAATGTGAAAATTGCCCCTTTTTGAGAAAAAAGGCAAGAGGTTAGCCCATCATTTTGGCCAAAATTCATTAATTTTCAAAAAGGCCTTTTTTCATCTCTAGAAGATGTTTTGACCCCTGTCTGTTTAAAATATGTTTTTGCAGATCATTTCGTGAAATATGAAAAATGCCCCTTTTTGAGAAAAATGGCAAGGGTTAGCCCATCATTTTGGCCAAAATTCATGAATTTTCAAAAAGGCCTTTTTTCATCTCTAGAAGATGTCTTTGACCCCTGTCTGTTTAAAATATGTTTTTGCAGATCATTTCGTGAAATATGAAAAATGCCCCTTTTTGAGAAAAATGGCAAGGGGTTAGCCCATCATTTTGGCCAAAATTTATTAATTTTCAAAAAGGCCTTTTTTCATCTCTAGAAGATGTCTTTGACCCATGTCTATGCAAAATATGTTTTTAAAGATCATTTCGTGATATGTAACAAATGCCCCTTTTTTGAAAAAAAAGGCAAGGGGTTAGCCCATCATTTTGGCCAAAATTCATCAATTTTCAAAAGGGCCTTTTTTCATCTCTAGAAGATGTCTTTGACCCCTGTCTGTTCAAAATATGTTTTGCAGATCATTTTGTGAAATGTGAAAAATGACCCTTTTTGAGAAAAAATTTGGCCAAAATTTATGATTTTCAAAAAGGCCTTTTTTCATCTCTAGAAGATGTCTTTGACCCATGTCTGTGCAAAATATGTTTTTAAAGTTCATTTTGTGCAATGTGAAAAATGCCCCTTTTTGAGAAAAATGGCAAGGGGTTAGCCCATCATTTTGGCCAAAATTTATGAATTTTCAAAAAGGCCTTTTTTCATCTCTAGAAGATGTCTTTGACCCCTATCTGTTCAAAATATGTTTTTGCAGATCATTTTGTGAAATGTGAAAATTGCCCCTTTTTGAGAAAAATGGCCAAAATTCATTAATTTTCAAAAAGGCCTTTTTTCATCTCTAGAAGATGTTTTGACCCCTGTCTGTTCAAAATATGTTTTTGCAGATCATTTTGTGAAATGTGAAAATTGCCCCTTTTTGAGAAAAATGGCAAGGGGTTAGCCCATCATTTTGGCCAAAATTTATGAATTTTCAAAAAGGCCTTTTTTCATCTCTAGAAGATGTCTTTGACCCCTGTCTGTTCAAAATATGTTTCTGCAGATCATTTTGTGAAATGTGAAAAATGCCCCTTTTGGAGAAAAAATTTGGCCAAAATTTATGACTTTTCAAAAAGGCCTTTTTTCATCTCTAGAAGATGTCTTTGACCCCTGTCTATGCAAAATATGTTTTTAAAGATCATTTCGTGAAATGTGAAAAATGCCCCTTTTTGAGAAAAAAGGCAAGGGGTTAGCCCATCATTTTGGCCAAAATTCATTAATTTTCAAAAAGGCCTTTTTTCATCTCTAGAAGATGTTTTGACCCCTGTCTGTTTAAAATATGTTTTTGCAGATCATTTCGTGAAATATGAAAAATGCCCCTTTTTGAGAAAAATGGCAAGGGTTAGCCCATCATTTTGGCCAAAATTCATGAATTTTCAAAAAGGCCTTTTTTCATCTCTAGAAGATGTCTTTGACCCCTGTCTGTTTAAAATATGTTTTTGCAGATCATTTCGTGAAATATGAAAAATGCCCCTTTTTGAGAAAAATGGCAAGGGGTTAGCCCATCATTTTGGCCAAAATTTATTAATTTTCAAAAAGGCCTTTTTTCATCTCTAGAAGATGTCTTTGACCCATGTCTATGCAAAATATGTTTTTAAAGATCATTTCGTGATATGTAAAAATGCCCCTTTTTTGAAAAAAAAACGGCAAGGGGTTAGCCCATCATTTTGGCCAAAATTCATCAATTTTCAAAAGGCCTTTTTTCATCTCTAGAAGATGTCTTTGACCCCTGTCTGTTCAAAATATGTTTCTGCAGATCATTTTGTGAAATGTGAAAAATGACCCTTTTTGAGAAAAAATTTGGCCAAAATTTATGATTTTCAAAAAGGCCTTTTTTCATCTCTAGAAGATGTCTTTGACCCATGTCTGTGCAAAATATGTTTTTAAAGTTCATTTTGTGCAACGTGAAAAATGCCCCTTTTTGAGAAAAATGGCAAGGGGTTAGCCCATCATTTTGGCCAAAATTTATGAATTTTCAAAAAGGCCTTTTTTCATCTCTGGAAGATGTCTTTGACCCCTATCTGTTCAATATATGTTTTTGCAGATCATTTTGTGAAATGTGAAAATTGCCCCTTTTTGAGAAAAATGGCCAAAATTCATTAATTTTCAAAAAGGCCTTTTTTCATCTCTAGAAGATGTTTTGACCCCTGTCTGTTCAAAATATATTTTTGCAGATCATTTTGTGAAATGTGAAAATTGCTCCTTTTTGAGAAAAATGGCAAGGGGTTAGCCCATCATTTTGGCCAAAATTCATTAATTTTCAAAAAGGCCTTTTTTCATCTCTAGAAGATGTCTTTGACCCCTGTCTGTTCAAAATATGTTTTTGCAGATCATTTTGTGAAATGTGAAAAATGACCCTTTTTGAGAAAAAATTTGGCCAAAATTTATGACTTTTCAAAAAGGCCTTTTTTCATCTCTAGAAGATGTCTTTGACCCATGTCTATGCAAAATATGTTTTTAAAGATCATTTCGTGATATGTAACAAATGCCCCTTTTTGAAAAAAAAGGCAAGGGGTTAGCCCATCATTTTGGCCAAAATTTATTAATTTTCAAAAAGGCCTTTTTTCATCTCTAGAAGATGTCTTTGACCCCTGTCTGTTCAAAATATGCTTTTGCAGATCATTTCGTGAAATGTGAAAAATGCCCCTTTTTGAGAAAAATGGCAAGGGTTTAGGCCATCATTTTGGCCAAAAATCATGAATTTCCAAAAGGCCTTTTTTCATCTCTAGAAGATGTCTTTGACCCATGTCTGTGCAAAATATGTTTTTAAAGTTCATTTTGTGCAATGTGAAAAATGCCCCTTTTTGAGAAAAATGGCAAGGGGTTAGCCCATCATTTTGGCCAAAATTTATTAATTTTCAAAAAGGCCTTTTTTCATCTCTAGAAGATGTCTTTGACCATGTCTATGCAAAATATGTTTTTAAAGATCATTTCGTGATATGTAACAAATGCCCCTTTTTTGAAAAAAAAGGCAAGGGGTTAGCCCATCATTTTGGCCAAAATTTATTAATTTTCAAAAAGGCCTTTTTTCATCTCTAGAAGATGTCTTTGACCCATGTCTATACAAAATATGTTTTTAAAGATCATTTCGTGAAATGTGAAAAATGCCCCTTTTTGAGAAAAATGGCAAGGGGTTAGCCCATCATTTTGGCCAAAATTTATGAATTTTCAAAAAGGCCTTTTTTCATCTCTAGAAGATGTCTTTGACCCCTGTCTGTTCAAAATATGCTTTTGCAGATCATTTCGTGAAATGTGAAAAATGCCCCTTTTTGAGAAAAATGGCAAGGGTTTAGCCCATCATTTTGGCCAAAATTCATGAATTTTCAAAAAGGCCTTTTTTCATCTCTAGAAGATGTCTTTGACCCATGTCTGTGTAAAATATGTTTTTAAAGATCATTTTGTGCAATGTGAAAAATGCCCCTTTTTGAGAAAAATGGCAAGGGGTTAGCCCATCATTTTGGCCAAAATTTATGAATTTTCAAAAAGGCCTTTTTTCATCTCTAGAAGAGTCTTTGACCCATGTCTGTGAAAATATGTTTTTGCAGATCATTTCGTGAAATGTGAAAAATGCCCCTTTTTGAGAAAAATGGCAAGGGGTTAGCCCATCATTTTGGCCAAAATTTATGAATTTTCAAAAAGGCCTTTTTTCATCTCTAGAAGATGTCTTTGACCCATGTCTATACAAAATATGTTTTTAAAGATCATTTCGTGAAATGTGAAAAATGCCCCTTTTTGAGAAAAATGGCAAGGGGTTAGCCCATCATTTTGGCCAAAATTTATGAATTTTCAAAAAGGCCATTTTTCATCTCTAGAAGATGTCTTTGACCCCTGTCTGTTCAAAATATGCTTTTGCAGATCATTTCGTGAAATGTGAAAAATGCCCCTTTTTGAGAAAAATGGCAAGGGTTTAGCCCATCATTTTGGCCAAAATTCATGAATTTCCAAAAGGCCTTTTTTCATCTCTAGAAGATGTCTTTGACCCATGTCTGTGCAAAATATGTTTTTAAAGTTCATTTTGTGCAATGTGAAAAATGCCCCTTTTTGAGAAAAATGGCAAGGGGTTAGCCCATCATTTTGGCCAAAATTTAAGAATTTTCAAAAAGGCCTTTTTTCATCTCTAGAAGAAGTCTTTGACCCATGTCTGTGAAAATATGTTTTTGCAGATCATTTCGTAAAATGTGAAAAATGCCCCTTTTTGAGAAAAATGGCAAGGGGTTAGCCCATCATTTTGGCCAAAATTCATCAATTTTCAAAAAGGCCTTTTTTCATCTCTAGAAGATGTCTTTGACCCCTGTCTGTTCAAAATATGTTTCTGCAGATCATTTTGTGAAATGTGAAAAATGACCCTTTTTGAGAAAAAATTTGGCCAAAATTTATGACTTTTCAAAAAGGCCTTTTTTCATCTCTAGAAGATGTCTTTGACCCATGTCTGTGCAAAATATGTTTTTAAAGTTCATTTTGTGCAATGTGAAAAATGCCCCTTTTTGAGAAAAATGGCAAGGGGTTAGCCCATCATTTTGGCCAAAATTTATGAATTTTCAAAAAGGCCTTTTTTCATCTCTAGAAGATGTCTTTGACCCCTATCTGTTCAAAATATGTTTTTGCAGATCATTTTGTGAAATGTGAAAATTGCCCCTTTTTGAGAAAAATGGCCAAAATTCATTAATTTTCAAAAAGGCCTTTTTTTCATCTCTAGAAGATGTTTTGACCCCTGTCTGTTCAAAATATATTTTTGCAGATCATTTTGTGAAATGTGAAAATTGCCCCTTTTTGAGAAAAATGGCAAGGGGTTAGCCCATCATTTTGGCCAAAATTCATTAATTTTCAAAAGGGCCTTTTTTCATCTCTAGAAGATGTCTTTGACCCCTGTCTGTTCAAAATATGTTTCTGCAGATCATTTTGTGAAATGTGAAAAATGACCCTTTTTGAGAAAAAATTTGGCCAAAATTTATGATTTTCAAAAAGGCCTTTTTTCATCTCTAGAAGATGTCTTTGACCCATGTCTATGCAAAATATGTTTTTAAAGATCATTTCGTGATATGTAACAAATGCCCCTTTTTGAAAAAAAAGGCAAGGGGTTAGCCCATCATTTTGGCCAAAATTTATTAATTTTCAAAAAGGCCTTTTTTCATCTCTAGAAGATGTCTTTGACCCCTGTCTGTTCAAAATATGCTTTTGCAGATCATTTCGTGAAATGTGAAAAATGCCCCTTTTTGAGAAAAATGGCAAGGGTTTAGGCCATCATTTTGGCCAAAAATCATGAATTTCAAAAGGCCTTTTTTCATCTCTAGAAGATGTCTTTGACCCATGTCTGTGCAAAATATGTTTTTAAAGTTCATTTTGTGCAATGTGAAAAATGCCCCTTTTTGAGAAAAATGGCAAGGGGTTAGCCCATCATTTTGGCCAAAATTTATGAATTTTCAAAAAGGCCTTTTTTCATCTCTAGAAGATGTCTTTGACCCCTGTCTGTTCAAAATATGTTTTTGCAGATCATTTCGTGAAATGTGAAAAATGCCCCTTTTTGAGAAAAATGGCAAGGGGTTAGCCCATCATTTTGGCCAAAATTTATTAATTTTCAAAAAGGCCTTTTTTCATCTCTAGAAGATGTCTTTGACCCATGTCTATGCAAAATATGTTTTTAAAGATCATTTCGTGATATGTAACAAATGCCCCTTTTTTGAAAAAAAAGGCAAGGGGTTAGCCCATCATTTTGGCCAAAATTTATTAATTTTCAAAAAGGCCTTTTTTCATCTCTAGAAGATGTCTTTGACCCATGTCTATACAAAATATGTTTTTAAAGATCATTTCGTGAAATGTGAAAAATGCCCCTTTTTGAGAAAAATGGCAAGGGGTTAGCCCATCATTTTGGCCAAAATTTATGAATTTTCAAAAAGGCCATTTTTCATCTCTAGAAGATGTCTTTGACCCCTGTCTGTTCAAAATATGCTTTTGCAGATCATTTCGTGAAATGTGAAAAATGCCCCTTTTTGAGAAAAATGGCAAGGGTTTAGCCCATCATTTTGGCCAAAATTCATGAATTTTCAAAAAGGCCTTTTTTCATCTCTAGAAGATGTCTTTGACCCATGTCTGTGTAAAATATGTTTTTAAAGATCATTTTGTGCAATGTGAAAAATGCCCCTTTTTGAGAAAAATGGCAAGGGGTTAGCCCATCATTTTGGCCAAAATTTATGAATTTTCAAAAAGGCCTTTTTTCATCTCTAGAAGATGTCTTTGACCCATGTCTGTGAAAATATGTTTTTGCAGATCATTTCGTGAAATGTGAAAAATGCCCCTTTTTGAGAAAAATGGCAAGGGGTTAGCCCATCATTTTGGCCAAAATTTATGAATTTTCAAAAAGGCCTTTTTTCATCTCTAGAAGATGTCTTTGACCCATGTCTATACAAAATATGTTTTTAAAGATCATTTCGTGAAATGTGAAAAATGCCCCTTTTTGAGAAAAATGGCAAGGGGTTAGCCCATCATTTTGGCCAAAATTTATGAATTTTCAAAAAGGCCATTTTTCATCTCTAGAAGATGTCTTTGACCCCTGTCTGTTCAAAATATGCTTTTGCAGATCATTTCGTGAAATGTGAAAAATGCCCCTTTTTGAGAAAAATGGCAAGGGGTTAGCCCATCATTTTGGCCAAAATTTATGAATTTTCAAAAAGGCCTTTTTTCATCTCTAGAAGATGTCTTTGACCCATGTCTGTGCAAAATATGTTTTTAAAGTTCATTTTGTGCAATGTGAAAAATGCCCCTTTTTGAGAAAAATGGCAAGGGGTTAGCCCATCATTTTGGCCAAAATTCATTAATTTTCAAAAAGGCCTTTTTTCATCTCTAGAAGATGTCTTTGACCCCTGTCTGTTTAAAATATGTTTTTGCAGATCATTTCGTGAAATGTGAAAAATGCCCCTTTTTGAGAAAAATGGCAAGGGGTTAGCCCATCATTTTGGCCAAAATTCATTAATTTTCAAAAAGGCCTTTTTTCATCTCTAGAAGATGTCTTTGACCCCTGTCTGTTCAAAATATGTTTCTGCAGATCATTTTGTGAAATGTGAAAAAATGCCCCTTTTTGAGAAAATTTTTGGCCAAAATTTTATGACTTTTCAAAAAGGCCTTTTTTCATCTCTAGAAGATGTCTTTGACCCATGTCTATGCAAAATATGTTTTTAAAGATCATTTCGTGATATGTAACAAATGCCCCTTTTTTAAAAAAAAGGCAAGGGGTTAGCTCATCATTTTGGCCAAAATTCATGAATTTTCAAAAAGGCCTTTTTTCATCTCTAGAAGATGTCTTTGACCCATGTCTATACAAAATATGTTTTAAAGATCATTTCGTGAAATGTGAAAAATGCCCCTTTTTGAGAAAAATGGCAAGGGGTTAGCCCATCATTTTGGCCAAAATTCATGAATTTTCAAAAAGGCCTTTTTTCATCTCTAGAAGATGTCTTTGACCCATGTCTATGCAAAATATGTTTTTAAAGATCATTTCGTGATATGTAACAAATGCCCCTTTTTTGAGAAAAAGGGCAAGGGGTTAGTCCATCATTTTGGCCAAAATTCATTAATTTTCAAAAAGGCCTTTTTTTCATCTCTAGAAGATGTCTTTGACCCCTGTCTGTTCAAAATATGTTTTTGCAGATCATTTTGTGAAATGTGAAAAATGCCCCTTTTTGAGAAAAATGGCAAGGGGTTAGCCCATCATTTTGGCCAAAATTTAAGAATTTTCAAAAAGGCCTTTTTTCATCTCTAGAAGAAGTCTTTGACCCATGTCTGTGAAAATATGTTTTTGCAGATCATTTCGTAAAATGTGAAAAATGCCGCTTTTTGAGAAAAATGGCAAGGGGTTAGCCCATCATTTTGGCCAAAATTCATCAATTTTCAAAAAGGCCTTTTTTCATCTCTAGAAGATGTCTTTGACCCCTGTCTGTTCAAAATATGTTTCTGCAGATCATTTTGTGAAATGTGAAAAATGACCCTTTTTGAGAAAAAATTTGGCCAAAATTTATGACTTTTCAAAAAGGCCTTTTTTCATCTCTAGAAGATGTCTTTGACCCATGTCTGTGCAAAATATGTTTTTAAAGTTCATTTTGTGCAACGTGAAAAATGCCCCTTTTTGAGAAAAATGGCAAGGGGTTAGCCCATCATTTTGGCCAAAATTTATGAATTTTTAAAAAAGGCCTTTTTTCATCTCTGGAAGATGTCTTTGACCCCTATCTGTTCAATATATGTTTTTGCAGATCATTTTGTGAAATGTGAAAATTGCCCCTTTTTGAGAAAAATGGCCAAAATTCATTAATTTTCAAAAAGGCCTTTTTTTCATCTATAGAAGATGTTTTGACCCCTGTCTGTTCAAAATATATTTTTGCAGATCATTTTGTGAAATGTGAAAATTGCTCCTTTTTGAGAAAAATGGCAAGGGGTTAGCCCATCATTTTGGCCAAAATTCATTAATTTTCAAAAAGGCCTTTTTTCATCTCTAGAAGATGTCTTTGACCCCTGTCTGTTCAAAATATGTTTCTGCAGATCATTTTGTGAAATGTGAAAAATGACCCTTTTTGAGAAAAAATTTGGCCAAAATTTATGACTTTTCAAAAAGGCCTTTTTTTCATCTCTAGAAGATGTCTTTGACCCATGTCTATGCAAAATATGTTTTTAAAGATCATTTCGTGAAATGTGAAAAATGCCCCTTTTTGAGAAAAATGGCAAGGGTTTAGGCAATCATTTTGGCCAAAAATCATGAATTTTCAAAAAGGCCTTTTTTCATCTCTAGAAGATGTCTTTGACCCACGTCTATGCAAAATATGTTTTCAAAGATCATTTCGTGAAATGTGAAAAATGCCCTTTTTTGAGAAAAAATTTGGCCAAAATTCATGACTTTTCAAAAAGGCCTTTTTTCATCTCTAGAAGATGTCTTTGACCCATGTCTATGCAAAATATGTTTTTAAAGATCATTTCGTGATATGTAACAAATGCCCCTTTTTTGAGAAAAAAGGCAAGGGGTTAGCCCATCATTTTGGCCAAAATTCATTAATTTTCAAAAAGGCCTTTTTTCATCTCTAGAAGATGTTTTGACCCCTGTCTGTTCAAAATATGTTTTTGCAGATCATTTCGTGAAATATGAAAAATGCCCCTTTTTGAGAAAAATGGCAAGGGGTTAGCCCATCATTTTGGCCAAAATTTATTAATTTTCAAAAAGGCCCTTTTTCATCTCTAGAAGATGTCTTTGACCCATGTCTATGCAAAATATGTTTTTAAAGATCATTTCGTGATATGTAACAAATGCCCCTTTTTTGAGAAAAAAGGCAAGGGGTTAGCCCATCATTTTGGCCAAAATTTATTAATTTTCAAAAAGGCCCTTTTTCATCTCTAGAAGATGTCTTTGACCCATGTCTATACAAAATATGTTTTTAAAGATCATTTCGTGAAATGTGAAAAATGCCCCTTTTTGAGAAAAATGGCAAGGGGTTAGCCCATCATTTTGGCCAAAATTCATTAATTTTCAAAAAGGCCTTTTTTCATCTCTAGAAGATGTTTTGACCCCTGTCTGTTCAAAATATGTTTTTGCAGATCATTTCGTGAAATATGAAAAATGCCCCTTTTTGAGAAAAATGGCAAGGGGTTAGCCCATCATTTTGGCCAAAATTTATTAATTTTCAAAAAGGCCTTTTTTCATCTCTAGAAGATGTCTTTGACCCATGTCTATACAAAATATGTTTTTAAAGATCATTTCGTGAAATGTGAAAAATGCCCCTTTTTGAGAAAAATGGCAAGGGGTTAGCCCATCATTTTGGCCAAAATTCATGAATTTTCAAAAAGGCCTTTTTTCATCTCTAGAAGATGTCTTTGACCCACGTCTATGCAAAATATGTTTTCAAAGATCATTTCGTGAAATGTGAAAAATGCCCTTTTTTGAGAAAAAATTTGGCCAAAATTCATGACTTTTCAAAAAGGCCTTTTTTCATCTCTAGAAGATGTCTTTGACCCATGTCTATGCAAAATATGTTTTTAAAGATCATTTCGTGATATGTAACAAATGCCCCTTTTTTGAGAAAAAAGGCAAGGGGTTAGCCCATCATTTTGGCCAAAATTCATTAATTTTCAAAAAGGCCTTTTTTCATCTCTAGAAGATGTTTTGACCCCTGTCTGTTCAAAATATGTTTTTGCAGATCATTTCGTGAAATATGAAAAATGCCCCTTTTTGAGACAAATGGCAAGGGGTTAGCCCATCATTTTGGCCAAAATTTATTAATTTTCAAAAAGGCCCTTTTTCATCTCTAGAAGATGTCTTTGACCCATGTCTATGCAAAATATGTTTTTAAAGATCATTTCGTGATATGTAACAAATGCCCCTTTTTTGAGAAAAAAGGCAAGGGGTTAGCCCATCATTTTGGCCAAAATTCATTAATTTTCAAAAAGGCCTTTTTTCATCTCTAGAAGATGTTTTGACCCCTGTCTGTTCAAAATATGTTTTTGCAGATCATTTCGTGAAATATGAAAAATGCCCCTTTTTGAGACAAATGGCAAGGGGTTAGCCCATCGTTTTGGCCAAAATTTATGAATTTTCAAAAAGGCCCTTTTTCATCTCTAGAAGATGTCTTTGACCCATGTCTGTTCAAAATATGCTTTTGCAGATCATTTCGTGATATGTAACAAATGCCCCTTTTTGAAAAAAAAAGGCAAGGGGTTAGCCCATCATTTTGGCCAAAATTCATTAATTTTCAAAAAGGCCTTTTTTCATCTCTAGAAGATGTTTTGACCCCTGTCTGTTCAAAATATGTTTTTGCAGATCATTTCGTGAAATATGAAAAATGCCCCTTTTTGAGACAAATGGCAAGGGGTTAGCCCATCATTTTGGCCAAAATTTATTAATTTTCAAAAAGGCCCTTTTTCATCTCTAGAAGATGTCTTTGACCCATGTCTATGCAAAATATGTTTTTAAAGATCATTTCGTGATATGTAACAAATGCCCCTTTTTTGAGAAAAAAGGCAAGGGGTTAGCCCATCATTTTGGCCAAAATTCATTAATTTTCAAAAAGGCCTTTTTTCATCTCTAGAAGATGTTTTGACCCCTGTCTGTTCAAAATATGTTTTTGCAGATCATTTCGTGAAATATGAAAAATGCCCCTTTTTGAGAAAAATGGCAAGGGGTTAGCCCATCGTTTTGGCCAAAATTTATGAATTTTCAAAAAGGCCCTTTTTCATCTCTAGAAGATGTCTTTGACCCATGTCTGTTCAAAATATGCTTTTGCAGATCATTTCGTGATATGTAACAAATGCCCCTTTTTTGAAAAAAAAACGGCAAGGGGTTAGCCCATCATTTTGGCCAAAATTCATTAATTTTCAAAAAGGCCTTTTTTCATCTCTAGAAGATGTTTTGACCCCTGTCTGTTCAAAATATGTTTTTGCAGATCATTTCGTGAAATATGAAAAATGCCCATTTTTGAGAAAATGGCAAGGGGTTAGCCCATCATTTTGGCCAAAATTTATTAATTTTCAAAAAGGCCTTTTTTCATCTCTAGAAGATGTCTTTGACCCATGTCTATGCAAAATATGTTTTTAAAGATCATTTCGTGATATGTAACAAATGCCCCTTTTTTGAAAAAAAAGGCAAGGGGTTAGCCCATCATTTTGGCCAAAATTTATGAATTTTCAAAAAGGCAATTTTTCATCTCTAGAAGATGTCTTTGACCCCTGTCTGTTCAAAATATGCTTTTGCAGATCATTTCGTGAAAAGTGAAAAATGCCCCTTTTTGAGAAAAATGGCAAGGGGTTAGCCCATCATTTTGGCCAAAATTTATTAAATTTCAAAAAGGCCTTTTTTCATCTCTAGAAGATGTCTTTGACCCATGTCTATGCAAAATATGTTTTTAAAGATCATTTCGTAATATGTAACAAATGCCCCTTTTTTGAAAAAAAAGGCAAGGGGTTAGCTCATCATTTTGGCCAAAATTCATTAATTTTCAAAAAGGCCTTTTTTCATCTCTAGAAGATGTCTTTAACCCATGTCTATACAAAATATGTTTTTAAAGATCATTTCGTGAAATGTGAAAAATGCCCCTTTTTGAGAAAAATGGCAAGGGGTTAGCCCATCATTTTGGCCAAAATTCATTAATTTTCAAAAAGGCCTTTTTTCATCTCTAGAAGATGTCTTTAACCCATGTCTATACAAAATATGTTTTTAAAGATCATTTCGTGAAATGTGAAAAATGCCCCTTTTTGAGAAAAATGGCAAGGGGGTTAGCCCATCATTTTGGCCAAAATTCATGAATTTTCAAAAAGGCCTTTTTTCATCTCTAGAAGATGTCTTTGACCCACGTCTATGCAAAATATGTTTTCAAAGATCATTTCGTGAAATGTGAAAAATGCCCTTTTTTGAGAAAAAATTTGGCCAAAATTCATGACTTTTCAAAAAGGCCTTTTTTCATCTCTAGAAGATGTCTTTGACCCATGTCTATGCAAAATATGTTTTTAAAGATCATTTCGTGATATGTAACAAATGCCCCTTTTTTGAGAAAAAAGGCAAGGGGTTAGCCCATCATTTTGGCCAAAATTCATTAATTTTCAAAAAGGCCTTTTTTCATCTCTAGAAGATGTTTTGACCCCTGTCTGTTCAAAATATGTTTTTGCAGATCATTTCGTGAAATATGAAAAATGCCCCTTTTTGAGACAAATGGCAAGGGGTTAGCCCATCATTTTGGCCAAAATTTATTAATTTTCAAAAAGGCCCTTTTTCATCTCTAGAAGATGTCTTTGACCCATGTCTATGCAAAATATGTTTTTAAAGATCATTTCGTGATATGTAACAAATGCCCCTTTTTTGAGAAAAAAGGCAAGGGGTTAGCCCATCATTTTGGCCAAAATTTATTAATTTTCAAAAAGGCCCTTTTTCATCTCTAGAAGATGTCTTTGACCCATGTCTATACAAAATATGTTTTTAAAGATCATTTCGTGAAATGTGAAAAATGCCCCTTTTTGAGAAAAATGGCAAGGGGTTAGCCCATCATTTTGGCCAAAATTTATAAATTTTCAAAAAGGCCATTTTTCATCTCTAGAAGATGTCTTTGACCCCTGTCTGTTCAAAATATGTTTTTAAAGATCATTTCGTGAAATGTGAAAAATGCCCCTTTTTGAGAAAAATGGCAAGGGGTTAGCCCATCATTTTGGCCAAAATTCATTAATTTTCAAAAAGGCCTTTTTTCATCTCTAGAAGATGTTTTGACCCCTGTCTGTTCAAAATATGTTTTTGCAGATCATTTCGTGAAATATGAAAAATGCCCCTTTTTGAGACAAATGGCAAGGGGTTAGCCCATCATTTTGGCCAAAATTTATTAATTTTCAAAAAGGCCTTTTTTCATCTCTAGAAGATGTCTTTAACCCATGTCTATACAAAATATGTTTTTAAAGATCATTTCGTGAAATGTGAAAAATGCCCCTTTTTGAGAAAAATGGCAAGGGGTTAGCCCATCATTTTGGCCAAAATTCATGAATTTTCAAAAAGGCCTTTTTTCATCTCTAGAAGATGTCTTTGACCCACGTCTATGCAAAATATGTTTTCAAAGATCATTTCGTGAAATGTGAAAAATGCCCTTTTTTGAGAAAAAATTTGGCCAAAATTCATGACTTTTCAAAAAGGCCTTTTTTCATCTCTAGAAGATGTCTTTGACCCATGTCTATGCAAAATATGTTTTTAAAGATCATTTCGTGATATGTAACAAATGCCCCTTTTTTGAGAAAAAAGGCAAGGGGTTAGCCCATCATTTTGGCCAAAATTCATTAATTTTCAAAAAGGCCTTTTTTCATCTCTAGAAGATGTTTTGACCCCTGTCTGTTCAAAATATGTTTTTGCAGATCATTTCGTGAAATATGAAAAATGCCCCTTTTTGAGACAAATGGCAAGGGGTTAGCCCATCATTTTGGCCAAAATTTATTAATTTTCAAAAAGGCCCTTTTTCATCTCTAGAAGATGTCTTTGACCCATGTCTATGCAAAATATGTTTTTAAAGATCATTTCGTGATATGTAACAAATGCCCCTTTTTTGAGAAAAAAGGCAAGGGGTTAGCCCATCATTTTGGCCAAAATTTATTAATTTTCAAAAAGGCCCTTTTTCATCTCTAGAAGATGTCTTTGACCCATGTCTATACAAAATATGTTTTTAAAGATCATTTCGTGAAATGTGAAAAATGCCCCTTTTTGAGAAAAATGGCAAGGGGTTAGCCCATCATTTTGGCCAAAATTTATAAATTTTCAAAAAGGCCATTTTTCATCTCTAGAAGATGTCTTTGACCCCTGTCTGTTCAAAATATGCTTTTGCAGATCATTTCGTGAAAAGTGAAAAATGCCCCTTTTTGAGAAAAATGGCAAGGGGTTAGCCCATCATTTTGGCCAAAATTTATTAAATTTCGAAAAGGCCTTTTTTCATCTCTAGAAGATGTCTTTGACCCATGTCTATACAAAATATGTTTTTAAAGATCATTTCGTGAAATGTGAAAAATGCCCCTTTTTGAGAAAAATGGCAAGGGCTTAGCCCATCATTTTGGCCAAAATTCATGAATTTTCAAAAAGGCCTTTTTTCATCTCTAGAAGATGTCTTTGACCCACGTCTATGCAAAATATGTTTTCAAAGATCATTTCGTGAAATGTGAAAAATGCCCCTTTTTGAGAAAAAATTTGGCCAAAATTCATGACTTTTCAAAAAGGCCTTTTTTCATCTCTAGAAGATGTCTTTGACCCATGTCTATGCAAAATATGTTTTTAAAGATCATTTCGTGATATGTAACAAATGCCCCTTTTTTGAGAAAAATGGCAAGGGGTTAGCCCATCATTTTGGCCAAAATTCATTAATTTTCAAAAAGGCCTTTTTTCATCTCTAGAAGATGTCTTTGACCCCTGTCTGTTTAAAATATGTTTTTGCAGATCATTTTGTGAAATGTGAAAAATGCCCCTTTTTGAGAAAAATGGCAAGGGGTTAGCCCATCATTTTGGCCAAAATTTATTAATTTTCAAAAAGGCCTTTTTTCATCTCTAGAAGATGTTTTGACCCCTGTCTGTTCAAAATATGTTTTTGCAGATCATTTCGTGAAATATGAAAAATGCCCATTTTTGAGACAAATGGCAAGGGGTTAGCCCATCATTTTGGCCAAAATTTATTAATTTTCAAAAAGGCCTTTTTTCATCTCTAGAAGATGTCTTTGACCCATGTCTATGCAAAATATGTTTTTAAAGATCATTTCGTGATATGTAACAAATGCCCCTTTTTTGAAAAAAAAGGCAAGGGGTTAGCCCATCATTTTGGCCAAAATTTATGAATTTTCAAAAAGGCCATTTTTCATCTCTAGAAGATCTCTTTGACCCCTGTCTGTTCAAAATATGCTTTTGCAGATCATTTCGTGAAAAGTGAAAAATGCCCCTTTTTGAGAAAAATGGCAAGGGGTTAGCCCATCATTTTGGCCAAAATTTATTAATTTCAAAAAGGCCTTTTTTCATCTCTAGAAGATGTCTTTGACCCATGTCTATGCAAAATATGTTTTTAAAGATCATTTCGTGATATGTAACAAATGCCCCTTTTTTGAAAAAAAAGGCAAGGGGTTAGCTCATCATTTTGGCCAAAATTCATTAATTTTCAAAAAGGCCTTTTTTCATCTCTAGAAGATGTCTTTAACCCATGTCTATACAAAATATGTTTTTAAAGATCATTTCGTGAAATGTGAAAAATGCCCCTTTTTGAGAAAAATGGCAAGGGGTTAGCCCATCATTTTGGCCAAAATTCATTAATTTTCAAAAAGGCCTTTTTTCATCTCTAGAAGATGTTTTGACCCCTGTCTGTTCAAAATATGTTTTTGCAGATCATTTCGTGAAATATGAAAAATGCCCCTTTTTGAGACAAATGGCAAGGGGTTAGCCCATCATTTTGGCCAAAATTTATTAATTTTCAAAAAGGCCTTTTTTCATCTCTAGAAGATGTCTTTAACCCATGTCTATACAAAATATGTTTTTAAAGATCATTTCGTGAAATGTGAAAAATGCCCCTTTTTGAGAAAAATGGCAAGGGGGTTAGCCCATCATTTTGGCCAAAATTCATGAATTTTCAAAAAGGCCTTTTTTCATCTCTAGAAGATGTCTTTGACCCACGTCTATGCAAAATATGTTTTCAAAGATCATTTCGTGAAATGTGAAAAATGCCCCTTTTTGAGAAAAAATTTGGCCAAAATTCATGACTTTTCAAAAAGGCCTTTTTTCATCTCTAGAAGATGTCTTTGACCCATGTCTATGCAAAATATGTTTTTAAAGATCATTTCGTGATATGTTACAAATGCCCCTTTTTTGAGAAAAAAGGCAAGGGGTTAGCCCATCATTTTGGCCAAAATTCATTAATTTTCAAAAAGGCCTTTTTTCATCTCTAGAAGATGTTTTGACCCCTGTCTGTTCAAAATATGTTTTTGCAGATCATTTCGTGAAATATGAAAAATGCCCCTTTTTGAGAAAAATGGCAAGGGGTTAGCCCATCATTTTGGCCAAAATTTATTAATTTTCAAAAAGGCCCTTTTTCATCTCTAGAAGATGTCTTTGACCCATGTCTATGCAAAATATGTTTTTAAAGATCATTTCGTGATATGTAACAAATGCCCCTTTTTTCAGAAAAAGGCAAGGGGTTAGCCCATCATTTTGGCCAAAATTTATTAATTTTCAAAAAGGCCCTTTTTCATCTCTAGAAGATGTCTTTGACCCATGTCTATACAAAATATGTTTTTAAAGATCATTTCGTGAAACGTGAAAAATGCCCCTTTTTGAGAAAAATGGCAAGGGGTTAGCCCATCATTTTGGCCAAAATTTATAAATTTTCAAAAAGGCCATTTTTCATCTCTAGAAGATGTCTTTGACCCCTGTCTGTTCAAAATATGCTTTTGCAGATCATTTCGTGAAAAGTGAAAAATGCCCCTTTTTGAGAAAAATGGCAAGGGGTTAGCCCATCATTTTGGCCAAAATTTATTAAATTTCAAAAAGGCCTTTTTTCATCTCTAGAAGATGTCTTTGACCCATGTCTATGCAAAATATGTTTTTAAAGATCATTTCGTGATATGTAACAAATGCCCCTTTTTTGAAAAAAAAGGCAAGGGGTTGGCTCATCATTTTGGCCAAAATTCATTAATTTTCAAAAAGGCCTTTTTTCATCTCTAGAAGATGTCTTTAACCCATGTCTATACAAAATATGTTTTTAAAGATCATTTCGTGAAATGTGAAAAATGCCCCTTTTTGAGAAAAATGGCAAGGGGTTAGCCCATCATTTTGGCCAAAATTCATGAATTTTCAAAAAGGCCTTTTTTCATCTCTAGAAGATGTCTTTGACCCACGTCTATGCAAAATATGTTTTCAAAGATCATTTCGTGAAATGTGAAAAATGCCCCTTTTTGAGAAAAAAATTTGGCCAAAATTCATGACTTTTCAAAAAGGCTTTTTTTCATCTCTAGAAGATGTCTTTGACCCATGTCTATGCAAAATATGTTTTTAAAGATCATTTCGTGATATGTAACTAATGCCCCTTTTTGAGAAAAATGGCAAGGGGTTAGCCCATCATTTTGGCCAAAATTCATTAATTTTCAAAAAGGCCTTTTTTCATCTCTAGAAGATGTCTTTGACCCATGTCTATACAAAATATGTTTTTAAAGATCATTTCGTGAAATGTGAAAAATGCCCCTTTTTGAGAAAAATGGCAAGGGGTTAGCCCATCATTTTGGCCAAAATTTCTTAATTTTCAAAAAGGCCCTTTTTCATCTCTAGAAGATGTCTTTGACCCATGTCTATGCAAAATATGTTTTTAAAGATCATTTCGTGATATGTAACAAATGCCCCTTTTTTGAGAAAAAAGGCAAGGGGTTAGCCCATCATTTTGGCCAAAATTTATTAATTTTCAAAAAGGCCCTTTTTCATCTCTAGAAGATGTCTTTGACCCATGTCTATACAAAATATGTTTTTAAAGATCATTTCGTGAAACGTGAAAAATGCCCCTTTTTGAGAAAAATGGCAAGGGGTTAGCCCATCATTTTGGCCAAAATTTATAAATTTTCAAAAAGGCCATTTTTCATCTCTAGAAGATGTCTTTGACCCCTGTCTGTTCAAAATATGCTTTTGCAGATCATTTCGTGAAAAGTGAAAAATGCCCCTTTTTGAGAAAAATGGCAAGGGGTTAGCCCATCATTTTGGCCAAAATTTATTAAATTTCAAAAAGGCCTTTTTTCATCTCTAGAAGATGTCTTTGACCCATGTCTATGCAAAATATGTTTTTAAAGATCATTTCGTGATATGTAACAAATGCCCCTTTTTTGAAAAAAAGGCAAGGGGTTAGCCATCATTTTGGCCAAAATTCATTAATTTTCAAAAAGGCCTTTTTTCATCTCTAGAAGATGTCTTTGACCCATGTCTATACAAAATATGTTTTTAAAGATCATTTCGTGAAATGTGAAAAATGCCCCTTTTTGAGAAAAATGGCAAGGGGTTAGCCCATCATTTTGGCCAAAATTCATGAATTTTCAAAAAGGCCTTTTTTCATCTCTAGAAGATGTCTTTGACCCACGTCTATGCAAAATATGTTTTCAAAGATCATTTCGTGAAATGTGAAAAATGCCCCTTTTTGAGAAAAAATTTGGCCAAAATTCATGACTTTTCAAAAAGGCTTTTTTTTATCTCTAGAAGATGTCTTTGACCCATGTCTATGCAAAATATGTTTTTAAAGATCATTTCGTGATATGTAACTAATGCCCCTTTTTGAGAAAAATGGCAAGGGGTTAGCCCATCATTTTGGCCAAAATTCATTAATTTTCAAAAAGGCCTTTTTTTCATCTCTAGAAGATTTCTTTGACCCATGTCTATACAAAATATGTTTTTAAAGATCATTTCGTGAAATGTGAAAAATGCCCCTTTTTGAGAAAAATGGCAAGGGGTTAGCCCATCATTTTGGCCAAAATTTATGAATTTTCAAAAAGGCCATTTTTCATCTCTAGAAGATGTCTTTGACCCATGTCTATGCAAAATATGTTTTTAAAGATCATTTCGTGATATGTAACAAATGCCCCTTTTTTGAGAAAAAGGGCAAGGGGTTAGCCCATCATTTTGGCCAAAATTCATTAATTTTAAAAAAAGCCTTTTTTCATCTCTAGAAGATGTCTTTGACCCATGTCTATGCAAAATATGTTTTTAAAGATCATTTCGTGATATGTAACGCATGCCCCTTTTTTGAAAAAAAAGGCAAGGGGTTAGCCCATCATTTTGGCCAAAATTTATTAATTTTCAAAAAGGCCTTTTTTCATCTCTAGAAGATGTCTTTGACCCATGTCTATACAAAATATGTTTTTAAAGATCATTTCGCGAAATGTGAAAAATGCCCCTTTTTGAGAAAAATGGCAAGGGGTTAGCCCATCATTTTGGCCAAAATTCATGAATTTTCAAAAAGGCCTTTTTTCATCTCTAGAAGATGTCTTTGACCCATGTCTATGCAAAATATGTTTCTGCAGATCATTTTGTGAAATGTGAAAAATGCCCCTTTTTGAGAAAAAATTTGGCCAAAATTTATGACTTTTCAAAAAGGCTTTTTTTCATCTCTAGAAGATGTCTTTGACCCATGTCTATGCAAAATATGTTTTTTAAAGATCATTTCGTGATTTGGCCAAAATTTATTAATTTTCAAAAAGGCCTTTTTTCATCTCTAGAAGATGTCTTTGACCCATGTCTATGCAAAATATGTTTTTAAAGATCATTTCGTGAAATGTGAAAAATGCCCCTTTTTTGAAAAAAAAGGCAAGGGGTTAGCCCATCATTTTGGCCAAAATTTATGAATTTTCAAAAAGGCCATTTTTCATCTCTAGAAGATGTCTTTGACCCCTGTCTGTGCAAAATATGTTTTTAAAGTTCATTTTGTGCAATGTGAAAAATGCCCCTTTTTGAGAAAAAATTTGGCCAAAATTAATGACTTTTCAAAAAGGCCTTTTTTCATCTCTAGAAGATGTCTTTGACCCGTGTCTATGCAAAATATGTTTTTTAAAGATCATTTCGTGATTTGGCCAAAATTTATTAATTTTCAAAAAGGCCTTTTTTCATCTCTAGAAGATGTCTTTGACCCATGTCTATGCAAAATATGTTTTTAAAGATCATTTCGTGAAATGTGAAAAATGCCCCTTTTTTGAAAAAAAAGGCAAGGGGTTAGCCCATCATTTTGGCCAAAATTGATGAATTTTCAAAAAGGCCATTTTTCATCTCTAGAAGATGTCTTTGACCCCTGTCTGTGCAAAATATGTTTTTAAAGTTCATTTTGTGCAATGTGAAAAATGCCCCTTTTTGAGAAAAAATTTGGCCAAAATTAATGACTTTTCAAAAAGGCCTTTTTTCATCTCTAGAAGATGTCTTTGACCCATGTCTATGCAAAATATGTTTTTTAAAGATCATTTCGTGATATGTAACAAATGCCCCTTTTTTGAGAAAAAAGGCAAGGGGTTAGCCCATCATTTTGGCCAAAATTCATTAATTTTCAAAAAGGCATTTTTTCATCTCTAGAAGATGTTCATGACCCCTGTCTGTTCAAAATATGTTTTTGCAGATCATTTCGTGAAATATGAAAAATGCCCCTTTTTGAGAAAAATGGCAAGGGGTTAGCCCATCATTTTGGCCAAAATTTATTAATTTTCAAAAAGGCCTTTTTTCATCTCTAGAAGATGTCTTTGACCCATGTCTATGCAAAATATGTTTTTTAAAGATCATTTCGTGATTTGGCCAAAATTTATTAATTTTCAAAAAGGCCTTTTTTCATCTCTAGAAGATGTCTTTGACCCATGTCTATGCAAAATATGTTTTTAAAGATCATTTCGTGAAATGTGAAAAATGCCCCTTTTTTGAAAAAAAGGCAAGGGGTTAGCCCATCATTTTGGCCAAAATTGATGAATTTTCAAAAAGGCCATTTTTCATCTCTAGAAGATGTCTTTGACCCCTGTCTGTGCAAAATATGTTTTTAAAGTTCATTTTGTGCAATGTGAAAAATGCCCCTTTTTGAGAAAAAATTTGGCCAAAATTAATGACTTTTCAAAAAGGCCTTTTTTCATCTCTAGAAGATGTCTTTGACCCATGTCTATGCAAAATATGTTTTTAAAGATCATTTCGTGATATGTAACAAATGCCCCTTTTTTGAGAAAAAAGGCAAGGGGTTAGCCCATCATTTTGGCCAAAATTCATTAATTTTCAAAAAGGCATTTTTTCATCTCTAGAAGATGTTCATGACCCCTGTCTGTTCAAAATATGTTTTTGCAGATCATTTCGTGAAATATGAAAAATGCCCCTTTTTGAGAAAAATGGCAAGGGGTTAGCCCATCATTTTGGCCAAAATTTATTAATTTTCAAAAAGGCCTTTTTTCATCTCTAGAAGATGTCTTTGACCCATGTCTATGCAAAATATGTTTTTAAAGATCATTTCGTGATATGTAACAAATGCCCCTTTTTTGAAAAAAAAAGGCAAGGGGTTAGCCCATCATTTTGGCCAAAATTTATTAATTTTCAAAAAGGCCTTTTTTTATCAATAGAAGATGTCTTTGACCCATGTCTATACAAAATATGTTTTTAAAGATCATTTCGTGAAATGTGAAAAACGCCCCTTTTTGAGAAAAATGGCAAGGGGTTAGCCCATCATTTTGGCCAAAATTTATGAATTTTCAAAAAGGCCTTTTTTCATCTCTAGAAGATGTCTTTGACCCATGTCTATGCAAAATATGTTTTCAAAGATCATTTCGTGAAATGTGAAAAATGCCCCTTTTTGAGAAAAAATTTGGCCAAAATTCATGACTTTTCAAAAAGGCCTTTTTTCATCTCTAGAAGATGTCTTTGACCCATGTCTATGCAAAATATGTTTTTAAAGATCATTTCGTGATATGTAACAAATGCCCCTTTTTTGAGAAAAAAGGCAAGGGGTTAGCCCATCATTTTGGCCAAAATTCATTAATTTTCAAAAAGGCCTTTTTTCATCTCTAGAAGATGTCTTTGACCCCTGTCTGTTTAAAATATGTTTTTGCAGATCATTTCGTGAAATGTGAAAAATGCCCCTTTTTGAGAAAAATGGCAAGGGGTTAGCCCATCATTTTGGCCAAAATTTATTAATTTTAATAAAAAAAGCCTTTTTTCATCTCTAGAAGATGTCTTTGACCCATGTCTATGCAAATTATGTTTTTAAAGATCATTTCGTGATATGTAACGCATGCCCCTTTTTTGAAAAAAAAGGCAAGGGGTTAGCCCATCATTTTGGCCAAAATTTATTAATTTTCAAAAAGGCCTTTTTTCTTCTCTAGAAGATGTCTTTGACCCATGTCTATGCAAAATATGTTTTTAAAGATCATTTCGTGATATGTAACAAATGCCCCTTTTTTGAAAAAAAAGGCAAGGGGTTAGCCCATCATTTTGGCCAAAATTTATGAATTTTCAAAAAGGCCATTTTTCATCTCTAGATGTCTTTGACCCCTGTCTGTTCAAAATATGCTTTTGCAGATCATTTCGTGAAATGTGAAAAATGCCCCTTTTTGAGAAAAATGGCAAGGGTTTAGCCCATCATTTTGGCCAAAATTCATGAATTTTTAAAATGGCCTTTTTTCATCGCTAGAAGAAGTCTTTGACCCATGTCTGTGCAAAATATGTTTTTAAAGTTCATTTTGTGCAATGTGAAAAATGCCCCTTTTTGAGAAAAATGGCAAGGGGTTAGCCCATCATTTTGGCCAAAATTTATGAATTTTCAAAAAGGCCTTTTTTCATCTCTGGAAGATGTCTTTGACCCCTGTCTGTTCAAAATATGCTTTTGCAGATCATTTCGTGAAATGTGAAAAATGCCCCTTTTTGAGAAAAATGGCAAGGGTTTAGCCCATCATTTTGGCCAAAATTCATGAATTTTCAAAAAGGCCTTTTTTCATCTCTAGAAGATGTCTTTGACCCATGTCTATGCCTAAATATGTTTTTAAAGATCATTTCGTGATATGTAACAAATGCCCCTTTTTTGAGAAAAAGGGCAAGGGGTTAGTCCATCATTTTGGCCAAAATTCATTAATTTTCAAAAAGGCCCTTTTTTCATCTCTAGAAGATGTCTTTGACGCCTGTCTGTTCAAAATATATTTCTGGAGATCATTTTGTGAAATGTGAAAAATGCCCCTTTTTGAGAAAAAATTTGGCCAAAATTAATGACTTTTCAAAAAGGCCTTTTTTCATCTCTAGAAGATGTCTTTGACCCATGTCTATGCAAAATATGTTTTTTAAAGATCATTTCGTGATATGTAACAAATGCCCCTTTTTTGAGAAAAAAGGCAAGGGGTTAGCCCATCATTTTGGCCAAAATTCATTAATTTTCAAAAAGGCCTTTTTTTATCTCTAGAAGATGTTCATGACCCCTGTCTGTTCAAAATATGTTTTTGCAGATCATTTCGTGAAATGTGAAAAACGCCCCTTTTTGAGAAAAATGGCAAGGGGTTAGCCCATCATTTTGGCCAAAATTTATTAATTTTCAAAAAGGCCTTTTTTCATCTCTAGAAGATGTCTTTGACCCATGTCTATGCAAAATATGTTTTTAAAGATCATTTCGTGATATGTAACAAATGCCCCTTTTTTGAAAAAAAGGCAAGGGGTTAGCCCATCATTTTGGCCAAAATTTATTAATTTTCAAAAAGGCCTTTTTTTATCAATAGAAGATGTCTTTGACCCATGTCTATACAAAATATGTTTTTAAAGATCATTTCGTGAAATGTGAAAAACGCCCCTTTTTGAGAAAAATGGCAAGGGGTTAGCCAATCATTTTGGCCAAAATTTATGAATTTTCAAAAAGGCCTTTTTTCATCTCTAGAAGATGTCTTTGACCCAGGTCTATGCAAAATATGTTTATAAAGATCATTTCGTGATATGTAACAAATGCCCCTTTTTTGAAAAAAAAGGCAAGGGGTTAGCTCATCATTTTGGCCAAAATTCATGAATTTTCAAAAAGGCCTTTTTTCATCTCTAGAAGTTGTCTTTGACCCACGTCTATGCAAAATATGTTTTCCAAGATCATTTCGTGAAATGTGAAAAATGCCCCTTTTTGAGAAAAAATTTGGCCAAAATTCATGACTTTTCAAAAAGGCTTTTTTTCATCTCTAGAAGATGTCTTTGACCCATGTCTATGCAAAATATGTTTTTAAAGATCATTGCGTGAAATATGAAAAATGCCCCTTTTTGAGAAAAATGGCAAGGGGTTAGCCCATCATTTTGGCCAAAATTTATTAATTTTCAAAAAGGCCTTTTTTCATCTCTAGAAGATGTCTTTGACCCATGTCTATGCAAAATATGTTTTTAAAGATCATTTCGTGATATGTAACAAATGCCCCTTTTTTGAAAAAAAAGGCAAGAGGTTAGCCCATCATTTTATCCAAAATTCATGAATTTTCAAAAAGGCCTTTTTTTCATCTCTAGAAGATGTCTTTGACCCCTGTCTGTTCAAAATATGTTTCTGCAGATCATTTTGTGAAATGTGAAAAATGCCCCTTTTTGAGAAAAAATTTGGCCAAAATTTATGACTTTTCAAAAAGGCCTTTTTTTCATCTCTAGAAGATGTCTTTGACCCTTGTCTATGCAAAATATGTTTTTAAAGATCATTTCGTGATATGTAACAAATGCCCCTTTTTTGAGAAAAAAGGCAAGGGGTTAGCCCATCATTTTGGCCAAAATTCATTAATTTTCATAAAGGCCTTTTTTTCATCTCTAGAAGATGTCTTTGACCCCTGTCTGTTTAAAATATGTTTTTGCAGATCATTTCGTGAAATATGAAAAATGGCAAGGGGGTTAGCCCATCATTTTGGCCAAAATTTAATAATTTTCAAAAAGGCCTTTTTTCATCTCTAGAAGATGTCTTTGACCCCTGTCTGTTCAAAATATGCTTTTGCAGATCATTTCATGAAATGTGAAAAATGCCCCTTTTTGAGAAAAATGGCAAGGGTAAAATTTAGCCCATCATTTTGGCCAAAATTCATTAATTTTCATAAAGGCCTTTTTTTCATCTCTAGAAGATGTCTTTGACCCCTGTCTGTTTAAAATATGTTATTGCAGATCATTTTGTGAAATGTGAAAAATGCCCCTTTTTGAGAAAAATGGCAAGGGGTTAGCCCATCATTTTGGCCAAAATTCATTTATTTTCAAAAAGGCCTTTTTTCATCTCTAGAAGATGTTTATGACCCCTGTCTGTTCAAAATATGTTTTTGCAGATCATTTCGTGAAATATGAAAAATGCCCCTTTTTGAGAAAAATGGCAAGGGGTTAGCCCATCATTTTGGCCAAAATTCATTAATTTTCAAAAAGGCCTTTTTTCATCTCTAGAAGATGTCTTTGACCCATGTCTATGCAAAATATGTTTTTAAAGATCATTTCGTGATATGTAACAAATGCCCCTTTTTTGAAAAAAAAGGCAAGGGGTTAGCCCATCATTTTGGCCAAAATTCATTAATTTTCAAAAAGGCCTTTTTCATCTCTAGAAGATGTTTATGACCCCTGTCTGTTCAAAATATGTTTTTGCAGATCATTTCGTGAAATATGAAAAATGCCCCTTTTTGAGAAAAATGGCAAGGGGTTAGCCCATCATTTTGGCCAAAATTCATTAATTTTCAAAAAGGCCTTTTTTCATCTCTAGAAGATGTCTTTGACCCATGTCTATGCAAAATATGTTTTTAAAGATCATTTCGTGATATGTAACAAATGCCCCTTTTTTGAAAAAAAAGGCAAGGGGTTAGCCCATCATTTTGGCCAAAATTTATTAATTTTCAAAAAGGCCTTTTTTCATCTCTAGAAGATGTCTTTGACCCATGTCTATACAAAATATGTTTTTAAAGATCATTTCGTGAAATGTGAAAAATGCCCCTTTTTGAGAAAAATGGCAAGGGGTTAGCCCATCATTTTGGCCAAAATTTATGAATTTTCAAAAAGGCCATTTTTCATCTCTAGAAGAAGTCTTTGACCCATGTCTGTGCAAAATATGTTTTTAAAGTTCATTTTGTGCAATGTGAAAAATGCCCCTTTTTGAGAAAAATGGCAAGGGGTTAGCCCATCATTTTGGCCAAAATTTATGAATTTTCAAAAAGGCCTTTTTTCATCTCTGGAAGATGTCTTTGACCCCTATCTGTTTAAAATATGTTTTTGCAGATCATTTTGTGAAATGTGAAAATTGCCCCTTTTTTAGAAAAATGGCAAGGGGTTAGCCCATCATTTTGTGAAAAATGCCCCTTTTTGAGAAAAAATTTGGCCAAAATTGATGACTTTTCAAAAAGGCCTTTTTTTTATCTCTAGAAGATGTCTTTGACCCATGTCTATGCAAAATATGTTTTTAAAGATCATTTCGTGATATGTAACAAATGCCCCTTTTTTGAGAAAAAGGCAAGGGGTTAGCCCATCATTTTGGCCAAAATTCCTTAATTTTCAAAAAGGCCTTTTTTCATCTAAAGAAGATGTTTATGACCCCTGTCTGTTCAAAATATGTTTTTGCAGATCATTTCGTGAAATATGAAAAATGCCCCTTTTAGAGAAAAATGGCAAGGGGTTAGCCCATCATTTTGGCCAAAATTCATGAATTTTCAAAAAGGCCTTTTTTCATCTCTAGAAGATGTCTTTGACCCATGTCTATGCAAAATATGTTTTTAAAGGTCCTTTCGTGATATGTAACAAATGCCCCTTTTTTGAAGAAAAAAAAAGGCAAGGGGTTAGCCCATCATTTTGGCCAAAATTCATTAATTTTCAAAAAGGCCTTTTTTCATCTCTAGAAGATGTCTTTGACCCCTGTCTGTTCAAAATATGTTTCTGCAGATCATTTTGTGAAATGTGAAAAATGCCCCTTTTTGAGAAAAAATTTGGCCAAAATTTATGACTTTTCAAAAAGGCCTTTTTTTCATCTCTAGAAGATGTCTTTGACCCCTGTCTGTTCAAAATATGTTTTTGCAGATCATTTCGTGAAATGTGAAAAATGCCCCTTTTTGAGAAAAATGGCAAGGGGTTAGCCCATCATTTTGGCCAAAATTTATTAATTTTCAAAAAGGCCTTTTTTCATCTCTAGAAGATGTCTTTGACCCATGTCTATGCAAAATATGTTTTTAAAGATCATTTCGTGATATGTAACAAATGCCCCTTTTTTGAAAAAAAAGGCAAGGGGTTAGCCCATCATTTTGGCCAAAATTCATTAATTTTCAAAAAGGCCTTTTTTCATCTCTAGAAGATGTCTTTGACCCCTGTCTGTTCAAAATATGTTTCTGCAGATCATTTTGTGAAATGTGAAAAATGCCCCTTTTTGAGAAAAAATTTGGCCAAAATTTATGACTTTTCAAAAAGGCCTTTTTTTCATCTCTATAAGATGTCTTTGACCCTTGTCTATGCAAAATATGTTTTTAAAGATCATTTCGTGATATGTAACAAATGCCCCTTTTTTGAGAAAAAAGGCAAGGGGTTAGCCCATCATTTTGGCCAAAATTCATTAATTTTCATAAAGGCCTTTTTTTCATCTCTAGAAGATGTCTTTGACCCCTGTCTGTTTAAAATATGTTTTTGCAGATCATTTTGTGAAATGTGAAAAATGCCCCTTTTTGAGAAAAATGGCAAGGGGTTAGCCCATCATTTTGGCCAAAAGTCATGAATTTTCAAAAAGGCCTTTTTTCATCTCTAGAAGATGTTTATGACCCCTGTCTGTTCAAAATATGTTTTTGCAGATCATTTCGTGAAATATGAAAAATGCCCCTTTTTGAGAAAAATGGCAAAGGGTTAGCCCATCATTTTGGCCAAAATTTATGAATTTTCAAAAAGGCCATTTTTCATCTCTAGAAGATGTCTTTGACCCCTGTCTGTTCAAAATATTCTTTTGCAGATCATTTCGTGAAATGTGAAAAATGCCCCTTTTTGAGAAAAATGGCAAGTGTTCAGCCCATCATTTTGGCCAAAATTCATGAATTTTCAAAAAGGCCTTTTTTCATCTCTAGAAGATGTCTTTGACCCCTATCTGTTCAAAATATGTTTTTGCAGATCATTTTGTGAAATGTGAAAATTGCCCCTTTTTGAGAAAAATGGCAAGGGGTTAGCCCATCATTTTGGCCAAAATTTATGAATTTTCAAAAAGACTTTTTCTCATCTCTAGAAGATGTCTTTAAACCCTGTCTGTTTAAAATATGTTTTTGCAGATCATTTCGTGAAATGTGAAAAATGCCCCTTTTTGAGAAAAAATTTTGCCAAAATTTATGAATTTTCAAAAAGGCCTTTTTTTATCTCTAGAAGATGTCTTTGACCCATGTCTATGCAAAATATGTTTTTAAAGATCATTTCGTGATATGTAACAAATGCCCCTTTTTCGAGAAAAAAGGCAAGGGGTTAGCCCATCATTTTGGCCAAAATTCATTAATTTTCAAAAAGGCCTTTTTTCATCTCTAGAAGATGTCTTTGACCCCTGTCTGTTCAAAATATGTTTTTACAGATCATTTTGTGTAATGTGTAAAATGCCCCTTTTTAGAGAAAAATGGCAAGGGGTTAGCCCATCATTTTGGCCAAAATTCATTAATTTTCAAAAAGGCCTTTCTTCAACTGTCGAAGGTGCCTATGACCCCTGTCTGTTCAAAATATGTTTTTGCAGATCATTTTGTGAAATGTGAAAAATGCCCCTTTTTGAGAAAAATGGCAAGGGGTTAGCCCATCATTTTGCCTCTTTCTCGATATACCATTTTATCCCCTTAGTTCTATCCTTTTCCTTTTCACTCTTTTCTTCTTTTTCCAAACTATAAAATATTATACAAATGTTGGTCACAGCGCAGTTTCAAGATCACCGAGGGCCATGGTTTTAACCGTGATGTGCAAAAGAAGCAGTCAATGTTTGAAATACGGTACCGTAACATAATTCTCATCGACCGCTCTTTCAAAATTTTGTTTGTTGTACATGTATGATATGGTGCTGGCCGCGCACCGGCGTATCTTAATTGCCATAGCTATGTGCGTGCATACAAACACACAATTATGCCTGATCAATGTTCTTCACCATACCGCAAATTTGAGGCTTAGAATCGAGACACGTGGTAGATAAACTGTCATATGCCTGTATAATTTATTTCAACTTTCCTCACTGTTTTGAACAGTCAGATATGCTGTTACACATACATGTACAGTATATGTACGACAATAAATAATAATTAAAAAAAAAAAATCACACCATTTCCATGATAATTTAGCATGTCATGCTAGAGCCAAAAAGAAATGTTTTGATAATATAAATATAAATATACTTATAAATAATTTTATGTACATATACATACATTTACCATGTAAATCATGATACATATGAACGTACATCCAACAATTGTGGATGTACGTATAAACAATGCACTTACGACATCTTCACTATTCAATAAGCATACTCTAAAAGTTAAGCCGATCCGTACAAAGCTTTTCAAAGACACAAAAATGCCACCATTCAGTTGCACGTAGTACATAGCATAACTAAGATTTGAAGATTTAACACAGCAAATCAGTACATTTTAGCATGATTTCTTGAACTTCACTGCATAAACCATGCAAAATGCTTATAAGATTATACATCAAGTATCTAAACTCAACTGAATTTTGACTTTTGGCAGCAAATAACAAATAATATTTTCAGATTGCAATGCATATATGAAGTACAGGACAATGTATATATTTTCTCTGACTGCATAACAAAAATTTCTTTTGGTTTCTCATCATCTTCTGAAGTAAATTTCACTAACATTGTTTTGGGGTTATCTTGTGGAATTTCAGCCTTTTTCAAACTTGTACCTTTAATAATGCATCCACTATACATCAAATATGTAGGGAAAACTAAAATTCACATCATAAGTTATACCGATACTAAAAAATATTTAAAAAATGTGCATACTAGCTACCATTTGTATTCCAAATACATGTAGAAAAATTGTTCAAAATAAAACCCTGTGTTTGACAAAGATTTACATTAAAAAATAACATGAAGACAATGGCATAAATAAGACTACATAACCCATTCCCTAGTATGGTAAACTATATAAAGTACTGGCAAGATCTGTTGCTACAAAAACGAAAATGGGGGAAATAAAAATGCAGTATAAAGTATTATTCAACATTTCAAGGTACCCTTAAACATTGCCGGGGCGGGGTAGGGGGAACTATGAATTTCCTTTAAACTAGCATTTTGATCATCAAGCTTGCCAATAAAACCAAACTCGAGGAAAACAGAACTATTTGTTCAAAACATTAAATAACTAGATACTGTTGGCATTTTGCCTACAATATATGCACTCAATAAACATACCAGTATTTGAATAAATACAAGTGCATCAGAATACACATCATGTTTTCAAATGCATCCAGAAAAATGAAGAAACATACCAAATAAAAATGTAAAAGGATAATTTGAAAAACTCCATTATTTTGTTCTTCCCCCAAGCATTCTTAAAGATCCATGCACACTTAAACCACTTCATCCATATCCATAGCTGACTTATCAGTATACCGACCCCCAAGACCCTTTTTGCTCTTGATGTAAGAAGTTTCATGTTATTATATCTAGTCAAACCAGAGCTTCAAATATTCTTCTACACAGAGATATTGCAATTCAAATACACTCCCAGTCAACTGTAAAACATCTCTTTTGGTAGACTACATAAAGGAAACCTCACCCAAGGAAAAACCATAGTTCTTCTGAAAGAATTATTGTATTCTTGCACATCAATCTACAAGATTCCCCACCAAAGTGTACGAGAGAGGCATAAAGCAAGAAAATGGCTGCACCCATGTCAGGCTAAAAGGCATCACATCTTGCCAAGAATATCTTCATCTCTTGTACACTTTTGTAAGAAATACATCAGATCCTTTTCAGAATACCTACATTTATTCTATGGGGTGAGGTTTCCTTTAGCACATTCACATAGAATAGGGCATGCACGAAACACAAGTCTGACTTGGGTTACCTGCGAGCCCTATGTGTAATTTTTAATGTAATCCTTTATTTTCTTCAGTAAATAAACCAGGCACTAATAAGCAGGATCTAGTCTAATCATCAGAGCTCTCACTAGCAGATCGAGGGTCAGCGGATCTTCCACGATCTGAAAGAAATTACAATAAGAAGATTATTCAAATGGGCTATAAGGACAATGTTATGTTTACTTTCATCTGACGCCCATTCAACATATACAAATTTGTAGATCAGTCTTTCAAAATTGATATCATTACATATTAAATAGATTGGGTTAAAATCTGAATCATTATAACAGCTTTCACATTAACGTCGATCAACATTGACATCAATGTCATGAATTAAAAAACCCTATCATAACTACTATGGTAATCATCAACATCATCATCATCTGTATCATCATCATCATGACTATCAACATCAATTTCACTGGTATCAATTGCACAAACTACCTACCGGTATGTTGCATCTCCATAAAATCAAAATCATCATTCCAAAAATGATGTCGTCGTCATCACTGTCATCATCATCATCACTATCAATTTTCATCATCGTTATTATCAAAACCATTAAAATCTCAACATCACGACAGATAGCCCAACACTTACCCCCCCCCCCATCACCATCCATTCATCATGACAGATAGCCCAACACTTACCCCCCCCCCCCCCCCCATCACCATCCATTCATCATGACGGATAGCCCAACACTTACCCCCCCCCCCCATCACCATCCATCCATCATCTCTTTGTTGCTATAGTTACCTCCTCTAAGATGATTCAACGATGCCAGCATCCTCAGCATGAAAGAAGGTGGTACGGTGATGGTATCTCTCGTCTCCTCCAGCATCAGTTCATTGATTCTCATCACCTGATGTAACAAGGAAACATCAAAGATACATTCGTTGGTGCTCTGACATTTGCTACAACAACTATTGGTCTGGGTTTCTATTTGATCAAAGACAACGGGCTAGGGTGAAAGTTGCATTCAAGTTTAAAACTTGTCTGCCCTAGTTTGGCCAGGGGGGGATCAGACCTCCCTGCAAGGTCACCGACGGGTGTTTATCTCATCAAATCAGCTCTCAATTAACATAAGAAAAAGGGGATCATGGGGAACCAACGGGCACCGCTTAGGCATTGTTTTCTATATAGAGGGAGCAAGTAGCTACAAGTAATGCGGTGGGCTTTACGTTTAGGGTAAGTTGTCTGCACCATCAACTGCTGTCCCAGTACATCCCATCCAAGTTTAGCTGGGAGAGGCTGCTTCAGGGATTATCTATACAAGGTTCAGTGTTAAGGTAGGGTTCGGTGTATCATTTGGTCCAGGGCACAAGTTAAGAATTTGGTAAGTGTAAAATTTCAACCACACAGCACCACAATATTGTATTCATACAGAAGGCAGGAGATCAGAAAGATCAAGGAGGACTAGAACTGGGCGGGATGAAATGTGAAGTCAGTGTGAATATGTTTGACCTTGTGGTTGTAATATAAGTATGTTTTAGTCATAGTGATACAAATGTAGCTGAATTGGCCAATAAAGTTAACATGAAGTACATAATTCTGCATGGTGTGGGACTGCCAAAGCTTTAAAATTAGAATAGTCACTCTGATGAAAAAAGAACTTGTTTTTTACTGCTAGTCTTGTAGTCTTCAGACTAAAAAAAAGCCACAACAAGGATGTTAAGCAAAAGTTTTACAGGCAATCACAGCAGTATTGCAGGGATACTTGGCATTAATTGTAATATGATTCTTGCTCAAATTAAAATTTGATAGTTCAATACTACTTATTAACCATGACAACTAACATCTTACCTCAACTGAATTCTCCGGGAAGTATGGTTCAGTCGCTACGGGTGCCCAAAGCTTCACATTGTAATCAATACCACTGGTAGCTAGGACTGAAACCAACGACAAAGATTAGGAACATTATTTGTTTTTGTTTTTATTTATTTACTCATGTCTCCTTTAAAAAGCAGGGTACATGTAGGTCATTCGGTTTCATCAGTAAAATAATTCCTACAGAAGCAAAATAGAAATAAGTGTGAGCAATTTATCCTTGCTCACTATATGTACCTCATGCTGCCACCCCACACATCGAACCATACTGTGCTACTTTACTACTTCTACTACACGCACAAGGTACTTACTGGGATCAATAGGGTGGGGCTGGACGCAGTTCACAACATGTTTGTCGCCCTCTAGCAGCATAACGAGTTTGGCTGTGTAGCGATCCCAGAGGAATACATGTCCGCAGTCTGATCCACTCACTATGTAGTGATCGCCCCAGAAATTAGCTTCCTTAATCTACATGAACATGAAATACAGAAGAAATGGAAAGAATTAAAGAAATGAAGCTATGAAGGAGGACTTGAAGCAACAACCATGTCAACTAACCCCTGGAACTAACACCTGGGCCCCGTCTTACAAAGATTTACGATCGATCTAATTGCGATTAATTGATTTATCTAAATCAATTGCAAGTCTTCCAATCAATCGTTAGTTTGCAGTCTCCTATCTCTTATGTACATAGTTGCAATCGCAAATAAGTTGTGATCGATATTAACTCTTTGTAAGACGGGGCCCAGGACTATTACACCCAGGAAATTACCTACCTAGAACAATTGCATCTAGGCCTTTATTTCAGAAAATTGCATATCGTACTGTGGACAGAGAACCATCTGAAATAACCTTACTACCCTGTTACTTTGAGTCCAAGGAAAAGGCAAAGAGCATACCCTATTGGTACTTGAGACAAGACAGGGTATAAAGAGGTGATTATCATAGAATATTTAGAGATATCAAATTAGGCATATATGTACTCGTCACAAAACTGATGCCATGTAGGAACAATCTTATAATTGTTTGAAAAAATTAATTTTTCTCTGAGGAAACATTTGCCTTGTCCCTGCACTCAAAATACATAAAAAGAGGGAAAATTTTATATTGAAAAGAATTGAGATACAACAAGTCATTTACGTAGACAAAAAAAAAATGAATAAATAAACTTGTCAGTACAGTTTCTGGGAGTTGGGATGGAATTGAAATTCGCTCTGCAATCCCAACATAATGTTCAGGAAGGTCGAATGCAAAGCATCAATTCTTTCTCAAATGACTATCAGACTTACAACACACTTTCAGAGAGACCCTTGAACCAAAGCAAATCATTGTAGAACTTCAATGATATGATTGATGTTTATAAATCTAAAGATCACGACTATTACACAATGTATCTTTATGGGAATTGTGTAAACCAATGCAAAATCCTGGAGGATTAAGTAGAAAAAATGACCCAGAAAAATTATTAAAAAACGACATTTTGACAGAGAAAACTGGCGCTGGCAACCCACTATTGTTTACCATTGTTCTTGAGTTCCTGTGTCCCTTGTAAACCATCTCAACAGATGGAGAGTAGACATTCTTGATGACGTCCGCTTCTTTCTCACGTTCTTCCTTGCGCGTCTTGAAGAGCTCCCTCAACCTCATTTCAGCCTCCGACCTCACACGCTCTCTAGGCCTGTTTACAAACAACAACAATAATAATAACAATGGTTTCTTGTTTAACAGACCAAGAGCTTAAAGGAGCTACACAAAGAAAAATTCACTACAACTGAAAATTAGAACAAATTACATATGGATGGAAAGATTTTTTTAATTTGGTAAAAAATGATGGCATCAGACAGCATTCCCTCTTTTGAGCTAGAAAATTGGGGAAAAATATTGAAAATCAGGAAAAATTGGGGAAAAAAGGGGTAAAATCAGGAAATTATCAGGCCAGGGGGGTGTTTCACGAAGATTCTAAGTCAAACTTAACTCTAAGTTGGACTTAAATACTATGGAGAGCCATTTATAGCCTTATAATGAAATACATTCAAAAGCAAAATTCAAGGATTTTAGACTTTTCATGAATTCCACATCAAGAACATGAAATCTCCCAAGATAATAGAAAATATGCATGATTTGAATCAACATTTTATGCCTTTTAAAATAATTTTTACATTTTTTTTTCAATGATGCTAACAGCTTTCCATAAGTTTTAAGTCAAACTTAGAGATAAGTTCAACTTAGGATCTTTGTGAAACACCCCCCTGGTCTAGTCAAGTCATTGATTTGTTCCACCCAAACACAATACTTATTTATAACTCACTGATTAGGAGTATCCCTTTGGTGAGGTGTTTTCTTCTCCCTCTCAGCTCCTAGCACCTGCAGGTCTTCATCACTGTCAGACTCACTGCACGTCATGGATTGGCTACTACTCAAAAGAAAATAAGCAAATCACATTTAGCAAAAGTTGCAAAAGACAAACAAAAGATCTGATTTATTTTTCAAATTGTCAATGACAGACGCCTTTATCTGTTTAGAAACTTTTTAAAATCTGGATAACTTTCAAAATTTGTGACAAGACGATTGTCCAACAATAATAATAATAATAATACTCGCTTTTATTTAGCACGAATTACAATTAAATCTCTAAGCGCTTCCGAAATTGGAAATTATTACCCCGGCTTTAGCTGTGGTGCAATCATGGCACTCTAGCATTTCAAGGAATTAATTCCTGCCAGGTACCCAATTACATCACCCGAGTTGAGTGAGGCAAATGTAGATCAATGTCTTGCCAAAGGAAATTAGTGCCGCAGTGGGACTCGAACGGCGGACCTTGTGATCGACAGTCCGGCGACGTAACCACTCCCGCTCCTCCCCCACATACATGTATGTGATTGATCTTGCTATGTGGAATACGTTAATTCTATCAAACAATATTTCTTTACTTTTTTTTACTGGGGATGGGGGGAGGGGGTATTAAAGACATGGGACATTGGGAAATAAATGAACAGTTTACACACCTTTGTGAAGTTTCTGATCCCATGCTCTGCATAGAGCTCCTCTTCTCTTTTTTCTCATCCTCCTCTTCTCTCTTGCCATCTGTTTTTCTTCTTCCTTCATCTCCATCAGTTCTTCCCATCTCATCTCCCCCTTCCCTATCCTTTCCATGATCTTTCCTCTCCTCAGCTGCAGATGATGATGGTCCTGCTTTGCTGGGGCTGGGATCACCAATGGCTTGTAAGTTGGGAGGGTTGTCAACGATGCTGTGCTTCCGTGATCGTGTGTGCTCAAGACTATCCTGTTTCGTCAGTCTAGGCTACTTGGGCAAGAACAAAATACATATACCGTAATAATATTGGATATTTATATAGCGCACATAGCCACCATGCATGGTGCTCAAGGCGCTCCAACTCTTACCCTGGCTCTGCTAGGCAGCCGATTTCGGCTCTCACAGCATTAAAGGAATTCCTACCGGTCCCCATTCAACACCTGGGTGGAGAGTGGCAAATGTAGATTAATATCTTGCCAAAGGACATTAGTGCCGTGGCAGGACTCGCACCATGGACCATGTGATCTACAGTCCGACAACTTATCCACTAGACCACAACACCTCTATAATTCTTGATAGAAAATTCAATTATGCTAAAACACTCGATGTAACATGCCATCCTATGAGCCATCAAGGCACAAACTTACACAGGAAATGGTGATAATACCAGCCAGAAATTCCAATTCAATAGGCTCTACCAAAAATGCAGGGGTGGTACTGTCTATTTCATCAAGATTCTAGTGAAATGATTGAACTATACATTTAAAACTTATAGAGCGTCATTGATTTAACTGATTTAGGTGGCCGTGTACGTTTGAAATGTCTTTGTACATACCAATGAAAGATTACACAAATTTAGAACTTGATACGGCAATCAAAGTCACTTTACAAACATCAAGATACAATTATTGTCAGAATACCTCCTCTAACCTTTAGATTAGTTTTGCAGTTTGTGAAAATCACTTATCGCACAGCTTTCTATTTTGGGAACAACATCTTGCAATTTTCATCACTATAAGAGGGAATTAATATTTAATGCAAAGGCTTCCTTCTTTCAAGTTTCTTACCATTGGTTTTTTGTCTTCCATTCTATCTCCAAAAGCAAAGATGCCTTTCTTTTCTTCTTCCTCTTTTTTCTGACCATCTTGCTTTCTGCTTTCTTTTTCCAACTCTTGTGTCTTTCCTGCTGCTTTATGTAGCTCAGTCTCTTTGCCTACTTCACCAGAACCTTTCCCAAATCTTTGCTCTGGGTGATCTGGACGCCCCCCTCGTGACTTCAGCCCCTTTCTCCAGCCCGCTGCTCCTTCCTCATCCTTGCGTGTTGTAGCGGCCTCCCGACCACTACTTGATCTTTGGCTTTCCTTTCTTGAGTCATTCAATCCCTTGTCCTCTCTATCATCATCTCTTCTGTCCATCTCCTTTCCACTCTTCTTCTTTATTGCACCATCCATTGCACTTAGAGTTTCTGTCACACCCTTCTCTTCTGAGACTGTTTCGACATCCTCTGATGTCCTCTCTGACATTCTTTGCACTTTTGAATCAGTTTTAGGAACAACGTCCGGCTTTCTTGATGAATCCCCCGTCCTTGATGCTCCTGCCTTTTCCTCAAGGTCTTCATGACTTCCATCATGTTGCACTTGTGAACTTGTTGCCTCAGTTGTAACCGGTAGAGCTGCTTCAGTTGTAACCGGTTCAGCTGCTTCAGTTGTAACCAGCTGACCTGCTGAAGTGGATGGTGTTGCTGAAGCTGCTACTGATGTCGACTGAGTTATTGACGTAGCCGATGCAGAGGTTGGGAAGGAAGAGCCAATGACGCCTGGTTGGCCAGATCTGACGGGTCGTCGGGGCGATGAAGACGATTCTTCCAGCCAGCGGGACAACATCTCAGACATCCTCTGCACCATGGTTGATCTAGGTCGCTCACCTATCATGACACAATAGGATGAATGGAAAAGAATATTTGTGTCAATAAACATTATACAGTGAAGGAATCCAGTAACTTTGTCTCAGATTCTGAAACAAAATTCTGGATTTAGCTCATGCTGCAATGATAATTATAAACCTTTAGGTCAGTCAGGAACCCCGTGACTTTTACAAGCCTATTGCTTGTCTGATTATCAAGATATTTATGATTGGAATTACAAATTTTGAAAACTGTTTGCCAAACGGTTTTCATAACACTAGTCTATTGGAGAAAATGAGTATTGCATACCTGCCAACTCTGTCACTCAAACATACCTGTCACTCAAAGATTCTTACTTTTTTGAGGCACTTCTTGATCATTTTGAAGCGCTATTTTTTTTTAGGGCTTCAATATTACACCATATCACAGACACTGATAACACGTAGGGCTGTGTATCTCAGATTTAACATTGTTAAACGATCCCTTTAATGGAAGCTCAAGCAGGAAGCGATAAACCACCTACAAAAAAGCTGTAGCGCCAAAACATTGCATGAAGTTTAATGGCACAAGGTATACTTTTTCGAGGGTGAAAAGCAAAAGTGTGCCAAAGGCCTCTATGCCTACTTGCTAGGGTATGTATTATAAAATGCAGATATATAAAGTCACTACAATTTATATTTTCTTTAGTTCATGCGTCATGTATGAGACAGCCTTAGTAACTTCAGGCACTATGTTGATACTCACAGAAGAAATATGAAATTCTATCTTTTTTCACTCATTCTACTATTTATACAAACATATCTATATTCATAAACTATAGATGCAAAAAGGATAATTTTACATTCACAACTCAGAGACAGATAGCTCAATTAAATAAATTAAATCAAGAAACAGGACACTATAATTCATAAACCATTACGATGAAGTCTCATAATAGATATTTTGGGGAATCTCTTTTCACCTTCTGGTTGTTCACTTCTTGGCCGGGCTCTAGGTCCTGTATCGGACCAGTCTCCTCTCAGTCGTAGTCTCTTGACGGGATTATCAGCTGCAAACTAATCAACAAGAATTAAATTTTGAATTTGAATAGAATAGAATAGAATTGAATTGAATTAAATTGAATTGAATTGAATTGAATTGAATTGAAATGAATTTGAATTTGAATTTGAATTTGAATTTGAATTGAATTGAATTGAAATGAAAGACAGACATCATCAATAACAAGCCACTGTAATTTGGTGTAGTGCTTATTTAGCAACAGAAAAGAGTCGAACCCGTTAATTGTAAATGAGGTCACCTTTTCTCCTCTTTTTCCTTCCCTTTGAGGAAGACATGCAGGTTGTTGAACCTGTCTAGAAAGGCAACCTGCCTACAGTTTTCCTGTTCCCTTGGGTAGTCTTAACAGACAGGTTTGGCTTTATAGGTAGACCTGTCAATTGATACAAATACCTTAAAAGCACATATGAATTTGAATGGATGCAAACAAACTTTGGAGCAAATTTTTTCTAAAATCACAAATTGCATTGACTTATTTTCAAGATCCAGATCATTTTGAAACCAACGCAACACATTACGTTTCAAATGAGGAATATTAACCATAACTTACAAAGAGTGCTTGTCATTTTTAAATTACTCTCGTTTGTCTTCAAAATACTCAATAATCAAGCTCCACAATATTTAGATATCTGTTTGAATTTATTGAGGTCAGCCAGTGATCCTCCCCGCCTCACATATTCAGGTACCCGCACATTAGCCGATGATAGGACATCTACTGTATCTTCTTCAAAATACAGTCTCCATCAGTTATTACCTTCAGAAAGGCCTTAAAAACACATCTTTTTTGCAGTTTGTAGTTGCAAGACTGTTTTTCTTCTTACATGTATTTATGTAATTCTAATTTTCATCTACTGTAAGCACTTTGGGCCTTATGGGAAAAGCGCGGTATAAGTAATACTACTACCAATAATAAATATAACAACATTTTTACGTAGCTAAAAGTGGACCTTACCTCATCCTTGTCTTCTTCATCAGCTTCCAGCACATCTAGCCCCTTGCTCTCCGCCCCAAAGGAGGCTTCACTATTCTCCTTGTAGCGTGCATTGGTACCAAACAGATAGATGTAGTCCGAGGAGTAGCTGACCAGTAGGTCTTGACCGTTGGCAGAGTAGGTCAGGGAGGTAGGACGACTGTACTTGTTCTGCAGGTGCGTCGGGCAGAATCGGCAAAGGATACCCTGCATGCCACGACCTATGTGGTTCCCTGCGATAGTCAATGTAGGTAATAGTAATAAAAATATGCCATTCTCATATAATGCATATCAAATTATGATATAACACATCTTTGCGTTTCCAAAGGACTTTGGATATTATTACCCGGCCTTTGGCTCCTCCAACCTTAGTGCTCAGCTCATTCAAGGAATATATTACCAGGTACCCACTTACTACACTTGGATCAAGTTTGGCAAATGTAGATAAAGGTCATGCCAAAGAAAGTTCATGCTGCTGGAGGAACAGTCCAAAGACTTATCCACTAAACCGTAACACCTCTAATTCATGAGGAGCTCACAATAATCATTGAGAATAGAATTGTTGAGTGGACTTGTCAAGTCGATACTAACATGCTTGAACTTGTGCTGCAGAACTCTACTTTAGATTATCAGAATCTTTCTAATAGCTATTTCTCAGTGGGTAGTTTTTAATTGTGAAGACATAAGAAGCGAATCCTTGCCCGCATTGCTGAAGTCCAACTGACCTAGTTCGGTCATGTCTCCAGAATGAACGCTTGCTCATTGTTGGAACAAATAGGCAAGGAAGACCAAGAAAGAGATGGGAAAGTTACATTCTAGTAGGCAGCACCTTCCAGAAGGCATACAGAATTGCTCAAAGATAGGAAAAATGGTTTGAATATGTTTGTGGATCCAACGTCCTTAGGGACACGGTGACAGCTTTTGTGGTCACAGCTTCAGTTGTGAAAATCTTAATTTATTTTTATGAATAATTTGGTTCAATTACCTGAGAGTTTGGTGACCAGCATCCTGCGATCAAAGATTCTAACGGAGCTATCTGAGCACCCGACGGCCAGCTGGTAGGGAAGGATGGGGTTCACACAGATACCCGTCACAGCACGACGACAGTTGATCATTACATCCTACCCACAACAGAGATAAGAGAGTAATAAATGAGCAAAATTCAAAGATTCAACAGATAGCGAGTACAGTGAAAATAAGAATAGCATTTCGTCCCTGGAATCTCTTCATGGATTAGTGATGAGATTTCCCAACACAATTTTAAAGGACATTTAAGGACAATCAGCATTTGATATGAACATCTAACTTGTGAAAATGATCAAATCTAAATTTCAACAGATGTCAAACTTCCCTGGACAAAGGGAAAGCAATATCAAGTTGTATTTTCATCGGATAGGGGCTTTAGTGTCGCTAACATTTCAGGATTTTAGTATTCTTATCATTATTCATAACTTAAATCAAGAAGATGATGTTTGTCTAGATTTCCATATTCAGTTGAATTACCTTTCTTCGGATCGCAGAAGGATCGTATAGTGTGCAGAAGGCTAAAGCCAATTTGATGTGTATTTGAGGCAATGAAAGCTTATGAAATACCCGAAATGGGTATGATAGATTGTATTTTGTTCATAAGCATATATTTAAGGTAATCCTATGTTTGTACAGGCCTGCTGGTGAACGATGAGCCTTAAGTAGGATAGACACATCTTGCCACAACAGGTGCAAGGGTAAATGCATATATGTTTAAGAAACGACTTACCTCTTTACATTCCTCTTTTGAGCAACTAGTCTTGATGCGGAGATCAAACCATCTGACTGTCCCGTCTTCACCACATGACATGAAAGTATTGGGGTCAGAGGGCAAGGTCACGACCTGAGGTCAAATAACACAGACAAGAGTGCTTGAAGAGTATTATTCACATGAACTCATCACCTTTGCATTTGCAGTCATGATAAAAAACTTCAGCTGTAACACTTCAATAGTGTCATCACTACTTCTGAATTTAAGAACAGGTTTTTGCTGTAACTCCCAGTGTTGCGGATTAGCCACACAATCTGCAATTGGAAGATATACTAGATAGCAAAAGAACAACCTTTGAAACAGGAGGGATTTGAATCTTCCCAAAATATATGCTTACGCAAATGATTTGTCTCAAACTTACATGCGTACTTTTGTGCTACCGAACTTTAGAACAATACAGCATCTTTCTACCGGAACACAGATACACAAAACAAATGTCTCATAAGTACATGTAAGTACAAATCTTTCATTTTCTGCAAGCCGGTTCTTCACATTTTCAGCAATTCATGAAGACAAAAGACGTAATTCCTTGATATTTACCCCGATTGATGTGATTTTTCTCAAATTCCCTGACTTTTTCCTGATTGGAAAAAAAGGGAACCCATTTTCCAGGTTCTAACTGATGTCCAAGATAACTAGAAGATCCTTGGATATTGGTATAATCATTTGACCAAATGTTGCCAAGTTGAAGAGTCCCTTTGCAACCTACACATGTACACACACACATACCTCGTAAGCTGTTCCATAATGGCAGTTGAAAGAGTTGCGGCCATACATATCCGGGTTATCCACATCACTGAACATAACGCACCCATCTCCGGAGCAAGAAACAACCTGGAAGGAGAAAAAAACATTTTAGAGTTGAAACTGATATCAGCAAGGAATATCAAAGTCAGAAACAACTTTCAGCTCTAATGGGATGACAATTCACAATTTAAAAGCAAGCACAATTGCACCCTCCAAAACCCTCTTGCTTTCTCGCCGTTCTTTTGAACACTGACTACTACCTGACAATCTCTCTGGCAAGGCCAGAAAACAGCAATGAAATTTTTAAAAACCAAGTCGCATGGTATCTCTCCACCATTGACCTGCCTTCGCTGTGTGTTCCCTCAATTCCCACTCTAGCTCTCTCTCTTAGAACAAGACAGGAACTTGGCAGTGAACTGAAAATGTTAGATCTTCAACAGAATGGCCTCCCCCACCCCTCCCCCCCCCCCCTCTCTCTCTCTCTCTTGCCATTCTATCAACCTGTCTATCCCTGGAGCAAGGCAGAAACTTTGTTCTGAAAATGTTATATCTGTGACCAAATGGGATCCCCTCCTCCCCCCACCCCCTGTCCTCATCTCTTCCTCCCTCCCTTCCCTGCACCTGCCCCCCTCTATCTCACTCTCTCTCTATGCTTTCCCTCCTTTCTTTCTCTTGCTATGCTTCATGTACGCAAATGTCTATCCTTTGAGCAAGGCAGGAACTTTGCACGGAAGATATTAGATCTGTGACTCAATGGGATTCCCCCCTTCTCCCTATCTCTTCCTCCCACCAGCCCCTCTCCCCCTCTCTCTCTCTCTCTTTCTCTCTCTCTCTCTTTTCCTCCTTCCCTCCCTTTTTTCCTCTTGTTGTAATGGTACATGTACCCACCTGTCTATCCCTTGAGCAAGGCAGGAACTTTGCACTGAAGATATTAGATCTGTGACCCGACGGGATGGCTGCCTGTACTTGTTTGGTGTATGGGTTTGTGAAGCAGAGCTTTTTATCATCAGATCCTGAGAGAATCAGGCTTCCTTGTTCATTCCATGAAATTGTGTTCACCTGAAACGAGAAACAATTAAGAAACAGTACATTATGAGAATACACCAGAGGGTGGCCTGTATGATCAGCAAAGGAGGAGGAGAAGAAGAGGCAAAGCAATAAAGAAGGAAAACAAGAAGAAGAACAAAAAAGAAGAAGAAAAAGAAGAAGAGGAGAAGGAGAAGAAGAAGAGGAGGAGAAGAGGAGGAGGAGGAGAAGGAAAAGGAGGAGGAGGAGGAGGAAGAAGAAGAAGAAGAATATAAGGAAATGGAGGAGAAGAAGAAGAAGAGGAGTAGAAGAGGAAGAAGAGGGGAAAAGAAGAAAAAAAAAAAAGACGTATAAGAAGAAGAATCTTAAATCTTGAATAATTAATCATTTCACAAAATGCAATCAATGAAAACGATGCGGTAAATATGAAGATCATTCTTGATTCATTTTCTTGCTGTAACTGCTCATGTTCTCATGTCTGATTAGTGATTCATCTAAAGAGAATCACAGCGATTTCTTTTAACTATTCAAAGTTAGACCTCTCCTGCCCTAAGCTTGCATTCCCTCACAGTAGATATCATCATGAAAGGGTATTAAGATTCCTTTGCCCTACTCTGTCAAATGTAGACCTAAGATATACCACAATGAATTGTCTTTACAGATTTTTTTTTCTTCTTCTTTTCAACCCCCCCCCCCCCACTTGAGTAAGAAAAAAAAAGGATTCAGGGGGGGGGGGGGAATGGTACAGTATCTAACAAATGTTCCCCCCCCCCCTTGAGTAAAAAAATATGGGGAACAAAGGAAAATAGGGGTAAAATCTGAAAGAAATACAATTTGAGAGAAAAACAAAATCAGGAAAAGATCTTAATTGAGTAATTATCAGGACTGCATATAGACTTACACATCCTCTGTGCACATCAAGTGTTGTATCAAGCTTCATCCTCTGAACAAAGTCCTTACTGCCTGTAATAGGTGAAAGAAGAGGGAAAAATGGGTAATAATAATATCAGAATCACCCCTTTGGAAGTAAACCAAAACCAAGTCAGGGCTACATGTAGATACAATCATGAGAGGAATTGATATAAATCATTCAGAATGATCAAATTAAAGTTTCGTTGTTGTTGTGGTTGTTATTGTTCTTGGTTGCTTGTACATGGACGAGAGAGGAATTGATATAAATCATTCAGAATGATCAAATTTATTAAGTTTTTTTTGTTATTGTTGTTGTGGTTGTTGTTGTTCTTGGTTGCTTGTATAAGACTGTGTCACAGCAGTTTAAAACAAAACATGTAAGGTGAACTTGCATACATGATGGACCACGACATACATGTAGATATGACATCAACTCATTGTACACATCACAAGTGGTAATGTTAAGTATTGGGGAAGGGGGTCACATGGGACCAGAATCTACTTTTTATGCTTGTCAGAGACTCAGAGATTTTGTAAAATTGAACCTGTCCCCTTTGTTTTGTTATGCTTGATCACCTTATTCTTTCTTTACTTTCTATTTTGGCTTGTCATAATCATGATTTAGTGTAAAACAATGACCCCCTGAACCCACCCCCTACCCCCCCCCCCCCTAAAAAAAAAAAAAAAAAAAAAAAAAAAAAAAAAAAAATACCATGACTGTTTTGGGGGCTCTTCATTTAGTGTGACAAAATCTGGTTACCCCCTGTGTCATTCTACCAGTATTCTAACTTGACATGCAAGTAAAATGGATATGGACAAAATACACTACACTACACTACAGTACTGTACTGTACAGCATCTAAATTCTAAGAAAAGAATTGAATTAAAGATTAGTTTAGGCATTGCCTCGAATCTATGATTTATACATGATCCAGAAAATATGTGAAAAATGGCCAATCATTTGTGCTGACAGCTATTAGTGTTCAGAATCTCTTTTTGCAAGGAACATCGGTCCAAGGCGCATATACAGGGGTGCCAATATTGCCCAAATTAATGATCCCTTGTATAGAGTCAACTTGTTCGCACCCCAAATTGCTGGATTTGCATTTTGTCTTGCAAAATCAGCATGTCATCTCAAAGGCAAAAAATTTCATTCTGGCTATTTGTCAACCCAGTTGGGGCCTGGACTGGGGTCCTCATATTTTACACAGTTCATTTTTCTGAGGGAGCACAATAATGTACACCAAACTTCTTATACCATTGTGTTCATTACTCTTAAAATTAATGAAGATTCACAACTTCAAAAGCTTTGACACAAAACTTATTTTCCAGGGGCGGACTGCATTTATCAAGTGGCCTTCAGACCACAAATCGACTGGACCTTGATTCGGCCAAATATATAGAGCTGCTCGTGGGGAAAATTCCCAAACTCCCCACGGCGAATCTGCCTCTGACATAATGTGCATCATAGCAAGTCTAGATAGGTAGATAAACATATAATCTATCCATGTACATGTATGTGCTTCCACCCCCTTCTGCTAGGATTTATGCCAATATCTTGTCAGCAAACTATCTTTGTCTTGAGCTATGGAAACTCACACTCTCTCCTAAAGACAATTTTATACAACAGCAGGTTGACTTGGGATTACTTCCATCTTTACTAATAGGGTCCATGGATTCCGCCTTAGGGCCCCTGGTGGGATGCAGGGACAGTCCCAGAGCCAGGGATCCAGGAGTCAGGGCCCCTGGAAACTCTGGAGTTTGGCAATTCAGAACATTCTAGATAGCCGTCTTGAGCGATAAAAACTCTAATCCATCCCTTGAAATTTAAATTGCACTGCCCGTATTGTGTGATCTTTTTATAGGGCACAAAAACCCTCATATTAGGCATTCCAGCGCATTCAGAAGTAGAATACGGCAATACGCCCTTTATACTGGAAACAACACTCAATGGAATGATGCCCGCATTATTGAGTTTGAAACGTACTTCTGGGGCAATTCCACGGTAACGGAAGGACACTCAGACAAGATTTTTGAACTTCAGGTTCATACTAAAAGAAATGTTTTATTAGTATGTATTAAACTATGGGGAACAAAATGTGTTTCAGTCAAGTGGAAAGCTTCATCAATTTCACAAAGTTTGGATAAACACTAATTAACTGGAAAAACCATGTCCATTTTTATGTCCTTCCGTTACCGAGATAATTAATATGCACATTCTTAAACTACTTAACTATAATGACAATTTTTTTTGGGAGAATTAAAGGCACTTATATAGGTATTATATCTGTACTGTTTCACATCTTATACTAATAAAACAGTTCTTTTAGTATGAACCTGAAGTTCAAAAATCTTGTCTGAGTGTCCTTCCGTTACCGTGGAATTGCCCTCTAGTCAAAAATGGTAGAAGAATCTGTCTCCATAAAAAGGACTAATCCTTCACTGAATAGGGATACGGTAGTTATCTTTCTTCACTCCAGTGATCTCGAGGCAGCAGACAGCAAGGAATTGTGTAAATAAAACCAGAACGTCAATGACGTAGCACTCATCCACATCTTGCAACAACAGATATCGTAAATTTTATGTGGTACACTTTTGAACTGGTCAAAAATTAAAAATTTGATGCCCTGGAAGGGACATAATTTTATTTAGCTGAACAACATTTGATTTTCAACCTCTCTTTTCTCCTCTTTTTAATCCACAAATCAAGTGTTTTCTGTGAGAGATCATATTTGCACATAATCATCCTAATATTTTGCACATAATCATCCTAATATATTGCACAAAACTTTAAAAATGAAATGAAGGGGAAGAAGCATTTTTGTTATTTTTGGAATAAATTTGAATAAATTACCATAATTAATCAATGGAGTAAAATCTCAAAATTCTGTGTAGAGGTAAAGTGTACCAAAGTTAGCTCTATGATATAAAGCAAATCAAATCAAAATCGGTCGAAATATGAAGGAGAAGAAGCATTTTTTGTGATTTTTAAATTATTTTAAAATTATTTTTGGAATAAATTTGCATGAATTACCATAATTAATCAATGGAGCAAAATCTCTAAATTCTGTGTAGAATTTTAGTGTTCCAAATTTAGCTCTACCAGATGAGGCAAACCAAATCAAAATCGGTCAAGAAATAAGGGAGAAGAAGCAATTTTTGTTATTTTTGGAATAAATTTGCATAAATTACCATAATTAATTAATGGAGAACAATTTCAAAATTCTGTGTAGAAATTTAGTGAACTAAAATTAACTCTACCAGATAAAGCACACCAAATCAAAATCGGTCGAGAAATGAAGGAGAAGAAGCATTTTTTTGTGATTTCGAATAAATTTGCATAAATTAGCACAGATAATGAATTTCACGATTCTGTATAGAAGTTTTAAATCCCCCTCCTAGCCCTAGGACTGACGGACGGACGGACGATGGACGCCATGGCATAAGCTCATCGGGCCCTTCAGGCCGGATGAGCTAAAAAGTAGGGTGTTTGATCGCGCACTCGACTTTGTGTGCTAAAATCCTTCCCATAGAGATTGCAGGCATCCCTATGCAGTCTACGTGCATTGCACGACCATGCAAAATTGGTCAATGTTTTTAGTACCAAATCAAGATTCAAACCTTTCTTGCTTGTGATTCTGAAGGTGATACTCAATAAATGAGGTGTCATATGAAAAGGCAGGTTAATTTCCATATTTCCAAAGGGGCGTCATCTCGGAATTCTAAAAACATCTTGTCAAAACAGCAATTTTAAAGTTAAACATTATTTCCATTGTAGCTCAGAGATTTGCCACTTTTTAGAAATGAGCGATAAGTAGTCCCAGTCCTAAGTAATATATATATATTTATGCGCCTATGTTTTCGCTAGCCCCAAGGGATCACAAGCCATTACAGTTTGAAAATACCCTTCACCCCATTTTTTCGGATCAGCTAAGTAGGGAGGCGTGAGCTCTGCTCAGCTCAAACCCATGGTGAGGGTGCGTAGAATCTGTACATAAGCATCTGGACCGCATGTGTGTACATGTACATGTATTGGCAAATGGACCCGCACACGGGAGAAAACGGAGGTGGTTTACTGTTTTTTTAGCAAAACGAAACAACTCTGAATGTCATCTTTTTCGTCGATTCTGACAAAAAAATTGGATGAATATTGCATTTTGGGGGGCTGTATCTTTTAATATAATCATCGGTGAGTCTTGAAATTTGAAAAAAATATTATTATTCTAGAAAAGTATTTTCCAATAGGCCAGTTTCGTAATGTATTCAGAGACCTTTAAATCGCATTACGTAATCGGAGGGTCGGACAAACAAAGAGCTCGCGGTGCGTAGCAGACTACACTTTGCGTGCATACAATGTACATGCATGACCGCATGTGTTCGCTAGGCCCGGGTCGCTAGGTGTGATTGTATCGTTTGTTTTCGCTATTTTGAGAGAGAGAGAAGAAAAAGGAGGCAGTTTCAAACTTGAATAATTAATATCTTTGAGATGTGATTTTGTTCTTCATACATTTGATCTTTAAAATCGCTGAGTCTTAGGCAGGAATAATAGGAAAGCATTGCTGTTACAGAACTAGCGATTCACATCTTGCAAGTTGCAGCCAAACCTGTTGGGACAAGGCCCCGGTACAGGCAGCGCACGATACCCCTCAAAAAGAAGAAAAACGAGGTCGATGATACATGCGACATTGGCTTGAATTGAAAGCCAGTGATGAAACAGAAAGCGAAGCACCAAAATATCAGTTAGCTAGCCGATATCGGTAATTTCCATTCAAATTTGCATTTACCTTAACTTGAAACTGAGTACAAATTTGGACGTAGAAATAAAAGAAGTGATGAACTATTGTCCACTCGTTCGCACACGCAGTCACTTATACTTGCATAAGAACGTGCGTGCGCGCGTACCACGTGTTCGTGTTCGTGTAGGCGCGATTCACATTTTCATAATGAAAACAAATTTACGGATTAAAAAATGTTTGTAAACGCCTCGATACGAACTATTTCAAGGCTGACGAGAAACGGCTAACCAGAAGCAAGCACAGTGACCGCAGAATCAATATTATTAACAAAAGTAACGAGAAATAATAAGAAAGGTAATAATGATTACACTATAAGGTCTTTGTATTAATAAAATAATATTTATAAAATAATGTCGTCCGATGACAGAGAGCTAGAATAAGAATGATGAATAATGATAAACAAATAATGTTGGACGGAAAAACACTGAACAAGGAAAAGGAATGTGTGAACTTTGTGAAGCAAAGATTGTTAAATAATAATAGAGCAATGGAAACAAAATAATAAGAGTAATAATAAAAAAACATTTGATAGCAAGGAAGAAGAATCAGCTGATGAAGAATTTTATTGTTTAAAATAAGATTAGGAATTAAGTTTGATTAGACCCTATCATAAAATAAAAGTTAACAGTATTATAATTATGCTGGACCTTCGTTATTCACGTAGCAATTATTATTTTAAAAAAACATTTAAAAATAAATTTGTTATTACATTTTCTATTAGACTTCTACTTTTTGTTTGTTTAATACTTATATATTTTTCTTTTTGTTCAAGTTGGTATGTTCTGTCTTTTTGCGTCGGTTTGACCTGTATTCTAAAAAAACACGAGTCGATCGCTATCATGAGCTGCTGAGAGCTAGCTAGAGGGGGGTTGTACTCAAGCTTCTCCACATGCATATGGCCATCGGAAAATGTTAATCAGAGTCTTCTAAACTCTTAAAAGCCTTCAGTTTTCGACGATCATAAATGCATGGTCCGCCATATTTTCTACTAGATAATTGAATAGGTCTAGGTCCCAAAGTCAGGAATATCGTCAAATTTAAGGGAGGTATGTAACTAGTTCACTTAACGAAAATGCTGCCCGTTGTAATTTCCCCACACACAGCCACGTCTACCGAGTGACACGGACCCCGTAGGTCAGGGGCTACGGGCAGGCTAGTCCGCTACTGCGGACGCTAATTTAACGAGTCTTTTCTCGGGTGTATACCGTGGTCGAAACTCCTCTTTTTCTGAGAAATTAGTGCAGCTGCCTGAAACTCAACTTGATGAATGGCAAGTTGGAAGACATTTCCAGCCAAAACAGAAATTCATATATAAACACGCAGTTTTTATAGAAAGATATGAATGCAATTAAACGGCAAGAACCGACATTCTAATACACAACGCACAGATAAAAAATGGCGATTTGACAAAGCTTGCCGGGCTTAGTTACAGTAACCGCGCATTACGTAACCGCCGAAACTGGCCTATTATCCAACCATAGATCTAGTCTAGATCTAGATCTAGGGTCTAGATCTAGACGTCTAATGGTGAAAAACGATCCCAAAGGGAAAAATTGAAAAATCGTTCAGACACTCTAAGGTCCATGGGTACGGGGGGGGGGGGGGGGGGGGGGGGGGGGGGGGGGGGGGGGGGGGTTTATTAGAACAGTCAGAAGCTTGTAATGTTCCATTCTAAGTTCCATTCGTCACTTAGTTAGAGTAGATGCTTCTTTCTTCTTCCCAAGAACCTGCAAGGACTGGAACAACCTTCCACAGGACCCAGCCTAATACTCCTCTCTTGATGCCTTCAAGGTCTTCTTGAGTGGGATGCAGATGTAATGTCTACAAGACCGGGAATGTTTTTACTTACACATGTATATACATGTATGCATCTGCACAACAAGAACAACAAGTTAAAATGTGGAATAACAGGATATGTGAAAGTCTCCACATATACACACACAACCAGTGCGATTATCTTCATCACCATGAAGCGGAAGAAGAAGAAGAAGAGACCTAGATCTAGGGCTAGTCTACATGTATTTGTAGTCTAGGCCTAATCAACATTGATTCATTAAAATTGTTTATCAATTTGGAAGTAGATACAGCAGGATCAACAAAATATTGTGTGAATATACTGAAGTACAGTAGATCTATTGCCTTTTAATTTACACAGCCAGGAAAGTAATGCTGCTAATTATGTGCTATGTGTGCACGTAATCATGGAGGTATGTATGTAGTCTAGGTAGACAAGTAATATTGTGGTATTAAAATTCCAACATAAAATTCAATACATGGGACAAAGGGACAAAATATAAACATGGTCGTAACAATTCAATTTCTTACCAAAAACAGCCTCACGGATAGATCGTTCATCTCTAAATCCCAATGTTCTACGGCCAGTAGTTAATGGAAAGCTGGTATTTCGATCCATCGTGTTATGAGTAAATTGTACAAGTACAACAGCATTAATCAAAGCCCCATTTTTGCTGACGACCGACACCGTACGGTTCAGCTCAGGCCACTCAGCAAAGCATAGAGAGAGTCAATGTATAATGCGTATTGACCTCTAGCACTGCACTACGTGTACGTATAGGCAGTATTTGAATACATGAATAGTCAATACACTCCTAACACACATACATGTATGCACATAATTAGACCGATGTGGTTGATCGGCAAGTTTGACAGTGGACTCACCATTTTTAATTTTTAAATTATTTTTTGTAACATAGGTAATTTAAAAAAATTGTATTTTACTATTATTTAGGTGTCATCAATTGTCACTAAAGTACCGATTTTGAGTAAAATTAGTTGAATTTTGTACAGTGATGTTTGAAATGTTGAGAATCAAAAGCACAGCTTTTAATACACAGCCAGGATAGTAATGCAGCTATGGGTGCTCAGGTCCAGGGGCGAGTTCCATGTTTTATGAGTATTGTACATAAAATAGCTGAGAGATGGGGGAAAAAGTGAATCAAGTGAAAACAAAATCATGGGGGGGGGGGGGGAGGGGTCCGTTGATATATCATGCAACGGAACCCAGTGACCCAGGGCATGGGTGTCGATCCCGGGGGGGGGGGGGGGATGGGGGGATATATCCCTCCCCGGCCCCCCAATATTCCAGGTGGGGGGGGGGGGGGGTGGCCTGTACAATCACCCCCCCCCCCCCAATAATTCACCATCAAAAAAAAAAAAAAAATGAAGAGAAAGATTAATGATGAGAGCCAGATGAGAGTAGTTAATGGTTATTACTCGCAAGATATGACCATCAATATACACATTTTGCTATCTCATTTTCATAATACATACATGTATACGAAGTAAATGAGACAACCGTATATGAGACAAGAATAAATTGAATTCTCGCTCATACGGCTTCATCAGGAATTGATGAATTTATTCAATTTGTTCAACAGCATAATAGAAATGGCAGTGCGCCAAATGCAAAGACGCAGCGTCAAAAAGCAACGAGCTAAATGTTAAGCGCGAAGCGCAAAAGTAGCAATCTGCAATCCACATCAGACAATCCCGGAAAGTGTAAACATAGATGAACTCTGTGACGAATTCGTGATGAGATCGGAGACAAGGAGAAAGATTTTCGGGCATTTGTATGACTTATAAGATAGTTCACTAGTTGTAATGTTGTTTCCGTTCACCCTTTTTTAAAATTCGCGTCATTTTATCTTTATTGGTTTGTTTTTTTCACTCATTTTATTTCCTGATATTTCCTAAAACATTTTTAATTTTTGTAGAAAGATTATTATGTCACAACTTATTTTTGTTTTATTAAAAAGCTGGTGTTGGCCTATGTTACTGGCGTACTGGCGTAAAAAAAAAAAAAAAAAAATCTAATCATGACTTATTTTCAATTTCATACAAGTGATTTATGAATGTTCGTGATATCACAGGATTTTCAATAAAATTCGCGTTTCTCCATTTCTGTTGCAAACTGACACATTCCCAAATAGCCAGGAAGAGCATATTATATTTTGTATAGTCACTAATGGGCCTAATTAGTGGCCGTTAACACTAACGGTAGACAATTCCTTTCGAGAAGCTATTGCGACAAGCACTGCCGGGAGATTACATGCTACCTACCACTCGGGCTGTGCATGCAAAGATTTGCGAACGAACGTTCCATACGTACACCATGTGGGGAAACTGAATTCAGACAAGGATTAATATAGAGAACAGTACAGCGAATCGTCTTCTTTCTCTAATAATTTAGTGAAAAATGTAAAGAGCAAAGCTTCCGCACTTTGCGGGCAAATCAATTCAGACTAGGATTAAGAGTAATAATCAAATGAAACGTCAAAGTACACGATACGATGAATCGTCTCCTTTTACTAATAATTTAATGAAATGTAAAAGCTTCCGCGCTACGCGCAGGATGGGCGAAAATGATTTCGGACGCGGATTAAGAGTAATAATCAAATGAAACGTCAAAGCTTCCGCGCTTCGCGCGGGAGGGGGGAAACTGAATTCAGACAAGGACACGATACAACAGATCGTCTTCTTTCTCTAATAATGTAATAACATGTGAAAGCTTCCGCGCTTCTCGCAGGAATGGGCGAAAATGAATGCAGACAAGGATTAAAAGTCGAGAATGGTACATCGAATCGTCTTCTTTCTTTAATAAGCTAATGAAACGTCAGCGCTTCCGCGCTACGCGTGGAGGAAGGGGAACTTGATTCAACCAATGATTAAAAGTCGAGAACGGTCCAACGAATCGTCTTCTTTCTCTAATAATTTAGTGAAACGTCATACCTTCCGCGCTTCGCGGGGGAAGTGGGGGGGGGGGGTGGGACTCCCCATCCCTGCACCCAACCCCCTAGGGAGCGTGCTTCGCCTGCGCACTACCGCCCCCCCCCCCTAAAATGAAATCCTGGCTACGCGCTTGGGAAGGGGTGCAACTTGGCACACGCTTCTACTTCTTGGTTGCTTTGATCCATTGCCGAAATTTGTTTGGCACCTATCATCCCCCCCCCCCTCAACCACGGATACAAATCGACACCCTTGACCCAGGGTCACTTACCCCCAGTAAAACCCATCTTGTACAATTTAAATAAAGTAGGCTTAGCTATATTTGTCATGCTTTGTGTGGTTCAATGAACTGAACTGAACTGAACAAAATAATAAATAAAGAGGGAAAGAAAAAAAGCGGAGAATTAGAAAACAAAGATAGAGAGAAAAATTAAAGTAAAAATGAAGGAGGGAAAAAGGGAATGTGCCTCCTAAATTGTGCTTCCGGTAGAAAATCTAGACTCCCAAAATGACATCTGAAAATGTGATAACTTGTGTCACAGTTTGATACAGCTGTATTGATTTAAACAAATCTTGATTGTCTATCTGTTATAATGTAAATTAAGTTAATATGCAATTTTATGCAACGGAGTCCAGTATATGATGATGACCCAGGGTTATTTACTCCCAGTAAACTCATATTGTACAAAGTAGTAATAACAAAAAATATTTAAAAAATTAAGAGGGAAAGAAAAAAGATAGAGACAAAATTAAAATGTAAAAAATATAAGGGGAAAAAGGAATTTGCTTCCGGTAGCAAATTTGGACTCCCAAAAGACTCCCAAAATGACATCTGAAAATGTGATAACTTTTGTCACATAAGGCCATCGTCATGAAAGACCTCGATCTCCATGACAAAGTTTGTGCTCTGAAAGACTCACATAGTCACTATGCTTGGACATACGAGTAATGTTTCAAAACATCTCTTTTGTTTTCACATAGTCGAAGTAATGAAGTTCATTATGAGGTAAGCTAACAGCCTAACAGAAACATGAAATCACACATATTAGAATATGGTAGGCCTAGATAATACAATTCTGGCTGATCAGTATGCCTATATAAAAGAACAAAATAATATTTTGTTAAAGGAAGTGTTTCGCTTCTTCATCATAATTTATGATGAAGAAGCAAAACACTTCCGTTAATAAAATCACAATACGTGCTTTTGTTTATAGACTAGTATTTTTATTGCTGATTTCGATTATTCGCTTTCATTCTGTCACGGGATGTGTTTGCCCAGGGTTATTTTGATATTAAAGGTGCATAATGCATATGATATATATTATATATATATCTCTTTCCCGGTTGCGGCAAATTAATTTAATCTTTTTGATGTCAGGAAGAATAGCCCTATAGTAACATGATTATAAGATATGATTTCGAGACCAAAAAAAAAGAAAGAAAAAAGTGTCCTCTTACCCCCCCCCCCCCCCCCCCCGCATATTCAGCGGCTGGCTGAGTCGTTGCGAAATTTTCGGCCCGATTTATAAATGTTAACCCCCCCCCCCCCCCCCCCTTGAAAAAATCCTGCGTACGCGCCTATTGGCAGGTATTATTTTGAAACAACGACGCAACATCAGGGCATAAAATTCGGACTGATTTGTGACATTTCATTTCAATTGTAAATATTGAATGCATTGAAACCTTTAAACCATATGGTTTCACACAACGTCCGATATTACAATCAAGGTCGTTGATTGTCGCAATGCAGTTTATTGTTGGCGTGCATGCAGCACTAGACTCGACTGGTAGAATAAGGCACATTATCGTGAGTGCCACATAGAAAAGAGCGATGTAAGTATTCACTTTATTAAGATTATTGTACTGTGATTCAGATTCTAATTCAGAGTCACACCTGCATTCATTTCAAGCTTTAGAAGTAGCATTCAATTATTGGTGGGAATGAGAAAACACCCAAACATTATTACAGATGGGTGTATAATTCTTGGGAATCACTCTGGAGTTTTGGAGTTGAATCCATGGGGGGGGGGGGGGGGATTTACGCCAAATGAGTTGTTTGAATTACTCTTTTTAGAGCGGTTCTAATTATTTGAGCGCGTCTTTCCATTCCAAAACTCTTAGAATAGTGGTCTTATATTCCTGTAGATTTAGAGATTAATAGCATATAGGGCGCGAATGTTTGGAAGCGTAAACGTACAGCGAGAAGGCGGCTTGTTAGTTCCTCGCCAGATGTCTTGTCCAGAAGGCTACTATTACTAAATTATTGTGAAACCTCGCAAAGCTGATGTCTTGTTCAAGTCGAGAAGACAAGAAGGCTATTTGTTGAACTTTAATCTTGAAATATCACGTTTATAAACTGGAATATCCTCTAGTTTTATGTTCCTTTTCAACGGCGCGCTGATTAATCATATTGCGAATGTCCAATAGAACAACATAACGCATTTTTAGGAGGCTGCTTATATCAAAATTTCTTGAGTCGGGAGACGGAGTATATCATAAATATTTCATTCGGAGCTCCCTCCGAAAACTTGGGCATATAGTCCTTTTTCTCAATAAAGAAGTATAAGGCGTGGGCCTATCGGGCTTATCTAATAACTATTCTTCACTTTACTACACTTTCTATCATTGTAAAATATTATTATATTATTTTAATCATTGTCTAGTACACACTGGAACAGTCACAATTGCACCAGCCTCAATTACTCTTGTTTGTGTGTTTGCCATTTAGGCCTATCTTAAACTTTGACTGAAAAGACTTCGAATCCTTCTTCAGATGGCCAAACGCGTGATGGATAGTGTTATTAAAATGCCATGGAGCAGTTCCTTTCCGGTTCTTCTTCTCCTCATGGTTTCAAGATCCTCTTCTCTCACCGATGGCGCATGTCCTTTGTGTAGCTGTTCAGACTACGATACATCTATCGATTGTTCTACTGATCAGCTGAACACCTCATATCCCTTTGCAGACATCGACATCGCTCCTGAAGTAACTTCGATGTTCATCACGGGGGGTGACACAGACGAAGATCGACCATTAGAGCTTCGAGACAGTGTGCTAGGTAGATCCTTTCCAAACTTACGCTCTTTACATTTCTCTACCTGCAGCATTGGAATGATAGAAGTTGATGCCTTTGAGCAAATGCCATATCTTGAGGAGCTCATATTCTATAAAAATGGCCTACAAAACATCCCGAGAGCTCTAAAGTTACTAGCGAATTCTTTAAATAAATTAGAAATTACTTCTCAAGGAAAATTGATCGACGCTTTTAGCGGACTGAACGAGTTTAACAACTTAACTATCCTTGATATTAGCAGCAACAGCATTCGCTACCTTGAAAGACGTTCTTTTATGGGACTCAGTAAGTTGGAGACTCTGTCCCTATGGAACAACAATATTGAAAATATAGATTACGGCGTTTTTATCCCCATCGTCAATCTCAAAACATTAGATTTGAGTCACAACAAACTTCGATTTATACCTTCTGCGATAAAAAGTCTTATCCACCTCCAGGAGCTTGATTCAAGTTATAACAATATTTCAGATGTACATAATTTTGAATTTATTACTTATATGCCAAACTTGACCACTTTGAAACTCCATGGAAATGTAATCTCTATCATTGATGGCGTCTCAGTAGATGTTTTGTTAAACTCAACGAGTTTAGTCGATATCCGACTTTGCAATAACCCCTACCGATGTAACAAGACGCTTTGTGGGTTTATGTTATTTTACACGACTTACCTTTCCTTTTCGCCATTCGATGCTCTAGACCCTTTCAGGGTGTTTCCTATAAAGTGTACCTACTATTGTGGTTCTCCATTTGGATATTTTGGGAACACGTTGGGTAATGTTTACGGCGAACTGTGCACGATAGGCCTACCCATACCGACTAGTGTGCCTGAGGTTGTTCAGAAAAACAGAAAATCTGTACGTGTGATTGCCACAGTACTGGGTGTTCTCATTGCTGTCGGAGTCGCCTTTGGGTTCCTGGTCTACTTCGCACTCCGTCGCTTGGGACACCTTAGACGAGGTTTCATCTTTGCTGGGCAGGGATTCGTCAAGTTCAATAATAACAGAAGGAACGCTGATATCGTGTTCGATGCTCTTGTTTATAACCACGTCCAGGAAACACATTTTATCGATGACCGGCTACGACCAAGGCTGGAAGACCCACCAAACGACTTCCGTTTATGTCTCCCGTTGACCCGCGATTTCCGTCTCGGTGGCAAGAAGTTGAACAATCTGCGCGAGTCGATGATCTCCAGTCGATGTGCCATGTTCGTCATCAGTGAGGCATTCATCCAAGACGCCCGATGCAAACAGGCACTTGAAGTCGCCTGCGAGTTCTTGCACCGAGACGATCTTGGACCGGCACATCTGAAACAGACGGGATTGATCATGATAGTCTTGGACCCTGTTCTTTTGGATCAACTGCCAGAGACCTTGAGGGTCCTGGTCGATCGTTTGGTCACCCTGGAGTGGGATAACCTTAATGAAGAGCGTTGCTGGAAAAGACTTGAACAGGCCCTCGAACAATTTCGAGAGCCGAACGAGATTTGAATGATAATATTACAAAACGTCTGTCACAAACGCAAGAAATAATACTTAATAGAAGATTTTGCAAGGTTATTGTGTAATAACGACATGTCTTTGAATGGTAAATTTGTGTACATTACAAGCTCATGCAGAGCTTTAATAAGAGTGTTTACATCTTGTCACTTTTAAGAAGCAATACAGTTTTTACATTACAATAACGTATTTACGAAATGATCAATTAACACCAAATTGCACCTAAAAAATACAATACTCAAAATTCGGACTGAATTGAAATTAATACCTCTGAGTTATTAAGGTTAGAATGTTACCCCCTGCCCCCACAAACAATAATATATCCTGACCATTTTGGGGCAGTAAAACTTGGTTTAAGGGCACTTTCTTGTTTAATCCAGGGAAGTGTTACAGCTCTTTCCCGAAGGACAATTTAGTCAGTTTTTATATATTTTGTAATGTACAGCCACAGCTCAGCTCAGTATTATCAACCTGAGATTGAAGAAATGTGGGTTCAATTCAAGTGAGAAAGATCATTATGTATGACATCACACCAGTGGTATATACAATGCCCCAATCACCCCAATCCATCGTTGGTCAGCGAGGAGACCGCTTTTTCATGAGGGCCCAATAGTTCGCAAGGGAGGGAAGGGAGGGGGAGGGTATCATGAATCGATTTAAAACTTAAAACACAAGCAAAGAAAGACATACATTTTCATCATTCACGTGCCCAAGGGTTATTCACAATGTCATTTAAGCAAGATGCCATTTATATGTATTGTAAATTGTAGGTTTATTAATTTTGCACTTTTTTGTTTGTTTAATATGTAATTGTTTATCATTGTATTTTGTTTGTTACTTTAGCGCTTAGAGACTTCGGTGGAAAGCGCTTTATAAGCACCGTTTTTTCCATTATTATTATTATGACATGTGTGAGAAAGTCATGAGCGAGAACATTTTCATTTGAATATTGACAATAATATGTTGGTGTTTTCCAAGTGTTCCAACAAAAATATAATAATTTGAGTTTTGCACTGTTTGAAAGTGTCATGGGATATGGAGACCGGACATTTTACTCTATTGCTACTTGCCTGTGGAACTCTCTCCCATCATTAATTCGCAAAATTGACAACCTGAACCACTTCAAAGCTTCACTCAAGACTCACATCTTCCTTCAGACATTTAAATGCTAACTTATAATGGGGGAGCTCGCGCCTTTGAATGTTTTTTTTTAAACATTCAAAGGCGCGAGATATACGGCGCCATACAAAATGTTGTGAATCATCATCATCATCATCATCATCATAATGTGGGATTTATTCATCGAGAGATCTATTTCTCCCACTCCTGTAATTTGCATAGCTTGACTTCACTATATACTTGCGTTGCTAAAAGGAGTTTCTCCATATTCTTCATCTTTACTGTTTGTCTAATTTTACTCTTTTAAAAAAAAAACCTAATTATTCCACTTCATTCAGCCATATTTCCTTTTAACTAATCGTTCATTCCTCTTAATTCGAAACTTACTCCCAATTAATTGCTGAATAATAAATACTTGGACTTTCGATTTAAAGCCATAATAATTATGTGAATGTATATATTATAGTGAAATATAGTTTTCTTTCCGGTTTATCATGTATACAAAAATGAAGTTCACAGGGAAACCCCGCCTGTCCAGCTCTGGTTGGTTTCGGGACACACCATGATATCCGCTCTCTATTTCTCTCTATGCCATCTCTCCACTCTCTCTCTCTCTCTCCGCCTCTGTCTCTCTCTCCCCCACTCCGCATTCCCTCTTTCATACCATTCCTTCCATATGAATTTAACAGGCTGGCAGTGCCATTATAGATACGATGTGAAGTGATGAAATTGTAAATAATAAACTCTTTATGTTGTATAGCTCCCTCTCAAGATTGACGTTACTTTAGATTCAAAACAATGTTTCTTGACTTGCAAGTTTTTGACCAAAATCGACAATTTTTTTATTCCCGTTTGGAAATTATATATCAGAACTGCATATTCCGAGATTTTCACGTTCGTAGCTACCATTGTACAGTGCGTCCCAGAAAAAAATGAAACCGAGAATTATCGATGTTTTATCATAACTTAATCACATTTATAATTAATAAATGACACATAATATTTGGAAAGCTTAGATCCTCCTCTTTCAATTGATGCAACTCATATGATGCATATTCCACGTGATTAAAATCAATTTGAAGAGAGGAAACCGAAAAGTCATTTGGCGGGCGGTATCTGAATTTCAAAGAGAAAATCATATTTCTAGAAAGTTGGGTTTCTGCCCTTTCATATGACACCTCAATCAGGAAAAATGAGCAAGGAATGACAAAGTTCTGTTTGTTTAAAGTAGCCCTTACATTTTCATAATTTTAGCAAACAAATTCGTTTTTACTGGCTGCCTGCCGTAGCAAAAAGTAGAATTGACAAAAGACTTAACTCCGTGTCGTCGACAATCAGCCATGCATGAAGTCTTTCGTCTACGGCTGATTGTCAACGAAACGGAGTTGAATAATTTCGTTTGTTGATACGGCAGACAGCCAGTGAAAACGAATTCGTTTAATGAAATTATGGAAATGCAAGCACTATTTTAAACAAACAGAACTTTGTTATTCCTAGCTCATTTTTCCTGATTGATGTGTCATAAGAAAGGGCAGAAACTCAACTTTCTAGAAATGTGATTTTCTCTTTGAAATTCAGATATCGTCCGCCAAATGAATTTTTGTTTTCCTCTTTTCAAATTGATTTTAATCACACATGCGTGAAATGAAAGAGGAGCATCTAAGCTTTACAAATGTGTGTCATTTATCAATTATAATTGTGATTAAGTTATGATAAAACATCGATAATTCTCGGTTTTGTTTTTTTCTGGGACGCACTGTATATGGCTGTAGGCGCTATTTGAAATTTATCGCGGGAGCACCGAAAATTTTTGATATTCAATTTCTCGAAAGCAGAAGTGCATTAGGGGCTAAATTTCCAGTGCTTATAATTCATCTACATGGGTGCTTATATTTCATGGCCGATGTATATAGCTTGAAAAATGGAGAAACAAGTGTTTAACAAAATTAGAAATATTTGTACATGTATTTATGGTACCAGTATCTGATTAAACATGAAAGGTTACTAGCATTATGTCGTTTGTCGATTCCACTTTGATTTTGAACATCGTTTATATCACAAGCATGGGACAGAGAGAGAAAGACACACACAGAAGAGAGAGAGAGAGAGAGAGAGAGAGAGAGAGAGTTAGGGATAAAGAAAGAGGGACAGAGAAGAAAGATGGGGAGAAAAAGAGAATGCATATAAAGGGGGGAAAGGGGGCGGGATTATAGGGAAAAGAATAGCTGGCATGCAAAGATAGAAAGAGAGACCGGGGGGGGGGGGCTGGATAGAGATAGATGGGTTATGATTATGATCTAGAGGGATGGTAACAGAGAAAATGAAGACAGAAAAGAGAGAGAGCCAGTGATAGAAAGGCAAAGAGAGAGAGAGAGAGAGAGAGAGAGAGAGAGAGAGAAAGAGGGTGAGTCGATTCCATACTTTTGCGATTTGGTATTCATAATCACAATTTCAAGAGGGGAAAGGGGATAATGGTGGTTGCAGAAGGGGCATAGATAGAAGTAGAAAAATAAACAATGACAAACGAACTATAAACCACAGGTGGCGCTCTTCCTATTGAACAGTTTTCAAGTAAGAGCCACATAGTGGGGCTGGAGAGGGAGACAGATGGTGGGTTATGATTATGATCAAGAGGGATGGCAACGAGAGAAAAAGGAAGGCAGAAAGACAGAGCCAGTGATAGATCAGGAAAGAGAGAGAGAGAGAAAAGGAGAGAGAGAGAGAGAGAAAGTGGAGGTGTCGATGATTTCACACTTTCAGGATTTTATATTCATAATCACAATTTCAAGAGGAGAAAGGGGATTATGGTGGTTGCAGAAGGGTCATAGACAGAAGTAAGAAATAAACAATGACAAACGAACTATAAACCACAGGTGGCGCTCTTCCTGGTGTACAGTTTTTAAGCAAGAGCAACATAGTGTCACATGGAATAAATGTTGGCCTACTCTCAAAAATGTACTTCTCCCTCTCTCTCTCTCTCTCTCTCCCTCTCTCCCTCTCTCTCTGTCTCACCCCCTTCCCCTCACAGACAATACAACAAAGGAATGTCAATGACACTGAAATCAGTGAAAATCAACAAATACATTGATGAAGCATCAAAATTAATTTATTATATAATTTATATATTTTCTTCATAATTACATATATACAAATTATCTATACAAGTCATTTCTCAAGGCACATTTATCGATTGTATTATACTTATGTACAATACAAAAAGTTTTTTTTAAATATCAAACATTTCAGCGAAAAAATATCACAAGTATACACATTATAGAAAATTAATTAAAGAAACATTGCTACAAAGAACACTTATTACAAAATCTCATGTAACAACAGAATTTTGTCAGAATTTTATATTTTCCACTGGTCTTTGGGCCCTGATTTAAAACATGACTTTAAAGGGAGATGGTCATATTACTTTCCATGTGCAGTAGGTCATGATTCGCTGACATCAGACTCAGTGGAAATACTATTGATGGGTGCACAAGTCTGCACATAGTAAACCTAAGGTGGTCCCATAAAAAAAATCTCCCCTCGTCTCTCAGATAGTTTCCGGTGAGGGAAATGTAAGATAATGACTTTTCCATATGGGGCGATAAAAGTGGAAAATGCGGGAGCATTACCTACGGTCTATTGGTCACAACACAGAAGGCTAATCCTGATGACTGATAATACCCGTTATTGGGTAAACCAAATTCCCTACGAGAGCCCCCTTCTACGCATCTTTAAAGATGAAGTTGGGTTCTGGTCATGCGATTGCATTGTGAAAGAAACGGTGTGGAATCGACCAGAAAACGTTGATCATCTAGCATATAAGAATTTGTGTGTATTGCAAGGTTCTGGAATTATCTAAATGATAAGAAATTTGGCCAAGTCTTGCTAAAGTTACAAACACTGTACACAGGAAGATTTATATGGGACTACATGAACATGTGGCGTAAAAATCTGTCCCGATGTTACATGACATATTTCGAATTTGAAGGCATTTGTACAGCCATGCTTTTCAGGGAACATGTTTTTAACATGTTCTTCCACACTTGCATTGTAACAATGATAACGCTCACAAATTATTGTTCACCTCTTCCCGGAACTCAACCTTCTCTTTAAGAAACCAAATATTTTGTGCAATATTGTCTCAATATTAAAACCATCTCAATATCAGGGCGGCCTTCAACTTTAAGTGGAGTTGCATGACGTATTCGAATCTAAACTCAGTTATAAATTTGGCTCTCTGATTAATAGCAAAGTTAAATGGAGATGTGTTCATATCTGAATCCTGTTTGTGAATCTTGGTTTGCAGATTTGCATGCTCAGCTTCACATCTGAACGTTGTTCTTGAATTCAGGGTTCTGGGTCAGCAGAGATGTTGGACGATTTGTAGATAGATGATTCATTCGGGGTAGATTGTCCTGAACGTCAGATTAATCCTTGCATCTCTGTCGTGGTACTCTCTTGGTATCTGATGCTGTCAAAAAGTTTTTTTTTTTACAGGGTGGGAAATAAAATCAGTAGAGTAATAATGATTTCAAGACAATCCAGCATGTATTTATTAGTAATATCCATACTAATAATAATAATATGTCTTGTTTAGCCAGGGTAGCCTCATCAGTACTAATACTGTTCTCCCTGAGGGCCCTGCAATCATATCATTACCCCGGCTTTAGCCTAAGCTACCATGAAAAGGCACTCAAGCATTCATGGAATGTCTTCCTACTGGGTCCCCATTTACCTCACTTGGGTGGATCCGAGTGGGTCCTCAGAGAGGACCTTAAGCCGTCGGTCTTCTGGTTGCTTACTCACAAGCATTTATTGCTTTCTTAGCTTTCAGGTAAAATAAACACCACTGTCAGATGTATTTCTTGCCAAAAGACATTAGTACCATAATATTCTGGATTTATATTGCAGTAGGCCCCATCTGATTCTAAACATGTGGCATTATACAAAAGTACAATCTGAGTAGGATGGAACATATAACAAAGAAAGAGAACAATTACTTATTTGAGCCAATTAAATCTTGGTAAGGGTATGAATAATTTAGTCATTAACTGTAATGACAATATAAATTTGCACATGTATTGCAACATTATGAGTGCAAAAATTATGGAAAATAAATTGAGATGTCACCACAAAAATATATTCAGCAGATGACAATTAAATGACGATAGCCGAGAGAGGCTTGATTTACGTTACTGCTGCATGCATCTCACTTACCTGCCAATCATCTTGTGAAGCGCCCTCCATCATCAGTAAACTGCCATGCGTGAGAGGAATTCTGAGTTTCTCTGTGTACATGTATGTGTAATCTCCATTCTCCTCCTGTTTGGTTTAAAACAATTAAAGGCTCATTCATATTAACACAGTAATCTAGTCTGTGTATTAAAAACAAGAAGGCCTAGAGAATCTTGCTTTGACAGGGAAAATTGTGGGAAGAAGGAGGATACTTTAGATGGACAGTCTGCAGAAATTGTTTGAAGAGAGAGGAGTGAAAGAACTGGGAGTGGTGCTAATAGAGAAGGCTAGGAACCGAGGGTTGTGGAACAGCATGAACGCCAAAGTCAATCGATATGACACTTAGAGAGAGAGAGAGAGAGAGAGAGACTCTATGTATGTGTATGTGAGCAATAGCATGTGTGATTTCAATGAATGTGATTTCCAGCAACCTTTTTAATGATTTTGCGTAACCAAACCAGGTACTGTAAAACTAGGAACTGTCGTGATTTGAAAGAGACATCGCATTCTACTTACGGGAGGAGGTTTTTTCCTCATCTCAAACGTCCTTGAGTCGCCGAGGGAGACGGAGGCTATCGTAGGTTTGCTGCCAAGAGAGGGCTCGTCATCGCTATGCCATGAGACGTGGTCTTTGCCATTGCGGTAGAAGTTTAGAAGGCAGCTGTTGAAGGTGTGGCCAGTCCTCTCTTCAATACGGCTTTTCACATACAGCAAGGTTTCATTCCACTGATGTGTACACAATTGAAGAAGGGCACAGCATGGCAGGAGTATGGTAGCAGGAAAGAAAAGAAGAGAAAAGAAAAACAAAAAACATAGCTATGTGAGATAGGTAGTTAACTCTACAGTTGTTTTGTTTGCCTCTCGGTGTAGTTCTCACCACACGTGCAGAGCAGTAGGCATCAAGACAGAAGCATTGCTTTGTGCATCACCATGGATTTCCAGACTTGATTAGCTCTACAACAACCTTATTAATACTGATATAAAGTGATATAGATTAAATAAATTAATATTGAAGCCTTTGGTATGTCCATCCCATGATAAATACAATGGGGCACAGTGTCATTCAATGGGGCACAGTGTCATTCCGTGTGTGGCTTATAAAAAGTTACCGGTAAATCTTCATTTGTTATGGATGGAATATTATGTATGTACATGACCAAAGTGGACTGTGGCGGTCCACTTGTTTGTGTCAAAAGTCAACTGAGCAGGTAAAGCGTTTATCGCTTCACTGAAAATGATTTCTCATTAAGTTTATCATTTCACGGACCCTCAAACCCGCATTGTCTGTATACAACAATTTTTCAATTCATGACAGTAGTTATCTCCAAGTTTACAGATCCGTCTAGTTTTTCAATACAATTGTCACTGGAACAATCGATAAAGGGTGATTTTAACTGGAATAACCGATAAAGGACAAAAATCACTGGTACAATAATAGAGTATGTGTATGGGAAATCCTTTTTATTTGCCTCTAGGCCCCTGGATAATCCTTTTTTTTCTTTTTCTCTTTTTTAATAAACATATAAATTATATATTACAAATCAGAATTTAAAATTTGAATGTTTGAACTTACATCTGTATTTTTCTCCCAACTCACTTTGGTGTAAGCGTAAGGGTATTCACCGAACCAGTACGTCAATCTTGGTTCATCAAATGTTTGCCCTAAAAGAATAGAAAACCAATAAATATATGTAACAAATGTAGAGCATATATCTAAAATATAAAAGCACTTAGGGTCATTCCATGTCAAATCACCCAATGGTTTTAACCCGAACATTTTTTATTTTGATGAAACTTAGTGTACTTGTTGAGTGTGATCTCACAGCACCAAATCCAAAATTTTAGGTCAATCGGATAAGGGGTTTGGGAGATACGGCCCACCAAATTTTGAGATTTTTTCAAAAATGGGGGTGGCGGGCCTACCTTTGAACCCTTGTATTTCGGGACCTAATGGGTCAATCTTCACAAAATTTGTATTGTTGGAAAGGGTATTCAATAAGGATTCCAAATCTGCCGCCATTTTGAAAATTTGTACATGTTGGGGTACTTTGACCTCTTGACCTAAGATTTGACCTTGAAATTGACCTTGTGGATCACGTGACCTTGACAACATTTTTCATGAAATGTAATCTCTGACATGTTCACTTAAACATATAAAAGTTTCAGAGATATAATATTTTTTGTTTAGGAGTATTAAGGATTGAAAGTATCCATACAGATATTCACAATAAACCCTATCATAATGTATACAATACATGCAATATGCACAGTATAACATACATCTTCCACATGCTTTTTTGTTCTAGTCATATCCATTCTAAATGTCAGCAGTACTTGAATAGAAAATAAAATGACAAGTTCATATAGGCCTAAAGGGTTAACAGGATGTATGGCTTTAGGCCTCTGAGTCGGTTCTAGGATAATTACCCCCCTGGAAAATTAACCCCCAGGAAAGGTCCCCCCCCCCTGAGGACAATTACCCCCCAGAAAATTACCTCCTAGGACAATCTGTCCCCCCCCCCCCCCCCTATTCATTAAAGGGGAAGTCCATCCTGATAATAAGTTGGTTTTAATCAAAGCAGATTTTTTTTTGGGGAGGTAATTATCCTTGTGGGGTAATTTTCCAGGGGGGGGGGGGTAATTGTCCAGGGGGTAATTGTCCTTGGGGGGGGGGAAGATTGTCCTAGGAGGTAATTTTCTGGGGTTAATTAACCTCTGGGTGTGATAGTCCTTGGGGTAATTGTGGGGTAATTGTCCTGGGGGGGGGGGGTGGGTGAACATTTCCTGGGGGTTATTTTTCCAGGGGGGTAATTATCCTAGAACCGACTCAGAGGCCTAAAGCCATAATGGAATCCTTATTGAATACCCTTTCCAGCACTACAAATTTTGTGAAGATTGACCCATTAGATCCCGAGATACAAGGGTTCAAAGGTAGGCCCGTCACCCCCATTTTTGAAAAAATCTCAAAATTTGGTTAGCCGTATCTCCCAAACCCCTCACCCAATTGACCTAAAATTTTGGATTTGGTGCTGTGAGATCACACTCAACAAGTACACTAAGTTTCATCAAAATCAAAAATGGTCGGGTTAAGATTTTCAGATTTTTTGGGTGATTTGACATGGAATGACCCCTTATCCTTTCTATGCATCAAGTGCAACCTTCCTCTTTAAAGGAGGAAGCAAATCCATAGCTAATTTGGGCATCATCTTAAAGTAAATAAATGTAGTACCATTCTAATAAATACAGTCAAACCTACTTTTTTTCTGGGGGGGGGGGGGCATATGGGTCCCAATATATACTCAACTCCAACCTGGACATATACTTGGACAGCACGTCCACGAAAAGCTTCGAAAAAATGACCAAAAAGAAGCCACTGAAAAGTTCCTCAGCACATTGCATGTAGATTTCATAAATCTGTATGACAAGGGCAAAAAACTCAATTCCTACACAGGAAGATGGTACCTGCCGTAACAACTTATTCAGATATGCGGTGGTTAACTGTGACGGTTCTGTTTTCTACAATGACATGGGTATAATATGCCTCACATTTCTGTACCTTGTAACAAGACCTTCTAGAATACGCGTAGGACCTTTGTTGGTGCAGTCATCTTTCATTTACACGTTATAAAAAAGTGTACCACTGCATCTAAACTTCATGGACAAGCTTTAACACTTTAGTTGCTTTGTTTGCCTCTCTGCACAGCCACTCATTTGCCACATGTGCAATATTGCACAAACAATAGGAATCAATTGACAGAAGGATTGCTTTGTGCAACCAGGTGGCTTTGCAAAATCACTCATCAACAGTCTTGATTAGCTCCATGACAACCTTCTGAAACAGGTATAGATAAGTCTTGCAGTGGAAACAGTTTATCTTGAAGCCTTTAGTATATCTATCTATTATATACCGTGTGAGTCAATAAAAAGTTTACACCTAGAAAATTGATAATCAGGTGGGCTGTATATCGTACAGACCACCTTATAATTTCGTAAGAATTGCCTTTATTTATTTATTTATTTATTATTCTTTATTTTTCTTATTTCGAACCACTTTTTTGTAAGCACGATTACTTGAAAATGGCTCAATAAAATGCCTTCAAATTTGGCATACATATGTATACCGTAAATCTCTGTGTATAAGGCGCACCTGTGTATAAGGCGCACCCCTATTTTGGTTGTTTTGTTGCCGAAAACCCACGCGGGGAAGGACCTTCATTTTACATCGAGGTGCAGTTGAAGACGCTGATTTGTGCTTGTGAACTTGTCACAAATAATAGTAACAATGTCGTTTTTAGAAGAATGTGTAAGATCATTAATGTAAATTAAAAACAAAAGAGTACATATGGTACCAATGGTGCACCTTGTGGTACACCATTTGTTATAGAAAAATATATTTGAGGAATTATTATTATAAACTACATATTGAAATCTATTAGAAAGAATACTTTTAAACCAAGATGACAGACAAATTTGAGTGTTGTTGTAGTTTCCGAGTGGTGAGTCAACACACTGATTACAGAGCTGGGAGACATTGCCAGGCATAGCGCCATAAATCGAAACTAAAAAAAAAAAAAAAAAAAAAAAACTTTTTTCGGCGGCAAAAAAGTGCGCCTTATACACGGAGATTTACGGTAGGCATATATACAAAGCACAATAATGTTTTCAACATTGACCTTCACTGATGACGTTATCTAGGCGCCATTTTGTAAAATTTTACGAAAATCAACACATGATCATATCTTCATAAACAAAGGTTATTTCTCATTCATATTTATCATGATCAAGGTCAATATCCGTCCGGTCAATTGCAGGTCAAATATCGCGCGCGTGCGCGTACGTCCGCGATTTAATGCGCGCGCAAAATTTTAAAATGCTCAAAATCGTCTCAAAATCATTTTGCATACGTTTTAGGCCATTCTAAGCATTTTATAAAAAATCGCTCACACGCGCATGCGCGCGCGTTTTCGCGCCTAAAACTATTACACAACATAGAATCGCCATTTGTTTTCTTTCATAATATTTCACATATTTTTACAAACAAATTGATGCCATGTTGGTCTCTTTGTGACCATTAATAACAAGATGAGCGTCAATTCAAGATAAATGTCCGCGCGCGCGAGCTCTTTTAATACATAGTATATATGAGAAAAAACATGCCTATACAAAATCCATTGTAGCTCTTTAGGCTGCAAGGTGACCCCAATTTCGTTTTCATATTTTGATAGAGAATAAATTGGAGATATGATTTCATGTTTCATTTGACCCTCAATTAAATCATGACGTCATCATAATGGCCTCCAAACTCAAAATTTAAATTTGCATATTATGATGTCAGCATATTTATGGAAAATTGATTGTAGCTCTTTAAATATTGATCGGTTTTCTTCCAAATTTTGATATGTTCTAGCTGAGACAATTTTCTACAAATGCAGTAGCTATTATTCTTCATTTTAACAAAGGCATCATGGCGTATTTTTGCGATTAAAGGAGGCATGTCAATTTTTCACATTTTGCGTGTATTCTCTACGGGACATGACTTTTTCTCAAAACTGGATTCTACATTCCCGTCTTTCGCGAGCAATATCTACGTCCTTTTAGCTTCGATTACGCTGAGCTTCGAGTATGTTGTAGCTGAGACAATGAGATATATCTTAAATGTGCCCTTTATTTTGTCTCGATTTTTTGTTGGATCAGCCCACCTATACTTGTTCCAAACAAGTATTACAAATCTAGTTATTTTTGAAATCATCTATGAACAGTAGATTATTATACATCTTATAAAAGAGTGTTTTATCCCAAATCATTTGGTACCATTTTGTGTGTATTGTGTTCACGCTTGGATGAACAGGTGGCATTGTTTGCGAGAGTGCAAAAATCGACTTGCGCCAAAGTGATGCCTTCAGTATGTATTATGTTGGGATTAGCGGGAGAGAGAATGAATTGAATGTATCAAATAAAATGCATTGCATATGTTTTTTTGCAAAGGGCAAAGTCACACACCCACATACACGCGCACAAATGTTTGTTGATATTTAATATTCGATATTTAAAATGTGTGGCATGATTAATTTTGTTAGGGGTGTTATTTGGATCTGCAAAGACCGAATTAATACCCAAATCCCAATTGTTTTATTCAAACATCACACAGGCAACTTTGGCGCAATTCGATTTTTGCACTCTCGCAAACAATGTCTCCTGTTCATCCAAGCATGAACACATACCACACAAAAATGGTACCAAATGATTTGGGATAAAACACTCTTTCATAAGACATACAACAGTTTAATTTTCATCAAAGATTTTTCAAATAATTGGCAATTTTCTAGGTGTAAACTTTTTTTTGACTCACACTGTATACAATGTGGCACGGGGGGTGATAAGCGTGGCATGTAAAGGGTTAATTGTCATTCAAAAATGTAGAATAGTTCCCTCTTCTCACTGACCTTGTATACAATTCTGTTTCTGAGCCCATGGGATCTCATCTCTGAGTGTAGCAAACACATAATCAGCTTCTTCAGACAGCAGAAAATCCCTTGTTAAAGTGATCCTAAAAATAGAACATAAAAGTATACCACACAAAAAACGTTATGTTGCATGTACCTGCAACCTGGCAACCCTAACTCTTTATTTTAGCTGAAAAAAAGCATGGAGATACAAGCTGAAACAGGAGCACATATTGTCATTTGTTTCTATTCCAGTTTTGAATAGTATTAAGTATTTGGCGTCACCTGTGCCTGAGAGGGGTAGAGCGGACCTAATTACTGTAACCCTTGGGTCTCTCCTCCAGGTAAAACTGATTGGGGGTGTGCAGCTCGACCATTACACCGGAGTTTCCCTCTACTCTTATACGAATTGTGCAGTGGGGTATTGATGCGCAAAGGTGATGACTCTCCTCTACACAGGGCCTCCACTTAATCCTATCCGAAGGAAGGAGTATTTTCCACTGTTACCTGACCTGCATCTATGAAACAGGTTAACACACAACGCAGTCATCCATCTGGCTTAGATTCGAACCGCCTGATCTTTGGTTCGGCAGGCAGACGCTTTACCGACTTACCAACTTGCCTCCTCTTAGGCAACTTCATTTAGTGAATGCGAGGGGGGGGGGGGGTGCATGTTCTCAAGTAAAACCCCACATGTTCTCCCATGCTCAATATTAAAGGCGCTACAAATCATCAAAACTCATTTCAAAGTCAAGTTATCTAAAAAAAACTACACTAGTAATAGCTTAGCAAAAATAGTGGCACAAAATGATGCATCCAGTACGCAATATTTGAATTGTAAAAATCAAATTTTGAGGAAGAAAGATAGAAGGCTAGAAGCACCTCATTACGACATGGAGCTTGTAAAATAACTTTGATATATTAAAAGTAATGACATTACAAAATATTAAATGACTATTAATTCACAGATATCACTAAAATTATGCCTTTTGCATTCTGGACTCCTCTCTTTTTGCCACATTTTTGCTAAGCTACTTTACCATAACCAGAGCGAGCCTGGTTTCATGAAACATGTTATCACTATCACATTAGCTGTTATAAGCTACTGAAACCTTGGCATTTGATTGGCTGAGAGCAAATTTGTCATAGAAATTTAGCATTTGTTATTGATAAAAAGTTTTCTGAAACAGAGCCCAGATTTGATCATTTTAGTTACCTTGCCTCTCCACCAGGCTCCATACTGATCACATATGACCCGTCTTTTCTGCAAAAGAAAAAAACAACAACAACAGAGTGAGTTTTTGTACTAATTCTACTAAACACAAGTATTTTAGAGGACAATAACCTTGTTGGATTTATAAAACTAGGTCTGAGATAACTTAGAATAAGACCCACTGATAATTAATGCAATTTAATGTACATGTACAAGTAGTACATGTAGCTAATTACCATAATTGAGTGCAATTTCTTATTTGTCAAACTCAAAGGTTATGGTTCGTTCAATGATTATTCATTTGTGAGATTCGTTTGCCTTGAGTTTTGTCCTAAGGGGCTGTGCGATGGCCAATAATTCAACCTGCATGACCAGTGGCGTATCCAGACCTTTGCTCCAGGGGGCGCAAACAAAAGTCAAATTACTGTGATCCATAAAGATAAGCATACGCTTTTAGGTGGCTAAGCGAAATGTAGTGGTACTAAAAGACGCACACAGAACGCAAAAGGCATTATAGTTACCGGGGGGGGGGGGGGGGGGGGGGGTCACGCCCAGAAAAAACGTTGAAATGGTGTCTTTTCAGCTATATGGCGACATCAACGCTTTCCCTAAAAAGGTTTTTTTTTAAGTACTGATTGCTCAAAAACCACAAAAAGGTACCTTTTCAGGTTCATAGGTTTAGAAAATTTGCGATACATACACCATTAGGGTCCATTTCAGAGGTTGATTGACACGGGTGGGCAGCACTTACATGTATGTATGAGAGTGATCCCCCCAGATATAGTTAGTGATGTTTGTTAATTAAAATGTATTTTTGACAAATCTCAAGGAATGGCAAGGTACATTTGTAGTTCTACCTCTTATGTGATAAAATTATAATTTATACCAATCAAGCATTTTGCGTTATTTACAGGTTTTGTGCCACTACAGCTACCTTCGTAAGGAGCGCCCTGGTTTGCTTTACACGGGAAGGGGGCATCACCTAAAATAACTTATTTTAGGAAGAAAAATTTAAGAATTTTGAGAATATGTCTACACTTGGAGCCTTTCTTGAAATACAGTGATTCCTAAGTTGATTACTTCTAGTGTGGCTGTACTTCTCGTTCGGGGTCAGATATCAGTCAGAAGGGGTGCATTGTCCCGCTTGCCCCTCCTTCAAATACGCCACTTTATATGACAGAGAGAGACTAAAACCATGTGATTAATCTCACAATCTGTGGGAATTTACAATCTATTTCACTATCCCTCACGAACGTCAGTGGATTAACTGGATTTAAAAGTGAATTTGAGTCCTTTGTGATGTACTGAATGGTCATACTGAAGAGTCAAGAGTTAGCACTCCTACACAAATTTGATCTGCTCATGTCATGTGTGAGTGCTTTAATAGCAAGAACGATATTTCACTCTAAGCTTTGATACTTACGCAATCTCCTTTGGTTCTGGGACCCTTCTTATCAGACCGGTCTCTGTAAATGTTAATGTCTGTTGCAGACAATCTGACTGGCCTGATGTCAACTGCGACGTTGTAGACTCTGGGGTCTTACGCGTCAAGGACACTGCATTGGGATTGGGTCCTGTTCTATGTGGAGGCTTGGACCCAGGTCCTGCACCTGATCCTCTGGTCTGTGCATGGCAAATTTAAAAGGAGAAACATGCACAGTTAACTAGAGACATCACAATTAATCTTACCAGTACCATTATGGAATTGTACATGAGGTGTTGTCAAAAGTTGGAGATGACTACTACCGCACTAAACTAATCCAACTTGTTTTCTCTTCATCCTCTTTATCATTATCATCATCATCATCACCACCACGCGCACCACCGTCATCATCACCACCACGCGCACCACCGTCATCATCATCACCTCCACCATCATCATCATCATCATCGCCATCATCATCACCATCATCATCACCACCACCATCATCATCATCATCACCATCATCACCACCACCACCATCATCATCATCATCACCATCACCACCACCACCACCATCATCATCATCATCATCATCACCACCACCACCACCATCATCATCACCATCATCATCACCATCACCATCATCACCACCATCATCATCATCATCATCACCATCACCACCATCACCATCACCATCATCATCACCACCATCACCATCACCATCATCACCACCATCATCATCATCACCATCATCACCACCCTCATCATCATCATCACCATCATCATCATCACCACCATCATCATCATCACCATCACCATCATCACCACCATCATCATCATCACCACCATCACCATCATCACCATCATCATCATCATCATCATCATCACCACCCTCACCATCACCATCATCACCACCATCATCATCATCACCATCACCATCATCACCACCATCATCATCATCATCACCATCACCACCATCACCATCATCATCACCATCACCATCATCACCATCATCATCATCATCACCATCACCACCATCACCATCATCATCATCATCACCACCATCACCATCACCATCATCACCACCATCATCATCATCACCATCACCATCATCACCACCATCATCATCACCATCATCATCATTATTATGATTATGACTACATACCTTTGATACGGATGGTTGGCCAGCCCATGAGCCTTGAATTCTTGCTCTCTGTCTTTTGTTATCTGCCATTATAAGCAGTCAGATAACATTTCTGGTTGGAGACTTGCGTTAAACCCTAATAGGAAAACAAAACAAGAGAGTTAGAGAGAGAGGGCGTGAGAAAAATTACCTAAACATGCTAGACCATAACCTCATAGATTTGAGTATGAGAGATGAAAAAAGGGGAAATGTATTTTTAGTTATCCAAATCAAATGGCATGTTTCTGCAGGATTGTCAATGGGATATAGAGGCGGAAGACTTTCCCATTAATTAGCACATATATGCACGTAACTTGCAAAGTAGGCCTACACAGGACAACGTGCTTCTAAACTGGTAGCTACCTCACACACAATCAAAAGTAGACTAATTCAAGTTGATCGACAGCGTCGAGATGTCGTTGACCTTGTATTTTGGGCGCTTGTTCAGAAAGGTATCCAAAATTTGACCCGTAACTCCGGCGTGGAGATACCCTACTAAAACATACCCAAAATGAAGTAAATATTCATTAAATGTCCAAATAAAGATCATGAGTTAAAAGTTGATATGTTTATTACCTGTTTCGTGTCAATTTTCTTGTTATTTTGGGAGTATTTTTTGGAAAAACAATATTAGTAGACTACACACTTTTTCTCAGGTTTCACGGCAAACCGCTGCACAATACAAGTGCATATCGATGGTGGGTTGCGGGCGGACGCGCGCCTGTGTGAAGTTTTCTACCGTAATGTCTCAGATCCTCATCATGCAGCGGTTTGCCGTGAAACCTGAGAAAAAGTGTATAGTCTACTAATATCATCGTTTTTCCGAAAAATACTCCAAAAATAACAAGAAAATTGACACGAAACAGGTAATAAACATAACAACTTTTAACTCATGATCTTTATTTGGACATTTAATGAATATTTACTTCATTTTGGGTATGTTTTAAAAGGTATCTTGATCTCCACGCCGGGGTTACGGGTCAAATTTTGGATACCTTTCTGAACAAGTGCCGTATTGGGCAAGTTAACTTTGGATGGTTTTGTGAAACGTCCCGCAGGCCGGTCTCCGGTAAAGAAATGTGCTGAAAGACACATAGGTCTAGATCCCCACACAGCCAGTCCGGCTCCCTGAAACTCATATATAGACCTAGTCAAACACATATTAGATAGAGATAGATAGAGATCTAGATATATATCATCTAGTCAAACACACAGCACATCTGGCATGCGAGGTTTTGAGGTGAATTCAAGTCAACACGCAATGCAATGTGAATGTGAATCATTGAAAGTTGACTTGAAACATTTAGATCTAAGTCTATGTTCACTTCATTTTCCGCCCGGTGTACAGTCCTATTAGGGTTTTTGATCTATACTATACTTTTATTCAAGTCTCAGTTATACTATATGAATCAATCTACTTCCAAAAAAAACCCCAGAATAATAGACAACAATTAAAATAAGAAAAATCACCTTACTTAAGTGACTGTGTTGTTGGCCAAGCTCCGATCGATCCGATCTCGAAATCGTAATCTATTTTCAGTCGAAAAAGGTCTTTTTTTATCTAGAAATGAATTAAAAAAATAGAAGATATCTTATAAATTCATCAGTAAACATAATATAAAAATAATATTATCAAACATATTTAAAGCTAGTTAGTATTTGCACTAATTTTTGTCTCAAGTGCAATTTGAATTAAAAATAATACAAAAAAACATCTTAAATTACGCTAGGCAAAACAGAAGCAAAATTATTAAAAAAAAAAAAAAAAAAAAAATTGAATGACACACGCCCTTAAGACTAAAACAACAACAACAAAACAGGCGCATGATAGGTAGGTAGGGTACTTTGGTAAATATTCACTTATGAAAGATAAACGCCTAGTGTGTGGCAAAAACAGTCAACTGTGACTAGACTAATTGCCAAACAAAATTAAAAAAAAGAAAACACTAATAATACAGGTACGTACTACATAAAGAAATGGCAGGAGGAGTGAAGGGGTGTGAAAGGGGGCGGGGGCAGGGGCGGGGGGGGGGGGGGGAGGATCAACGGGGGAGGCGCGGGCGCGGGGGGCGAACACTCCTTTTTTTTTTTTTTTAATCACATTTGTTACTTTTTTTGGCCAGTGGGGAGGGGGGGGCCGGGCATTTTCATTTTTTGTTTCGGAAAAAAAAAGGTAAAATGAACGGTACCATCTTTTTAAAACCTGTTTTGTGCCAGGGGCGCCGGGCCCGTCGCCTCCTCCCTGGTAATTGTATTAGGAAAGAGAAAGTGTAAAAGGAGTAGGAAAATGGGCATGAGGAGAGATGGTTGGGAAAGTGAGAAAAGAGGAATGAGGGACTAAAGTGATTAAAGTAGAGAGGGAGACGTGTTAAAGAAAAGAGGAGCAGCAGGAGAAGCAGGATCGAGGAAGGGAGATAAAGAGAGAGAGAGAGAGAGAGAGAGAGAGAGAGAGAGAGAGAGAAAGAGTCATACAGAGAGAGCATGATAGAAACAGAAGAGAGAGAAATGTGGTATAGATCGAAGTCTCAAAAAAAATTACTTGAATATTGGCAGCAGTTAAATAAATTAGATAATAGTAAAAGAGTTATTATATATTTGGAGTTATGTTTTCTTTTCTGTGAAGTTTAAATATTTTGCATGTGCAGCCAAGCCCCCTACCCGACCGCTTAAACATTCAAATTATAGTCCTCTTCTATCTCTCTCTTCGTCGACCTCTCCCCCACTCTCTATTTCTCTCTCCCTCTTCACCATCTCTCTCTCTCTCTCTCTCTTTCTCCACCATCTCTCTCTTTCTCCATCATCTCTCTCTCTCTATTTTGATAATTATCTCCCGCTCATAATATCGATCTCTATATTTCACCTCCATTTTCTCTAAATCTGTTTTCCTCTCCACCATGATCCTCCCCTCTCATTCCCTTTCTCTCCCAATCCATTTCTCTTTCTCTTGATATCATGTTTCTATCTCTTCTAATTTATGCTGATCAGGCGCGGATCCAGGATTTCTTAGGGGGGGGGGGCCCAAATTTGAAATTATGCGAGCCAAATATTGGTACGTTATGGTGACCAACAGTGACGTAATGCGGGGGGGGGGGCGAGTTTCCCCCTCCCAGGCTTTGACGTTTCATTATATAATTAGAGAAAGAAAACGATCCTTTGTACAGTTCTCGAAAATAATTCTCGTCTGAATTTAGTTTTTCTCCTCCCGCGCGAAGCGCGGAAAATTTTACGATTTATTAAATTATTAGAGAAAGAAGACGATTCGTTGTACAGTTCTCGACTCTTAATCCTTGTCTAAATTCAGTCCCCCCCCCCCCTCCCCCTCCTGCGCGAAGCGCGGAAGCTTTGACGTTTTATTAAACTATTAAAGAAAGAAGACGATTCGTTGTACCGTTCTCGAAAATAATCCTCGTCTGAATTCAGGTTCCCCCCTCCCGCGCAAAGCGCGGAAGCTTTTAATCTTCATTTAATCATTAGAGAAGAAGACGATTCAGTGTACCGTTCTCGAAAATAATCCTCATCGGAATTTAGTTCCCCCTCCATCCCGCGCGAAGCGCATAAGCTTTTACGTTTCATTAAATAATTAAAGATTCATATTACCGTTCTCGCCTCTGAATCCTCGTCTCAATTAAGTCCCCCCCCCCCCTCCTCCCCTCCTGCGCGAGGCTTTGACGTTTTATTATTAGAGAAAGAAAACGATGCGTTGTACCGTTCTCTATACTCTTAATCCTTGTCTGAATTTCAAAGATGTTCTTTGTCTGCTCCTTTTTCTTCCTACGTCCTCTTCCGATTGGGGGGGGGGGACCGCCCCCACCCCCTGGCTACGCGCCTGCGGTCAGATAAACACATCTTGATACCTTGTCCGACCCCGCAAGCTCAGGGGTTTAAGGCAATAAATTACGGTCAGATAGGCATTCAGGGGCCCGCCTTAGGGCCCCTGGTGGGGTCGAGGCGGCGGAGCCGGCCACGGAAGCTGAGGGGCTTTAGGCGTTTAATTAAGGTCAGATGAGCATATTTTTGTGTATACCTTATTATTTTGTGACACTGGCAAGTCACTATTTGGCGTGGGGTCCAGGGGGCGGAGCCCCAAAAAATCAGGGGTTTTAGGCATTAAATTACCGTCAGATGATCATCTAAGGGCCCGTCGTAGGGCCCTAGATGGAATCCAGGGGGCAAATCCCCCGGAAGCTTATGGGTTTTAGGCATTTAATCACGGTCAGATGAGCATATTTTGATGCCTCGAGGCTCTCGATCCCCGCCGTACATCGGGCCCTAACATGTAGGAATCTCAAGAATCATATTTTTTGCCCGGTTGTAAATTTAGGATTTTTTTATTTTCCAACAAACACATACAAACGTATAATTTACTCAAAAGTGAGGAAAAATTTCGGAAATTATGTCATTCAGCATTTTTTGTAAGACACCGTTGTGGAATCAGAAATAAACCACGTTTGAATTTGATTTCCCCCAAGCCCCCCTTCCCCCCCCCCCTCTATCAGTACGCCAGTATCTCCTCTTTTCCTTTTTTTTTCTTTCCCTTTCCTTCCTTCTCTCTTATTTTGTTTTGATTGGGGGGGGGGGTGGGGGGGGGGGGGGGTTAACAGCCTGGGAGGCAAGGCCCTTTCGGCCCCCCCCCCCGATCTCCTTCTTCCCCCTTTACTTTTCTTCTTCCTCTTCTTTCTTTCCCTTTTTCTCCTTTTTCCCTTTCTCCCTTCTTTTCCTTCTTCTCTCTTTTTTTTTTTTGCGGGGGGGGGGGGGGCCAAGGCCCGCTCGGCCCCCCCCCCCTGGATCCGCGCCTGATGCTGATAACATTCACGAAAGGATATCATAGCCGCCATGGCTCTATAAGAGACCTACAAAGAAGGGGGTGATGATGTTAATGCCTCCCCTTCCCCCATGGCATTTATGGTAATATTTCTGCGTAAAAATAATGTCCTAAATTTTTCCTATAGTAAAAGAGGAAAAATCCCTCTCACTCTATATCCTTGAATATCTTCTGTAAGTTCGTTTCGAAAAGGAACAGATTGCTCGTTTTCAAGTTCTCGTGTTTCTTTCCAATATTTTCAGGTTTCCTTCAAGTGCTCACATCAATAAATAAAAAAGGGAACCAGGGCATGTTTCATTAAACTTGTCATCAATAACAAGTTAAAATAACAGTACTGTTATGAGCTACTGAGTCGTGGCATTTGATTGGCTGAGAGCCAATTTGTCATAGAAATTTAGCATTATTTTGTTATTGACAACAAGTTTTACGAAACGGGGAATGATTTAGCGCTTAGGTCAGTTTATTCGAAAGTGACTACAACGCTGATTATGATTTTAAAAAATACTCAAATTGGACGGGGACACCCCCCCCCCCCCACTCGGGGTCAAAGAGACCGCATGCGTGTTCCCAAAATCTCCGGTAAAGGGGTACTTTTTCGCGTGACAAAGTCCGGCCCTCCATTGACTTTTTACGGAGAAGGGGGGGGGGGGGGGGGGGAGTAGTTTAAAAAAGAGGGAACGTGCATACGCGTACCCTAAATAACACTGAGTGGGGAGGGGGGAGGACACCCCATCCTCTTCCTTTCTCGCTCCGTCCATCTATAGTTGTGACCTTTTCGTCTAAACTGTGAGAAACGCAGGTACGTATTCATTTTGCTGTAATAGGCCTACGATTCCTTTGACACAGCGCCTTACACTGAAAAGGTGAACTATCATACAACAATGTGAAGGTTTGTGTGAATTATTATTTTTTATATTAAAAACAAGCAAATGTTGTTGTGACTGGCATAATTTACAGAAAAGTACAACAATATATACATTTATAAAGCACTAAGCTATTCTACACTCATATTTACAGATATCGGTATTCTTGAGGAAATCTCATTGACACCGAGAGATTTAAGATTCGATTTTGTAAAATAGCAAATGAGACAATGAGAAAAGCCCTTAATTTTACCTCGAATTATCAATATAACTCCTTGTGATTTGTTCTAAACCGTAGTCTACAGAAAATGTTAAAGAGGTTTAATGGACATGGTATTTTGATTACCTTGTAAAGATTCACTTCTCTTTCTTGAAGAAATGGCAATTATATTAGTTATGGAGATGTTTTTCTGATTTCGATTGTAAATAATAATAAGAATATACTAACAACAATCAATGTAGTGCTTTTGAACCGTGCACAATTAATTCCGAATCGGCTTTAAATCGGAGACAATCGTCTTAATTACTGGTATTAAGATTCTGAGCCGATTTATCCTTTCCTCCGTCAAGTAAGCTTGAAATCTCCTAGAAGTTAGATTTGATTCATTTATGACTAAACATAGCCTCAATCATAAAGATTTTACATGCAGGAATGTTTATATTAAATGCTGTTGTATAAATTTTTCCAAATTCGGATCGCAGTCAGATCGTTTTATGTGCGCTTAGCCTTAGAGTAATAGGAATCAGTCAAGGATGACCACCCCTAGGATAACCACCCTCTAGGGCAACTACCCCCTCGGACAACTACCCCCTAGGGTAACTATCCAAGGGGGTATTTGTCTGGGGATAGTAATTGTCCTAGGGGTAGCCATCATAGGAGGGTGGGTGCCCTAGGGGGTTGTTGTCCTAAGGGGAGGTTGTCCTAGAGGGTGGTTAGCCTAGGGATAGTTATGCGGGGTGGATGTCCAGGGGTAGGTGTCCGGATACGCAAGAAGACAATTATGATTATATTATAATATAGGTTTTCCCGTCCAATTTCACCAGAGTTGCATACGTATTAAAAAAATAGTCGTTTAAGTTCGAACGATTTTTGTGAAGGCTCTGCTCTCAAGGTTCATTTTCATTATTTGAGCACTCAATTTCGTGTTATATGATTTGATTTGATTTCTGCATTTTTCCAAATATAATAACTGAATAAGAAAGATCATATAAACGTAAGGTTTAATACAAAATATACAAACAATTATAAATTCATGTCAAAATGTGTTTTTACATATCTACATATAATCAAGAAACTTCATATTTCTATAACATATTATTATAAATTTAAAGTATTATCCAAACATCTGTTGAAAAAGTGCTATTATAGGTAAAGTAGAATGTGGGGAACCTATTAAAATGCAATGCTTGTATAATACAGGTTCCTGGAAAAATCAGTAATGTATAGATGAAACACAGTAGCAGTAGAGAAAGACGAAATTTAGAAGGGAGAATTTAAACAACAAAGGACATTTGTATACAAAATAATGCATTGGCACCATTACCCAGAGTCACCCGGTTAAAATGCGTAATCACCCGAGCAATTTATTTAGCATAGCACAAAGTAGTTTATTTATAAAGGTATAGGCCTATACATAATAAAACCAGAACAGGCATCATTAATTAACATTAAGATTAGCATTGAAGAAAAAGGACTGTGGGAAGGGCAATACAAATTAAAATTAGATGTAAGAACTTAAAAGAAAAACTCGAAGTTTGCGTTTAAAGCAATTTAACGATGGTGCTTCCTATAACCTCCAAATCCAAACCATTCCAAAAAGTGAGACCGGTATACATGATTGTTTTTTGGGCAAACACTGTCCGGATTGGGGGAGATGGAAATTGTCTCTTTGTCTTTCGGGATGGGAGTGAATAACGTTGTTCAAAGCGAACATGGAAGGGATTATATTGGGCAAGTCATCCTTACTTAGCTGATACATGACAATTCCGAGGAAATAATTGCATAACTTAGATGCTTTCAGAAAACGATTTGCAAGAAATAAAACGTTAGTGTGTGCCTGTAAATCTTCCAGATTTGTTATTCTTATTGCTCTTTTTTGGATCATGAAAATCGAATTGAATTTTGTTTTTGAACAATTTCCCCACGCTACCACCCCGTAATTTAGATAAGGTAGCGACCGAGTTAAATATAATATTAAGACATGAGATGGAAAAAAAGATTTCAACTTATTTATTACACGTACGTTCCTAGACAACAGTTCGCATAAATGATCAAAATGAGTATTCCATGTTAGTTTACAGTCAATAAGATTAGAAGACCAATAAATTTAGTGGAGTTTATCTGGGTTAAGGGTAAGCCATTAACCAGAACTTGTCCTGGTAGCTCAAATAATAGTGTATTGCTGAAAATTATGAAATTAGTTTTGTTAAAATTCAGGGACAATTTGTTTGCTTGTATCCATTCAACTACAAACAGCACCTTGAACGTTCGGATCCCGGGGTTCGGATTAAATTAACATAAACAAGTTCTGTAGCTCTATGTAATTCTTACCGCAATTTTTTTGCCATAGTCATGTGTAAATGAAAGTATGCGGATGAAAATGGAGTTATACGAGCTCTTTCTTTTATGACGGTTTGTCAGAGGAATGAGATATTCAATATAAGGCAAAGGTCCCATTTCAAGGTACATACGGTTTGCATAATTTATTAAAACAGATACAGATTGCAAAGAACATAAACAGAAAAAAAAAAAAAAAAAAAAAAAAGACTGCCAAAATGCTATTAATGCTTGCCTATTCGAGAATCGTGGCGGTGCGGGTTGCGAATTTGAAAGCATTTACGTGCATTTTTAAAATTTGAACGCGCTTTTTTACACGTTTATGTGAGGAAAAAAAAAATCATCAAATCGCATGGTAATGCAATTAAATTGAATGAACTAATTAGCTTTTTGAATGTTGATCTCGGTTATCATTCAAATTCGCTCGAAATAGAATGATCGCATCGTTAAATCGGATGCAACTCTGATGAAATTTGGGCGGGAAAACCTATAGTAACAATATAAGGTAGCGCGATTATACAGTGCGTCCCAGAAAAAACGAAACCGAGAAGTATCGATGTTCTATCATAACTTAATCACAACTATAATTAATGAATGATACATATTTGGAAAGCTTAGAGTCTCCTCTTTCGTGTGATGCTACTCAGATATTGCATATTTCACGCATGAGTGATTAAAAGCAATTTGAAGGAAGGAAACCAAAAAGACATTTGGCGGGCGGTATCTGAATTTCAAAGAAAAATTCACATTTCTAGAAAGTTGAGTTTCTGCCCTTTCGTATGACACCTCAATCAGGAAAATGAGCGAGGAATGACAAAGTTCTGTTTGTTTAAAGTGGTGCTTGCATTTCCATAATTTTATTAAACGAATTCGTTTTCACTGGCTGCCTGCTGTATCAATAAACGAAATTAACAAAAGACTTAACTCCGTTTCGTTAACAATCAGCCGTAGACGAGAGTTTTCATGCATGGCTGATTGTCAACGAAACAGAGTTAAGTCTTTTGTCAAATCTGCTTTTTGCTACGGCAGGCACACAGTGAAAACGAATTCGTTTGTTAAAATTATGAAAATGTAAGGGCTACTTTAAACAAACAGAACTTTGTTATTCCTGGCTCATTTTTCTTGATTGAGGTATCATATGAAAGAGCAGAAAATGAACTTTCTAGAAATATGAATATTTCTTTAAAATTCAGATATCGCCCGCCAAATTACTTTTAGTTTCCTTCTTTCAAATTGCTTTTAATCACTCATGCGTGAAATATGCATCACGTGAGTAGCACAAACTGAAAGAGGAGACTCTAAGCTTTCCAAATATGTATCATTCATTAATTATGGTTGTGATTAAGTTATGATAAAACATCGATACTTCTCGGTTTCGGTTTTTCTGGGACACACTGTATACTACCACACTACTACTACTACTACTACTACTATTAAAACTACCAATATACTACTACTACTTCTACTACTACTACTACTACTACTACTACTACTACTATTACTGCTGCTGCTGTTGCTGCTGCTGCCACTACTACTACTACTACTACTGCTACTACTACTGCTGCTTCTACTACTTCTACAACTTTTGAAACTGGTGCTACTACTACTACCACTACTTTCATTACTGATAACCATCACACGTATCTCTAGGTTCCTATATGACTGTTATGCTACTCGTTTGGGATCAAGTCATTCGTCCTTAGATTAATGGTCAGATTTTTGGTCAATTTATCCCAGAAATATTCCTGTCCTCTCACGTTCTCATTCCAGTGAATATAGGGTCTGCCATCATTTAGGTACAACCTCGCCAAGAATGGCATTTCATCATCTGGGATGTCTTCGAGAAAGACTACGACTACGAATTCAGTCAGAGTGTCACTCACGTGGTCCATGGCCGTCCGGAACTTGAGTATGAACCAGTGGTCTTGCACTGCAGCTCTACTAAGCACTATGATGGTCTTGTAACTGTGGCTCACCACGTAATCGACGGAATCTAAGTAATGCATACCCAACACAAGGTCTTGGTCACCATAGACGTTCCTCTGAAACTGTGGTAGCCGTTCTTTGAGAGCCGGTCGGAGCTGTTCGCGAATCCATTCTTCGTCATCTTCGTCATCGTCGTAGAAAATGATGTTCACGTCAAACTCGTAGTCGTTGTGGTCTCGAGCGTTTCGCATCTCTTTATAGCCCACTGCGGCCAGTTTCAAGAGGAATAGTTTGTACCTCAACTGCCATCGGTAGTGATACAACAGCACGCTGATTACAACCAAGCTAATGGAGGCGAGGGGAATCAGAGAGAATAGACCATAGTTTATTATACAGAGTTCATTTGGATCAAAATCAAGCAGGAGTTTCTCACGAAGAGGCTCTAGAGATGCTGGCGAACAGATAGTGTCTTGCTTGTTTTTCAGGCGTGTAGGTCCATTTAACCAATCAATGAGCCACTTTAGATCACAGTTACAACTAATTGGGTTCGTTGATAGATCGAGTGATAAAATGGAGGAAAAGATCGGCTTGAAAGTGCTTTGATTAAGGCCCGTTAATCTGTTGTTGGCCAAGGAAAGATTTGTGAGCTTCAAGTTATTTGAGAACATTTGTTCCTCCAAGAAGTCGATACGATTTTCTTTAAAACTAATACTCTTTATTTGACCCAACCCCGACAACACATCATCATGAATATGCTGGATGAAGTTTCCCTCCAAAGTCAACTTCTGAAGCGATTCCAATCCCGAGAAGACAAGAGGATGTAGATTTCTAATTCCGCAATAGTCTAGATTTAGCCATTGTAAAGCAGAGAGTTGCCGGAATATCCCTGGCGGTATATCGCGTATAAAACTCAGGTGAGGGTTAATACTCAAGTCCAAATGACTAAGATCAAATAATCCATCGAATAGAGACGCGTTTGTAGTTGCATTCCATAAAATCAGGACGTAAAGGTCAGAGTGTCTCATGGTTAAATTAACAAGAGATTGTAAATGTTGAAACGATTCTCCTGGTTGAAAAGGAAGGAAGTCTGTAGGAAGAGAGTTAAGGAAAAGTGACCTTAATAATGGGGCGTCCAATTCAAAAACAGTTAATCGACTTCCGGTCAAATCAATGGTTTGAATATTGTCAAGTCCCGAAAAGGCCGTCAGCTCAAAGACAGAGAGGAGATTGTTCGAGCTCATGTCTAATAAAGTTAAATTTCCTAAACCGCGAAATACAGATGCAGATATTTCTGTAATCAGATTACCGGATAAGTCGAACTCCGATAAGTCCACTGTCCAAATCTGATTGTGAGTATTTATTTGTCTTACTTTGTTGTCGTTGATTGCCAGTACTTTTAATGCATTCATGCCGTCGAAAAAGTCTGGTTGAATTTCGAATATGGGGAGTTTGTTATCACTGAAACTGAGTTCTCTCAGTTTTGTCAAATTTGAGAAGACTAAATGATGGAGGCTATTCAGGTCGTTGAATTTTAGGTCCAGAACAGAGAGAGAAGAATTGCGTAGAGGATCAAAGAAACCTTTAGGAAACGCACCAACAGAACCATACTCGATTGTTAGCTGTTCGATGTCAGATTTTGAGATTCCGAGGACGATGTTCGCTAGCACCTCGAAACTTAAATTGTAGCGACCTAGCACCAAAGAGCGAACATGTAGTGATGCGATCACATCAGGGTCTACTGATTTGATATGGTTTCCTCCAAGATCTAGAGTATCAGTGTGGCACACAAAGGTGAAATCTCTCGACGTAAGGTGTTGTATCCGATTGATCATCATGTTTACAGTGCCGACCATGCCACAAGAACTTAAATTGATGAAGGAGAGCGAGTTGTTCAACAGATATGCAGTATCTAGATGTGGACTCCACTTTAGAGTGTCATTGGGGAGCGACTTCAAGTTTGATGACGTTAAATCGAGAATGGAAAGCTGTGCAGACATCATAAAAACGCCTGTTGCTGGAAGCGCAAGACGCTGGTTGTAGGATAGGTCCAAGTGCATCAAACCCCTGAGGGGGTAAAAAGCGGCGGATTCTATCGCTCTTATATCGTTAAAAGAAATGTCCAAGGAGTTGATTAGAGGGTATACTTCAAACGAGGAGTTCAAGAGTTTGGTGATATTGTTATGAGACAAGTCAAGCACCTCGGCATCCCCAGAAAGATTCTGGGGAACCGTATTCAGGCCTTTATTGCTGCAAGAAGCTTTTTTCAGTTCAAGGTTCTGATCGCATCCATGAAAAGATTTGTCCATGTCCAGACTTAATGATGTCATCGCCGAATCTCCATCGTGTCGATGTAAAGATTGAAAGGACGAGCTGACGAGGAGACAAGCGACAAGCAATGGGTACAAGATTGAGCCTTTTGCCATGACGTCAATAAATCACCTCTAAAAAAAAAAGGAAAGATACACCTTCGTAAGATGATAATATATCGCTCTTGAATATAATGCTAACACAAGCTCATGGAAGCATAACAAAATTGCTATCCTTTGCTGCAAACAGTCAGCCTCATTTTTGAGCTGTGCAAAGGCGCTCAGATTTGTTTTCCTTAAGAAATTGTGGCTATGATGTTCTTAATTTGTAATTAAATATAGGTTCGGGAAACAATTATGAACGTTTTCAGACGAAACTAAAAGTAATATTGCATTTCCCTTAAAACAATTAAACATTTACAAGTAATAAAATCCCACGCAAAACCAAATGAGATATTATAACGGTTATGTGTTAAAGAATACAAAGGAAAATATTTGATATCAAATGGAAGTTAACACCGACATTAAATATAATTGGCCTACTAGTAGGCAATTAAAACCTGAAACTCTTTACACAGAAATAATACAGAAATATCAATATCATTACACGCTCTTTCTACTTTCAGATATGTTGAAGTGGTATAATGAAATACCACATTTCTTAACATCGCAAATATTAATTAACATAATTATATGATTAATGTGATAGAACGGACAAAGTTCCTGAAGTAGGTGTTCCCGTCTTACGCTCATATGACATACCTGATCACGCTCACGAAGGTGAAGAAATGGTAAAGTTGTGAGAAAGTTGTGAAATGGTGGGGAATTATCCAAACGTATTCTGGGATAACTATATTTATCCATCACCCTTCTCCAATTAAATAATGAACTGGTAATCACAACGCAAGAATTCCATTCATATTAATTTAAAAAGCTAGCCCATTTCGTACACGACAAGTATGAATATCGAAGACTGGTATAGTATATAGTATCGCCCACATATTGAAAAGCTGCTACGATACTGTAATTTTACAACTCTAAAAACTGTTACACGAGTTATCCTATTGATGCAAGTTATTGATATGTTCAAAATGAAGTTTAATTGAGTTATATTAATCACAGAAACTAATCATGAAAACAATTGATGAAAGACATCATAAGGACAGAGCTGAGACTCGATTATAAGGTTTCTGATGGCCAGGCTGAAATGAAGTCATCTTCAAAATTATAATTTTAACAGGATTACTCTGCCCAACAAGTGCGTGCTTGGTAGCTAACATCTGGGCTCTCAGCTTGTAGTAGTATACTCCGTGTGATCGTGAATCAAGCGTCTTCTCTAAAGCTGCAGACGGCGAGGGACGTGCTCTGATTACTCAAGCTCAGTGGCGTAATGAGCAAAACTTTTTTTTTGTGTGTGTGAGGGGGGGGGGGGGGCAGACAATTTTTTTCTCGCATCACCCCCACTCTTACATGCAGGCTCCGCTGAACGTTATTCAAAGTGGGGTCTAGGGGCAAAGCCCCGGCGGGGGTCAAGGGGCGGAGCCACCGAAGCTCAAGCAGGAGTGGGAATCAGTAACAGTTCCAGGAATTTCTTACGAGGGGGGGGGGGGGGCACAAAATGGTATGGGGTGAAATATATGTAAAGCGATGAGCGACAGAGCGAGGCTTTAGCGGCGAGGGAGCGGAGTGACCCAGCAGGAGTGGGTCTGGGAGGGGGTTGCTGACCCCCTCTCAGAGTAGGAAGTATTTGCAATTTTCAGGCATTTCCTGGAGTAATAAGACGTAAAATTGCTTTTTCCTTCCCCCTCCAAGAGAAGGGATCTTTTGCAAATTGAGAACCACATTTGTCGCATTAATGTCCACCGGCACTTCCCGGAAAAAACGAGGCCTTCTAATTGGTTAGAAGTTAAGAGAAAAGTGATCTGTCACGTCGTGAGACGTTGTATATGCTTCGTTGCCGTACAATGCTTATTGGTCCGGCTCTTCACCAGTAGTACTTGCAAGCATTATCTCGAGTGTATAAACTGTGTTGTTATCAGGGGCGTCGTTACACCTTATTCATTGGGGGAGGAGGGGGGGGGGGGGGCGGGGGGTGTAAAGGTCACCGATTACCGACAAAACTAGCCATCAATTACCGTAAAATATATTGATGCCAATGTTCCAATGTCTGTAAATTTAATTTTGAAGCTTCGACACTTCATTAAATTATTAGAGAAGGAAGACGATCTCCATTCTCTCTGAATCTGTTTTCCTCTCCACCATCTACCTCCCCTCTCATTCCCTCTCTCCCCCCAATCCATTTCTCTTTCTCTTGATATCATGTTTCTATCTCTTCACGTTTAAACTAGGGGCGGGGGGGGGGTGTTTAGAGAGAAAATATCTTTGCAAGGAGAAATTAGGATATCATAGCCGCCATGGCTCTATAAGAGGCCTAAAAAGAGAGGTGTGATGTTAAAGATACTATGTCCCTTTTGCAGCCAACATCAAATTCTGTAGAACTTTGCAGGAGTATATGAATATTTCATGTAGGCCTATGTCCTATCTGTGAAATCAGTGTCCTAATATTCAAATTATGCAAGGAAACCTGTTTACTTGCTAGACTTCACTATCAGACACTATTGAGTGACTGACAGGCCTTTTTCTTCTTTGGTAATAACATACATAACATGAGCTGTAAATGGTACATGGGCATTTGTCTATCAATAACCCACTTCTTGTAATGGCCAAAATCATACTGATTGAATCTGTGCGCAGCAGTAAACGTACGACCATTCCGTACAATTATTGGCTGAAAATCAGACTATTAATTATTGGCTCTATAGCTCTTAAGTCGATTCGACAGCTGTAAGTCGTTATTTTCCCACTTAAAGACATTAATGTTCATATTTCCGGGTAAAAATAATGTCCTAATTTTTCACTGGTTGTAAGAGGATAATCCCTCTCACTATATCTATGAATATCTTCTGTAAGTTTGTTTCGAAAAGGAAGCAGATTGCTGGGTTTGAAGTTCTCGTATTTCTTTCCCATATTTCCAGGTTCTCAAGTTTCCTTTAAGTGCTCACATTAATAGTTAAAGAAAGGGAACCAGGGGCCTGTTTCACTTGTAATCAATAACAAGCGCATAGCCAGGATTTCATTTTAGGCGGGGGGGGGGGCGGTAGTACAGTGAGCACTTACAGAGACGATTCGTTGTACCGTCCTCGACTCTTAATCCTTGTTTGAAACAAGTTCCCCTTCCTCCGCGCGTAGCGCAGAAGCTCTGCCGCTTCATTAAATTATTAATGAAAGAAGACGTTGTACCATTCTCAAACGACTCTTATTCTTAATCCTTGTCTGAATTCAGTTTCCCCCACTCCCGCGCGGAGGCTTTGACGGTTTATAAATTATTAGAGAAAGAAGACGATTCGTTATACCGTTCTCGACTCTTAATCCTTATCTGAATTCAGTCCCCCCCCCCCCCCCCCCCACCCGCGCGAAGCGCGGAAGCTTTGACGTTTCATTAAATTATTAGAGAAAGAAGACAATTCGTTGTACCGTTCTCGACTCTTAATCCTTTTTCTTCCTACGTCCTCTTTTTTTTTTGGGGGGGGGGCGACCGCCTCCACCGCCCCCCCCCCTGGCTACGCGCCTGATCAATAACAAGTTGAAATTGCTGTTATGAGCTACTGAAATCGTGGCATTTGATTGGCTGAGAGCCGATTTGTCATAATTTTGCATTGGTTATTGATAACAAGCTTTACGAAACGGAGAATGATTTAACACCCAGGTCAGTTCTTCGAAAGTGATGACAACACTGATTATAATGTTAAAAAATACTCAAATTAGATGGGGACACCCCGCTTCCTCCCACCACCCACTCGGATTAGGAGGGACCGCATGCGTGTTCCCAAAATCTCCGGTAAAGGGGTACTTTTTTTGCGCGACAAAGTCCGGCCCGCCATTAACGCGTCCCGAGATAGAGGGAGGGAGGGGGTTAGTTTCAAACAGAGGGAACATACATACGCGGCGTACCCTAAATAACACTGAGTGGGGGGGGGGGGGGGAACCAAATCCTCATTCTTTCTCGCTCTGTCCATCCATAGTTGTGATTTTTTCGTCTAAACTGTGAGAATCACATAGGCACACCTTAATTTTTCTGAAATACGATATAATAATAATAATAATAATATTTAATTTTTATTTAGCGCTTAATGCAAAATCTCTAAGCGCTTTACAAATATACTATTACGCCGGTCAGTGCTTTGACACAGCATCTTACACTGAAAAGGTGAACTATCATACAACAATGTGAAGGTTTGTGGGAAGTATTTTTTTTATTTTATTGCAAACAAGCAAATTTTGTTGTGACTGGCATAATTTATAGAGAGTACAACAAATGTATACATTTATAAAGCACTAAACTATTCCCCACTCGTATTTGCAGATATCGGAATTCTTGAAGATCCTCAATCAAGATTTTATATGTTGGAGTGTTCATATAAAATGCTGGTGTTAATTCTTCCAAAATCGGATCGCAGTCATATTGCGTACTGTGCGCTAATCCTTAGAGTATAATAGGAATCAGTAAGTAGAAGCCCTTAAATGCTAATTCTCTTATTCAGCAAATATGAAATAATCATGATACAGCTGCAGTCATGGTGATTGCAATCCTTATATTGAAAGAAGAAAGAAACTGCCGATACAAGTACTATAAAGATTTGTGTTCAACCATTTCATAAAGTCATCATACCACTATAATGTCCTAAATTGTCCTAGCCGTAAGAGGGAAATCTCCCTCACTCCATAACTAATTTCATAATCTCACTTTCTATCTCATATTTTCAGGTTCTCAAGTTTCTCCAAGTGCTAACGTTATTAGACAAAGAAGGGGAACCAGGGGCCTGTTTCATAAAACTTGTCATCAATTAATGATAAGTTACAATAACTGGTATGAGCTACTGGAATCGTGGCATTTGAATTGCTGAGAGCAAACTTGGCATAGAAATTTAGCATTTGTTATTGATAACAAGTTATATGAAACAGGGCCCAGGTCAGTTATTTCGAAAGTGCAATACAACCCTGATTATTATGATTAAAAATGTTCAAATTAGACGGGGACATCCCATCCTCTTCCTTTCTCGCTCCGTCCATCCATAGTGTTGTGACCCTTTTGTCTAAACTGTGAGAAACACAGACATACATTAATTTTGCTGTAATACGATATTATGTTCCTTTGGCACAGCGTCTTACACTGAAAAGGTGAATTACATGTATCATACAACAATGTGAAGATTTGTGTGAAGTATTTTTTTTATTTTATTGAAAACAAGCATTTTTTTCTTGTGACTGGCATAATTTACAGAAATTACAACTAATATATACATTTATAAAGCACTAAGCTATTCCACACTCATGTTCGACATGTTCGATGGCGAGAATTTCTATATTTTCAGATATCGGTATATTCTTGAGGAAATCTCATTGACACCGAGATATTTAAGATTCAATTTTGAAAAATAGCAAATGAGACAATGAGAAAAGCCCTTAATTTTACCTCGAATTATCAATATAACTCCTTGTGATTTGTTCCAAATCGTAGTCTACAGAAAAAAATCACCATTAAAGAGGTTTAATAGACATGGTATTTTGATTACCTTGAAAAGATTCACTCCTCCATAAACACTTACACTTACAATGTACGTTTGCCGGCGCACACAACATGATCCGACTGCGAACCCATTTTTGAAGGACTGATTTCATTTATATTATTTATTGAAATGTAAACAAAGAACGTTTGGCTGATTTCGATTGTAAATGATAATAAGAATACTAACAACAATAACTGTAGTGCTTTTAAGCCTTCTAGACACAATTAATTCCGAATCGGCTTCAAATCGTAGACAATCGTATTACTGGTATGACGTCACTGAGATTCTGAGCCGATTTAGCTCTTTCTACGTCATCATCATCTAGTGCCGTCCCTTTAGAAGGGGTTGGCGGCTATGCACCTCCAAAAAGTCCCCTAAAAGTTAGATTTTATCAACTACATGAATAAAAAGATCCTCAATCATTAAGATTTTACATTTCGGAATGTTCATATAAAATGCTGTTAATTGTTAATGCTTCTAAAATCGGATCGCAGTCAGATTGTGTAGTGTGTGTTTATCCTTAGAGTAATAGGAATCAGTAAGTTGAAGCCTTTACATGCTAATTTTCTTATTCAGCAAATATGAAATAATGATGATACAGCTGCAGTCATGGTGATTGACATCCTTATATTGGAAGAAGATAGAAACTGCCGATACAAGTACTACAATATACATACATACATACATACATATTGGTATTTATTCAGCCCCTTTACATGAACATGCTCAAGGCGCTTTACATTTTAAAATACAAACATAGTAGTTATATACTCTCCAAGTGCATTACACTCTAAAAAATGACAATTACAAAGAAAACAAATGAGTTTTTAAATGTTTCTTAATATATACAGATTTTTCTTCAAGCATGCCATAAAGTCATCATATCACGAGGATAAACGCTACGTCTATGATTGCCAATTATCTTACCGATTTTCTAACCGGAACAGATTTTATTTTCAATGTATACCTAATAGCAGAAAGAAGAACAACAACATCAACAACAACAATGGTGATGATGATGATAACAACAATAATAATAATAATAATAATAATAATAATAATAATAATAATAATAATAATAATAATAATAACAATGATAATAATCATTAATGATCGTGCATATAAGAATATTAAGATGACAATTATTATTGTAACAATATTATTAGGGCGATTGTACTACTACTACTACTACTACTACTACTTCTACTATTACTACTTCTTCTACTACTACTAATACTACTAATACTACTACTACTACTACTACTTCTACCACTTTTATTACCGATTACCATCACACGTATCTCTATATTCCTGCATCATGCTGCTACTCGTTTGGGATCAAGTCATTCGTTTTTAAATTAATGGTTAGATTTTTGGTTAATGCATCCCAGAAATATTCTTGTCCTCTCACGTTCTCAGTCCAGTGGATATAGGGTCTGCCATCACTGAGGTACAACCTCGCCAAGAATGGCATTTCATTATCAGGGATGTCTTCGAGGAAGACCACGACTACGAATTCAGTCAGAGTGTCACTCACGTGGTCCATGGCCGTACGGAACTTGAGTATGAACCAGTGGTCGTGCACAGCAGCTCTGCTAAGTACTATGATGGTCTTGTAACTATGGCTCACCACGTAATCGACGGAATCTAAGTAATGCATACCCAACACAAGGTCTTGGTCACCAAAGACGTTCCTATGAAACTGTGGAAGCCGTTCTTCGAGAGCCGGTCGGAGCTTTTCGCGAATCCATTCCTCGTCATCTTGGTCATCGTCGTAGAAAATGATGTTCACGTCAAACTCGTAATCATTGTGGTCGCGAGCGTCTCGCATCTCTTTAAAGCCTAGTACCGCTAGTTTTAAGAGAAAGAGTTTGTTCCTCAACTGCCATCGGTAGTGATACAACATCACACTGATTACAACCAAGCCAATGGAGGCAAGGGGAATCAGAAGGAATAGACCATAGTTTATTGTACAGAGTTCATTCGGATCAAAATGAAGCAGGGGTTTCTCACGAAGAGGCTCCAGAGATGCTGACGAACAGATAGTTTTGTCCTTGTGTTTCAAGCGTATTGGTTCATTTAACCAATCAATAAGCCACTTTAGATCACAGTTACAAACAATTAGGTTCATTGATAGATCAAGTGATAACATGGAGGAAAAGATCGGCTTGAAAGTCCTTTGATTAAGGTGCGTTAATTTGTTGTTGGCCAAGGAAAGTTGTGTGAGCTTACAGTTATTTAAGAACATTACTTCCTCCAAGTACGCAATACGGTTTCCTCTTAAATTGATACTTGTTATTTGACCCAACCCTGACAATACATCCTCATGAATATGCTGGATGTAGTTTCCTTTCAAACTCAACTTCTGAAGCGATTCCAACCCCGAGAAGACAAGAGGATGTAGAGTTTCAATGTGGCAGTAGTCAAGATTTAGCTCTTGTAAAGCAGAGAGTTGCTGGAATATCCCTGGCGGTAGGCCTGAATATATTTCCCAAATGTTACCTATCCAACGATTACTACTCAAATCCAAATGATTGAGATCCAATAATCCATCGAAAAGAGACGCGTTTGAAGTTGGATTCCATATGTCCTCCCAGTCAAGGAAAGATTCTATCATGCTTAAATTAACAAGGGATTGTAAATATTGAAACGATTTTCCTGGTCGCAAAATAAGAAACCATGAATCAAGAGAGTTAAGGAAAAGTGATGTTAATAAAGGCGTGTTCAGTTCGAGATGAGCTATACTACTTCCGGTCAGATCAATGGTTTGAATATTGTCAAGTCCCGAAAAAGCCGTCAACTGAAAGACAGAAAGGTGTTTGTTCGAGCTCATGTCTAAGAAAGTTAAATTTCTTAAACCGCGAAATACAGATGCAGATATTTCTGTAAGCAGATTGCCAGATAAGTAAAACTCCGATAAGTCCACTGTCCAAGTGTGATCGTAAGGATTTAATAGTCTTATTTGGTTGTTGTTGATTATCAGTACCTTTAATAGATTCATGCCGTCGAAATACTCTGGGTGAATTTCGACTATGGGGAGTTTGTTATCACTGAAATTAAGTTCTCTGAGTTTTGTCAAATTTGAGAAGACTAAAGGATGAAGGCTAGTCAGATTGTTGCCTTTGAAGTTCAGAACAGAGAGAGAAGAATCGCGAAGGGGATCAAAGAAACCTTTAGGAAATGCACTAATAGAACCTTCTACGATTGTAAGCTGTTCTATGTCTGATTTTGAGATTCCGAGGATGATATTCGCCAACACCTCGTAACTCAAACGGTAGTAACCAAGTATCAAAGAGCGAACATGTAATGATGCAATCACATCAGGGTCTACTGATTGGATAGGGTTATCTTTAAGATCTAGAGTATCAGTTTGGCACACAAAGATGAAGTCTCTCGCCGTAAGGTGTTTTAGTCGATTTTCAGTCATGTCTACAGTGTCGGCCATGTCACAAGAACTTAAATTGATGAAGGAGAGCATGCTGTGGGACAGATCTGCAGTATGTAGATGTGGAATCCAGTGTAGAGTGTCATTTGGGAGCGACTTCAAGTTTGTATACGTTAAATCGAGAGTGGAAAGCTGTGAAGACATCCTAAAGACACCTGTTGCTGGAAGCACAAGACGCTGGTTACCGGATAAAGACAGGTACATTAAGCCTTTGAGGGGGTAAAAAGCGGCGGATTCTATCGCTCTTACATGGTTAAAAGAAATGTCCAAGGTGTTAGATTAGAGGGTATACTTCAAACGAGGAGTTGAAGAGTTTGGGTATCTTGTTCACAGACAGGTAAAGCACCTCGGTATCCTCAGAAAGATTCTGGGGAACCGTGTCCAGGTCTTTATCGCTGCAAGAAGCTTTTTTCAGTTCAAGGTTCTGATCGCATCCATGGAAAGATTTGTCCATGTCCAGTATTAATGATGTCATCGCCGAATCTCCATCGTGTCGATGTAAAGATTGAAAAGACGAGCTCACGAGGAAGCAAGCGACGAGCAATGGGTACAAGATTGAGCCTTTTGCCATGACGTCAATATATCACCTCTGATAAAGGAAAGGTACACCTTCGTAAGATGATAATATAACGCTCTTGAATATAATGCTAACACAAGCTCAAGGAAGCATAACAAAATTGCTATCCTTTGCTGCAGACGGTCATCCTCATTTTGAGCTGTGCAAAGGCGCTCAGATTTGTTTTCCTTAAAAATTGTGGCTATGATGTTCTTAATTTGTAATTAAATATAGGTTCGGGAAAAAATTATGAACGTTTTCAGACGAAACTAAAAGTCATATTGCATTTCCCTTAAAACAATTAAACATTTACAAGTAATAAAATCCCACGCAAAACCAAATGAGATATTATAAAGGTTATGTGTTAAAGAATACAAAGGAAAATATTTGATATCAAATAGAAGTTAACACCGACATTAAATATAATTGGCCTACTAGTAGGCAATTAAAACCTGAAACTCTTTACACAGAAATAATACAGAAATATCAATATCATTACACGCTCTTTCTACTTTCAGATATGTTGAAGTGGTATAATGAAATACCACATTTCTTAACATCGCAAATATTAATTAACATAATTATATGATTAATGTGATAGAACGGACAAAGTTCCTGAAGTAGGTGTTCCCGTCTTACGCTCATATGACATACCTGATCACGCTCACGAAGGTGAAGAAATGATAAAGTTGTGAGAAAGTTGTGAAATGGTGGGGAATTATCCAAACGTATTCTGGGATAACTATATTTATCCATCACCCCTCTCCAATTAAATAATGAACTGGTAATCACAACGCAAGAATTCCATTCATATTAATTTAAAAAGCTAGCCCATTTCGTACACGACAAGTATGAATATCGAAGACTAGTATAGTATATAGTATCGCCCACATATTGAAAAGCTGCTACGATACTGTAATTTTACAACTCTAAAAACTGTTACACGAGTTATCCTATTGATGCAAGTTATTGATATGTTCAAAATGAAGTTTAATTGAGTTATATCAATCACAGAAACTAATCATGAAAACAATTGATGAAAGACATCATAAGGACAGAGCTGAGACTCGATTATAAGGTTTCTGATGGCCAGGCCGAAATGACGTCATCTTGAAAATTAGAATTTTAACAGGATTACTCTGCCCAACAAGTGCGTGCTTGGTAGCTAACATCTGCGTTCTCAGCTTGTAGTAGTATACTCCGTGTGATCGTGAATCAAGCGTCTTCTCTAAAGCTGCAGACGGCGAGGGACGTGCTCTGATTGCTCAAGCTCAGTGGCGTAATGAGCAAAACTTTTTTTTGTGTGTGTGAGGGGGGGGGGGCAGACAATTTTTTTCTCGCATCACCCCCACTCTTACATGCAGGCTCCGCTGAACTTTTTTCAAAGTGGGGTCTAGGGGCAAAGCCCCGGCGGGGTCAAGGGGCGGAGCCACCGAAGCTCAAGGGGTATAGGCATCAGTAACAGTTCCAGGAATTTCTTACGAGGGGGGGGGGGGGGGGCACAAAATGGTATGGGGTGAAATATATGTAAAGCGATGAGCGACAGAGCGAGGCTTTAGCGGCGAGGGAGCGGAGTGACCCAGCGGGAGTGGGTCTGGGAGGGGGTTGCTGACCCCCTCTCAGAGTAGGAAGTATTTGCAATTTTGAGGCATTTCCTGGAGTAATATGACGGAAAATTGCCTTTTCCTTCCCCCTCCAAGAGACGGGATCTTTTGCAAATTGAGAACCACATTTGGCGCATTAATGTCCACCGGCACTTCCCGGAAAAAAAACGAGGCCTTCTAATTGGTTAGAAGTTAGAGAAAAGTGATCTGTCACGTCGTGAGATGTTGTATATGCTCCGTTGCCGTACAATGCACAAAGACTCTTTAACCCTATAAACCCGGGGAAAGGAACTACGTTTTTTTTTCCTCACTTTTCCCCCGGAAGCTTTTGACACTTCATTAAATTATTAGATAAAGAAGACGATCCGTTGTACCGTTTTCGACTCTTAATTCTTGTTTCGCCCCTCCCGCGCGAAGCGCGGAAGCTTTCTCGTTATTAGAGAAAGAATTACGATTCGTTGTATTGTGTCATTGTCTGAATTCAGTTCCCCCCTCCTGAGTGAAGCGCAGAATTAAGCTTTGTCTGAAATCATTTTCGCCCATCCCGCGCGTAGGGCGGAAGCTTTCACGTTTCATTAAAATATTAGTAGTCAGATGAAGGTATGGTATGACCCCAAAAAATTGCAACAAAAGGTGTTTCGACGGTTTCTGGTAGTATGTGACCTCGGAAAAAACATACTAAAAGTATACGGAAATCGAAGGTTCAGAAAGCTGTTATTTTCGAAATGGCGTCCAAGATGGCCGCCGACACTTTAAAATGGCCATAAATCACTTATTATCCATCCTAGAGACATAATTTTGGTGTGTATCCCATGGTTTCGGGGGTCAGAGAATCCATTAGGATAAGTTAGATGTTAAGCAGTGGTTCAGGAAACCACAAAATCCAATATGGCGTCCTAAGGACCACAAAACCACTAAGATTTCTCAATAGAGGGCACTTTTAATAAACAGGAAATGAACTTATAATGTTTCTCTCTCACCCTTATGGTGTCACCGACCCCCCCCCCCCCCAGGAAAAGGGACAATTCAACTAATGAAAGGTCATTGTCAGCACTGAGGTAGTGGCCGAGCGGGGGGGGGGGGGTGACAAAGACAAAGTAACAACTTAAAAATAATATCTAGACACACATTCCGTCCTTGTTTTCACGAAGTGACGGTAGTGAGGAAAATCGTCACGCAAAGTGAATGCAATTTTTTTTCACTACCGTCACTTCGTGAAAACAGCGACGATTCATAATACCTACCATACAATTACAAATGCCTAAAACTTTGTGATGTTCATGTCATCTTATAGCGAATACAAATGCAGATCTTCATGTTCCTTCATTTTGATGAAGAATGTACTTTAGTAAGGAAAAATCATCTTCTGCTTCACTATCAAGTGACTCGTTATATGGATTGTGGCATACATCAAATTGGCAAGGTCCACGCACACATGGTTTAAATACATGATAGTCTGTAACATCTGCAGGTACAGCAAGGTGTGCTACAAGCAGTACAGCAGTTGCAATGAATAAACTTAAGATTATAACTTATAATTCACTCTCCATCCATGCCATGACTTGGTAGTATGTTCTGAGGGAGAGGAATTTGGTGGAGGCTGGCGTAGGAGGGAGTCGCATTGGCAATTTTTTTGACAAACAAGTTGTATCGTAATGATGCAACTGAGTCATTACAGCAGCAACCAAACATGAAAGACATTGCTTTGATACCAAGTTCCTCTATTAGTTCGTGTGGCTGACTTGGAAGAAGGAAAGTACTAGCACTGGATTTTTAAGTGGGGCTGTATTTCACAAGCTTCTGGAAGACTGCTCTCTTTCCGATTCCGAATATCCTGGAAGTCGAATCGCAACCAGTGTAGGCATGTCGGAAAAGTAGTTGTGAGCATAGATCTTTACCCAGGTCCACTTTCAACTGCTTAATGTTCTACACCTTCAGAGCCTTGGCTGCATAGTAAGAGTGGAAGTATAGTTCCCTGCAATCTGCATCCGCGTAATGCAAGAGTAACACCAATAGGTCAGTGCCTCCTCAAATCAGACTAGTAGTCTGACGGCGAGAAGAATTCAGAGGGTGTATAACATTAAGCAGTTGAAAGTGGACCTGGGTAAAGATCTATGCTCACAACTACTTTTTCGACATGCCTATACACTGGTTGCGATTCGACTTCCCGGATATTCGGAATAGGAAAAAAAAAGCAGTCTTCCAGAAGCTTGTGAAATGCAACCTCACTTTGGAATCCTGTGTTAGTACTTTCCTTCTACCAAGTCAGCCAAAGTAACTAACTTAGAGGAACTTGGTATCAAAGCAATTACCGTCATGTTTGGTGGCCGCTGTAATGAATCAGTTGCATCATTACGATACAACTTTTTCGTCAAGAAAATTGCCAATGCAACTCCCTCCTACGTCAGCCTCCACCAAATGCACTCCCTCAAAACATACTACCAAGCTCGGGTTGGGGGGGGGGTTCGATTAGAAACCCCTACCTATTTTTAGGGGTAATTTTTCTCTATGTAAAGCCCACTTTTCACAATTTTCACAATGCAAACATCCGAAAATTTCGGAAATTTTGAAACCCATGTTTAGGGATTCTTGGTGACTCATTAGAGCGGCACACGCCTATATGTCTTAATATGTGAGTACCCCCCCCCCCCTCCCGGGCTACCAAGTCATGGGATGGGTGAAGAGCGAGAAGACACGAACGTCACAGACTGGGGCTGGAAATTAGACGACAATCATCTGGTTCCACTAATGTCAAATACGGAGGCTGCACCTAGTAATCTTCTTAATTTGATTCATTGCGACTTCTGTACTGCTTGTAGCACACCTCGCTATATCTTCAGGTGTTACGGACTACCATGTAATAGTGTGTGTGTGGACCTTGCTAATTTGATATATGCCACAATCCATATAACGAGTAACTTGATAATGAAGCAGAAGATGATTTTTTCCTTACTAAAGTACATTCCTCATCAAAATGAAGGAACATGAAGATCTGCCTGTGTATTCGCTATAAGATGACATGAACAACACGAGGTTTTAAAGATTATTTTTAAGCACTGCAACTGCTCCGCTCTTACGAATCGCCTTTATACATGTATGTGGCGTGTTATTGGATTAAAAAAAATGTATTTGCTGCACGATAAAAGGGCCGATACAAGAATATTATAATAATAATGTTATTTAATTGTTGTGTTCATGAATGAACATGGGAAGAAAAAAATCAGATGTAATTACAATGTTTTTTGTTTGTACGTGTTCATACGTGGCAATTAAATTCATGATATATAATAATAATAGCTACTCATAATACGAGAAGAGGGCTCGAACCTATTCAAAATATAAGTAGAGGTTCTCCAAATTTTTGAATTACTTAACACACAAATGATCCAGGACATTAACAAAGCACATGCTGTACAAGTTACAAAGAAATACAAGAATTATATCCTAAAACAACACAAAAATATGACAAAACTAAGAACACATAATGGAAGGCGGTCACGCAGGGCGTTCACTCACTCTATGAGTAATGTATTATTTTTGTTTTAATTAGGGGAAAGGGAAACTTTTTATTTCTTAAAAGGGTGCCGTGAACATGAAAACCCAGGTCGAAAAACCAGTAGGCTACTAGTCAACTGGTACCGGTTAAAATCAGTACATTCAACTGGTCTTTCATATGGAATTTAAAACAACGCTCTCTGGGACCAGTGAAAAAACCAGTTGACATCTGAAGATTCTGAGACCAGTTGAAAACCAATTGAGTATCAGATGAGACCATAACCAACTGATAATATATAATCAATACTGGCATCTGGCCACCAACTAGCCATATATACAGTGCGTCCCAGAAAAAACGAAACCGAGAATTATCGAGGTTTTATCATAATTTAATCACATTTATAATTAATAAATGACACATATTTGTAAATATCCTCCTCTTTCATTTAATGCAACTCCTATGATGCATATTTCACGCATGAGTGATCGAAATTAACTTGAAGAGAGGTAACCGAAAAGTCATTTGGCAGGCGGTACCTGAATTTCAAAGAGAAAATCACATTTCTAGAAAGTTGGGTTTCTGCCCTTTTATATGACACCTCAATCAGGAAAAAAGTGCAAGGAATGAAAAAGTTCTGTTCGTTTAAAGTAGCCCTTACATTTTCATAATTTTAGCAAACAAATTCGTTTTCACTGGCTGCCTGCCGTAGCAAAAAGCAGAATTGACAAAAGACTTAACTCCGTTTCGTTGACAATCAGCCATGCATGAAATTTTTCGTCTACGGCTGATTGTCAACGAAACGGATTTAAGTCTTTTGTTAATTTCGTTTGTTGATACGTCAGGCAGCCAGTGAAAACGAATTCGTTTAATCAAATTATCGAAATGCAAGCACTACTTTAAACAAACAAAACTTTGTTAAACCTGGCTCATTTTTCCTGATTGAGGTGTCATATGAAAGGGCAGAAACAGAAACACTTTCCGGAAATGTGATTTTCTCTTTGAAATTCAGATATCGTCCGCCAAACAATTTTTTGTTTTCCTCTCTTCAAATTGATTTTAATCACTCAGGCGTAAAATATGCATTATATGAGTTGCATCAAATGAAAGAGGAGGATCTAAGCTTTACAAATATGTGTCATTTATCAATTATAATTGTGATTAAGTTATGATAAAACATCAATAATTCTCGGTTTCGTTTTTTCTGGGACGCACCGTATAAACTCTTGCAATTACCCCATCACAAAGATCATATGAAGTGGATTAAAAATGAGTATCTTATTAAGTAAGCAGTTTAAAGCTCGTACATATAAAGCTCGAACATGTTTCCTGATTAGTAATTACATATATCAATATATATATGTTTACGTCTTAAATTAGATGTAAAATATGATCAGACATAATATATTTGTCAACGATTGACTAAGAAAATATAAACCAGAAAATTGATGTACATTGTCACATTTGCTTGACTTATCATGATAATTATATTTTCTGTGAAAACATGCAAATTAATCATGAATATGCATAAGATACAATGAACTGGTTTTTCAACTGGTGTATCAACTGGTATTCTACTGGTTTTCAACTGGTAAATCAGCTGGTAATCATCTACTGGTTTTCAACTGGTAAACCAACTGGTAATCATCTACTGGTTTTCAACTGGTAACTCAACTGGTAATCATCTGTGGTTTTCAACTGGTAAATCAACTGGCCTCATTATGTCAACTGGTAAATCGACTGGTCATCATATACTCGTTTTCAACTGGTAATCATTTACTGGTTTTCAACTGATAAATAAACTGGTAAACATTTACTGGTTTTCAACTGGTAAATCAACTGGTAATAATCTACTGGTTTTCAACTGGTAAATCAACTGGTAATCATCCGAACTGGTACCAGTTAGATACTGGTTTAAACTGGTACTGGTTTTATTTTCTACTGGTTTCCAACTGGTACCAGTTGATACAAGTAGTCTACTGGGCCAAGTATCAACTGGTATTCTATTTGTCCGACATTCAAATTGGTATTTCTACTGGTTTCCAAATTGTATCAATGGGTCTCAACTGGTACCAGTTGAGACCAGTCCAAACCAGTAGATACCAGTTGGAAATCTTTACTGGTTTCAACTGGTATCAACTGGAATTTCGACCTGGGAAATTTAAAAACGCTAGTTATCATGGAATCGTTTCAATTACTTTTTTTTGTTGAAAAAAACTTTCCACGAAGACTGCGCTATGGCTCAGTGGGAGAGCAGTGCAGGGATTGAAACCAAGTTGATTTTTAGTGCCCTTTGATAAAGCATTTAATCCTCATTAATACCAAGTCCCTCGGAGAGCACTCAATGCCGTTGATCCCCTGGCTGCTTATTACAAGCAGTGGCATTGAAGTAAAACAAACCATTAAACCCCAAGCGGTCACCATGCGTACTAACCACGGAGTTACAAAGTTTTATCTTGCAATGCTTCTTTGGATTATGATCTAAGATGATGAATCTTCCCATGGAGTAGGCTAAGCAAAAGAACTACGACGCTGAATATATCTACGCATCCGAGGAAAAGAAAGGAAGTGTCCATGGAACCAGTTAGGTCAAATATTCGTCCTGTAGAATCGAATAAAAGAAAATGAATTGTGAGAGACTCGATCCCGCGTTTTTAAAAATTATGAATTAAAGCATTTTTTCTTTCATTCTTTCATTAGATTAGACTTGTGCTATACACATGAACATATCTACTATTATATCCTGCATCAAACATTTGTTGGCTTTTGATTGGTTGAGAGCTCGTCACATGACCAGAAATATTTGACCTATTTTTAGAAAGTACTATATGAGAATACTATTTTGGTTTACTATTTGGGAGTTGAATAAAAAAATGTGAATTTTTATTTAAATTGAATCAATTTTTTTTCTTCAAATCGTAATTTAATGAAAACAAAATATTTTAAATCTTTTTAGATAAAAAAATTGAAATTTTTTTTTGTTCTAAATTTTTTCTCTCCCAAAAATGTTTTTTTAACTTGTTTATAATAAATGTTTGATGCAGGATATAAAACAAATAGACCATGCCTTCTATTCGATGTACTGGTTAAAATATGGGCCTCGGTGACTCCAAAAGTACCATTTGCTTCAGGGCTGGGCCCCTCAGAAAATAGTACTATTGGAGTCACCTCTTGCGCATAGTTTTAACCAGAACCTCTCAAGGCAGTGTATATTTGTATACTATAAATAAAACAACAACAACTACTAGTACTTCTATTTGTATTACTATACTACAGTTACTACTACTATTACTACCACTATACAGTGCGTCCTAGAAAAAATGAACCCGATAATTATTGATGTTTTATCATAACTTAGTCACAATAAATTATAATTAATAAATGACACATAATTGTAAAGCTTAGATCCACTTCTTTCATCTGATGCAACTCATATGATGCATGTTTCACTCATAAGTAATTCAAAACAATTTGAAGAGAGGGTACCGCCCTTTCATATGACACCTCAATCAGGAAAAATAAGCCAGGAATAACAAAGTTCTGTTTGTTTAAAATAATGCTTGCATTTCCATAATTGTATTAAACGGATTCGTTTTTAATGGCAACACACAGAGTTGACAAAAGACTCAACTCCGTTTCATTGACGACCAGCCATGCACAAAAATGACGAACAACCTGACGATAAAATATCGATAATTCTCGATTCGTTTTTTCTGGGACGCACTATATTACTACCTTATGATCTAAGATGATGAATCTTCCCATGGAGTAGGCTAAGCAAAAGAACTACGACGCTGAATATATCTACGCATCCGAGGAAAAGAAAGGAAGTGTCCATGGAACCAGTTAGGTCAAATATTCGTCCTGTAGAATCGAATAAAAGAAAATGAATTGTGAGAGACTTGATCCCGCGTTTTTTAAATTATGAATTAAAGCATTTTTTCTTTCATTCTGTCATTAGATTAGACTTGTGCTATACACATGAACATATCTACTAGTATATCCTGCATCAAACATTTGTTGGCTTTTGATTGGTTGAGAGCTCGTCACATGACCAGAAATATTAGATCTATTTTTAGAAAGTACTATATGAGAGTACTATTTTGGTTTACTATTTGGGAGTTGAAACAAAAATGTGAATTTTTATTTGAATTGAATCAATTTTTTTTCTTCAAATCTTAATTTAATGAAAACAAAATGTTTTAAATCTTTTTAGATAAAAATTGACATTTTTTTTTGTTCTAAATTTTTTCCCCCAAAAAAGTTTTTTAATTTGTTTATAATAAATGTTTGATGCAGGATATAAAACGAATATACCATGCCTTCTATTCGAGGTACTGGTTAAAATATGGGCCTCGGTGACTCCAAAAGTACCATTTGCTTCAGGGCTGGGCCCCTCAGAAAATAGTACTATTGGAGTCACCTCTTGCGCATAGTTTTAACCAGAACCTCTCAAGGCAGTGTATATTTGTATACTATAAATAAAACAACAACAACTACTAGTACTTCTATTTGTATTACTATACTACAGTTACTACTACTATTACTACCACTATACAGTGCGTCCTAGAAAAAATGAACCCGATAATTATTGATGTTTTATCATAACTTGGTCACAATAAATTATAATTAATAAATGACACATAATTGTAAAGCTTAGATCCACTTCTTTCATCTGATGCAACTCATATGATGCATGTTTCACTCATAAGTAATTAAAAACAATTTGAAGAGAGGGTACCGCCCTTTCATATGACACCTCAATCAGGAAAAATAAGCCAGGAATAACAAAGTTCTGTTTGTTTAAAATAATGCTTGCATTTCCATAATTGTATTAAACAGATTCGTTTTCAATGGCTGCCTGCCGTAGCAACACACAGAGTTGACAAAAGACTCAACTCCGTTTCATTGACGACCAGCCATGCACAAAATGACGAACAACCTGACGATAAAATATCGATAATTCTCGATTCGTTTTTTCTGGGACGCACTATATTACTACCACTACTACCATACTACTACTACTACTACTACTACTACTACAAGTTTACTACTCTTACTACTTCTATACTACTAGTATTACCACTTCTATAGTACTGCTATTACTACTACGTGTACTACTAGTATTACAGCTACTTTTACTACTACTACTACTACTATTACTACTACTATACTATTACTACTCCTACTACTACTAGTATTACCACCACTACTACTACTACTACTAATACATGTACTAATATTACTGCTGCTACTACTACTACTACTGCTGCTGCTACTACTACTACTATTACTACTACTATACTATTACTACTCCTACTACTACTAGTATTACCACCACTACTACTACTACTACTACTAATACATGTACTAATATTACTGCTGCTACTACTACTACTACTGCTGCTGCTACTACTACTACTATTACTACTACTATACTATTACTACTCCTACTACTACTAGTATTACCACCACTACTACTACTACTACTACTACTAATACATGTACTAATATTACTGCTGCTACTACTACTACTACTGCTGCTGCTACTACTACTACTATTACTACTACTATACTATTACTACTCCTACTACTACTACTAGTATTACCACCACTACTACTACTACATGTACTAATATTACTGCTGCTGCTACTACTACTACTACTACTACTGCTGCTGCTACTACTATACTACTACTACTACGACTACTACTACTACCACTACTACTACTACTGGTATTACTACTACTACTACTACTACTACTACTACTACTATACTACTACTACTACTACTACTACTACTACTACTACTACTACTACTAGTACTTATACCGCTGCAACTATTACTACTATACTACTACTCTTCCTCCTCCTATACTACAGTATGACTATTCTTCTACTACTACTGCTACTGCTACTGATAATATTGCTACACTATCCTTGGTTTAAGCATTATTGTTTACCCTTATAGATTATTTGACTATTGCCAACCATCTTGAATTTATTTTGTCCAAACTTATTCATAAGTTATTCCATGTCAAAGCACAATATTTAGTGAGTGCAATCAGAGAGATAGAGAGAGAGAGAGAGGGAGAAAGAAATACATTTCCTTTTCCACTATTGTTCCGAGGGTGTTTGTTTGTAATAGAATAGGCCAGTTCGTAGTTAAAACATGGTATAAATATGGGATAATAACTGATCTTTTCCACATGAGGTAGTATTCCCACTTTGTGCATTTTAGAATGTTCTCTGTCAAAGACATAGATGTGCTTCATGAATGCATTATATTTGCCCTCTAGAGAAGAATGATTCCATCCGTGTATCACAGAATGTACCATTGCGATGGTGCATGAATGAATATTGATTACATAACTTTCATGAGCAGGGTATCCAGTATTCGTCTCGGTGGGTTATACAATTTTGGTAAAAATGACTTTTATCTGCCCATGCGCAGATTGTATTTAGGTACGTGCTTATTCGAATGATTATTTTGTCATTGGAAAAAAAAAAAGTATTTCATCTTGTTTATCCGCACACATTGACCCATGCCCATATCATTGATCTAATTGCTCTGTTCTTCCTAGTCGCTGTCTTCTTCTCTCAATTCATATAATAACCTGAGAAAATCAAAGGAGAGAAATATTTTGGGACGCTTTTCAATCGTTCCTCTTCACTTCCTTCCTTTTGTTTGTGAAAATAACTGCAAAGTTTGCTGCAAAGGCTCTGTACACGTAGTGTATTAACCACTAGACAACGTAGACGGATTGAGTGGTATTCGGCTACTGCAGATACAATCACAGATAGATAGCCTCTCCAACCTCTTAGCAATTAATTTTATTTTGAGTACCAGGGGAGTATTAATCAAAGTCAAGCCCCATACCTAGTTAGATCTATGGTCGATTCATGAATCAAAATTCGATTTCTCGGCTAAACATTGTTTTTAACCTTTGCACAATTTTTCGAAAAGGTTGGTTAGCAATGGGGAAATTTTTATTTAAGTTACGCAGCCATTCTCACGAGGGACTTTTAGATTTACACGACGAGAGCGTGGACTGCTGTGTGTGACATTGTGTTAAAGTAGATATTCATTGAATTTAATAACTAATTTTATGTTCATTATTGCAAAGTTGAAACTTTGATTCGACAAGGTTATCAAAATTCAATGCTTGGAAACATTCGAAGTAATGATTATTATAAATTACAAAACGCTTAAATACAGCCTCGGCATAGTTCATGAAGAGCTCTTCGAACGCTGCTGAGATGTGTGAGATCACAGTATGGACATGATTTGCACAAGCAGACGATGTCCCATGACATTTCACACATTTTCAGTGCCTGTGTTTTCATCTTCTCTTGAGTTCTTTCTCTTACTTCACTACCGTCAGGCTAAATGTATATTCTATTGCCTCACTCTAAACCCCGCGCATGGTTTTATTTTGATGACAAATGCAGTGATATAAAAATAAAGGAATCTGTCGCTTGTAAACAAAATAAGACGCCATTGTATATTCAGCTGCACACACCGCGGTATGTTCGGCGTTCCAAGAGGGAAAAAAATGTCGTCCTAAGTATCATTCCGGGGGGTTTTCAATTTGAAAGTCTGGTTTCTTTGATTGTTAATTAACCCCTATCCTGTGTATTTACAAGCAAAAGATTTTAGTTTTCAGAATCGGGTCATATCCCCTTTTGAATGGTTTGACATGCCATTACATTTATATACACTAAACTCATTATAATTTGACAAATAATAGCTTTGCAATTATGTTCATTCTTTATGGGATGTCGTCTGCTTGGGCAGTAGTGGTCCATATAGTTCCGTCATTAAAACATCGATATTTTTCCGGCGAATATCTCGTATATCCCAGCTGCTATGAAGGTGGTTGTATTTGTATTTTTATAAATCACCCGATATGTAGTTGACCTAAAACTTGTACGATGGCCATCTGTTAGCTTACCAGTTTCTAGTGATACATTAGTTGACACATTTGTGATTTTCTTTGAATTTCACCTTTAAGGCACTGGGCCGTGCCCGGTAGTGCCTTAAAAGGACGTCACATTACCTTAAAAGGATGTCACACGTGGCGGTCCACGTTCTCGTCGTGTAAATCTAAAAGTCCCTATTATCTAATGTCCTAGCATACCTGTCATCCAGCCACCTGTTATTTCACCGAGCCCGGAACAAATCATGGCGAAAGGAAGAACCGTTGACGACAAAGATGGCGGAACTACGTCTACCACCGTGGTATTCTTGACGATCGTCTTCGCTCCTAAGGCTAGACCATTGAGCGTAGCAAATACGCATAATGTTGAGAAACGAGACGCTATCCCATTCAAACAAAGCGGTAACGCACCAATGATACCGAAAAGTATGAATGAATTCCTTGAAGGAAACATATCTTTATTTAGATAGTTCAAGAGTCCTGGCATCAGGCGTCCTATGATGTTTCCTATTCCAGCAACAAGAGAGAGAAACACAGCAATTGATTCATCAAATCCTTTCGCTTCTGCATTCGAAATAACGAAGACGGTCCAACCAATATACGATACCCCATGAAGATACGCAGCTAGTAATGCATACATGATTATAGGATATTCACTGAAAACCCCCATACCCGCTCCTTGACGAGCAGCCCTAAACAGTTCCACAGTCCTGCGGGAACACCGAAATAGCCATGAATCGCTTTGTGAAGCGTGGTGTTGCACTCTGTCGCCATTTCCAACACGATGTAGATCGCTCGTTGAAGAATCTTGCTCGTACGAGGCATCACGAGTCTGAGGTGTTTCTTGAAGATCACTTTGATAAGGTGGTGATTCTTTTTGCAATATGGCTTTTTCAAACAATGCCCCAGATACAACCACATGTAGGTTTATTGCTCCGAGAATAAGGAGAGCACCTTGCCAAGTGTAGGCCTCCAGGAGTTTCTGGGTGAGAAGAGGTAATATCATCATTCCCATCCCGCCACCCATTAAGCCGACTGAGAAAGGCAACATGTATTTGTCCCCAAAGGCATACATCACTGACACCATGGACGGGAGGACGGCCATTGAAAATCCGAGTCCTGCATAAAAAAGGACGAATTGTCAATCACTCATAGCGCTTGCACACGAAGCGTCGGTTCAAGCCATAGCGTATATTAAGAGAGATAGTTGTGACACGCGCATACGTATGTGAAAACAGTTCATTTCATGGAGCTCCAAATAGTTCCCTCCCATGTAGATAGTAAAATGGACCGCGTACGTGTGCGAGTGTCACAACAGTACTATCTCTTTCAGTACGCTATGGTTCAAGCGATTGATGGCATATAGTACATACACAAAAAAACAATTATTACAGGGTTATAATGTGTACAATTAAAAACAGAAATTAAGAAGTTTAGGGACATTCCATTATTATGAAAAGAAAAAGTAACGATATACCAACATTATAAAAGGTAAATAGTTAGTTCAAACCTTAAGAAATTGATACAAATATAAAAATGATTCACCAAGTTGAATCAATTCTATAATATCAAATCCCTTATTCCGTCTTTGGAAAATTATTTAATCCGCGTTTAAATTCCGCCACATGTACATCTAATATCTATCGATATATTAATCGCCGCATTCGTATGTTAAAAAAAAAAAGATTTAAAAAAAAAATTAAAAATCGTGTTTATTTTGCTTAGAAAGCATCTCTTACCTGATATAAAAAGACAGACTGCAAAGTAGATAGGTTTGGTAACTTCAGAGCATATCATAAGGCCTAGAGAGCCTATCAATCCACCAAGCATAGATAGGGAGCGAGGGGAATACCGATTAAGAAGAGCCTTTACAACAATACCTGTATTAGAGATAAACAACATTGCTTCATTCTAACACTGAAAAATGAGATAATTGTTTTCGAGAACCGAGATTTTCTTTTTACATCAGGGGGCATTTTTGGGGTAATGAAGGGTACCCTTGCTAAAATCCTTGCAGAAATACTAAGGAATAAAATAGCAATTGATGCCTCGTGCATGTTCTGATACTACAAATGCAATTTTTGGCTCATTCCCCCCCCCCCCCGATTTCTCCCAAATCACATACAATATTTGTCTAGCCTTGTTTTATATTTGACTGGTCTACTAGTAGTTGTAAAGCGCATATCACATCGAAATATAACGTCCCTAATGCGCTTCCAAAGAAGTTTCGATGTAATTACTCCGGCTTTAGCTATGTCAGCCAAAATCACCGCATAATGCATTTCAAGTAATAAATCCTGCCTGGTGACCATTTAGTACCTGGGTGGAGAGTGGCAAAGTTGTATTTATGTCTTTCCAAAAGGTGTGAGTGCCGGGCTGGAATTCAAACCCTAAACCCTTGGATTAAGAATCAAGTGAATGTTAACCGCTATATACCACCACACCTCTAGCCTTTGTCCAGCCTTTGTGAATAATATGTAGTTTCTTAGTTTTGATATTCCAACCATGGCAGAGAAATTAAAATATTAAGCCACTGCCCGATGGGAACCAGATATGTTTGGTATTAATCCTATAGAAATTAGAGACTCCAGTATCCATTGGGTAAGCTATATAGCTTAACAGCGATATAGATAGTTATGACACGTGCACACGTATACACGTACGCAATCAAAGGTTCCAAACAGCTCCCTCTAACATGCACATACAATGATAGATGCACGTGTCGCAACTATCTCTCTCAATAGACCAGTACACGGTTGGCACCTTACTGCAATGACCCCGAATATCTACAGATCTTCAAAACATGAAGAGGTCCCACTTTGTACATTTTTAAATAATCACTCCTACAGCGATGGAGGTGCTATATGAATAGCCTTTGTTCCCCCTTTTCAAAGAATACTTCCACCTGTGTACCATTGAGTGCACTAAATGTGCATCAACTTTGAATAATGTTACATAACTTTCATGAGCACGTATTCAGTATTTCGTCTCCGTGTATTTCAAAATTTATTCTGCAATGACCTTTATCTGCTCATGCTCAGACTGCAACCGTGAACTGGCTTATACGCCATCGGTTAAAGACCGTCAATACTACTGGGCCAGAAGAGATTATACCACACAGCGAGGTTACTGACAGGTGGCTATCTCATTAACATAGCTCTCTACTAGGATCATGGGGGACCAACAGGCACCGATTGGGGGAGTTTTTTTTTATATAGAGGGAGCAAGTAGCTACAAGTAGGACAGTGGGGATTTAAAGTGACTCGGTAACATTGTTGAATGTTGATGAAAAAAATTGCTTCATTTGTGTATAAAATGTTACTTACTATATTCCTTCTACTATACTAACCCTCTGACATGCAAAAAATCCTGAACAAATTCTCAAACCACAAAGATATCTATGGTTTTCTTTGAAGGCGTCGATGTGAGGCACCCTCTAACAGTGATTTAAAGTAAATTCTCCCAACCATTTTTGAATTTTCCCAACCGTTTTTCCATGACAAAAATACATAAAACAGGCTATAAACATCTGTCAACACTTAACTGTCGATCTGGAATGGAATTTAGTGCCATTTTATTGCTTTGTGACGATTTACATTCACCTAAAATGTAATTAAATTGTCCTTGTTTTGATGCTGAACAGGCTTTGACAAGTAGCAGAATAGAAGTATAATAATATAGTTGGGAGAATTAAGGAATCGATCGGATCAGTTTTTCCCAATTTGTACCATGAATAATGATCCGTTCTCACTCAAATTTTCAGATTATCTTTAATTGTACATCTAGCATTGAAGTCACTACCTTAGCACCACTATCTCTCATCTGAACAATGTTACAAAGTCCCTTTAAAGGTGAAATTCAAAGAAAATCACAAATATGTCAACTAATGTATGACTAGAAACTGGTGAGCTAACAGATGGCCATCGTACAAGTTTTAGGTCAACTACATATCGGGTGATTTATAAAAAATACAAATACAACCACCTGCATAGCAGCTGGGATATAAGAGAGATTCGCCGGAAAAATAACGATGTTTTAATGACGTCACTATATGGACTAATACTGCCCAAGCAGACGACATCCCATAAAAAATGAACATAATTGCAAAGCTTTTATTTGTCAAATTATAATGAGTTTAGTGTATATAAATGTGATGGAATGTCAAACCATTCAAAAGGGATATGACCCGATTCCGATAACTAAAATCTTTTGCTTGTAAATACACAGGATAGGGGTTAGTTAACAATCAAAGAAACACGACTTTCGAATTGAACCCCCCCCCCCCGGAATGATATTAAGGACGGCATTTGAAACGCCGAACATACCGCGGTGTGTACAGCTGAATATTCAATGGCGTCTTATTTTGTTTACAAGCGAGATTCCTTTATTTTTGTATCACTGCATTTGTCATCAAAATAAAATCATGTGCGGGGTTTGGAGTGAGGCAATAGATTATACATTTAGCCTGACGATAGTGAAATAAGAGAAAGAACTCACGAATAGATGAAAACACAGGCACTGAAAATGTGTGAGATGTCATGGGACATCGTCTGCTTGTGCAAATCGTGTCCATACTGTGATCTCACACATCTCAGAAGCGTTCGGATAGCTCTTCATGTGCTATATGCCGGGCTGTATGTATTTAAGCGTTTTATAATTTATAATAATAATTACTTCGAATGTTTCCAAGCATTGAATTTTGATAACCTTGTCGAATCAAAGTTTCAACTTTGCAATAATGAAATTAAGTTAGTTTTTAAAATCAATGAATATCTACTTTAAGATATTTAAGACAATAAGCCTTTTTCGTAAATACTATCTGCGCAAGGGCAGATAAAGGTCATTTCTGATTAAATTGTAAACCCACAGACAGGAATACGTGCTCATGTTATGTAATGATTATTCATGTGGGAACCTACGGTACATTCTCATGATACAAGAGGGCAAACAAAAGCTTTTCATGAAGCACATACATGACTTTGACATTGATTATTCTAAAATACACAAACATATGCAAAGTGAGACTTCTCCATGAGTAAAAGATATGTGGATATTTGGGGTCATTGTCAAATGAGCTAACTACGAAATGGACTACGAATATTGAATCAATCAAATTCCGTCTCTTACCTGACATTATTGTGACTGCATGGTACAGTCCAATATACATCCCTAGTCTTCCTGTGGTGGATTCGAGGTCTCTTACAATATGACCAAGAAGGACAGCAAAAGACTTAATCGTCCCTACCTCGAGAAATTGTATCAACCAACAACCAAGAACAACAAGGAATTTGTTTGCCATCTTTCTCTTCAATTCGTGTTATTGCCTCCTTGATCGTACTCTCCTCCTCCTCCTGAATTTTAATCTTGCTATAGCCTACTCTCAGGTTTTCATTTCAAAATGGCGGAATGGGACAGACGCCGGAATGCACTTGGACCACATTCGCCTCGTTATTCCAACAAATCTCCTCTAACAAAATGCAGACTTTTACACGTTTTGGTACACACGAGACCCTTACATATGGAAGTTTAACCAAGCGGGGAATCAAATATTATACCCGTCTATTGTATCCCACAGATGCATGTGTATATAGAAATGGAGGGTTGAGCAACAACAATAGACATGGACAAAGCAGATTGGTACATTGATCTACAAATATATTATACAGATATTGACTGGTAGGGCGTGTAATATAACAGGTTTTGGACCGCCGAAGGGCTTTATTATTTTCCAAAGAGAGCAGCGCTGAGGGCTGTCCAAAAATGTTATATTACACACCCTACCATTCAGTATCTGTTTTATTAGGTAGCCGTGATTACACTTTGTTATATGAATTTAAGGGTAGGCCTAACTGTAATCAATACAAAAATAATTGCCGTTGCCATGAAAGCGAAAGTCCAATGTACATCCCTAGTCTTCCTGTGGTGGATTCGACGTCTCTGACAATATGACTAAGAATGACAGCGAAAGACTTAATTGAATTGAATTGAATTTCTTTATTGTCATGCACAAAATAAAATGAAGGCATAAAAATCGTTTTACAGCTCACATTTGTATAAATATAACAATACATTAACATATCATAGACAGTAAGTACAAATAACATAAATAACATAACAATGTAATATAATTTAACCTCTCTGTTGAGAGCCAGGGGAATTATTTGATTATTTTTACTCCCCTGACTCCCAACAGACAATACTAACTTAAATAAATAGCAGAAAATGTACATGACAACAATCAATGTCATATAACATATAAATATAACAAGTCACAGCAAAGATCTAAAAATCAATTATGCATCAATTGTTAAAAAATTCAGATAAAAACTGTTTATTTTGAGTAGCAGACATAAACTAAAAGTACATCATACTGGATGGCAAAGAGGAAAGACAAGAGAAAGAACGAGAGAGAGAGAGAAAGGGAGGGAGAAATGGAGAAAGGGAAAGGGAAAGAGAGAGATAGAGAGAGAGAGAGAGAGAGAGTAGAAGAGAGGAACAGTTCAGTGTGAGATGATGCATATACAGTTTCATTCAAAACATTGCTTTGTAATAGACATTATTTATATTGCACCTGTGCTTAGTACTGTTACATTTATGAAACACTGCTATGCATGCCAAGAAATACAAATACAACTGTATGCTAGTACATGTACAGTACATATAGATGGTGGATACACTGTACAGTTGAAAGAAGAAAATTGATGCCAGATAGAAGAGGCTAGTGGAGAGACAAGAAGGAAAGAAGAAGAAGAAATGGAGAAAAGGGAAGAGAGGGAAGAAAGGAAAAGGAGGAAAAGTGAAGTGTGAGATATTGAAAATATTGTTGAAATAAATTGAACTGAATTGATGAGTCCACATGTCACTTACACACTACCAACCACCCAACCATAACAGCAGGGAAGACCCCCTCCCCCTTCAATGCCCTTGACCTTATACAAGCTGACCCATCTTCACCCCCTGTACTTCCAGGATATGAAGAGAGAGAGAGAGAGAGAGAGAGACAGACAGAAAGAGAGAGAGAGAGGGAGAGATATATGTAGGATAGAGAGAGAGAGAGAGAGAGCAGAAGAAGACAGAGGAGAGAGAGAGAGAGAGAGAGATAGAATGAGAGGGTAGGGGATCGTACTCGGGGGTGTACAGGGTCATTCATCTACAGAAATTGTTAAACACTTTCATTGCACTTGGGAGAAAGGACCTGCCGAACCTATCAGTTCTTATTCTTGGTAACCTAATTCTTCCTGATCTATTGAAAACCACTTCATTATGCAGAGGGTGATTAGAATCCTTCACAATCACTTGCAGCTTAGCCAATAATGCCCTTTCTGCAACATCTTCCAGCTCTTTCACAGAGACCCCAATTACTCTACTGCCATGTTTCACTATCCTATTCAACTTTGCTCTGTTTTTCCCACTAAGGCTGTTAAACCAGGCTAGACAGCAGAAACAGATGACTGACTGTATGACACATTGGTAGAACAGGAACATTGTATCACTTTTCACATGTAATGCTTTCATCTTTCTTAGAAAATACATACGCTGGTTGCCCTTGCTTAGTATTACCTTGGTATTACTATCCCACTTCAGTTTGTTATCAATTACAACTCCTAAGTATTTGCATTCAGCCACCTGTTGTATGGCTTTCCCATCAATGTACAGGGGCACGTTATTTGTGCCACCATTTTTCCTGTAGTCAAAGATCATTTCATGAGTTTTTGTGGCATTTAGAACAAGTGAATTCTCTTCGCTCCAAGAAACAAACTTATCAACTGTATCCCTATATGCAACTTCATCGTTGTTGGTGATCAAGCCAATGATACAAGTATCATCTGCATACTTTACTACGTGACAAGATGAAGCAGTCGAACAAGAGAAATCACTAGTAAGCAAGGTATAATGGATGGGCGAGAGCACACTTCCTTGTGGAGTGCCTGTGCTAAGTCGTCTAACTTGGGACATAACATTTCCAAAACGTACTTGTTGCACCCTGTTTGTCATGAAATCCCTTAACCATTGACATAATTTGGGATTCACAACACTGCTTAGTTTTTTCACCAAGGTTCCAGGAACTATATCGTATTAAATGCAGAAGAGAAGTCTACAAAGAGCACCCTAGCATATGCACCAGTTCTTTCCAAATGTTTACAAACTGTATGTAGAAGCTAGTAACCAATAGCATCCTCAACACTCCTGTTTGGTTGGTAAGCAAACTGGAGGGGATCTAAAATATCTTTTTTTTGTTCAACCAAGATGTTTCTCACAATTTTCTCAAAACATTTCATGACAATAGGAGTGAGGGCTACTGGTCTATAATCGTTGAGTACTTTGGGTTTTGGAATTTTGGGCACTGGGATGATTGTAGCCCATTTCCAGAAACTAGGAATACTAGAAGTATCTAGCGACCATTGAAATAGTACCTGAAACACATCAACAAGCTGTTGGGAACATGTTTTCAGAGTTTTTCCTGATACACCGTCTGGTCCTGTAGCCTTATCAGTTCTAATTGACGCAAAGACTTGTTTGACCTTTTCACGTACCTTTTACAATTATCCTTTCATTCACTGGGGTACTCTCTTGTGTACCTTCTTGCGTACATTCCTGACATTGCAAGTTATCAGTAACATTATTAAGGCAATCAAAACGACAGTAAAAATCATTTAAATCCTTTACAAAGACAGATACATCATCGTTGAGGCTTACACCTTTACCCCTCCTTCTACTTTCAAAACCAGTTATCAGTTTCAGGCCTTGCCAAGCTGCTTTGGAATTACCTTCCTTAAATTTATTTTCTACCTTACTACAGTACTGGCGCTTCATATTTACAATGTATTTCCTGAAACTCTTATTTATTGCTTTTACTGAATCTGGGTCATTATTCTATCTGCTTTGTTATTTAGAAAGACTTTACACTGCTTGTCTACCCATGGTTTGTTATTTGGATAGATTTTGATTGCTTTCTCTGGCACTATCATGTTCTCACAAAATTTGATATAATCAGTCACTACCTCTACAGCTGCTTCAAGAGATGTAATCGTCACTACCTCCAGTAATAGTACCAACCAAGCACCAAGAACGATAAGGAGTTTGTTTGCCATCTTTTCCTTCAAATCCCCCTGGCTCGCAAGGGGGGGGGGGGGGTGCGATTAAAGATGGTTTGTATTTTATTTTTTTATTTTTTACTATAGAGGTGAGAAGACATGAGCCCCTGCACACTGGCGTACTAATGGGCGGGGGGGGGGGGGGTGCTATTATAATTCGATACCAGTGATTTACAAATGTTGCTGAAATGACATGACCTACTAATATCACAAATGAGATATCAAAATATGCTCATCTGACCGTAATTAAATGCCCAAAACCCTGAGCTTACGGGGGCTCCACCCCCTTGATGCTCATCTGACCTTAATTAAATACCTAAAACCTTTGAGCTTCCAGGGGATCTGCATGTAACATGTAAGAGTGGTGGTGATGTAGATTTTTCTTCTGCCCCCCCCCCCGAAACGAAACGTTTTTGCTCATTACGCCACTGCCCCTGGAAACGTGAGCCCCCTGGAAAGTTTGCCCCCCCCCCAATCCGAAACTGCTTCCGGCGCGCCTGGTCGCTCCTACCCCCCCCCCTCCCCTAGCCCCTGACCAACCAGGCTACCTTTTCATCACCCTAAAACAATCCTACCCATGCAGGGCCACTAACAACACACAAAAAACCTCATGCATGCATGTTTTAACTTTAGAAATACCACCAATCATCATGATCATGACTACACAACAACAAACACGCCAAGCCCAAGGCCAGACCATTGAGCCGAGTACACGTTAATTTTACTTTTTTGGGGGAGATGCCCCCCCCCCCTGGCGATCAAGGAGGGGGGGGGGTGCGATTTTTCGAGGCCCCCTCCCCTCCCCAAAAAAGTCCTCTACTACTACCCCCCCCCCCCCCCCCCCCCCCCCCCCCCCCCCCTCAGTGAGCGAAATAATTGGCCGGCACGATTTTAAAATTTCATAATACTAAATTTCAAATTGATTTCAAATTTGGCCCCCCCCCCCTCCTAAGAAATCCTGGATACGTGCCTGACTACTACTGCTACTACTACTTCTGCAGCTGCTGGTACTACTACTACAACTACTCCTACTACAACCACTTTCATTACTGATTACCATCACGCGTATCTCTAAGTTCCTATATGACTGTTATGCTACTCGTTTGGGATCAAGTCATTCGTCCTTAGATTAATGGTCAGATCTTTGGTCAATTCATCCCAGAAATAATCTTGTCCTCTCACGTCCTCAGTCCAGTGAATATAGGGTCTGCCATCACTGAGATACAACCTCGCCAAGAATGGCATTTCACCATCTGGGATGTCTTCGAGGAAGACCACGACTACGAATTCAGTCAAAGTGTCACTCACGTGGTCCATGGCCGTCCGGAACTTGAGTATGAACCAGTGGTCGTGCACAGCAGCTCTGCTAAGCACTATGATGGTCTTGTAACTATGGCTCACCACGTAATCGACGGAATCTAAGTAATGCATACCGAGCACAAGGTCTTGGTCACCAAAGACGTTCCTCTGAAACTGTGGAAGCCGTTCTTCGAGAGCCGGTCGGAGCTGTTCGCGAATCCATTCTTCGTCATCGTCGTAGAAAATGATGTTCACATCAAACTCGTAGTCATTGTGGTCTCGAGCGTCTCGCATCTCTTTATATCCTAGTACGGCCAGTTTCAAGAGATAGAGTTTGTACCTCAACTGCCATCGGTAGTGACACAACAGCACGCTGAGTACAACCAAGCTAATGAAGGCAAGAGGAATCAGAGAGTAAAGACCATACTTTATTAAACAGAGTTTATTTGGATCAAAATCAAGCAGGGGGTTTTCACGAAGAGGCTCCAGTGATGCTGACGAACAGATAGTTTCGTCCTTGTTTTCCAGGTGTATAGGTTCATTTAGCCAATCAATAAGCCACTTTAGATCACAGTTACAATCGATTGGGTTCATTGATAGATCAAGTGATGAAATGGAGGAAAAGATCGGCTTCAGAGTGCTTTGATTAAGGCTTGTTAATCTGTTGTCGGCCAATGAAAGATTTGTGAGTTTCCAATTATCTGAGAACATTAGCTCCTCCAAGTACGCGATACGGTTTCCTTCAAAGTTGATACTTTTTAATTGAACCAACCCCGACAATACATCATCATGAATATGCTGGATGTTGTTGCCTTTCAAACTCAAGTTCTGAAGCGATTCCAATCCCGAGAAGACAAGAGGATGTAGATTTCTAATTTCGCAATAGTCTAGATTTAGCTCTTGTAAAACAGAGAGTTGCCCGAATATTCCTGGCGGTAGATCACTCAGGAAACGGTTACTACTCAAGTCCAAATGAATAAGATCTAATAATCCATCGAAGAGAGACGCGTTTGCATTTTTGTTCCATAGGTCCGAAATTTGAAGAAAAGAGTCTCTCATATCTAAATTAACAAGGGATTGTAAATGTTGAAACGATTCTCCTGGCCGCCAAGGACGGAAGAATGAATGAAGAGAGTTAAGGGAAAGTGATCTTAATAAACGAGTGTTTAATTCCAGAACAATTATACAACTTCCGGTCAAATCAATGGTTTGAATATTGTCAAGTCCCGAAAAGGCCGTCAGCGTAAAAGCCCGTAGGTCTTTGTTCGAGCTCATGTCTAAGAAAGTTAAATTTCTTAAACCGCGAAATACAGATTCAGATATTTCTCTAAACAGATTACCGGATAAGTCAAACTCCGATAAGTCCACTGTCCAAGTCTGATTGTGAGAATTTATTTGTCTTACTCGGTTGTGGCTGATTGTCAGGACCTTTAATGCATTCATGCCGTCGAAAAAATCTGGTTGGATTTTTTCAATAGGGCGAGTATTATAACTGAAACTAAATTGTTTGAGTTTTGTCAAATTTGAGAAGACTAAAGGATGGAGGCTATGCAGGTCGTTGCAGTAGAAGTCCAGAAAAGACAGAGAAGAATCGCGAAGAGGATCAAAGAAACCTTTTGGAAACGCACCAACAGAACCATCATTGATTTTAAGCTGTTCGATGGCTGATTTTGAGATTCCGAGGATGATGTTCGTCAACACTTCGTAGCTTAGAGGGTGGAGACCTAGCACCAAAGATCGAACATGTAGTGATGCGATCACATCAGCGTCTACTGATTGGATAGGGTTTTTTCTAAGATCTAGAGTATCAGTGTGGCATACAAAGGTGAAATATCTCGCAGTAAGGTGTTTTAGTTGATTACCACCCATGCGTACATTGTCGGCCATGCCACGAGAACTTACATTGATGTAGGAGAGCTGGTTGTATAATAGATAAACACTATCTAGATTTGGACTCCATTTTAGAGTGTCATTGGGGAGCGACTTCAAGTTTGAAGACCTTAAATCGAGAATGGAAAGCTGTGAAGACATCATAAAGGCGCCTGTTGCTGGAAGCACAAGACGCCGGTTGTAGGATAGATCCAAGTGCATTAAACCCCTAAGGGGGTAAAAAGCGGCGACTTCTATCACTCTTATATCGTTGTAAGAAATGTCCAAGGAGTTGATTAGAGGGTATGTTTCAAACGAGGAGTTTAAGAGTTTGGTGATATTGTTGTGAGACAAGTCAAGCACCTCGGTATCCCCAGAGAGATTCTGGGGAATCGTCTCCAGGCCTTTATTGCTGCAAGAAGCTTTTTTCAGTTCAACGTTCTGATCGCATCCATGGAAAGATTTGTCCATGTCCAGTGTTAAAGATGACATCGCCGAATCTCCATCGTGTCGATGTAAAGACTGAAAGGACGAGCTGACGAAGAGACAAGCGACGAGCAATGGGTACAAGATTGAGCCGTTTGCCATGACGTCAATAAATCACCTCTAAAAAAGGAAAGGTAGGCTTACACCTTTACCTGATGACAATATCTCGCTCTTTAAGTATAAACAAATTTGTATCCTTTGCTGCAGACGGTCAGCCTCATTTAGAGCTGTGAAAAGGCGCTCGGAATCAGAGATGAACAATGTATATTAATCAATGACTACAAAATATAGCTTTATAGGTCAACAGGAAGAGCACATCATCCATTGTACATTTCCTTTAGTAATCAAAATCGAAAGTACAGGTTCGGGAAACAAATATCAATGTTTTCAGACGAAACCGGAAGCACGGTCATATTTCATTTAGGATATACACTTTAATCAGTAATAAAATCACGCGCGAAACCATATGAGATATTCTAACGGTTATGTATTAGAGAACACAAGGGGAAATATTTGATATCAAATGGAAGTTCAATTTAAACTACTTTGAATTTCCGTGAACTAGTATAATAGGCCTACGAAGTCTACTTATACAAGTCGCTCATTCCTTTTTAATTTCGACAATAAAAACCTGAAACTCTTCATACAGAAATCATACAGAAATATCAATATCATTACACTCTTTCTGTTTCCAGTTATGTTGAAGTTGGATATTAAAATACCACATACCGAAAAATCGCATATAAGAACTAAAAGAATTAACACGATTAATGTGATAGAATGGATACAACTTCTAAAGTAGGCTTTCTGATCTTACGCTCGTATGATCTACCTGAGCATACTGATGAAGGTGAAGAAACGAGAAAATTTTGAGTAAGTTGTGATATGATGAGGAATTATCAAAAAATATTCTTGAATAAATATCTTTATCCACCACCCCCCCCCCCCAAAAAAAAAGCTCTGGCTTTATTTATGGCAATTAGTTAAAGCAGCAATTAAATCATTATAAGGATGTACTGCTATAATTGTATAATATTGATTTGTATTGTATTGTATTGTTATAATGATGATAATAATAATGCTTTCCAAAGAGATTCATAAAGCACCAATTGTTTGTATTGTACTGTATTGCACTGTATTTTATTGTGCCGGATTGGATTAGTTAATTGATAGAAAAATCACTAATAAATGCTGTTAAAAGTATCATGATACCATGGTTACCGTCATCATCATCTTAGCAGTCATAACCATCACTACATTAATCATCATCATCTTCTTTAAAAGAACTATCATTACTTTTATCTTATTATCATCATCACCATCATCATTATCACCATCATCATCATTATCACCATCACCATCAACATCATCATCATCATCCTCACATGCAGTTCTTCAAAGAGTTTCCAGGGTTTGCACAAAATAAGACTAAAGACAACAATGATTTCAATTTTCCATGGCTTTTTTCATTATTATTTGCATAAATATGTGAATAAAATACTGGCATAACTTGTGGCATTTTAATTCTGTACAAATACTTACGAAAATTGTGGAGCCACCATGTGGCATCCATGTACAAGGCTTATAGAACTTCTACAACAACTGCCCTATACATTCAATCTTAAAACGGTTAGAAAGGATAAAAGCTGTACACTTATACATAATATGTACAATAGAAAACCTATACATATCTTGCATTATATTCTCCCTCATATCATCTTATCAAAGAAGCATACATTTTGTTGTCATGTTTGATATAAAAGTCTAGTTGTTTTTCGTCAAAATGAGACAAACAACTTACAAAAAACGATTTGTCATGAAATGTGTATAAACAACATGCCAAAGGAGTAACAGATAGTTAAGAATATTGCATACATATTCATAGTTATATCTGTACGAAGTATCTGTGTATGATCATGGCAACTCTAAAAACATACATAAAATATTTGATTTCACATGATCACAAGAAAAATGACAATTGAGGGATAAAAATCACAAATTTCTCTGTTCATTCAAAGCATGAACTGACATGGATAATAATGATAAAAAGAAAACAATTTGTCTTGAAAGTTGAAACTAAATTTTCCCCTCTGCATTTTTTGCAATAAAATTGTATGAAGGAAGGAAAAAGAATTAACAGATTTTTTTTTTTAAATCTTGAAATTCATATCTGAATATATATTTTTTAAATCCAACACAGCTGGTTGTATCATTGAGCAATGAACAAATTTGCAAGTCATTCTCACGTCAACTTGTCAAGTTTATATTGAACATTAGAAGATTTGGAAATACAATGTATTACATACATTGAATTTACCATCCTCTTATGTATTCCACACAACAGTCCTTAAAAAAAAAGATTTTTCTGAATATTTGATCTTTGCCCTTCCAAGGTGTCCAACAAACTTTAAAAAAAGTTGTAGAACTAGTTGGAAGGTTTTTTTTCCAGGCCAACTTTGCATATTGCTTTCCACACGTGGAAGAGTTGTATATTATTCAATGACTACAAATGGTTGTATAGGTCAACAGGAAGAGCACATCATCCTGTCTTAAATTTCCTCAAAAAACAAAAACATCTCCTTTCATAAGTTGCTTCTCAAATATTTAAACTTCTAGTATCTTTGTGTAAAAAGGATTTGATATATTATTTCATCTTTACAAGGAGTATGATATATACCGTCATTACATGTATTTCAATTCATAGAGGACTGACTTAAAAACGTAAGTTTCTATCACAAATGAATTTGTATTTGACAATAATGAATTACATGTAAGAACTGTATCATCATGAAGTATATATTTCTTTACTGCTATTCTATGCTTAAAACCTATCTGATATATCAAAACAGTAGCAATTTCCTATTGACATGTACACATCTAAAGAAATCAGAATATTGTCATGGTTTACGACCAAAAAGAGATCTTTGAGCAATTAGGAACGTTGTTCATACATACATCATGGTCACTGGTATAAAAAGATCATACGAGCTTAAGGAGAATGAGGTAGTTGGTATTTATTATTCTTTACATCTTATGTAGTTTCTATCTATTAACTTCTAACTGCCCAAAGAATTCTCTTGTATTTCTTCTATGTGAAAGAAATATACCACCCCTTCTATAAATGACTGGGTTTGCAGCATAAATGGTAATAAATAGAAAATCAATGCTCATACATAACGAAAACCCATCTTTGTCCACAGAGCTAGTTTCTGTATTTTTCCTATGCTGTTTACATTTGAAGTGCTGTGGGGCTTCTTTGTATATGGCCTTCACATGAGGCTTGAAACAATTATTACAAAGAATTTATCAAAATTAGATTGTTGTATGTGCATATCTCTCTTTCTTTGATTCTGCAAGTTATTTTAACCATCAGTTGTGCTTTATTACACACACTGAATGGTATACCACTGTTGGCTTGTGGAATTGTTGTACAAAGAGTATCAAGAAGGGTAAAACATTGAAATATAGGAAAGTAGAATTTTGGAAATGGCCAAACATTTCTCCATCTCATCTTTACAAAAAAGAATGATGACTGAATGCTGTATTGACTTGTCATATTATCAATGGAGAATGTTAGCTATATAAATGCAACATCGCCTAGACGATCCAATAATAATTCAACATGCAATTAATGACATGTAGTATATGAACTTACAACAAGGTGAGATCACTAAGCATAAATTGTTCTCTATGATATTATCAGACGATCCTGTTGATCGTCTGATGATGGAGGGAGCTAACTCTGTGTTTTAGATGAGTTCACGCCCTTCGGGCTCTGAACAGACGTTATAACATATTATATATTAAAACTAAATTAGTTTTAAATCCTTGATTCTGGATTGTTTATCCTGATCCTGATAGATAGTTTGTTTGAACCAATGAATGCAGAAAAACTTACTGGGCATCATCTTCCATGAAAAAAACAACACAACTCCCATTTGCACATAGTGACATACTGACATGTGTTAAGCAAATGGTTTCGGGCTTACTTACCCGGATTTCCTTTTTTTTTTATGCTCATTACTCAACCTCTATACATTTTCTACCAACATTGTTTTGCACAAGTCATTTATTTGTAATCTTGAACATTCAGTGTAAGTATCGTTGAGAATATATTTACTATATTCACCAGAACTTAAGTTTATCTTTAAGAATGAGCTCCTTATCAGCCAAGCTTACACTCATCCACGTGTAACAATCATGACCAATATTTAAACAAGCGTGAAGATTTGGTTTGATTTTGGTATGTTGTATTTGTGTTTAGAAGCTAGGTACTAGTCACAAGTAGGGAGCCGCGTAGACTAACGGCGCCAGAGCATGGGCGCACTAGTGAACTAGCTCCATTTTGAATTCTTTCAACAATATTCCTCTACAAACGCATTTATTTGGAACATACTTGCGGAAGTGTGTGTTATATGACAACCTCCTTCACACCATTCGACGATTTCAGTGAAAGTTTGCCATAAATTATTGTTTGGCAAAGTTTGGGCTCCGAACATTTTAGATAGGCTTTAAGTCTGTGAAAGCCAATTAACTAACTGATTTTCTAACATATTAATATTTCAATGTATACCTTTAACAGAAACAAGAACAACAACATCAACTACAACAATTATAATGGTGATGGTGATGATGATTATATTAATGATAATCATGATACTAATGATAGTGAAAGAGAATATTGAGAAGACAATAATGATGACAGAATAATAGTAACAATATTAGTAGCGCGATTAAACTACTACAACTACTGCTACTACTACTTCTGCAGCTGCTGGTACTACTACTACAACTACTCCTACTACAACCACTTTCATTACTGATAAACATCACACGTATCTTTAGGTTCCAATATGACTGTTAGGCTACTCGTTTGGGATCAAGTCATTCGTCCTTAGATTAATGGTCAGAGTTGTGGTCAATTTATCCCAGAAATATTCTTGTCCTCTCACGTCCTCAGTCCAGTGGATATAGGGTCTGCCATCACTGAGGTACAACCTCACCAAGAATGGCATTTCACCATCTGGGATGTCTTCGAGGAAAACCACGACTACGAATTCAGTCAGAGTGTCACTCACGTGGTCCATGGCCGTCCGGAACTTGAGTATGAACCAGCGGTCTTGCACAGCAGCTCTGCTAAGCACTATGATGGTTTTGAAACTATGGCTCACCACGTAATCGACGGAATCTAAGTAATGCATACCCAGCACAAGGTCATCGTCACCAAAGACGTTCCTCTGAAACTGTGGAAGCCGTTCTTCGAGAGTCGGTCGGAGCTGTTCGCGAATCCATTCTTCGTCATCTTCGTCATCGTCGTAGAAAATGATGTTCACGTCAAATTCGTAGTCATTGTGGTCTCGAGCGTCTCGCATCTCGTAATACCCAACTGCGGCCAGTTTGAAGAGAAAGAGTTTGTACCTCAACTGCCATCGGTAGTGATACAACAGCACGCTGATTACAACCAAGATAATGGAGGCGAGGGGAATAAGAACAAATAGACAATTATTCATTAAACAGAGTTCATTTGGATCAAACTTAAGCAGGGGTTTCTCACGAAGAGGCTCCAGAGATGCTGACGAACAGATAGTTTTGTCCTTGTGTATCAGGCGTATAGGTCCATTTAACCAATCAAAAAGCCACTTTAGATCACAGTTACAACTAATTGGGTTCATTGATAGATCAAGTGATGAAATGGAGGAAAAGATCGGCTTGAAAGTGCTTTGATTAAGGCTTGTTAATCTGTTGTCGGCCAAGGAAAGATTTGTGAGCTTCCAGTTATTTGAAAACATTAACTCCTCCATGTACGCGATACGATTTCCATCGAAGTTGATACTTTTTATTTGACCCAACCCCGACAATACATCATCATGAATATGATGGATGTTGTTTCCTTCCAAACTCAACTTCTGAAGCGAATCCAACCCCGAAAAAACAAGAGGATGTAGACTTGTAATATCGCAGTAGTCTAGATTTAGCCATTGTAAAGCAGAGAGTTGCTGGAATATCCCTGGCGGTAAATATCTCAGGAAAGGGTTATAACTCAATTCAAAATGATTAAGATCCAATAATCCATCGAAAATAGACACGTTGGCAATGTCATTCCATAGGTTAAATATGTAGAGATTGGAGTCTGCCACGTCTAAATTAACAAGAGATTGTAAATGTTGAAACATTTTTCCTGGTCGCAAAGGAAGCCTGGCTGAATCAAGAGAGTTTAGGGAAAGTGATGTTAATAATGGGGCGTTAAATTCCAGAACAGTTAATTGACTTCCGGTCAAATCAATGGTCTGAACATTTTCAAGTCCCGAAAAGGCCGTCAGCTCAAAGACAAAGAGTTGAACGTTCCAGCTCATGTCTAAGAAAGTTAAATTTCCTAAACCACGAAATACAGATGCAGATATTTTTGTAAACAGATTACTGGATAAGTAAAACTCCGATAAGTCCACTGTCCAAATCTGATTGTGAGAATTTATTTGTCTTACTCGGTTGTTGTTGATTGTCAGGACCTTTAATGCATTCATGCCGTCGAAAAAGTCTGGTTGAATTTTGTCTATGGGGCGTTTGTTCCAACTGAAACTAAATTCTCTGAGTGTTGTCAAATTTGAGAAGACTAAAGGATGGAGGCTAGTCAGGTTGTTGTATTTTAAGCCCAGAACAGAGAGAGAACAATCGCGCAGTGGATCAAAGAAACCTTTAGGAAACGTACCAACAGAACCATCATTGATTGTAAGCTGTTCGATGGCTGATTTTGAGATTCCGAGGATGGTGTTCGCCAACACCTCGTCACTCAAAGGGTAGCCACCTAGCACCAAAGAGCGAACATGTAGTGATGCGATCACATCAGGGTCTACTGATTGGATAGGGTTTTCAAAAAGATTTAGAGTATCAGTGTAGCACACAAAGGTGAAATCTCTCTCCGTAAGGTGTTTTAGACGATTATTACCCATGTGTACAGCGTCGGCCATGCCACAAGAACTTACATTGATGAAGGAGAGGTGGTTGTCGCACAGATATGCAGTATTTAGATGTGGACTCCATTTTAGAGTGTCATCGGGTAGCGACTTCAAGTTTGATGACGATAAATCGAGAATGGAAAGCTGTGAAGACATCATAAAGACGCTTGTGGCTGGAAGCACAAGACGCGAGTTAAAGGATAGATCCAGGCACATTAAGCCCTTGAGGGGGTGAAAAACGGCGGATTCTATCGCTCTTATATCGTTAAAAGAAATATCCAAGTCGTTGATTAGAGGGTATACTTCAAACGAGGAGTTCAGGAGTTTGGTGATATTGTTATGAGACAATTGAAGAACCTCGGTATCCCCAGAGAGATTCTGAGGAACCGTATCCAGGCCTTTATTGCTGCAAGAAGCTAGTTTCAGTTCAAGGTTCTGGTCGCATCCATGGAAAGATTTGTCGATGTCCAGTGTTAAAGATGACATCGCCGAATCTCCATCGTGTCGATTTAAAGACTGAAAGGACGAGCTGACAAGGAGACACGCGACAAGCAATGGGTACAAGATTGAGCCGTTTGCCATGACGTCAATAAATCACCTCTGAAAAAGGAAAGGTAAACCTTTGTCTGATGATAATATATCGCTCTTGAATATTATGATAACACACGCTCATGGAAGCATAAATAAATTGTTATCCTTTGCTGCAGACGGTCAGCCTTATTTTGAGCTTTGCAAAGGCGATCAGATTTGTTTTCCTTAAACATTGTAGTTATGATATTCTAAATTTGTAATCAAAACTAAAATATATGTTCGGGAAATATTTATGAATGTTTTCAGACGAAACCGAAGGTCATATTGCATTGTCTGTTAAAACATTTTCAAGTAATAAAATCCCACGCAAAACCTAATGAGATATTATAACGGTTATGTGTCAAAGAATACAAAGGGAAGTATTTGCTATCAAAGTGTAGTTAACACCATAATTGACCTACTAGTCGGCTATGAAAACATAAAACTGTTAATACAGAAATCATAACGAAATATCTATATCATTACACACTCTTTCTGTTTCCAGTTATGTTGAAGTTGGATATTAAAATACCACATACAGAAACATCGCATATAAGAACTAACAGAATTAACACGATTAATGTGATAGAATGGATACAATTTCTAAAGTTGGCTTTCTGATCTTACGCTCGTATGATCTACCTGAGCATACTGATGAAGGTGAAGAAACGAGAAAATTTTGAGCAAGTTGTGATATGATGAGGAATTATCAAAAAAAATTCTTGAATAAATATCTTTATCCACCACCCCCCCCCCAAAAAAAGCTCTGGCTTTATTTATGGCAATTAGTTAAAGCAGCAATTAAATCATGATAAGGATGTACTGCTATAATTGTATAATATTGATTTGTATTGTATTGTATTGTTATAATGATGATAATAATAATGCTTTCCAAAGAGATTCATAAAGCACCAATTGTTTGTATTGTACTGTATTGCACTGTATTTTATTGTGCCGGATTGGATTAGTTAATTGATAGAAAAATCACTAATAAATGCTGTTAAAAGTATCATGATGCCATGGTTACCGTCATCATCATCTTAGCAGTCATAACCATCACTACATTAATCATCATCATCTTCTTTAAAAGTATTATCATTACTTTTATCTTATTATCATCATCACCATCATCATTATCACCATCATCATCATTATCACCATCACCATCAACATCATCATCATCATCCTCACATGCAGTTCTTCAAGGAGTTTCCAGGGTTTGCACAAAATAAGACCAAAGACAACAATGATTTCAATTTTCCATGGCTTTTTTCATTATTATTTGCATAAATATGTGAATAAAATACTGGCATAACTTGTGGCATTTTAATTCTGTACAAATACTTACGAAAATTGTGGAGCCACCATGTGGCATCCATGTACAAGGCTTATAGAACTTCTACAACAACTGCCCTATACATTCAATCTTAAAACGGTTAGAAAGGATAAAAGCTGTACACTTATACATAATATGTACAATAGAAAACCTATACATATCTTGCATTGTATTCTCCCTCATATCATCTTATCAAAGAAGCATACATTTTGTTGTCATGTTTGATATAAAAGTCTAGTTGTTTTTCGTCAAAATGAGACAAACAACTTACAAAAAACGATTTGTCATGAAATGTGTATAAACAACATGCCAAAGGAGTAACAGATAGTGAAGAATATTGCATACATATTCATAGTTATATCTGTTCGAATCATCTGTGTATGTCTATGATCATGGCAACTCTAAAAACATACATAAAATATTTGATTTCACATGATCACAAGAAAAATGACAATTGAGGGATAAAAATCACAAATTTCTCTGTTCATTCAAAGCATGAACTGACATGGATAATAACGATAAAAAGAAAACAATTTGTCTTGAAAGTTGAAACTATATTTTCCCCTCTGCATTTTTTGCAATAAAATTGTATGAAGGAAGGAAAAAGAATTAACAGATTTTTTTTTTTTAAATCTTGAAATTCATATCTGAATATATTTTTTTTATCCAACACAGCTGGTTGTATCATTGAGCAATGAACAAACTTGCAAGTCATTCTTACGTCAACTTGTCAAGTTTGTGTTGAACATGAGAAGATTTGGAAATACAATGTATTACCAGAGATGCCAACTTTTGGAAATCAGAAATAGGGAGGATTTGTAATCGACACCAATTAATGTGCGCGTAGCGCACATCTCGAGCGCGTAGCGCCCGACACATGCGGCCGGGGTCCAGGGCCCGCCTTAGGGCCCTGGAAGCTCTGGGGTTCTAGATGCTCTCTGGTGCAATCTGAGCCTTATTTTGGAGCATTTTACATGTGTATTTAGTTAAATAATTCCCCCTTTTTTTTTAAATAACATAAAAATTGTACAAAATGCATGATGAATTACTTTCAGACTTCCGATTACACAGGTACTTGATACTGTATTCGGTCTTATACTTCCGAGACCATTTCCTGGTCTTATTTTGCTGATTTTCCGCCATTTGGATTCTGTGGCAATATCCACGCATTGGTTACGGCGATCCATATGCTGAAACAATCTTTCGCTACTCTTAATTTGTCTTTTAACATAGTGGAATTATTACATGCCTAAGTTAGCAGATGATATTTCTCTTTCAATTCACAGATATATATACTGATAAGCGCCCTCCAAAAAAAAATCATAAAAAAAAAAAAAAAAAAAAAAAAAAAAAAAAAAAATCATTTTTTTTTTTTTTTTTTTTTTTAATAAATCGGGAGGATAAGGATGGTGATCGTAAGGTCGGGAGTTGGGGTGAATTATCGGGAGCCTCCCGATAAAATCGGGAGGGTTGGCATCTCTGTATTACATACATTGAATTTACCATCTTTTCACATACTCCACACAACAGTCCTTATAAAAAATATGATTTTTCTGAATATTTGATCTTTGCCTTTCCAAGGTGTCCAACAAACTTTTAGAACAGTTATTGAAACCATGCATCCAACCTTTAAAGTTGAAGAACTAGTTGGAAGGTTTTTTTTCCAGGCCAACTTTGCATATTGCTTTCCACACGTGGAAGAGTTGTATATTATTCAATGACTACAAATGGTTGTATAGGTCAACAGGAAGAGCACATCATCCTGTCTTAAATTTCCTCAAAAAACAAAAACATCTCCTTTCATAAGTTGCTTCTCAAATATTTAAACTTCTAGTATCTTCGTGTAAAAAGGATTTGATATATTATTTCATCTTTACAAGGAGTATGATATTTACCGTCATTATTTCAATTCATAGAGGACTGACGATATCTTTAAAAACGTAAGCTATCTATCACAAATGAATTTGTATTTGACAATAATGAATTACATGTAAGAACTGTATCATCATGAAGTATATATTTCTTTACTGCTATTCTATGCTTAAAAACTATCTGATATATCAAAACAGTAGCAATTTCCTATTGACATGTACACATCTAAAGAAATCAGAATATTGTCATGGTTTATGACCAAAAAGAGATCTTTGAGCAATTAGGAACGTTGTTCATACATACATCATGGTCACTGGTATAAAAAGACCACACGAGCTTAAGGAGAATGAGGTAGTTGGTATTTATTATTCTTTACATCTTATGTAGTTTCTATCTATTAAATTTTAACTGCCTAAAGAATTCTCTTTATTTCTCCATGGGAAAGAAATATCCCACCCCTTCTATAAATGACTGGGTTTGCAGCATAAATGGTAATAAATAGAAAATCAATCCTCATACAAAACGAAAACCCATCTTTGTCCACAGAGCTAGTTTCTGTATTTTTCCTATGCTGTTTACATTTGAATTTATCAAAATAAGATTGTTGTATATATTATGCATATCTCTCTTTTTTGGATTCTGCCAGTTCTTTTTGTTACCATCATTGGTGCTTCATTACACACACTAAATGTTACAGAATGTTAGCTATATAAATGCAGCATCGCCTAGACGATCCAATAATAATTCAACTTGCAATTAATGACATGTAGTCTATGAACTTACAACAAGGTGAGATCACTAAGCATAAATTGTTCTCTATCACATTAGCCTCCTGTTGATCGTCTGATGATGGAGGGAGCTAACTCTCTGTTGAAGATGAGTTCACGCCCTTCCGGCTCTGAACAGACGTTATAACATATTATAGAAATGAGCTCCTTATCAGCCAAGCTTAGCACACATTAAAAACTTGAGTGAGATAGTTATGTTACCGGGCGACCCTCTGCAATGGTTCATCCATGCTATGCACTCATCCACGTGTTACAACAATATAACAGAAAGTAGACTGCAAAATTTAGCTCATTTTATGAAGACAGAGACTGGAAGATTTACCACAGAAGGTCAATATCTATTCTACAATCTATAGAAGTCAAACACATGGGTTATGGTTAATAATTCTAGTGTTTTTCTAGGAAGTAAAATTGACAAGATTTACTCCAAATTTAGAAAACACAAACAGCTCCATTGATCCTACATGTAAGTCACAATATGCATATGGACCACATGGAAATATATAAAATCATATAAACGTACCATACACTTTAGTTACAAACATTGATAAGGAATGGCAACGGTAAATTACCTGGTTACCTGAATACATTCTGTGTTTCATTCTGACCAAAAGCTATTCAGTTTGACAGAACAAGTACAGCAGATAATTACATTGAAATCCAAAGGTTAAAAATAGGTCAAAGTTCACAGACATTTGAAAGGAACAGATCATACGTAGGATTCATCTGTATAATCAATGCTTTCAAGATTCTTTACAGTCATTTTCAAGTCTTTGCCAACCACTGTCTTTATTCTTTGCCAATCACTGCGTGCTTGACTCACTGTCTGCGCATTGTCGGATACCTTCTTAAGTCCATTCTTTGCATCCACGATTGATTTGGAGCGAGGAGAGGCGAGGGGTGAAGAGGGGGGTTCTGCATGAGGGTCGGGAAAGGGGAAGTGTAGGGCAGTGCTGCGTCCAGGGGCGGGGTCAGCAGAGTTGGATGAGTTGGTAGGTTCTTGTTGTCTTCTGCCGGGATGGTTACCAGCAGAGGTTCTACGAGGTACTTCTCCATTATGATGCCGTCTCCTAGGGGGTACCGGCTGGCTTGACCTGCGTGTGTTCTCAGCATTGCGTTGCTGGTGTTTGGTCCGTACCTCATTTCCTGCAGGCTTGGCTGTATCGCTACTGCTGCGCTGGACAGACGTGGAAGTAGACCCTTTGCGATTTGTGGCGACGCTATCACTAGATGTTCGCCTCACTCCGCGACTTTTGCTAGATCCATAACCATTCCTATACTCATCATCATCATCACTAGAATCGGTATCAGAGTCCAGGAAGATGATACCTCCAGCAGTGAGATGACGTTTAGGTTTGCCTGAACGATCTTCATGTCGATGTTTTGCCACGTTGACATCACCTGATCTCCTCCTTGGACTCTGGTCAGTGGCCAGAGTCAATGATTCACTGTCCAAACTCTTTGTGCTTTTCTGGAGCAATGCTCGTCTGTTCATGGCTTCCTGGTAAGTGGGTGGAGTTGTTCTGCATTGAGAGGAATCTGATTGGGTCTTACTGACACGCTGTTTGGTGTGCTGACCAATCGCGATGGAAGGACTGTTATTACGCTTGATGGGAGAAGGTGCCCTTTTCTCCGTCTGCTCTTGATGAGTGGGAAGACTACGTGGACTCTGGGACAAGGTGGTGGATCGAGTTGTAGCATCTTTTGGGAAGAACTCCCTAGGAGGAGTTGCTTCTTTGACTTGCGATGGTCTTAAATTGTGGTGCCTAGGTCGCACAGGTAAAGCAGTTGGACGAGAAGGCAAGCCTCGCGTGTCAGAGTTCATAAACTGTTTCTTGTAGGTTGGCTGGAAGCCATGCTGTCCTACGTTGGGCCCACTGCGAGGCGACAAGCGTCCAGCATTAGAGCTGGCAGCCTGCAATGTTTTAGTCATGTCTATCTCAGTCCTCTGGGGTTTCATACCCAGTTTAGATGAATGCAGTCTCTCAGAGGAACTAGAAGACTGTGCATCGCTCATTCTCTCTGATGATGAAGATGACATTGAGGAAGCACTGCGCCGACTGGACGTCAGTCGACGGGGGAATGTAGGTGACCCTGATCCAATGGAAGGAACAGATTGTCTACGTCCATATGACATGATGGGAGGCACTTCTTCTGTAGGAGTTGTAGGCATAGAATTCCCCCCTTGGGTATTACTTGGAATGAGTCCTTTCTCATTTATTAGCAAGCCAGAGCCATTTGCACTGGATTTCCTCGAGTTGGATCGCATGTCCTCCGGTAACATCGCACTCAACAAATTAGATGAACAGTCCTTGCTTAAATCTTTAATCAACTTTAAAGTGTCCTCACTGAGATTGTATTCCTGATCGGAGATGTCTGGGCTATTGTCTGCTGTATTGTTGGCTGAGCTTGCAAGCAGGGCCATGCGATGCCTTGCTGCTTCCTTCGAGATAGGGGCAGGCTCGGAACCTCTCCTCTGCCTCCAAAACAATTCATCACTGAACTGCGAGGATGTCTTAGCCGGTCTCCCACCAGCATTCGACACCACACTCGGTTTCTCCTTGGAATCCATGCCAGAGTCTGTTGTATCAGTGTTATCAGAATCAGGGTACAACTGATTATCACTGGACGTAATGCCAGAGTCCCTGCTCAAGGTCGATGGTGATAAGACCGGCGTGTTCCCGTAATGCCACTTATGGATGGCACCGATAGGCTCCTGTTCACTGTCATTTGCAAAGAACTCTTTCTCAATACTGTCCATAGAGGAGTCATCGCGCTTGATGTATGGCGAGATCTCGTTCAAACTATCAGAGTCGCCGCTGGAGTCGTGTCTCCTGCGCTCTGTCACCTGGACAGGAGGATCTCCAAAGAGAGTCAAGACATCATCACCAAACACTTCCTTCACGTTGTCAATCATGAACTCGACCACTGCAGGAATCTTCTTAGTGGCCATAGCCTGCAAACATAAAAAGGATGAACCATTTAATAAATATTGTTACATAAAAGGTGTTACTATTTAGTAATATAGCCACATAAAATCACTACAAATTTCAGAACAATCTGATAAAAAGCATCACATATTAGCTAAAACAAGCGTGTGTACATTGACCTTAGTACAGTGAAACCTGTATATAAAGACTGCTCTAAGAAAACATGAAAAGTGGTCTTTATAAGCAGGTAGTATCATGTATAGGTTCCTTTAGTACTGTAGGTCTCAATGAGAAACCATATTCAAGGGAAACAAAACGTGTGGTCTTTATAGACAGGTGGTGTTTATGTACAGGTTCCTTTAGTACAGGTTTCAATGAGAAACCATATTCAAGAGAAACAAAAAGTGTGGTATTTGTAGAAAGATGGTCGCTAAAGTAGGTTTGACTGTACTGCTTTATGTTGGACCCCCAAAAAAGGGTTGGAGCAATCGCTGTCAGAAGAGCAAAAGATTTGTGACTAGCTAGGGAGGATTGTTTAGTACAGGTTTCAATGAGAAACCATAATCAAGAGAAACAACAATTGTGGTCTTTCTGTACAGGTTTGAATGAACTGCTATATGTCAAACATAAATACAATGCTGTCAGGAGAGCAACCGATTCGTGACTAGCTACGGAGGGAGGATTGTTACACACCTGAGTGACAGGCCCAGCGTTGGCTAGAGACCAGAGCATGCTTGGTGCCACACAGATAGACAGGTTGTAGCTGTTCATGTTGTTCTCATCCATATGAAGAGAGACATAGTGGAGCACGTTGAACAGGTGCCGTAGCAAGACCTGGTTGATGTCCAGCAGTTGATCAAGCAAGCTACAATGAAGATAATTATAGAAATATAGTAAATATCATATATTATTATAACAATGCTTAAAATACATAACAACAACAGCAACAACAACACAAATAATAGTAATTATAACAAAAATAATGACAGAAAACAAGTATACTAATAAAGTCAATTAATGAATAACCCATAAGATAAGCTTTGCATTGCAACATGTTTCGAGCTCTGCAACAATAAAATGGCAGTTTTATTGAAACATATGTTAACCATTTCTGGAAATACTCTATGACACTATATGGATCAACTAACACATGGTTATGGGTACAAATAGTACATGTAGACTGCACATGTTTGTTTCATCAGTCAACCAAACCCCGGGGAGGTGGAATCACTCCCTCATATCTCTATGGATTCCAAACCCCTGCTTTTCTCAATGGTACAACCCTCTCTTGTTGCAGTAACATGTACCAGGATGAATCCATTGTGATTTCTAGGGGGTTTCAACTCACCTTTTGATGGCCTGTAGTCTCTCCTCCTTGTCTGCAATATCTATCGTGTTGATCCATTCCTCACACTGACTGCACACCAGTAAACTGTCTGGCAGACTCCGAAGAAAGTCCTGGGGAAAAAAAAGAGACAAATGTCATCAAAATATGAGTAAATTTTGGTTAGGTCAATATGGGGCGGGGTGGGGGGGGGGGGGGGTGAGCAATCTTTGGCACTTTTTCAAAGAAAACATGTATTCAACAACATTCAAATACACTGAACCCAATACCGCTAAGGAATATATAACAGAAAGAAAAAAGAGTGTTTTCACATCAAAATACTTTATTATAGCCCTATGCCATGTGACTTCTCATGAGCTCTTATTAAAATTTGTCCTTTTCCCCTCCTTCCTCAATCATATCTCAAAGATAACCCTTGGCCTGGTCACTTAATGACTCCCTATCCAACCTACACAGGCAGCTGACATTTCTAACAACTCGGGGGCGATAATTCTGGCGACTCCAGGAAATGGTCGCAGGAAATCAGCGACTCTGACCAGCGAATCGTTGCCTCTGACCGGCAAGGCATCAGCATGTTAACCAATCAGCTGTTGTGTCTTTTGCAAACGGTCAACTTGATTTTTGCTTGTATGTATATGTAGTGCATGTAGTATGTATTTGCTATGGTGGCAGAGAGTCATTTTTTAACAGTTTTTAAACCTTTGAAATCAAGAACCACTGCTGAAATGTAACATAAATTTCATATCTATGTTGTAAATAGGTTGAAGTCTGAATTGATAAAGATGGTTTGTTTGCTTTGCTCAAGTTGGAGGTTTTTAACAATTCTTTTCCAAAAGCTGTGGTTGTATAAATATATCGATGATCCTTTACTCATTTCAATGAAATTATGCCCCAATTATCTGCAATAAGATCACAAAGTGGTGAGTCATTGAAATGAGTTAGTGATCATCAATATATTTATACATGAACAACCATATCTTTTGGAAAAGAATTGCCTCAATTATCTGCGATAAGATATCACCAAGCGGTGAGTCGGTGCATACCTTTAGAACCGATGCAGCAACATGGATGGACACATCGTCCAGACTGCACTGCTCCCCAGCATCGAGGGCCTCCCGTAGCTCACGACACACCCTGGCGTTGGCAGACTTTCTGAAGATGCCCGTCACAAACGGGGCCTGGTGGTAGAGGGTGGTGAGGAGGTCCATTACGGGCTTGGGCAGGGTGTTATCAGGGCACACCATGCTCAGCGGGAGACCAAATAACCTGCAGGAGATGGAGAGAGAGATTGGAAGAGACCTAGTTATTTATAGTGCTGTTTGTGGTATGAAATTTAGAGAGAGAGAGGGATAAGGGAGGGAGAGAGAAATAAGGGAGAGAGGGAGAAGGGGGAGGGGGGGGGGGGGGGGGGGGAGGAAAGACGGAAAAGAGATGGAGCAAAGATCGAAAGACAAACAGAAGTATAGAGACAGACATACTGAGAGTGACAAATATAAAGCATGATACAATAGAAGAGACTACAAGAGAGAAAGATAGAGAGAGATAGAGAGACAGAGAAACAGAGAGAAAGAGATACAGAGATTAGGGCAGGGGAAAAAGGAGAGAGAGAGAGAGAGAGAGAGAGAGACAGACAGAAAGAGAAAGACATACAGTGAGTTTGCTAAAAATATTACCTTGCATGAGGCGAGATCGGTGATGATCCCGGTGATGACCCATCTTTATTTGAGATACTCCTCTTGAAGGAGAGCTTGAACGGAGACTTACGCCCTTTTTTCAGTCTTCTCTGGATAGCTGAGGAGTCTATACATGGAAAAGAAAGGGTCGAGCTGGTAAATCATCTTGCCATCACATCATCACAACTAACTACAAATAATTGCATCTGCTCTTTTTTCAGAAAAATTCCATACCTCCAATTTGCTCTCAGCCAATTAAATTTGATGATTTCAGTAGCTTTTAAAGCCCCACTGTACTACTTATAGCTACTTGTGCCCCTTATAAAACAAACAATACCTAATCTGTGCCTGTTGGTCCCCCAGGATCCCCTTTTCTTTATGTTAATTGAGAGCTGATTTGATGAGATAACCACCTGTCAGTGACCTTGCAGGGAGGTCTAATCCCCCTGGCCAAACTAGTACAGACAGGCTTTAACAGTTACCGCAGCTTATCATTGTTAACAAGTTTTATGAAACAGGGCCTTGGTATTTACCAATTCCTCCTGAACCCGTCTTTCCCTTCCTCCTGATAATGAACTGACACTGATGTTCTCTCAGTTCGTTCTCAGCGGAGGAGAGGTGCTCCATCTCAGAACTAAACACCACATCACTTGGTTTGTCTTGTGCATCACGTATGTGGCTCATCTTGATTGCATATGGATACTCGTGACCTGCAAAAGAAGAGGCAATTCCACATTTATCTATACAACAGTTTCACATTAATCTTTTATCTATCAACAACAACAACAACAGGTTATTTCATCGTTGTTTGAATTAAGCATCTGTTAAACCAAATCAATTTTACTTGTTAATATTTATCCACAACTGCAATATACTATTCCTCTTTTCTTACACTAGAGTTTTACATAAATTTCATATAGTTTTTTTAAAAAAGAGTTCATTTGTTGTAGATCAGAGGAGAAGGAGATTGTTTCATCAAACTATTTTTTTCACACATTTGGTTCCTAACTTCCTATTATGACTAAAGGTGAATATACAAGCTTGAGTGTCAGGAGTGGCTTGACATTATACATACATACATACATGCATACGTACGTACATGTAATGCGCTGTACAAGCATGCATCTGTTTAATGCTTTACATTAACCCACTCCCCTTCAACTCATGGATACAAATTAATCATCGACATGACTTACCTATGAGAGGATAGAGCGAGTCTTCCCTGCCTGACTGAACCCAGAGCTGGTAATCATTTCTCGCTTCTTCTGGCATACCAAACTCCTGCATGGCCATATCAAGCAGGTTGCTTGAATGCTGATGGTTACCAATCTGCAAGGTTTTGGACTGGGGAACAAAGAACAAAAAAACAGAAACATTACATTACGTGTTAATCATGCACATCTGTATTTTAGAATATAGAGTATGCCATTTTGGTAACAAAGATACTGGTATATAACAAAAATAATGCAGATTTGTGTTATTCAACAATATATAAATATACCGGTAGAAGATATCTGACAGCATGTCAGCAAATACTTGCCCATTTTGTTTGGCATGACAAAAAGATCACATCAGAAAGAGTATAATTTCCTTAAACAAAGTCCTTCTAGAGTTACACTGCTACTGCCAGAGCAACTTCTCTGCGATCGAGTGCCAGCACACACAGCGACAAGTTGCAAGTCTGTGTTGACCAAATAGGGCAAGGATAAGACTGACAGCCAATTAGCTTCTATCCCACACAACTTACAGCTTTCCCTTAGCGCCAAAGCGGAAGCAAAGATAATCATCAGAAATGACATCATCAGAGGCTAAAACTCATAATTTGGTTTGTGAGATCCCTCTGTAACAGCCAAGACATGCGAGACATCTAGTCTCTACTAAGAAGGCTAGAATTTGAATGTCTCTATGATCATTATACAATAACAATCTTGAACATCTTAGAAAGGATCTCTCACAATGATGCTAAATTACTTTGATGCCAAAAACATATTCAATAAATGACTAGTTCCCCACTGCTTGATATATTCATTTAGACATGTAAATAAATGAAAGTAAATAAAAACAGCTCCATGTAACTATGAGGTAAGAGAAGCATAAACTTTGATGATACAATATGTAGAGCTTGTGCTACAACTAGACAAAACTGAGCTACATGTAAGCCAGGGGGAAGTTTGTATGACAACAAATCTTGGATTTTTAGTCACCGTCTGAGAAGGAGACATGAAGACTGCAGATTCACAAATCAGTGGGGAGTTTTCTGACGTGATCTAATAGGGAAGTGGTCGGGACAGGTGAAAAGTTCATCTTTGTGATGCAGATGAGATTCTTCGAATAGTTTGGGGAGGGGTTTCAGAGAAGGTTGACTGAAAACTTCCTCTCTGTCTCTCATGCATGGTATATACTTGATATAAATCATTGTTCCTTCTATTTTACATGATGGGAATCTATGCATCAAGACATGGGTAATTTTTGCAATTTCATTTTATAAAACTCAAACCATCAATAATCTGGAAAGTAAGAGAGAAACTGAGAGAAGAGGAGGGGGTTGGTTTAGGGAAGAGTATACTATTTCATTTCTCCTACGAGCCCTTGCTAGATTTGGTCAATAAGCCCGTCGGATTTGTTAATAATCCATGTTAATTCTTACCGGAAATGCGGAGTACTCTTGGTCTCTATTGAGAACCCTGACTTGTACAGTCTTGCCTTCGTCTTCTTTCCTCTTCACCTCAATGTGCCTAGAAACAAAATGAAAAACATGAAATCAATGAAAATATAACAGATTCATCATTTACTATCTGGTGAATCTATTCGACATGTATACTATTAAAAAAAAGAAAAGAAACAGGGTGGATATATGAGTCTGAGATATTTAACACTATTGTGGTCAGGTCTGAACATGTTTATTTGAGACTTTTATGATTCATTTTGTGATTAAAACAAAACTGACACAAAGTGCTTGGTGATCTCCAAGAAACAATAAAATATAAATTGACCAACACTTAGTGGTCTGAAAGATTCAATGTTCATTAGAGTTTGGACAATGTTACTTCCATGTATGATAGAGTTTACCCTGTTCAAATTATATGTCTTTGCTGTTACCACAACCTTTGTTACAGTGTAGGTAGAAGTACCCTTTTAAGATCAGTATTCAGGGAAAAAAGCATACACCCTTTTCAACTTCCGGATAATGTGTTAAGGGATGCTAAAAGGTAACAGCTTAACTTAATAAAACATTCAATAGAGAAGGCAAATATTCACCCAGCTGTATACATTATTTTTCATCTAGTCTAGAAAAGGGTCAAATCTGGTACCCATTATAAATCTGGGGCTCTCAGTATCCATTTGAAATCACAAGTACAAATTGGTTGCTAATTCACCCTAGCCAGAGGGAGAGAGTGTGTTTGATGCGAGGGGTGAAGGTTGGTTCATATCTTTCAAGTTTCAGGTCTCACGAGATGAAAATTTGAGGGAAGTCTAACAAGGAGTAAGCCAAAAACAAATCTCAAAACTTCCTCTCTATTTTTTTCTTCTTCAAGTTGGTATGTTTCTGTTAAACTTGTAAGGCATTCCTACCAAGAGTATACATGTAGTTTGTGAACTGTCCCATTAAATGGCCTAGGAGTTGGTTCTTATCATCATACATCTAAACTACCCTGGTATTTCTACATGACAAGCTTTTATACGGCAAGCTAAATGGACACTGAAAAGGATATTTTACAAAATGTAAATGCATCACTGAAGCTTCCCAATATCATTTCACAAAAGACACTCGGTGTTATTTTATGAAAAAAAATGTACAGATGGAATCCTATTTGAATGAGCCCCTCACACGCCTACAAGTAAAATATTTCTGATTGACAGGGTAAAACATCCCTTTAAACAAGACTACGGTGCGATCAGAAAATCATCCAATTGAAACCTTGGAGACGATTCAAGTAACGTTTAATATGAACATGGCCTACCATGCTGATGTGATTTGTTGTGTGTGTGTGGGGTGGTTTGTAACATGATCCTGTGTGAACAGATCCAATAGAGGAATACCACGTTTTTCTTATTTCATTCTATGAAGAACGTCAATGCCGCCGCCGTGTACACGAGAGAGGTGGATCGGAAGTCACATAATGACATTTGGTTTGGAATCCCATTGTGAGTCTCTCTCTCTCTCTCTCAGTCACTATCTCTCTGTGTGTTCAACTCAAACAGACCTCACGCTAACCCATCTTAAACAAATTCCCCCTCGCTTTTTAATCAAATAAACATAAGTCAAAAAGTATTGATAAGCCTTCCATATGGCAGATGTAGCTGAATTGGCGGTGAATTGATTTTGATTTAAATGGTATCCTAGAAGAATACTGAAAGACATCAATTACAGGCAGACAGGGAATGTACTGAGAAACTCCAAACAAGAAGAAATGTTTTGAAGAGGAGCCGGCATGTCCTTGATGCTGTGTATTCTACACTATTCAATATTGACTGTTACACTCCAAACTATCGAGTACCTCTCCCTAATGGCACCAGACACTTCTTTGAAAAAAAAATGTTGTTTGTAAGAAAGGAACTCTAATTTCTCCTTGCGATTGAAAACACTAGTACACTGAAAGGTATGGTACAGCACGCTACGCTGTTCTGAGAGGTTGCGTAACAGGAGCTGCGGAAAATATGGGCCAACAGTCACTATCCTACACATAATGAATTATGAACTTCAACCCTGGACCAAACACTATATCTAACCCAAACCCTAACTTAACCTAAAACCCAACTGATAACAACCCTAACCCTAACCTTATATCTTCGACAAAATAAAGCTCAGAGCAATTTTCACCAGAGCATACATGTACATGCTTGTCAGAGAACTATCCTAGACACGGAGAGACATGGTGAAAAATAAGAAATATTTTCTTACGTGCTAAGTTTCTGCCACCACAGCTCCCTCTCTTGATTGGATGCAAACGTGAGCACCACGTTGTTGGTCGGCCAACCGAGGACGAAAGAACAGTCATGTGACTTGATGACCTCACTGACCTCGTCGATACAGGTGTTAAGCCAGAGCTCCCCGACCCTTAACCTGTGTTTCAGTCTGAGGGATGTGGCTGACCTGATCACAAAGAAAGAGGCAAGAAGATGGTTGATGAATAAAAAGTATTGAACAAGAACTTTGTGGTACAGCCTGCAGAATAGAAATGAGTAAGGAAATTAATCACTAGTCCAACTTCATAGGCTCACAAGAGACCCACAGGTGCGATACATCTGGAACAGACTCTGATGTAAGCCAAACTGCCTTGACCTGAGAGGACTGTGAAAGAATCACAATTTTATTTCTATGCTTTGTTTCTTTACTTCTTTGCCTGTTTGCATTTGTTTATTTTCACCAAAGAGTCCCAAAACTTTGAAGAATGCGCAAAAAAAAAAAAATCCTTACTTTGGTTAATGCTTCTATGCTTTGTTTCTTCATCTCTTTGCTTGATTGCTTATGTTTATTTTCACCAAAGAGTCCCAAAACTTTGAAGAATGTGCAAGCAAAATATCCTTACTTTGGTTTACCAAAGTGTCCCACAAATTTCAAGAATGTGCAAAAAACAGAAGATCCTTACTTTGGTTTGGCGATGAGCAGAGTATCATTCATGAGGACCAGGTATCTGTTCTGGATCTGTGGTCCAATGGAGATCTGTACAGGTCCCTCCATGATGTAGAGCCTCTTGCAGGGGGGTGCTTCAGCCGTAGGAGAGGGGAGATCCCTGGACCCAACGCCGGGGATGTTCAGGCTGGTTGATAGCGATAGTGCGCCCAGTTCCAGGGCCATCATGCTGCCTGGAGGACTGTTATTGTTGTTGCTGTTGAAGAGAAGAGACAAAAGTAGAAATAAATTATGATTGAATTGAATGAAGAAGTAGATCATCATGTTATCATGATTGCTTATTTATGGTACAGACATTTAAATAAAAATACAAGTGAATTGCCAGAATTGCCACTGCTTTCTGATGGTTGCGGACATATATACAATGCCTTCCAGATCATACATTTAAAAAAGGATTTTACAGGGCTAAAAGATTTAGTTGAATACTATGTCTTGATACAGTTTCATCAACATGCTACATGGGAATGATAAGGCTGATATTGATGATCATTAAAGCAAATAATATTCTTTCACAACATGTACTGTAGAGCAAAATGGGTTAGGAGAAGAAGGTTGTACATTGTATGGGTCCTGGACAGAGGTGTAGAGGAAAGGTTGAAGGGGCGAAGTAACCCCAGGCAGGACCACCATACAGGTGGCTCGAGGGGTGTGAGATGGAGGGCTTGGTGGCTGCCGAGGGGTGCAAGTGTTTAACCCTATCTGGGCTAGCTCCGGAGTATGGATATGGGTTGAGTGACACGGGTAAACATGTCAAGTGGTAGCCGGAGGAGGGCTGGCGTTGAGGGAGGGAGGGAGACAAGGTTGCTGTCTTGGGTTATTTATATTGGAAGACAAGAACAGAGGGAAGAGGAGAGCACAGATGGGATGACAAGCAGTAAAAGGCTCCAGAAATAACACATACCAAACACAAAATAGCTAGAGTATACTGGAGCAGTTATTATCAGGAGTTATTATCAGGTGAACGAGGTACAGGGAGGAGAAACAGATATTCAAGAACGAGAAAGAAAAATAAACATGACGAGTCACAAGTTATGATAAAGTGCTCAACTGGGTGAGAGGAAAGAGAGAGAGAGAGAGAGAGAGAGAAAGAGAGAGAGAGAGAGAGAGATGAGTATAATTATGATGATGAGATATGATCGACATATTCAGAGTGACAAAAGAGAAAACAAAGAAAAAGAAGAAAAAAATTGAAACAAGTAATCAAGAAAGAATGGAGATATCGATATGGCATGGTCTATAGGCAACCATTGCAACATATGATGAATCATTTAGGAAATGAATGACTCCAAGAGCCTGATGCATATCTCCTTCGAGTATGAGTAATGTCACAAACTATTTGAATGCTTTTCAGTAATTTGTCAGTCAAGATGCCCATTGCTTGAATGTAAGGAAATACTCCACACTTCACTCCCATTTTCCGAGAAGAGGAATGTGAAATCGAAAATTTGATTAGTGGTAACGAGAACTAGAACGATATTTGGAAGGAGAAATTGGGCGAGGGCGAGGTCTGTGAGGTGATCGTGGTTTCTGAAACGTATCAAATGGAGGATGAAGACAAATATCGTCTGTGCCATTTCACAGTATGACATGTCCAAAAGAATGGAAGAAGTTCTGTTTTAAGGATTGGAGCAGGTATTTCAGGCTGACCCCTGTTAACCCTTTTCATCCGAGAAGAATGACTGGGGGCCATGAACTGTCAAGTATGACCACATCATCATTCATGAATGTTATGAATAATACTTCTGACACCACTAAATGATTTCATGTCTAATGTTTCACTCTCCTTCTGTCTATCTTTCTCTGTCATTCATTACCCATCTTTCTCATCTTCTTCCTTCTTGAGTTCGACCCCTTAGTTGTTCATGAATGTTATGCATAATGCTTCTGATAACACAACACATTTTGTAATATTCCCTGTCTCTATCTCTCTCTCTCTCTCTCTTTGAATTGAATAGGAAGGAAGTCCCTTCATTTATTGACCATTTAAAACAACAAAATATACAAAACAACAATACAATAGAAGAATGATATCAAATAACAACAACATACAAAAGTAATAATGGTCAGGGTCCCTGAGAAGCAAGACTGCTTGTAGTCGGGACTCTCTGTTTCCTTCTTTCTCTCTTGTACTCATTCTTCTTCATCTTATATGTATTATGTACACTATTTTCTCTCTTTCCTTTCCTTTTATTTAGTTTCAGAAGAACCAACATAACTTTACTTAACGAAACTTAAAACAAAACTATTTTCAAATGAAAAGCTAGTACTCTCCCAACTTCGACAAATCTTCCCATTTTGAATAAATAAACCAAATCGCATACACAATATGGCCACCAGCTCCACCAGTGAAAAGCTTTGAGGATGAATCGCTCCAATGAGGAGCACTATCTGTGTGACTGTACAAGGTCAAAAGGTCGTTGATTGGTATGCAGGCGAGCTGCGTTGATTTCTCACACACTGCCCGATTCGATGAGAGAGAGAGATAGAACCAGAACTCGGCCAAAGTACAACAAATGTGGCAGTATTAAAAAAAAATTGGGGGATAGTTCATGCTCTTTTTACTTCTAAGAAGCAATTTAATATGCACATCTCCTTCAAGAGTTCCAGGATGAAAAGTATGTATGATTAAATAAATTGTAAATACTATGACAGTTTTAATCATTTATACAGGGATCGATGGCTAAACTATTATTATGGCCAAACAAGGAAGATCCATAGACTGAAATACTCATGTAATTATGTAGCAGACATAGGTCTATGCCTTAAAACTGATATCATGGAGATTTTTTGATAAAGAGAGGTTGTCCTACAATCGTCAAATATTCACAACATTTTTTCAGAGCCACTTCCCCTTCTGAAATACAATCCTTTTTTCTCATAACAAATGTCACACCAGACCTAGAGTGGTATCCCATCATGCACAGCATCACATTCGACGGGCTCCACATTGATATCCCAGCATGCATAGCATATTTGATAGACTCCCTATCAATCCAAGCAACCTTTTTGACACCTTCAACCCAAAATATTTTACGATTTGAAAAGAAGGATGGTATTGAATTCAGATAGACAGACATAGCTTTATGATTTCAACTCATCAAAACAGGAAGTATCCAACTGTCACGTATTACTGATAAACGTGAACAAAGTTGTCATAATATATCTGGTGTACAGAAAAAACATAGAATGTACCTGAACGCAAGCAGAGAACCATCTGCTGGATTCCAAGAAGATGTTTATTTAATATACTCCAACTTTATAGAAGTAGTATCCTTTTGCCTCTATAGCAGGAAATAAATGTATCATAATTTGTTTACATTTTATACATATTTTGTTTTCAAGAGGATGTGAAATTGAGAAGGAAATTATTGAAAAAAGGAAACAATATCCAATGGAGAATCTTCAAATATGGTTATTTACAACAACAACAAAATCTGCAAAGTAATACTATTCACCTTCGATGTTTGTTGATGTATTCCCTAGACATGGTGAAATATTAATCCATCCAATTGCCTAATAAGTGTTGAGGATAACTCATCTCATTTGAAGTCTAAAGAAAGCCCTCTAGGGTAGGTTATGACATGATACCGATCAAACACGGTATACATGTATATGTTCATACAGACATTAGCTTGCAGCATATGCATCTGCCACTCAAATATCCATATCAGAATTACAATTCACACAATATCCTATTAAAGAAACATCCCAAGATGGGGACCATGGTAGAAACATTCAGATCAGACCACGGTCCCTGTCAGGTTCTTCAGTAGGTCCATGGTTCTTCCAAGATGCTGCGAATCCTGTGTCCACATCACATGCACATTGGAAGTGTGATGAATCCAAGTGACAACGCAAGATCTCCTGTAGTACCTTACAAGTCCCCCTCTTCAATAACGACTTCCAACTCTCCATATAAATCTGTACCCATATGGAGGTGGAGGCTTCCCAAAGACATATCACATAACCATGTTGACAACACGCTCTACTCTGTATTCTGGGTGATATGTTCCAAACTTGCCAATAACAGACACCATAATAGGGCCCAGACTTCTAGTAATGGTTTCATCAGAAAAACAAGCAGAAGGTAAAAGAAGTCCTTTACTTGAGCCTTCAGAAGTCCTATAGTTCTGCTTAGACAAAATTAAAGAAATTTTCCACATGGAATACACTGTACGTCTAACATGCATGAATCCTTTAAGCTGCAATAACAGATCTTCCGTATACACAGAAATGGCATGATACTAAAATCACATTTGTGGGTTGTTCTCAATAATCCCCCAAATAATACATTCTTCTCAGCTCATTACCTTCATTTCTCTTTCTCTCTTTCGCTCTCTCTTTCTCTCTCTCTCTATTCATTTCTTTATATCTCTTCCTGTTTTGTGTTTGTTCTCTCTCTCTCTCTCTCTCTCTCTCTCTCCCTCTCTATATCTCTCTCTTGCCAGTTTTGTTGGGGTTCCTCTATAGTAGTTTTCATGACATCACTATTCCGCTCCATCAATCATGGGATCTATTCTGCCCATACAAAGTCAGACCGATTTCAAAAGCTACAGGTAGGGAGGCAGAGAGAAGCTCTATTGTGCCCTTGCTGTGTTGACAGTCCTCGCATCTTTCTGCACTGTCACGACGATAGGGAAAGGTGACAAGGGTGACACGCATCGGGCGACATTCCTTACAAATCACCGAAAATCACTTTGTATAGTACCCAACAGAACTGGTTGCCTTGCCAATTGACGATTTTACCATTATAATTGATATTTGAAGCAGGCAGTAAAGTATGTATGGTTGATTTCAGAAGCAACAGTGCTAATAAATAAATTGAAAGAACTACATGAAGAAGAAATCATTATTATCTCCCATACAATAGCCAAGGTGGAAATGAATTGGGTAAACTGGTGTTAAAAAAGTAAATTGTCTAAGAATGTTATCAATAGCATCACAGGATAAAGCTACATGTAAGCCTATATTACTCATTATTTCTCTTAATATTGTATTATAGAAATCATATGTTGAAAAGCCCATCTGATAAATTGAAAGGCCTCAATCAATAGTTCAATGAATTAACGGTAAATAAAGTAAACCTACTTCAATGATACAAAATAGTCCCATGACAATATGCTGAATTATAACAATAGTGACAGTTTAAATAGATGTCATATCATATGAAAGATATATACAGGTCATCGTTTAGCCTTCTGCCATACAAAGTAGCTTCAATCATAAAGACACGATTAACTAGATAAATGAAATTCAGTGTAAAAATGACGATAGTTCAGGCTAAGGTTAATGCTTGAGGGTGGAGGGTGTGTGGTGGTGAGCTGAGAAATGTACAAAGATCAACCATGGTGACCCATAATTAGGAAGAAAAAAAAGTTGGAAACCCGATACCTTGAATATTCATTTTTCGTATTTCAGCTCATCCAAAAAAATGCTTGTTTATTACTTTCATATCTCCCCTTGATTCAGGGGTGTCGCTAGAAGGGGTGGGGGAAAGGTGACACCCGTCGTTAACAAATTTCTGTCAGCAAATTTCAAATATTTTTATAGGCTGTGGGCTTAACTCAAAAAGTGACAACTGCTATTTTTAAATGCTGGTTGGAATAATTTCTGCTTTCTTAATTTAAAAAAAAATGGTAAGATGTTGTCTCCTTCAAAATAGTTCAGCAATGCATCTGTTCCTACATGTATTTTCAGTAATTTGATAGTTATAGTTCTCCAAGCACAACATTTCCAACACAAAGACATGGACTAAGACAATACTATAATAAAATATTAACTTTAACGCAGGTAACTCTCTTACAGTTTGTAAATAAAGGAAACATCACATATTAACCCTGCACCAGATATTTTGAGTTCAGTGTAACCAAACAGTGCGCCCAAGAACAATGCATAAAAGTGCAAGACACCTTTCTGTTTACAAACCCAAACAGAAACATTCTTAAATATCAGATGAACTCATATTTAATTCTTAACTAAAGTAACCAGTCTGAAAAAAGTACCCTCAGGCCATAACGCTGGATGATTTTCAACAATTTCATATCATTTATAAATACATTTTTTTGGATCCCTTTAGAGTCTGTACAAATATCTCATGGCTGTTTTTCCAAAAATTTTGTTTTTCCCATATATTATTCAAACACTGCCTGATTGTGTGAAGATGAAGTGGATTATTGTGTGACTTTGCTCAGCTTTCCATGGCTATGACGCTGCACTACAAACTCGCTACATTCTTGTGGTTGAATGAAAAATATGAGCGAAAAAGAGGGGTTCATTGGAGGGGGTATAATGAGGATCCTGTTGTGTTATATCTAGGGGGCTTTGGACACACATACTTGTACACCTTTCAGCTAGGCTCAATGGAAATACAAAAACATGCTTTTAAAAACAAGCTTTTAAAAACAAGTACTTGTGAAAAGCAGGAAGGGGAAAGATAATTTTTGAAGGGAATTAGTTGTTGTTGAAATAGCATTTCTGTGCATGGAAAACATTAAAAGGGAGTGATAGAAATGAATATCACAAAAAAAGAGAAAAGCAGATATTGAGGACAATAGTGATTAGCAGCTTCATCAACAAGTTCTCCCAGGTACCAAAAATGGAATGTTTTCATTTATTTGCAAAGTATTATGTTTTTCACCCTTGTGAAAGAGCTAGAGAGTTGAAAGAGAGGGTAAATACTTTCGATGGCTTCATGAATCCTAAATTTCAAACAGAAAGGGATAACTCTTGCATCTTCCAGTATCGGTCGATGAGATCTAGGCCTAAAGTGCCTGGTTTAACTTCTCATCAAGCTGTGCATGACTGCAAAAATATATCTTTTTCAGAATATATGAAATATATGCATCAGTCCGCAGGCATTTAGGCCTATCTTTATAATGCTTGTTTAATAAAAACCTTATATATCCATAACTGCAGACTATTTTTAAATGTTTCCCAAGCCTTGCCTCTTATTTTCCATCAAAGTGCAGTTGGTACATCAATGCAAGTCAAAACTTAATGTTCAAAATTCAGAACAAGATACAAATAAAAAGTGGCTTTGTTGTGACATTTTCATCTTCCGCAAATATAATTATGCAGGTATGAATTTCCATCACAACATCGTCAAAAGTAGATCAAATATAAAAAATACAGAGCTGAGCTGTGGAATGGCTGAAAGAGACAATATATTCATAGCTTGCTCGAGGGTCCCTGGGTATATATAGCAATATAATATCAATAACTCTGAAATGAAGACCGGGAATGATTAATAGCAAGGAGTCTTGTTGATCTACATTGATCTTTAACCCCACAGGCACGCACTCATCAATAATAATTCTACTTATCTCTATTTGAATAGCCGATTTTTTGGCACTAACAAGTAAGAAGCCGCCTTGGAATGTAAATAGAGCTATCAAAGAGTCTTGCTTATCAGTAGAGCCGACATGACAATCTGCACGATTTAAATAAACATGTTGCGGTTACATCTTCTTGTATGAAATTCTTTTCTTCCATGACATTGACAAGGAACCTTATTATTTCCTAATATGAATTCAGTAAACAAGCTACCATCATGTTTTTGGCAATATGCAAGGGTGGTATTATTAGTACATGAAACTGTGATAAAGGTTATGGTCATTGACTTGGAAAATGAGGAAGTACAGAGTCATTTTGAGACTGAAGCCTAAACAATAGATTTAAAAACTTGATGTGAAAATATTAGCATGCAATTAAAGAGCAGCAGGAGAAGGGAGACAGAGGAACAGAGGGAGGGAGGGAGAGAGGGAGGGAGAGGGAGAGGGAGAGGGAGAGAGAGAGCAGTTGAGCAGCATATGGGGAAGAGACAGGAACAACAGACAGACATGATGAGGATTAGAAAGTCAGCTCGAGAGATGAACATACATTAATTTATATAAACAAATGATGAATATAAATGGATTCACAAAATGCACTCTATACAGGAGGCACAGATTTTATATGTATTAATAATCTAATAACATGTTAATTACCTCTTATCCTGGATTGTCTTGAGTTTAGAGCCAGAGGTGGCTAACGCACTCCTGATGACCATCACGGGGGCTGACCGCCGCCTCGTCGACAGGGCTTTGAATTTCTATAAAGAAAAAATGAAAGGGAAACATAATTAAATATGAAGGATGTCTTACATACTGGAAAGTGTAATAACAACTTATACTAAATTCTTGAAAATATGATTTTGTATTCATCATTGATACAAGTTTACATAAGTAAAAGGCAAAGGCAATACATTATAAAGTCAATCATTCTGGAGATAGTATGATTTAATCCTCCCTTTAACTCTCTTTAAATCATAACTAACATTCTGCATTATCAAATACGGAAGTAAAAAAGATTCTACTCATTCCTAAATAAATAAAAATTGTCCTTAAGTGTTATGTTGTAATGTGTACATGATCAATCAAATACCACAATTCTTTTAATTTTAAGTCAACATGCCACCCACATAACCTCTCAAGCTACAAATTTATTTTTGTGTTGGTTCTCTTTACATCAAATTCCTGTTTAACAAGAGTTCTTCCTCAAAAATATCATACATTCATTTTATTCTCAAATATAGAATGAAAAAAAAAACATTGAACAAGTTGACACACTATATTTGCTCTTGCCAACTTTTTTAAAATCAATATTTATTGTGGTGGTTGCATTTTAGTTCCATTAATGCACTTTGAAGTTTGAACCAATTGAACCATAAATGCAAATATCTGTCATCATTCCACACCACATACTGTGCAATCAAACAAAAATCCTCCATAAAGGAAAACAACCTTGGTGCCTCTGTGTCAACCTCACACTTCGTATTCATACAAAGGAAAATAGTAAAAGGGTCATTATATTAAATCTTGTCTAATCAAACCAAAGCCTCTTTGTATGCATCTTCCTTTTCAGGTTAAAAACACAAAAAATATAGGATTGTAGACCTTTGTACATGCTACTCTAGATGAGAGAGAAAGGTAAACAGTGTTCATAAATGTGTTACTTCAGTGCAGTATGACGGTTATGAATTATTCAAGAAAATATATGTAGCTTACCCATATATTTACAAATTGCACGAACATTCTCAATATATAGGTGTCGATATCTGCTGAGTGGTTTGCTGAGACTCTTAATCAGATTCAACCGATAAGTTTGAAGGTCTAGAGTTTTTGACTGAAGAAATGCTGCCACAGGTTCGATTCATAGATATATACCACACTATTTGAGAGTTGTAATAAGAACTTAGGCATGTGAGAGATTGCCATACTGTCGTAATATCCTCCAATGACTATCAAATAATGAAATGCGATTTCAAAATATGGGAATTTTGCTTGGATCTAAACCAGAAAATATATACCAGCATATCAGAGAGTGAAAATACCACCATGCATGACAAACGGGTTCAAAATGATTTTTGCATCATTTCAAACTTGTCTTGCTATCCAATGAGTTTTACTGGTGCTTCCGAGAGTATTGAATATCAGGTATTGGTCTAACTCGTGAGGTAACTGCACACCAAGTCATGAGTATCTCTTCAAAATATCAAATTCATCATCTGGGCCTCATTTCACAAAATTTGTCATCAGTGGTAAATGATAGTTTTAGTTATAAGCTAGTAAAATCCTTGCTTCTGATTGGTTATAGGCAGATTTGTCATTGATTTTTGTCATTAAAAAAAGGCTTTGTGAAACGGGTCCCTGATGTGTCTCTGTATACCAATATAGCCCAAAAAGCGAAAGCTATGAAGAGAATAACTTCAGAAAAGTATCATTTTGATCCCCTCCCCCTGGATCTCAGGTCATTTAGTTTATTTGATTGACATACTAGTGATTAAATTTCCATGAAGTGAACCCTAATATCACTGCTAAAGGAAGGGAAATTGATTCTTTAAAAAGTGGATACGGAATGTATTTATTTGACATTACCAATCAGATCCCTGGAAATCAGCTAGTGTTCAGAGGATTTTTTGGACAATCTATACCCTTTTCAAACTCATAAAGAACCAAGTACAGAGTCCAAAGACAAGTTTGCAATATAAGCCTTCTTTTTGCGATAATAAAATCGATGTTTTCTTGACAGCGAAGCAACAATCTGCCGGGGATTTTGATTTTCTTTCAGAATTGAACTTGAAGCATGTCTGAACAAGTAAACACATATAAAGCTTCTTACATGTAGATTAATATCTGATCACCGGTACAACATAATCCGAAAGCTCTTTGTGACATTTTGCAATATTAAGAAACTTACAAAAAAAGCAAAGAGATCTGAAAATCATCAAAATGTTTTGAAGTAAAAAGCCAAAACCACTCTGAATTTAGTACAATTTGTAAAAAGGTCCCATGACATTGTACTACACCAAGAAAAATAAGATAGGGGGAAGAAAAAAAACCTATTCAAAAAGTTACATCATGCTTTACGCGTCCATTTCACCAAGGAACTTTCTACAATGTTCTAAACTTCTGGTTGGTTTGATATAATTGGTATATATGTTGGCGGGATTTTTGGACTCAGCCTTGCCTAATACTGGCGCCAGACTGGTATAGATAACATGCAAGGCACTATGAAGTACCTCGATAGTAGGATCAAATATCTTCAGACCATGGTGTATGATTTTGCTTTGGTAATACCCATATATTTAAATGCAGGTAGGGATATACTGTTCAAATGATACTAATAAGCTTGTCATTGTCATAGGCAATAGCCAAGAATAACCCAATTTATCAAACATGTAGGTCTGTAGTATGTACACATATCATTATGCAAGAGAAATACAGATATCATTGTGTTAGGAATTTGTGAGCTCAAATGGTTTGCTAATTAAAAAAAAAAACTATTTGAGAAATATTTAGAATGAATAATGGCTATAGATTCTCACACTAACAATAAGCCTGGTTTATGAATGTTAGTGATAATCATTTTGTATATTTTAAAGCATCCATATATTATGCAATATGCTTTTGTAATATAAGTATATTTCAAAGCTTTTGATAAAGATTTCCTGAAAATAGTTGTAAGCAACCATGACAAAAATGAATATTGAGGGACAGAAAGATTGACCAATTTGTCTGTTTGGATCCAGAAGGGCGTTAACTTGTATACTTTGACCATGGACCTAGTGCAATAGTTAGGTCCATGGTTAACGCCCTCCTGGCTCTATACAGATGGAATATAACAAAAACTCACATGAAGATGTCTTCTCCTATTGAGATCCCAATCCGTGCTAAAAGCATTATCCATATTTGATCCCTTTTTTTAAATCCAAGTAAAATGAATCAAATCAGAGACAAAAAGTATGTATCCACTTCGACAACCAGAGGACACCTTTGAACGCGACACTTGAATGTAAAAGACACTTATTGTGTCATAATAATAATACTACAAGACATGCAAGTCACCTCCTACTTTTGAATCAAATGGTAAATTTCAAAGTCCATCGATATGCGAACAAATTTGTAATCTCCTTGCTGATAATTTACCAGCTGATTAATGAAGTAGATTGTGAGTCTTTGATTATGACCACGATGATCTTTCCACTTGATATAGAAATACCATCATCATGCATGCGCTCCAATCTTGTCTTGTAACCATTCATAACGTGCATCATAACTGGTAAACAATGAGTAATACTTGGAATTCCATTCTGATTTCAAAGAAGGTAGAAGAGGGCATGAGGTGACTGACTGCATCTTCACTGATATTGCTTATACCAAGAACGAAGGACTTCATCATTCATGCAAAACTTGATAAGGAGTAGTATCATGTCGTAACTACATGCAGAGCAAAGAAGAATTCAAAACTAGATTTCAGAGTTTAGCAAAGAAGAATTCAAAACTAGATCTCAGAGTTTCATTTACTATTCTACTATTAACCTATATCATTCATAGCCTCACAAGACACATCCTAGTTGCTTTTAATAATGAATAAAAAATTTATGTCATCTCTCTACCGATAAATCAAACAGGATTGTGAAGACTCTCAAGAAATCAAAGTTAAGCCAATTTCAATACCAATCGTATCGCCCATAGAAATAATGTTCTGATAAATACATGTGCACCATTGTCATGTATGCAGATTTCAATAGGTCATGAACAAGGCTTTCGAACTTGCCTACGGTTGATGTTTTAAAACTCTTTGCGACTCGCGCTGTCATAACTATCTTGCTGATAATTGCTTTTAGAATGGACTGGGTCAATGGTTTTGCGGTCGAAATAATGGGTGGGCTTGGTACATCCTTTGCATAATAACTGTTTACATTTAATGGGATTTCATCGATAAACAAACCAAACTTGTTACTTCAAGACAAAGATAACTTACAAACCATTTATCTTAATCTCCACTCTGGGATGGGTGATTATTGCTTCTACTACAGAATGATAAGGATATTGGTCCCTTTAATCTGGTTCTACATATCTATTGCACTTCAAAAAAGATAACGTCATGAAGTGCACTGTCACATGCTCCTGAGGCAACTGTTCCAGGCTTTATTTCGTCAAGGATATAAAGTTAGGGTTGACTTTACGATTGGCTTTCAGGGGAGGTTTAGGGTTAGGATTAGGTAGAGTTTCATCCAGGGTTGAAGTTAGGAATTCATTTATAGCATAGGGTATATTGACCATGGAGCATTTGTTGAATGATAACAAGTTGTGTAACCCAATATTGGTCCCTAAGTTAAAAATGGTTATCAATGCCTGTTACATCATGAAATAATGAGGCCATAAATGATGTGTAAATGGAGATGTGAATATATGGGTATTGCTCCCCAAAGTCACATACAATACCTAAAGATATGTCTATCATTATTAACAATAACAAACTAATAAAATATAGGCCTGGCATTGTACACAAATATCTTGATAATCCTGGTACACTGCAGCTAGTAAAAGCTCAGTAATCTAAGCCTTATTATGAAATCTAGATTTAAATAGAACGTTTTAACCTTGCATTGAATTGCTAAATGTGTTTTATAATACTGATTTAGGATGAGAGCATTTTATTCTGTTTGTGTCAGTTATTCGTCTAATCATTATAACTCTCTCTTTAGAACGCTTTAGATCCAGTACAATGACCACACGTAGATTGCGCACACATACATCACACGAGTATGAATATATGCGCATTATGTGACTGATAAAAAGGGATATATAAATAACGCTTTCTATTCATAGTGCCATGGCCCATCTCCTCCAGCAAAAGGAAAGCGTCAACACTGCTCTGTTTGAAGAACTTATCAGGACAATGCCGTCTTGTCCTTGGTTTGTTTCCTTTCTTTTCAGTCCCATTCTCAATCATCTTCTTTCAATAGAGCTCAGTGGGGCGGAGATTACAGATTTAGATAAGATTTAAAAGTTTTCTCATCAAGTGAGAAGAAAGGGACGAGGATTCTCTATTTCTTGTCTCTTTTCACATTCATATGCAATAAACGGTGAAGTATGGGCTTTCAATTTGTAGGGGTAGGTGGGAATATATGAGAGAGAGAGAGAAAGAGAGAGAGAGAGGGAGATGATGATGAGGGGATGAATAGAGGGGGAGGGTGGAATTATTCTCAGACAGATATAGGGAGGATATGAGAAGAAAGTGAAAATGCAAGGAAGAGAGAAAGAAAAAGAAAAAAAGAAAGTAAAACAAATTTGCAATTCAGCCATTGCCTGTAATTAAATCTTAATACATAAACCGTTCCAATTAAATTTCATTCGACACCTCAAAAATAACAATGCAAGTTATCAGAATTAAATATCATCCAAATCATATAGTCAATTTTTTTTTTTTTTTTTATTTTTTTTTTTTACTTGTGATCTCCTTTTTGAGACACCAGAGAAAAAAAATTGATCCAGATTCTAGTTAAATAAACCATGTTTACTGATTCAGCAGAGTAGACTGAACATGTACCAGCACAATAACTCAGATTCAATGACAAAAAGGCTAAAAATATGACAGCATTCAGAAATAAAATCACTACAGCCTTGGTAAAATTGAAAGTTCTACCAGTGTATTGACAATTTGACATATTATATTATATATATATATATATATATACCGGTATATATAAAATATGTCATTTTTGATAAATTTCATGAAGGGTCCAGTCAAGTTTCAAGAAAATTTCATGCTGTGAAATTGATAAATCGATACAATGGAAGATTTTAGTCGCAAAAACCATTGAATCACAGATAGATCATTATCAGATTTGAATGTATAACTCTCCAACAAAAAAATACTATGAAGGTTGCATGGCAGCATAAACATTAATTTAGTTCCACTTTTCATTTCTATTATAAACCCAAACATCAGGATTCAAATCTGGAAAATAAACAACTTCTTCCACACATGCATAACTTTCTCTCAAGCCTACAAAGTCTCCTCGGGCAACACTATATAGGCAACAATAGGAACAACATCACTGTGGTTTGGGAATCCGTGTGCCAATTGTAACTTTCTATGGCTCAACCGTATTTGCTCTCAACACAGTCTACAATGCCCGGCATCAGTACTTTTGAAGTGCCGAGAATGTCAAAAAAGGATGAAAGAGCCCCAAAAGTGCTTGTGTAAATCCGGAAGACTGCCTGGAGTTTGAACAACTGACAGCATTCATCAATTGGAGCATGCATTGGAGTAAAAAGATTCACTACAACTACACAAGTCATGCTTTCATTGCTTTGGATGATAAATTACAATTACCCCCTCTCTCTCTCTCTCTCTCTCTCTCCTTTCTCTCTCTCTCTCTCTCTCTCTCTCTCTCCTTTTCTCTCTTTCTCTATCACTCAATAATATAAGTGCTGACTACACCAAGAGTGTGAAGAATCGTTGTTGTGTTCCAAAACTTCCCAGCTACATAAACATAGATTAAAAAAAGAAAAAAGTCATAAAAGCGTATAATACCTTTATGTGATGGCCTGCATTACTTCTAGTTTTGTTGTTGTTTTTATTTCATTCATGATTTCTCTTTTAGACATGTGCTGAGGTAATAATCCTCAAAGCAAGTATTTGAAGATCCGTAAACTGAAAGTAGGTCAAAGGGCTTCTAGATTTTTGATCAAATAACTATTTCTTCATCACAGGTACATGCACTTGTATTCATGATAGGACTTGAGGTTTGATGTGTATACACAGTTGTGCAATCTGCTTGTACAAGCTCTCCGCTATGTATTCAGTAGTAATAAAACCCACTCGGACCAGAAATACCAAAGAAACTTACCCATGTAGATAGATAGCGGGGCAGTGAGTTGCTTAAGCTTTCCCCCTGTAATGGCATGGTGCAACCCGTCAAATTGGCAAGGCGAAAATAATCAACTGGACACCTGGGGCATCACGTTTATCAGTTTAATTAATGATCTCTTCTGACGGTTCGATTGGCAAAACATGATGATCAAACTAATATCACAAACCTTCCGTAGTAGTCAATATGCTGTAAATCCTGTGCACACACTACACATCCCTATTAGAATTCATGTACATGTCTGTTTAGTCATCTACATTTGAAACACAGTGCAACATGTCACAAATATCTTAAATTTAGACCAGAAGTTGCCACACAAGTTCAAAAGCACAATAGATACATATATATCCAGGTACGAGAATCGACTGCTTCCCGCACGCACTCCAACTGCTATTTGGCAAACTTCTGGCCAGTCAGGATCAAACAAGACAAACTTTGTTAAATCAGATGGATATCCGAAATTCCAAACTGTTCCACCAATGCATCATTCACTTTCAAGTCAGTTGTTCAAGTCATTTACACACGATGTCGCTTGTGAAGAGAGAGAACTACAAAATGACTTCACGACTGACCGGCTGACCGTTGGTCAAGCGATACCATCTACCAGCAGTAAGTATCACACTCCTACGTCAGGCGGGCTCGGGAGTTGGAAGCTGAATAACTCCAAAGTAAGCAAGCCACTTTCACTGGCTGCTCAGCTCTGCTCTGCTCAGGGGGGAGGGATTAGCTCTTGGAGTCGCTGATTTGAATGAGGGTGATCACTAGCAATGGATGTGACTCTTGCGGGGTTTGATTCTAACTTGTAAAGAGTGTGTGCATAGTGAATAGTGAGAGCAGGGGGAGGGGGAAGATGAGGGGTGGTAATAGAGAGAGAGAGAGAGAGAGAGAGAGAGAGAGAGAGAGTAAGAGAGAGTAGAGGGGGAAAGAGAGAGTGAGAAGTGAAAAGAGAGAGTGAGTACGAGAATAGAAAGAGAGAGAGAGAGGGAGGGAGAGGGGGGGGGGGGGATTGGAGAGATGGTGAGGGGTGACTGGTTGCTAGTGGCATACCATCAAAGGTCCACAGAAGAACTGTTCACATATAGAACAAGTTTGAGTAGTGCAAGTGAGATAAGAAAAATGATTTCATTCACCCCTAGTGTGAACTGGTGCCAATAACGGGCTTAAATGAAATTGAAATGCGATGCAAATCCCGCTCTTTCCTTGAGTGTGAATAGGCCCATTATCACCTTGCTCGTTCTACCAGTGAGTACCAGGGATGTGTTTAGATCCCTGGTAAAACGATGGGAGTGTATAGGATTACAATGATCTATCACAAGGTATCTTGACCCAGCTTTCAATGTCTAGAGGACTTACAAGTGTGTCATGGATGGACTCTCATTTCACAATTAGAAACACGAATCATTCATCTCTCTCTCTCTCTCTCTCTCTCTCTCTCTCAAAAATGACAAGATAACAATTCCAACTGAAGTATTGTCATTGCAGATGATGTCAAAACAAAGATTTGACCATCCAAGTATTATGTTTCATACTAACATGCCAATCTGTTTTGTTTTGCTTTCATGTGTATATTTCAGGAGTAAAACACAACAAATATAAGAAGAGAAACTAGAATGACAAAAGAACATTCATCAACCACGAAATGGATGCTTAATGAGGCAAATTCAGACAACAACAAAATAATCCAGCAAACATTCTTCCTAAACAGTGATGAACCTTCACTCCGAACATAATTCATTACTATAACCCTTCTTGAAAATGGAATCTACCAATCAAAATCTTCAAGAAATCTTGAATGGTTTCCATCAATGTCCATGCCGTTAAATGCCTCCGAATCCTGCGATCAATATCAGAGTTGGAATACGATCACGCTCTGTTTTCAAACAATTTCGGAACCTGTTAGCCAAAGATCACAAAGATTAAAGCTTTTTACCCATGTTTGAGCGCGAGCATAACTAGGGATAAGCTGACAGGGCAGGGTGTCAAATTTGAAGTCTTGTCACCAAGATACCTGCCCAGGTCAAAGGTCAAAGGTGCAACCTGAGTCACAAACTGCCACTTTCAATCAAATTCTTTGCTTTATTTTTGTGGAGTGTACACCTAGAAAGTAGAAATCTAAAGCAAATTTCATGTTTCTCCCAATGATGATGATTTGTTTTCTCCCTGATTGAATCACGTTGAAATTTCTGGGGTGTCTAGCCGAGAGCTGGATATAAATTCTCCACATGGTGTCTGGATTTCTGCACCAAAGTAATTGATTCATGATCAAATATCAAACCAAAACTCTGAAACAGATCTTGAAGAAGGTGTAAAAAATAGAATCCTTCATTTAAAAAAATGTAAGCCCATGAAGAAATGGGACTGGCTCAAATTACATCTGCAAGTCTATAAATAGATTTCAGGGGATAATTCTAGAACATGGATTTTAAAGTGAGAAAATACTGCAGAAATAAAAACATTTCAGATTGCGATAAGGTTTCAAAAACTGCAGACCTACCATTTTAGCTCTGAAATAAGGACAAAACTAATGCAAAGTCCGCCCAGAAGCAGGAACTAACAATGGCAATCACTTGTAATTCATCCGAAAATCATTGTGTTCCTATTTATTTAATTGTCTGGGGTGGTTCAAAAGGCTGATGGTTCTCCATTCTTCTTGTAGTCCAATTCCATCTATTATTATAATATTAGGTATGAAAGACCGCCATTTCTATTTTATGAAAATTTATGATGCATGACATTTAATCTTTATATGAGGATTAAATAAAATTACAGATAGTCCTCCAAATATGTGATCTAACTTCAAGAAATACGTCATGATGAAGCAATCAGCATATATGCCAGCTGTCAAATCCATGGACATGATCTATGCCTGCTTGGTCCACTTTTCATGGACAATTACCGCCTTACGTCACTTCACGGATGATTTCCTCAGAGATCGTTATCTACAAAATCTGCTATTGTGTAAAACATCAAACAATCATCGCAATATTGGGCATTTTTCATGTTAGATTTTACACCTGATAAGAGTTGTATTTACAACGAGGACAAATGTCAATCACAATATATGATTTCAGATACCTAATGAAGTTTTCATTTTTTATTTTTTTTTGGCATTAGTAATTCATTGAGTAGAATATAGACTTATAGATTGCATGGTGCCTGAAAAGCTAATAAATGACTTGGCAAAGCTGAAATCATTAAAGAATTGTGTACATTTCGTTCAGCTTAAAAGTCAATGAGCATGAAATAAAACTAAACAGTCATATTCAATGAAAATAGAAGATGTTTAAGGCAAATTAAGGGATGCTTTTCCATCTGATTCATAGATTTTTTGAGATTACTCTTTACATAGTAACAGTATAGATAATTTTGGGCCTAATCTCGTGGACAGTAAGTAGATAGGGGTGATTTCTTCAATTTGATCTTAACTCTTTACTAAAGTAGTAAAGAGGTAGACATTTGTAAGTTTTCGATTGATTGGAAGACCTAGATTCAATACGTATAATCCTGATCAATCGCATATATCTTGAAGAGACTGGCCTCCCATGGATGATCCAAATCTTTATGCACTATTGCTCTTTTCTTCAACCTACTTTTACATGACATATTGTGAAAACTTTGGAAGAAAAACAATTACAGGACTCTCCGGTATCTACAAAATTTCACAATGCATCGAGAAGTGAACAGCAAACACGGGAAGCTGTACATGGGACTACTGTTCTTCACCCATTTGTTACCATGCTAAATCCTTTATGCTAACACTACTTAGCCCATTTGTAAATAATGCAAAGGAAAGAAAACATTGAGCATTCAAATCCTGGCCTTTTCTCTCATTCATTATTCTCTATAAAGCCTCAATAAGTTACATGTACACTTACCATTATGCAGAACTATAAGATCCAATTCCCCTGTTTTTTCTCCAGTTTTTTCTTTTTGAATTTCTTATTCCATTTTATGAGTAGGCCCTAGCTAACATTCTCCTGACATGACTCGAACAACGTCCTACTTCGCACATACATGCTAAAGATGTAATAAATGATTTGCGTCTTGTTACAAAAACTTCTGATCGATCAACCAACCCCCTTCCAATTAATCTTCATGGACTTTTTTACCTTCAAATTACAGTGCACATAATTTGTTCTTTGATGGCTTATTCATATTTTCTCTTCCAATGATAGCTAAACCAATATATGAATGAATTTTAATGTAGCTAACTACATGTAGGTATTGATTCATTTGATTACATTCCTTTAAAGAATTAAATTTATTGCAATCCCTCCAATCTATAAAATGTGTTCATATGTTCTCTGTTGATTATCGTAATAAAACGTCACAATGCTCTATTAACCTAACGCATTCCTTCGTGGGGTTCAGAGGAGTACAAGTCATTTGCAATAACAATCTGTTCATGTCATCTCCATCCTCCCATCACTCCCTATCATTAGCTATGTTTACACAGGAACATTGTCACTTTAAACTTTAAGTTAGCGAAACCTTCAAGTTATGGTACAACGTTCCATGAAAAATGATGAGGGTTTGCATGGGAAGTTTTCACACATGGACATTATCATTTTAAACTTTAAGTTAGCGAAACCTTCAAGTTATGGTACAACGTTCCATAAAAAATGATGAGGGTTTGCATGGGAAGTTTTTGGAATTTGAAACTATAAGCCGGGCAAGCGTTTTTAAGCATTTTTAATCCGAGCTGGCGTAACCTTGAAGTCATTTGCGTCCGCACGGCACATAACTTCAAGTGAGGACTGCTTGTAGTTATCGTTAAATATCCCTTGTAGATTAAAACTTCGAGTTAGCTTAAAGTTTCATTAAACCACACGTGCATCTGCATAGGCCCTAACTTCAATGTTTAAAGCTACGTTCTGAACTTAAAGTTGTGTGAACGTCACCATTGAGTGTGAATCAATAAGGTAGCCCTGGGCGTACCAAGACAAATGGGATGGGTCCATGATAAGGTTTGTTATCATGAATACAGGAGACAATGGAGGTGGGGTTCGTTGGACTATGGGAGGGGGTAGGAGGGGTATCAATTCTATGCCCTTCTCATAACAATTATGTGGTAGTGATTGTACACAATCATATAGATTCATCAATGCACTGCTCTAGGACAACACTCTATTTCAATGATTTTAAATTGGAGATGGAACCATAAACAGAGGGGCAACTGTTTGCAGCAGGAACAAAATATAACAAGAACAACATGTACAGAGGCCATTTACCTGGTTGCTCTGGAAAAGAAAAGCTAACAAGTTGGAAACAGAATTATTTCAAAAAATAAAAACTAACAAATTCACACAGAATATTGGGGGACAATACTACATTTTTTTCAAAGTAAATTTCAGTTCATATTATGTGCCAAAATCCCCTCTATGAATTAAAAAAAATGTGTAGATTGTAAAATTTAGCGATGAAGTAACAGCCAAGGTATATGACTATAACAGGTACCCCACTGACAATACAAAATTGACGTGGCACCAGCTAAATTATACCGAAGATAATAAAGTGATGAATATACTACCAGCTAGTTACTCGGGTGATCAAATTCTGAGAAATTGGTGCAAATGTGAAATTCTAGTTGAGGACAAGTAACAGTGTGCAAAACCCTGGGAAAGCTGTATGTCACTATCAGAGGTAAAACTTTTCATATTAAGACGAAAGAGATATCTCATGTCATCTTTTGAAAGCTACAGGGTATGTGACTGTGTAAAGAAGTGTACCAAGTAACACCTTTCTGGCTATCGGCGCAAACAACATTAAACAAAAAATAATAGAACTGATCTAGCCTTGAAGAGCTTTCCCTACAAAAACCCTCTTCAATGCCGCTATCTGTCAAGACCGCAGAAGATCAAGCAGACAGACAGATGGCCTAATTGGTGCCCACATGCTGGTCGTGGAGGTCCTCGTGAAACTGACCAGACAAATCAATATTTGATGATCCTCCTCCGACCCGCTGAGATGTTCACGGGACAAGAGATATCTAGAAGCAATCGGATGTATCTCCGAATAAGGAGGGAGACGGAGGGAGGATGGCATCTACAATGTTCATAAACTTTGAACTTTTCTGCGGAAGTTTTCAAGAAGAGATCTTCTTTCGAGGCAGAAGTACACTGATGATGAATAACACATGATGAGTTCAAGATGCATTCCCAAGGCCTACATGTTGTTATCTCTCATTTTGGGTTGGCTTCTGAGAAATTTAATGATATCTCAGACAAAGAAAAATCACAAGGAAACAATTTAGATGGAATCTTTACTGAGATCCAGATGGTCTTTTCTCCTCATGCACATCAGAAATACATGTAATTGACTGAAAAAGCAAACGATGGCCCTACAAAAGTCATTGGTTTGACAGAGAGTTCTTTTGAAAAGTAGGAGCAATGTTTAGATCTACCATGGAACTAAAACTCAAAGACTAGTTGCAGTCTTATAGTTTGAAGACAGTTACATTACACTCTGTGATACAGTTTAAAAATAAATAAAAGAAGGAAAAAGGTAAATCGATTGATAGGCCTATACACTGTCATGTCCCCTCTACAAAAAATAAATAAATAGAAAGTGCCCTCACCCCCTCCCTTCATCGCAGATACACATCATCAATGTTGTGTGGTGCACATGCATGATCAAAGAAAAACAAATTATGTGTGGCCTCATTACAACAGCATGGGAAGAAATGACTGACTGATAATATTTGCTGATCGGACCCAGAAGGCCATTAACTCATATACTTCAGCAAATGAGTTAACACCCTTCCGGCTTTGAACAGATGATATCTAGTGAGAAAGAAAAGAAAAATTGACTTACCTGTGCTTTTGTCATCTCTTTGGCCCCAAACAGGTTCAGGTCATCATGGGTGAAACGTTCCTGGATCTGGAGGAGCTTTGATTCATTCTCAGCCTGGCACATCTCCTCTTCTCGCTCCTTCACAATCTATGATAGAGGGAAGGAAAGATAGAGTAATATAATAATAATGTCCATTCTGGATTAGCCCGTCACATGTCAAATTTCTATATGTGCAAATTTCAATTAGAAATCAAACCTGTATTGATAGTCAACTAAATCATCATCCCTTTCTTGCTTTAATACAGTCAATATAACAATGAAAAGAGAAACATATTTTATAATTCATCATAACATATCTACAAAAAGTGTATATCATTCATTTATAGTCTTCTATTGAAAAGAAAACATGAGGTCATGAAAATGATGCTTCAAAATGTAGTGAGATTATCTTCAAGCTTTTTCACCTTGTTTTCTGCTGATTTCACATAAACATAAACGAAATAGGGGCAGCAAATGTCAAATGCATCATTATGCATTTTGTATGTTTTAAATTTCTACGTAATAAATGTTTCATTATATTGTTTCTACTTGCTTTAATATCAAATATAGACTAGACCCAAATCAGTTAGTGGGTGTGGTGGGCAGTTCATAAGAAAAAAATTCCTTAAGATCTAAAACATTTGATGACAACAATCAAAACACAAGGTTAAACTATGTTTGCCCCTTTCACAGATCTATACTCCATAAAGCATACAATATGGATCGCTCATCACAAACAAATAGATTGAAATCAAACTCAGTCTGGGATAGATCCCTCTTTTATCATAACTTGTTTATTTTTGATCTCCTATCTCTCGAAAATCACTTTTCATGGTTCCTTGATCTACTACAGATTTGCTGATAACATTCCGGCCATTGTTGTCAGATTTCTGAATTCATAGCTTCGCTAAATATGATTTTTGGTTATCCGTTTTAAAATCTTGTCTGAATTATATATGAAACACTGCGGGAGGTTCCTGTCATACAACATAGATTTCAAATGGCTGTTGAAAGATGACAACGCAATAAACTTAATTTAATTTAGGGCAGTATCTGAACTTATATTTGTTTTCATGCAATCTCATCCGGATGGGGTCCGGGATGGTCCGGGACGATCCGGGACGTATATGGGACCCTATTACATGATCACAGTATTGCAGTTGTTATTTATAATGATTAGAAATGCAATTGATCTCTTTAATTTGTTATATTATTACATGTAGATTTAGCATCCATAATACAAATGTGATCCCTCATTTCTGTTTATTTCGTTTGTTATGCTTTTGCTCAAGAGTTAAATGGGAACAATATTTTAGATAACGCTACTCTAATAAAGTTAGCTAATATTATCCTAATCAGATACATGTAGATATACTTAAGTCATAAAATGTTTGTTTTCTAGTAGAACCTTGAATTATAATGTATTGTTATCACTAAAACCTTGTCAAATTAGATACAAAGGTCTAGGGTTATCTTCTAATGACCAGGGATATCAAAATAAATATGGCTCAGAGATCACTAGGAGAGAAATATCAACAAGGAGATTGTAAAACATACACAGTATTCAAGGATTATCAACATTGTGTAGTAATGAAGGAGTTACATCAACATCTTCTATGCTGGGGTCTAGATTCTAGAAGGACACCCCATCCCATATGGACCTTAATATTGCCCCCCCTTTTTTTTAAAATCAATCTGCCCCCGTTTTACCTAATTTGAATATTGCCTCTCAACAAATAAGTACACCAGTTGATGAGATACTGGTAATTAAAAACATTATCACTCAGTTATGCCTCGAAAAGGCAACATTAAAAAAAGCTTAAGTTTTAATATTACCTTTTCGATCAAAACAGTACCCAATATTATCATCTTTAAATTCCTTCTCTTCAGATCATTTAAACAGATGAGATAATTAACAAATCAAATCTTACCTCTCCGTTGGGGTAATTTCTGGATTAAAAAAATAAATGACCACTTCAAAACATTTCTTTTCTTCAAAGCAATTATACAGACGAGATAATCAAAAAATAAAATCTCGCTTCTCAGTGCTTATGGTCAATTTTAGAGGTGACCAATCTAGTCAGATGAACTAGATGTGGTCAACCTTTTCACAAATTTGAATTCCACGATCTGTGGAGTCAAGAATAACAGGTCATCCTTATCATTTGACAACCAATAGAATAAATCTTTCCATTGCAGTGCATTGACCTACATCGCACAAGAAATTCTTAATACTTGATGAAAAGATTGTTTATATCGATTAAAAGCTATCCTGATTCCTGAGCAATGAAGCAGTGTGTAAACACATATCTATTGCATTTTATTGTTTGTAATTAAGATTATTAAGCCATGTCAAGAGGGTCAAGTTTAAAGAGAGGAAAATCCTTTCAAATATAGCAACGAACCGAGAAGACAATTATATATCTCTTGGTAATGAACCTAGCTACAGGAAATACAGGTCATGGCTTTCTTTATTACATAAACTCACAAACAAGAACAATACAATTTTTACAATTCTTCTTTTGGCCATTAAAAATTATTATCTTTAATTCAAGGTTGCCTCTTTCAGGCAGATTAGTGCACCATACAAAAACTGAGTAATTATGATTAAAAATAGCACATAAAACTTAGTTCATGAATTGTATTTACCTTTGCAAGCATTATAATTATCTATTGAACTTGTGCATGAAAACACACAGAAAAAGGGGGAAAATCTTTTATTTTTGTAGTAATTATTTCCTAGTAGGTGCTAACCATATTTTAACAATTCAGGAATGAAAAGCCCAAACCGTTTTATTGGTATGCAATATGCATTTTATCGGCTTGAACGTAAGTTGTCCATATATTTAACTGCTGATCCATTTTGGTTTGAAATCTTCGGAACCAAGGAACCAATTACCACCTTGGAATGTCCCACTTTGGGTCCAAGTTGATATGCCACAAGTAATCATCATTAACCAATAAAATAAGGCAAAGTAACACTAGCCATTCCCTTTGATCTTTAATTAGTCCCAATCATAAAATTTGTGGCTGTGCTATACTACTACTACTACTACTACTACTACTAGGAACTACAAATAATTCGAGCCAATTCTGTTTAAGAAGGGCTCCACACTGAATTTTCTTTTTTGAACTGGGTCTGGATTCAAATTTGAAGAGTCTATGTATGAGCCCCCATGTAATTTTGGTTTTTGTTGTTGTTGTTGTTGGGGGGGGGGGGGGGGGGGGAGGTCAAGACTTGGAATCTGAGAGGCCATGTGTCTCTATTTGACCCAAACTTTACCTTATCCAGCACATCTACACTCGTTGGTTTACAAAGTAGGTTTACATACTATTTTGTAATAGAGATAAATTGTTACCATATCCTCAAATTGGCTAAATGACTTCTCTCAAATGAGTCAGCTTGAGTTAAATATTTCCGTTCAATGGATAATACAATGACATATTTACAAATCTACAATACAACTCTCTGTCTTTCCATAATGATACATCTACAATAGCCTTGTTTGCTTTGCTATTAGTTTGTTAACTTTTGCAAAGTAGTTTCGCTTTAAGTAATCCATTCTAATTGTGAGAAATATGTACTCGATGGTAGATATACAAACATTTCATTGCTTATTTCCAAGTAATTGCCCACAATATAAGACACAGACTGTCTGTTAGTGTAAGGGACAGGAAATAGCATGTGGTCTATTTTCTTTCTGTGAACGCACCACAAAAGGCTTGGACATTTATCTCTGCCACAAACAACCATCGAGAACAAAAGCCTCTCTATGATTGAAGATGATTCAACAGTAATAAACCTATGCAGAATCGATAGACCGTATCAGAATATTTCAAATCGTAATGCTCAGCTGATGGGATTCTTTTTTACTTCCTAATAACTTTTGGGAAAGGATGAGAAGTTCTGTTGTTACACATTGGCATGAGCTAGTTTGTACAACAGTTCCTTGAGTCATCACCAACAAATTGAATTACATTGTAGGGTCTATATTGTTTGTAACTCACAATATCCTTGGCTTAATTCACAATAATATTTTGTAATAATAGTGATAAACGATAGAAAAGGAAGATGGTTTGATCTTAAAGAGAATAAAAAAAGTTCATAAAATAAACTTGTACATTTTTTTAAAATTAATGATGATGTTTTAGGATGGATAAAATCAATAATACAGGTATTATATTATTTATTACAATTGGGTAGATAAAAAGGCATGTAACCTCAATATTTGACTAGAGTCACTGTACAACAATATTATAATCTGAATTGTAAAAAGGAAATGGTCGATAGAATGATTGACGTATAAAGTCAATGATTTGTTTCCTAGTTTCTATTGATTCAAACACTACTCCGTTTCTATAGTTGATATAGCTTTATACTAACATGTCAAAATCTAGGACTGGGTCTGGCTCTCTCTCGGACAATGCCCAGCAGACCTAAGGGGCCCAGGGGGGTCCCATCAAATACTCAATTGGGTCTAAAAGTTGACCAGAGAAGAAAGGGGTGTGTATGCTCTCTTTAAATGTAACCAGGAAGGATTAAATATTTACTTATCGGACTTGAAGAGGATTGTGCTTTCAGTTTCTAGTCAAGAACAAGCTAGGGTAAAAATAAAGGGTTTGAAAAAAAATTCTGCTTTATCATAGAATACATTTGCATCATAAAGGGAATATCATGGAAGGACTTTCATCAATCCATACAAGAAAGATTAGCCGATTTCTACATGGAAGTATTTCCTTTTACATACAAAGAGTTCACTGGATTTATGCAGACTTCCCCATCATAACCACCTTCTCTATGCTAAGTACAAGTAGTACTTAGGGAGGCAAGCTAGGTTAGTCTGGAACTATTTTACCAGACTCACCTTAATTCATTCTTATATCTTAGCCACATTGACAAGACAAACATGAGAATAAAAAATGGACTGATCAAATTCTTATAATTCATAATGGCTAAGTTCTTGTCAGTAATCCTGATGCCCAACATAAGAAAAAAATGCATAGGGCTCATGTATACAACCCTAAACACTGAAATCAGGGGCCCCTACCACAAAAAAAGTTAGTTGGGAGCCCTGCTTGGCCTAGGTCCAAGGAAATGATAGACCTACCTCTCTAACGGTTTGTTCCGGGTCTAGTAGACTCTCATGGTCCCGGGGATGTCCGGTCCTAGACTTGGAGCTGTCTTCAAGCAGATTATGTAACACTTTGTCATACTGTGACACACGCTGTACCTGTAGTAAACAACAACATAAACAAAGAGTTAATGTATAAACAGCAACAAAAGCACAGTCAACAAAAATTTATAATACCATTGGTTTGGAGCCAGAAGGGCATTTACTCTGTGTTAAAGTACAAATAGATGATATACAGCGTAAACAAAATGAACTGTGCGATTAAAAAAAAGATATCTGCAGCAACAACAACAACAAAACAGTCAATATATGTACATTTATGTTTAGTTTGCTCAATGCACATATACTATAATTCCTGCACTACACCAGGGCAATGTCACTGACATCTCCCTGATTACATCCTCTAGTCCAACAAAAAAACAACCAAACATATCACACATCATTGATTAGTAAATATTAATAAGTAGTCAATTTCACAGAAATAGAGAAGAGGGAAAAACCATTGCGGTGGTTACCATAAAAATATGTTTGCACATAATCATACTGATCACAGATTACATCCGCAAATCCACATTCGAAAACAATTAAAGCAATGATGAAAACTCTTTTCACAAAAATATTCTCAGATCTCACAAGTCCTGCTCAGATGACGGAAAAGTTGAAACTGAATGAATTACGTTTATGTCATCAACACTTTCAGTCAGCTCACAATCCACTCAACAAACCTTTGCATCCATTACAAGCACCAACACAAGATTATTGTATGAAAACCATAGATGTATAGTAATTATATCTATAATTATAGGAATCAAACCTAAACCCTGCCATTACTATATTGGGTGTATATAATTATAGATCTACTTGTATTGCTTCAGAAATAAACTGAAAAGCTATATTTTGAATTGAACCAGTTTGCTTCCTCAGCAAGGTCTGTGAGAATCGAAATAAATGGTAGGAATTATTTCGTAAAAAGGGACTCGTTAAACATATAAATTTGACAAACACTTTTTAAATTATTCTCTCCTAACCTTCAAAACATTGTTGGAGGGTACAAATATCACTGCTTTGAAACATTTGAAATGATTTAATCCAATAAATGGCAGCAATAATACATTATGAAAACAGCAGTTGTTACTGTATTAATACGCAAGATTTCCATAATGACATCAAAGAAAATGCGCATTCAATGCTAGGGAAATATTTCATAAAACTGAAAAACATGTTGTTATTCCAGTTCTATTTTATAAAATCAAAATGTGTGACTGCAACTCGTAGAGTTTCCCATTGACATTCTGCGTAATAAATAAGCGGTGAATAGTGATAAGTATGGCTTCCCCTTCATTAAGGTACGTAGCCTGGGGCTGGGGCTGGGGTGTTCAGGCCAAGTATGGGCTTATGAATAGACAGACCTGATCGTTAGGCCTTGAACCCTCGGAATGTCGCCTTTGTTTGGTCATGACTGGACCGCCTCTAAACAGGTACCAAGAGCTTGGAGAGCCCTCCTTCACACCTTCTATCCCTCCTCTCATTTCATGCACCCCCTTCCTCCGAGTGCGCTCTTCCTGGATCTTACACATTTGTAGATCCATAGCATAGGTCTCCATCTGCATGTCTGTATCCATTATGGCATTTTACTCATTCCTCTTTCAAGTTTCAGGCTATTACAAAAATTCTAGATCCAAGGCAGAGATTTCACCTTCCAGACAAACGGGTCCTTTGTAGCTGTCAGTCTTTTGAGAGAACCATCTATTCCTGCATCACAATGATTCCTTTAGAAAGTAACGGGATGTCTCACACTCTTGCTATCAACTTATAATTCTCTTCCTCTTCTCCAGCTTCGAGTTGAATGTAAACAAACTAAGTGAAGCCAATCAAGTGGGGGCGAATATTCAATTAATTCAGTATCCACAGAATGTCTTTAATCCATTTGCATTGTAGTAAAATATAGATGTTGGATCGATATCATAAAATGTATGTCCAATGATGTATGTCTACACTACATCTTGAGTCTCATCTTGGAAGAATCCTGGTGCAAAATGATGAAAGTGAAAATAGTTCCTGAATTCTAAAGGAAAAGAAGTCTTTTACAAGAGCTGGCTGAGACTGGCTGATTAGCATGGACGTCTGGTCTCTGTATATAGACTGTGCAGTGCTTCACTCTTTGGAATTAGCCGTAACTCTAGAAGACCCTCAAGGAAGTTATCCACTCTTGACCACTCATCACGGCCGACTGACCGCTATAATTAGACCACCTTATTATGCTGGACCGTTAATGGAAGTCTTCTCTCTTTTTATCAAACTACCAACTTGGTCAGAGCAAACACTCGGACAAGAATGGTAAGCTCTGGGGTTATCGTTTCAGCAAATACTCGGCAGGAAAGGACGGAGAAGAAAAAACAGAACGCTTTCCATTGACATAGGTCCTCCGCTAAACAAATACTAGACTGTAGTAAAGTCAGAGCTCTGGTGAACAATCGCAGAGTGAATGCTAGTGGAGTGAGCGAGTGCTACGATACTACCACAGCTTCTGCTGCTATGTACTCAACTGATGCTTATCACATCAATGCACTCCCAACGGAGAGAGAGAGAGAGAGAGCCACCAACAGAGACGGGGTAAACCACATTTGAATCGGTACACAAGAGCATGGGGGTGTATAGATGCATGGAAGACCGATAATACGGACTATGCCCCATGGGCCATAACAGAGGGGTGTTATAGGAGGATCAGCGCGGCCGCAAAAACTGAAGCAAAACTGAGCCGATACCCACCAATAAATCAGATTTAGTGCTAAGCTTGGTGAAGGAATTCCAGACCACAGAATGAACCTCTGAACTTGCCTATTGATACAACTCTTCCACAATTATATTCAGTACTGATGAAATCGCTAGTCTTTTATTGAGTGCATATATCAATAGTCAATATCCATATATTACAGGCAATGCCAAAACAAGAAAATCAAAGAATAAAGCAACGTGAAATGTATCACGATGAGTCAAAATCTCTTATTGAGTGTTACATAAATCAAGATTAAAATGTCTGCCTTTGCAATTTGCATGAGGGATTGTTTGAAATCCAGACTTTGTAGGAATTAACATAATTTTTGGATTCTTCCTTTTCTGTACATTTCCCTTGATTTTTTCCTTTGGCAATATTGATACTCTTTTTAACAATGTACTATTGCGTATTGATCTCCTTAAAAGACCATAATCTTCTAAATGCCTGCACTAAACAAGCGCTTATTTAAGGCAAGAGACATACAGACTCTGCAAACTTGTAGTTTTAACAGTTATCCCCTTAAGACTTCAAACAAAGTCCATTTAATGATGATGTTCTGTTATGGGGATTAAACTAGCTTAAAAAGTATCCTAAACGTAAAAAAATTCCATTGATCAACATCACATACAATGGACATCAAATGCCTATTTTTACATCCACAAATTTTTGAGATTAACTCAATTCATGTTGGGGATAATAGGTCTCTTGGTTTGAATAAGTTACTGTGGTAGGTCCTTTTTGTATGTTGGGCTAGATCCATTGAGCAAGAAGATTACTATTGATGTATTTAGGACTAATACTTTACTGGGTGTCTAATCCTGTTTTTATAGCAAACAGTGTGTGGTTCCTAAGTTTGGATGTCTTTCTTCAAGGCATACATGATGCGGCTTGGGTTCATTACCAACAGATGGTGTTGGTGAGTCAAGGTACTTCATATGCCAGACTCTTGGCGTAATGATCATAACAACTTACCGGTATGAGAAAATCAGTACATAGACAGTTACTACAGTAGTTATACGCCTCTCCTGAATAGCAAGGAGCTGCCTACCTTTATTTTCTGCTAAATTTTCTTGTCTAACACTTCAAGACAACCAACTGCACCTATGTATTTCCTCACTTATATCATTAACACTATCGCAAAATCTTTCTCTCTTTATTTTTAAATATTATTTGTTAATTATTTATTTTTTATTTTGTTGTTTGGGGGGGGGGGGGCTCTCTTTCTTCCCTCCCTCCCTCTTAATCTCTCCCTTTTCTGTTTAATAATCACTTTCTCCTCAATTCCTTTGAATGCAACTTCATACATAAGTCATCAATTGGCTTCTGACGTCACATGATTAAATACTTCCATTCACCTGACAAAGTGAACACGCAGGTACCAGTAAAGCCCTAATGAACTCAACAGAAGTACAAAGACCAAACCATACCTATGAATATGTAGCGACAAATGTTACAGTGCATTCATTTATAATTCACTGGTATACATATTGTGTTTTTTAATCCAAAATGGCCGCTTTAGAAGTCATTGAGAGTTCGAGGATTTGGTATTACGCCATGTCCTCAGAACTGGTTTTAACTCGATTTATTATATAACGATGTTTATTCATTAGTATTTTGATCACATGACCAATTAACATAGATGTACGCGTATTTATTCATAAGTATTTAGATCACGTGCCTTATTAACATACATGTGCGCTTGTTTTGAACCAATCGCGCTGTAGTTGATTGGCGCTCTTCTGATTTTCCTGTGCGGGAATCAGTGAGCTGTTTTAATATTGGTATACACACATGCTGTTATTGTGTTGATATTTGTACCTAGAAAATTGTATCCAACGAGGATTGAACTGCTACGTCCCCGGACCATTCCCGGTGGACGTGCTCACCTATTTACATCTTGTACGTTTTGCAAGATATATTTTGACTCTCTCGATGTTCAACATTGACGACACTTTAATTCACCAGCAGTGAGAATAGAACATTTAATATGATCTAACGTTTTTCTCACCTGCATTATTGTTTGACAACCTTTTATCATCGACTTCATATATATTGTCTCGACATTTGATTCTTCGACCTGCATCGCAAGTCACTGAAGTTGATCTATTGACATTGACTGCATCATCATTGTATTCATCTGTTAACTGATTCATCATCGTTGTCTTCATCACCGTTGTCTTCATCATCGCTGTCTTCACCAGCGTCGTCTTCATCGTCGACTTCATCATCGCTGTCTTCACCAGCGTCGTCTTCATCATTGTTGTCATCATCGTTGTCTTCAACATCGTGGTATTCACCTAGCGTCGATCATCGTCTGCATATCCTACGCGATCGACAACCAGCTCGTCGACCACTGTTTTCGACTAGCTAGTTTCTACATCTACCTAGAACTTGAAGAAGATCTACTTTGAATTCAACTCCAATGACTCACGTAACGTTAATTATATTGTGATTTATGCTTTGCATTGTTTATCATTGTGAGGCCTTATTTTGACTGACTGAGTGCCTGTTGTTGAGTGCGTACGCTTACTAACACATATTTTACATGTTTATAATTGCACTAGTTCTAGGCCTATGCCTGGTCTACTGATCTAGATCTGCTATAGTCTAGATCCACCGATATATTGTTGTATTCTCGTGTTGTGCATTCCGTACACATACACAAGTAGAGATTTGTTTAGCGGTTTCTTGAACCACAATATTTCGTGCCTATGTAAGTAAATCTAAACGCTGTCTAGCTTAGATTTGAGTAGTATTTTCTTGACTGTTATTATTCATGCAGTGGGAATGATATTTAACTGACTTGTTTTAGTACTGTTTTAAGTTGTACTGAACAGCTAGACTCCTGATATTTCGAGACTTGTATTCAGCGGTAATCATTAATACCATAGTGACTAAGTTGAGTCTCCTTTACATTAATGTGCTGTTGGAAGTTATCTATTGATTATTAATAGTAACTACCAAGGGCCTAGTGATAGTTTAATTGTCTGTCACTGTTGAGATAGACAGAAGAGGTTTCTGATAATTCTGTAATCATTGTATCTTATGTGAAATTATAGAATATAGAACCAGTTTTTAACCATAATCAATTTGTCTGGATGTGATCATTTATTAAGTGTTTTCTTGTCTGGAGGGATACTGCTTTTTAGTAGTTTAATTAAAAAAGGGAATTATGTGGGATTACTAGTTAACACGCAACATAGTCCATACCCCATGTAGTTTTCTAAAAATACAATCAAACAAGATGACTCCCCACACCATCAAATCACTTGATGATAAATGATCTATCTCCTGAGATAACTTTGTATCCGATGGTAAGATGGCCTCTACATATATAGGACTAAACAAGAAAAGGTTTCTGTACTGAAGAATGAGTCAATCAGCAGTGCCTTTGGCTATTCCTGGGATGGGCGCATTGTTGATCAAACATGTTCCTGTTCCCTATTCTCGGCGGCTATTGTCCGCCATGACCCTGCATGTGTGATCCAGCAAATCAAAGAAACTACATTGCGATGAAGGTGATAATAATGCCAGTCTTTGTATGAACGTAAGTCTCATGCCACCTCATGAAGGATCCAATTAGATCCTGAATCAATATATTTTTGTTGTGTGGATCTGTTCTCCACATCTTAATTTAATTTAAGTTTATTCTCTAGGCCGAAATACGATCTAACCCCAGGTACTGTACATTAGCATGCATATTGCAGTAGAGAAAATTGAGCAACATAACAATAAGCTACATGTAAAGGCTTATTAGGTATGGATACATATAGTAAGATGAGAAAGTCATCATTTGTCCAACATTGTGAGCATCTATCTAACTTAAAGTCTAAATTAGGCACCTGGCTGGAGTGCTCCCCAGGGAGTGGAGAAGGTGCAGGCATTGTGTGCGGGCAAGCCTGAATCCCAAGACCAGGGTTATAATATATCTGTGGCATGCTTACAGTAATAAAAACATTGTAGATGTATAACGCACTATATGATCAATTCATAATACAAATTTTATCAATGAACAGGTGATGATAGTTTGTGTTGAGGGAGGAGAGTGTAGAGAAAGAGAGCGAAGGAGTACAGTAATAAGGTGAAGAGCCCAAGAGACCAAAGAAGTGTCTTGATAATTTTCCACCTTCTAGTAATTGCCTCTCAAGAGAGTGAAGCCAGGAGACCCTTTGACGTAAAGCTTAAAATTGCTGCTCATGATGAACAAAAACCAGAATAAAAGAGCAGTGAAATCAATGGTCTTCTCTGTCCTAATGGTCAATATAGAATGACCAACTGTACAAAATTCTGAAATTGGCATGGATCCAACATCATTTCTACTTTTGGGCGGCAGCTTTTTTATTTGACAGTCCTAACAATAAAGTGTAGTTAAAGTCTAACTTTAAAGTGGACTGATCGCCAAAAAATAATTGTGAAATGTATGCTCAGGGTTCCATGTCGCTACACTATATTCAAAATATGAGCTTAAAATGTTACTTCTACAAAGAGATGTTCCAAGTTTAAATACCCTCTCAATTATAAGTGACTTGTGAGTAAAGCACTCAATGGACCTGCATGCCCACGCTGGATTCAATGTTTTCCTTTATTTTCTGCATATATCCCTTAACCTTAAGCCCATAGAATGCCAGGTGAGGTGCTTTTCTTTTAGTAGTTAATTATTGAACATTATAGCTGTGCACAAATTATTTCTTTAAGTGGTTGGTACTCTTCAAGAAACAAAAATCGCCCTATTTGAAAAGTAAACACAGCGATGTAGTTTCACATTGCTCAATTGGCAGACCTTGATATAATTTTAGGGGTGAAAAATCGGCTCAACATAAAAGAAAGGAAGGATAGAATTAATGTAAGAAGGCATCACAGCTTGACTCCCCAATCCCTATGGAAACCATACAACAGCAGCACAGAGAATTGATAAGTTTGACTATTTATTCATGAAAAGCCGAGCTATCTATTCTTTGATTGGCAAGCCGACATTTCTAAGGTTTCCTACCTTTTATGTGAAACAACTTCAACATTGTAAAACCCTCTCATCCCATCTCATCTCTACTCTATCCTTCATAAGTGCTTTTTCAAACACTAAGCTTCTGTTATTATTTCTCACAGTGATGAGAGGGAGACTAGCATTTGGAATAAAGTACTTGCCAAAATTAAGGCACCTTTGTTGTGATGCATGATTTTAAAAACATTGCAAGTTCTTCTCCAAATGACTGTCACATATTAAACCATAAGTTGATAAATTTGATCTATTCATATAGCCTGCCAGACAATTTAATGGCTTACAAGATGCACAAATTAAATCAATCCAACGTGTTCCATGCAAACAAACAAAACCTTTGGAGTGATGAAATCAAATATGAATTAGGCAATAAAATAAAGTCAATAAGGATCAAAATAAGGTAGCTTATTTATTAAATCACACATACTCACAACACAAGTCATTTTGGTCTGATGAAACCTTTTCAATTTACTCCCAAAGAGATCCCAAACAATGCGGTTCGATCTTGACGAGTATCTTCAGAAGACTGATGTGATACAACCTTCTATGAGGCTATGAACATCTGATACCATTGTATGTGCACCCGAAAGTACTTTATCGTGGATCAAAACATGGGATTACATATCCATCAACAAAGAGATATGATAATATAAGCTGAGTTTTCTCACATTCGTCACAACAAGAAAAACACCATGTCATAACACTGTGATAGCGTGAGATTGATAGCGTGATATTAACAGGAAGATAGTAAAGACAATATATTGGATTTCACAGTGCCCTCTCATGATATCACATTACAACTTTCTACATGACAATGCAAAATGTTGCTTCCCTTTTAAAGGGAACCAGGTTTATTTTGTTCATGGGGAGGGGGACGGACAGGGCAGAATCCATGAAATAAATTTAAAATAAAAGTTTGATGTCTTTTGAGACTCACCTTGCTTATCATCATGATCATAGGAGTCATTCTAGGAAGACGAGTAGTGTTCCTTTTAAAATCTGCTTGAAATATTTATCAAGCTAATAATTTATCACATCCACAAACACACTTGTGATTTGTTTTGATAATCCCTTGTCTTTTCCATTTGGATAGTACACATATCATTTCCAAGCATGATCCATGTCATAAATTGAAGAAATGCAGAACCAGTTATCACATGAGCTCCAAGATCATAATCCAAGCATCATGATGAATACAAAGAGCTGCAACATCCATCTTTCCCACTCTATAGGCCTCCTGCCTGTGTGTAGTGTACTATGAGTAGCCCTACAAGTTGAGAGTCATGGCAGCATGGACCATGACTGAATGATGCTAAGCCCCAGGTATACAGGTGGAACTACTAGTCCACCCCTACCATTAGACTGGTCCAGTGCCTCAAGGCATTCACCAAGCTGCTTAGGTGTACTCCACTAGAGTTGCACAACCAAGCCCTGGGATGCTTGATTGGGGGTAAAAGACCTCCTTTACAATAGGAGTTTAGGGCAAGGGGATTAGCCTATGACCCATGTCTGAGAGGGGGCCAAGTGAAGGAGGGAGGAGGGGGGGGGGGGTGCTAAGCTCGGTTGAGTGACCCTGTTGAGGAGCTAAGCCTGCTCCTTTAGACCACTGTGATGTTAATTAATTATCCAAGATACTACAAAAGGGTGAAGAAAGGTATTAGGATGGACTCCCAAGATAACAATCTACCGGTACTTCAAATATTTATTTCGGTTCCAGTCTTTACAGACTTCCGAAAGCCTTTCAATGTCCTATTCAACCCAGCTCTTAGTCAATGAGATAATTCACAGTTCTAACTCTCAAGTAAGATTACAGAAAACTAAATAGAATAATGAGTCAACCTTGCACACAATATGACTGTTTTCCCCCCTCCTTTCTCTCAAATACCTGCCCCTATGAGTATGATTCCTCATAACTCCTCAAAAACTTTCACTTTCGTTCTTATTAACCCAAATGAAATATGTGCATTGTCCCATTTATTGTTGTCATGAAGGCTGCAGCTTCAAGCATTTAACTCTCTCTTTGGCTGCGTTCATGCTTAAATTTTGAAGGCAGAATGAGCGATCTGAAACGCTCATCGTAAACGCTCATCGTGATCGCAGTTCCACGATGTAGTGTTCATGCTTACTTCTCTGGCTCCCTAGGCAATTCTCCGTGTGTGGCCTTAATTGGTCTTCCAGCTGGATTCGCAAACCTTCACTGTGCATGCTACGTAGACCCACTAGAGGTCAGTGCGTTGACCCCATTTAAACGCGTTTACAAATTGTAAACGCATCTTTTTGTGAGTTTACGATCGGCGATCGTGATCGCCGTTTTTCGGTGATTCTACAAAAGTAAGCATGGACGCAACCGTGTTTTAAACTAAACGCGTAACAGATGCCTGATTCTGGCCAGAAAAAGTGAAGCATGAACACGCCCTAATTCTACTCTACTTATCACACCAACAAACACGTAACTCCATACTCTCATGCTCGCAACGCAACAATGAATATACTGTGGCTTCTTATCTGCAATTCCTTTCACTTCATTTGTGAGAGAGCCAACTTTCACTTTCTGATTATTCAGAAGAAAAACATAAAAAATTGACAAAACTGATGAAAGTAAATTTGCTACATCATCACAGAGAGCTATGATGATAACAGTTAGAGACATCTCTGATAATTTTGACTCAATTCACGTAATGGAGAAAAAATTCATTTACTTCCTTGTTTCCAATCTGTCCTCATTTAATGTATTTATGTGCTAGTACATGTAATGGGTCTTCATCACCTAATTTTATTTCTTAAAACAAATAAGGTGAGTGGTACTCTCTGCGACGTTTTCCCATGATTATAGTAATTTTGAGGGGGGAAAAATAACATGCATTGACGTGTTATCAATAATTGTTAATTGCCGATTGTACCAGAGGAACAAATCTGGCAATTAAGCTCAATGCCGGCTGAAGGAGGTTTGCGGTTATTTGCGCCTGCTGTTTTTTTCTGGTGCCCTCCTATTGATCTCTTTGAATGATAGTTAGGAGCAGTTTCCTTGGGCTAAGGGGCCAACAATACCAAGTATTGATCATAGACAAACCACTTCACCAGATAGAAAATAGGGTGCGCAAATACCATTTCATCACAACAATATCATATCAAGCATCTTATCATTGCATCAGCCCATTGCCCTTGTGGATGCTAACGAGATGAATAGAAGATCATAACAAAATAGTTTAATTGCCCCCTTAGACCATCAGGCGTTAGGCTGTTAACCCTATTGTGGTTTTTTCGCTAAATGGTGAGTTGGTAATCGACTGGAAGACCAGCATTACATGTTGCATGAGGATTCAAGCTCAGTATGAAACGTTTATATTTTGGCGATAAACAAGTGCCTATTGTCCCCAGGAATGCTGATAGGGCATTAAGCGCTCTGGTGCAGCTATTTCTGAAATCAATTTTTACCTTTCATTACACTACACTCTACTGAAGACGAACACAGAGCAGAATAGACAAACAGCTCTGCCTCTTGCTTGTTTTTCTCAGGTTTGCGTCACACCGAACCTGTACTTTTTCATGACCGCCAATCCCATTGATAGCCCGATCACTAGCGGTCCAATCGCAATCGTCGTGACTGGCCTATTCACAATGTGTTAAATACACATTCTCATACATCCCAACAAACTTGAAGGTTTATTTGAGCCTTCACGTTTCATTCAGGTTTTCTGGAAAAGGTGACTGTCTTTGAAGTCCGGTGAAACGTGATTGATTTAAAGGAAATTGTTGAGGCAGACTAATTTGAAAGAAAGAAGGTGATTGAAGTGGAATGGGTAGAGGTGACAAGGGTAACATTCTTAGGGTCAATTCCAGGTGACTGTTCTGGACTCTATTCCTTCACAAACAAGTGGAATGAGGTCAAGGAAAACAACATCAATCTCTTACACTTTATTACTGAGACTAGCAAGGAAGTACATGCTCTAAAAATTAATAGCTATAAATTTCTCATTCAGATTAATTTTTCATTCTTGAACATGTTTCTCAGGGCTTTTCAAGGCCTGAAAGTATGGCAATAAATCAAATTAATCCTCATTATAAAACTTGTTGATTGCATCCATCACACTTTCACCCATTCAATTGTGTATAATGTCTTACTCTCCCCAAGCAAACAAGCATTGCCCTACTATTAAAGTATTAATGAAAATCTTGAGTATTTTGTGAGAATTGTTCCACTAAAATGAACTGCAAGGAACCACAAGGTCATTTACATACTTTGACTAGAAATACAGCCTATTTTGTTAAACCTGAAGTATTAGATTTAATGCTTGTTTTACTTAATACAAAGTGTCCATTTCTGTTACTTTCTTTCACAGATTCACAATTTTCACTAAAAAAACAGTAGGCTATAAACTATAAACATACACTGACATTTCCTTCTCCTACATGGAGTTTCCAAGTTTCTGGTTCTTGTAGCCGCCTACATGCACTCACCAATGGTGTTTAAAATCAAGTGCATAAGGCCTTTTAATATCCAAGAGGAAGTTTCTTAACCCTTTCTTTCTTGAGATGAATGGTGGGTTTCCCTGTCCAATTGTCTAAACTCTCCCCAATCAAAAAGCTTTTCTCATTTATCCATCCCTTCCTTCTTACTTGATTATGAAGTGCATACGGAAAGAAAATCCTTTATAAATACTGAAAAGAAAATGTTAAGAAGTAGACAGTTTAAATCTTCATCCTCAAAAGGCCTGCCATGGAAACTTTCCTCCAGCCCTTCCTCATCAAAGGAGGCATCGTGCACATGAAAGAAGCCCCAACACAGTGCATCCACTTTAACATCAGACCACAAGCTTTAAAATGCAGGATTATGAGTGACCCATTGACAATGCGAAAGTTTTTATGAATGAATGAATAGTTTAATACGAGGGTGTGGCTTTATACCACTTCTATGGACTTGAAGAAGGGATTAAAGCTTTAATGGATCAAATGATCTGATGGCTGACATACAGGTGCATTCATCTTCTCAACATTGATGGATGCAGAGTCATGGATCAAACTTTGTCACTACCCATTTGCACCAACTACAATCTAGCTGATTGCTTGAAAAGGACCGTCTCCCAGTTAACATCGCATCAATCAGATGAAACCAATAATGGATCCAGTGCTTCTCTGCTATATCAAAATGTGTCACTCATTACAATTTAACTGATTGGGAAAATCGATCTACTATGTTCCTATCAAATTAATGCCTTTGTGAATAATTTTCAGTCTTAAAAATATATTGATTCAGTAATGCAGTGTTTTATCAAAATTTGTCACCAATTACAATGTAACGGATTATGTAAAAGAGCATCTTACAACTGTTAAAATGGCTATGGGTATGCATAAGGGAGTAGGCCGAGGGTCAGCAAGAAGTTTTGAAGAGAGATCGACATTTGATTGATGACAATCAGCCACTCATTCATTTTTTTAAAGAAAAATCAATATCCATTTCAGCACACTGAAACTCAGCCATGAGGACTGTGATGCTGTCTTGATTATTATTCCACTACCTCTTTGATATGCGCCCTCAATGGCATGAGTCTATACAGTTTGAAGGCACACTTATTGTATCAGCTATGACTGGGGAACTTCTAACCATCATTTTTTGTTAAATAGACGTAAAGACTGCCCTTCTGTGAAAATGCGATTGCTCATTACAGTAGAAGTTTCTTTGATATGTACATGTATGCCTACTTAATATAAGAAGTGAAGGTTTAGCACATAATGGGATACACTACAGGGATTAACACAATGATGTGAAGAAGGTAATACCAGGTACTTGATCAGTAACCGTCTCTTCGTACAACCAGAGGTAACAAAAGAACCATCAAACTGGACCTTGTGGGATTGCCGCTCTGTTGAACTTGATCAATTCAGTCTAACAAGCTTCAAGATAATCTCTATTATGTGGGAGGATTTCTGAGAGGTTTTCAGAGGTCTTTAACACGGGACAATAGGACCAGATTGTCAGGTTAAATTCCAGACTTGTTGGACATGGAGAACTACTGTATATTGTACATGACTTAAGAAAAGGGGATGACGTACAACAAAAAAAAGTCTTCAGAAAAAAAGTAAAATTGGTCATTGTCATGTGAACGGGATAACTGTGCTAGTCTCCTGCTCAGCTTGAATCCTTTTAATTTTTTGGTTAAAATAAACCTCCTAAATTTTCAAGTCAACAGATTATATTCGCTTTACAAGAGACCGTATACTATATCGTCCCTATTTTCACGAAGTGACGGTAGTGAGGAAAATCGTAACGCAAAGTGAATGCAATTTTTTTTCACTACCGTCACTTCGTGAAAACGGGGACAAATTATGACCAAGCAGTATATGATAAAGATTGTACGAAATTATAAATAAATCCCCATCAATCTAAGAACAATATTTCAATCACTTCCCATTTTCTGTCTAGCATACTGTCAAGTGTGAAAATTACACATTCCTTGAGTCAAAGCTAACTAAACCTTACAGATGTAATTAATCATATCTGATTGATACATGTCTGTAAAAACCCAATTACGCACACACACACACACACACACGTTGGGTTTGAACCAGATAAGAAAGGAAGTTGTCTATTTTCTGAGAAACTGAACTGTCTTGACTGCCAAGAGGAATGCGTGGGATGGTACCTGTTGTTGACATTGCCAATACATACATGCCATGGGTAAATACAACCCTAATCAAGAACCATATCACCAGCATGCACAGAAGAAATGTTGAATGAAAAAAAAAGGAAAGTAAATAAGGCTCGTCTTCCGCTTTCTGAGGAAAAGGGAAGGACACATTCTTTATTTGAATGGAGTCACATCCATGTTCTATTGTCTAATACAAGCTATGATGACATATTGACATTCTCCAAGTGTCACCTTCACATTCACAAAAAGGGCTGTTCAGGTATATCATAAAGGGCATGCTTGATTGATGCAGGATTTGGAATACGAGAACATTACATATTAATGGCAAATTGCTTGCCAAGGTATCTTGTATACATATTTTATATTTCTTAATCAATATCATTGCATAATTTACATGACATTGGTATGCTCTTCTTGACACTTGTTTCATACCCAAGATGGTTAAATCTCCTAATAGATAGAGCGATACACTAATAATTGTAAATACGGTAATGGTAACACACAATTATTGCTATACTGAAGTTTATGTCTGTGCCCAACTGCCCATATTACAAATGTACCAAGAGACTCAATTTTTTGTTTGAAAACAAAAATATGTTTCTCAAGGTGTGAAACTATACCACTGAAAATCAACACAATTAACCATATGAACACACATGACTTTCTCACATACTAACACAGTCAAACCACATATTCTTTACAACTGTGTTCATTTCTTTGAAGATCTGGAACTTTCTCCCATGAATGGACGACTTCTACGTGACCAGACAGAGTTCCAATGAAAGAGCGATTGTGCAAAAGTTGTCTGTGAAAACAAACTACTAAAGCAAACCTTATTCAAGTTCAGGGATAACTATGTTGTTCTACTACCGTAGGGTAGTTTGTATGTCTTTGGTGACTCAGATATAACCAAATATGAAAAGGCTCTCACAATGTGAACGTATTGGTCCGCCCCTATTTATCTAATTTCATTCGAAACTTTGTGTAAAAAAGCATTTTCCAGATTTCATTACCAAATACATTTACATGTACATCACTTATAATATTAGATTAGCTTTGAACATGAACGATTTCAATCACCATAAATAACATAATTAAATAATCATTGCATTTCAACATAATGGTCATTTGCTGGAGGCTAAAAGATCATTTTACATAATAATTTGCTTAATTACCCTTGTAGCTCAAAGTACAAAAGTATACTATATAGCTAAAAACAAATACTTTCATGTAGGCCTATGTACACCATTATACAAAAAAACAAAGGTTATCAATATTACTGTTAGCATACCATTTTCTGCCAAAGCCAATCCTGAGAAAATTGTAAATTTGAAGATGATCCCAACAAACAGCTTTAACCCTCACCAAAGGATGATCATTTAAAAATGAATATCGCGGCCAAATAGCAATATGGGCCTCCGTGACTGTAGTCAGTAACACCATGTGACATGGTCAGTTACCTCACATGATGTCTAGTCACAAACCACACAATATCCTTTGACCGACCAGTAGTGGACATCGGGAATGTCCGCATCTCAAACCAAATCAAAGGGACCGACCGTCTGGGAACCTTATGGAATACTCTGTGCTTGAATCCACACCCTTAGGTAATATTTGACCATTCAATGACCACTGTAAAACCATCTATTATTCATATCATGAATGAGGTTTGGTCAATGAATGACCAGTGGACAATAAACTTGACCAGTGGAAGTGAGTGGACAATACACAAGCCCTGTGGGTTTCAATAACAAGTGGGCAAGCAAACAGGATATAATTAAACGATTCCTTTGGATCTTTCGTCATCAGGTGCTAACAAGGCGGGAAGGGGTTTCACCCATGTTGGCTTCAGAGCAGAGCTTCAAGTTCAATGCTGATCTAAAATCAATATATAGATCACTGTGCAAAATAATGCTTTACAGATATTGATGAGATGATATTCTAAAATCAATACATAAATCACTGTGCAAAATAATGCTTTACAGATATTCATCAGATGGTATTCTGCAGGGGACTGCATATGATGCCAATTTTCCTACAGATCTTAGACATAAGTTCCTCAGAGTTCCTGTCATGACAAAGTGTCTACACCATGCATGAAAATAACATTTTTAATATGTTTTGCATTGAACTCTTTGCACATTTTGGGGGCTCTTTTTTTACTTTCGGGGGCTCTTTTTGGCATTTAGGGGGCTACTTCGCCCTAGCCCTCGTGTATTTTTTCCCTGATCACTTGTTCAGAGCCAGAAGGATGCTGACTCACAGGGTTAACCATCCTTCTGGCTTTGAATGGATGATTTAGATGGACATACAACTCTTTAACACTTCCTGCAGGTTCATCTGGTTTACAGGGAAAGGATGTGATCTTGGCAAGAATACTAATTAAAAGACTTGCACTTTGCAGGGCTGGTTACACATCTAATAAAATCAAGTCCTAGATAATAAAAAGGATGTCTTTTGGCTTAATAACAACATAATCGTGTTCTTCCTGATATTACAATAACCTCAGTTGATGGAAGGATAGATTGAAAAAGTGAAAGATGAGAATACAAAGAACGGAGAGAGAGAGAGGAGGAGGAGGAATGTTTACAATCTCATTGGGATTTCAAATCTTTTTGTCAGGGATTTACACATTTTACGACTCCCTTTCATTAATCTCATTATTTATCAACTAAACAGAGCTTCATGTACCATTCAATCCAAACCTATGCTAACATAACTGAAGTCTGATCTCGTTAATGAAGGCTATCTTATAATCTTATCATTTCTTAAGGACCTTTTAGAAGAAGATATTGAATCAGCCCCTTTCCTTTCAATTCACATGGATCAGCCTATTTGGTAACAGGGGTCTACATTACATAATAGAGCAAGTAATATTACCCCATGAATATACAGGATCTTGAATGTTATCAATGAGGGCATTGTGATGCAGCATTGCAAACAAGATAACACATACATCAAAGGGCTTCACCATAAGGATCACAAATTTTCGAAAGGGATCCTGCCTGCCACAGATGCTATGATTCAACTGAAGTTATATGCAGGGACAGGGTGATAAATCATGTTCTGTTTCCCTCAAAGCTTAAATCAAATTAATGTCATAAGGACGCAGAGGGGGTGGGGGGGGGGGGGGGCTGCTCAACCTGATTTTTGCTCAAGGAATCTTGAAAGGGGTAGGGTCTGCACAGTCTGCTTTCTGCTCAAGGTAATTATTAAATGGAGTAGCCCCAAAGTGCTCCATCTTGAGAATACATTTTGTTTGTTGAAGAAAATGTGAAAGAGCCCAACAGAGAAATATAAAATATATGGGGGTTGCCCCCCCCCCCCCCTCTATTAAAACAAGCAACCTCTCTCTCTGCTGACCAGTGTGGGTATCTGTTTGAACATCAGGCATAATAGTGTAGTCCAAACAAGGTTTGTTTTATAAGGACCATGATAGCATGAATACACATCATAAAACATGTTCACCAACAAACAAATCAACTGACAAAAGGCTGCTTCTGAAGGTACCTACAATTTAGCGGCTAAAAATAGACACATAATGGAGGACCAGTTCAAGTAATTATCACTGCATAATCTAATCAAGAACAGCAGCAAGCACTATAAACCCTAGGTCCTAATTACATTAGATAAACAATAGGCAATATTAAAATACCTCCCCCCCCCCCCCTAAAAAAAAAGTTTAAAAAAAAAATGTTGGGAGCAATATACAGTCATTTTACTCTGTACAGAGGTAAATATCCATCAATCAATTATCCTTTATTTCAGCTTCTCTTGGACTTAGTGCTAATTGCTAAAGATGATTTTTCATTGCATTGAGTGTTCAAGATTATTCGAGATGGCAAAGAATGCTGTTTCAAAAGAATATCCTAATATTTGTTCAAACCTTTCTGATCAGAGAACATCTAGGGTCTCCATAAATTACAGTAGTGTCTTGCATGAAAACGATTCCTGGGCTGAGAGGAGTCCAGTTCAGTTTTTCCCAGCAAAAAACATCTGACCATGGACAAGACAAACACACCCCCATATACATAAATAAAAGTGAAAATCTAAAGATAGATGCAAAACGGGTAGGCCTATATTATTTTACAAGAGGAAGACCTACTTCTGCTTTCTCCCATCAACACCAGAATAATTAAAGTTAACTATTTATAGGCATAGTCTGATAATACACAAAGCAGTCCTTGTAGAAAAGAATACAATTAACTACGCAAAGAGACCTTACTACAGTGTAGTACTGTAATTTTCTTCCGTTATACAAGACGTTCTTAGTCACGTTTGTAATCACACCCTCAACTGGACAGACATTGTATGTTTTCTTTTACTTTAGTGTCGTATAGGGTTTCCCCTGCAAAACACTAGAAGTGAAACCTAAATACTACTGGTAATGAGAAATTACACCATGTTATAGCATAAACTATCATTTGAAACTTTAATATCATGATTATCATCATAATATAAATGGGATATTTATTGCCTTTTTAAGTCACAAAAAGATAAATAAGATGAACATGCTTTTTTACCTTTGAGGACAACCCGCCAAAAAACTCATCTTTGGCATGAAGCATAGTTGGAAGATATTCACGCATATCTAGCTGATCAAGAGCAGTCAATATCCCACAGATTTCACCAGATCAAACTACTCAAATCATTCACAATCACTAGGTGATTGCATCCTCATCAGTTAGGGTTCAAGTTTTCTATTTCAGAATTGACTCTGTCCAGGAAAGAGTTGAAAGTTGAGCACTCAGCACTGTCCGGCAAAGGAGTTATTACAGAAGAATGTTCTATAGGAGTTGTCAGATTCTCATCAGTTTGAGGGGAGTCCATCCAAACATTCAAATTACAAATCAGAAAGTCCAAACTTCACAGGTTAAAATGTTGAGTAGTCAATATTTCATATGCAAGTTTTACAGATTTAAGAAATGATCCAAAATAGAACACATTCCGCTAAGAAATCTGTTGAACAAGTCACCCGCAGAGTCTGTGGCATCTTCAGTTCGCACCATTCAAGTCTTGATCTATCCAAGAGCCTAGTGGATGTTTCTACCCACTATGTTTTCAAGAAATCATGATTCCATTTCCAGTAGCTGAGAAAATTTCTGTTTTCTGTTTTGGTCTGATTATGTAGAGGGACATGCTCCAGTGGATCCTTCCAAGCAAAGTGTTATTATGAACCACTCATCCATGCCACTTTCGTAGATAGATGCACTATTCAACTGAATGGTAGATCCTATACTACATTGACTCCTTTCAACCATGTGCTACTGCCCATTTAACTCCATCAGCATAACAGTAGCTGGATGGGTCCATTCTACAAATAGAGGTGTTGCAATAACTGCATGACTACTCAAGCCATGTTCTTTATTTTAATATTGAATTTATCGAATCGAAGGAATCAACCTCTGTTGTGAAAAGTCTATTGACACAACTTTTTTGACATTGTAATCAATAAGATACTACACATCGATATCAATGGCAAATAAAATAAATGGATGGGTTGCGATTATGAAAGGTCTTGAAAGAGGAACTGCAGAAGAAAATTTTCCCAAAAAATTCTGAATTGAGATTTACGTCATTCCTCATTCATTCCATGAATATGAAAACAAATATAGCTCGAAATTAATGCTCTATTTGCTTAATAAACAATTTCAGTGTCATATTGATTAGTTTCATCCTTGATTTTACCAACCTTATTCATCCCTTCTTTCACAACCTACTATTTACAACAATCTTGATTATCAATTTACAGCTGACGATTCTATATTTTGGCAATCAGACGCTATGCACCCCTTTTCTCAGAGTCAACTCTTCCACACTATTGCTCACCTGAGTACAAAAGATGAGTACAAACTCCAGCCACTCCATCTCAGAATGTAGTCTCATTATTCAGCTACACTTCATCATTTCTCCAACTTTCACACAACTTTCAAAAGATAGAAAATAATTTTTCTTCAACCTCTCCTATGCTGCTGCTGATATGTCTAAGCTTTCAATCTGATGAATGAAGCTATTCAGTTGACATTGGAAATAAAATTATTCTATCGAACAAACCAGAATATCATGCTTATGACAAGTCTGTTTTGAAGACTAGCCACAGTCCATTCATTGTAAGTCTCCATTGTTATCTGCGGTTGACGTCACATCTAACTACAATAGTACAGTTTCGCTGCTGAAAAGGGTCCTATAATGATGCAATTGTAAAGGGGGTAACTCTGGCCTTCAAATCAAAAGACATAATGTTTGAGAATACTCTTCACTATTTATTTTCTTTTGATATGGAGACAATGATACAATGAAATCAGGGAGTGGAGAGGAAATGAAATGATCAAAGATGAATCTACTGATCTAAATTTTGGACAGAATCAATCAAATTTAATGTATCCTTCAAAGAATTTGACAGAAATAATTCTTTGACTCTGGCAATGATATAAAAAAAAAAAGTTTAATTAAAACAATAATACAAAAAGTTTAAGAACTTCTCGAAAGAATTTAATATAAATTTATCTACACATCATGGACATGCTGAATGAATTGTCCTGTCCTGTCCTGATTGATAACTAATCTGACATATTTGTTGGATATTCTCTGTTTCTTTTAAGAGAATAATCAAAATAAATAAGTTTATTATTGTTCACAGGATATACATGTAAGCCTGTCAGCCCCAACATGAGCACGTACCATATTTGTTTTTGTTTTTTTGTATGTTGTAGAAAGCAGTTTTCTTAAAATTTTAAATCTATTTGGAATGTCAAAATCAATAGGTTTACTTCCTTCTCTGAATCATGAGGGTCCATATTCTTGGAATAGTTAAAGATGCAGTGAGTTAGAAAATAGAAGATTAAGAAAGAAAGGGAGAGAGGAAGAGAGAGAGAGAGAGCACAATGTGAGAAATAGGAAGTACAATGACACATAATGAGATAAGACACACCTGTGACCTTCTTATACTATCCTCTTAAGCTTTACTAAAGAAAAAAAAGTTTAAAAACTTGACATTCATCTCGATCATTCAAGCCACTTACAAACACGCCTTTCCTTTCCGTTTCTCGGAATACGGAAATTGATCTCCGAACGCAAACAAGTGTCCGTCAAATGACCCCAGGTTCGTCACCATGGCTCGCTAAAAGTTGGAGGTGGGAATGTCTTTTGAGGTGTGACAAGAACCGTTTGGTACCAATCAATAATGCTTGAGACTTCATACTTTGGTTAAAGGGCAACTATCGTCAATTGAAATTATGCTCCGTATGAATTTTTTAAGGGTTTTATATCAGTATACTACATACAAAATATCCTTTTATAATACCACTTCTGTAAAGAGATAATGCAAGTTTGAATACTAAAATTTCCAAGGTATATCAGTCAATACACTTGTATGAGAACACCAGTGCATAGTGCATAATCGGTTGATTTCAAATTGACTGATGTGTAATATTTATTATATGAAATTATTTTCCCCTCATACCCTTTAATCCTTAGAAATATACATCTCTCACAACAGTTTTGGGGATGATTCAATGTCTTATAATAGCATGTATCAATCATGTTCTGATTTGTTTTTTTTATGGGAGGAAGGGGGGGGGGCAGGGAAGGGCAATTGAAGCCCTTTAAGTTTAGGAAGGCCTGTGTTATCATAACTTTTCTTTGAACGTATTCTTCTCATTGATGGAGGGAGGACAGAAAGGTCATTGAATTAGCCTTTTCACAGTCATTTTCTGCCTGATTGAGATTCTAAAGGATTTGGCTTTTCCACCGAACCTCTTCCACCCTTGTCAACTTTCATGGTCAGGAGTATAGCCCACTTTGGATGAACTAATTGATTTTAGTCAGAATGAAATGAATGCAGTGGGGAAAAAACACAGAAAACTTTGCCAGTAATGACTTTTCTAAGAAGGTTGCCTTGTTGTAGTACCATGTAAACACTTCAGAATGTTTAAATAATTAACTGATAGGAAGGAAAACAAATTTTAAACAAAAGGGAAATTTGTTTTCCAACTGCAGCATCACTTTAATATGATTTGATGTAGCACAAATTCCTAAAATCTAATTTCAATTGAAAATAAATAGTTTTCAGTTTTCAATCTGCACTTTATAATATAATTCAGCTCTAGAAAGCTATCAATTTGAAGAAAAAAATCCACACAGACAATTAGATAATTGTATACTACTGAAGATATTCACCATTTCCAAGCGAAAGTTATGTTTTTTGGTTATCATTTAATGATTAACCTAAATAAGGTGAAAACAAAATTGTATTTTAGTGCCATATCAGAGTTCAAGGAAGGAAAATTGTATCAATAGCCTATATTTCAGTTAGATTTTGTTTTGCTGTATCAATCATGTGAAACTTCATGAATTCATTTCATATCAGTACATTTACGTTGCGTAATCTACATCCCAAATAAAACATTGAAATTGTGATAAATGGTGAGTAATTTTGGCAGGAACGGGACAATGGGAAGTGGATATAAAGTATGGAGGTCATGAAGTCCAGTATAATCCAAGTCCTTTATAATGTCTGGTGCAGCTACGCAAACTGACCTAAAGCCATAGGATGACCTATACTTGTCGCAGAGTTGATCCACAAATTGACTCAGGATCACATACAAACACAAGTAGACCTGTAACTCATCAAATAGAATTATTCTGTTTTACGAAAATCTGTAAAGAATGCAGAATTAGACAAGACCTCACTATTGCCTAAAAGTGCTCACACATTACTACACAGGAGTTTGTCTGTGAAAGTATATGCTCCAAACAGAAAAATTTGCTGAATAGCCTGCTTGTCTTACTTTCTTAAGTCATTGAAATTAAATGCTAAAGATTAGTGAATAAGGAGGGAGGGGGGGGGGGGGGGGCAGTGATAAAAAAACACATTGTACTTGAAGAAAAGAGTGACATAGAGACAGGTGCCGGTATTGGACCTACTACCGATGAGAAAGCATTTTATAAAGTGAGATTTGTTGAATCAAGAGTTTGTCTTGTGTAAACTGGAAAGCATCTTGAGAGAAGAAAGGATGTGGAAAGGACTTCAAGATCTATTCTCATTACAATGAGTGTATAAACATTTGGATTTCAGATTGGTTGGATTTTACTGGGATTCTGGTGAGAATTAATGGTTTTAGTATTGACAAATCTTTTTAACATCATTCAAACTGATCAACTTTCACCTGGTACACTTTTTTCTTCTTCAATTAGGATTGAATAAATTGTCCGTTTGGAACCAGAAGGGCATGAACTATGTGGAAATTAATATGAATTAACATCCTCCTACCTCCAATCAGATGAAATGCATTCATACTTTAGTTGATCATAATACACACATTCATGATGTATATTACCATGAAAGTTGCAGAATAGAAAGTTTTTTTTCTTCTCCAATCAGCCAAAATTGCCCGGATCTCTGAATGAAGTTATTTAATGCTTGTTTATCAAGTGTCCAAGAGCTTTCAATAACAAACAATTTGTGGTTACAGTTATATTCATATTTATGACCATTGTCGCTCTAAATGACCAATATGATGTCCTTCTTTTTTGCTGGTAAAAAAAATGCAGTCAATTAACACTTACAATCCTTTTATAATCCATGATTATGGGGTTCAGTGACATACCTTTGCCCCATTAAACATTCAGAAAGCTTAGCAGGGCAACCGTTTTTTTTTTTTCTTTCTGTTTTGGAACCCAGGAACAAGTGATTTTTGACCTTCTTATATCGATATGCCCTGATAAATGGATAAGTGTGTTTAATCCAATAATATGACGGCAAACAACAGGATTTAATACCAAAGGCTGGTTGGCTTCTGGCATTGCTAACCATGCTTTTATGTTTCATCTGTAATATGAGCATTTTGGGTTAATGGCTTTAGCAATCCCGTCTGGCACAATGAAATTCACTCCAAAAAATTTCTATACAGGTTCGAATCAGTTACACTGAAATAATCTCAATAAAAGAAAGGATCAAGAGTACAAAATTGTGATGTACTGTAGTCAATATTAGAGAAATAAATGTGCGAGGCAATGTAATTGCATAGGCTGGTGGATTGCAAAGAAAGAGAGTTTAAGTGAATTGAAAGGACTTCTTTGACTAGTTTTTCAGTATTAAAGACAATGACTTGTTCAAGTTTATAATTTAAAAATCCAGATCATTTATTCATGAATGATGAAGCTTCTGCATTTCATATTTTGTCACTAACTTCCATAATTTCTATTATTTTCAAAGTCCTTTTGGGACATCACACATTTTGAGTCCAGATGGGGTAGTCATAAAAAATGGAAAAAGCTTGGACAAATATTTGGAATGAGCAGGAGGGAAAACTAACACCTTTTATCATTTAGCAAATATGTACATCCTTCAATATTTCCTCAAGGGTCAAGTCTGGGTGAAAAGAGAAACAAAAATGGAGAATAAATGACCGGACCCAGCTTCCACTTCACAATGGTCAAGAACTTAATAATTAACAAGATGTTAGCTTGGTGCTAATAATGGACAAGATATGTCTGAACACAAGCATCTAGCTCAAAGAAACAATACGCTATGAAAACATTTGAAGTAAAGAGTCAACATAAGCTGAAGAGGCATGGGATAGTGGTGGCTGATTCGGTAGCTTATTTGAAAACGGTCAAGTAGGTCACTCAAAAAATGCCAATCATCAACATCATCTCATATAAAAGATGAATAAAATTACAGTTAGTTCTTACATGTAGCTCATTGGAAAGTGCAGAGGCAAGTAAGAAAGGATTCATGAATGTCCGTAATATTTGAAATTCATATACACAAGAGGATGAATTCAATTGCAATCATTGTCTTACCAATTAAGTGAACTACCGTCCTGTAGCTAAAATTCTTGTTAATTTACTCAAAATGGTCAATGGGGTTAGATTAAAGACTACTATCTTTAGTCAAGGTGTACGTCTGTCCACCTGTCCTGGCACATGGTGCCGTTCATAACTCACTGATCTAGCTCTAGGTGCTGGACAAAACCTGGCAGGATATCTGTCATTCCAGCCAAATTATAATCCATGATCCAAACAGCTTTAGATAGATGATGATACATAGGACACTCAGTGAGAGGATGAAGTCTGTTCACATTACCGGTAGATAAAATTTATAGGGAACTTGTATAGAGAATTAGCTGTAGCAAAGCGAGCCTAAACCGCTCAGACTCAGAGGCAATATGCAATTTGCGGTATAGAAATATCTTATTATCATAAACACTGGATAACATAATGAAACATTGGCCTATAAATATATATAAGAAAACTAATTTTGAAGAGATCAAATAACGCAACAGGTGGCCAATGATTGGTGCATATCATTTATATTTAAAGCCCTGCTGAACTTCAAAGTTTCCTTTAAGTTCAGGCAAGAATGGGACTCTGATTCATTTTTTAAATAGTTTTTGTTTGAAATAATGCTCAATCATGTATTTCGCTATACTGCATTATGTTATTCAACATTTAGACTATGGTATTCAAAATAATAACCTATCACATAACTATGTGATTTTGGTATAGCTATCCAATGAATGTTGGTTGACTGAACAGGGGGGCATCTTTCCCCCGAGTTACAAAACATTTCAGGCCTAGATCTAGTAAACTTATCATCAAATTCTTATCCCTATAATGAGGTTTGCACAACATTCATCCATTGAAGTGAGGTGTATAAGAAAATTAGGAATGGTCATTAATTTATAAAAAAGTAATCTTTGTGAAGACTTTCACATGAAAAGCTTTGTATAGACTTCACATAAAGGGAGCGAAAGTGAAAGAAAACTGAACCAATTAAATGTTGAGACTTAAAATAGGATCATGTCGCTAAGAATTGACATAAGATTTACTCAACAGTTTGTATATATATACACAGAACACATGACAACCAAGCCGATAACATAAAACGTATTCACCATGAGATCTTTATAATCCATTCACAATGATAGTAGAAGGAAGGGAATCCTTATATCTCCAAAATGTCTTTCCTTTCATCTCTTGGGATGTTTCTTTTAAATATACAGACTAAAAATAACCAAGCTTGTCAAGGTCGTAAGGTTTCAAAATTGCCATGGTTTGGTTTCTAATTTGACTAATATGTTATACTTTTCTAGTATTCGGTCCAATGGGATTGCTTAATGTAGGGTGCCATGTTGTATGTAGGCTTCTTGGGGAATCGGCAAGGAATCTGAAAAAGACGGGTCTTTTCAGTTTGACTTAACATGAGACAACGGGCAACATGACAAATACAGCGGCTATAGAGAAGATGAGTTAAATAGGTCAGAAGAAAGTTACTTAATAGTTACAGATATGCACAGAGAGAGAGAGAGAGAGAGAGGGGGAAAGAGAGAGAGGGAGAGAGAGAGAAAGAGGGAGAGAGAGAAGGAGAGAGAGATAGAGATAGAGAGAGAGAGAGAGAGGAGAGAGAGAGAGAGAGAGAGAGAGAGAGAGAGAGAATGACAGAGGATATAGAAAGAGGAGATAGAAAGAGGGATAGAGGAAGGAGAGGGGAGGGGGAGACAGAGAAGGGAGAGAGAAGAGATGAGTATGGAAAGGAAGTAAAATGGGAAAGGGGAAGAGAAACGGAACAGATGAGGAAAAAATGCTCATGTAAGGAATACACGAACTGGTTGACTGTAGAATAGAAGACGGCTTTTGCTTACAGCCAACAAAATATCAAAAAAAGTATATTTTGTCTAAGTCATTGGTTCCTAAAATCCTGGCCATGTACTGAATAACCTATTTTTAATGACATAATAATGTCTCCATACTACCTGTCTTGTTAACACATATCAAACAAGGAAATCTTACACTCTTTCTACCCTACAAGGAGGTTAACAATCTTGAGCTATATCTGTTATGCAACATACAATGGAACCGGACTGTAAACCAAACAAAATCAAGTGTGACTTCAAGATTGCTGCACTCTGCACAAAAGATAAGGAGAGGATAAGCTTCCCGTAACAATAAAAGAATGCTTATGGTGGGATATAACTGCTCCTTCATAGAATAAATCACTATTAGGCCTAACTTTCTCAGAATATAAGAAGCTGTGAAGACCACAGAATAAGCTTTTCCTTTTTCTTAAAGATTTAAACAAAAATGGAAATCAATTTCTGTGAGTGAAAATCTCAAAATCTCTAATACATGGATTAAAATAATCCTAATGAATTAATCTGCAAGACTTCAGTATTAATATATAGAATCATTTTTTAATGGGATAATACTGCAACTCAACGGTAATGAAATTACAACAGGAGCAATTACATTAAATGTTTCTTTATCATCTAAGTGGCTGACGGTAGTTTGAAAAACTAAGGAATGAGATAAATAGCTCATCTTCTAGATGACAGGATGACAGCCAATAGCTCCTTGGCTCACCAAGCAATATAGTATCCGTTTAATCCCTTGCTTTTCAAAATGTGCGAAGAGTCAACGAGGAGAGACTAGTCCGATTGGACCGATCCCTTCAGAACAAAAGACCCCTTGGAAGAGTGGTCAAGAAAGAGATCAAAATCACCAGACCAGACCTAGAACCAGTTATTAAATCAGTCAGTTGGAAAATCTGGGAACTACTCAAGGAACCTGGGAATGTTCGTAAGCAGTAAGCCCTACCCCTAGTCCCTACATCTTGGTGTAACAGGCTCTTGACTTGCCTGAGTAACATCCCTCCCCCCTCTATATCCTCACGTTTCTGTCCTTCATCCATCTCAAGCTGAAGTAAGCCTTATCAATCTCCTACAATCCTGGATAGAGCTTTGATATAAGATCTATCTTCCATCCAGGGTCTCCTTTATGTTTCTGTTGAAGAACCTGGGAAATATGATCATTGCAAGAGCACTTTTTTGACCCCTTTTGTAATTTATACCAGTCTACCACCGGGAAAGTCAGGGGGGGGGGGGAGAGTTTATTGGTAGAACGGCAAACAGTTAGGCCTGATATTTACCCCTCCCCCAAAAAAAGAAAAAGAAAAAAAAGAAGAGAATCCAGTTTGTATGTGCAGTTACAGTGAAATCTTGGATAATAAACCTAAATTCTGACATTGCCACGTCTAGCTGTCATTTTATAGGCCCCTATTAGTGACATATAGGTCAAGTCGTTGCCATCCGTGCCTGGTGAATACCTGGTGAAATGCCGAGACCTTGATCTTACATGTCACAGCCGAGGATGTCGCTAAACTAATTTAGCACAGATAGGACAGGCATAGACAGAGACGTTTACACGAAAGACAGTGTTTACGGCCATGATAAGGCACATATTCAATTAGAGGAGAGAGGCAGGCGTGGAGTAGGGCTTCATTTCTGTCACGTTCCAATTCCTTTCGTCTCTTAACCGTGACGAAGCGAAGGAAACAAATAAGACATAAAATGCAGCACATGGGGATTCACGTGCGAGTCTCCAGCCATGTCTAAACTGTTATTCTTCACATTAAGCATAGTCATTATATCAGTTTGTGGTAATAAAATAAGTTTCTGAGAATTGAAAAAGATAACAAAAAGTTCACACAAAAAAATGAGACTTAACTTTTTTGTGAATGGCTATTTTATTATGTTTAGTTACTGTCTGTGTGTCTGTGCTCTGTGTAGTTCTTTTGAATCATGTTATTAGAAAAACCCAGACTGTCAGTTGTGAATAGATGAAAGTCTAAACTTATCTTACTTTCTATCCCCAGGTGCAACAGTTTAAAGTACTTCTCCATGAATAGATTCTATTCACCCAAAATTCACAAAACCACAAATTTGTATTTTACTTGAATATTTATACTAAAATACAAGATGATTCATCAAAGTAAGACATTGGAAGGTCAACAGTTTGACAGACTTTCTACTCGTATTGGTAAGCTCACAGATGTATCATTTCTTGGGCATTCCACCTGTTAACCTCAAGAAACAAAAGAAACAAAAGAAACAATTAAGTGATTTCAGGACAACAATGGGAAGACCTGGAGGTGGTTTCTATGGTAGGGACACGGTGGAAGGTGAATGGCATCGATTCCCCTCAGTAAAGTGAAACTAATTTGAGAGTGAAACCCTAGAAATTGATGTGGTTTGTTGCCTCTTGAAGAACTGTAAGCTGTACTTCCAAGAAAATATCATACATCTTCTACAACAACATTGTGGTTGATATATTAAAGAGCTCCAACTGTTACAAAGTGTCTCTCAATTTAGTTCAAAATTGAAACATAGACATTACAAGAATATGAGGAATTCTAACACCTACATGCAGGGTACCATTATGACTTTTCATGTATCATAAAATGAAAAAAATGATAATTGATAATTGTGATTTAACATTTCACTCAGCTGCATATCATTACATGTGCAATTAGTTCATTAAATTTCAACAAGCATGTTTTATTTTCTTTCTATTATCATTCATTTTTTTCTTCAGATCTCTCCTGTTCTGTCTTAATTGTTCGTTATTAAAAAATTGTTGATAAATCAAATATTCTATTCTGTTGAGACTTGTTTAAATCCTTATAGAGGAAAAAAAACACACACACACTTTTGTGTACCTATTCCCTGCCCTTCCCTATATCTTTAATTTGAAAACTTACACCAACAAACCTTTGGTAGCACAAACTTGATTGAAGGAGAACAAATTCCACTCCTCCTTGAAATGTCTGAATGTGAATAATATAATGAATCACATGCACCTGCTCTTCCCTCAAAGCCAATTTAATCATATCAAATTTGGATGAAAAATACTTATGAAGCATTTTTTGGGGGGGGGGGGGGAGGGGGGAGGGGGGGGGGGGGCTTGTATGCCAACTGATATGGCCTCCTCATGACTTTTCAAGGCAACAATCACAGAATGGAAAAATATTATCTGTTCAGAGCCAGAAGGGTACTAACTGTATTAAGGTATATGAGTTAACAACCTTCTGGCTCCAAACGGAAGATTTGATTGTTATTGTGTCTTAAATTGAATCTTTTATTTAATTATGAAATGGTCATGTAATATTAACCTACTGAAATAATAGTCAAAGAGCTAACAAAAGCATTCAGAAAATTTAGTGATGATGGTTTCTTATCAGAAAGCATAAATCGGATGCAGCAAATTGCTAAGACAATTAGTACCAACAAATGAACTGGGGTCAAAATACTGCGCTCAATATCTCATCTGGTATTCTTGTCCACAGTCCATAGTTTGGAACTTGTTATGTATCTATTTTCTTCTCATCTATTCCTGTCTGCTAATACCTTACAGTTGTGAGTGACATATCCCAGACAAATAAATGTCACTACCTCTTAGACAAAGAGCTCACCAAAATAAATTCTCACACTTTCTTATCCTACTACCACAAACAAAGGAAGAAACAAATGTATCCTTGTTTTATATTTGTTTTTGCAAAGGGTGTCACTTAGTGACTCACAAATACAACTACAACTACAAGCATCCCTTTCACTCATATATCTCACGATAAACCGATGAAACCACAGTGCATTACGGATGGTTAAGATACGTCACCGTTTAAAAGAAGAAAGTGATCGATACTGGCCTAATAGTTCAGTGACCTTCCAAAACAGGTTCTTAATTATCTCATATATCTCACATTAAACCGATGAAACCACAGTGCATTAAGGATGGTTAAGATACGTCACAGATTAAAAGAAGAAAGTGCTCGATACTGGCCCAATAGTTCAGTGACCTTTCAATATGGGTTCTTAATTATTGATTGAAGTTCACAACAATGAGAATCCTACCGGCAAATTAGCCCAATAAATGCTTTTGATCGTACCCCCAAGAGCTTATTTTAGACCAGCAAGACCATACATCTATTTGCAGCATATATTGGGAATCAATATTTAAGATCCCGAGACCATTGTGGAATTATCAGTACCGTTCTTAATTTCTCTTAAATGAAAAAGTATGACGTATTTACAAATTGGACACCACTTTGTCATTTGTTTTCACTTTGTTTTAACAATCTTAATCGTACCGTGGCGGGTTCATATCTTGGTCCAATAACCATGCCCTATACAAGTCAAGCATTTTATTCATAATTGTAGCTCCTTACCCAGGTGTAGTAAATGCATCATAGTGTACCTGATAATCATTCTCATAAGTATTAATGCATTTTTAAACCAGCAAAACTTCAAAATACCAGTATGTGCATGCTCTCTTGAGAGTGTTAAAAAATACTTGCGAAATTGGCCTGCAGTTTGTCTGAAACAAGAATAGTAAAGATGGGCCATGTGATAGAGTATGATATATGTCTCACAAATGTACATGCTTGCAGATCATTTTATCTCAATCCGAACTATAAAACTCTGCTCAGGGGTAGAATAGCGAAAAATCCCTCACTTTTCCCTGACACTAATATCTGACTGTTACATCAAACATTTTCAAAACCATACTCCCTAGTGCATGATTTTAATAAAATACATCTACATTATATTTGAGTGTCTCTGCAGTGCCATAAGAGAAGATGAAATATATCAATTTGAGGCATAAAACAGACAGATATGTCATAAATTTGGATTTAGACCCAGGGACTGGTAATTTCATTTGACACGAGTCTGAACCCACACCACTCAGCCATCATTTTTGCACGTGAAAAGCATGTGCAAGAAGTATGATCCCCCTTATCATACTTCTTCATACTTCTGAATGTAGATTTTTATCAATTCAAATCGGAAATCATCCTCAAAAAGTCTTGTTTCCTTCTGTTTGAAGTCCTGTCACAGGGTTTTAAATTTTGATATAGTTTTGTGGGTGACTCTCTGTAAATGATTTCTGGATAAGATGCGACCATATGCACAAAAATCAGGACATTCAAAATAAAATTTATGAATTTGAACAAGATTTTTTTTTTAAAGAAGAAGAAGATAATGTACTATTATTTGTAACCCTTTTAAGCGGAATTAAACTCAACTCAGAGGTCCTTGTCTTTAAACAAACATAACCAGTAGAGTAGTCTAGGGGGAAACAAATATCTATTCTTGTTCTGTCCATATAATTTATTTAAAATACATGTCAGATAGAAACAGATACAAGTGCCCTAATTTCATAATATTTCAAACATAAACAGGTCAGCAATCTATATAAATCAGAAACCCATTCTGAAAATAGAATTTAATTTCACACATCATGAAGCTAATTATTGTAAAACTGTTTCAAACTGTTAGATTAGTACGTTTCCATGGCTCTGGTAGAGGATATTGTGGTTTGATCTGATTGAGGCAATATAGGTTTCCAGACAGATTATGTGATTAAATGATTCAAATGGGCAGCTTTAGAAATTAATTCCACCTTCATACCCTTTCATTCCTGTTCACCGCAAATTTGACCAAATGCCGAACACAGGGAGTACTTAAAATAGCACATGATATGTGTCCACCTTTTACAGGCGTACATGTAGGTGTCTATATAAAGCAGAAACTGAAACAAGATTAAATAATGTTTACAGGAACTTCCTTAGAATGTTGAGGTTGGAAACTGACTTTACGAAGGTTAGTTAGATTTGGAATTAAATCAACAATAAGATCACATTTTTATATAAAATAAAGAAAATTGTTCAATCTGATTTAAGGAAATTATAGGAGAAAAATTAAAGACAGATTATTTGCATGGTACAGTACGCAGATTTAGAAATTAATAACACTTCAGAAGCTTTTTTATTTTATAGCATTCTTATTCCTCAAAATGCAGGGTTTGAAAACATATATCAATTTCTGTAAAACACACGTCACATGACGTGTTTGGTAATCTTCTCCCCATTTTTCTTCCATTTTTCACTTTTTTGGTGGAGAGAGGGGAAGTTTGGTGCTTAGTGGGATTTCATGAGGTACAAATCTAGGGATTGGTTGCTAGGGAGCATGGGTACATGTTTCTCATCAAGGGATATCACTCCCCCCCCCCCTCCTCCTTTCCCAACATGGGTGCATATTTCTCATTGAGGGGATATCCCCCCACCCCCAGCTCCCCCTCCCCCTATTTTGTTGAACTTTCATAACTTTGCTGTCAAGGTTAAAAGAAAAATTGGGTTTATGGGTAATAAGTGATTACATTGTGAAAGAAAACTATCTGAGAGCAACTGAGGAAGATGATTTTTTATTACATATAAATGTGTGTATACCCGCTATACTGTATACTGTGAGGTTTTAGGATCCTCAAAATGAACACGACTCAATCTTTTTGAAAGTCACTTCCACTGCACACATAATTTTTTTGTTTTTATGGAGTTTGGTCCTACTTTTTGGCTATTTCTCATCATACTTCACAACACAATGTCATTCAAAGAGCAATTTTTTTAAGGGGATATTTCTACCATGATATTCTTCCAAAATGACATACCCTAAACTGCAGGGAAAAAAAATTAATATTTATTTTTCGGGGGCTACTTTTCAAGCTTGCCTGCATGAAAATAACATTCTAAAATTTGTTTTGCATTGAACTCTATGCAAATTTACGGGGGCTCTTTTCTGATTTTCGGGGGCTCTTTTGGGCATTTTAGGGGCTATTTCACCCAGAGCCCCCGTGTATTTTTTCACTGCCCTAAAAAGAAGACTTATAAATAAATTTTGATCTTTATTCTATAGGAAAAATTTAACAACTGTCTCTTTAACGTTGTTGTTGCGGAGGTGAACGTAGGTTGTTAGAATGAGTCAGGGTAGAAGCATGATCGACATAACACACAGGTAAGCTAGAAAGGATCAGACACGAACCTGACTCATAGATATACACTCATCCTACTCCAAACAGCTAGGGTGTTGGGGTTAATCTTCAAGCATCATAATACAGGAAAATCCTGTCATACACAGTCTCTATAATACTTGATATTTTGCACTCACAAACCGCACAGTATGAATACTTCAATTTACAACACCTGTGCAGTTTCGGTGCATTTATGTGCACCATCTCCACTCTCACTGGTATTCCTAAAGTGCAATATACATGTAATTTGTATTCTAATTAAGAAGCAAATTCATATATTTCAAAGACTTAGCCCTGTCCTTGTCTAATATTAATACACCAAGCCAAGTTTTTCTGAAGAATTAATCCATAGAATTTTATTGTGAGTTGTGACATGACTTCTCTAGGCTACATGAAATTGCTGATCCTACAGACATTACACACAATTACACACAGAGTATAATAAGCAGGCATATATATATATATGTCCTGACCGAGACTAGCTAGGACTCATTAACGAAGGGAAGAGGAGGAGATAAGGAGGGGTTGGAGTAAATGTAGGCTAAAGTTGCTTGACAGCCTGTTGTGGAAGAAAGGAAATTTGTTTAGTTGTCTAATTAGAGCTGGGCTTCCCCCATTCATTATCTTAGCATCCTGCTAATTAGCCATTCAACTTGACTTGCAACTGACCGCTATACTCACTACTAGTATATATAGCAAACCATCAGCAGACATTTATAGCTACCGTACACATGACATGGAGATCCATGCAGAAGTATGACAACTCATTAGGGCATTCTTGCAAAGTATTATGGGTTGTCATGTCATAAATTACTGATAGAGCTTTACATACCAGTATATCGTCCATCTGGAGCCAGAAGGGCATTAACTCAAACTTTAACACAGTGGTAATGCCCTTCTAGCTCCAAACAGATGATATGAGAATAATGAGACTGGGGTTACTGTACTTTATAAGTAGCCAAAGTTAACACACCAGTACTTGAAGGAACGACTGATGCTTGAATGTGACGGTCATTCCTGCTTCTCGATCTACCTCCTGTAAACCTAAGTTTCAATATCAATGAGCAATGTTAACCACCTTAATAAAATGCTTTGACTTTCATATGTATGGAGCCGGAAGGGAGTTAACTCAGTGTAACAGTATGAGTTAAGGCCCTTCTGGCTCCAAACAGACCCTTTCTATATAGGCCTACCCTCACTGCCAAAGAAAATCTGGAGGATTGGATTGTCTCTCCAAACCCACAAACCAGAGTGATTAAATAAGGAGAACAGCCATCTTCTTTTATTGAGAAGGACAAACAACAGCAATGGTGAACAACCACAAAGAATAAAAATGAAAAGATAATAGTTTGACTTGACCACCATGATCTATAAAGCGTTTGAGGGGACATTGACCGGATGGACATCTGATGGAAAACCAGGATTCCATCTCGCTTCAAGGATTTTTTTCTCAAGGAGTGGCAGCAGCAGGCTTATTACGAGGAATGATGTGAAAATGCCTCAAGCTCAGGGTTTTCTTGTTACTTAAAACACTACTACTTAAAGCCAATGGATAGATTTCTTAATGAAGCAAAAAATAAGGTCAGAATAAATTCAATGAAGTTGAGTTTATCCATCAGAAATCCTATCGGATATAATTTGTGAAATATGAATGGAAACATTTTTGCGTGAATGAACACTACTACCACCTTGGACTGGTCAAGCTGGTCAAAATTTTGTCTGTCCATCATATTTTCATCTGACCATTAGTTTATTGACCGGATTAATTATCAATTTCATCTACAGGCCTATTTTTACCGAATGCCGTCCAGCTTACCAGGTACTTTGTAAGTTGTAGAATATCATCAAAGGTCAAATCTATCCCAAACAAGCCCTTCATAAAAAAGAATGGAGTGAAAAGCCTGGCTATTTTTCTGAAACATAAACAGAAATTACATTAATCACATGGTTTCAATCTTTTATAGCTTTTCTAGTGACCAAGGAAACTATGTTATATGAAGTGTGACCCATATCTGGAGTAAAAAGAAAACTGTATTTTGTACAGTATAATATCAATATCATACCGTACTATTGTTAACATCAGAGCAGAAATCAGGTTCTGAGTTTCATAACAATGTTAGATTTTCTAATCCTTAAAATAGAAAATCCTCACATTTTCAAAGCTCCGTTGTGGTTTTGTTTCTTCTTCATTTGTTTCCTTTCATTTTACTAAAGCCAACTTGATGCTAAATTACACTTCATGTTATTGTGGAGATACAAAAAGACTTGTTCTGGTAAGTGGTAGCATTCCTTGCATAACAAATTCATTTCTTATCTGGCTCTTATCAAAGAAAAGCAGTCTGAAGATCAAAGAAAACCTACAGCAGGTTTTTGGCTAAACATTGATCGGGAACATCTCTCACTACATACAAGCTGTCTAAACAATAACATCTTACTGAGAAACAACAAAAGTAGAATTTCCCACATTCCTCATCTGTACTTCCCCTTTAAATTGATGAATAGGCCTAAAATGCTGACATAAGCGTATTTCAAAAGCTGTATTCACAATGAGGCAATACAAATTCATATTCATGTATTATCAGAAGAAGTATCTTTCCATTTGTAGATAAACCTGAATCACCTCTGAGGCTCTGACACTTCTTACTCCAGACTATAATACATTGCATACATGTACTTTAATTGGGGCGGGGGCAGTTTTTCACTGTAACCAGACACTTACAGGATTTCAACAATGGCCGCTTACACAAAAAAATACATTTTGCAAAAACTCTGGAGTTACGTCAGTTGTGATTCAACCATTTATTTGAATGACTCTTCACAAAATTTACAAAGATTTCTTGCACATAGAAATGTTTTTGGTTTGACAGATGTTCATGCCTAATTTAGATTCGAATCAATGAGTAGCCTGAAAGCATGGCTTTCATGTATCTACAGAATACAGATCATACAGGCTTTGGGCTTGCATGCTTGGATAAGAATGTAATGTTCTCCTTGCAACCTCTTGTCCAAAACAATGATTCGGTTTATCATCCATGCCATGCACTTTGGCCCAATCACAGGCAAAGCTATCAAGCAATCAGGCTGGATCCACTCAGGAATGGGATTCTTGGAAGAAGATTTACAGGAGATGGGTTGGGCAGATGTCACATGTCCTTGCTGTGTGTGATGCAATCCCCACAGCTATTCTAAGCTGTGTTTCTGAGCGCTTCAATCCTAATAACCATGGTCAAAGGTCTCATGTTTGAAGCATTTTCAAGATTTATTGCAGGGTGGTAGAAAATCATATTTAGCACTAGAGAAGCCCATCCACTAGAGCCGAAAAATCCAGACTTCCTAAAGACTCCCAAGCGTTTTATCCACTTTCAGAAAAAAATGGAATGGGCAGATTTCACTCATGTAATGATTGTTATCTTCATGATATATCTATTCAATTTTCCATTCAGTTTATCCTAATGAACATACACCACGTATGTCCAGTCATGCATACACCTGCTGACTGCTGCTGCTATAACTATAAGCTAGTCATAACTATAACTATAAGCCGACTTTAATATTCAGCTTTCACAAATGCAGTTTTTGCTTTTACCCTCTACTTCTAAAAATAATGTCCGTAATTGGGACAATGCCAGAAGTCCCTTTAAGTCCTCAAATAATGAAACCATTTCTGGTGAAAACAAGTGAGTAATGCTGTCTTTCCAAATTGCACCTGTAACAGAGGTCCATGGTAAAATGCAATATTTTGGGACTTTGTTCCCACTTTTTCATGTGGGTTACTTGTCCATTACTTTTTAGTTTGTTTGTTTTGATTCATCTGCTGAGAGGCAGAAGGGTGTTAACTCCATGTTAAAGTGTGGGAATTAACTCCCTTCTTGCTCCCAGCAAACAATATGTTGGACCACGTTCAGATGTGAACTACGCCAATAGACAGACAACCTGGAACAGTTTCTGGCACATGCAGCTCACTCATCTTGAAGGTGATTTCGATAGACCATTAATGTGAATGGGGCCTTTGTGTATAATGCTGGAAGGCTGTTGTTACTCAAAGGAATTCATGATGAAACATAACCATACCTCCAGACTTTTTAATTTACAGCCCATGTCTGGGACCATTAGGTTTGGGTGCTCCCAGCTGTTACCTCACTGCAAGGATGGGCATCAGCTAATGAAAATTAATATTGCAGAGGCAAACTAGTCTGGATCTTACAGACAGAGCTTGCTTGTCCCTGATCCCTCATACTAACTTCTAAAGAATAGAATCTAGGCGAAGCTGCAAGCACTTTGAACTTGGTAATGGCACCCAAGTAAAGGAATTTTCGAGTTACGAATATGGATTCAGAAATGTCCAACAGAATTTGATTTGTAGTAATAAAATTTTTAAAATTCTAAAACATACTCACTCAATGATTACAAGAGGACTGAGTTCAGATAGAAAGACTAGATATCTTGCAATTTCCCATGACTTCATTATATGAAAACTAGTCTAGGTTCCAATCATTTTACCCCAAATATATTCCATTTTCGTCAAAGATTGAGGCTCAATACTAAGTTTTTAAAAAGTCATAATACTTTGCAAAGAGGCACTTACAAATCCTGTGCCTCTAGGGCAAGTTCAGAATAGCCAGTTTTAAAAGATTATCCCCTAGTTCAAGAATTTCCCATTAGACAGGGGGCATATCCATTACTTGGAAGTAGGACAAATTCTGCATTCTATTCAAGGCAGGTAAACAGAAGATGCCTTCTCATTAGCCCAAGCAACCTCAAGTTTAAATTTTCAACCAATTAGCACCTCTCAAGGAAACAGTTCAAGTTTGAGATTTAAAGTTCCCTAAAGGCAGTAATCTCCATTCGCTCCAGGGACCAGCTTGAAATTACTGTCTGAGTGCATCTTCACCAAAAAATGAGTCTCCTGACTGGCTAAATTAAGGGTTGGCTTCTGTGTTCAAAACAAGCCCTAATAAGCTTGAACTAGTCGAAATCAAGCTAATTTGCCTTGTTCAAAATTAGTGAGATAATTTGAAAAGTGTACCATCCGCATCTTCATTGCAAAATGGCTCAAACTACTTGTGATCATGTTGTTTTTGCCTCGTTCAGAATTTGCAGGATAGTTTGAAAACTAATGAAAACTGAACCTCGACAGGCAGACTGGTCATGAAACAGGAGGAGGAGGAGGAAGGGGAAGGAAGGGGTAACGAAGCAGACAGACTTTGACACTCCCTATGTTTACGTTTCACACCTGGTTACAACTGTCCCATGGCCAAGACACTTTCACCAGTAGGTTCATGCGTTCACACTACACCCAAACTCCTGGAATACAAGATGATCATGAGATTTGAAAGAAATTTTTGGTTGGCTACATGTAGTAATTCCCAGAATCCAATGGAACTTTACAGTGAATGTAACAGGAATATGATTGATAGATGACTATCCACTTAGAATGGATTTGATACCAAATTAATAATGCTAAGTAGGCCTAATTACAAAGGGAGAAAAAAGGTTTTTTACTGTCTGCTTCCTTATACAAATTGTGAAGATTTGGTGTGTTTCAGCGTTGATGGTTCATGGTTTCAGCAAATTTTTCAAGATGTACATGCCTACATTTTCCAGTCCAAAAAAAGAAAAGTAGATTCTTCCATGTCTATTATATAGACTGCATGATCAAGAATTAAAAAGGTAATTTACTTTGATTGTGACAAGTTCTTTCTAACTGTATATAATCTAACTTGGTATAGAAAACGAGATGAAATTCAATAAATGGAATTCTTCAATTGCACATGTAGGTGGTGTAAAGTTTGATTCTTCACTTTCCTGGCCACTCAAGATGGATAAGACAGGACAGGCACCTAGCCAGACCTCACATCCATAAGCTATGGTAACACGGGAAGTCAACATAGACTAAACTGTAAAAGGATACTGTTTGGACCAAGCTTAGTATTGACCACTTCTATTTATACAGGGAGTTTATTAGAAACATGAAATGATACCTGAACAGGCTGAACTTGATTTGCCTACAGCAAGACTATTCAAGACAGGATTATAATCAAGCATTTTAGGCCTACTTATTCACACAAATATATTCCTTAATGTAATTACTGTGCAGAACAGCAGTGGTTAAAATATGAACAAATCATACCAATGACTCTTCTTTCATCAGAATGCATTATTTTGTATCCCCAAAGGCCCAAACCCATTATAATACTCACTTACTAAATTGCTATTGACCTATATCGAAGTCTATCTACATTCCTAAATTATATGTCTTGGCTCCTCTGAATCTAACTTGGGTTATTAAATAATCTCCATAAATAAATATAAAAAAGCTAGAAATATAGCATCCCACTGTATTGTCAATATAGGCCTATATGATTCACTTCTTGGCAACAAGCTTTCTATCTCACATCATGCATAGACACCACCATGAAACAGAGGCCTCACAGAATAAATTGAATTTTGGATTCAGCTAATGTCATTTCAGAAGAGTCCTCCGTTCCTTATCTCACTCATATGGGATGATACATGAGATAAGATATGAAACTCAAAACAATGTATGGAAAAATGACTGAGAGCTGAATTGATTGGATGAGGGGACTAGCTGTTTCGTTCAAGTTTTCATTTGATTCTAGAGAATAAGGAAGAATAAATCAACTTCTTTATAGTCTCTCCTCTTTGGAAGAGAAACATTTAAACCAAAAAGGGTTTTCTTACACACAAGTGTCTTGTGTGAACATCATTTTCTTCTAGCAGTTTCATTCCACTTTGTTTCAGATTGTCAAAACTTAGAATTTCAATTTTCTTCAATTGTTTGACACCACCAATCTTTGTCTTTCTAATGGTGTCAAACATTAAGAGATTAGCAATGGCCAAAACCTATTCCTTTCAGATATATTTCGTCTGTTCAGGGCCAAAAGGGCCTTCAATCTCCATTACATGTGTGGGTAAATGCCCTTCTGGCTCCAAACAGACCATCTCTCCTACATTTTAAAGTCATTTCTGTTATTGTTTTTGAGCGAAGAGAAGAAAAGCTTAAGATTGGAGCCCACTCGGAATGGGATCAGAGCGACAGTAATCCGCTCGACGGATTCATTCCCTAACAAGGCAACGATCAAGTTTCTTCCCATGTGACGGTGAAAAGTGCCATTTTCCTGATTTCCTTTTTCCATCTTTGTATCGTGTTCAGTGCGAAGGGAAATCCTGCATTCAAGCACTCCAGGATGCTATATGCACTACCGCAAAACCGTCCCCGGTTGCATTACAGGAAATACACAACCAAATGATATACAAAACTGAAGGATATGTTGCAATATCATAAGCAAAGAGGAACTTTAAATAATAAATCAGAAAGTTATTAGGTTAATGTTTACTTGCATGATTTTACATATATTTTGAATCTATAGAGTATGAGGAAGTTGTTCTTTAGGCCTACATAACATACAATATTACAAATGTGGTTACAGAAATTTCCTGAATCTTTGCATTGCCAAATATTGTGGTAAATTCATAACTGTAGAATATTCCCAGAAACAAAACATACATGTACATGTACATATGAAAATGATTGTTCCTTCTCCAGAAGAACACATTTTCTCACAAAAATTTGAAAAACCATTAGTTACTGTTCCTGTTCTGGAAAAGTACTTGCTAATCAACAAAGTACTGTATGAATCTCTTACTATCTGTTTACAACTTCTGGAAATTTCTTTAGATAAACTCAGTTCCAGATGATAGCAGTAGTAGGAACACAGCCATTGTGAAACCAAGACTGATTTCCAAGACTGATTTCCCCCAAGACTAATGATCCGATACGATACTGTACAAACACAATTTACAACGAGTTATAATGCTACTTGTTTGATTAAGTCGTAAAAACTAATGTAATTAGTTTCATATCATTCAAAGAAACATTGGCACTTCCTACAGAACAGTATCCGGGTAATTGTGATACATTGGACTAAAATTAACAACATTCTTCCAAAAATTTGCTCAAGGAGATGTCATGCTAAAAATACCCAACAACCACTACCGGTAAACCACAAATTAAAAAGAATACAAATAAGATTTTGAACATGAAAACATTTGGATTTCTTTCTTTAAGGAAAAGTCATGCTGAAAACACATAAACCACAAAAACAAATAGTGGGTATTTTTGGAAATGAAATTATTTGCAGTTCTTTGATAAAGTAATTGTACAAATAAGAAACAACTATTTCCAATTTTTCTACAGAAAAAAACGTTAATATTTGTGTTTTGACAAGTGACTGATTTAGAGATATGTCATTATCATGTCCCTTCCTCGGGCATTGTCAGGCGGTACTAATGATCTGGGAAGATCGAACTCACCATATTCTTGCTACCTCTCCTTTCGTTATTCCTCTGTAAATTCTTACTATCCTTTGGCTCCTTCACAAGTTTATCATTCTTTGCATTACACGATCCTGTACTGAAGACACCCTCCGAAGCATTGTCTTCAGCACCGTCTCTGATTGGATGTATTTGCATGAAGTCAGATCCATCTCCAGAGTATGATTTCAGCCTGCGAACTTGCATCGGACGAGAGATTTCAATCTTCGCTGGAATGCTCTCGGTATCGGCAAACCGAACCTGGACCGACTTTCGACGGGGCTTGCGCTCCAGAGAGCGCGAGCGTCGCGACCGCCTACGTCCAAACATGTTGTCACCCGAACAGACAGAACGGTCCCGTCGGTTATCGGTAACACTCTCAGACACACAGGAAAAAAAATTCAAAGAGTTGCTGGAAGCACTTCAGATGTCCATGATGTATTTCAAGTAGTTACTTTAAAATGAAAGAGATTGAATGTATCAACCACTTAGAGATGATGTATTTCACAATCACATGCAAATCTCAGGAAAGTTCAAAGCTCTTCTGTGACTAATAGTGTTGTTAAACAAACTTTCTACTTCACTCTCCCAAAGTCACACTACACCACGTTGTTTGGGCCGTTTAGAAATGCTTGAAATAATTTAAGGCAATATAAAACCACTAAGCCCGCTAAATTTGAGGGATTTAAGGTAATCTGAACAAAAGGCTGGTGAGTCTTGCGGATTGGAGAAGTTACAAGAATAAAGACTCAAGCTAACAGAGTGGACCAGCAGGAGATACAGTCTTTCAGATGAGCAGAAGAAGACACCAGCATTGGTGGTTCAGCTAGGATGATTTCAAACTTTCAACAATGTTGCAATCAACATCATCTGCATATTAGGTTCCTAAATCTGTAATGTCCATCAAGTTTGGATCTCAGCATAAAAGAAAACTACTACCTAAAAGCTCCACAATTTAATGACAAATGTACCAAGTGATCAGAGAGTTTCAAGTCAAATGTTGCACTCGGCTGATTTTGCAGCAAATAAACAAAATAAGCTCACAGTTCTGGTAACAGGGGCACATAATACTCTTTTCCACGAACACACACACACTCAGTCAGGATGTGCACTTTCCCTAGCCAGAGTGAGAGCTCTCTAGATGCACTAGTGATCCTCTCCAGCTCAGACTGATAAATGACGCCAAGAGGGACTCGGTACCATCCTCATGCACTGACTAACAGCTGCATATAGTCATTCGGTGACGGACAGTCCGTCGTTGATGACAGGCACAAGGTAGTGTGTATCTTAACTGGAAAAGGTTCCACTGCACTGAGGATGTCAGAGGTCCATCTTTTCATTGAGTGAGGAAGTTGATGAGTGCGAGACCTGATGATGTCATCATTGCACTTTCTCCTTAATCAAACAGATCAGCCAGCTTCCAAAACAAAGAATTGATGTGTGAATTGGTTGCTAATAACATATGTTGACGATAGACTATGAAGGAAATTAGGATGGGGATACGTTTGAAGGTTTAGGGCAAGCAGAGATTTGGATCCGAATAGTAAGGTTTTTCCACTAATCCATTTTAACCTCTTTGGTCTTGGGTCAACGTTAACATGATAACGTGACATTAAGCTTTATTGACTTTGATATTTACATGTAAGAGCAAGATTTCCCTGACATTCCTGAAAGTAAAACTTCCATCCGAACCTATACATTTTTAAGCACCCTAATATGGATATGTTTTCTCAGTATGTTTTATTTCTGTATGTTGGAACAATTTTTATTCCCCCTCTTCCCTCTTCTCTCCCTAGCTCTCTCTTTCTCTCTCTTTCTCTCTCTCTCTCTCTCTCTATTCTATTCTCTTCTTCCTCCTCCTCCTTCCACTTCTCTCTCTCTCTCTCTGCTCTCTTCCCTTTTCTCTTCCATCTCTCACTCTCCATTACACAAACTGGAGCTACAGAAACAGGATATGGAACTCGTTGATTAAATGAGAACAATTATGCAACAACTTCGTCATCAAATACCAACTAAGCCTGATTACTTATCAACGGTATACTTTCCAAACCATAGGTATGATTCATTTACGTCTGACATGCAAATAGTACAAAATTAATCCCTAATGACGTACAAATAGGTACCGGTATCAAACTTTGTTTTTGTTTTTGCGAGTTGTCTCTCACATTCATTCTCTGCTAACGAGAGCTTGATACAAACAGATTACTCTTATTCATTTATGGTATCCTTTAATTCGATGACATTAAACATTCATTACACTCATGTCAACATTTAACAGGTAAACAAGAGAGTAAACATCACTTATAACCTTCAGTATCTAAGCAAATGCTTCAATAAATTGATCAGTAAAAGGTTAATGCAAGGTCATAAATACATATGTGTGCTTTTCTAACAGAAGGAAACAGATCAAGCAAAAAAAATTATTAGTGATTTTTCAATGTTCAAATGCATTTATATCTGTGGTAAAATTATTATGATCTTGGACCCCTATTGAAGTCAGCTTTTGCTTCAGAGAGGGAGAGGGAGAGGGGGGGGGGGGAGGGGGATCCTTCCAGTGAAAAGGAAAATAACCAATTGAATGAATGAATGAACTTGTACAATTAATTTAATTTCTGAGAAATTCTGACATCCTGTTTGAAGAAAGAAAAATAATGTTTAATGCTGTATATTACTATATTTAGATTCCTTTCATGAATGCTAAGTATTTGATATCTAAACCCATTCATTTCCTTTTTTTTTCCAGGCCTTCACATTTCTAGCTTTTACAAAATCAGTCAAGAAGCTCTTTATTTATGCTATGCCTCTTTTAGATTTATCCTTCCACGCCTTCATATCAAACTAGAGTGGATGTAAAGGATAATGTGCATCCGATTAGGCAAGTAGGATTTCCTATTTTACATTCAATAGATATTTGATAAGAAGGTCGGGCCTTTGATTATGGTCTGCTGCCGACAAGCTGAAAGAGGGTCCTGAATTGGCATCTCGAAATAGAAGATTAGATAGAACCTTCACATCTCTCATAATCCTTAGATTTACCTAAGATATCAAAGTAAAGAATTGATTCTTATTTTTAGGGTGGGTTCAGATAAGCACAGATATGAAGATAAATTGGTGTGCCATAAAACTTTTCCCCAAAATAATTTGTATGTATATATGTCCCTGTCTGTGTAAAACCTCAGAATTAGAGGATCTTATCTGAAACCATTATGCACAGCAGTGTAAATATTATTACGGTAGCCAATATATTTTCGAGGATAATTTTATCCATACATTTTCAAGAGATTTATAAGAGATTTAAAGACTTATCTCTGTCATTAAACTTTTCAAATGCTATTTAAGCAGTTTAACAGTACCTAGAGTATATTGTGTGTTTGGAGCTACATAGGCATTAGCTATGTGTTCAAGCATATAATTTAATGTCTTTTTGGCTCCATACAGGTGATCTATACAATAGGGACAAAAGTTGTCTATAAGGTCCAAACTATAGAAGATCTAGTAACAGAATCAAATAACTCTAACAATTATAAAACAAAGACCTCACAGGTATTCTATTAATTAAATCAATAGAATAAAGGTTGATATGTCACAAAATGTCAATGTGGAAAGAAACTGCAGGCAGTGCCTCTTTAAGCTTTGGCATGAAGAGGGTTCAAGAGTTCAAGAGGGGTACAAGGTGAAGGTCACTGGTATGATAGGGGGTCAACAAGGCACCCTTCCTGAAAGGGGTAACCAGAGGTGGGAAACGAGGAGCGATCCTCTTCCTCTTTTCTGTCAATCTCACTTTCCTTGCATTGATCACCCCTCATTACTGTGTACACATCGTCTGTTTGGATCAAGAAGGGGGTTATGTCATATCGTGTGTTCAGAGCCAAAAGTGCTTAACTTTGCGTCAAAGTGTGTATGCCCTTCTCGCTCCAAACAGATGATACGCTTTAGAACAGTGTCAGTGCCTATCTGGCTATCAACATATGACATATTCACATCCACCTGCTTTATTTTCTTCCTTCTTCCCCTTTTTTGGGGGGAGGGGGGGGGGAGGGGGGAGGGGGAGGGTAGCCTTACATATTCCGCATGATCCTACAAAATCTCAGAGTTTCTTCCTTTGTAGTCAGCCTAGGTAAGAAGGCTGTAAACACAGAAATATCACACATTGGTATTGTGAGCATGACAATCACTGTACATGAAAGGAGTAAAATATTCTGTTTTTCTTTTCTTTTAAAGAAGCTTATTAATTTTAATATCCATCAGCAGCGGCTTAAATCAATCAAATGACTTATTCTTTGATATCTTTTGAGAAATTCACTGGCAAAAAAAAACAACAACACACAAACAGAAAGTAGATAGTCAGTACCAGTTGACAGAGGTCTCTAAGGACCATAGTTCAGATACTTGAAGCCAAGATAGGTGTAAGAATGCCCCTCTCTTTTCTACCCATCTCCACTCACCTACATCAGACTATTTAACCTCATCAGACAGACTATATTTAAAGAAGCGCCTGATAGACTAAGCTGATGACCTAATCCTCTCTATCCCATTATCTAGTCTGTGGAACAATCCCTTGTTGGGGCGCCAAATAACACCTCTTTTTCCAATCTCCATTGTCCCCTTTCTAACTGTTGTCAAACACTGCCACACCCCAGTGCCCCCTATTGGTCCTAAGCTGGCTCCTTCAATGCATGGCGGGCCTAAGAAGGCACCTACTCTATCCCTAAGGAACCAAATTAAATGAAAGGGATTCCACGCCACTTTGTAATCTTATTCATGTGTGATATGGGAGGTATTTTTAAATCAATGGATAGATTGTGACCATAGTCTATAGTTGCCTCACTCATCTAGGTGCAAGAAGAACTGAAAGGTTCAGGATTTAAATCCTATCTCGAACAGAAAACCAGCTCTGTTGACTGTTCATGCCACATTTATGGCATGTTTGGACTGCCTTCAGCAATGAGATACTTTCCAATCTTAAAAAAAAATTAAAAATTATGAAGACAGGGTGAACAGGTCTGCAATGCATCAGCTCCATGCAAAAGTGGGTATGTGGGAACATCTCTGACTCATCATCTTGTCTGTGGCCAAGTCATGTCCCATAGCATACCCATGTAGCGGCAATGGTCACCAGACCAAGTAAGCCCGACAGTCGCCCGTTGGATCTTGGGGTCATTGAATATCTTCACAGAGGTTATTTCAAAACTGACCAATACTGATCAATGGAATATATAATACAACCAAAACATTGACGAGGCGCGATGGCTCAGTGCTCATACGTTTGAAACCAAGTCAATGCGCTTGTGCCCTTTAGTAAGGCGTCAATCCTTATTACAGAGTCCCTCGGATAGGTCTTGCAGCTGTAGGTTCCCTAGTTATTTACGTACAAGCATATTCATGCTTTCTTCTATCATCATCTATAACCTGTAAATGTATGGTGATCAAAACTGGATATCTAGGCACATGACTGGCCAAGAAAGAGGCCATCATCACCAATCCTTCAAAACAGCAACAGGCAAGCCATATTGATGGGTAAGAAGAGAGCCTGGAAATAACTGGTCAATATATGACAAAAAGCAAATAAGTAAAAGAAGAAAAAATGTTACTTTGTTAGTATTTCACAAACCTTTGACATGCTCAATCAACTTTTAATTAATCAGCTCACAGAAAGCGGATCAATAAGGGATAAAAATGCATTCCTTTACCGGTAGTCCCATAGCATCAATACCACGTCTGCCTCTCTGTGGTTATACAGTCGCCAGTCAGTGAAGCTTATACCAGGGAGGTGAGACATAAAGCAGTCTCACCGGTCTCCCTGCTTATCAGACCAAGGAGTTATATTGCTGATACAATGACCCAAGAGTTTGATTGGCCATTGTCAAGCATTTAAGCGTAACAGATTTCAAGAAAGAAACGAAAGTGAGACATAAGGATACATTTCCTCAGATGGAAGGTAGAAAGCAAGAAAAAGGGAAATTCATTGTATCCCCTTTATAAAATTCAGCACTGATAGGGCGGTAATGTGCTTTCAAGGTCAATGAATCTAGTCGTTGTGTATAGGACACATCCAGGTGATGAAGTAAACTGCCAAGAAAGTGCTTTTTTGGGGGGACATCCTTTAGTAAACCAACAACCCAAAAGACTTACAATATAGGCCGAATGAACCTGAGAAAGTTGTCAGAGGGCCCGTGAGAATGACACGTCTGATCTGTGGGCTGTCAGTCTTTTGAACCATAAAATAATTTTTCAGAAGTTGGTCTCATACATCAGTCTCAGAATAGTTACAAAAGTACTACTTCTAATAGTTTGTTTACTTAGGTATGCTTCATCAGCAACAATGCTGTACTTCCTGAGAGCCCTGCATTTATTATTACCCTCATCAAATAAGCGAGTTCGTAAATAGCTCTGGACCGCATGACCCCAAAATATCCACGGATCTTAGACACGATGGATACTTCCCACCTTTGCATTTTACAATAATCCCTGCCAAAGTGATGGAGGTGCTTCATGAATACCTTTTGTTTGCCTCTTGAGAAGAATACTTCCACCTGTGTATCAGATACTGTCGGTACATAAATGAATTCTAATTACATAACTTTCATGAGCACGATACGAGTACTCGTCTCAATGGTTTTACAATTTGGGTCCGAATGACCTTATCTGCCCATGCGCAAATCCTAATTACGAACTCGCTTATTGCCAGGTACCCGTCTATACCTGGGTTTAAGATGACAAATTTGAATTGATGTGTTGCCAAAGGACAATATAGAGCGCCAGGCTAGCAATTATTCCAGTGACGTATTAAAAAGGATACGTCTTTAAATACAACAGGATGTTTACATTGGGATGTGTATATAATCTGGCAACATGAAAGTGCAACATAACCTCAGATTATGACTAATCCTGGATTATGTATCATAGAAGGGTGGAATCAGCTGGATTAACGCCTCCCCAAATCCAATAATGATGCAATTTTTACTAGCCTAGGTCATGTGTCATAACATAGTACATACTGGACATTAATAACTTCATCTTACATAATCGATCAGGTCAGATAAAAGGCTGCCGTCATTTCTGTTCAGGGTAGGAGGGGTGGGGGAGGAGAGGAACATATACACAACGATAAATCTGACAAGCATCAACAAATTACAGGTAAATAAATCCGATTGTGAAGGTGCAAAAACATGACAGCGATAAAATAAAAAAATTCAACAGAATGTTTGGAAAGTGAATTGATGATGATAGGCAAATTAAGGGTCACATAATCTGGGATTAGGCTTAATGGTAGGGTCAGTTGGATTATGTCATCTACTAATCCAATAATGATACATTTTCACTCAGTCACTGGGTATTTGGTATTATCCAGATTTGGAGTATATTATTACAAATCTAATTCTACACAACCTGTCCACACCAACCAAAAAATTGGACCTGTACTTTTACAGATGTTCTAAAAACAGATTACCAAAATCGGCCATAAAATATGTCAATGAAACCCCATATTATTATTAGTCGTGTACATTGTTCGGACTAATAGATTTAGATTCCCTTGTTGATGATTATAGGCAGCGTTTCATTTGACAATACCTACAATATGTGGACATATTAGTTACACTATTTATTTCTATTTGAACCCATACAAGGACACTGTAATGGTCAACTCTAGACCAAATTAGTAAAAAAATTCCAAATATTTTATGTGAAAATGAAGGTATTGACCAATGGATGTTAATGGGTATCTGCTGACCTGGGAAATATTCAAGGTCCTCTAAAATGGATATTTCATTCCGTAATGAATACATATTTACATAAAAGACTAACCTCGAAATACTACCAAACAAGTACCGGTACACATCAAAAGTACAGCTTGAATGAAATTTGTAATAATTTTAGATCGCTAAAGATGGATTAATTTGATGTCTCCATCAACCTAATATTTCAGGTACTAGGTGAATTCGATTTGAGAAAGATATATTGAACAAACGCGGTTCATCTTTTCCAAATTCTGTAAGGCATTATTTGTCTGGTATTCAGGCGCTTCCACCTAACCAGTAAAGGGTTTTGTCAACAATAAGAACAAAACACTGCAAATCAAATATATTTCAACAAGTTATGGAATGCAGCACATGCAGAGATTCTTATTGTTTGTGATAAGACCAAGGATTTTGATAAAGAAGAAATCAAACAAAAGCCATTTTCTTGGCGACAATCTGACTTTTCATCATCAGATCTCTCCCATGACGAAATGATTAATGATCACGTCTTTACAATAATAACCCTTGATATTCATAGCCCCGCCCATTTCTCTACATATCAGATTGTAATTGACATTTGTGTCACTACTCACATATAAAATGCCAAAATCTTGTGACTTTATATTTTTACCCTTCCCATCTGTTAAAAGATCGCTTTATTGACATTTACCTCAGTACAAACAAAATGAAACATGAAAGCATTAATTGATACCTACAAAAAGAAACAATTTGCAAATTTTTGAGTGGTAAATAAGTTTGATTCATTCACTTCTAGATATGTAATATTCGCTTATCCAATAAACTATTTCTTGGTAACTTCAAATCAACTATTATTGCTTCCATTTGCTGTCATTTTCCCAAAAAAACTTTCACTAATGCCACATCTGAAACTTGTCTTTACACTTGACCTATGAACTCTGTCCTTTCCATGAACCTATCCCAACCTCCATGTACATGTAGTTCAAGCTGATTAAACTTGCTCTAAACAATGCTAAAATCTTACTATGAAATCAATACTGCTTGTCAACAAACAGATTTGTGAGTATATCAACACACCTGCTATGGTTGTAACCTAAATGGTACCTGTTACAAAGAAATTGTACCTCTTTGCTTCTGGTATTACCCCTCCTCTATACTTGAGATTTGACATTGACTTCTTTACTTGGGTTACATGAAGAATTCATACCCCTTCCCTCTCCAATCCCAATTCCTCATCGTCTACATAAAGCATATTACTCTTATCTGTTATACACTCTGAGGTATGTATCGAATCATATTCATTGGGGGGGGGGGGGGGGGAGGGGGTACAGCTCAACTATAATGGAGGTTGGGATATATTGGGTTTTGTTACTAGTCCAAAAGGGACCTCACAACGACAGAAAATTAAACATTATGGGGGCAAGGTGGAAGACAACAATGTCACTTTATCATCTGTTAAGAGCTAAAAGGGCCTCAGTGTGAGTGTCATTGTTTTTCGTTACAAACAACATCTCAAAAAGATATATTTCTCCTATTACTACTAAGTACTAAATACAAGTATGAAAGTAACTACACCTGATCAAACTTTCCTCTCTCGTAAACTCAATCTGCACTCTCTCCCACTATATGAAGCATTTCTTTATTTCTCCATCAATCTAGCACGTATGTTGTATCTCTCATCACCACGGGATTGTATGTGGTGTTACAGACAAACTTGAACATAAGCTGACCTACATAGATGATGTGTCAAGGTATGACACAAGCTTGGTGCTTAATAAGATGAGTTCACTGGGTTCAAGTAAACTTGTGGAGAACACCTGATAAACACTAGGCCCCATTCACATACAAGCCTGGTGCTTAATAAGATGAGTTCACAGGGTTCAAGTAAATGTGTGGAGAACACCTGATAAACACTAGGCCCCATTCACATGCAAGCCTGGTGCTTAATAAGATGAGTTCACAGGGTTCAAGTAAATGTGTGGAGAACACCCGATAAACACTAGGCCACATTCACACATGAGCCTGGTGTTTGATAAGACGAGTTCACTGGGTTCAAGTAAACTTGTGTGAACCTGTGGAGAACACCTGATAAACACTAGGCCACATTCACACACAAGCCTGGTGTTTAATAAGACAAGTTCACTGGGTTCAAGACTTCAAGTAAACTTGTGTGAAACCTGTGGAGAACACCTTATAAACACTAGGCTAGGCCCCATTTACACACAAGCCTGATGTTTCATAAGATGAGTTCACTGGGTTCAAGTAAACTTGTGGAGAATACCTGATAAACACTAGGCCCCATTTACACACGAGCCTGGTGTTTAATGAGATGAGTTTACTTGGCTCAAGTAAACCTGCGTATAAACCTGTGGAGAACATCTGATAAACACGAGGCCCGATTTACACACGAGCCAGGTGGTTAATAAGATGAGTTCACTGGGTTCAAGTAAACCTGCGTAAACCTGTGGAGAACACACTAGGCCCCATTCACACAATAATTTGAAGACAAAGACATAGAATCAAGTGATATAATGACCCTTTCAAACAGAAGTATACTAATATGCACATGTTTTTTAACAGTTTGCGCTTCAAATGTAAGAGGAAGCCCATTCATTTGTTGAGCCACTAGAACATTTCCCTGGTTGAGCCATTCCATTTCCTTCAATATGAAAATAACATGATACAGAATATCGAATCAGAGTCATTGTCACCGACATTCATAATCCTATTACAAGATCTGTCATTGTCATTGTCATTTCCAACTTTATTCATTTTTTTCAGTATGGCACCAGATAAAAGATTCGCTTTTGATATTGTGGATAATTGGCTGCAAGAACTAATCATATTTTCAATGAAAAAACTGAAATAAAACCTTAAAAGATCTTTTCACCATATCTGTCTAAAACATCACTTTGAGTTCCTTTAAATTTGTGATCAAAGGCAAAACTGTTACAAATACCTTTTAATAAATGAAAGGGTGTAGCAGGGGAGGGGAAATAGAGAGGCTCGAAGCAAAGAAAAGCAAGGACATTGCTTGATTTTACGAGGAAATTACAATATACAAAAATAATGAAAAGGGTGTAACAGGGAAAAGGAAATAGAGAGGCTCGAAGCAAAGAAAAGCAAGGATGTTGGTTGATTTTCGAAGGATTTGCATCACTTTCAAAAAGGGAAATCAGTCTGGGTCAATGAGAACGGGGACAAGGGAGTGCAAACCACAGGAATGGGTCCGGCTTCAAATATCAGATTTGTAATTAAGCAGGGAACTAGACACTTCCCCAATATAAAAATTAAAAAAAACTCTTTCAATCTTGTATTTATTATTTGTTCGATTGACCAACACCTGAAAATGGAAAATTTAAATACCTCAAAGTGTAATGAAATGAACAAATCGTCTGTTTAATGCCTGCTTTAGTGACCATCTGTCTACAAAGACCACCTGTCTACAACAACCACATTTTTTGATTCACTTGAAAAGGGTTTCACATTGAAACATGTACTAAAGCAACCTGTCTACAAAGACCACTTTTTGTGTTTCCCTTTGGCGGTCGATTTAGACAGGTGTCGCTATAGACAGGTTTGACTGTATAATGACTAGTTGCTCTTCTGGCTCCACTAAGACATGCACCTTTGTGCGAATGAGCTCCTAGAATGTCTCAAACATTTCTTCCTACATGTTTGTTTAAAAGTGATATTTGCTTTTTAGAGGATAAATGAACATCCCTCCCAAACAGCAGGAAATAGAAATGAAAAACAGAACTGGACAACATCAAACACTCAAAATCAGGTCAACTTTGGACATGTAAAATGAGGTCAGAATGACCAAGACCAGGTACAGGGTCATCGACCTCAACCAGTATCAAGAATAAAGAGGTCACAACCACCTTAATTTATTGCTTAAAACCTTAATATTTAGGTTCTGTTTTAATATACAACTTGATTATATTTTAAACATATCCAGTCTTTTCATGCCTATAATTTACAACAACAACTTAAGTTGGATAACTAAAGATTTTTTTCTGTATTACACAACACTATTTTTGTTGATAAATGTATACACTGTAGCTCGGCATCATGCCAATTATAAAATTAAATCTAAATACCGGTAGTCCCTTCACTAACAAACCCTAGTCCTGATCATTCAACTATATTGATATCATTTTTTTTCTAAAAGAGATGTTTTTTAAGGAACTTTGACCCGAAAGTGACAACTCTATTCATAAATTGTAAAATTCTAGAGAAATTCTTATACTACTTTCAATTAGGCATATGTAGTAATTCACCTCATAATTACGTCATAACATTCCAGAAATTCACAGCACACGTCATTCTTCTTTGACATACTGAACATCCCATAGACCGTCTTCCGATAGTTTGTTCAGAGAGAAATTATGTCTTTTTAAGTAGAGGATTGCGTGTAGGTTCATTTGGAATTGGGCTAGATGAGGGAGTCATAAAGTCACCAGACTTTGCTAAGTGGGCCAAGTCCTGCTCTCGATTCGAATGGGTTTTACGAGAGTCCAGCTTCAAGCCGCCCAATTAACTTGCGATGTAGACGAGCCAATTCCCAGAGATTTATTGGGACTGAAAACGGTTTTGTCGTGAAGTTGAACTTGATCAAGTACGCCCTAAAAAGCACGCTTCATGCACGTGCAAAACGTTACATACTGATCTAGATTGGTTGTTTCTAGATTAGAAGATGGACTTTCTGGTAAAAGTAGATTTAAAGCAATCTTATATGGAATTTAAAAATTCAGTTTGGAAAACTGACAAATTGATAATTTGGTGTAAAAGTTGTTTGTAATGTAAAAGAGGATGAAGTTACCTGAATAGACAATCTTGATAACTATAAGTTAAAGGTACTATATGTCCCATTTGCAGGCCAAAAAAAAATGAAAAAGTTAAATTCCAACTGCATTTGAAAGATAATACTAATTTAGAACTTCCCTAAAAAAGTTGGGGCTTGAAAATGTCTTCAAGTGGGAAAATAACGACTATTAGTTGTCAAATCGACTTTAGGGCTATAGAGCCCAAAAGTAATAGTCTTGATTTTCAGACAATTGTACCGAATGGTCATACGTTTTATGCTGCGCAAAGATTCAATCAGTTTAATCTTGGCCATCACAAGAAGTGGTTTATTGATGTAGACAAATGCTCATGTACCCTTTAAAACTCTTTTCATGGATGTTATTACCAAAGAAGAAAAAAAAGCCAGTCAGTCACTCTATAGTGTCTGACAGTTAAGTCTAGCAAGTAAACGGGTTTCCTTGCATAATTTGAATATGAGGATTCTGCTAAGGTTTAAATTTCACAGATAGGACTTACATGACATATTCATAATTCCTGCAAAGTTCTACAGAATTTGAGGTTGGCTGCAAAAGGGACATAGTACCTTTAAAACAAGTCTTCCTATAGTAATTATCATCACCATCATTGTAATCATCTTCTTCACAATCATCACCATCACCACACTATTAACCAATCATTCACTAAGATAACTACCACCACCATCAAGACTATTGTCAACAATACCACCACCATCATTATATTCAAGACCATCATTCACCCTCATCATCACCTCCACCACCATACCCCTGCTATTCTTCATCATCATCACCATCACGTGACTTACCGGTAGTAGAATGAGTGAATCAAAAGAGTGTCTTGCAGCACCTCGTAGCTCTTGGCATAGTTCAATAAACTCTGGGTTGTGTTGGCGAAGATAATGTGTAAGTCTAAAGAAAAATATGAAGTGAAATTAAAGAAAATGATAAGAACATATATATTCATATTCATATTTATATTTATTTCATTTCCAACAGAAAGGTAAACAAAGATATTACATTTTTCCATACATAATTATTTTTTTCTGGGAATTATACTAATACACTTTGCACATAATAAAATTATTGCAAGAAATTCTTAATTTATGAAGAAATGGGGGGGGGGGGGTCCACTAAAAAGCAGTGCTTGTAGTTTGTGGATCAATTCAAACAGCTTTAATACATTAAAAACTACTTTAAAAGGCAAATGCTATGTTTTCAAGTTTTTTTTTAATTAAAAAAGGAAATGTTGATGTATAGTTGTCTACAGGTCACTTGATGTCCCTTTGAGAGGAAGAAGGGCATTCATTAATAGAAATATACAATAACGCCCTTCTGGCTCTCAATCAATGCATCATGTACAATATAGACTGAGGAAAGATATCGTCGCTGTTTTCACGAAGTGACGGTAGTGAACAAAATTGCATTCACTTTGCGTTACGATTTTCCTCACTACCGTCACTTCGTGAAAACAAGGACGATATAAAATCCATAAAGATGCTGACAGTGACAGTGTACTCTACAAGCTGATGGGAACCAGTTGGATTAAAAGCTACCAGAACTGGATCACCTAGACCTTAATTGTTAATTTAATTTTTATATCTTTCTTTTCCAATTAGCTTCATATCCAATATTTATCAACAGATTTTATCAAATTTCAACAAAATCCTCCAAATTTGTTTTGGTTTTGGAACTATCCAAACAGGTGCTGAAAACAGATAAAGTAAAAATATTTATAAGTTTATAACAAAAAACAGGGCGAGGGAGATAATGAATCCAATTATCTGACAGAATACACTGACCAATTCATATATCAACTGATGAAGAAAATAATAACAAAATCAACCTTGTATCATTGTCAATTTGGGTCAAAAACGTGTACATGGTACACTCAACAATTTCACAGGTAATTCTTATCTCGGTCAAAGTCATATACACGTCTTTCAAACCATTATGTCCTGATATATACTTGTTATCTTATATTTTTCAGTCGTAATGCAAACTGAAGTCTCCCCATCTTTGGTCATAGATAAATCTGTCATCGGTCTGATTTGATGCAAGGCTTGCTGGGGGTAAATGACCTGTGCTGGAATGGTCAAGGGATGGTCAGCCTTCGCTTTGACCCATGCCCTTCATTCCACGTCACAAGACGTTCATTCCGGAGGTCAAGAAACCCGAACTATATGTGATGTTGTTGTGTGCTCAGAAACTCATCAAACTACAAAACAACCATTCTTTCACATCTGAAATACACAATTTCAATTTTACAAACATTACTGCTCCATTAGATTTCAAAGGTAAAGTTGGCATAGAATTTGGCAGGGGGAGGAGGAATTATGTCTGTGTGCTGCTGATATTTGCAAGAATTCATCATATCCACACTATACAGCTCAAATTAATTTTTCTAAAGTAGGCCTGTCTTCATCAGCTTGAGTTTGCCAAATAAACCGCTATTTTCAGACTCGGGAGATTTTTCCGTAGCTCAAAATAGCGTCTTCACCAGACCAATATACGCTCATCACAAACTAGCTTGGAAAATAAACCAGAGATTGGCGCATGCGCACATCAGAGACCGACTGTATCAATTTTCTGAAAACAAATGTTGGGGTCTGCCTTGTTTTAGCATAACTTTCAGACATCTTCCACTCCTCTCAGTTTATAAACATACCCAGATAGAGCAAGGTAAATCTTTCGTTAGGACAAGGCATTTCATAAATCATCTCTTCACTTAATGTCATTTTTCCAAATCCTCTCTCCATAATCAGGGTTTATTTATTGCAACAGACCAGTGAAGTTTAACAGTTTGATGTCAACAACGAACCCCAAATCTTTACAAACAAGGAGCCAAGCCCAATTTTTCTTTCTATCACCTTTTCACCTCTAAAATGCAGGGATGCCAAAATAATAGGGTCATCCGTTTGATTGGATAGGTTTGGGAGGATTTTAAACATTTATCTTGTTGTCACATATCAGAAGATGATGGTAGTATATATGACGAACTTGACATGTTTTCTCTTGAGACTCTCAGCGTGTCCACACACAAAACAATTTATCCCGAAACTCTATAACGAAACGTCGTATATAGAATCATAGTATAAATTTCAAAGTGTCCACACACAAGAAACGTCATATAAATAATCATCGTATAAATTCAAGGATGTCCATAAACAGCAGAAAGTAATCCTGAAACTCTACAGTCTGGTCTCCTTTCGCTCGAGGTCACGTAAAGCCCCGCCCAGTTAGTTACACTAGTTACACTCCCCCTGTCCACACACAACATTTTCCGTGATTAGGCGTGATTCTTTATTGAGTTTCAGTTCGAAACGATGCCCAAACCTGCGTTTCGTTAGACTAGTTTCGTTATACGATGTATCGTTAGTGAGCGTCCACACACACACACACAAACTATCGCGAAATGGTATCACTATCGCGAAACGGTATAGCTAATCACGGAAAATGTTGTGTGTGGACAGGGGGTATGGAGAGTAAAAAGGCCATCAACTCAAGGACTATTACAAAGAGCTAATGCCCTTCTGGCTCTATACAAACAATGTTACAAAACAAAGCAATTAGCAAAAAGTTCAATATGATTAGAATTCCTATTGATTATATTCACATTAAAATATAGTCTGTTTTGTGATTAAAATTCCTCTAATCTTAATTTTTCTACTCTTCTTCATCGTTTCATCTCAGATTCCAAGTTCTTCTTTGTTTCTCCTCCTCTTTCCAATCTTCTTCTCATCCCAGTCTCTTTCTTGTCTCAGCTCTTCTTCATCATTAACTCCTTTAACTTCAAATGATGCATGTATGTTTTCCGTAATATAAACAAATTTGCCGAACAAATTGCATTTAGACATATCAAGGATAAGATGCGATTTGACCCAATGTGCCAATCTGCTTCTACTCAAAACCCAAATTTACATTAATTTTGAAAGAAGCCATAAAGATGGACAGTTGTGTCAAAAGTCATTATTTCATAGAATGGAAATATGCGGAGTGATTACCCTCCAGCAAAAAACATTGAATCGGTGCCAGGATATCGCTTGGATAGAAGTAAGATTAATGTCAAACTTGATATGGAATTCTTTGCAATGATCCAGTGGCATCTCTTGTATAACATTGAAGGTCTATCTAGGTCAAAAATTTGAAACATGAGGAATGCTAGTTATGCTACTGCTCCTACTAGCATTTACATTTATACCAAAGTTTAGTTCAAGAAAAAAAAGTTTTAGAAAGGAGAAGTGTGGACAAGAATTTTAAAGAAGATCCAAGCAAAATATTGAGGGATGTTTTCTGAAAATGTCTGAAAATGAGTTTCCAACTTCCTAAGGACAAGTGTCCAGCTTGTGTGACATCTGTAGTACAGACACTTGAAGCACTTGAAGTAATACAAGATCACAGTTAGGTCTTGTGGTCATGGCCACTCCACAAATATGCTGCATCATTTCAATTTCTGGAACATTTCATAATGTGAAAAGGGAATTACATCTGTGAACTATCACAATATCTTCTCAAACTATCCAACACAAAATCTTCATAAGTCAGATACAGAATCTACCAAAGTTTCAGTATTTTCAAGAAATACAAAATCTTTCAAAAGATCCAGAGTCTTCCAGAAGATAGAAAACAAACAAGAAAATAAAGAATTTTCTTGAAGATACAAAAGCTTATAAAAGTTCCCCAAAATTGTGAAATATGCTGTAATGTGAATATTTCCAAATATGCAAAAGATTCCTACAAAGGTCTATGTCATACATTTTTCTTATTTAGGTCAAGCTTAATGAAAAAGAAAGAACGCCGCTGTATCTCTTGGATGTCATCCAAGATTTCAAACCAGAATGTAAATAAGAAACTGTTGGCCTTGGCCTACTAAATAATGATCTTGATAAGGTCTCTGGTAGGAAAGTGGTTGAACCAGGAGTTGAACTGGAGCAGAAAGAAATAAATGACCGCTTCTTTAATCAGATCCATAAATTTGTAGGAAATCACTGAGCATCAAATTTTGGTATGATACATTGAGATGTTTGTGCTTCTAGTTGTTTTATTTTTCCCCCTTGTAATGGCTTAAGCAATAATTTTGTCTACATATTTTGTCCCTCTAAATCATGTTAGGAGCGAGAAAAGCATTAACTCATATACTTACACACGGTTGTACTGCCCTTTTGGCTCTTAACACACACAATTATGTGGAACAGTTGCATATATGGCATCCTCTTTCATTGAGTATACCTCCCAAAAATGACTGAAATTTTGTTTTTTCACTGAACATGGCTTTTCAATCTCCTGTCAACATTTTGTAATGTCATCCCTTTGTTTCCTTTTTCCTACACTGCAATTGCTTTAGCAACTTTTTTCTAAATTCTACATTTTCTTTTTTGTAAGGTTCTAAATCGTTTGTTTGGAGCCAGAAGGCCGTTAATGACTAATACAGCTTAAAACAGACCTTCTGGCTTGGAACAGAAAGTGGAAAAATTACTCATTACAATAACAACAACAACAGCAACAACAACAAATGATTGCAAACAAAATTTTCAGTGAAAAAGACTTGTGTATATCTCTGTAATATCTTTGTTCTCCCATCCCTTTTCTCTTGATTCCTACTTACATCACAAACCTTGCCAGGAGACCACTTTTATGACAGCCTGGCAGACTGGTGGTCTTGAAAAAGCAATCAAGTACAAACATAGTGGGAGACTAAAGAAATACATTAAACTCATGCTTTGTTTATTTCATGTGATTCTGTCATTTGTTTTCTGTAGATTACTGCACATTGCAATGGCTTGGCAAGGTTTATTAGCTTGATCTTGGACTGCCAATATTTTATAACTTCATGTCACATCTGGATCACATTGAGTGAGACATCATTCCAAACAGGGATTCATTCTTCAGATTATGTGAAAGGAATTGGTCTTGGTTGGACTCCAAATGTTCAAAAAGTCAAACATAAACTGAAAATAAAATGAAAATAGTTAAATTTTGAATGATAGTGAAATCAGTCCTCTTTTAGTCAGATATGGAAAATCATCAAAACTAAAAGAGTTGATAGAAATCTGAAATTGGTTTAAGCACATGTATAGTCAAACAGAAGCTTAAATTTCATTGAATCTCTTTTAAGTGTAACCATCTCAGAAAAAAAACATTCAAGCAGGATTGAACAGTCAGCTGTTTTTAGTCACCCTTTTCATATTAAACACTTTCACACACAAAATTGATGAAACAAGTTTAGACAAACTTGTCTTGTCTTTGGAGAATTACACTTTGATGAAATAGAAGGTTTCCAAGCTTTTTTGCTTACAAACAGAAATAGAAAGTCATAAATGATAAATGCAAACAGTGGCAAATGTTGCATCCTGGAGAGACAACACAGCTAGAATTTTGAACACTTGTCTAATATAAGTTTTTGTCAGAAAGACAAAATAATTGATGATGTTGGAAACTTGTTCGCTTTTCTCTCACATGTTCAGGAAACATTGTCAAAAAGCATATTCAATGCCAGGGAATGGCTGTCAAAGAGGATATTAACACCTGTGCAAATGCCAAATATATACCAACAGAGCACACAGCAAATGTTACAAGAGAGATTACAATGAGGCTTATAGTATGCAATGGGTATAGACCTGAACTTGGAGTGAACTAAACATAGTGATTCATCATGTTCGTATTCATACACATGCAATTATTGGGGCTTGCATCAATTATTGTAAATATATTTCAGTGGCATGCCTAGGAAAGTGATAGTGATTGTCACTCCTGTATCATCAATATGTATATATGTACAATTTACTGTTTTGTCTGATTAGAGCAAGGAGGCATTATTTCTGCTTCAAATAAGTTCAATGCCCTTCTGGCTTCAAATAGAATACCACATCGATTGAGACACTTCACGGTATCATTAAGCACTATTTAAATAGAGATGCAGTTGCGCACCATCTCTACACCCTAGGAACATTCCAGGTCAACAGGGAAAAGATTAATATTTATTTTCGGGGGCTACTTTTCAAGCTTGCCTGCATGAAAATAAAATTCTAAAATTTGTTTTGCATTGAACTCTATGCAAATTTACAGGGGCTCTTTTCTGATTTTCAGGGGCTCTTTTAGGCATTTTGGGAGCTAATTCGCCCGAGCCCCCGTGTATTTTTTTCACTGCAGGTCAATTAGCCTGCAATTAAAGCACTATAAGAATATTTTCAGAACGACTTCCATATATCCTGACTGAATGGTTTCCATATTCTCTCCTGGGTATGGAGTGGCTATATGAATTAAGCTTGATGGTGGAAAAGGTTTGATCTACTGGATATAAACCAGGATCATTTAATTCACAGCCCAGCAAAAGATAATAAATAGAGAGAAAAAATACTCCACTTAGTGCCAAAAAGGCATTAAATCATATCATTTTGGGCAGATTTAATGTAATTGTTCTTCTGTCTCTCAAAAGATTATACAACACCTCTACCAAGATGGGTATTGACAGCTACAGAGGTAATAAAGGCAAAAAGATGACTGTTGGCTTCAATCTGCTGTACAGACTGGTAAAGAAATGGTAGAAACTGCGGCCCCTTTTCCAGAGATTATCTTGTCATCGCACCCCAGTAAGATGGAACGTTTGGTTTCCTGTTATGATGTATGGATGGAGCTTTCACTGATACATGTATAACCCCAGATCCATCGCTCTAATATCATTATCCTATAGCTAAGGGAGCCCACCCTCCCCCCCCCCCCTTCTCCCCCTTCCCCTTTCCATGAATTTAGATTCCTAAGGAGTCTACATGTACATGTGGGTGTGCATACACTTATTTCTGTCATGGGGACTTTACTCCGAGGATGCGATCGAAAGACATGAACAAGGTTTTAAATAAACAGATGAGCATTTGATATGTTGAAACTTGAAAGCAGATCTAATAAATTGGGGAGCTTTTCTGGACCTATATGTACATCATGTATTCAAATATGGGAGCAATAATTTACTTAGTGTTTGCATACTCAGATGATGTTTTGATGACTAGGCTATCTGTCTCAATACATTGAGAGGAGAAGTTACAACATACACATGCCTCTAGATGCCATCAGAAGATCGGCCCCATATTACGCAAGTTTAATATTTCTTTTTTTTTAATGGTGATTTATTACAGAGTGGTTACCAATATTTATCTAAATATCTAATATTTTTGACAGCCTTCTTCTGCTGTAATGTGAACATGTATCTATTTTTAATTGTTGATATGTTGAAAATAATTCATTTATATTTAGTCATTGAAATAAAACTGGCTAGCCCAGCCTCGTCCAGACCTACAGCATAGGATGAAACCTGAATGGGGGCAGTTAATGTCGAAGCTTTCCTCTTTACAAATCTTCAGAGCTGGCCGAATATTTTGTCAGTCATGCCGATCAGATGTTGATTCCTATTCCTTCCCACCAGTAATGAATGATTTCCACTACGGCTCAACCCCCAAATAAAAATAATTCCAGTCTCCCTCTCCCTTTCCCGCTCAATATTGGCAGTCCAGTTTAGCACAAATCATGTTTGTCACAGGTTTACCCACAAATGTCTCAAATGATTTCTTTTCATCAGAGCTTAGCCGGATCTTGGTGTCTCATTAATATTATAGGAATATGGTTGATAGCTTAAGAGTGTTTGAAAACTGCAGTTTCATTCAACCCCTGTACAACTCTATACACCAAATAAACTCCTAGTTTGGTCTATCACTTGCAGAACTTATGACTCAAGTATAGCACAGTTGTATAAATAAATGTTGATTTGGCCTTCTATTACTTAGCACTCCTTTCAACATATAATAGTATCTATTTATTTGATTATATAAAGTTCTTTTTGTTTCATCGGGTTGATGTTCTTTAATCCACTTCCAATAATTATTCTCAATATCAAAGAATAAAAATAAATATAATCATAAATCTGATTAAATAGTACTAGACAGTAAAATTAGTTTAATACTTTTCTGGCTCTTTATAGAAAACAACTTCTGTATTTGTAATAAATTGATTTACAAATCCTTACATATTCTTTGTATGAGCTATAAGCACAAATGTGGGTGGTTTAAGATTCACCAACTGTTATTGATATGCAAAGATTTGTTTTGAATTTTCTATATGATTGGATTCCTTCTATGTGTTTTCTAGGTGATATGCTTTACCTCAAAGCAAACTCGGTTAATGCATCTTTTTATTTTGCTCACAAGTTATCACGTAAATCATTCTGATAAGATCATGTTCAAGCAGCAAGGCACAAATAGCTCATAATTCAGAAGTTAAATTCTATTATATTGAATAAAATATAAAAACTGTGCACCATCAATCAAGTACTCTAAATGATCTTCTTTCTTTTCACTAAATTGCTTTACAGTTTTACACATCCTTACAAATTCTTTAAGAGTTGTAAGCACAAAATATGATATGTTGACATTCAACAACTGATAATGGTATGCTCAGATTTGTTTTGAATTCTTCTACAAACTGTTTTCTAGACGATATAGCACAAACTTGGGGATATCATCTTTTATTTTACTCACAAATTATCACATAAATCATTCCAACAAGATCATGTTCCAGCAGCAACATATCAATAGCTCATAATTCAGAAGTTAAATTCTCATTATATTCTACTAAAGATCACTGTACGAAACCATCAATCAAGTAAGCTGAATGATCAATTTATGGATTACAACAAACATGATAGGACAACATCTAGACTCTGTTTCACTAATACAGGTTGTATTTCTCTCAACACACCTGATTGATCCTCCCTATTGTGAGTCGGAGGGTGATTCAAAAAGATTTATTGAGGATAATGGTCCTGAACTTGACAAGAATGTGCATTTGATGTTCTTAAATGACCTACTTTGATATCTTCATAAGACAAAGCTAAAAGACAATACAAATCAACTGTTTTATAGTTGTTATGCCTATGGTATGGGGGTTCATTGACCAGACTTTCAATCAAAATCTTCAACGTTTGAGTCCTTGCTAAATATCCTAGTTGCTTCTCTCTACCCAGTGATAGTGAAGGAATATCAGGGACACATTTCACAAAGCCTTTTTTCAATGACAAATGACAAAAATCAGTGACAAATCTGCTGATAACCAATTAGAAGCAATTAAGGATTTCACTAGCTTATAACAAAAACTGTCATTTGTCACTGATGACAAGTTTTGTGAAATGGGGCCCTGGTTGAGAGAAATGTGTGTGAATGGTGGCCAGGAACATCACTGCTTAAAGAGAAGGTTGAGTTCTGGGAAGAGGTGAAAAATAATTTGTGAGCGTTACTAATTCTTATTATGGAAGTGTGGAAAAACATCAGATAAGACATGTTCCCTGAAAAGCATGGCTCTTCAAATGCCTTCATATTCTAAATATGCATGTAACATCGTAAACATCGGGGGGGGGGGGGGCGGCTTTTTACACCACGTGTTCGTGTAGTCCCATATACATCTTTCTGTGTACAGTGTTTGTAACTTTACCAAGACTTGGCCAAATTTCTTATCATTTTGATGATTCCAAAACCTTGCAATACACACAAATTCTTATGCTAGATGATCAACCTTTTCTGGTCGGTTCCACACTGTTTCTTTCACAATGCAATCGCATGACCAGAACTCAACTTCATCTTTAATAATGGACATGAAAGCTTTACAGTCCAATAAACCCAATATGAATGTTACTTTTTGTTTTTCTTATCATCAGATTTGTATTTATTTGGCTGATCAACGTCCATCAAAAGTAGAGTATTAGGGATCATGAAAATATAATGGAAATAGTCTACATATATGGATGGCTCCCCTATAGTATACTACAATATAACTACTTTCTTGTCTGAAAGAAAAAGTTATGACAAATGATGTAGTATTCTTACCACAAATGGATGCAATTGTCACAATCATATGCTCTCTTATTTCCCATTTATCAATCATAAAATTTATTATGACTTTTCATCAAAGCTGAACATTCATCAAAATTGTTAGTTCAGCGCCAGAATGGTGTTAACTCTGTGTAACATATAAGTTAATGCCCTTCTGGCTCCAAACATGCAACATAAAGGGAATATTTCTACACAAAGAGAATGTCAAGCCACTTCCTGGATCATGAATGCTGTTGAAAAATTGTTCTATTCTTGTTGACTGGGCTCCCGAAAGTGTTTCATATCCAAACAAGCCTCCAGTGGTGCTCAGACGCATCGGAAATGCACAAAAGCGGCGGAAATGCCCAAGAATAAAAGCGGAGCTTAGAAAGAACATGAAGTTTGAAAGTCAAGTTTGTTTAAGCCTGAAGTAAAGGTATGTGTTGAAAGGTAGCCTGCTACAGGTGTAAATCATGCTTGTATGAGCAGTTCTAAAAACAGGTAAAACAGCCACCAATAGATGCCCTCCTTTCCTACAAAGTGACTGACTTTTGTGTTGTGATGACCTCAAATGCTTACAAATATCGTCCTTGTTTTCACGAAGTGACGGTAGTGAGGAAAATCGTAACGCAAAGTGAATGCAATTTTTTTTCACTACCGTCACTTCGTGAAAACAGCGACGATATGATTATAAAGTTTGACTTGTTTTTGTTTTCCTTCTATAAAGATGAAAAGTAACTTTTCGAGGCCTCCTCCTCCAAAATATTTCATTTTGTTTCTGAAAATATAACCCCAAGAATAAGGTTACCAGTAAGTAATTTAATGACCCTGCGTATCAAATAAGAAGTTAAAAGATCTAACTTTCTTATACAGATAGTTTGCAAAGAATGGAACCAAATATAGTTTTGAAATCTGTCCACTTAATTCCCAATTGACACTTTAATTTTTTCCTTATACATGTAAGTTCCCCACATGACCTTAAAGATTTGCCAATCTGGTATTGGTATACATGTAAGAAAGGATCCTACCAGATATATAAAAATGCTTCTATACCATCAAAATTGATTATTGAGTTCTATACCTCAACAGTTATTGTTTACGAAATAATAGTAAATATCTTTAAGGTGGACTATCTAGTAGTAGGCCAACATAAAGGCCTAAATGTGGAGACCTAGATCTGATACTCAAAGATTCCTTGTAAAGGTCATCTCTCTATGATTTCATAAATCCTTCTAAGCTTTTCATCGCTACAAATAAAATACCTCTGCCAATCACGCTCCCTGCATTCTCCTTCCATCCTTAAAAATGGATAAAAAAACCTCATAATTCTTCTGTCAAGACATAAAGTTATAAAACCTTTACATGTACCAACCACCGATCACCACCGCACCCCTCCAGATCAAATTACTCCAAATTCCTTGACACGGTTTTAACACAAAACAAGTTCAACTTCGAGACGTTCTCTTCGCTCTTGTCTGGTTTTCAGATAAAGACATCAAGGGCAACTTGCCGACAAACTTGGGGTTTCGGATGGACAGATGATGCGGCATGCAGGATTGGGCAGCCGTCATCTACATCTTTATGTTGTTCATCTTTATTTCATTCAGACTGATCATCAAATTGGTTTTGTTTGTCCTAATTGGATAATTTGAGTACGATATTGCTTTGTTCTCCGATCAGAGCTGAAAACAGAGTGATCCATCATCGCGCTCCCGGAGCACGTATACCCCCCTCGTTCACCTGCTTCATAATGAAACCGGTCCTTTGCACCCCCGGGAGAGATGAGGAAAGGAGATGCACTCCCAAGACTTGTGAAAAATCAAGATGAGATGTCTGGTCTCCTTTGTCTTTGATTTTTGTTCTTCTCCTGAGAAAGGGTTTTTCAAATTAAGCTGTATGAAATTGTTTGGATTATAGAAAGCAGACTGGAGCAAGGGGATGAGATAATGAGGTCAAACAGAAATTCAAACTGTCTACCAATTAATTCTACAAAGGTTTTTTGCATGAATCATGCATGTGATGTATTTTTTTTCTTTCTTCAGTCTGGTGGTGGTTGTTGTTGGGTTTTTTGTTGTTGGTTTTTTTTTTTTTGGGGGGGGGGGGGATTGCATAGGAAATCTAAAACTCTCAGTTGTATTTATGTTGACTACTTGTTTGGTGGGGGGCATAAGTTTTCAATCATTTACTTGGAGAAGATGACAGATATCTTTATGAAGTCACTCGTCATATAATATCAGCATAAGATGATCGATTGGAGATAATTATTGCCTCAAAAGTTGATATTACAAAATTGAACGTATGATAGTCATTGTTGCACATTAAGAAAGGTTGTTGGCTCCAATGATATGTGGTAGTTATAGTGGTGGGGGTGGGAGGGGTGAAAGGGGTGGTACAGATGGTAAAGTTTAGGTGGTAGAAGAAACTGGGGGTAGTGGTAGTTGCTTTTTTTTAAGTATCCAGTTCAAGTCTGTACTTGAAGACTAGATGTTCACAGAAATGACTTAAGTGATGATGGAGATCTTCATGGCACATTCATGTCTAAGAATGAATAATGTGATCATCATAAGAATATCCCCCAGGTCTCAATCTAGATAATCATGATAGATATGATGATGAAATAGGCCTAATGGCCCCTATACATCACTGTAAGTCATTATAGACGGTATTCGTCTCCATAAATAGACATGTCTAGAAGACAGCATCCAAAGTCCCAGAGCTATACACAGGTAGAGGTAAGGGCATGAATGATGAATGATCGTCATCATAAGCTGTTTTCATATTCACAGCCAAAGAGGGTTGAATCCGGACTTGGTCCTGAGAGATAGCTACCAATTCAATCATGCTCCCTTTCATACCCATAGCAGCCATATGAAGTATGGGCATTTCGTTCCATGGTTACACTCAATCTTATGATTGATACTTCATTTACTGAGACCCAAAAGGGTGCCAACTCAACTTGAAACAGAGTTAAAGATAAAGTTGAGTTCTGGTCATGTGATTGCATTGTGAAAAAAACGGTGTGGAATCTATCAGAAAAGGTTGATCATCTAAGTATTTGTGTGTATTGCAAGGTTCTGGAATCATCAAAATTATAAGAAATTTTTCAAAATCTTGGCAAAGTTACAAGCACTGTACACAGAATGATGTATATGGGACTACACAAGCACATGGCAAAAAAAACCTACCCCCGAGTTTTTCGATGTTTCATGTCGTATTTAGAATATGAAGGCATTTGAAGAGCCATGCTTTTCAGGGAACATGTTTAATCTGATGTTCTTCTACCCTTGCATAATAATAATGATAACGCTCACAAATTATTTTTTACATCTTCCCAGAACTCAACCTTCTCTTTAACGCCCTTCTGGCTCTTAACAGATGATTTCCATGCTTTATTTCCTTGCCATTGTGAGGGGAAAAGATACAGCATATGACAAGAAGGTATCTTGATCCGATCCGCATCGAGTAGTGCACATACCCTACATCATTCATATAACAAAGCATCCATTTCCAGTCCAGAATCAATCATCCTCTCCAAGCAGGTTGAGAAATTCCATACTGAATGTGGATTGTGGATCAGTCTGATGCTAGCTGACACCAATTCATATTAGCTTATGAGTCTGGACTTAGTCCGGATTCAACCCTCTTCTACCTCTAATGTAAAAGAGGCTCAAGTCCTCCAGGTAAGACACAAATGATGGATGATCGTCGTCATAGAGGGCCAGACCAAGAATGTAAGGTGATAGTCATGTGCATAGCCAGCATTCTCTTGAGTACATTGCCGCTTTACAAACTCAATGGTCTCCATCAATTTCTGTCTTTAAATCTCATTGAACCTCATGACTGATGTCAATGAATAGATGACTGATGCATTCACCTTGACGATTTTAAGGTTGGTTAAAGGTAGGTCCATGGTTAAAGTAAGAGATCAATCTACAAATGACTGTGAAGCAATAGTGCTCTCAATATATCCCATTATGCATTATGATAATGAAAATCAAAAGTATTGGATTCCTTCATTACATTCAAATCTACTTCAAATAACTGAATAAGGAACTGATTTATGAATTCTACCTATTAATGACCTTAGCTGAGAGAAACAGTAAAATATTAAATGCATTGTGTAAGGAGTCTAAAGCTTAGCACTGGGCAAGGGTTTGAAATTCTCCACCAGTTCTTTGTGAGTTACTCTACCAACTCATAAACCATCCTGCAGATTTTTATTTTCTAAACAAACTTTTGATCATGGGGTACTAAACATCATTATAACTCTCATCATTATTTACTTGATTCTGAAGCTAATTTTGGAGAGACAAATGTAGATGTAATTCATGGAGTAGTAATGCAGTCCATCAAATCTTTAAGCACCATTTTCTAACCACTAAACCAGAAATTGAAAACCATTTGCAAATGGTTTTCAATTTCTTGTAGGCATTAAATCCTAATCCAACAAATTACCAATAAATGTAAATGTCATTGGCTGGAATTAAGAGTGTTGAAATATCATGATGAATAGCTCCCCCTAGAGGGTCGCTACTTCGCAGCCGCAATTAATGTCATTGCTACATCATCTAAAACTACTCAACATCAACCAGGGCTGGTGAACAAGGCTGTAATATCCACAGGTCAATGGCCTGCAAAGATGGCTTTACAGAGGAGATTCCTGGAGCACAAAACTTGAAAATAAAAAAGTTACTTCAAGAGAAGGCTGAAATGCTACCAAGAAGTCTTTGGACCAAGCTGTTTCTTGTGTCAATTCGAAAGAATATTACTGGTCAAAAGGTCTTTCCAAAGGCAAACAAACTATAATTTATCTTTGATAAACAAATGTTTTTAGTACACAATTCGTCGCTGTTTTCACGAAGTGACGGTAGTGAAAAAAAAATTGCATTCACTTTGCGTTACGATTTTCCTCACTACCGTCACTTCGTGAAAACAAGGACGAATTGATGTTGATGTGGTTTACTAATTTTTCAAAATTTACCCCCCTCCCCCCCCCCCCCCAAAAAAAAAAAAATTGGATACAAAAAAAAATTATATTATGGTTAGAATTAAGGTTATGAAAATGCTTTTACAGTGGAAATGTAGCATAATATGATGCATACATGTAAGTTCCCTTTTTCACTGCAAAAATTCACCAATTTTTCAGGGTTGCAATTTGACATGCTACAGTACTATATCTGTGTTTGTACTGCTATTATATTTATCTTGCCCTCACTTTTCTCTTCATGAACATTATTAACAGTGACTGGTATATAATAAAGCAGTATAGTTCCGGTGTTCTTACAGGCAGTATGGGAAAGAAATGAAAGAGAGACTTACTTCCTGATTTCATTGTAGGTATTATAATACTTTCTGTGTTCCTGCCACAGCTCACGTGAAAAGATGACACCTGTTGATAGAAAAGTAAAGAATTGAAAGATTATTCAAAAGAATTCAAAAATACAAATGAAGCGAGACGTTAAAAAAAGTCATGGAAAAACAGCACCTCACCCCCCCCCCCCCCCCCCCCCCCCCCCCCCTAATTTTAAACCGGATTTATATTGATCTAAATCAGGAAATTATCAGGCATGGATTATTCTTATTTGTGGAAAACATACATGATTTGCCAATATTTGCTTAGATAATGATAGTACTTTGTTTTGAAGAAGGCATATCACTATTAATAGCCAGTAACAATGACTCTATGCAATGTCAAAAGCATGAGTAGATTTATATTTTGCTTTTATCAATGCTTTATGATTAGAGAAATCCTCAATTTTTAATGAAATTCTATCTTTAATTCCAACTAAATACTTCATAGAGAGTTCATGCATGTACAGAAGCAAATTTAAAGATAACAAAATAGGGATATAGTTTATTAAAAACAATTAAGATTAAAAAATATTCTAAAAAGAACTAATAACTTGTTCTCACCTATAGGTTTGTGCCTCGTATTCCAGCTAGTGACTAACTCCTCTAACTGTGGGGCAAGAAAAAAAGGGAAGAAAGTAGAGAGAAAATGTCAATAATGATTAGGTACAATTAACCCTGATAATCTCCATGAGAAATGTACAATATAAAAATACATTTTATTATGATTCACAACTCACAACTAATCAGTGTCTGGTTTTTTCCCTAAACATTCAGTTCCACATATTAACTTCATATGCACAAAATTTACGGGTAAATGACTTTTGTAAGGATGTATTCCAGACTCGCAAATCTAATTCAAGCAGAAAAATAATATAGTATTAATGACTGCTTTGAGAGAAATAGTTGTTTTATTACGCTCAAGGGAAGGTTAGAATTGTGCTATTCCCCGAGGCTTGCCGAGGGGAATAGCCCAATTGTAACCTTCCCGAGAGCGTATGAAAACAACTATTTCTCGAATATTAAAGCAGTCATTAATACTTTTATATGCCGAAAAAAAATAGACTAAAAAATAAAAAATAAAAAATACTTTTTTTTTGGTCTAAGATGAGATTCGAACTCTTGCGTACAGAAGGTGTTGTATCTTCAGTCAGCGCCTCAGACCTCTCGGCCATCGCGCGCTATCAAAATGCTTGGCAGTTTTGTACTATATATACATTAAAATGGATTGAAACCGGCTTCGCGTGTGATGAATGCTTCGCAAAAGCTCCATATACGGACTCTTCTTTTACTTTTGCAATGCATATTGGCACGAACTTAGATCAAGATCTATCGGCAGATGTTGTTTTTTTGTTTTTGAGAGTTAATTTTCGTCTTCATGTCAACAATGCAAGATAAAATTGTCGGTAAGATCGATCGAGATTCAATTGTATTGAAATTGCCGACCAATTTTTCGCACACGTATGGTATCCTCCATCGCTCAAACCATTTTTTAACATGTAAACCTATGGGGTAACCATGGAGACTGACCTATTTTTTTAATAACCATGGTTATTAAAAATATTGAAATGTTTTATGCATGGTTACCGGGAATTTTACAGGAACAGTTGAAGTTTATGAATGCAATTCGACCAATCAGATGGCTGGATTTCTTAAGTGAGGTATATAATTTCAAATATTACTCAACAGTGTAGTATTTCTTGAAAAGCTGCATTTCAGGCTACCATTTGGTAGCCTGGACTGCCTTCTTTTCAACCCTAAATCATTGATTTATGCTGCTATTTCAAGACTACATACTCCTTTTTTTCTACATTTTTTCATCTATTAATTTATGTGAACTTGGAGAAAAATGAATGGAGTTATACACAGGCATTTGACTCTTATGAAGTAAACAAAAAAATTGTGGATATTTGTAAGAAATTCCCCAAGGTTACGCTTCTTGAGTATGGTAACCTAAGCATGCCTACATTTGAAAGCTGTCATCATGTACATTATTAGATGTAATGTGAAGCTTCGTGGAATGCATTTTAGGTATTCCTGCAGTTCAACTCAACTGGCCCATTTTACAAATGTTTACTCTTTCAAATCCCTACATCTGTAAGTGGTTGACTTTTGTGCTGGCAGCTTTACAGGTTCCTCTCTTCTTTCCTTTCTTTCTACTGTTTCTTTTCTTTCTGTTCTTCTCATAATTGTCTTCTCATAAATGTCATTCATATGTTCCTTTCTTTCTCTCATTCCTTTTCTTTTCTGTTCTTCTCAAGTTCTCATAGTTGTCGTTCATTGGTTCTTTATTTTTCAATCTATAGCACTCCATTCCATCCATACACACCGTCAAAACAAGAAAATGGAAGCCTACATGAAAACAGACTAAGGAAACAATCACGATTCTCCTCCCCTTTTCCAGATTTTTGTTGAACATCTCTGGTCTTTCAAACCAGAAGTTTAAGAACCAAGTCAGATACCTGTGACTATTGGGGAGCTAACTTTTAACTTACATTATTGTTCAAACATTCAAGCACATATATGTACTATATATGTTTCTATGTTTAGAGTATTTCCCTCGTATATCCCTGCAGCTGTAACAAAGCCGAGAACATGACCTGATCATGAACCGACTTTGGAAGGAATCACATCAGGATAAACTTCAAAATCATGCAGCTGCCCAGCTGAAGTACATGAACATGCAACATACGGCACACAAGAGAAATCCAATTCCTCAACAAAAAAATAAGCACATTTGCCAGAGATCAAATTTTAGTATCCTGTAAGATAACACTTCATATAACAGGTGTACAACCTTTCTGCAATCAGTTACTGACATTTCACTTGTTTGGCGCCAGAAGGTCAATAACTAATGTACCTCAACAATGAGGGAATGCCCTTTTGGACTAAAAGACAAGACAACCCATTTATCATTTTCCCCAAAACATTTTCCTGATGTTATCTAGGTTTTATTTTGATCATCTTCTTCCTGTTGATGTCTGAATATTCTGTATTGATATGACAGAGATAACAACAAAATATGAAATTTCTATTTGAATTAACTTTCAGGAAGTGAATATCCACCCCCCCCCCCTCCCATCTATGAATAAAGCTTACAGCCCTTCTCAACATCTCTGCTAGTATAGAAGTATAGAAACAACGATTGATGACTGATGATAATATACCTCTAAAATCTAAATCAATGATTACATTTTATAGTGGTATCCATTTACTGGTATTACAAAAAGAAAATTATTCATTTGTTTTATTCATAAAGTTCATTCATAAAATTGAAACAGTAACTACATGTACAGTACAATTTGTTTCATATTTGACCTCTGCTCTCTCTCTCTCTCTCTCTCTCTCTCTCTTACTCTCTCTCTCTGTGTCTCTCTCTCTGTCTGTCTCTCTCTCTCTCTCTCTCTGTCTCTCTCTCTCTCTCTCTCTCTCTCTGCGTGATCTATATTTCTTAACGCCCATGTATTATTTCTGCTTCATCTGGTACTTTGGCTAAGCTTTATTACACTTCATTTGCAATCTGTGCCTATTACGACACCCAATGGGCTGGTTCGTTCCTCCTGACCAATCAAAGATCCATAAATCAATAGGTCAAGGGTCATCAGGGTATATGGGACCAATCAGGCAATCAGGTGAGTGAACTATAATGACCATTGGGTGAACTTCGCTCTACCGGTGACCTGGTTCAGTCTGTTGAGAGCCATAAGGGCGTTAACTATTAAATATACTTAGAGACAGTTAACGCCATTCTGGGTCTGAACGATCGATTTGGATGGTGTGGGTCCATGTAGTTTGCAAGCCTGCACAAACCCTTGTCAGTCGTTATGCTTAACAGTGTCTGCAATATGAGACTACACTGGTCTCTGTGCATTAGCTACTCCTGGTACAGCTAAAAACGGCCAGATCTAAGCTCTGTTCAAGGCTTTAGGAATTTTTATAAGGTGGAAAATTAGAGTTGTGCTTAGAGACTAGGATCCATGATGGTATTGGTATCAGTTTTACATGAATCAATGAGAGAAGGACAAAACGATTAAGGAAGGGGTGAGGTGACAAGTAAATTAATTGATTATTAAGTGAAGTGTGAATGACTTTTATTTTGGGTTTCACTGCTTTGATGATTAGTATGTTAATCGATGTATAGATAAACTTTCAAGGCCTGTGTAATTATAAAGGTAAAGTGTTGTGTTTGCAGTTAGGAATAGAAAAAAATGCTCAGAAAATAAGACAGACTATTCAGAAAAAGGAAAGGAACAGGACAACAAATCATTAACATTGAAGATTAAGATGATGACAATAATTATTGTGATGTAGATGACCATTCTAATTTGAATTTCCAGCTTAAGTGGTTTGCTTGTTGCTGTATGTGTGTAAAAGGCTAAAAGCCCTTTAAGTTATATTACTGTCAATCTGTAATGGTGCCTGCGGAAGACTGGAGGAGGGGTGGGGTGAAGAAACATGGCCAGGGACAGGTGGTAGTGGTGGTAATGATGGTAGTGATGCTGGTGGTGGTGGTGGTGGTGGTGGTGGTGGTGGTGGTGGTGGTAGTGGTGGTGGTAGTGGTGGTGGTGGTAGTGGTGGTGGTGGTAGTAGTGTTGCAGGTGGAGAAGAAGATGGTGAAAGAGGTACATGTAGTTGAGGGGAAAGAAATCCTTCACCTGAATTCTTTCTGTCAAATCAAAATAGCTCAATCAACAAAGAAACAAAAAAATCCACAGAAGATCTTACAAAACACTTTCTTTTAAGCCAACCAAGTCAGGTGGGTTTAACCCAGTCTCCTTGAACTCTAGATACCCAGGAGCACGTCCTGCCCATGGCACTGATTTAGGAGTGATTTAAAGGTTACTTTCTAAGACCTCCCAATGCACTTTATTGGCCAAAGACAACTACCAAGTTCATATCTTTCAGATGGGAGGTCGTCTGGTCTATGACGTCAAAAGATGGCCTTTGTTACACCTTTGGGGTATCAAGTCTAATTCCTTGTTTTGCTTTGTTTTAAGGCGTTTTGTAACCTTTACAGGGATTCAAAGTAGCTGCTTGGAACCCTGAAAATATGTAATCTCCTTTCATAAAGCCTCTCCGAATCATCCAGAATGTGCCTACGGTAATCCAACAAACTTTTTTAAATACTATTATTGCACAAAATTCAAGAAATCTTGTCATTTCTTAACTCCTGATGCTGTTTCTTTAGTTTAGATATTTTTGTAAAATAAAAAAAGTATGCTGTGGAATGGAGGTCAACTTAGCTTTTGGTATCATCTGTTCTGAGACAGAAGGGCATTACTTTAACACAGAATCAACGCCCTTCTGTCCCTTAACATACAATACACCGGTTTTTGCCTGAAATTCATGAAAATCAGAACCTAACTTCTTTTATGCATTTATTCATTCCAAGAGATTCTCAAGACACTTCTTTGTATAAAGAAGGCATACACAATCAAAATTATTTTTTGACTGGTGCTGAGAAGCATGATTTTCAAATAATTTAGCCATTAGATTTGGGATTTTTCATCCAATATTTTTTTCCATTTTCATTATCATTTTCATTTTCTTTTTTTTTTTTCTTTTTTTTTTTTGGGGGGGGGGGGGGTAGGAAAAGTGACCTACAATTTAGGCATTTAGTCCAATAAGAAAGAAATATTGAAATGTGATATATCACCATTATTCTATCACCTCATTTTGAATTAATCATATTCTTCTTTGACCCCTGCGTTAACCACTGATTGGTCAAGAATTTGTGGGAGCGGGGGGGGGGGGGGGGGGGGGGGGGGGTTGTCATGTAGGAAATGATTACTCCTTTATTTAAAAACCGGAAAGACCATTGCAATAAAGATATTTAAAAAAAAAACATTTTGATTCTTTTATTATCACAATGAGGACCTAAGTTCATCAACAGAACAGGAAAGTTGTATCCGAAACCATGAGGGACAAAATTAATAAAATCAAATTTAAACAAATATTTAAATCAGAAAAAAGGAAAGAGGACAGAGTGAAAACTTAAATTGCAACCTTTGTTTTTCTGTTCACTTTGGCTTTGAGTATGTTAATTGGAAACAACCTTCATGGTGAACATTCTGCATCTGGGGTATGTTGCATATTAAAGACTTATCATTGATGATAACTTTGCTATTAAAGGTAACTTCCATGGAATATTTTATTTTGATTGGCTGTTGAGCAATGTTACCATGGTAGTTACCATTGATGGCAGAGTAACCATAATGGTAAGTTTTATGCAACAGGTCCCAGGTTTTTTCCAGGAAGAGAAGATGGCCCTTTTTTCCAAAAGCTTACAGGTGAACATTGCCAATCTTTGGATTTGCCACCCAGTACCTACAGGGGAAAGGGGTATTATTCTGAAGTCTTCCATATTCAAATTTATCATCCTTCTGTATCCTTTCCTTGGAATGTTTACAACCAACACAGAAATCTAAACACAAGCCCATCCTTGTCCATCACAATATTTACAAACACAGGAGCTTCCAGAAGGTCTTCCAGAAGGTCTTTGAAGTTGAAAACTTTTCCTTCCCTATAGGATACTTTCAAGAGAACCTGTTATGTTGGTGGTTGCATCATCATCTTGATATATGTATTAAAGGTAAAGACCAGTAATGGTCATGCGATTGCATTGTGAAAGAAACGTTGTGGAATCGATCAGAAAAGGTTGATCATCTAGCATCTAGCATCTGCAAGGTTCTGGAATCATCAAAATGATAAGAAATTTGGCCCATTCTTCGTAAAGTTACAAGCACTATACACAGAAAGATGTATATGGGACTACCCTATCTCTCTCACCAGACCATGAGAGAAATAAATTTACCAAATATATGAATTAGTAGGCGGTTTCCCGGCAAATTTTTTATCATCATGTATTAGTCAAAACATATTCTTTCACATGATTGGTAATGAGAGCTTCCATTTCATTTTTTGAAATTGGGGCGTTGCCAATACTGGTCTTTACCTTTAAACAGAAGACTCCTATAATTGAAAGGGATTTTGTTTTGTTTGTTTGTTTTAAACATTATACTGTAGGCCCCAGTACACCTGGCACTTTCTGTCAAATTTCTGCAGATATCATATTTTGAAAACCACCTGTGATCAAGGATTATCAAGAGGATATGAACAGTAGGCAACAGAAATTATCAAAATCATTATTTATATTTTAAATGCCCATAATAAATATACATGTATCATGTACTCTGTACATGTACACTGTTAAAGCAGATTTGTTTTTTTTTAATCCACATCCCCCCCCCCAAAAAAAAAAAAAAAAAAAAAAATTAAAAACATATTTTTAAATTATCCAGTGTTGAGCCCTGTCATGCTTTTGTCCTAGATTGCATTTAATATAACAATATTCATCCTGTACTGTAGGCCAATATATGACTGACTATCATCATATCGGCCATTGTTTCTTCATTTACGTTTCTTCAATACAATAATTTTCCCTGTCGTGTAAACACGCCCTCATGTTTAACTCCTTGCCTGGAAGAAGGTTGTGCACTTGGTTTCTAGGAAATCATCCTTTGAAAGACTTCTCCAGGGATGCAAGGATCCTTGGTATAACTACAAGACGATAGTTATCAGGATGTCTGGCGATAACCATGCCATGATTTAAAACCCAACAAGTGGTTCACTGGCACGTCTGGTGATGTGCACAAGGTACCAGAACTGCAGAGATGGAATCAAATAATTGATTATGACCCTATAGCCTGGTGCCTGGGATTTCAGACTTCGACTGCCTTATATATTCCCATATGAGTAAGATTCATTGTTCCGTTTAAAAAGGCCAACTCCAATGTATATTACCGGTATAGGCCTTCTAAACTATCATAAACTCTGTGTATATTCATGAACTGTCTGTTCAACCGATTTGGGTGGTATGGAATTACCTGACAAAAGTTAAATGGTGTCTTTAATGAAACTCATGCAGCTATAAAGCAGTTGAAAAGTTCATATCTATTGGAAAACTCTGAAGATACTTAGTTTATAAATAGGTAGATTGCTGAGAAACGGACATTGTGTCGCCTCAGGTCATTTGTATCAAAAGCACCTGAAAAGGCGAGACCGTTACAAACGCGAATACCGGTAGGTGGACCGTTAGGGGTGCTATTCAGTGAAAGTCCACATTGGAGGTAATTCTATTTCTATGCTGAGTGAGCAAAACTCAATGGTCCTAGGTCTAAGTCCCATCTTGGATCTTTCCCACATGGACCAGCATGTGCCAAGAGTACAGGAGACAGATAGTCTACAGGTCTTTAGAAAAAGATAGAAATGGGTGCTTAAACTCTCACTTTCTTCAGCTTTTACAAGCAAAAATCCATATCATCGTACATGTACAATTTTCAAGTTGGGATCAGCTTTCACTTGTACTGAAGCATTGTCATGTGTTCTATGGAAGATGACAAAGCCAAGAATATCTTTTATAGAAGAAGAGGGCAGAGTGTCTCCTATAAGAGCACTATCCCATGGTGAGGGCATCCCTGCTAGTCTGAGTATACATGTACCGGTATGTCTGAAGTGGTTTGAAGATATCTTACAGAAAATCATTAATCAAAGGGTATTTACAGTATCTACAAATTAGTGTACATTAAGCCTAGTGTACATGCATATTTTTTGTATAGATAAGGACCAATTAAGACACCAAATTGGACAGATGGTCTGTTCAGAGCCATGCAGAAGGGCATCAACTCTGTGTTAAAGTACGAGGTTTAATGCCCTTCTGGTTCCAAACAGATAGAATACATGATAGGTCTAATTCTCCTGAAACACATGCATGTTTCAGCCTCTGTTTTAGCAATAAATTTCATTGAATCAGAAAAACGTTTTCTTGGTTGACAAGATAAAAGATACCGTACTCTACATATTGTCTACTAGTAATTTAAGACCATGCAATTGAGCACCATTTAGGGAACTTAAAGCCCATCTGTACTAGTTTACAGGAGGGATTAGACCACCCTACAAGGTCACTGACAGGTGGTTATTTCATCAAATCAGCTCTCACTTAACATAAGAAAAAGAGGACCATGGGGGACCAACAGGCACCGATTAGGCATACTTTGCTATATAGAGGGCGCAAGTAGCTATAAGTAGTGCAATGGGGCTTTAAAAGATGGAGGTTACAGTAGATCAAGGAAGCTGACAACACTCCAAGGGATCACACACATTCGGGTCACGACTTTCAAGTATTTGCACTTTTTCATTGATTTTCACTTAAGACTACTAAACACCCATTTCATTATCATTGCAAGATAAAAGAACCTCTGGTCGTTTGTATTTTGAGATACAAGCAGATATCGACCACCTTGCATCAAAACGTGACCCCTTTCTGTAATTAGGTAAGATGTGTCCACTATCAACACTCAAAGATGACGTGAAATCAATAGGATGGGACCACGAGGTGGGCTTCACCTTTAATCATTAGTGACAAAGGAGATGGCAATGATATTCAGCAAGTGATCCGGTCTTAAGTACCAGTATTGGGGCTTTAAATACAAGGATTAGGATTACTGTAAGCAGAGGGAAATATGCCAGTAATGCTGGATTCAGAATCTAGAGTATTTCAGAATGCTAAGAATCAATTGGCAAGAGTTCAACAAATCTCAACTAATTGGCTCTTCTCAAGATGCACTTCCTCGTTTGTACAAAGAGAAGGAAAGCGGGAATAGATAATACCTCCCATCTCGTTTCTTTGATCTTATGTACGTCACTTCTTCATTTGGAAATCCTTTGGAAAATGCTTACTTGGCCAGTTTACAACAGAATTGGCAAGTAGCTAGTTCCATCATGAAAATGAGGTAATACACAGTCTTGGTGAGTGAAATGGAATTGAGAAAATTGGTACTTTTCTTGGTGCATCTGATTAGGCCAAGATCAAATCGTCAAAAAAGTTATACTCTAAATGTAAACTGACCCCACATCCTGAAAAAAAATATACACAACCATGGATTTTATTGAAATTTAATTTCACCAATTTCAATACTGTGCAGGTACAGAAACTCTTATCACACTCCTATAATAGTGTCACGTTCATCACCAACAGGTGCTTGGTATTCTACATGATAACCCTTATGCCATTTTTAGCCATCTCATCATAGAGTTCATGCACACTGTGGGCATTCACACTGCAAGAAAAAACACAGGGTTTTCCCTGCATTCCTGAGTTTCGTCAGAAGTTGCTCAACTAACCATAAACACCACAACAAAACATGGATAAACAAATCAACCTCTGGGTTTTTTTTTTTTTAAAGTGCCGGCCTAAACTCGCCAGTTTTTAAGGTGTAAATGCTGGTTCTCTTTTATATAAGTGATGAATTATTCAGGTTTTGCTCACATAATTGTCCTCACTGCCATGCTATCGCATGCAGAGCAGCGGAAAAGTGGTGCATGCGCACAGCTCACACACACACACACACACACACACACACAAAATAATAATAATCAAACACCCAGTAGATGGTAAATTATAAAACTTATGTTTTTTCAACTTGTTTTTTCTGAAATGTAAATGGCCTACTGACTAGAATTCAAGCTTGGTTTGATGTCAGACAGTGAGATAAATAAGAGCCTATCTCTCTAGAGACCAATCATTACATTATCTGTCATCATCCAAACGATTTCATCTCATTCCTCATCAGCTGGCATTGTGCCAAACATCACTCCTATCATGATCAGGTTACAGGGATGAGAGGAGTGAAACAGAAGACAGAATAAAACCAAAAACAAGCACTACGTGAAGTTCAAGTTACCAAGCAATAAAGAGATATAAAGAGAAATAATAGAAGCCAAATAAAAAGACCCAATGTAACACAAAAGACCCTCATGAAATTTTTTACATGTAGGAGGATGATAAAAAGACAGGGTACAATAAATAGGACATGGTCAAAGAAGTATAACAATTAATTGGATATGATGGACAATTGATATGAATAATAATGCTACATGGATATTAAAAATAGTAATAGAGTGTTTTCTTCTTTTCTTCACTTTTTAATATCAATATGTGATAAAACACTGGTTCCTCGCAAGAAAATCAGTCGAAAGACTGAGGTTTTATAAGCAAGTTTAAAGAAATAACAGATTTGGCATTTTGATTTTCTTTTCACAATCAGTGAGATTAAAACTCACTACATGACAGACCCACTGGAAAATAACTAAAAACCTAAAAGAGCCGGATCAAAAGCAGAGCTCTCAAACATGAAGAGATTACCAACAGTAGGTGGCGCTGTTCAAAACAGAGACACCCTACACATTGCACATAGGTGAATAGAAAGTTGTATACTCTGAACACAAGATGGCAGTATTGCAGTATACTTCACATGAAAGACAGAGTACTTGCCAGGTGTGTATGAATTTTATATAAGAATAGCACACACAACTTTTGGAAATAACTGTGCATTCTCAGTGTTTGCTCCTTGAGAAAATAGAGTCATTGGCAAAAGCTGGACCTTACCATTGGTACCAACTGCCTCAAACCATTTACAACATTTCTTCTTTTGTTATAAGTGCCCTCAAGATCGATTAGTTAGATCTTAAAAGAGTAAAAATTTAATTATAAACTTGTATGTATCAAATTTTGATATTTGACTTTACATCCATTTATACAATTGTATTGTAGTTATGTTTGTGACTAGCTTTACCACATGTCAAACATTTTTAATTTGTTTTAATTCCATGTACCCTTACAGTGTTTTACATATGTTTGAAGGTACCAGGATCGATTAGCATTCATGCTATTACATGTATGTGGTTCCTTTTATCCTTATATGTTACTGTTTAAGGTTTGTGTTTTTGGCTCCTTTTTGGCTCCTTTGACTTTTATACATATTTCTCACTTTATTCCACTGATTTAACACTAAATGTTGAATGGTAGGCATTACAATTTGGACTCACCTGTGCTAATAACCGTGTGCTGTAGCGTAGAATAGGCCTGAGATTAGAGAACAACAATCGTTTATGGTACGATGATAATGAAGGTAGTTGACTGCAAAGAAGAACAAATGAAAAATGAAATGGTTAAATGTTAAAAACATGTTTAAAAAAACATTCTCAGATCAGGCACATAAAATCTCACTATGAACATGACTGACAAAGAAAGTGGACAAAATATACAGTTCCTCAGGTAGACAAAGGAACATCCCTTCACTGTTATTATTTAAAAATGTGTAGAACAGGTGTCACATGCATATTCACCTTTTAACATAATAGCAGTGAAGGGATGTTCCTTTGTCTACCTGAGGAACTGTATATTTTGTCCGCTTTCTTTGTCTGTCATGTTCATAGTGTCTATAGTAAATAAATATAATATGCTGTCTGTTCAAAAGCAGAAGGGCATTAATTGTGTGTTAAATTATATATGAGTTAACACCCTTCTGGCTTTAGCAGACAGTTTGATGCTTACTGGTTTTTACTTAGGCCTTTGATAAGGAGTATGAAATTCAGCACATCAGAGATAACAAATGTTTATCTTTGTTTGTTCAAAAATATCTTTCTTCATACCATGATATTAACATGATTTAATACAGGAGAAAGAGTGAGAAAGAAAAGGAGTGAGAAAGCAAAGGAGGAAGAGAGAAAAATGAAGATAGGAAGAGAGAGAGAGAGAGGGAGCGAGAGAGAGGAAGGGCAGGACAAAAGAGGAGGGAGAAAGAGAAAAAAAAGGCATGTCTTCAGCATTGTATTCCATCAGCTTGAGAACCAGTTTGTTAACTGATATATTCAGTTTTTAAAAAAGAAAAAAGAATCAGATACACAAAAGAGGATGCAGTATCTACAGCAAAAGACACAGAATTGAGAATTCACCCCCCCCCCCAAACACACACACATACACACACATACTGCATGGAGAAGGGTCACAAGGGGAGGGGATCGAGGTTTAACTAATAAGAAGTTAATACAAATCTGCAGACGTGTATCCCATTTACTTTACAACCAGTTTGTTAACTGATATTTTCATTACCTACATATTCAATAGGATTTTCTATAAAAAGAATCAGACACGCAATAGAGAGCATGGAGTCTGTAAAGAAAAAAGACAGATAATTTACATGTCCATACCCTTCCTATGCTGTATGGATCGAGAGGGCTCAAAAGGAGAGGGGGTCAAAAGGAGAGGGGGTCAAAAGGAGAAAACTCAAAAGAAGCATAACAAAGCATTCCTATTTCTGCATTTGAAAGGCATGTGGATATCTACAGGAGGGATGAGCTGGTGCGCCAGAAAAGGAACCCAAATCATGAAAGAAGAGTATTGTTGGTGAATTCCTCCACATTAATATCGTGATTCAGCTTTTTGAGTCATCCAGCTTGGTTTTGGTTTCAGGGAAAGTTAATTTGCTACACTCCTTGCTGTGACCCACGCTCGTAAATTTGAATTCTGAACAAAAATAGTGGTATTCTGGGAGTAAATGTCACATTTGATATCTGAAAACTATCTTAGAGGAAGGACAAGGGACAAAGAAGTCTTTTTGAGATATTTTGGTGAAAACTTTAACAAGTGGTACTTGACAGTATAGGAAAGAGATACATTATGTATGTCAAGCACAGTTTGGATGGGACGTGAAAGAATTTAAAGTACTGTAACTAAATCTGCTATAATTTACCCCCTGTCCACACACAACATTTTCCGTGACTAATCATGATTAGCTATACCGTTTCGCGATAGTGATACCGTTTCGCGATAGTTTTACGACCAAAATTGTAGGTATGGACGCTCACTAACGATACGTCGTATAACGAAACTAGTCTAACGAAACGCAGGTTTGGGCATCGTTTCGAACTGAAACTCGATAAAGAATCACGCCTAATCACGGAAAATGTTGTGTGTGGACAGGGGGAGTGTAACTAGTGTAACTAACTGGGCGGGGCTTAACGTGACCTCGAGCGAAATGAGACCAGACCTCTTATCACTATCGCGAAACTCTATAAAGAATCACGGAAAATGTTGTGTGTGGACAGGGGGCATTTTATACGATGATTCTTTAGTGACGACGTTTCCTGTGTGTGGACATCCTGGAATTTATACGATGATTCTTTATACGACGTATCGTTATAGAGTTTCGGGATAAATTGTTTTGTGTGTGGACACGCTGTCAGACAAACTATATAAAGTATTTGTAATTATGCCCTGCATTCAGTGAATTGCCAGATATCAGACCTTTCTAGTATCTGAGTGCTAGAGGAAGAAATCAATTATGTAACTATATCTGAATTTTTGAGAAAAAAGACCAAAAAACATGCTTGAAGAAAGAAAAATAATTCTTCACCCCTCCGACAAAATTCAAGCCAATGATTTCTCTAAGATCAAATACGGTACAAAGATTAGAGTACAATAGCAAATTTCCATTGCTTCATTTTTTTCATTATTTGTTGAAAGGAAGATCAAAACACTTCTTTGAAAAATACATGTCAGTGTACATGTCCTACATGTATGCTGAAATCCTAACTGTAATTTACTTTAAACAAATTAGGTTCATGTCAATTAGCTGAATCCCTTCAAACATGGTATATATTTAGAGAAAATTTTGCTAAAACTGAGTTCGGTACAGTCTTTTCCGCAATTGGCTCTTGTCAGTGTATTTGGTTTAACAGAAATATCTGTTCAAAATCAAAACATTATTTTTTATATGAAGATTGGTTGGACAAAGGAATTGTCTATATCAGTGATTTACTCAACCCTCCCCACCCAGGTAATAAACTTTTTGAAGAGCTTATTCTGGATTATGATATTGGTAAAAAAGACAGGCGGAAATACAATTTTTTATTGAGAAATATACCAAATGACTTGCTAGTCACTTCTGACTTAACCCCTGACAAAATATTTGATGACGTTAAAACTAAGCTCTTGAAAACTCTAAAAATTCCAAAATATGCATACAGTACAATGCTAGAGTCATGTTCTCCAGAACGTCAAATCTTATTTTGGAATGACCTCCAAGAACCTGACGAAGTTGATTGGGAAAAGACTCATGTGAATAACTTTAAATGCACTATAAGTACTCGTATTCGCTCTTTCTACTTTAAGTTATTTCATAGAGCTATAGGTTTGAATGAGTTTTTGTATAAAATTAAAAGGAAGGTCTCCCCAATTGTTCATTTTGTAATACTGACCCTGAGACATATAGTCACATTTTTGTTGAATGTCCTAATGTTAAGCCTATTTGGGATGAAACTGTTAAAGCTATTATTCAGAAAACTAATAAACCTCTAAATGTCTCAACATTTGAAAAAATGTTCGGTTGCGAATCTGATAGGTTCCTTACATATTTGTTTCTTTTACTTAAATATTATATTTATATATGCAAATTCCAAAGCAAACCACCAAACTTCGAAGGTTATAAATGCTATATTACGGCCAATAAAGAACTCGAGTATTGTATTGCCAAAAAAAATAACAAACTCCCTATTCATTTTCGGAAATGGAGATTTAACATTTGAATATGTTACCTTTGAGCTCCTTTGCAAATTGTATTTTTGCTTTTAACATGCTTTAAAAAAAAAAAAAAATACCCTGTACAATGTACTATGTACCATGTTTGTTATATAAGTAACGCGGAAAACACCTAACATGTCTTTTTTTATGAATGAAAATCATTTTGTCTTATTCTTCTGGCGACAATTCTATGTTAACATTTTTGTATTGCTGCTTTTTTTTTTTTTTTTTTTTTTTTTTTTCAAATTGATTTCTTTGATTCATGTGTTGATTTGTATCTTGAAAACCAATAAAACACATAAAAAAATAAAAAAAAAACTGTAATTTACTTGAATGATACACCAAACATCAACAACTTATTTCCCATATTTCCTGGTAAAACATCAAATATATTCTTTTCACATTGACTGTAAAATGCAGTATCAATAACTCCTTCAAAAGCTTTCCTGCCAAGTCTATAGCCAATTCTTTCACCTGACATGAAGAAAACTGCATGAATTTTGCAATATAAGAAATAAAAAATAATCCGCCACTTTTAAAGTAACAACAACCCACACCTCTAACTCCTAAACACCACAACTTGTCACATTGGCTCATTAGTTTTTTATCAAATGCAAACATTGTACCGATAAATATAATTGACTAACTATAAAATCACTCCTTTTGAATCATAAATCATCAGATTATATGCTCCATTTATTATTGAGATGTTATCGTAGCTCCACTTATAGTAGAGTTATCACATTCCAATCAGAAATGACAGATTCCTGGCACCATAATGCAATGTTTTCATTTCCCACAAACGCATTATGTACATTTGAAGTACTTTTGATTTTCAGCAGTTATTTTTTCTGATCAAATTCTGACAAGAAGTTTATAGATGAAAGAGCATTCTTGTATTAATTCTAGACCCTTTTTTTTAGGTCCTAGGGCTAACAATTTCATATTCTGATTCTCAGCAGTTATTTTTTTCTGATCAAATTTGGACGAGAAGTGTATAGATGAAAGAGTGTTCTTGTATTAATCCAACATTTTTTCAGGTCCTAGAGTTATGAATCTTTGACAAAGATATAATCTAAATATGTTTTAACTAAGAATTTCTGTTGAATTCTGTATATAGACCTAGAGTGGACCCAGGAGAAAACATAATCTGATTCTTATACATGTAGTCTCTCTTAAGAATCATTTTCTCCTTATTTAATAGTATATAAATAATACATGTTTGCGAGTACATTTAGTGAATATGCACTGCACGCAGGTTAAGTCACATTAGGAACGAGACTTGTCGAGTTCATTGTCCGTCTCATATGCACGTCTCATATGTTTATAAGAGTGGTCTACAATATGAGTATAAAGTCAAGAAATTCATGGTTGTTATCACCAAAATGGACTTTGACGCTTTTCATTGGCCACATTTTGGAACCGAATTTGTATTAAATATCAAATTGAGCAAAGAATATATAGTAGCAAACGGTAGACTAACAATGATGATGGTGGTGGTGGTTATTTTACCTGACTGCTAAGAAAGCATAAATGCTTGTAAGTACATGTAAGTAACCAGACGGCCGACGGCTTAAGATCCTCTCCGAGGGACCTGGTAATGAGGATTAATGCCTTACCATAGGGCACTAGCGCATCGCCTTGGTTTCGAACCTGGGTCACCGGATTACGAGACCACTGCTCTACCAACTGAGCTATCGCGCCTGATAATATATAGATTTCATTAGGTGCATATATATTTGTCTTTTTTTATGTGCTTCCATTATAACCCTGGATATTAGCTATTACCAACACTTGGTTTCATCCCATTATTTACTGGAGTAAACCCTGTAAGCAACAAACTACTTAGCCCCTAAACTCTTAAAATAGCCCCTTTTAATAAAAAGTGCCACTTTAAAACCTCTATCAATGAGTTTCCTAGTGCATTTAACTATGCAGTAAATTCTTTCTTTTTTTCTCACTGAATCTTCCCTTAGTCTACATGACTAAGACTTCAGGTAAACTCTCTTTTTATTTCAAAAAATTTGTGTTTGAGAAAAAATTCATTTGTCCTCGAAGCAAAGCTGGGATCATTTAATAAGAATGGGCTTAATACAGTGTACCGGTAGTAGAATGAATATCTCTAAATAAGTGATAAGCCGTGATAAAAACAGGGATAACTTTACTATGAATCTACACTGCAACCCTACAGATAATAATGACAATCACAATGACAAAATAGGCCAATGAATATATGAAATGTCAATGAGCTCACCTTCAGTTTGTTTTTTTGCATAAATGGGCTTAAAAGCCTTTAATGGTGTAAATATCTCAAACTGAATGAGAAGAGGCAATAAAAACCTGGGATTATATTACTATACACTGTAATCCTACAATAACAAAGACAAAATTGGCCAATATTGAATACTGAATTATGGGGAGCTCACCTTAGTGGTTCTTCATAGGTATTGAAGTAGCTGCGTAGGAGATCACAGTAATCCCGTTGAGAGATGACAAAGTTGAGGAGGAGAGCTAGACAGCGGTCGGTGGTACCTGGGAGAGAGAGAGAGTGAGAGAGACATTGAGTGTATATCCATGATTACTCCAGAATATAGGCCTATACATTTATACAGCATTAACTTAATCCTGGATTTAGCTCATGCTGCAATGAGTTATAAACCTTTAGGTATTAAAGTCAGGAACCCAGTGACTTTTAAAAGCCGATCTCCTGTCTGATTATCATTATATTTACGATTGCAAATCTAAATTTAAAAATGTTTTTTCAACGGTTTTTTATCACACTACAGTTGTACAGTCTATTGGGGAAAATGAGTATGGTAAAACCAGTTGCTCAAAGATTTTTACTTTGAGGCACTTCATGATCATTTTGAAGCGCAATTTTTTTAGAGCTTCAATATAACACTATATCACAGACACTGATAACACGTAGGGCCATGCATCTCTGATTTAACATTGTTAAACGATGCCTTTAAACACGGCAGGAGGACAATGAAAAATAATATTATTCATGATGACAACAAAGAAAAGGATCATGAAAATTGTGATGATAAAAATAGCAACAAAAACAACAATAATGATTAAGGCATTTATATATTCAACAACAAGGCCATTTTCGTAATGTAACCAAATTTGATGCATACAGTACATGTACCGTATGTGAATTGCCTCAATACAAATTCCAAGTATTTCAGTCGTCTCTTATGAATAATTGTATTTCAATACTCGGTACTCAGAATACAAAGTGCATATATAACGTTTTGTTAATTAGAACAAGGCTGCACGCATAATGTTTTTTCTACTTAGCAACAACTGACGTATGCAATTCGCGTTCTGACTATTGAGATGCAATTATTTGTAACAGTGGGATGAAATCATTTATATCGAGGCACTTTACAAAGAAGTATGCATTAAATTTTGTAACTATTACGAAAATGGCCACATAAAGCATGCTGATATGTGCTCAAAATGATTTATATTCTTGAACAAAATAATGATCAATGGGCGTTTTTTTCGTTTGTAATTTTTTTTTAACAAGTGCATGGAAAATCATTAGAGCTTGTACTCAACAGTGATCAAGTGGCATTAAGCACCTGTTTCATTACGTCACTATCCTATTATGATAACCATATTTTACAAGCAATAATTATATTATATAGAATGGCTATGAGTGTGATACAAGAATATATTGCTCGAGCTAGGACAATATTAAACGAGTCGGAGACAAGTCCAATATTGTCATAGCGAGAGCAATATATTCTCTTATCACACAAAAACAAAGCCATATTATATTATTATTATTATCTATAAAAAGACTATATCAGGCTGACTAGCGAAATAACAAAATGTAAATATGGCTTTGTTTTCATGTGATATCGATATGATATCGATATCGTTAGTTGAAGGTCCCGGATGACTGAGCAATACGAAAACAATATTGGTCAGTCATCCGGGTACTGCGCTACAGACATTGAATACACTGATTTATTGCACCCCTTAGAAGCCTTTATAGATATTAATAATATTTAACAACAACCTACCTTCTACAGGTATTTCTAGCAGCCTCTCCTCAAACTCGATCTCTCTATTCCTGAGTAAAAAAGCCTCTGCATCCTCGTTGAGTAGCGCTCTCGTTGAGGCTAGACGGACCCTGCAGTCTGGAAGCTTGTATTCCATGATGGCCGCTGCCAACAGGTCTCGCACCCGCATGCCGTCCACACACTGCAGCTGTTGCAATAAAACAAAAGGATGAGTGGAATTTTAGAGCATATAGTTTGATGGATCATCTTGATTTCAACATCAACAGTTTCCAGATTAGGATTTACAAAGAAGCATCACTATCTTGACTTTCCTTCAAAAACTTATCAGATTTTTAATAGTATAACTTCATAATTAAATCACTGTTTATCTTAGGCATGTGTAATGTTATTCATCTTTTGTTGTATTGTTATATCTATGTTATCATGCTTGATACATTATGTTTTAGTTGTTATTATTTTACTCAAACTCAAGTACATTTGCTCTCATATACATGTACAGGTGTAAGGTTTGATGAGAGCCATAGCAGGGAATCAACTCTTTGTAAAAGTATGTGAGCTATCATCTTTTGGGTCTTAGCAAAACTCTCAGCCAAGCTTCAACCCTGCCCCAAATATCCCTCCTCTTCCCATTCTCTATAGAAAAAAGATGCATTCACATTTGCGAGCACAGGAAGGTCTAACAAGTATACATTCTAGGCACAGCAATGTTGAGAAATGCAGTAATAATGGTGTTTTAACAACTAAATTGTGAAGATTGATACCTAACAAGAGTTCAGACAAGTAACCTCAGAATTGTCTCAGTCTTTCTTGACTTAGCCATTAAGCAATTTCAATAACAAACACTGTAATATCGTCTCAGGTTAAATAAGTCTTGAATTTTCTGTCTAGCATTGAGTACAAATTTCAAGATTAAAATTGCTATTAGGTCAAATACCGTAGAATTTCAACAAAAGTCTCCAAAAGTTCACTTCCTTCCAAAGTTTCTGAGAAGAGCTTTAGAAAGCTAAGGGTGTATAAATACATCCAGTAAAGTAAACATTATCTAAAGGTAAGTAAATCAACTTTGCTGGCATAGAAAGGAGAAAGGAATGCATAATTCGAGAGCTTGGGGCTCAAGAATATTTGCAACGGCTTTGGTTTTCATATTCACCCCAAGGGCAACCAGTTACATGAACATTCTGTACCATTCACACAGGGAGCAATTAGTGAGATCAAAAATTGAATTTATTTTGGATTCATAATCATACATGTATAATCTCACTTTTTGCCATTGGTTTGTTTGTTTTACCCGACTGCTAAGAAAGAATGTGTGTGCTTGTGCTTGCAAGTAAGCCACCAGAGGACTGACAGCTTTAGGTCCTCTCTGAGGGACTTGGCAATGAGGATTAATGCCTTACCAAAGGACACTAGCACATCAATTTGCTTTCAAACCCAGGAGCTCAAGAGTTACGAGGCCACTGCTCTACCACTGAGCCATTGCGCCTCCATGAGAAAAGCATAATTAATGAGATGCTGATCTCAATTCAAATTCATTGTAAATACAGGTGTTTATCTGCTTGGGGGACAGAGACCTTCTCGCAATAATTTGCAATGTACTTTGGTAGCACAAAAACGTTCGTGGAAATAAGGTGTAAAAGAAGAAAATCAAGATATCGGTAAAATAATGCAGACAGGCAGGAGAAAAAGAAACAAGTATAATTCAAAACACTCCTTTTCCTTTTTTTTGTGGATAGACATATTATACTCCCATAACGATATTTTTCATCTTGTAATGGTTACCTTTTTCTTCTTACCAGTTATCAAAAAACAATTATTAGTCTTTCCATGGGTATATAAACTTATATTTCTACATTCACCACAGCCTTTTGTTGTGCCGCGAGTTCCAACTACTCCGTGTATGCTAAAAAAATACAATGACTTTCTATTTTTTTAACGTAATGATGGATGACTATCTAACGTAATCTACCATTCTATTCACTCAGGCCATTCAAATTTACATCTCAAAAGGCAATACAAAAGCATTAAATTGGTTAGTATTTCTATTTCATAGAAAGTGAAATTGATAGAAACACAAAGGTTGTGGGCCGCACCAAACGTGAAGTGAGTGAGGGATTATCTGTCGCTGGAGGTGGACGAGAAACACTCTATTTTGCGGTTATCAGACAGTAAATAAGGTGATTTATCTCAGTCTAATTCCATTATTCATGAGCATTTATAGGCTCTTTAATATAAGACTCCTGGTTTTAATGAAATGTTATTTTCCTGAAGCCTAAAGACATACATATATCCTTGGTATGTTGACATAATTATATCCATAATTGTTATAATCGTTTAAGTGAAATTGCACAATTTAAAAGTGAAAGAAACGCTAGAAGCTTTTTAATAGTTTCATAGTAGACATAGTAGACACTTGCTTTAGTACAAGTACATTAGGCTTTGTCTCTCTCTCTCTTTAAAATTTGTATTGGACTGATAACAAAATTCCATTTATGCATTATTCATACATCAAATTACAGAAGATCCATGTTTTTAAAGATCTTACATACAAATATATCTCACTCTGTAGATTGTAATCAGCACTGTTTAGCAGAGAATGTAACATCTATTTTGCTAAGTCTCTGACTTCATGCAAACACCAGTTAGCAAGAGAATCTACCGTACTACATATGTAAATCAGTTAAACCTGATCCTGGGTCTAAGAAAACATTTAAAACAACAAAAACTTAGACTAACTGTCTTTCTTAAACCTGATTTTGAAATTTGAATAAATGTTTAACTGGCGTCAGATTAAATTAATAGTAGAAAATACACTTTACATGTATGGGCCCATGACTGCAGCATATTGACAATATGGTCACATGACTTCCTTCTCGCTTTTCAAGGTTAATTCTTCATCTTTCAAGAGAAGACAAAATCAAGTCAAATATTATCGAGCCAAGATTATGGTCTCTTATACGGAATGTCAATATCCCTGTGTACATGTTTGTACACATCTGATGATTTACTTTACATGCGGACACTGTACTAAAGTGGTATTTGCATTCAGAGTCGAGCGGAACTACATTTTTTCATCTTCTTCAACATACATGATGATTACATGTATTATGTCAACAGAAGGAGTACTTCAATGTCATCTGTTGTCTATTAGACTGTCAATGACTTATGAGCACCTGTCAGTTCCGTGGTAGTAGCCACTTCTTTCTTGCGATCATTTCTTAGAACGATCGCAAAGACTTTCGAGAAATCAACCAAAGGGCAATAATTTAAAAAAACATTTGTACTGCCAATAAAAAATCGTGTTCAGAATATGTGATGTGTCATTGTATATTTGCACAAGGCTACTGGAATCGCCTCAGGTTGACTTTTTAAAGTCTTTTCAGGCACAAATGTTTCTCCAAATAAATAGAAAAGTGTGTTGTAGAATATGTTGGCTATGGCTACGGACTACTTTTCATATTTTCTCTGGACAGGTCTGTATATATTCAAGTAATTTTCATCAGGGTGCAGCAATAGCATGTAGCACCATTAGGTGAGGAAGGTGCTAAGTTGTGAGTCCGGTCCCTGGACTATTTTTACCGGCAACATGTACATTAACACAGCAAAAGCAGAAAGCTTCCCTTGAAACCCAGCTAAATTAACCTCTTGGGAGCAATTGTTCTCATGTGTTTAATTGCAAGTTAGATTCAGAGGCCATCAAGTAGTAATTAACTGGTTAAAGGTAATACAAAGTTTTGGTATGGGGTCATGAATTTGGTTCAATGAACATATTGGAAGCATATGCGATCCTACAATATTCAATGATCGTTGTCGCGGTTGAAATCAAGTCTAGAAATTGTAAATAATAAACTCTTTAAGTTGTATACATGTAGCTCCCTCTCAAGGTCAAGATATTAATTAAGCTATAAAACAATGTTTCTTGACTAAAATCGACCAATTAGCTATTCCTGTTTGGAAATAATATATAAAAACTACATATTCTGAAATTTTCATGGTCGCAGCTACCATTGTACAGCCGTAGGCACTACTTGAAATTTAAAAGGGGCTACATATTCTAGTGCTTATAATACATCCACAGGGGCATCCAAATATATCAAAATTGTAAAGAATCACTATCCAGCCAATTTTCAAAATTTCCCAAAACTTTGTATTACCTTCAAGAAGGCAGATCAAAGAACAACATCAAACTGTTGATTATACCATGGACCATACCACAAATTATATCAACTGAAATCAATCAGAAGATGTAAGGTGGTTCAGTCATGCAAAAATCTTGGTCCCTAGATCTTTACGAAGCACAATAGAGAAAAACAATAAAGGTCTCGGAATTGAAATGACCGCAAACGGATTAGCGTGAATACTTGAGAGGCCTTGAATGAAGTACAACCATTTACAGGTAAACATGCCCAAAGACCCAGCAAAATCTCATTATGATTGATTTCTGATTGCAAATACATGGTTGCATGGACCATTTTTCTGCAAATATTTAGGGAATGCCTTACAATCGTTACGATATCAATACCGGTACATGACTTACAGTATTCAACTTGTACCTACCCATGTCAAAATGTAAAATAGTAATCTTTATTATAAGCCTACAGAGAGACCTAATGCTTGTGGTTCAATGCAAGATATATCATTAGTGTGGCTAATTGTATCCCTTAGGAAACTTGGAAAGTTAAGTAATAATTCATAATCACCATGCAAACAAGTCTCTCCTAAATAAACATTTGTAGACTACCATTATGTTACTAATACAATATAGGTATTATTTTATATGTGTAGATACAATGTATGAATAATCAATTGTCACATAAAAGTTCTGATTTATTACTGGATATCTCTGAGATTTTTGCTATGTCATATAAATCTTATTACACCTCAGCCTCCAAAGGACTGACTGACATCACATCATCCTATAATGTTTGACAGAAATAGGGAATTTTCCTGATGTGAAATTGAGCCTTGCATATCATTGTGTGACTACTGCAAAATGTGATCATAAAAGAATAGGCATATGTGCCGATAGACCTTGAAATAATATACCTGTATGACCATGAAATAATTTTGATACCAATATGTTAATGTGACCTAATTCCACAGATGACAGACAAGTTAATCTGACTATACATGTAGTTTGTCTGAGTTTTAATTATTCATTGAATAAGGCACATGAAGCAACATTTGTAGAAGAAAGACGCAGTATGGACTGCTTGTATTATAATAAAGAAGAAGAGTGGAATAGCCCTAGGGTATAGGGTAACGTACAATATATTATATGCCTACAATGTCCACGGATGAGCAGAGTAGGTAAGAAAAGAGGTACAAAAGTTCACACCAGTGGGGTCAGTACAAATCAATACCCACGCTTTGTGCATTCAGGTAAATCAATGGGGTATACACAAGGGTCCCCCGAGCTTGCCCCCCTCCTCCGTCGTAAGCTTCCCCCTCCCTCCTGTATGCAATGGGTGTATGAAAGCTTTGGGATAGTGGTTGGATGGCTACCCTCCCCTCATCTAAGCGTCCCCCTCCTCTATATCCTGTGTGTACAGAGGAGTTGACTGCTCACTTGTAGTGGGTGTAACCTACATGTTTGAATGAGATATGATTGTATCATTTGCCCCCTCCCACCTCCCATCATCACACACTACCCTCCCCTCCCCTTCCTTACAACCAATGGAGAGGTCAATGGTTCAATAAGAAAGGTTGCTGCCCCCTCCCTTTGACACAAGCTCACCCCATCCCCTCCTTGATGTATGTACATTCATTGCATCACAGCATTGTAGGGATTAATGCCATATGATAAGAAATCTAGAGAACCTACCCTCAATGAAATTAATATGAATTTTCAGTTTATAATCAATCATACAACAAATGGCTACCGACTGAGTATAAGGCCCAGGTCTCATGAAAACAACCTCCATTTATTAAAGATAACAGCATCTGTTCGGACTTTGGAGCCAAAAGGGCATTAGCCCACACTCTAACACAGAGCTAACCCCAGGGCTATCAAAAAGTATAGAGAGAACCATCTATTCAATTTCTTTGTCCTTTACTTCCCATTTCAGTGTGTAGGCCTATGAACATGTTATACAGTGTACATTAAACTTCACGGGTTTACAGGCTCAAAAAAATCAAGTACTTTTGTCCAATTTCTGAAACAAGAATCAAGAATCAAGAATCAAGAGTGCATGGTCTATGCTGGAGAGGAAAGGGAATGGAATGACATTCTTTGTGTTTACTCCCCCCTTTCAAATATGATTTGTCAAGTTCTAGTCCGGTGCATGTAAATGCAGGGCATTCCTGGTACAAGCTCACAGAAACCAAGCACTTTTTCCCACTTTTTGAATGAAGACTCCGGAGTGCATGGTCAATTGTTAGGACAAAGTGGGAATGACTTGTGACAGGTCACACCGAGGGTCTGACCTTTCACACAGCGAGTAGCTGAGGAACTCCACCACTCAAAGTCACCAGGGGCAATACAACACGATGAATGGAACGAGAGGAAGAGGAGAAACCTCGAAAGCAGGAACTTTTTTCATAAATATTACACTGTTTATGTATATGTACACTGTACATGTAGATATGTTAACACAAAAAGCAAAACAATGAAACCCTCTGGTGTAACAGTAATTTACTAGTTTGAAACTACATGTACATATACCGGTATGTAAACCTCACAATAACAAATATGTGGAAACAAACAAACAAACAATGGAAAATAAAGCATCCCAACCATTTCAAAAGGATTGCAGAGAAATCGACAATAACAATGTTGCAAACTTGCAATGTCAATTCATCATATATGGTTTAGTCATTTATTTTCATTTGTTTGTTTGTACTTTTTCTCTTCTTTTTATCCACATCGGCAAACACGTATAATGTAGCTCAACCATGTATCTTTTCATAGGCATCATTCGATTTGGTATAAAATTGCAATTATCATAAAAGTTTAAAGAAGACTTGAGAAACTTTGTGTGCGGGCAAGCATTGAATCCAATGGCCGGGCTGATATTACTGTATATCTGTAATGCACTTAGAGACATTGTATTAAAGTGCTATTTAACAGCAGAATATTATTATTAAACATGTGCTAATTGAGTAATTGACCATTTGCAGGAAAACATACAGAATGTAAAAGAATAAATTCATGACTTCTGCCTATACAGAAGAACACTATTACTGTAACACTGTAATACAAACAAGTGTTTTGTGACAAACGCTTCAACTGTCATTTCTTGACAATGAAACGTTGTATGGGCAAACAACAGTCTTGCTAGGTTGAGCAAGAATTCTTCCAAGGTATTTTAATAAGTTCTAATTTATTTTAATCAATGTGGATTCTGAACACTATGAATGGGCCCACCATAGAGTGATAGCCCTCCTTCCCAAGCCTCGTTTGTGGGACCATTATCCCTCGGGGTTGGGAGCGAGCTAATTCAGCTGGCTGGAGAACAACTCTTGAGGAAAATCAATTTTTTTTTTCTTCTTCTCTCTCTTTGTTCCACCATAGTGAAAGCCTGCGTTCCCTCAGGTCTTTAGTTTATAAAGCTTCTTAACCAGAGAGCTGTACACACAGGATCTCACTCATCCAGAACTTCAGAGTAGGACTTAAATACCGTTTAAATATTCACTGCTGAGAGAATCGGGTCCGTACCTAGTCTCTGTAGCGCTAGCTACACATGTACATGTACCCACTTGATCCGCACCTTACATCATGGTACCTTCATATTTAACCACATTATTCATAACCCTTGTATATTTTAAAAACAGCAAAAATATCAAATTTTTAAGGGTTATGAATAATTTAGTTGTTAATTGTATAAAGTAGGCCTACTTATCGTTATCATTACAGTAGGTGGGCCTTGAAGCTTGCATAAAACAAAACTAGGTGAGTGGCATTTGTGAATTCTCAAGACAGGATGATTTATCAACAAAACTCTCAATTTCAAACAGCTTCTGTACATAAAATGACCCCCCCCCCCTCCCCTCTACTCCCCCTTCCCTCACCACCCATTTGGTCAATGAGCTGAATTATAAAGTGCATACAGGTGTAGAATTCCTGAAAGTGCTCGCCAAGTCTTCAGTTTGGCTGAAACGCAGCCCCCCCCCCCCCCCCCCGAAGAACACACTTTGATTCTGCAACATACAAAAAGAAATGTACGTCACATTCTCTGACATGACCAAATAAAGAATGAGGAAGTCACTTTCATCATCACGCATTCCTATCCCATCCCATTCCTTTCAATCGCTGATGATTTCCTCTTAATATTGGACATTCCCTTTCCTTCCAAAAAAATAGATTGTATAGAAACAAAGAGTCACTTTGTTTTCAGAAATTTGAAAAGAATTTTGGTATAAAATTGAAATAAAAGACATCCCTAAGAAAGTACAATTTTGTAAAGAAATATTATACATAAAAGAGCACTTGTATTTTGTAATGAAATAATTGGTGTTCAAACTTGTTAAATACAATTGATGGTTTTTATTTACATGACATGATATGACATGACATGACATGACATTTTACCTTATATTTAATATCTCTTTGACAAGTGTAACTATTGAAAAAGAGCAGAAAATATTTACAAATTTCAGTAATACAGGATGTACCTGTGTTTATGTTTGTGTGTATTTTGTCTTACATTAACATGGTGTAAGTTTTTTTATTCATTTTCATCCCCCTCCCCTATTTTTATTGAGGGGGGGGGGGTGGAGTATCGTGATTGATTGGGGGTCACTGCCCAGAATATATTGATCTGCATGTCATCAACAAAGGGAATAAAATCCAATTCTTGAATATAAATACCCTTTAAAAACTTCTTTTGACAATAATTGCATAAACACTTTGATGGAATTCAATTGTTATTCTTTGTATAAAATTACGATTGCATGCAATGTAATTTAGCGAGTTACATGTAGCAATAGTTTCCTTGGTGTGGAATTTTAATCTAAATTCACAAAAACAAGGAAATTCACCTAAGAATTGGTATAAAGGAGATTACAACTATTAAAAGAGTGAGTCAGTGGATTGTTCTGGCACAGTATCCTACGAAATAGTAATCTCTTTAAGTATGCTATGAAAGAATGATGCATGTACTGTGAGAAGAAAGTGATAGTGTTGGCAATTTGAATAAGAGAAGATGATTCCGTCATCTCTATGAGTATAATAGAATGAGTTTTTCCTCAGTGAGCATACAGTATGTCTACAACTAAATATGATGCATGAGCAATATGTGAGTGCTAATAAATATAACTGTATTACTTTAAAAAGAGAACTACATTTAACATATAATTTGGAGTATGAAAACAGAATCACACAGAACTAACATAAGAAAGAAAACATTAAAGTGTGTGGAACATAAAAGAACAATTCAAGAAAGTACATACTGTAGTTCACTATTTTGTATCTTGCCCCTGAATGCAACATTCTTTCCAAGAGTTCAACCCAAAAACATGGATTTAATCATTGATCAGAATGTTAACATTTTCACTTAACAATACATTCTTAAATAAATAAACCATATTCACTATTTTGCTTGAACCCCAGGTTTTTCTTCACAAGTGCATGTTATCTTCAAAATCAAATTATTTTCTCACAGTACGATATCAATCTTTCCACTCCTATTCTAATTCATGTGCAAACTTAAGAATTGTCAAAATCAAATAGCCCAAAGCCTTTTCTTTCTAGCTTTCTTCAGACGGTAAACAGCAAGAAAAAAAGAGGTTTGTATGAAAAGGCAGCTATTTATAAGACTGTCAAAAGGCTACACTGTATATTTACATGTACAATGTACAATGACAGTCTCCATTCCAGGCTACATTTTCATACTGTCTCAAAACACACAATACATGCAATGAAGAAAAATTCAACCAAGCCTGGCAGGAGTAGACTACATGTACAATATATGTGAAGCCATACTGTACACGTACACATGTATAGGTGTACAGACTTTGTTCTCTCTCTCTCTCTCTCTCTTTCCTTTTCCCTTTCTCTTTCTCTTCCTCCCTCTCTTTCTCTTCCTCCCTCTCTATCTCTTTCTCTCCCTCTCTCTCTCACATCAAGTGGCAGAAGGATAGAATAGATGCACTCAGAACTCAATTAGAATTGAGTTATTTCCATTGAGAAAGTACAAAAACATCCCCACCATAGAGCCTGCCAAGCAATTTATATACTCGGTTGAAAGAACAACAGATACAACGCCTGGTCCACAAAGGTCCAAAAATGGCTTCTTTCTATTTTGGGACATCTTCACCAACAACAAAAACGGGCCAGATAAATGTTTACACGCTGCCAATGTTTAAGCAAAGCATTTGGCCGACTGCAAGTAAATATAACAAACCCCTTCAAAGCTCCAGGTCAGACTAAGATAAGCTATGGCAAGGAAATGGACATTGTAGATTTCAGTCAGTTTTATTTTAACCATCAGTCTTTACCAGAATAAGAAAAATATAAGCTGTGTAACATTTAGTCTTAGAAACACAAATTGAATGCATAGGTGTCCTCATAATATATTGATCAGTCAGTGTTGCCCATTTTCATATTTTAATGTGTCACAAATTTTACAAATACAACAAATAAGATTTAAAGGCAAATAATTTGTTGCTGTATGTGTGTTTGAGGGGAGGGGCCAAACACATGCATCAATCTCAGGAAGAATTCATGCCAGAGGACACACTCTGTGCCCCCCCCCCTCCCCCCCCCCCCCAAAAAAAAATAATAATAATAATAAATAAATAAATAAATAAATAAATCCACCACTGTGCATTTACAAATGGGCCCATAAAGTAGATGTACTCTTGAACATCCATCACCAAAACATAGATACATGTAGAGCAACATTTCATAATGCGCCATTCATGATCACCCAGCCACAACTCGATTGTTGATAATGACAACCAATGAAAACATCCTCCCTGACATCATGACGCTCACTCTGTAGCAGGCTAGCAGCGAAGCACACACAATACACCTGACCCCAATGACCAACCCAAGTGCAATCAATTAAAATATCTACCAACACAACTACACTGCAACTACCTAATTGCACCTGCCTTCTTCTCAATTTCTATATCAAATGGTCACTTCAATGCCTCAGAATTTTAACCACAAAATAAGAATATTTGATCATTGTATGAGAACAGAGAGATCCAATTTCGGCTATTAATTAGGGTTCGCTTATTCAATTGTAAACAGCGTGTACTTGTTGAGATGCACAGGGTAATGTAGCAGAGGATAGGGGAGCAACCATTGGCCATTGATAGTATTTGATTGGAATAACCTTCTTTTCCTAGAGATTGAATAAAAGCAGGAAAGAGGCCTTACAATGGGATGATGAGGACAGACTGGTGTAGTGTACTACATGTAAATGTAAGCTATAAAGTATTAACATAAATGTAATCACGAGCATATTTTAGCTGGGATGTAATTAGCATTAAAATAACATGAACCGGTAGGCATATAATAATGATTGTCTACTGTAGTTTGCAGTTCACACTCGAATGCAAGTTACAGGCTGATAATGTCACCTGCTGAAAACCAGAAGGTTCAAGGGTGTATACATGTACATGTACATTGAAGTAATGTAACTTTGATAAATTACATGAGTTAATACCCTTCTGACTCTTCACAGACAATGTTTGCACAAAGAAATTAAAGAGGCACTGTTACAGGGTTTCAATATAAAATGAAAGTATAAAATATCTCAGGCTTGCCTGAAATGTCTTCTAAAATCTTCTTTGAAGGTTTCAAGCAACAACAAAAAAGATGGAGGAGGGGGGGGGGGGGGGGGGAGGGGGGTAACATGGTATTTAAAAGGTAGATGTAGAAGGGTGTTAACTCTGTGTTACAGGTGTGAGGTAAAACTTCTGGCTTCCAGCAGATACATACATGTACATGTACATGGAATAGGAAGAATTTGCCTCTTGTATTTCTTTGTTTTCCTTGCCTGTTTGGCCAACACAAAATATGACACAAATACCTTTAGCTTTCTCATACTTGTGTCTACAAGGCACTTACATGTAGTGCTCTGCTCACTATTCATTGCTGACTGATTGCCATCAACCGAATTAGGTGGATCTTTGGTTCATAAAACCAGACGAAATAATGGCCAATAAAGAGGAATACAATACAAACCTTTATATTCCATTAAACTTTAACATAAAATAAAGAAATACCGGTAGTTGAAATTAAATAACATTGCAATATCATGCACTACTTATCCTATGCAGCCATCTAACTTTAAAATTCTAAAGGAAACTGGGCACAAGAAAGGATGGGAGGGGCGTGAGAAAACCCGAACAGGAATTCATCCATAAAAGTTGTTAAAACCCATGTAATAAACAAAAGGCCTAATGCTGCTATTGTAAGAATATTGGGAGTAGGCTGGATTTGGGGTTTTGGAATAAAAACAGTTTCATGGACCAGTGCATTGAGAGTTTGTCATCCATGTATATGACCCTGTTTGCATGTACTGCAAATCTGCAACGCAACTTGCAGTTCTGTACATTCTGTACATTTGTGGGGAGGAAGGTCTGCGGATCACAGTTATTTGGTTAACTTTTTCCATACCCGGGCAGCTCGACCGGATGCACCTGCTATTGCAATATTTATATATGCTTTCTATTGATTTTTTAATCTCAATTCATGTTTGTTATATTGTTGTATTATGTGACTTGATTTGCCAAATAAAATAATAATAATAACATGTAGGCCTATAATGGGTCTTCATATAATGATATACATGTACTACAGAACTTCTCTGTAACAGCACATGGAAACGAAGACATGGGCATATTGACAACTACTCGGGTACGATTTCTTGTACCCGAATATTCGGCCGCAAAAAAAAAAAAAAAAAAAAAAAAACTGTCCAGGCCGATGCTTACCCGTTTTTTCCCCAACTCAAGCACTGTCAAACTCACCACTCAGAAACTGGGACCAAATGTCCGGATTTCTGTTTGGACTCGGAGGACAATGGATTATTCTGCCATCTTTGGTTTTTAAAACAGCATTGTTTACTGTTATTATTATTATTAAATTGGCGCCTTCAACTGCAACTCGAAGTTAAATTGCATGCGTTTTCGGCGATACTGGAATACTGCATCAGTGGTATGGTGGTGGCAAAAAAAAATAATAAAAAAAAACCCCAAAAATCAAAAAATTTAAAAAAAATTATAAAAAAACATGGCGTCCGAATATTCGAGTATTCGCTTGTAAGCCTGGGAGTGTACTCGGGTACCTCATTACATTGTTGTGCACAGCCTTACTGATGAACATGTACATGATGAAACTGTAAATGTTCAATTTATATTATCATGGTGGCCCCAAATGTACATCTACCTTTTTCAGGAAGCACTTGATGAAATCATAATGCCTAGCGTTGGGAGCAAATCAGTTCACTGAGCCAATTAATTACATGAATGCCTCAAAAGCAGGTTTTGTCATAATCCAAGGAATACTATAACAAACATTTTGTTTTCTTTTTTTGGGCCGTTCCACTACATGTGGAGGCCTACTACTGGCTACATACATGTACAGCGTAAGCTCCTGGCGTAAGCTCCTGGCGTAAGCAAGCTACAAATGTATGCAAGGTTTGTCTCTGGTTATTGTACTCTACATTTGTAGCTATTTTGTGTTATTTGCATTGAAGGGCCTATTTGAAGCTAGTACACTTGAAGTAGCCCATCTGTTCTGCTCTATTCATTTTTGTATAAAAAAGTAAATTTAGAGGGATCTGCATGTACTGTACATGTATGTAAACATGTTTACTAATGACTATTGGCAGCAAACATGTAAATAATTACATAATTTATGGGTATGCCAGGGCTACATTATATACATAGTAGCCTGTATCTTTATAGTTTCTTGACATGGACATTGAAAAAATACGTTCTTAAATTATACACAAAAAAATCATTAAAAAGTGATATATATTTCATGGCATTGAAAAACGTTGCAAGCATTATGTAAAATGGAGGCTTTTATCACCAAAGAAGATGGACTGTATATTACAGTAAACAAGTACATTGTTGTAGCATATTATTTTGTAGGTACCGGCAGTCTATTCTTGTGATCAAATTCTTGTGATCAAATTTACAAGGCATACAGTGTACTTGAAAGTTGAAACTAGGTCTTGAAAGTTGAAACTAGTTCTTGAAACTATCCTACAGACTTGAAGATGAGCTTGGATGTCCGAGACTGACTCGAGGTCTACATTTGTACAGAGCCTTTATCATTCTGCAATCTTTCAAATATATTGCAACTAGCACAGTAATGCCAGAATCAGTCTGGGATCTCAAGACTCCCTACATAGGAATGTGGTTGTTTATTTGTTGATGCAACTTTGATCAGTCTGCAAATCAGAAACTTGTCCATCCAAGAGGATGATTCATTCCAACATGTAGGCCTACCATGTACACACAAATGGTCCACATATTGTTTAAGAAAATCACTTTACCTGAAAGAAAATACATACATGTATATGTTGCCCAAAAGCCAGAAGGTAAGAATACTGCCCAACCCACACAAAAAAAGGTAAATACCGGTACATGTACATATACATGTACATGTACCAATAACTACATGCATACAAATACATTTATTTTTTACTTTAAAGGTAATACAAATTTTGAAAAAATTGCTGGATAGTGATTCTTTACAATTTTGATATATTTGGATGCCCCTTTGTGGCGCATTGGCCGCACCCAGACTTTTTGATATTTTCTCTTCCAAAAATACTGTGGCCTTTAGGCCGGCAAATACGGTACCTTTAAGATTTTTAGACTTGACTCACAAAGTGCACCTACAAATAGGCTACTTTTTAACCACATGCTTTCATCACTTACTATTTTTATCACTTACTAAAGAAGGAACATTTCTTTCTTTCTGAAGCATACAGAATCAATGGGTAGCTATGCAATGGGATGCGCATATATGTTCATCATGTACACCAGGGGCTGTCAACAAGTCTACAAAACCAGGTAAATGGGGTTGTTTTTCAGCTGACATCATTTGAAATTCAATCTCAAGAGAAATAAAATTCAGGCATACCTGGAGCCAACAGTGCGTGACCTCTAAACCCCGTAGACTACCCTCCTCTAGCTTGCAGACCCCAAGATTGAGCAAGAAAGTGAACATTTATTGGAAGAAATAATCTCTATAAAGTTCATCTCATATTATAGCCCAAGTTACATTTCAAACAGTAATCACCATACTCAATATTTGTGTAACCAAATTATGCAGATGCAAGTGATATGACTGCCCTTGATGGTTCTATTCTCTAAAATCAACAAATTATCGCTTTTTCCAGAATTTGACTTGAAGTGTGGAATAAAGACCATGTCAAGTTCTTGACCAACTCATCCTCCCCGGAGGTTGCAGTCTCCAGAGGTCATAGGTCATCTAGAGATAGACAGATGTAATGGAGAATAGTGTACACTCAATAATACACCCAGATGTATGCATGTACAGTACATGTACGTGACTACATGTACGTGTATTTAAATTCATTCTCTGTTTCAATTCATGTTAAATTTCTTTGAAAAAACAACAAAATATACATGCAGTGTACATTTTACATGTACAGTACTTTACGGGCACCATCTATACTTCTCTACATGAAATAAGTTTCAATAGCACAACCGGAGTATACTGCTTTTTTATTTATTTTCTGAATCTTTCAATTCCTACCTCATCAATAAAGGCATCCCAGGCCATATGAGGTGGGCCTTAACACTGGGTCTACAAATGTACAGTTAACAACTGAAATATTCATACCCTTAACAAGTTTGGTAATTTTTTAAGTACACCTGTATGTGAACAAATAATTTGATCCAATTTATGCTACATACATGTAATGTACTTGGGAATGCGACATGTACATGTAGTTTACATTCAGAAGTATTTAACAAAGGTCCTAATTCAACCAGTCCATTTGTCAATCTTGAGGTACAAAAACACAAAAAACATCAAATTTACAAGGGGTATGAATAATTTAGTTGCTGTACATTGTTAAAAAGCATAATGGATTTAACTTGATGCGCATGATGAAGGTGGATATGTTCGATGACAAATTAATCCACATAATAAATACGGTAGGCGGAATAGTATGCAGGATGCATGCGCTTGTGTTTCATGTACACTGTACATGACACGGAGGATAGCTCTTCATTGAAAGTTTGACTGACAACAGGTGTTTTACGACCCCCAGGAAAGACATTTGTATGTCGATTCACACTCGTCTTCAATGCAGTGATCGATGGCACCAGTACATTCCCACAATGACTTAGTGAAATTCTATTATGACTTTTTTCACCTAAAAATATACTGAATCCTGCTCTGCAGTTCATGCATCCACTGCATGTACATTAATTACAGTAAATATAAAACAGGCCTGCTATAAAATCAATCTTCTTTCTTAAATACTACCCAATGTGTAGACTGGTCTGTTTATATTTAATGTACAATGTACATACAGTACGTCATGTAGGCCTATTATATTTATATTTGTAAGCTATAATGTATCAATTAATTACCTTGAAGTTCATGTACATGTACATGTATGCCAGAGAGAGATATCACTGTACTTGTTAACAGAGCAGGAATGGCTAAGATTATGGTATGGTTAAATATGTTCCCAGTAAAATAAAATACAAATTATTATGGACTTGTTTTGAACCATCTGGGCCCTGTCTTTAATACAAAGAGTTTTGATTGATCCAAATCAATCCCAAGTCCTCTATTAAAATCAATTGCAAGTTTGCAGTAATAGTTTGCAGTCTCCTATCTCTATAAATGTACATGTACAGTACATATGTACATACAGTAGTTGCGATTGATGTTAATCACAAATATGTTGCGATTGCAATCAACTCTTTGTAAGACAGGGCCTAGGACAATCTTCTGCCTCTGCTTTTCCACAAGTTTCCACCAAAATTCCAGCCAATCTGATTATAGTCATACACAAACTGTGCAAATACAATTCTCATAGAAAATGGACAAAGGCAACTTTTGGATTGAAAATCTGACCATTCACAATCACACAAGGTTGATTTTCTGATCAATGAGACCACCCAAAACCACAATTTGGTCAAAAACTTTGTTCAAGTGAAATGAAAAGTTCAGGTTTACACCAAGTCCCTGTATCGTGTTTGCACTTTGCAAATTTGAAGGTCTATGCACAAAATATGTGTAAATACAGAGCTCTACGATTCCATCAATACAATTGTACCTCTCCAGAGAGTTGGGGTAAAGAGTGGGTAATAATATGAACAAATCTGTTTTTTGTTCCTACATGTACATGTACATAATGCAGGTACTGTACCTGTAAGCCTACAGATTTTGATCTGTATTTTTTATTTGATTTACAATGTACATGAAGGAACTTTTTTAAAGTTTGCACCATTTTTATTTAAGTTTGTGAGGGTCTATATTTCTAATTTGTTGAATGGTACACACATCTGTATACGAGTGTACCAGAATGGAGAATACAATCACACAATGGCCATTTCTGAAATCAAGGTTTGTGCAATTTTTCATTGTACTGAGGTGCTTCTACATGTATTACTATACAGGCAATACTGAATCATAATGAAGGTAAAGGCTTGGTCACATGTCACTGTATCACTAATAACTGCACAAAAAAAAAATTGGTCCATATTTAAAAAGGAAAATGGATCAGAGAAAACCTGTGCTGAATAAAGGCCAGGCTCATAAGCATGATCTTAGCATGATCTCAGCATCAACAAATTAAAGCTCCAATAACTTTCCTACATGTACAATGTACAGTACATATTGGTATATGGTCTAATTTTGTAAATTAATTACAATTCGTCTTATTCTACTGGAAGGCTTTACCTGCAGTCATCAAGATTTTAAAAATATCATCATGTTCTGCAAAGAGCTTTAAAATCTACCACTTCAGCATCAATACGTACATGTACACATTTAATTTACTTATTACCAAAAAACAGTGCTTAGGAAAGAAAAACAAGAATAAAATAGCACTAAAAATGATGAAAACGTTGGACTGGCTATACATTGTAGGACCAATAGATATCCAAAAGTGAAAATTCAAGTATTTTAGACTTTAACAAAATTTCACATCAAGAACATGAAAACTCCTTGACAATAGAACATATGAATGATTTTAAATTAACTTTTACAAAATATTTTCATAGATGCTAACAGCTCTCCATTTTTGTTAAGTCCAACTACCTGTATCAACTTAGGATCTTTGTGAAACACCCCCAGACATACAGTACATATGATTTATTTATTTATTTATTTATTTATTTATTATTTCTAATCTTTTGTCAGGATAGCCCATTCACCAATAATGTACAGTGTATACAGTCATTACAGTGTACATTTGTAAAAGTACAATTTGTAAAATATTCTTAACACTCAGTGTGATAATTGCATTCTCAATCAACTGTGATCAACGATGATGTCTGATAAATGTAAACTAGTCCAAACTTCCTCATGAATGATCAAAACGATGTTAATTCAATATTTGCGGCTTAAAGCAAATACCTGTGTACATGTAGGACTCCCTACATATTAGTCATGTACATGACTACATGTATGTGGGTTTTTCATAATTATCTGTCAATATTTGAATAGTTTTCACAAAGGATCCATTTTCACCAGTCATTAATATCCTATGACACATGAAGTCATTCATGTACAGGCAGATCTACATGTACATACGTTATTGCAAATCATTGATTGTAGCTCCTGGGGTATCATGCCACTGGGAGGTTGCGGGGCCCCTGGGACTTTATGGCCCCCTGTGAAGAGGTCAAGACTTGACATACATATGTAAATAAAGTAAACATACATTCTGTACAATCTCAGATAGTTCATAGAAAGGTGACTGATAGAATATGAATAGTACCAAACATAACATCGCCGTAGAGAAGTAAACAATGCCCACCTTGAATTATTTTTCTTTCATTTCACTATCTTTTTATGTTTATTAAAGTCAATGAATTTCTGACAAATGAAATTTCCCACAGCAAAGATTTTATTTTTCATTTCCATATGGTCTACGTGTACATGTACATTGTACGTGTAAGTAAACATTTGTGCTTTGTACGAGAGAATACATTGGATCACATTAATGCTTAAAGTTTTTGATTTGGCTCTCATTCTCGCTCTCTCTCTTTCTCTCTCTTTCTTTCTCTCTTTTTTTCTCTCTCTCTCTCTCTCTCTTTCTCCCTTTCTCTCTCTCTTTCTCAGACATGTCTAGATTTAAAATTAAGTGTGTAAGTGGTTTAAAAGTAAAAGCAAATATACCGGTAATCAATTCATTCATTCAGATCTGAAAATCTATACCTGGGAAGAACCTGCAACTCCACGAGGTGCGATAGCTCAGTCGGTAGAGCAGTGGTCTCGTGATCCGGTGACCCGGGTTCGAAACCAAGTCGATGCGCTAGTGCCCTTTGGTAAGGCATTCATTCTCATTACCAGGCCCCTCGGAGAGGACCTAAAGCCGTCGGCCATCTGGTTGCTTACTTACAAGCATTTATGCTTTTTTTAGCAGTCAGATAAAATAACCACAACCACCACTATAAAAAATACATATTTTAGATTTAAACCTTAAAAATGTAGTTGATTTACTGTATTACTATGGACATATTAAGATCCCTACTTGACCTACATGTACATTTAGTCACCTCTCCTAAGTGCCATAATTTTCATCACTGCTAACACTAGGGACTTTTCGATTTTCATGTTCACCAGTGGACTGCGACGTATGAGATCATTTCTGAAGCAGTGCGCATCGACGAACTCATCGTTCGTAGCAGAATTCTTGAACGTGTTCACCTTGTTTTGCCGTCGTTCGCAATCTGTGACGGTACTGTTCATATTTTGTAGATATGAAACAGCACTGAAGTCATAAAATGGACACGATTGACCTACATGTACATGTAATTCTGCAAGCGGAGAGTGCTAAAAGCGTTAGCTCTCTAAAATGAACACATTCTCTTGTCTGTTATTTCCCTTTAATCAAAATTGTTGCACAATAATCCATAAAATGAACACATTTTATTTATGCATCGCGAATAAAGTTAGGTGTTGGATCTTTCGTGCGAGCACAAACATATGCATGACGCACTGAGCGAGCACCGTCGTCAAGTGAAATAAAAAAAGGTAAAGAACAGTCAACGTGCCTCGTCAACACTGCATAAAAAATGACCACAAACGTAGCAGTTCACTAGTGAACGTGCAATTCAAAAAGTCCCTACTGATACCTCTTGGAGTCTCACAGATTACAGCTTTCCAATACCATTCTCCACCAAATGGCTATCCGCAGCCATCCCCAACCATTTTTATTTCTGCGCTAATATACAGTACTTGTCATTTTGCTACAGTGTACGGGCATGTTTCATTCCATCACTGACAAGTTATGAGTTAATTCTATGGAGTGGGAATGAAAAAACCAATGCATGAGACGGAATGAAGCATGCCCGGTAGCAGTGTGAACACCTGTCCCGTCTTCATTGATGCAATCCGTCCATTCTTTCCGTGGTCAGTCCCCCTTTTCCCTTCCTTCCCCACTTTGTTCTGCTGATCATCTTATCACCATGATGCTAAATTTTAGTGTGCTTATATCGGATCACTCGCACAGCATGAATATGCACGTGTGTGCGCAGAACTGATTAACGTACTAAAATTTAGCATTCTGCATTGCACATCTCAGTGGTGCACTACGCACTCAATATTACAGGTAACAATAATGCAATTAAAATTTCTATGTTATTGTTAACTCGTTATTGATATTACGTTTTATCAAACAGGGATCTGGAACCAACAGGCCACCAACACGGATATCACTGCTGGGCTGTTCCTGTGGCCCTTGGGGCCAATTGGTATAATACGACTACAGACGACGCGACCGCAGTATTCACGTGCGTGCAACATATGCAAAACTGAAGCTTGAGAACTTCAGTCAGTTTCGCGCCCTTTCTTGAACGCTAGCACGCGCTGACCCAGTTCATCTCTTGAACATGCAAAACTCTTTACCATTTTACGAGAATGTTACTTACCGAAACTTTATGTCCTTTTGGTAAAATGGCAGTGACTGAAAAGTTTGTTGATTGTTGTAATAATCTTTTATCAAATACAGAGTGCCAATCCTCTGAAGTTCTCTTCACAGTTGAGTTTGAGGGACTACCAGACAGATCAGAGTCATACGATATGCTCTGACTCAGCTGTCTCTCCACGACCGTCTCACGTTCACCGAAGCCGTACTCCTCCCAATCCTCATCCTCGATCTCTTCTACAATCACATCGTCTTCGTAAGTTGCAAAGTCTGTGGCAAACTGTCCCCTTGGGGCATAATTCCCAGCTGAATCCCTAGCATCATATGCAGTTCTGCCTCTGCTGTGGGATTGGACACCGCCATACATGCGCGTATTCCTAGGTTGCATCGACGAGCTGCCTCCACCGAGGTACTGAGGTGTACCCAGGCCGACGCGTCTCCGTCGCGAAGCCGCCGCCGAGCCGTGCCACTGAGGGTTGTAGTTCGGACGAGATGCCATCTCGACGTCTCGATTACTCCACTATATTTTAACGTTGCTAGTTTCACTATAAAAATTCCATGTCTTACCACTGTAATAACTATCACTCAAGGAAAGTATTCATGGTGTTGAATCATTCTGTAATCTTCCAAATGCCAATAAGAAGTGATTTAGCATCCATGTTTATATTTAAGTTAGCACCGAAATGGGAGCCGCCGCATCCTCGATCCTCGTTGCTATAACACTAAATTCTGCATCGGCGTCTCTCGTCGTTTGGTGGTGATAGTTTCTGATACGTTTTTTGGTATCCTTTCCAAGGTCTTTTCTCCTGAAAACTGAACCCTTGTCTATTGCAGAGAAGACCGTAGCAACCTAGATGTAGACCCTATGTCTGAAAATCCACGATTTTTTTTTTTTAGAAATCCTTTTCTTTTATCAGCTGAGCGTAAACATGATTTACTACAAGTTAGTTTGTGACCATTCAATAATGTTCAATCGGGGTCACATCGAACCCAAGCCAAGCTTTTCAGTTCAGTGACAGGTGAATCGCTTCAATGCATTATGCATACACGCCTTAAAGGTAATACAAAGTTTTGGGAAATTTTGAAATTTGGTTGGATAGTGAATCTTTACAATTTTGGTATATTTGGATGCCCCTGTGGATGTATTATAAGCACTAAAAAAATTAGCCCCTAAAACACTTCTGTTTTCGAGAAAAATTGAATATAAAAATTTACCGGTGCTCCCGGTAAATTATGATAAATTTCAAATAGCGCCTATGGCCGTATAATGTTAGCTGCGACCATGAAAATATCAGAATATGTAGTTGGGATATATAATTCCAAACGGGAATAGCTAATCGGTCGATTTTAGTCAAGAAACATTGTTTCCTAGCTAAATTAATATCTTGACCTTGAGAGGGAGCTATACAACATAAAGAGTTTATTATTTATAATTTCATAACTTTAGACTAGATTTCGACTGCGACAACGATCAATGTATATTGTACGAACGCATATGCTTCCAATATGTTAATTTGAACCAAATTCATGACCCCATACCAAAACTTTGTAATACCTTTAACATGCAATGCATGCAGTATTATGCATCAAAGATTTTGTGTTGCCGCCACAAGATGACGCCACACTCATTTACACATAAAATACCGAGCGAGCGACAAAAACGTGTATTCCAAAATGGAAAACTTTTCTTGCCCGCGCCTGTCGCCTAATTTCCTTTTAGCAGTGGCGGATCCAGGGGGGGGGGGGGGGTGGCTTCAACATAACTGGAAGCAGAAGGGCGTGTAATGATATTGATATTTCTAAACGATTTCTGTTTAAAGAGTTTCAGGTTTTAATTGCCGACTAGTAGGCCAATTATATTTAAAGTCGGTGTTAACTTCCATTTGATATCAAATATTTCCCTTTTTGTTCTTTAGTACATAACCTTTATAATATCTCATAAAGTTTTGCGTCGGATTTTATTACTTGTAAATGTTTGTCCAGAAAATGCAATTTGACTTTTAGTTTCGTCCTTAAAACATTCATTATCGTTTACCGAGCCTATATTTTAGTTTTAATTACAAATTAAGATTATGATAACTAGAAATTGTTAATTAAAAACAAATCCGAGCGCCTTTTCACAGCTCAAAATGAGGCTGACCGTCTGCAGCGAAGGTTAACAATAATTGTTATGCTTCCATGAGCTTGTGTTAGCATATTTTTTTTCTTTTTTCTCTTATCCTCAAGCGAGGTTTTTATTTCCGATGATAGATATGAGTGAAACATAACATAGGCTAAAGATTAAAGTACATTCAACAATTCTTCCAGCTTAGTATTATTTTCTTTGCTAACACATTCATATCTTAAACATAATCTTAGCAACGACTTGAATTCAAAAAACAAAGTATGTGGGTAGTAAACAGAACCACTAACAATCTTCTTAACGTAACATTTATGAATTGCATATTGCGCATAATTTAAAATAATATTCAGAAGTAAATATTTCTTGTTTCCAATATCCTTACCTACTACTATTATCTTCTGGTCTATTTGTATTTCTATTTGGAATAGATTAAATATCAAATTACATATTATTTTCCAAAACAAAGTCACATCCTTGCAATATAATATAAAATGAAAAGTTGAGTCAACCTGTCCACAAGAGTTGCATAAATTATTATTAACAATTTGCCATTTATATAAGTTTTCTTTTGAGGCAATAAACCTATAAATCATCTTGAAATTAAATTGTTTAACTTTATTATTACGAATTTGCTTTAATTTAAATAAAAATACATCCTTCCAAACAAAGTCATTATCCAAATCTAAAAAGAAATTCCTAAAGTAAATGATATTTGGTTCTTTTGACTTTTTACGTAATAACAAACGATAGTAATCTTTTACTTTCATAACAAAAACATTCACTTTATCCCCTGTTTCTATTTCTATCATATTCGAAATATCACATTCTTGTTCAAATTCATAGCTTAATCTATCCAACCAACACTGTGGAAATGCTTTCATTAATTTTGTATATTTAAAATCAAATAAGAGCTGTTGTGCTTTCACTTTTGTATTTAGTGTTGTAGAGTCATTCCAAATACCATTTGTAATCAAATTATGAATTTTCAATAAACCGGCCTCTTGCCATTCTCGATAAAACACTATTTTTTTCTTAATTTTCCAAATAATTTCATTTGGAATATTTCTTACTTTAAACATATTATTGAATTTTAGTTCTGACCAAGTACAAAAAAGATCTACATAGAATTCTTGCAAATTATGTTTAGAGCATAATAAATTCATATCCTTTATGTTACAATTGAAATGTAAACATAGTGGCAAACCCCCTATTTTGTCGGACCAGTATCTAAACATATTTTTCCAATAAGAGCCATTATCATATCCATGCCAAACGAAGTGAAGATATTTTGCTAGCAATATCAATCATATTCAATCCACCATTTTCAATATCTCTTATAATTACATTACGTTTAATTTTATCTTTTTTGGAGTTCCATAAGAAAAAAAAATAATAGTCTGTTCAATATCTGTGAAATATGTTTTGGTACTGGTACAACAGTTGCGGTATATACAATTTGTGACGCCGCTAACATTTTCAAAACAACTATTCTGCCATAAAAAATAAGATCTCTCATTTTCCACATATTTAATACATTTCGAATTTTATCTATTTTTACATTCCAGTTTAAATCTTGTAACAATTTCTTATTTTTCGCCTACATATACTCCTAGATATTTTACATGTTGATCAGTATATATAATGGCATTATCATGAACAAAATTATCTATAGTATTCAGTTTCATAACATCTGTCTTATTCCAATTTATTTTCGGACCTGCATAGTCTCCAAAATCGTCAATTTCATCCATAGTATATTGTATATCATAAACAGATTCCACAAATAATGTTGTGTCATCTGCATATTGGGAAATTTTTTAACTATCAATACCTAAATCAACACTGAATATATCAATCCCTTTAATGTTTTTATTTTGTCTTATTTTGCATGCTAATATTTCCACTATTATGTTAAAAAGTAATGCCGATAATGGGCAACCCTGGCGAACTCCTCTTCCAATAATTAACTTTTCTGAAATCCATCCATTATTCATTACACGACCGATGGCGTCAGTATAAAAGGTCTTTATCCAGGATATAAAAGATTCTTTAAAATTGAATTTACGTAGTACATGAAATAGGAAAAAATGAGATACATTGTCGAATGCTTTTTTAAAATCCAAAAAGAATATAATTCCCGAACTATTGGATGTCTTTAAATAGTCGATTACATCTTGTACAAATCGTATGTTTTCTGCTGCGGATCTTTTCTTTATAAAACCTCTTTGATCAGTTGAAATGATACTTGATAAAACACGTTGAAGTCTTTTAGACAGTACTCTTGCCGCAATTTTGTAATCATTATTTAATAACGAAATTGGTCTCCAATTGTCTAAATAACCCCTGCCTTTGGGAAGAAGATAATTTTTGTTTGTGATACCCCTCATTTAAGCTTGCAATAACCAAATCTTTAATTTCTAACCAAAAAACCTTGTAGAACTCAGCACTAAGACCATCACTTCCAGGGGCTTTGTTATTACCCATACATTGCAAAGCGTCTTTACATTCCTTTTCACTTAGCAACCCTTCACACTTCGATGCCTCTTCATCGGTCAGAGTACTAGTAATTAAATCTTTAAAATAGTTATCAACATGAACATTCGTGCATGCCTTAACATACACTTTTTCAAAATATTTATGAATTTCCTGTAAAAAATTATCATCATCCTTAATAGTTTTACCATTCACATATAAACTTTCTATTTCTTTTTTCTGCCCATTGCGCTTTTCCAACTGTAAAAAATATTTGCTTTCCTTCTCACCCTTTTCAATCCATTTTGACCGCGATCTTACAAACGCCCCTTTACATTTATGTGTATAATATTTATCTATTTTCTTCTGTGATTCCTTCATCTTACTAATAACATCTTCATTTGGATCCCTATCTAACTGTTCACTCAAGGTATCATATTCCTTTTTAAGTTTATTAAAAGCGTTTTTAGAACATCATATTTTTGTTTACAGTATGACATCGTAAATTCTTTTATCTTAACTTCACATATTTCCCATTTATTCTGTGGTGACAATTGTATGTATTCCAATTTAACTTGTTTAATCAAATTACGTACACCAGTCTGATACTTTGCATCAACTAAGATATTATTATTTATCTTCCATAACCCTTTGCCTCTCTTTACAATTTTAAATATTTCAAAGAAATAGCATTATGGTCACACTTTAAAGCCGGACGGATGTCCGAAGATTGAACTAAATGGCATACCTTCTTTGATATTAACCAATAATCTAACCTAGAAAATAAAGAGAGAGACACCTGCCTCCACGTCAATTGTTTCTTGTCTGGATATAAATGTCTCCAAATATCTACCAAATTGTGATCTTTTTAAAACTTCTTAAAATAAAACTTCGGAACATTAGCAGAAGAGATATCACGTGTATCCATTTCCTGACTTTGAACACATTTACAGTCTCCTTCTGCTATCAAAATATCATTATCTTCTTTAACCGTATTCAACCAATTTAAAAGCATTTTATAAAAAGGCTCTTTTTCCATTTTTTCGTAGGAGCATAAACATTCAAAACAAAGTAACATATTCTATTGATGCTCAAACGAGCAGCTACAATTATTCCGTCACTTTTATTAAAAGCACGTATTAAATCAATTTAAAATTGCAACACCCTTTTTGGGAGCAAAAAAACAAAAACAATTGTGCTCACTACCCCCCCCCCCCCAGGGGCGTACGCAGGATTTTTTCAAGGGGGGGGGTTTTAAAATATTTTGCTCCCGAAAATTTGAAAATCGCGCCGGCCGAAAAGTCGCTCAGTGGGGGGGGGGGGGGGGGGGGGTAAGCGGACACTTTTTTTTTTTTTTTTTTTGAGGCCAAAAAAAATCGCAACGACTCATCAGCCGGCAGAAAAGTCGCTCAGTGGGGGGGGGGGGGGGGGGGGGGGGGGGGGGGGGGGGGGGGGGGGGGGGTAAGCGGACACTTTTTTTTTTTTTTTTGGTCTCAAAATTTCAAAATTTGACATTTTTTTACGTATGGGGGGGGGGGGGTAAGGTCACCTTATTTAGGTTAGCCGTGGGTATAATTTTTTTTTTTTTTTTTTTTTTTTTAATAAAAAAAAAATAAAAAAAAAAAAACCCAAAGGGGGGGGGGGGGGGTTTTAGGTTATTTTAGGGGGGTTTACATACATTAAAATACCAAAGGGGGGTGTTTGAACCCCCATAACACCCCCCTGCGTACGCCCCTGCCCCCCCCCATTCAATATATAACTTCAAAACATAACTGGAAGCAGAAAGAGCGTGTAATGATACTGATATTTCTAAACGATTTCTGTATAAAGAGTTTCAGGTTTTAATTGCCGACTAGTAGGCCAATCCCAATAAACAAAACACTAAAAAGTAACCTCTTTAAGGAGTGTATTTTAAGTGATTTTAAAGTATGGTGCCTTTTGAACTAGATTTAAACGTTATGGACACGTGCCTTCATTTAAACAAAAAAGGTACTCATGTTCACGTTTTCATCTAACCTAAAAACCACCAATTTATCACGCGACTGGAGTAACGTGATTCCACTTACCTCTGTAAATCAAGTGTTTATGACCAAATAACCACTTGACCAAGCAACGAGTTTTGTGTCCGTTAACCGATGGTGGTGATAAATACGTAATTATTTGGTCTTTTAAGCACCTTTATCGATAGGTTTCACAGGTTGTCCAAGGTTGATGGTAATAATCACGTTACTTACACCGGCTAATCGTCTTATTGTTCTGTCCGTGAATTTCTGGTTATATTAAATGAGTAATTCTGAGGTGTCTTACACACCTCTTTAAATGGTTTCAAAGTTACCATAAATTTCTTGTTTATGATCACGTGGCTCACGCTGATTACTAATCTAAGCTGTGAATCTGTGATATTTAGGTGTGAAAATAAGTAATTATTAGGTGTCTTAAAAAACCTTTTTAAATGGTAGTCAAAGTTGCCATAAGTTCCGCGGTGATGATCTCGTGACTCAAACGGATTAATAATCTAAGCTGGGCATACGTGACTCTTAGGTGTGAAAAATTAGTAATTATTAGGTGTCTTAAAACACCTTTTTAAATGGTTTCAAAGTTACCATAACTTTCTTGGTGATGATCACGTAGTTAAAACTGATTACTAATCTAAGCTGGGAATCCGTGATATTTAGGTGTGAAAAATTAGTAATTATTAGGTGTTTTAAAACACCTATTTAAATGGTAGTCAAAGTTGCCAGCAGTTCCGCGGTGATGATCTCGTGACTCAAACGGATTATTAATATAAGCTGGGTATTCCGTGTTTTCCAGGTGTGAAAATGAGTTATTATTGGGTGTCTTGATGGTTTCACAGTTACCATTTAAGTTCCGTGGTGATAATCCCGTGACTGTTGGCATTTTTCTATGTTCACCAGTTGATAAATGACTGTTGGCATATTTTCATTGCACCAGTGTGTGCATAATTCCAGTTGCACCAGTTGATGACTGACTGTTGGCATATTTCAAGTTGAACCAGCTGACACCAATTAATTTGCATATTGAATATGGGGTGCGTGCAGATCTATGTTTTTTAAACAATTTATCTGAATTTACAGCATATTTCTTAATTACTGATGATTTAGTTATATGCAATTCATTTCGAAAATACTACAAATACCAGTTATTAGGACATTTCGCTACTTCGTATAAATTACATTTAGTTAAACATGAATAAGGGAAACATTAACTATGAACTAAATAATTTCAATAAAATACAAGTGTATGAAAAAATTTCGAATAATTAAATTATGTAAGTCTACTTATTACCAATGCCTTTACATTGTAAATACAGACGTACCAGTATTGAAGTGTTATTGCTGTTCAACTTGTTGGAAGTTTTACCAAATGGTTCTAATGGCTCAGCTAGACCAGTTAAATTTTAACTGGCCTGGATCAACTGGATCATTTAGCCCATTTCAATTTCCAGGGTTACCAGTTGGCATTAACTGGTTCATCAACTGGACCAGTTGCAACTAGCTTTCTCTTCTGGGATGTTTGCCCCCCCCCCCCACCCCTCCACCATCTCCTCTAATCCCAAACTGCTTCTGGCGCGCCTGGACGTAATTATGGAAGATCCAAGACACGATGTTCAGAAACGGGATGAGAACGTCATTATTTTGGTTCATTTATTGTGTAACATTTGCGTAATTATTGGGTTGAACGCGGGTTACAGTAACATATTTCCTCTTCGACGTAAATTTCACGTGAATGAAGAACATGATTCATCTCAAGTCAGCCTCGTAATATTCACGTGAATTTCACGCAGATATTGTGACTAAAACTATCACTAACGCTTCACGTGTTTCTGTGACGCGATAATTTCGTTTATGAACATATAATTTCATAACCAAACAAACACGGGAGTATTAGGTTTACAAACCATGGTCTCCACGGTAGGGACAATCACGTTATTATAATGGTGATATTGCAGTGACAATTGCGTGATTTAGTGTACGTGTGTTTTAAGTTACCTAGTGCAATAAACGTATTAACACATTTACGTAAATGTCCGGTGTTTGAAGAACGTCACTCTCCTCAAGTCGATACCTTGATATTGACGTGATTTTCACGTGATTTTGTTTATTGGGATTATATTTAAAGTCGGTGTTAACTTCCATTTGATATCAAATATTTCCCTTTTTGTTCTTTAGTACATAACCTTTATAATATCTCATAAAGTTTTGCGTGGGATTTTATTACTTGTAAATGTTTGTCCAGAATATGCAATTTGACTTTTAGTTTCGTCCTTAAAACATTCATTATCGTTTACCGAGCCTTTAATTTAGTTTTAATTACAAATAAAGATTATGATAACTAGAAATTGTTAATTAATAACAAATCCGAGCGCCTTTTCACAGCTCAAAATGAGGCTGACCGTCTGCAGCGAAGGTTAACAATTTGTTTATGCTTCCATGAGCTTGTGTTAGCATAATATTCAAGAGCGATATATTATCATCCGACAAAAGTGTACCTTTCCCTTTTCAGAGGTGATAAAATTGACGTCATGGCAAACGGCTCAATCTTGTACCCATTGCTCGTCGCTTGTCTCCTCGTCAGCTCGTCCTTTCAATCTTTTCATCGACACGATGGAGATTCGGCGATGACATCCTAAACACTGGTTATGGACAAATCTTTCCATGGATGTGATTAGAACCTTGAACTGAAAAAAGCTTATTGCAGCAATAAGGGCCTAGAGAGGGTTCCCCAGAATCTTTCTGAGGATACCGAGGTGCTTGACTTGTCTTATAACGCTATCACCAAACTCTTGAACTCCTCGTTTAAAGAATACCCTCTAATCAACTCCTTGTACATTTCTTCTAATGATGTAAGAACGATAGAATCCGCCGCTTTTTACCCCCTCAAGGGCTTAATGTACCTGTCTTTATCCTTTAACTCACGTCTTGCGCTTCCAGCAGCAGGCGTCTTTATGAAGTCTTTAAAGCTTTCCATTCTCGATTTAAGGTCATCAAACTTGAAGTCGCTCCCCAATGACACTCTAGAATGGAGTCCAAATATAGATACTGTATATCTGTTCGACAACCGGCTCTCCTTCATCAATATAAGTTCATGTGGCATGGCCGACACTGTGAGCATGCTTGGTAATCGACTAAAACACCTTACGGTGAGAGATTTCACCTTTGTGTGCCACACTGATACTCTAGATCTGAGACAAAACCATATCAAATCAGTAGACCCTCAAGTGATCGCATCACTACATGTTCGCTCTTTGATGCTAGGTGGCTGCCCTTTGAGTGATGAGGTGTTGGCGAACATCGTCCTCGGAATCTCAAAATCAGACATCGAAGAGCTTACAATTGAGGCAGGTTCTATTGGTGAGTTTCCTGTAGGTTTCTTTGATCCTCTGCGCGATTCTTCTCTCTCTGTTCTGGACTTAGAATTCAACAAACTGAATAGCCTCCATCCTTTTGTCTTCTCAAACTTGACAAAACTCAGAGAATTCACTTTCGGTTATAACAGACACCCCATAGACGAAATTCAACCTAACTTTTTCGACGGCATGAATGCATTGAAGGTCCTGACATTCAACGACAACAAAGTAAGACAAATAAATCCTCACAATCAGGTTTGGACAGTAGACTTGTCGGAGTTTGACTTATCCGGTAATCTGTTTACAAACATTTCTGCATCTGTATTTCGTGGTTTAGGAAATTTAACTTTCTTAGACATGAGCTACAATGAACGCCTTTCTGTCTTTGTGCTGACGGCCTTTTCGGGACTTGAAAATGTTCAAACCATTGATTTGGAATATAGTCGATTAACTGTTTTGGAATTGAACACCCCAATGTTAAGATCACTTTTCCTAAACTCTCTTTATAAAACCGGGCTTCCTCTGCGACCAGGAAAATCGTTTCAACATTTAAAATCCCTTGATAGTTTAAACATGAAAGAATCTTACCTTGGCCAGAGATACCTATGGAATGCAACTACAAACGCGTCTCTTTTCGATGGATTATTGAATCTTAAGCATTTGGACTTGAGTTTTAACCCTTTCCTGTGTTTAAGTAGTGATTTACCACCAGGGATATTCCGGCAACTCTCTGTTTTACAAGAAATTAATCTAGACTACTGCGATATTACAAATCTACATCCTCTTGTCTTCTCGGGGTTGGAATCGCTTCAGAAGTTGAGTTTGATAGGAAACAACGTCCAGCATATTCATGATGGTGTATTGTCGGGGTTGGGTCAAATAGAAAGTATCAACTTTGAAGGAAACCGTATCGCGTACTTGGAGGAGTTAATGTTCTCAAATAACTGGAAGCTCACAAATCTCTCTTTCGCCAACAACAGATTAACGCGCCTTAATCAAAGCACTTTCAAGCCGACCGTTTCCTCCCTTTCATCACTTGATCTATCAATGAACCCAATTGATTGTAACTGTGAAATAAAGTGGCTTATTGATTGGTTAAATGAACCTATACGCCTGGAAAACTAGGACGCAACTTTCTGTTCGTCAGCATCTCTGGAGCCTCTTCGTGAGAAACCCCTACTTGATTTTGATCCAAATGAACTCTGTATAATAAAGTATGGTCTTTACTCTCTGATTCCCCTAGCCTCCATTAGCTTAATTATAATCAGCGTGTTGCTGTGTCACTTCCGGTGGCAGTTGAGGTACAAAGTCTATCTCTTGAAACTGGCCGTACTGGGATTTAAAGAGATGCGAGACGCTCGAGACCACAATGACTACGAGTTTGACGTGAATATCATTTTCTACGACGATGACGAAGAATGGATTCGCGAACAGCTTCGACCGGCTCTCGAAGAACGGCTTCCACAGTTTCAGAGGAACATCTTTGGTGACGAAGACCTTGTGTTGGGTATGCATTACTTAGATTCCGTCGATTACGTGGTGAGACATAGTTACAAGACCATCGTAGTGCTTAGCAGAGCTGCTGTACACGACCGCTGGTTCATACTCAAGTTCCGTACGGCCATGGACCACGTGAGTGACACTCTGACTGAATTCGTAGTCGTGGTTTTCCTCGAAGACATCACAGATAATGAAATGCCATTCTTAGCGAAGTTGTACATCAGTGATGGCAGACCCTATATCCACTGGACTGAGGACGTGAGAGGGCAAGATTATTTCTGGGATGAATTGACCAAAGATCTAACCATTAATCTAAAAACGAATGACTTGATCCCAAACGAGTAGCAGTCATATAGGAATATAGAGATACGTGTGATGGTTATCAGTATATGAAAGTGGTAGTAGTAGTAAAAATAGTAGTAGTAGTACTGTAGTAGTAGCATTAGTAGTAGCAGCAATATTAATGCTTTTAGTAGTAGTAGTAGCAGCCGCAACACAATTATTATTATTATTATTATTATTAGTAGTAGTAGTAGTAGTAGTAGTATTGGTGGTAGTATCACTCTAAGAAAAAAGGGTACAAAAAAGGGTGCAAAATAAGAGTTTGCACCCTTTACATAAAAATGAACCCTATTGAAGGAAAAGGGGTTCAAAAAAGGGTGCAATATAAGATTTTGCACCCTTCCCACAAAAATGAACCCTAACGAATAAAAAAGGGTGCAAAATAAAAGTTTGCATATTGCATGCATATTCATGATTACTGTCCACGTGTTCACTTAAAAATACATTTATCATATATTTTGTTAAGCAAATTATGACAATGCACATCAATTTTGTGATTTGTATTTTCCTTCGGCAATCATTAACCAATAGATTATTTTGTCTGATCATGTCACAATTACATTTACGTTTTAGCAATAGATATATTGATTATATGATTACTAACCAAGAAACATCATGCATGTTTAATATGTATTTGTGTACGAGCAAATGTCACGAGTATTCCTCGATGATGTGTGCAGGATTGCACCTTTTAAAGGGTGCAGGGTTGAACCCCTTAAGGTGCTGCTATTGTATCGGTTTGAACCCCTAAAGGAGCAGGATTGAACCATTAAGGGTACCCATGTCCCCTAAAAGGTTCAATCTGGCACCCTTTTAAAGGGTGCAGGATTTAACCCCTAAAGGTGCTGCTATTGTTGCATCGGTTTGAACCCCTAAAGGTGCAGGATTGAACCATAAAGGGTACCCATGTCCCATAAAAGGTTCAATCTGGCACCCTTTTAAAGGGTGCAGGATTGCACCTTTAAAAAGGGTGCAGGATTTAACCCCCAAAGGTGCTGCTATTGTTGCATCGGTTTGAACCCCTAAAGGTGCATAGTTGCACCATTTTTTCTTAGTGTGTAGTTGTATAATCGCGCTACTTATCATAATTGTCTTCTTAATATTCTTATTCACTATCATCAGTATCATCATCATCGTTATCATTAATATTATAATTGTCATGAATATTAGTATTATTGTTATCATCATCATCATCATCACCATTATCATTGTTGTTGTTGTTGTTGTTTTGGGATTTTTTTTTTTTCCTTCTTTTTTTACTCTCTCTTCAAGACAATAAAAAATAGTAGACGGTACCATATACCATGTATATGACCTGGAAAAGTCGATAAGACAAGGTTATTTTGTTGATTTGTGTTCTACATGGGTATTGGAGTAAATTCAGCTTGGTTGCCAGCTTGGCAACCAAGCTGGCAACCAAGCTGGCAACTTTTTTAATAGCCATATTAACATAATCATCTAATTAGCATATGTGCAAATGTAATAATGTTGCTAATCTCAATCCAAGAAGCGTGAAAACATGGATAATATGACTTTTCAAGGGTTTTTCTATGACGAGGAATTCATTCATGACACCATTTGTTTTATTCCAAGTAATGCAATTGTCTTAAATAGCATAATTAGCGTATGTACAATGTATGGACTTCATTGTCATTGTTTATCTATATAAAGCCTAAAAATGGTGCAATGCAATAATGATTGTAAATCACTTTTGAAAGACTAATCATAAATTCATGAGAAGATATTCCATGTATATAGTATAATTAGAAATTTTCGCCATCGAACATGTCGAACATGACTGTGGAATAGCTTAATGCTTTATATATACATGTATGTACATTTCTGTAAATTATGCCAGTCACAAGAACATTTGCTTGGTTTTAAAAGCATTTCTAACACTTCACACAAATTTTCACATTGTTGTATTATAGTTCACTTTTTCAGTGTAAAACGCTACGTCAAAGGAATATAATATCGTTTTACAGCAAAATTAATGTGTATCTGTGTTTCTCATAGTTAAGACGAACATGTCACAACTATGGATATACGGAGCGAGAAAGGAGGAGGACGGGGTGTCCCCGTTTAATTTGAGCATTTTAAAACGTGATAATCAGCGTTATATTGCACTTTCGAAGTAACTGACCTGGGCCCTGTTTCATACAACTTGTTATAAATAACAAATGCTAAATTTCTATGACAAATTTGCTCTCACTCATTCACATGCCACGATTTCAGAAGCTCATAACAGTTTTTCTAACTTGTTATAGTTAATTGATGAAATGTTTTATGAAACAGACACCTGATTTCCTTTTTTGTCTTTTAATATGAGCGCTTGAAGATTACTTGAGAACCTGAAAATATGAGATAGAAAGTGACGAGAACCTGAAAACTAGGAAATGTTTTATTTTCGAAACGAACTTACCGGAGACAGTTATGGAGTGAGAGGGATTTTCCTCTTACAGCCAGGAAAATTTATTTATAGGACATTTTTTTAACCCGGAAACATGAACATAAAAACGAGTATAACTGAAAGGGGTGTCCTCCTGAAAGCCCGTGGAAATTTAGCCATACAATCAACAATGTTTCCCATGCCATGGGGGGGGGGGGGGGGGGGGGGGGGGGGAATAGTGAAAATAATTTGTAGTATATCAAATGGCATTGATATCACCTCCCCCTTCTTTTTAGGCCTCTTATAGAGCCATGGCAATTTTTTCCGGTCATGCTAGCTACTGTCCGCCTGAAAATATGTATTTCTTTATTTCTTAATCTTAATCTATCTTTGGAAGAGATAAAAACACGATATCAAGAGAAAGAGAAATGGGTTGGGAGAGAAAGAGAATGAGATGGTAGATGGTGGAGATGGAAACAGATACAGAGAGAATGGAGGGGAAATATAGAAGTGATATACTATGATGAGAGAGAGAGAGAGAGAGAGATGGTGGAGAGGGAGAGGGAGAGATGGTGGAGAGGGAGAGGGAGAGATGGTGGAGAGGGAGAGAGAGAGAGAGAGAGAGAGTGAGAGAGAGATGGTGGAGAGAATGAGAGAGAGAGAGAGAGAGAGAGAGAGAGAAGAGGGAGCGAGAATGAGTGTGTGTCCCAACATGCTGTACATTTAATGGTGTGTGGCAATACTTCCATGTCTTTGTTTAGCGGACACTTTTAAAGTAGATATTCATTGATTTTAAAAACTAACTTTATTTTCATTATTGCAAAGTTGAAACTTTGATTCGACCAGGTTACCAAAATTCAATGCTTGGAAACATTCGAAGTAATGATTATTATAAATTACAAAACGCTTAAATACAGCCCATGCATAGCACCCGAAGAGCTCTCCGAACGCTGCTGAGATGTGTGAGATCACAGTATGGACATGCCTTGCACAAGCAGACGATGTCCCATGACATCTCACACATTTTCAGTGCCTGTGTTTTCATCTTCTCTTGAGTTCTTTCTCTTACTTCACTTCCGTCAGGCTAAATGGATCTATTGCCTCACTCTAAACCCCACGCATGGTTTTATTTTGATGACAAATGCAGCGATACAAAAATAAAGTAATCTGTCGCTTGTAAACAAATAAGACGCCATTGTATATTCAGCTGCACACACCGGGGTATGTTCGGCGTTTCAAGAGGGAACAAATGACGTCCTTAATATCATTCTGGGGGGTTTTCAATTTGAAAGTCTGGTATCTTTGATTGCTAATTAACCCCTATCATGTGTATCATACAAGCAGAATATTGTTGTTATCAGAACCGGGTCATATCCCATTTTGAATGGTTTGACATGCCATTACATTTATATACACTAAACTCATTATAATTTGAGAAATAATAGCTTTGCAATTATGTTCATTCTCTATGGGATGTCGTATGCTTCGGCAGTGTTGGTCCATATAGTGACGTCATTAAAACATCATTATTTTTCCGGCGAATCTCTCGTATATCCCAGCTGCTATGGAGGTGATTGTATTTGTATTTTTAAATCACCCGATATGTAGTTGATCTAAAACTTGTCCGATGGCCATCTGTTAGCTTACCAGTTTCCAGTGATACATTAGTTGACATATTTGTGATCTTCTTTGAATTTTACCTTTAACAGTTGTTACAAGATTCAAGTTTATTGTTCACTCTCTAGTCTCTATCATGGTGAAAATTTCATAATTCAATAAAAATAGAAAATAAAACAATCACAATTTGAAAATTTTGCATATTGCTGAGTTTGGTGATATGAAACAAGCTAGGGATGACTTCATCTCATTTGTATTTTTGATTACCAGAACTCCCCTTGACCTTTAAAGGGATAATTGAGTTTTTGGTATAGAGGGCGCAAAATTATTTTGTGAGATAGGCCTAATGAAAAACTGAGTGTCAAATTTGAAAAAGCATTTCTGTTTAATTTTTTTTTAAACAAAACAATCAAGGCACAGGTTTCTCCAATGAAGTCAATACTCTCACAAGATATGAAGTATATTAACAAGAACAATACCTTAGCAGATTTTCGATGTCAAACAGTAGTTGGTAATGGGGCTTTCACATATACACTCCGGGCCCGTACGGCGAGTAAAAACAGACATTTTATGCCTGGATTACATTTGGGCGGCGGTGAGAATATGAGATATATATATATATATATATAAGTTATACAAATGTGAAGAATCGTAATCCCGTAGCCCGTAGAAATGTCGTAGGTTGCATTGCACAATCACCGCACGGGCATCGGGCGGAGGCCTTGCGCTGATCGTGCATATATACTGGGGACTCGGACGCTCAAAAATGGCACGGCTGCTGCACTTTCATCGCACGTCCTCCGCGCAACCTCTGTACGGAAGCTGTACGGGCTCCGTACGATTTCCGTGCGGAGGCTGCGATGACGGCCCGGCTACTGCACTGAAATTGCACGATTGCCGTACAATCCCCGAGCAGACTCTGTACGGATTTGCCCCGGCCTGCCCCCGAGGGCCAATACAAGAAATGGCACGATGCTCGTAGATAATGTAAACAAAAAAATCGTGGCCCATAGCCTCCTACGATGCAACCCAAATCGCACGAAAAATCAAAAAACATTTTATCGTACGGCGCCCGGAGCAAATGTAATCCAGGCATAGGAGTTTTCGTACGATGCTCGGCCAGGTCCCGTACAGTTCCACCGGGCGCCGCACAGTGGGCCAGGGAGGAACCAAAGTGCGCCAAAACTAAGTTTGGGTGATTTATTTTTTTCAATTATTTTCTTGCCCAGTTGAAAGGTAAGACATAGAGGAATACCTCAGTGAAATATTTAATTCCGGTATGCACAATAAGGGTATAAATTTACTACTTCAAACATCAAAATCCTACATATTCACAGTTTTAGTGCCAAAGTGACTTATTTTCTAAATCTTTCAGTTCAACATGAAGTTTTTAAGTTATTGATATGAAATTGCTTTCACATATACCTGATAATTCATTTCGTTGAATGAATGGGTTAAAATTAATAGAAACACAATCTTCATGATTATAAGGCTGGCGCGGATCCAGGATTTCTTAGGGGGGGGGGGGGGAGGCCCAAATTTGAAATTATGCGAGCCAAATATTGGTACGTAATGGTGACCAGCAGTGACGTAATTAGGGGTGGGTGGGTGCAGGGAGGGGCGAGTTTTCCCCCTCCCTCCTCCGTGAAGCGCGGAAGCTTTGACATTTCAATAAATTATTAGAGAAAGAAGACGATTCGTTGTACCATTCCCAAAAATAATACTCGTCTAAATTATGTTTCCCCCCATCCCGCGAGAAGCGCGAAAGCTTTTACGTTTCATTAAATCATTAGAGAAAGAAGACGCTTCTTTGTACCGTTCTCGACTCTTAATCCTTGTCTAAATTCAGTTTCCCCCTCCACACCTCCCTACCGCGCGAAGCACGGAAGCTTCGACGTTTCATTAAATTATTAGAGAAAGAAGACGGTTCGTTGTGTCGTTATCGACTCTTAACCTTCGTCTAAATTCAGTTACCCCCAAGCTTTTACGTTTCATTTAATCATTAGAGAAAGAAGACGATTCGTTGTACCGTTCTCGACTCTAAATCCTTGTCTAAATTCAGTCCCCCCCCCCGACTCCTGCGCGAAGCGCGGAAGCTTCGACGTTTCATTAAAATATTAGAGAAAGAAGACGATTCGTTGTACCGTTCTCGACTCTTAATCCTTGTCTAAATTCAGTTCCCCCCCCCCTCTCGCGCAAAGCGCGGAAGCTTAGACGTTTCATTAAATTATTAGAGAAAGAAGAAGATTTGTTGTACCGCTCTCGAAATAATTTAGTTTCCCCCTCCCGCGCAAAGCGCGGAAGCTTTCACGTTTCATTAAATCATTAGCGAAAGAAGAAGATTCGTTGTACCGTTATGACTTTTAATCCTTGTCTAAACTCAGTTTCCCCCCCCCCCTCCCACGCGAAGCGCGGAAGCTTTTACGTTTCATTAAATCATTAGAGAAAGAAGACGATTCGTTGTACCGTTCTCGACTCTTAATCCTTACCTAAATTCAGTTTTCCCCCTGTTGCATACGATGTGGGGTATTGTGACGTAAGAAGCGAAGTTTTGGTCATTTTGGTTTTTAGCCATAGAGGGCAGTAGCGAATTTGTTAGGGAAACTAAAACACGTTGTTGCAGTTAGTTATCGGCACTGAAAGTGCACCATTTTTTGGTATTTTGACACAAGCCCAATGTTGTGAGTATTTATTTACCTTTGTTTATTGAAATATGATGACTATTGTTGTGTTTGATGCTATTGGTGATAAAAATGAAGAAATGCAAATAGTGTAAAATTAAGTAAGAAAATTGTTACTCACGTACGTAAATTCACGTTGTGTGTGGGCATCCGGTTGTGTATAAAGTCATTGGTAGTCTTTCGTGCAGCCTGTTATTAAGATTTAGGTTACCGCTAAATGATATGTTGGGCCTATTATGCTTTGATAATTAATAGTGAGTCAATAGGTTGTATCAAAGGAGCTATGAACTCATCTTAGCAGAAATATGTAAAGATATTTCCTAACTCATATATATGCCATTTATTTACAGTTATTTACAAACCTGTTTATTATTTGACTGGATAAGATAAACAAATGTTTGATAGATTATTTGATTGTCATATCAGCTATGCTAAGTAGCATATTGGATGCATTATTCTAGTAATGCTCATGATTGTGTTTTTTATCTTTTATTAAAGGTTGAACCTTGCACCTGCCAGTTTGGAGTCTTGGTATCACAAAAGGGTGTCGCTGTGTTATTCATTCGTCAATGGCGTCTTTTGGTTAAGTGAATTAATCGTCAATCGTCAATTACACCCCGCTTCGACGTTTCATTAAATTTTTAGAGAATGAAGACGATTCGTTGTTCCGCTCTCGAAAATAATTTAGTGTCCCCCACCCGCGCGAAGCGCGAAAGTTTTTACCTTTCATTAAATCATTATAGAAAGAAGACGATTCGTTGTACCGTTCTCGAAAATTATCCTCGTCTGAATTCAGTTCCCCCTCCCCCCCCCCCCCCCCCCCCCCCCCCCCCCCGCGCGAAGCGCGGAAGCTTTGACGTTTCAATAATTCATTAGAGAAAGAAGACGATTCGTTGTACCGTTCTCGACTCTTAATCCTTGTCTGAATTTCAAAAATGTTCTTTGTCTATTCCCTTTTCTTCCTACGTCCTCTTCCTTTTCACTCCTCTCTTTTTTGGCCGGCGTTTATGGGGGACCACCCCACCGCTCCCCCTGGCTACGCGCCTGCAGTCAGATGAACATATGTTGAAACCTTGTCCGCCCCGGAAGCTCAGGGGTTTAAGGTTTTAATTTACGGTCAGATTTGCATTCAGGGGTCCGCCTTAGGGCCCTAGGCGGGGTCCAGGGGGTAGAGCCCAGGAAGTTCAGGAGTTTTAGGCATTTAATTATGGTCAGATGAGCATTAATTTGATACCTAATTGTTACAGTGGCAGGTCACTAATTGGCTTGGGGTTCAGGGGGCGGAGCCTCAAGGAATCTCAAGGGTTTTAGGCACTCAATTACGGTCAGATGAGTATCAAGGGGCCCGCCTAAGGGCTCTTGATTGGGTCCAGGGGGCAGAGCCCCCGGAAGCTCAGGGGTTTTAGGAGTTTAATTACGGTCAGATGAGCATTTTTGATACGTTATTATTTGTGACACTGGCAGGACACTTTTTGGCGTTGGGTCAAGGGGGCAGAGCCCCCAGAAATCAGGGGTTTTAGGCATTAAATGACCGTCAGATGAGCATCTAAGGGCCCGTCTTAGGGCCCTAGGTGGAATCCAGGGGCAGAGCCCTTGGGGTTTTAGGCATTTAATCATGATCAGATGAGCATATTTTGATACCCCATTATAATGTGACAATGGCAATTAACTATTTTTCTTTCTCGCTCTCTTTCTTTCTATTTCTCTTTAATATACTTTTTCAAAGAAAGTGTGGGGGGCGGGGGAGGCTCGATGATCCCGATCCCCGCCGTTCCGCGGGCCCTGATGTAGGGATCTCAAGAAGCATTTTCTTGCCTGGCTGTAAATTTAGGAATTTGTCGTTTTCCAACAAACGCATAAAGTGAGGAAAAATCTCGGAAAATTATCTCATTTCAGCATTATTTGTAACCCACCGTTATGGAATTAGAAATAAGCCACGTTTGAATTCTATTTCTCCAAAGCCCCCCCCCCCCTCCCCTATCAGTACGCCAACATTTTTTCTGATGTCTAAGCTTCAAGTTGATACCACATTTGGCTGCCCGATCTTGTTATTTAAGAGCCGATTTCCCTTGCCACATTGCCCCGAAAGATGTGATTTTTTTTTGGTCTGCGGCTGAATCATGAAGAATTCGTGGTTATATATCAATTCTCAATGGAGGCGCGGATGTCAGAGGACACATACAGTGTGAGTCAAACAAAAGTTAACAACTAGAAGATTGCTAAATATTTTTTAAAATCATTTATGAGCAGTAAATTATTATACATCTTATGAAAGAATGTTTTATCCCAAATTATTTGGTATCAGTTTTGCGTGGTACATGTATGTGTTCACGCTTAGATGAACAGGAGGCATTGTTTGCGAGAGTGCAAAAATCGACTTGCGCAAAAGTTGCTTATGTGATGTTTACATAAAACAATTGGGATTTGGGTATTAAATTGTTTTTTGCAGATCCAAATAACATCCCTAACAAATTTAATCATGCCACACATATCAAATATCGAATATCAAATATCAACGAACATTTGTGCGCGTGTGTGGTAGCGTGTGTGACTTTGCTTCTGTAAAAATCATATGGAACGCATTTCATTTGATACATTCAATTCACTTTGGCGCAAGTCGATTTTTGCACTCTCGCAAACTATGCCTCCTGTTCATCCAAGCGTGAAGACATACCATACAAAAATGATACCAAATGATTTGGGATAAAACACTCTTTCATAAGATGTATATTTACTGTTTACTGATTTTTTTTTTGAATAATTAGCAGTTTTCTATTTGTAAACTTTTTTTTTTTGACTCACAAGGTAGTTCAGTGCACCGCACGGCACCCAATCGGGCGCCTTGAGGTCCCGGGTCGGGCCCCAGGAGTCATGGGGTGCATCTTTTCATCAGACGGAGCACGTAAGCTTATGGAGCTCTCACACTCTGCCGTGTAGGCCTACCGTCCACCTGCCGGGCTATTAAAAAAAAAAAAAACAGAGTCCAGAACGTTGGGTTTTGAGCGAAGTTGTCCCCGACCGCAAAAAAAAATTCATAAAATTAATCTTTTCACCGTTTCGTTGCCATCTTCTGACCGTTCTCACCGGGCGCATACCGGGTGTTAAACGTGCTTCTACCGTCTTCACCGCCCAGATTGACTTTTGTTGAAAATTTTGGCCGTTTCCATACCGGGCCCATACCGGGTCTCGAACGTGTGCACCGGGTTTGTAGCAGCCACCTACCAGTCACTTAGCGTCCCCTCACCGCTCGGAGCGTCCTGTGAGCGAGTCCCCAGACTGCTGACGTCATGACACGACTGCCATAAATACCCCGATTTGAACGGCAACGGTCAGTCCGCTCTCCATTTTTCATCGACGTTCTGTAACGGGTTATGAGCGTGTTGTAAACGTGTTCATACAGTGTGACCGTTTTCATAACGTATTCATACCGTCCTCATGCTGTTCAACACCGTCCTCTTGCCGCTTACTTGCGGCCGGTGCCAGCCGGCCAAAGTTTTGAACATGCCCAAAACTTTCGCCGGGTCCCACCAGGTGTAAATAAGCGCCAACGCCCTATTAACGTGTTGCCCGCTTTGATAACGAACCACCGTGTGCCCTCACCGTTCTCCTTTCTCCGTTCTCCGTTTTCCTTGCAACATTGCCCCGAAAAAATGTGTTTATTTTGGTCCGCGGTGTCAGAACAAGTTTTATGCGCCCCCATGCGCCGTATTTTATGACCGCGAATCTTTCATGATTCAGCCGCGGACCAAAATAAACACATTTTTTCGGGGCAATGTTGCAAGGCAAATCGGCTCTAACATAATAACGGGCAGAATCGGCCAGCCAAATCTGCTATCAACTTAAGCTTAGACATCAGAAAAAATGTTGGTAATACAATTTAAGCGGAAATCCAAACATTTCCTCTGGATTTATAAAAGGTGGTAAGAGGGGTAAGAGGACATTTTTTTCTTTCTTTTGGTCCCAAAAAAATCGCAACGACTCAGCCGACCGCTGAATAAAAGGGGGGGGGGGGTTTTAGGTTTTTCTTAGGGGGGTTTACATACATAAAATTACCAAAGGTGGGGGGGGGGGGGGGGGTTAACCCCCCCCCCCCCCCCCCCCCCCCCCCTGCGTACGCGCCTGATCACGAGTATGTGAGAGAAATTTCAAATCAATAACTTTTGCATTTAAACTGTGAATAATGTAAGAATTTGTTGTTTGAAGGAGTAAATTTATACCTTTAATGTGCATACCGGAATTAAATATTTTAAATCAAATCAAATCACCAAAAAAAAAAGAGTTTTGGCGAACTTTGGTTCCTCCCTGACCCACTGTGCGGCGGCTTGCTGTGGATTTAGAGACCGTACGGGAACCTTCCGATTTTCATTTCTACGGCATGTGTGGTCACATATTCTGCTGCGCCAGGGAGATGCCCGGTGAAAAACTGTCGATTGAAATGCAAGGCGCCCGTAAGGATGCCGGCAGGGTGCCCGGCCGGTAAGCTTACGGGCTCCGCCCGATGAGCAGGTGCACCCATGGCTCTCGGAAGATGCCCTGCCGGCGCCAGGCCGGGGTCATCAAGGCGCCCGGCCGGGTCCCGTGCGGTGCATTGAACTATGACATTGTGTCCTCTGACATCCGCACCTCCTGTATTTAAAGCTGCGTTGTACATTTTGAGATGCCGTCGTGAGGGACCCGCACGGGCAATATTCATCTCAAATGGCCCCCGGGCGACAGACGCCTGTTGTTGTCCATGTCATGTAAATTTACATCCAATTATGAAATACATTCTTATGAAACTCGTTGAGCTGGTAATTTCCATTTTCCTAAAATCCGTACAAATGTTTCAAAAAATACAATTTTTTAAAGGACCAGTTTTATGCAAAAATATCCCGTCTAATATGAAAAACTCCAATTCAATGGATATTTTTAAACGATTGTATAAATCCCATCTTTTATCATTGTATTCAATCTCAAAATATATGACGTCACGTTTCAGTTAATGCACTTTGTAATGTATTCCCCCTCCCCTTCCCTTCTCCTTTCGTTTTCTCCCTTTTGTATTGGTGTTTAGGTTTTTCTCTCATTTTCTTTTCTCAACAATACAGTGTATATTTTTAAGGGGTTGACGTTCATAAGCCTAATTGCCCTTTTTGTTAACCCTACATTCCCATGATTTTTTTGTTGCTCCTTCCCTTTGTATTTTTCTTATTATCGATCTTTATTTGTATATATGTCATGTTTATATGTTTTAATGTTTTTATGGAGAATGAAATAAATGAAAATGAAATGAAATCACCCGGGGCTCTTGAGGGGCCCATGAGGGAGCCGTAGGGTGCATGTTCGGAACCCTTGAGCACCGCAAGGCGCACGTAAAGATTTTTCATGAGAATTGACCCCCCAAAAATCGTGAGGGGCCCGTCCGGAGCCCGCATGGGACCCGTAAGGTGCCCTACGGGCCCTTTACGGGCTTTCTACGGCCTAACGGTCAAATAACAACGCCGGGAGAATTGGGAGCAGCCAACTCAGCACCAAGGCGCCCGTACGGCTTAACAAAACTGTCCCGGCGCCCGTAGGAACTTTACAGCAGCCGGCCCGACACCGGCCGAAAATTCCCAAAGGCCCGGTCACACAGCCCTCCACGGGCGTATCGCGGCCGAATCACGGCCAAAAATTTCTGCCCGTGAAGCAGACGCTGTTGGACGCTTTGAGGTCGCGATAAAGACGCGATACAGCCGTACTTTACCCGTCGTTACACGCGGTTGGCCGCGCGAAAAAGTTTTGGGCTGCCCAAAAATTTAGACCGCGGGTAATCGCGGGCGGTACACGTGGTACACGTGGTACACACGCGGTAAAGACGCGGTACAGACGCGGAACGAACGTGCTAGCACGTGCTACGGCCGCGGTTAAGACGTGGTTACACGCGGAATTGGACGCGAAATTTTAGCGGGTAATCGCGGGTGGAGCACGGTCATAGCACGTTTGTTCCGCGTCTGTACCGCGTTGTTATCACGTGCATTAGCGTGTGTACCGCGTGTAAGCGTGGTAGGCCGCGGTACCGCCGCGCTTCACCCGCGATAAGGACGCGGAACAGTCGCCGGCGTCTGTTCCGCGGGCATACCACGGGTAAACCGCGGGTAAGCCAATTTTGCACATTTTCCACCACGGGCAACCGCGGGCAAAAAAAAAATCGCGAAATTTTACCCGCGATACAGACGCGAAAGGCTGTGTGACCGGGCCTCAACATTTCTGTTTTTTCTCGCCGTAAGGGCCCCGGAGTATATATGTGCAAGCCCCATTATGAGCGCTTTGCATTTTAACTCGAACGATTTTATGTAGCTCGCAAGTGTTGCTGATTTGTGTTTGATTGATAGCAACTTCAAAAATTCAAAACTTTCTCACTTTTAATCATAATTTGCTCAAACTTTCACTGACCGGTTCCTCTCGTTTTCCTGCGTCTATTAAAATCAGCTTATTATGCGGGTGGACTTTCCTTTTAACTTGTTGAATTGAATTCAGTATTATACATACCTCTAATAGACATCTCCGATTACCTCGCATTTGGTTTGTTAGACTCGTCATAATACAATAACAGTTCCATGTATGAACTGGGCCCTGTAACACAGAGCTTTGCAGTTGATATTGCAATTCAGTTTTGCGATGGATTGCACAAAGTTATTGATGCAATCAATCACAAAAATATATTGTACAATCAATTGCTAAGCTTTACGTATTGAAGGGGTGTAGCATGACAAGGCTACGTGTCTTTCCCGTGGCCTGACTCGGGGCCAATCGGGTATAAAACCACTACGGACGACGCGACCGCAGTATTCACATGCGTGCAAATACGCGAAACCGAAGTGTGAGGAGAACTTCGTCCTGTTTCGCGAACGCTAGCGCGCGCTGACCATGTAGAGATTAAGTCGCTGACTACTCGTTTACGTGCAGTTGTCCAAAAGAAGTCGCAATCAGCGTTTACCAGTATTTCCCATGCTACACCCCCTTTAAGCGCTTTGTAAATCTAGATTTATCATTATCATACAATTCTTTCCTTTAAGTATCCCAATGATTTTGTTGTGCAAGAAAGAAAGAAAAGAATTCTCACGTACATTAATATATATTTTCCTTTGTCTATTGCTATGGATGTGAAACAGAAGAGTTCATTAAAGACGCAGAAGACTGGTATCTTTTCTTACCGAAGAACAACCTGACATATTCAATGGCAACTAACAGGAAAATAAGCACTCATTCTCCAGGAAGATTCTATGTGAGGGTATAGTATTATTGAACCTGAAAAAGCAATCAAATAATCAAACCAAAATAAAATCATTAACATTTTCTAGTATGAAATGAAATTAAACAAGGTTTAAAAAGTCTTCAGTCCATACATATAGCAGCAAGCCAGTAACAAATTAAGAAATGTTCATTCATACACTGTGTAATGGCTAAAATCATACAGTGCGGCATATTTTTTCATTTTTTATTATTTGAAGTTTGAAGTTTTTTATTGATCCAATAATATTTTACATTCAACATAAACATAATACAAAAAAAAGACATTTATATCCATGTATTCTTTATGCCGTATTATGTAATTTCCTATAATATTTAGTGGCATACCTACACTGTTGGTCATAAAGGTGGAATTATTATTTTTACCCCAATTTATGGAATGATTTTGACAATGATTTATTCCTAATAGATCTAATTAATAGTATACATTCTCAGATTTTATTGAACAATAATTTGCGAGTGCTTGTTTTGCGTAACTGCTAAAGCATGTGTGTATGCTAATCAACTAGGGGACGTACGCCCTTAAGTCATAACTGAAAGTAATGAGGATTAATGCCTCACAAAAGGGCACTAATATAGCTGATCGACAGGGTTTTTGTCCTGGGGCCTCACAGTATCGAGGCCATTGCTTAGCCACTGAATCATTACTATACGGAGCCGGGGCTAGGGTACGGGGCCGCCCCACAAATACAAGAAAAAAAAGAAAATGCAATAAATTATCAATAATGCATTGTATTTCCCCGGTCCCCAACAGGAAGAAAATCCCCTGTAGGGCCATGCATTATGGTTCAAGGCATGGCCACACAGACAATTTGTTTTATTTAATTTTATCTTAACGTGACCGCGCGCGAAAGGAGACCTGACCTCTCATTTCCGCTTCCGTTTCACGACCGCAGTAGCAAAATGCGCACCTATACGGCGTTTCGCTGTGTAGAGTTTCGGGATTACTTTCTTGTGTGTGTGGACGCCCTAGAATTTATACGACGTTTCGTTATAGAGTTTCGGGATAAAATAAATTGTGTATGGACACGCTGTTAGTCTACATATCCTTCAGCGTGTCCACATACAATTTGTTTTAATCCCGAAACTCTATGAATAAATGTCGTGTAAAGAATCATCGTAAAAATGCCATGCTGCATTTATATAGCTAACATTTTCCATCGATAATAGGACAAGTGAAAACATCATACAGTCCTCATTCTTTAAAAAAAAATAAAGATGAGATGAAGAAATGTTTAGCCATTTCCAAAATGTTACTCCCCTTTATTATTTGTTTTCCCCTTCTTGATACTTTTTGTTCAACAGCTCAATAAGCAAAGAGTGGTGTAACATTCAGTGTGTGTAATAAAGCACAGATGATGGTAAAAAGAACTTGCAGAATCCAAGAAAGAGAGATATGTGCTAACCACACTCAAATCTTAATACATTCTTTGTGATAATTTATTCAAACCTCATGTGAATAGTTTGGCACTTCTAGACATGTTCATGTGCAGAGATCTTCTATAATGGTCATTTATACTAGGCTGTTTAAAAAGAAGCACCACAGCACTTAACATGTAAACAGTATAGGAAAAATACAGAAACTAGCTCTGTGGACAAAGATGGGTTTTCGTTATGTATGAGGATTGATTTTCTATCTATTACCATTTATGCTGCAAACCCAGTCATTTATAGAAGGGTGGGATATTTCTTTCCCATAGGAGAAATAAAAGAGAATTCTTTGGGCAGTTAGAAGTTAATAGATAGAAATTATATAAGATGTAAAGAATAATAAATACTAACTAACTCATTCTCCTTCAGCTCGTACAGTCTTTTTCTTTTATATCAGTGACCGTGATATACATTGTACGAACAATAATTCATAATTGCTCAAAGATATCTTTTGTTCGTATACCATGGTAATATTCTTATTTCTTCAGATGTGTAAAGGTCAACGGGAAATTGCTGCTCGTTTCATATATCAGATAGCTTTTAAACATAAAATAGCAGCATTAAAGAAACATATACTCATGCATGATGATGCAGTTCATAAATGTAATTCATTATTGTCAAGTACAAATTCATATCTGATATGATAGATTCAGCCTTAACTTGAGAGAGAACAAACGATTATATGGGGCCAGTCACCACGAAATGAGTCCAGTGTCGCATTAGGCTCAATCGTAGTAATAGCGATGTATAGTGTGTATGTACTGAAAATTGACCCACCTACCACATTTAAGATTTTTCCAAAAATCGACTTATTAATGTCTTGTAGTTTATGTCCCAAGAGCTTAGGTCACGAAAATATCTCCTAACATTTTTTGGCAAATAATATAGGCTATGTTACGCATCATTAACTTTACACCTAATTATCTAAAAACTGGGTAATCCCATTGTTTATAAAGTCCAATTAGGTTTTTGTTCATATTTCTGGATATAATTTATCAATTTTAATGTGTGACCCCTTAATTTAAAGCTTACTTTATGTAGATTCATATAATACTTAAAAACAGGAATAAAAATTTTGACCAACTGGACTCATTTCGTGGTGACAGGCCCCATATGAGGATTACCTACGTTTTTAAAGAATTGAAATAACGACAGGGTAAATATCACATTACTCGTATACCTGTATGTGTTCTCTGACATCCGCGCCTCCATTGAGAATTGATATAAACAAATCGTGAGGAGCTCGTTCGGGCACCGACTGGAGGCCGCACGGGATGATTTTTAAAATGATTAGCAATTTTCTAGGTGTAAACTTTTTTTTGACTCACACTGTATAGGGCAGTTATTGTAAAAGTTTTATAAGCCTTGTACATGAGCTCCAAAATGTTCGGAATTATTTTTATAGAAATAAATGTCACAAGGTTTGCCAGTATCTTATTTTCATATTTATGAAAATAAGAATTTTGAAAAGCCATGGAAAATTGAAGTCATTGTTGTATGTGGTCTTATTTTGTGCAAGCCCTAGAAATTGTTAGAAAACTGTATGTGATTATGATGTTGATGGTGATGATGATGATCAGATAAAAGTAATGATAGTGCTTATAAAGAAAATGATGATGATGATTAATGTAGTGATGGTTATGACTATAAGATGAGGATGATTTGAGGATGATGAAGTTTACGACGATGATGATGATGACGATAACGATGCATATGATGATACTTATAACTGCATTGTTAATGATTTTTCTATCAATGAACTAATCCATAAAATATACAATGCAATACAAGACAATACAATACAATTTGTTTTTAATTGGCGACTTACAAATCTCGTTTATTATCATTATTGTTTTTTTCATTATGATTATAATTATTATCATTATCATTACAATCATCATCATCATTACAATACAATACGATTCAATTCAATATAATACAATTATAACAGTGCATGTACTTCATAGGCGCCTTGAGTTTTCGTGGGATGAATTATCTTTAAGCTGTACCTATTAAAGCTAAAGACTAGTTATGGTCATGCGATTGCATTGTGAAAGAAACGGTGTGAAATCGATCAGAAAAGGTTGATCATCTAGCATAGATGTACTGCAAGGTTCTGGAATCATCAAAATGATAATAAATTTGGCCAAGTCTTCATAAAGTTAGAAGCACTGTATACAGAAAGATGTATATGGGACTACACACACGTGCGAGACACGTGCATTTCATATCTCTCAACAGGCGAGAGATACACTAATTTACCAAATATATCAATTAGTAGGCGGTTTCCCGTCAAAATTGTTATCATCATGTAATATTCAAAACATATTCTTTCACATGATTGGTAATAAGAGCTTCCATTTCATTTTTTGAAATTGGGGCGTTTCCAATACTGGTATTTACCTTTAATTTCCTTCATCGTCATTCAGCTCTCACACCGAGTCTTAGTCTGTGAATGACTTACATTTAACATTGTAAACCACGGCGTATCGTAGCTCGCGTATCATTGGTGCCCGGTGCTCAACCACGTGATCAGTACAGCCTATAAGAGCACGTCCCTCGCAGTCTGTAGCTTTAGCGAAGACGCTTGATCCACGATCACACTACTACAAGCTGAGAGCGCAGGTGTTAGTATGCAAATAATGATCTAGATCTAGGCCTAGAATATTCTAACGTTAGATCTAGATACATTAGGCTACTCTACAAAAGTAAAAGAATGAATTACGCGAAAGCGATAATGGCAGATATCGAGCAAGGGTTACCAATTTTTGATGGGAGATGTTTTGCACGGTGGGGAAAATAAATGCACGCCCACGTGATGTCAGTTGACCAATCGGATTGCTTAGATTCTAGAACCCGTCTTATAACTACCAAGCACGCACTTGTTGGGCAGCGTAATCCTTTTAAAATTCTAATTTTCAAGATGACGTCATTTCGGCCTTGCCATCAGAAACCTTCTAATTACGTCTCAGCTCTGTCCTCATGATGTTTTACATCAATTGTTTTATGATTAATTTCTGTGATAAATATAACTCAATTAAACTTCATTTTTGGCAGATCAATAATTTGCATCAGCAGGATAACTTGTGTAACTGTTACAGTATCGTAGCAGCTTCTCAATATGTGGGCAATACTATAAACTATAATAGTCTACGATAGGTATACTTATCGTGCACGAAATGGCCTAGCTTTTTTTAATTAATATGGAGTGAATTCTTGCGTTATGATTTCCTGTTAATTATTATCATTGCCGCTTTAAACTAATTGCCATGAATAAAGCCTGAACTTTTTCTTTTTTTTTGGGGGGGGGGGGGGCGAGGATGGATAGGCTAGCGATAGTTATTACAGTTTATTTTTCGATAATTCCCCACCATATCACAACTTTCTCACAACTTTATCATTTATTCATCTTCATCAGCATGATCAGATAGGTCATACGAGCGTCAAACGAGAACGCCTACTTTAGAAATTTTGTCCGTTCTATCACATAATTTTGCTAATTCTTATCTCATAGGCCTAACTGGAAACAGAAAGAGCATGTAATGACATTGATATTTCTGTACGATATCTGTATAAAGAGTTTCAGGTTTTAATTGCCGACTAGTAGGCCAATTATATTTAATGTCGGTGTTAACTTCCATTTGATATCAAATATTTCCCTTTGTGTTCTTTAATACACAACCGTTAAAATATCTCATATCATTTTGCGTGGGATTTTATTACTTGTAAATGTTGAAATTTGTTTATACAGATAATGCAATATGACTTTTAGTTTCGTCAGAAAACATTCATAATTGTTTCCCGAATTTATATTTTAGTTTTAATTACAAAATAATGTAGAATATGATAACCACAATTATTTAAGTTAACAAATATCCGAGCGCCTTTTCACAGCTCAAAATGAGACTGACGTCTGCAGCAAAAGAGAACAATTTGTTTATGCTTCTATGAGCTTGTGTGAGCATGTATTCAGAAGCGATATATTATCATCAGGCAAAGGTGTTCCTTTCCATTTTCAGAGGTGATATATTAGGGGCTTTTCGTTTGTGTGGACGAGGACGGCGTTCACGTCCTCTAACGATGCAAATTGACGTCAGACACCCGTCCTGTTCACTACCTTATAACCCTTTTCGTTTTAAGTTGACACACGTTCTCTACACGATGACGTAATGGCCCGCACGCGCTTATTCATTTTCTCCTTCTTTCACTTCTTATTTTGTTCTTCGTTTATTATTCTATTATACTCTCTCTATTTTTCTTATGATTTTCTTTGTTTTTCCTTCTTCCATCTTCTCTTCTATCTTTCCATTGTCTATTCTTTATCATTTTCTCTTTCTGTCTTTCCTAATGTTATTGTTGTTGTTATCATTCTATCATTTTTCTTTCTATCTTTCCTCATATTATTCTTTGTTTCTTCCTTCTATCATCTTCTCTTAAGTTATTCTTTGTTTTTATCATTCTATCACTTTCTCTTTTTGTATTTCCTTACGTTATTCTTTGATTTTTCCTTCTTTCACCTTCTCTTTCTGTCTTTCCTTATGTTATTCTTTGTTTTTTCCTTCTTTCACTTTCCCTTCAGTCTTTCCTTATGTTATTCTTTGTTTTTTCCTTCTTTCACCTTCTCTTTCTGTCTTTCCTTATGTTATTCTTTGTTTTTCCTTCTTTCACCTTCTCTTTCTGTCTTTCCTTATGTTATTCTTTGTTTTTTCCTTCTTTCACTTCCTCTTCAGTCTTTCCTTATGTTATTCTTTGTTTTTTCCCTTCTTTCACCTTCTCTTTCTGTCATTCCTTATGTTATTCTTTGTTTTTTTCCTTCTTTCACCTTCTCTTTCTGTCTTTCCTTATATTATTCTATGTTTTTTTCCTTCTTTCACCTTCTCTTTCTGTCTTTCCTTATGTTATTCTTTGTTTTTTCCTTCTTTCATCTTCTCTTTCTGTCTTTCCTTATATTATTTTTCGTTTCTTCCTTCTTTCATCTTCTCTAATGTTATTCTTTGTTTTTTCCTTCTGTCACCTTCTCTTTCTGTCTTTCTTTATGTTATTCTTTGTTTTTTCCTTCTTTCACCTTTTCTTTCTGTCTTTCCTTATGTTATTCTTTGTTTTTTCCTTCCTTCACTTTCTCTTTCTGTCTTTCCTTATGTTATTCTTTGTTTTTCCCTTCTTTCACCTTCTTTTTCTGTCTTTCCTTATGTTATTCTTTGTTTTTTCCTTCTGTCACCTTCTCTTTCTGTCTTTCCTTATGTTATTCTTTGTTTTTTCCTTCTTTCACCTTTTCTTTCTGTCTTTCCTTATGTTATTCTTTGTTTTTTCCTTCCTTCACTTTCTCTTTCTGTCTTTCCTTATGTTATTCTTTGTTTTTCCCTTCTTTTTCTGTCTTTCCTTATGTTATTCTTTGTTTTTTTCCTTCTTTCACCTTCTCTTTCTGTCTTTCCTTATGTTATTCTTTGTTTTTTCCTTCTTTTACCTTCTCTTTCTGTCTTTCCTTATGTCATTTTTTGTTTTTTCCTTCTTTCACCTTCTCTTTCTGCCTTTCCTTATGTTATTCTTTGTTTTTTCCTTCTTACACTTTCTCTTCAGTCTTTCCTTATGTTATTCTTTGTTTTTTCCCTTCTTTCACCTTCTCTTTCTGTCTTCCCTTATGTTAGCCTTTTTTTTTTTTCCTTCTATCATCTTCTCTTATGTTATTCTTTGTTTTTATCATTCTATCACACTTTTTTTCTGTCTTTCCTTATGTTATTCTTTGTTTTTTAATCATTCTATCAATTTCTCTTTCTGTTTTTACTTTCTGATTTACGCTGTGATGTAGCAAGATGACGTCATTCTGACGACGGGTCACTAGTTTTCTGACGAACCTCAAATCATCGATGAACGGGTTCGCAAATTTTGCCTGACGACGCCAGACGACCCGACGCATGCGCAGATCGCGGAAATGACGTCACATATTAGACGTCGACTATGTCAACGTGACAAACGAAAACCCCCTACTGACGTCATGGCAAACGGCTCACTCTTGTACCCATTGCTCGTCGCTTGTCTCCTCGTCAGCTCGTCCTTTCAATCTGTATATCGACACGATGGAGATTCGGCGATGACATCCTTGACACTGGACATGAACAAATCTTTCCATGGATGCGATCAGAACATTGAACTGAAAACAGCTTCTTGCCGCAATAAAGACCTAAACACGGTTCCCCTGGACATTTCTGAGGATACCGAGGTGTTAGACTTGTCTAAGAACAATATCACCAAACTCTTGAACTCCTCGTTTGAAATATACCCTCTAATCAACTCCTTGAACATTTCTTTTAACGATGTAAGAGCGATAGAATCCGCCGCTTTTTACCCCCTCAAGGGCTTAATGTACCTGTCTTTATCCTTTAACTCACGTCTTGCGCTTCCAGCAGCAGGCGTCTTTATGAAGTCTTTAAAGCTTTCCATTCTCGATTTAAGGTCATCAAACTTGAAGTCGCTCCCCAATGACACTCTAGAATGGAGTCCAAATATAGATACTTTATATCTGTTCGACAACCGGCTCTCCTTCATCAATATAAGTTCATGTGGCATGGCCGACACTGTGAGCATGCGTGGTAATCGACTAAAACACCTTACGGTCAGAGATTTCACCTTTGTGTGCCACACTGATACTCTAGATCTGAGACAAAACCATATCAAATCAGTAGACCCTCAAGTGATCGCATCACTACATGTTCGCTCTTTGGTGCTAGGTGGCTACCCTTTGAGTGATGAGGTGTTGGCGAACATCGTCCTCGGAATTTCAAAATCAGACATTGAAGAGCTTACGATCCTGAAAGGTTCTGTTGGTGCGTTTCCTAAAGGTTTCTTTGATCCCCTTCGCTATTCTTCTCTCTCTGTTCTGAACTTCAACGACAACAAAGTGAATAGCCTCCATCCTTTAGTCTTCTCAAATTTGACAAAACTCAGAGAATTCAGTTTCAGTGATAACAAACTCCCCATAGACGAAATTCAACCAGATTTTTTCGACGGCATGAATGCATTAAAAGTACTGGCAATCAACGACAACAAAGTAAGACAAATAAATCCTCACAATCAGATTTGGACAGTAGACTTGTCGGAGTTTGACTTATCCGGTAATCTGTTTAGAGAAATATCTGAATCTGTATTTCGCGGTTTAAGAAATTTAACTTTCTTAGACATGAGCCGGAACGAACTCCTTTCTGTCTTTGAGCTGACGGCCTTTTCGGGACTTGACAATATTCAAACCATTGATTTGGAAGGAAGTCAACTAACTGTTCTGGAATTGAACGCCCCAATATTAACATCACTTTTCCTAAACTCTCTTTATCAAACCGGGCTTCCTTTGCGACCAGGAAAATGGTTTCAACATTTACAATCCCTTGTTAATTTAAACATGAAAAACTCTTACCTTGGCCAGAGATACCTATGGAATGCAGCTGCAAACGAATCTCTTTTCGATGGATTATTGGATCTTAATCATTTGGACTTGAGTTATAACCCTTTCCTGTGTTTTAGTAGTGATTTACCGCCAGGGATGTTCCGTCAACTCTCTGTTTTACAAGAACTTAATCTAGACTACTGCGATATTACAAATCTACATCCTCTTGTCTTCTCGGGGTTGGAATCGCTTGAGACGTTGAGTTTGAAAGGAAACAACATCCAGCATATTCATGATGATGTATTGTCGGGGTTGGGTCAAATAGAAAGTATCAACTTGGAAGGAAATCGTATCGCGTACTTGGAGGAGTTAATGTTCTCAAATAATTGGAAGCTCACAAATCTTTCCTTGGCCAACAACAGATTAACGCGCCTTAATCAAAGCACTTTCAAGCCGATCTTTTCCTCCATTTTATTAATTGATCTATCAACGAACCCAATTGATTGTAACTGTGAAATGGAGTGGCTTATTGATTGGTTAAATGAACCTATACGCCTGAAAAACAAGAACGAAACTATCTGTTCGTCAGCATCTCTGGAGCCTCTTCGTGAGAAACCCCTGCTCGATTTTGATCCAAATGAACTCTGTATAATAAACAATAGTCTATTCTCTCTGATTCCCCTCGTCTCCATTAGCTTGGTTGTAATCAGTGTCCTGCTGTTTCACTACCGATGGCAGTTGAGGTACAAACTCTATCTCTTGAAACTTGCCGTACTGGGATTTAAAGAGATGCGAGACGCTCGAGACCACAATGACTACGAGTTTGACGTGAACATCGTTTTCTACGACGATGACGAAGATGACGAAGAATGGATTCGCGAACAGCTTCGACCAGCTCTCGAAGAACGGCTTCCACAGTTTCAGAGGAACGTCTATGGTGACCAAGACCTTGTGTTGGGTATGCATTACTTAGATTCCGTCCATTACGTGGTGAGCCATAGTTACAAGACCATCGTAGTGCTTAGCAGAGCTGCTGTGCAAGACCACTGGTTCATACTAAAGTTCCGTACGGCCATGGACCACGTGAGTGACACTCTGACGGAATTCGTAGTCGTGGTTTTCCTCGAAGACATCCCAGATGATGAAATGCCATTCTTGGCGAGATTGTACCTCAGTGATGACAGGCCCTATATCCACTGGACTGAGGACGTGAGAGGACAACATTATTTCTGGGATAAATTGACCACAAATCTGACCATTAATCTAAAGACAATGTCTTGATCCCAAACAAGTAGCAGTCATGTAGGAATATAGAGATACGTGTGATGGTTATCAGTAATGAAAGTGTTAGTAGTAGTAGTAGTAGTAGTAGTAGTAGTAGTGTTAGTAGTAGTAGTAGTAGTAGTAGTAGTAGTAGTAGTAGTAGTAGTAGTAGTAGTAGTTGTAGTAGCAACCGCAACATAATTAGTAGTAGTAGTAGTAGAAGTAGTAGTTGAAGTTATAGTAGTATTAGTAGTTGTATAATCGCGTTACTCATATTGTCACTTTTATACTATTATCACCATAATTATTGTCTTCATAATATTCGTTTTCACTATCATCAGTTGTATTGTCATCGTTATCATTAATATTATCATTGTCATTAATATTATTATTACCATCATCATCATCATCATCATTAACATTGTTGTTGCTGATGTTGTTGTTCCTGATTCTTTTAAAGGTATACATTGAAGTTAAAATCTGTTAGAAAATCGGTAACATAATTGGCAATCATAGACTTAACGTGTATCCTCGAAGAATGATGGCTTTATGACATGCTTGAATACAAATCTGTATATTACTTGTATCGGCAGTTTCCTTCTTCTTTCAATATTAGGATTTCAATCACCATGACTGCAATTGTATTATTTGATGTTTGCTGAATAAGTGAATTATCATTTAAAGGCTTCTACTTACTGATTCCTAAGGCTAAGCGCACACAACACGATCTGACTGCGACCCGATTTTGGAATAATTAACAACAGCATTTTATATGAACATTCCAACATGTTTATTCATGTTATTAATATAATCTAACTTTTGACGGAGGAAAAGGTAAATAGGCTCAGAATCTTAGTGACGTCATACCAGTAATAAGATTGTCTACGATTTGGAGCCGAATCGGAATTAATTGTGACTAGAAGAATTAAAGGCACTACATTGATTGTTGTTAGTATTCTTAGCATTATTTACAATTTAAATCAGCAAAACGTTCTTTGTTTACATTTGTATATATTTGTAAAGCGCTTAGAGACATTTGTGATGTCCAATATAATTGCCATTTCTTCAAACAGATCGCAGTCGGATCGTGTAGTGTGCGCCGGTAAGTGTACGTGTAAGTATTTGTGGAGATGTGAAATCTCTTCAAGACAATCAAAAACCCATGTCCATGAAACCTCTTTAACGACGACCTGTTCTGTAGACTATGGTTTGGAACATAACACGAGGAGTTATAGTGATAATTCAAGTTAAAATTAAGGATTTTTCTCATCGTCTCATTTGCTGTTTTATGAAATTATGTCTTAAATCTCTCGGTGTCAGTAAAATTTCCTCAAAAATACCGATCTCTGTAAATAGACATTTTCGCCATCGAACATGTCAAACATGCTTGTTTTCAAAAGCATTTCTAATACTTCACACAAAATTTCACATTGTTGTATGATACTAGTTCAGCTTTTAAGTGTAAAACGCTAAGTCAAATGAATATAATATCGCTTACAGTGAATTTAATGTGTACCTGTGTTTCTCAGCGTTGTATTGCACTCTCGAAGTATAAACCGACCTGGCCCCTGTTTCATACAACTTGTTATAAATAACAAATGCTTAATTTCTAAGACAAAGTTGCTCTCACTCAATCACATGCCACGATTTCAGTAGCTCATAACAGTTATTCTAACTTGTTAATAATTGATGACAAGTTTAATGAAACAGGGCCCTGGTTCCCTTTCTTTGTCTATTAATGTGAGCACTTGAAGAAAACTTGAGAACCTGAAGATATGAGACAGTTAGTGATGAGAAATACGAGAACCTGAAAACTAGGAATCTGTTTTCTTTTCGAAACGAATTTACAGAAGGTTGTTATGGAGTAAGAGGGATTTTCCTCTAACAGCCAGGAACATTTAGGACATTATTTTTACCCGGAAATATGAACATAAAAACGAGTATAACTATCAAAGGTATCCGCATGAAAGCCCGTGAAAATGTAGTAATACAATCAACAATGTTTCCCAAGCCATGGGGGGGGGGGGGGGGGGGGGAGGGATAGTGACGACAATTTGTAGTTTGTTAATGGCATTTACATCACCCCCATTCTTAGCATAGCATGAGAGAGAGAGAGAGAGAGAGAGAGAGAGAAAGAGATGATGAAGAGGGGGTGGGGGCAATAAAGATGGTGAAGAGGAAATCAGATATAGAGCGAATGAAGGTGAAACATAGAAAATGATATGATGAGAGAGAGAGAGATGGTGGAGAGGGGGAGAGAGAGAAATGGTGGAGTGAGAGAGAGAGAGAGAGAGAGAGAGATGGTGGAGAGGGAGAAAGAGAGATGGTAGAGAGGGAGAGAGAGATGGTGGAGAGGGGGAGAAAGAGAGATGTAGAGAGGGAGAGGGGGAGAGAAACGGAGAGGGGAGAGAAAGGGAGAGAGAGAGAGAGAGAGCGAGTAAGAGAGAGAGATGTTGGAGAGGGGAGGTAGAGAGACAGTGGAGAGAGAGAGAGAGAGAGAGAGAAATGGAGAGAGATGGTGGACAAAGAGAGATAGAGAGTGAATGAGAGAGAGAGGGAGAGAGAGAGAGATGGTGGAGAGGGAGAGAGAGATATGGTAGAGAGGGAGAGAGAGAGAGATGGTGGAGAGGGGGAGAAAGAGAGATGTAGAGAGGGAGAGGGGAGAGAAACGGAGAGGGGAGAGAAAGGGAGAGAGAGAGAGAGCGAGTAAGAGGAGAGAGATGGTGGAGAGGGGAGACAGAGAGATGTGGAGAGGGAGAGGGGGAGAGAGAAAGGGAGAGAGAGTAAGAGAGAGAGAGAGAGAGAGAGAGATGGTGGAGAGGGAGAAAGAGAGATGGTAGAGAGGGAGAAAAAGAGATGTGGAGAGGGAGAGGGGAGAGAAAGGGAGAAAGAGAGAGTAAGAGAGAGATGGTGGAGAGGGGGAGAGAAAGGGAGAGAAAAAGCAAGAGAGAGAGAGAGAGAGAGAGAGTAAGGGAGAGATGGTGGAGAGGGGTAGAAAGAGAGATGGTGGGGAGGGAGAGAGACAGAATGGTGGAAAGGGGTAGAAGGTGAATTGGTGGAGAGAGAGAGAGAGAGAGAGAAAGGGGGAGAGAGAGATGGTAAAGAGGGAGAGGGAGATATGGTGGAGAGGAAGAGAGAGAGAGCGAGAGAGAGAGAGAGAGAGAGAGAGAGAGAGAGAGGGCGAGATGGTGGAGAGGAAGAGGGAGAGGGCGAGATGGTGCAGAGGGAGAGAGAGGGAGAGAGAGGGCGAGATGGTGCAGAGAGAGAGAGAGAGAGAGGGGGGGGGGGGGGGGGGAGTGGTCGAAAAAAGATATAGAAGAGGGAGAGAGAATGTCTGTCCCAACATACTGTACATTGAATGGTGTGTGCACTGTCTGACAATACTTAAAGGTACTATGTCCCATTTGCAGGCCAAAAAAATAAAAAAGTTAAATTCCAACTGCATTTGAAAGATAATACTAATTTAGAACTTCCCTAAAAAATGTGGGGCTTGAAAATGTCTTCAAGTGGGAAAATAACGACTATTAGTTGTCAAATCGACTTTAGGGCTATAGAGCGCAAAAGTAATAGTCTTGATTTTCAGACAATTGTACCGAATGGTAATACGTTTATGCTGCGCAAAGATTCAATCAGTTTAATCTTGGCCATCACAAGAAGTGGGTTATTGATGTAGACAAATGCTCATGTACCCTTTACAACTCTTTTCATGTATGTTATTACCAAAGAAGAAAAAAAAGCCAGTCAGTCACTCAATAGTGTCTGACAGTGAAGTCTAGCAAGTTCACGGGTTTCCTTGCATAATTTGAATATGAGGACGCTGCTAATGTTTAAATTTCACAGATAGGACATACATGACATATTCATAATACCTGCAAAGTTTTACAGCATTTGAGGTTGGCTGCAAAAGGGACATAGTACCTTTAAATGTCTTTGTTCAGCGGACACTTTTAAAAGTTGTTACAAGATTCAAGCACATTAATTTGTTTACTGTTCACGTGCTAGTCTCTATCTAGCCTTTTGACAAGGCCTCGTGACTCTGGCTAAGCGGTATACCCGGGGTGCGTTATTTTTTTATGCGGCACAGATTGGGGCTTTTTTTTAAAAGGGGTCTTGATTTACAGACTAATAGTGGTCGTGTGCGTACTAGACAGTATAATTCAGGTATAAGTAGTAGAGGTCTGTTTTTAATAGTGTTACATGTAATCCACTACCGTATGGAAAATCATTACATCAACAATTAAAATGAAATTGGAAATCTGAAGAGGAGGCAGCACGTCAATAAGGAGAACATCACAATAATTAGTCAATAAAACTTAACTAACTTAAACGAAGAGGAATGTTATCTAAACACATAGTTCGCGATGGATATTCAAACTTCTTTGCAGCGCTAATGCGCTAGCGAACACGACTAGTCTCACGTACGTGCAGACACTATTCAGAAGGGAAAGAACGTACTTCCCATAGGCTCAACACGCGCCATGCCCCAATCTGTGCCGCATAAAAAAATAACGCACCCGGGGTGAACGCGCGACCGAGTACTTGGCTGTGATTCTCGCACAGGCGTTCACTCAGGTTTTCGCGATTAGTCTATTTGTAGTCGCTCGGCGTATTTCAGACATGTGGCCTTGTTTAAAGGCTAGTCTCTATCAGGCCTAAACAAAAAAGATGTTGTATTGCCCTTTAGGTGCCAAAACATGGGTCGGTCGGTCGGAAATTTCTTTTTTCCCCCTTTTTTTTTCTTCTTTTCTTTTCTCCCTCTTTGGGCTGATATTTCTCAGTTTTGAATGCTTGAATACGTATTTATATATATATATATATTCATTTAACATTTTTTTTTGCCGACTGTAGATTTAAAGATTTTTAGGTCGGTCGCAAAGAGCAATACAACATTATTTTTTTTAGGCCTCATTGCAAAATTTTCAAAATTCAAAAAACGAAAAACTGAATGTCAAATTTGAAGGAGCATACAATTTAAATGACAAAATCATCTCTTTTTGATCAGAATCAGTTCAGAGACGGCTGAAATATCCATAAATATAACCATTTCTAATATTTCTGGGGCCTCCCAAATATTCGGACATTTTTAACCAGCCGTTGAAAAAAACGAAATAGCGACTTATACGTTTTATTCCAGCCAATACCAATTTTGGCTTTTTGTTGGCTTTTTCGTGTTGGTTATAATACGCACAACCAGCCTGCCCGTGCATTGTTATTATCCTTAAATTATTGAATTATCGGTCATTTAATTTTTTTTTAAATCGGAGCTGAATAGGTATGATCGGGTTTAATCTAAATTACACACAATTTGGGGTATAAAATTACCTTCATAGCAATTTTAGGGCCTCAAAGTGCACTAGAAATGTCATAAATAAGAATAAGAGCAATAGCCATGCACTTTGAAGGCATTTGCGGTTTTAAACAAGAACTCAACTGTCCCTTTAAAGCTTATCTGCCATAGTTTACAGGAGGGATTAGACCGCCCTGCAAGGTCACTGGACAGGTGGTTATCTCATCAACTCAGCTCTCAGTTAACATAAGAAAAAGAGCATCATGGGGGACCAATGGTCACCGATTAGGCATTGTTTGTTATATAGAGGGCGCAAGTAGCTACAAGTAGTGCAGTGGGCCTTTAAGATAATATACTTGGTTAAGAGCCAGAAGGGCATTAACTCTTTGTTGAAGGACTACAGTTAGCGCTCTTCTGGCTCAAAACAGACGGTATTCAAATTAGGGATCAATACTCTGTGCAAAGAAACTTACCTGGCAAATAAGATGACAGCAATGACACTGAATATCACTTCTAGACCAAGGAAGCATAGAAGCTGCCCAGCATTGTAGGTCTACCACAAAATGAGATAGAGGGCGCCAAACAGTGTTGCTACAGATAACACCAAGGATACGACAAGATGGACGACCATCTCTGTCAGGTTTCCTTTCTTCCCTACAGAGTGAAGAAATTAATTGATGATGAATTAATGATTCAAACCATTTATTAAGTACCATATTTCTGTTTAAAAAAAATTAAAACAAAAACAATCAAGGCACAAGTTCCTCCAATGAAGTCCATATTTTCACAAGATATGAAGTATATTAAAAAGAACAATACCTTAACAGATTTTCGGTGCCAAACGGAAGTTAGTTAGCAAAGACAGTGACTTTCTTTGTAGAACAGTAGCATAATACTTTACATAATGAAGACTCTTCTTTATGGGGCCTTTATTAGGACCTCCCATTGGCTCTGTACTAACAAAAAAAAAATGAAAATGTTTAATTATACTTGCACCCTAAATATAATGATTGCAAATTATGTTTCTATACAAATCTATTCTGTCATCAATAACAAAGAAAATGAAAGTCTATTCAATTTTCTGTAGTTCGCAAGTGTTGCCAATTTGTGTCTAACTGATCGCAACTTCAACAATTCAAAACTTTCTCATTTTCATCAGAATTTGCTCAAACTTTCACTGGCCTGTTCCTCTCATTTTCCTGCTTCTATTAAAATCAGCGTAATATCAGGCTAGACTTTCCCTTTAAGCTGTTGAATTGAATTCAGTATTACACAAACATTTAATAGACATCTCCGATTACCCCGCATTTGTTTTTTTTAGACTCATCATAATACAATAACAGTTCCATGTATGAACTGGACCATGTAACACAGAGCTTAGCAATTGATCGTTCAATTAAGTTTGACGATTGACTCAATGCAATCATACAAGGCAAATAGACAGTGGATGTTTACGTGTGCCTAGATTTCACACTGATTGTTGTAAAGTGTAGCCCAATTGTTTCTTCCATATTTAAAGGGAATAAGCTACATAATTCGTTGAGAACGGCTTCCTCTGTCAATTAATTTAACAGATTGTTTAACAAAGTTATAATTTGTGATTTGTTCAGCCGAACATACACTACGTGCATGTTCTGTAATATTAACATGACTTATTTACATAATTGCGACTTAATTAATATTTTCCTATTGACACAGAAGCGTACGCAGGGGGGGGGGGGGGGGGGGGGGGGGGGGGTGGGGTTAAACCCCCCTTGAGTTTTTGTTATGTATATATATATATATATATATATATATATATGTTTTGTGTAGGTTTTTTTGTGAAAACCCCCCCCCCCTTTTTATTTTTATTTTTTTATTTTTTTATTTTTTATAAAATTTAAAAATTTTGGACAACCAAAACAAAAAATTGTTTTTCGGCCGGCGCGTTTTTTTCAAATTTTCGGGACCAAAAAAAAGGTGTCCTCTTACCCCCCCCCCCCTCCCCCCCACTGAGCAACTTTTTGGCCGGCACGATTTTCAAATTTTCGGGAGCAAAAAAAAAAAAAAAAGTTGGGCCCCCTCCCCTAAGAAATCCTGATTCCGCGCCTGACTGTTTACTAGGTTAATGACAGTGGCGGATTCAGGGGGAAGGGGCGGGTGCCCGGGCCCCCCACTTTGGCAAAAAAAGAAGGGGAAAAAAGAGGGGAAAAAGAAGGAAAACAAAGGGGAAACACAAAAAAATGATTTCACCTAGGGCCCAATGTCGTGCACCTGGATGCTCATCTGACGGTAATTTAATGCCTAAAACCCCTAAACCCCTGTGGGCTCCGCCCCCTGGACCCCACACCAATTAGTGACCTACCAGTGCCACAAATAAGGTATCAAAATATGCTCATCTGGCGGTTATTAAATGCCTAAAACCCCTTGACTTCTGGTGGCTCTACCCCCTGGACGCCACCTAGGGCCCTAAGGCAGACGGCTGGATGCTAATCTGACGGTAATTTAACGGTTAAAACCGCTGAACATGGGGTCTCGGCCCACTGGACCTCACGCCAATTAGTGTCCTGCCAGTGTCACAAAATAATAAGGTATTAAAATATGTTCATCTGACCGTAATAAAATGCCTAAAACCCCTAAGTTACCGGGACTCCACCCCCTCGACCCCACAAGGGGCCTTAAGGCAGGCCTCTGCATGCTTGTCTGACCAGGTAAACCAGAGGACAAGATGTTTGGCAATTTTCAAAATTCTACTTTCCTTTTTTTTAATTTTTTTTTTTTACCCTTCTTGATACTCTTTGTACAACAATTCAACAAGCCAAGACTGGTGTAACATTCAGTGTGTGTAATGAAGCACCAATGATGGTAAAATAAAAAGAACTGGCAGAATCCAAAAAAGAGAGATATGCATATACAACAATCTAATTTTGATGAATTCTTTGTAATAATTTATTCAATTGTATACAAAAAAGCACCACAGCTCTTAGACTGTAAACAGCAAATAAGAACAAATACAGAAACTAGCTCTGTGGACAAAGATGGTTCTTCGTTCTTTTCATAGTGTGGCTTGATTTTCAATTTATTACCATTTATGCTGCAAACCCAGGCATTAGAAGGAGGATGGGATATTTCTTTCCCATAGGGGATATAAAAAAGATTTCTTTGGGCAGTTACAAATTTATAGATAGAAATTACATGAGATGTAAAGAATAATAAATACCAACTACATCATTCTCTTTAAGCTTGTAGGGTGAAAGGATATACACTGTATGAACATGGCTCATAATTGTTCAAAGATCTCTTTTTGTTCGTAAACCATGAACATATTCTAATTTATTCAGATATGTGAAGGTCAATGGAAATTGCTGCTCATTTCATATATCAGATAGTTTTTAAAATAGCAGTAAAGAAACATATATTTCATGATGGTGCAGTTCTTACATGTAATTCATTTTAGGCAAGTACAAATTTATTTCTAATAGGATAGATTAAGCCTCTACTCGAGAGAGAACAAATGAATAAATGTGGATTACTTACGTTTTGGACAATCAGTCCTCTGTGAATTGAAATAACGACAGGGTAAATATCATATTCCTCGTACAGTTGAAATTATATATCAAATCCTTTTTACACGAAGAAATTAGAAGTAATTAGAAGTTTAAATACTTTTGAACCAACTTACGAAAGGCGATCTTTTTTCTTTCTTTTTTTTGGAAGAAATTTAAGACAGGATGATGTGCTCTTCCTGTTGACCTACATGTATGAAACCATTTGTAGTCATTGATAAATATACAACTCTTCCATGTGTGGAAAGCAATATGCGAAGTTGACCTGGGGAAAAAGTCTTCCAACTAGTTCTTCAACTTTAAAGGTTGGATGCAAGGTTTCAATAACTGTTCTAAAGAGCTGAATTGAAAGTGCATACCTTCAGTATGTGTTGATGAAGCCGGTTTTTTGATGACTTTCCTTTTGACATGCGCTTTTTGTGAGACGAAGTTTTTACTGATTCCAGAACAGGTTCGTTGATACATGAAGCAGTAAAATGCTCTGGCAAAGTCAAAACCATTTTACGTGTTCATAGGTGGAAAGTTGGGATGGACAGGAAAATTGCAGCATGTAACGTTGCGAACTCACTTATCTCTGTGTGATAAATACAGAGGGAGGTACTACGCTTCCAGTATATGTCATTGTACTTTGCCACAAGTTTGCCAACACAGTTTGCCAACACAGGTGCAGCCTATTTATATAATGCATCCCACGAAAACTCAAGAACGCCTATGAAGCACACGTACTACTATAATTGTATTATATTACATTGAATTGTATTGTATTGTAATGTAATGATGATGATAATAATAATAACAATAATAACAATGATAATAATAACAATAATAATAACAATGATAATAATAACAACAATAATAATAACGATACTCATAATAATAATAGAAATAGGCTGCACCTATTAATATCCTTCGTCGTCATTCGCCTCTCACATCGAATCTTAGTCGGTGAATGACTTACACTTAACATTATAAACCACGGCGTATCGTAGCTCGCCTATCATTGGTGCCATCTAAACCACGTGATCATTAAGACGGTAGCCAATCAGAGCACGCCTCTCGTCGTCTGTAGCTTTATACAAGATGCTGGAACCACGATCACAAGGAGCACTAGACACTACGACAAGCTGTGACCGCAAGTGTTAGCTACCAAGCACGCACTTGTTGGGCAGAGTAATCCTGTTAAAATTATAATTTTGAAGATGACGTCATTTCGGCCTCGGCCATCAGAAACCTTCTGATAACGTCTCAGCTCTGTCTTTATGATGCATTACATGAGTTACATCAATTGTTTATATGGTTAATATCTGTGATAAATATAACTCAATATAACTTCACTTTTGACAGGAGTATAACTTGTGTAACAGCTGTTAGAGTTGTATCGTTACAGTATCGTAGCAGCTTCTCAATATGTGGGCAATACTGGTCACGATATGTATACTTATCGTAACTAAATATGAAAGAAATTCTTGCGTTATGATTACCTGATAATTATAATTGGGGGGGGGGGCGATGGATAGAGATAGTTATCCGATAATATTTATGGATATCATAACTCTATCACAACTATATTCTTTCTTTACCTTCATCAGTATGATCAGGTAGGTCATACGAGCATAAAACGGGAACGCCTACTTCAGACTTCGCGACTTTTTAACATGTGGTATTCCAATATTCCACTTCAACATAACTGGAATCAGAAAGAGCGTGTAATAATATTGACATTTCTGTACGATTTCTGTATAAAGTGTTTCAGGTTTTAATTGTTAAAATTACAAAGGAATGAACGACTTGTGAGCAGAATAGGAGGCATATTGTACGGAAGTGTTAACTTCCATTTGATATCAAATATATTCCCTTGTGTTCTGTAATAAATAACCGTTATAATAACTTATATGGTTTCGCGTGTTATTTTATTACTGGTTATATGTTTTTCCAAAAATAAAATATGACTTTCGGTTTCATCTGAAAACGTTCATTATTGTTTCCATGGGCATATTTATTTATTTATTTATTCATGTTTTCTTTATAAATAGATCTAGCTGAATTCGACCTCGCTTCTGAGAGGGGATAATCCGAGAGGACCGAGACATTCTCCATCATAATTTTTTTTAACAGGCGAGTTTCCAGATCCATTCCATCCTCGGGGTCTTCCATGTCCTTTCACTTTACCGTCCGCTATATCAAAATGTGAAATTTACGCTGAGGTTAAGACAAGTAAACTGTTATGTTTGGTCTGTCCTATTGTATGGAGCAGAAACAAGGACAATAAGCAAGGCCATGGAAAATAGAATAACATCTTTTGAAATGTGGATTTACAGAAGAATGATGAAAATTTCCTGGAAACGAATGAAAACCAACAAAGAGGTATTGCACATGGCAGGGCGTAAATAAATTGCACTGGTAGGATTAGTTAAGGAGAGGAAAGTCAAATACTTCGGTCATGTTAAAACGCACCAAAGCCTCTTAAAGGATATGTTGGAGGGAAGAGTGGAAGGAACTAGACCGAGAGGGAGACCCAGAATCAACTCGGAAGAGAATGTCAAGAACTGGAGTGGACTAAAACTGCGATAGTGCACCAGAATGGCAGAAGATTGATCCAGAGTGAAATGGAGAGATGTTGCCGTCAACCTCCGAACCGGGAGAAGATACTTAGATAGATATCATAATAAGCAAATAACTACCATTGGTGAAGGTGATGGGACAAACTATCACTTCCGAGGCGATCTGGATGTAGCTATATTTCCGAAGCGAAGCTGATGAGGAAAGATAGCGTATACATTCCGATCGACGAGGAAGTGATAGTTTGCCATCGCCTGAAACCAAAAAGTGATTATTTGCTTTATATTCCACATCTAAAACAATTTAACTACAAAAAGAAAAGGACGTGTATGCATCTACATGAAAGACACCAACACCAGGCCCAAATTCGCACCAAAAAAAGTTAAAAGTTTAACCCAACCCCTTGAGGGTACGGTACGCGCATGTGTTTGTGCATGTAATTGCGCTCATTGGTAATGCGCGCTTAATTACGCCTGTTTTAGTGCGCTTTTGAAAAATCTTCAGTGAAAGTGCGTTGCCCTGTGTAGATAGTACCTCTATCTTCAGTGAAAGTACGTTGCACTGTGTAGATAGTAGTACTATCTACACAGTGTAACGAACTTTTCGCTTCTCCCATCAATAATGGGCGAACTATCTTGCATCACGTGATTTACTTTTGACCAATCGTAGAGCAAGATTCTTAGAATGTGAAATATAATGTATTATATTGGCTTAAACAAATCAAACGAAACTTGCTGCTGACTCTAAATTGCGTGGTTACGTGCACACCACCACGTTGATCCTCTCGCGTGTGATTTTATTACTGGTTATATGTTTACCCAAAAATGAAATATGACTTTCGGTTTCATCTGAAAATATTCATTATTGTTTTCCGAACCTTTATTTTAGTTTTGATTACTAGTTAAAATATGATAACCACAATATTTTAAGTAAAAGAAATTCGAGCGCCTTTTCACAGCTAAAAACTAGGCTGACCGTCTGCAGCAAAGGATAACAATTTGTGCTTCTATGAGCTTGTGTTAGCATATAATCAAGAGCGATATATTATCATCTGACAGAGGTGTACCTTTCCTTTTTCTGAGGTGATATATTGAAGTCATGGCAAACCGCTCAATTTTGTACCCATTGCTCGTCGCGTGTCTCCTCGTCAGCTCGTCCTTTCAATCTTTACATCGACACGATGGAGATTCGGCTATGCCATTCTTACCACTGGACGTGGACAAATCTTTCCATGGATGCGATCAAAACCTTGAACTGAAAGAAGCTGCTTGCAGCGATAAAGGCCTCGACACTGTTCCCCAGAATCTTTCTGAGGATACCGAGATTCTTGTCTTGTCTGACAACAATATCACCAAACTCTTGAACTCCTCGTTTGAAGTATACCCTCTAATTAAATCCTTGGACATTACTTTAAACGATGTAAGAGCGATAGAATCCGCCGCTTTTTACCCCCTCATGGGCTTAATGTACCTGGATCTATCCTTTAACCCACGTCTTGTGCTTCCAGCGACAGGAGTCTTCATGATGTCTTCACAGCTTTCCATTCTCGATTTAGCGGCATCATACACGACATCGCTCCCCAATGACATTCTAAAGTGGATTCCACATCTATATTATGCAGATCTTTCCTTCAACCAGCTTTCCTTCATTAATCTAAGTTCTTGTGGCATGGCCGACACTGTAGACATGAGAGGAAATCAACTACACAACCTTACGGCAAAAGATTTCACATTTCTGTGCCACACTGATACTCTAGATCTTAGATTTAACCCTATAAAATCAGTAGACCCTGATGTGATCGCATCACTACATGTTCGATCTTTGATGCTAGGTGGCTACCGTTTTAGTGACGAGGTGTTGGCGAACATCATCCTCGGAATTTCAAAATCAGACATCAAACTGCTTAAAATCGAGTATTGTTCTGTTGGTGCGTTTCCTAAAGGTTTCTTTGATCCTCTGAGCGATTCTTCTCTCTCTGTTCTGGAATTCAACGGCAACAATCTGACTAGCCTCCATCCTTTAGTCTTCTCAAATTTGACAAAAGTCAGAAACTTCAGGTTCAGTGATAACAAACTCCCCATAGACGAAGTTCAACCAGATTTTTTCGACGGCATGAATGCATTAAAAGTACTGGCAATCAACGACAACAAAGTAAGACAAATAAATACTCACAATCAGATTTGGACAGTGGACTTATCGGAGTTCGACTTATCCGGTAATCTGTTTACAGAAATATCTGCATCTGTATTTCGCGGTTTAGGAAGTTTAACTTTCTTAGACATGAGCCGGAACGAACTCCTTTCTGTCTTTGAGCTGACGGCCTTTTCGGGACTTGACAATATTCAAAGCATTAATTTGACCGGAAGTCGTTTAACTGTTCTGGAATTGTACACCCCAATATTAACATCACTTTCCCTAAACTCTCTCCGTTCACACCCTCTTCCTTTGCGACCAGGAAAATCGTTTCAACATTTACAATCCCTAGTTAAATTAGACATGAAAGACTCTCGGCTTGACATATGGAACATATGGACTGCATATAGAAACGAGTCTCTTTTCGATGGATTATTGCATCTTAATCATTTGGATTTGAGTAGTAACGACTTCCTGCATTTTGTATTTTCAGGTTTATTCAGGAAACTCTCTGTTTTACAAGAGCTAAAATTAGACTACTGCGATATTACAAATCTATATCCTCTGGTCTTCTCGGGGTTGGAATCGCTTGAGATGTTGAGTTTGAAAGGAAACAACATCCAGCATATTCATGATGATGTATTGTCGGGGTTGGGTCAAATAAAAAGTATCAACTTGGAAGGAAACCGTATCGAGTACTTGGAGGAGCTAATGTTCTCAAACAACTGGAAACTCACAAATCTTTCATTGGCCAACAACAGATTAACACGCCTTAATCAAAGCACTTTCAAGCCGATCTTTTCCTCTATTTCTTCACTTGATCTATCAATGAACCTAATTGATTGTAACTGTGACCTAAAGTGGCTTATTGATTGGTTAAATGAACCTAATATACGCCTGAAAAACAAAGACAAAACTATCTGTTCGTCAGCATCTCTGGAGCCTCTTCGTAAGAAACCCCTGCTTGACTTTGATCCAAATGAACTCTGTATAATAAACAATGGTCTATTCTCTCTGATTCCCCTCGTATCCATTAGCTTGATTGTAATCAGCGTGCTGTTGTATCACTACCGATGGCAGTTGAGGTACAAACTCTTTCTCTTGAAACTGGCCGCACTGGGCTATAAAGAGATGCGAGACGCTCGAGACCACAATGACTACGAGTTTGACGTGAACATCATTTTCTACGACGATGACGAAGATGACGAGGAATGGATTCGCGAAAAGCTCCGACCGGCTCTCGAAGAACGGCTTCCACAGTTTCAGAGGAACGTCTTTGGTGACGAAGATCTTGTGTTGGGTATGCATTACTTAGATTCCGTCGATTACGTGGTGAGCCATAGTTACAAGACCATCATATTGCTTAGCAGAGCTGCTGTGCACGACCACTGGTTTATACTTAAGTTCCGTACGGCCATGGACCACGTGAGTGACACTCTGACGGAGTTCGTAGTCGTGGTTTTCCTCGAAGACATCCCAGGTGATGAAATGCCATTCTTGGCGCGGTTGTATCTCAGTGATGGCAGACCCTATATTCACTGGACTGAGGACGTGAGAGGACAAGAATATTTCTGGGATGAATTGACCAAAAGTCTGACCATTAATCTAAGGACGAATGACTTGATCCCAAACGAGTAGTGCAGGAGTCTCAAATACGTACTTTCCTCGGTAATGAAAGTGGTAGTAGTAGTTGTAGTAGTAGTAGTAGTAGTAGTAGTAGCAGCATTTAGTAGTACAGTATGTATTTAAAGTTGTTGTAGTAGTAGCAGCAACCAAGCTCGGATCCAGGATTTCTTATGGGGGGGGGGGGGGGCCAAATTTGAAATTGTGCGTGCCAAATGTTAGTTACCTGGTTACCTGGTTACCACTAAAGCAGTGGCGTAATGAGCAAAATCGTTTGGGGGGGGGGGGGAGGGCAGAACAAAATCCGCACCACCACCACTCTTACATGCAGGCCCTGCTAAACGTTTCTCAAAGTGGGTGGGGGGAGGCTTAAGTATTTACGATCAGGTAGAGCGTAGCGTGGGTTTTAAGCGCAAGACCCGGTGGGGGTCAAGGGGCGGAGCCCCCGGGAGCTCAAGGGTTTTAAGCATGAAGTTACGGTCAGATGAGCATCCAGGGCCCCGCCTTAGGATCCTAGGTGGGATCCAGAGCCCCCGGAAGTTCAGGGGTTATAGGCATTTAACTACGGTCAGATCCCGCCGCCCCCCCCCCCCCCCCCCACTCTGGGGTCGGAATGACCGCATGCGTGTTACCAACATGTCCGGTAAAGGGGTACTTTTCACGCACCAAAGTCCGGCCCGTACATACACAAAATTGACTTTACACACCGGACTTAGGGGGTGTTTTCAAAAGAAGGGAACACCCATATGCGTACCCTAAATCACACTGAGTGGGGGGGGGGGGGGGGGGGGGGTCAGATGAGCATACTGGGATACCTTATTTGTGACACTGGTAGGCCATTAATTGGCGTGGGGTCCAGGGGGCAGAGCCCCCGGAAGCTCAGGGGTTTTAAGCATTAAATTATGGTCAGATGAGCATCCAGGGGCCCACCTTCCCCTGCTATCTTCTGCTAGTACATCCTTTCACGTAATGTACATAAACGAACGCAATATAATTCTGCTGTATTACCATTATGTTACAGATCTTTCAGCATCATTTACATGTAAAATCTTAAGATTGAGGATCTGTTTATTCATGTAATTAACATTCTTATCATTATTTACAATCGAAATCAGCAAAAGGTTCTTTGACAATCAGCCGTGCATGAATTTTTTTGTCTACGGCTGATTATCAAAGAAACGGAGTTATGTCATTTATAAATTCCGTTTGTTGCTACGGCAGGCAGCCAGTGAAACGAGTTCGATTAATACAATTATGGAAATTCAAGCACTACTTTAAACAAACAGAACTTTGTTATTCCTTGCTCATTTTTCCTGATTGAAACGTCATATGAAAGAGCAGAATCTCAACTTTCTAGAAATGTGATTTACCCTTTGAAATTCAGATACCGTCCGCCATAAGACCTTTTGATTTCCTCTCTTCAAATTGATTTCAATCACTCATGCGTGAACTATGCATCATATGAGATGCATCAAATGAAAGAGGAGGGTCTAAGCTTTCCAAATATGTGTCATTTATTAATTATAAATGTGACTAAGTTATGATAAAACATCGATAATGCTCGGTTTCGTTTTTTCTGGGACGCACTGTATACATGTATGTACATTTCTGTAAATTATGCCAGTCACAACAAAATTTGCTTGTTTTTAATAGCATTTTTAATACTTCACACAAACCTTCACATCGTTGTATGATAGTTCACCTTTTCAGTGTAAGACGCTGTTTCAAAGGAAAATAAAATCGTTTACAGCGAAATTAATGTGTACCTGAGTTTATCACAGTTTAGACGAAAAGGTCACAACTATGGATGTACGGAGCGAGAAAGGAAGAGGATGGGGTGTCCCCGTCCAATTTGAGCATTTTTAAACATGATAATCAACGTTGTAGTGAAAACAATTTGTAGTTTGTCAAAATATTAATGGCATTGACATCACCCCTTCCCCCATTCTTTTTAGGCCTCTAATAAAGCGGTGGTGATTTTTTGTTTTGTTTAATTATATATATTTTTTTAATTCTAGTCATGCTAGCTACTGTCCGCATTGATATGCTTTTCTCGAATTCTTGATCAAAATTCTTTATAGCATTAGTCTGTGCTAGATATTTCAATTGCTCCTTGAAAGAATATCTGCTCTATAGACATGCAATTATATCAGGCTCGCGGGAGTCTTCGAAACCTCAAACCCCTCCACTCCATCCCATCTGTACGTACATGACTTCGTGAATGTTATCAGCATAACTTGTATGGAAGAGGTTTAAAAAGCGTCACCATGACATCAATAGAAAGATAAATAGATTGAAAGAAAGGGGGAAGGAGGGAGGGGGGGGGGGGGGGGTATAGATGGTGGAGAGGAAAGCAGATACAGAAAGAATGGAGACGAAATATAGAGAAGATATATGAAGAGAGGGAGAGATCGAAAGCGAGATAGAAAGGAGAGAAAGAGAGAGATGTTGAAGAACGAGATATGTTGGGGAGGGAGAGAGAGAGAGAGATAAAGAGAGAGAGAGAGAGAGATGGTTAAGAGGAGGGGAAGATGGTAGAGAGAGGGAGAGAGAGAGAGAGAGAGAAAGAGAGAGAAAGATAGTGAATAGGAGAGAGAGAGAGAGAGAGAGAAATAGTGGATAGGGAAGAGAGATAATTATATATATTGGATAGGGAGAGAGAGAGAGAGAGAGAGAGAAAGAGAGAGAAAGATAGTGAATAGGAGAGAGAGAGAGAGAAATAGTGGATAGGGAAGAGAGAGAGATAATTATATATATTGGATAGGGAGAGAGAGAGATGGAGAGATAGGAAGGCAAATAACATTGAATTAATATGCATTTGACAGTTAAAAATACTTGATCGTCACTCGTACGAATTGAAACCATGATGTCGATAACTTTTCTTCCCTTGTTCCTACTCTTCTGAGTCTCAAGGCAACTTGAAGGTGAGTTTCATATCACTTGATCGTAGAGGACACGTAAAGTCAAATGTTTTTTTTATAAGACGAGCTTTCTTAATTTTATTTCCATATTTCTAATGTTACAAATACATTTCAAAATAAAGTACAAGCTTGTTGTTGCTGTAATGAAATAATAATCAATCCTACATAATAAATAACATGAAGATAAGTGGTCAATATAGAGTACTGATTTAACTGAGAGAATATGATGGGACCTTCATGAAAGCAAGCTTGTAAAGCTGTAGGCCCCGGTGAAATATTTTTTGGTTATAAATGGAGGAAGGATACATGTATAAATAGTGACCAATCCAAATAAATCAAAAAGTAATATCTGAGACCCTCTTCCTCACACGTGCTCTTTCTCTTATTCATTCACTGTTTACTGTTCGTGTATGGAGAATCATCTTGTTTGCATGCATTATAAAAAAAGAAAATATATTTATTACCCAAACACAAAGGAACATATACATACTAATGAATATCATTTGAGGGTATAAACGTTGACAATTTATTGTTTAAAAGATGAGAGTATATTACCATTATTATTATTAGGCCTATTATTTTCATTATTATTAACATAACTATTATCGTTATTGTTTCATTGCGATCATCCGTAACAAAAGTCTTAATAACCATTTAAATTCTCCACAAATTAACCAAATTAATCTCCGGAGATATAAAAACACCAGCTTGATGACTGAACCACACATATTTGACATTTTGAGTGTTCCATGTTAACAAACTCACTCAGTGTTTTTCACCCCTGAAAGATATGCACTGTACCCACATGAATTACAAATCGTATGTGATTGGATACAGGGAAATAAGTTTGTACCCTAATTTTAAGAGAACTAACTTGATGATCTCTAGTGATACGTTTAGTACTTTACCTGGTCAATTGTTAATGATTGGTTGTGAATTTAAAGATATATTGTTCACAAAAAAATTGTCTTCATATTGATCTAAAATTATAATGTAAAGTCCACTCCAATTTCTTATCTAAAAAAAAAAAGGAAATAGTAATGGAACGTAACGACTATAGTTTAAAGCGGGACTGCACTACTTGTAGCTACTTGCTCCCTCTATATGGCCAACAATGCATGAGCGGTACTCTTTGGTCCCCCATGGTCCCCTTTTTCTTATGTTATAATTGAGAGCTGATTTGATGAGATAACCACCTACCAGTGACCATGCAGGTAGGTCTAATCCCTCCTTGCCAAACAAGTGCAGAAAGGCTTTAATATACCCTGCCTGTGTGCGAGATCATTTGATATCCATCAATGATTTTCCGTTAATTTCAGTCTAAATATATACAAGAAACCAAAGCTTCCCACACAATAATTAATTCAGCCCTTTGCCGGGAGATAAACAGACCAGACAAGATAAACACGCATAACACATCGCAACCTCATATAGATCATATTCGTAAACGAAATAAATTCAACTCATGGCAAAGCTATACACCAATGATATAGAGTACATGTATATTCATGTTTCATGACAACGATGCTAATACATAATAGCAATAACAATACGAATAGTAATAGTAATAATAATAATAATAATAATAATAATATTGATGATGATGATGCTACAAAACTATTACTACCAGTACTACTTACAATAAATCAAACAAATCCTTGTATTAGTTAACCGACCGAAGTGATTAACTTGCAGTATTATCATTACCCGTTCATTTGATTCAATGTCTATCCTGCACTTTAGAATGTACAATTTTAACTCCACTCTGGGAGCATTAATTACAGCCAGTCAGCTGTCAACATGCATGCACACGCGCTTACAATCACATCGACTTTCGCATCCTACCAGGTACCCCTTTTAACACCTGGGTGGAGAGGAGCAAAGTAGAGAAAATGCCTTGCACAATGGCATAAGTGTCATACCGAGCCTAGAACACAAGCTGTTTGCAGTACCAGTCAAGTGATTTAACCATTACTACGACACCTCAATAATCATAATGACAAGGGGAGCAGGGAAAATCCCTAAATTCATAAAATAATGAGAATGGCGCTGAATCATTTGAAAAATGATGGATTAAGATATACGATGAGAACAGACAGACACACACACACACACGCACGGTGAGGTGTGGGGGTGATAACACTAAGCATCTGAATCATAGACTTGAGTAAAAATTTATGAAACAGTTGTAGAATAAAATCAAAATTAACCTAATGCTCTTGCATCAAGTTTAATAGTGTATATAATCATTAGCTGAACCTAAAGAAATACAGCTGCTTGGATATTTGACATTCCTATACATTTATTCTTGCAAAGACATTCCTTCGTATGGGCACATACCATTTGGCTACGTTATTTACAAATTATCAACAGACAAAATTACCAACTCATTTATATAAGACAAGATATTTTTCCCATTACAAATTAAGATTTAAAAAGCCAAACAAACCTTTTACATTATACATGCAACAATTCATACACAAAAGATATTGAACAAGAATACAGTGTTATATTTGTGAAGGAAAAGTGGTCTACATTTTGACCTTTTTGCAAGGGCAATAAAGGCCTACAGGAGGAGATACATTTCCTTATTTTCTATTTCTATTTCCATCTTCTCACAGCAATTAATCCCCTCCTTTACAGATCTCCAAACTCTGAAGATTTGTAAAATGTCCATGATTAACTGAGCTGGCTCTTCTTCCATTAGAACACATTTTGATTTCATTATGCATGTGTATGTTTAAAGTCCCTAATAGGGATTTGCAAGCCCTCAGAAACTTATGTCAAACTTTATGGCCCAAATTCACAAAGGAGGTTTAAATTTAACCCATGGTTTAAAGTCTCATTTACATAACACATAGTCTAAAATTAGCGCAAAATAAGTCCAATAGTAGTCCGACAGAGGTCCAATAGTAGACGCGCGCAAGGCAAGGTACGCCTCAATTTGCGCTTATTTTAAACCATGGGTGATGTAAATGAAGATTTAAACCATGGGTTAGATTTAAACCTCCTTTGTGAATTCGGGCCTATAATTTCATGTGGCAGCAAGATGAGTTTATGAAAGTGCGTGCTAAATTTGAAATAAAAATACTCTGTGTTTTTCTGTCTAGGAGGAAAAATTGAGTATTTTTTGTGTGAATATTCTGCTACCATACTCGTAAGAATGTTTCACTTATGATATTTTACACCATTTTGACCCTTTACAAGTTTTGAGATTTTCACAGTGCAAATCCCTGTTACGCCCTTTATCCCAAATGAATGTTCTTGATACTGAGATTAATATTTCAAAGGGAATTTAAAATCATTACTTTAACAAATCTTCAACAAAATAATGAACAAGAGCATCCGTGTAAAATCATATGAATATCAATGTGATTCGTTTGATGAACTTGATTGCATGACAAATTATATTTCTAATAGCCAAAGTCCGGATTTTGAATTATTAAACGTTAATAAGCTTATAATGATGTGTTTTATGCACTCTTCACTTCAGCCTATATTTCCTGTTTGCGAGCCAAGATCATCTGATCCGTCTGATTCATCAGATTGAGTACTGTGACATCATGCAAAATGCAGCTACAAATTCTTTACTGATATGAGAGAAGAGGGAGAGAGAGAGAGAGAGGTGTAATGTGTGCATCAACATAGAAGCAGCAATACATCAAAATCATCACATAGAGCAGTAGATGGAGGACAAAGAAGAGAGACTGTACACAGCTTTACGTCAAACAGAACCACTTCAACTAACATGTTATCTATTACGTAGAAAACATCATAACACAAAAACGTGAGAATCATTTAAATAAATAAATCTACATGTCACTTCGACAATTTAACCTACATCTTCCAATGGGCACATTGGAACATTCATCATTACAAATTTCCTATAGAATAATTATTTGTTATGTATGCGCCTTTTGTCAACTCTGTATTGTATTTTACACAGATTGATTTATGTGAGATCATGATTGGTACATATTGATGCCTGTCCCTATCATTCTCGATGTAAACAAATAATCATTGTAACTTACGCATTTTTGTATAATCATGCCAATAACATTTTGTTCATGTGAAACGATTCCCCCCTCCTCCCAAGACGGAAATAACTACATGCTTGTAAGATAATTAAAATACTTTGTTGTCTATTTCTGTATACCTAGATGTCATGCAGCCATTAAGGGCGATGCAGTAAAACCTCTAAGGACTTACCCACGTGGTATACCATGCACCACCTCCACCTCCATGACCTGATCTTTATTGCAAGCAATTGTGACATCATTCACGCTCTCCTCTGTCCCGCATCTTATGAATCTACCAGTATCAAGAGAGACGGAATACAGCATTGTCATTTGTGATTAGGGATTGGGGGGGGGGGGGATACTCCTGGAGTATGTTTGGAATATAGCTGGTAATGAAGATGCAACTTTTCTCATTCGCTTTATCATTTAGGTGGGGGGGGGGGGGGTGCGCACGTGTGCGGGATATACTTGTATTGTGAGTTGTGAAAGACACAGGGACCGGTAAAAATACTTGCAATAACTTCACACAAATTTCACCCATTTGTTTCGTCGGCTGGGACCCTAGTTCAAACTCAGAAAGTCGTAAAAACTTGCTGTCTTGTCACTAGATGCTCTAGTAACAATGAGGAGGATGGAGCCTTGGACGTCGACTGTAGTCTAAGGACTGCATAAAAATGGTCAAGATGCCTCTACTTTTTAAAATTTGATGCTACAGGACAGAAATGCTCATCACCGTGTGAAAAGCCAAATGACCCAATTTTACAATTTTCGTTCATAGACTCAGGTATTGTTAAATGGCTCATCTCACTCATGCGTGAATAGAATGATACCAATTGCATATCACCTTAAAGAGAAACAATTTATGTTTATTTTGATATATGAAAGATAAGTACAATTTAATTCTTTTAGTTGAAAATTTCAATTAGAAATAATGTCCATTTTTTGGCGGGCTGAGTGTATTGTAGAGATTAAAAAGGATAGGAGAGAGACATAGAGTGGGGAATTAAAAGGAAAAAAATAGTCAAAGTACTCTTTTTAATAAATGACATTATATACCTCACTTAAGAAATCCAGCCATCTGATTGGTCAAAATTGCAGTCATAAACTTATAACTATTCCTGTAAAATTCCCTGTAAAATTCCAGTTACCATGGTTACCGGGAAAATAGTTCAGTCTTGGTGAAATACCCATAGGTTCACATGTTAAAAACTGGTTTGAGCGATCGAGGATACCGTACGTGTGCGAAGAATTGGTCGGTATTTTTAATACGGCAATCTACGATAGAGGATACCGTACGTGTGCGAAGAATTGGTCGGTATTTTTAATACGGCAATCTCGATCGTAATGGCTGAAAAAACTCTCCCAAGATTTCAACTTCTTGATGATGATCAAATGCAAGACTTGCTGACAGCAAGAACATCAAAAAAGGGTACGTAAAATTCTCCATAATTTTTTTCCAAAATAGATCTAGTAGGCCTAGATTCTAGTAGTAGGCCTAGTGCTAAAATCCTTCCCGTAGAGATTGCACACATCCCTATGCATTGGCCATTGCGCACTCATGCTAAATTGGTCGATGTTTTAATTACCAGAGATTCAAACTAATATTGCTCGTGATCCTGAAGGTGATACTAAATAAGTGAGGTGTCATATGAAAGCGCAGGTTTTTCTCCATATTCCCCACAGGGCCGGCCCACCCCCAAAATTGTAAACATTTCTTGCTTAGACTAGAATCTAGATCTAGTCTACTCTCAAAGATACACTCATAAAAAACAACCATGCAGATAAACTAGAGAAAGGCCAAGGTGGTGTCATAAGTTGACTCTTTTTTTTGTTGGCATATAAAAGTATTAATGACTGCTTTAATATTCAAGAAATAGTATAGTATTAATGACTGCTTTGAGAGAAATAGTTGTTTTATTACGCTCAAGGGAAGGTTAGAATAGCCCAATTGTAACCTTCCCGAGAGCGTATGAAAACAACTATTTCTCGAATATTAAAGCAGTCATTAATACTTTTATATACCGAAAAAAAATAGACTAAAAAATAAAAAATAAAAAATAATTTACATTTTTGTCGAAGACGGGATTCGAACTCTTGCGTACAACAAGAGGTGTATCGAAAACCAACGCTTAGACCACTCGGCTATCGCGCGCCGTTAACATGCTTGGCAGTTTTCTCCAATATATACATTAAAATGGATTGAAAACGGCTCCGCGTGAGGGATGCTTCGCAAAAAGCTCCATGAAACGGACCCTTCTTTTACTTTTGCAATGCATATTGGCACGAACTTAGATCAAGATCTATCGGCAGATGTTGTTTTTTTGTTTTTGAGAGTTAATTTTCGTCTTCATGTCAACAATGCAAGATAAAATTGTCGGTAAGATCGATCGAGATTCAATTGTATTGAAATTGCCGACCAATTTTTCGCACACGTATGGTATCCTCCATCGCTCAAACCATTTTTTAACATGTAAACCTATGGGGTAACCATGGAGACTGACCTATTTTTTTAATAACCATGGTTATTAAAAATATTGAAATGTTTTAAGCATGGTTACCGGGAATTTTACAGGAACAGTTGAAGTTTATGAATGCAATTCGACCAATCAGATGGCTGGATTTCTTAAGTGAGGTATATAATTATTTTTATAATTGTAACCTTCCCGAGGGCGTATAAAAACAACTTTTTCTCGAATATTAAGCATATATTTAGCATGAGTGCGATGCGCAATGGCCAATGCATAGGGATGTGTGCAATCTCTACGGGAAGGATTTTAGCACTACTAGACCTACTTACTAGAATCTAGGCCTACTAGATCTATTTTGAAAAAAAATTATGGAGAATTTAACGTACCTTTTTGGTGCTCTTACTGTCAGTAAGTCTTGCATTTGATCATCATCAAGGATTTGAAATCTTGGGAGAGTTTCTTCAGCCATTTTTGCCTTCGGTTTGGAATTTAGTACGATCGAGATTACCGACCAATTCTTCGCACATGTACGGTATCCTCGATCGCTCAAACCAGTTTCTAACATGTGAACCTATGGGTATTTCACCAAGACTGAACTATTTTCCCGGTAACAATGGTAACTGGAATTTTGCCAGGATTTTAGAACTATTATTTTAGAATTATTACATGGGTTTGGAATTTTACCAGGGATTTTACAGGAATAGTTACAGTTTATGACTGCAATTTCGACCAATCAGATGGCTGGATTTCTTAAGTGAGGTATATAATTGTTTTTACACGCTCTCGGGAAGGTTACAATTGGGCTATTGTCCTCGGCACGCCTCGGGCAATAGCACAATTCGAACCTTCCCTTGAGCGTATAAAAACAACTATTTCTCTTAAAGCAGTCATTAATACTATAATATGTCTTACCTGATAATCTTCAGATGTTTGAGGTCGAGTGTTGATCTGAAAGCTTGTAAGATTAGTTCCATCTTTCTGTTACCAATGACAAGATCGCTGAATGTCACCTTGACAAGTTGAGGGGAGATATTCAGGAGGGCATTGGGTAGTGAAGTGGGCTCCTCGTGGAAACCAGCCGGTCGAATTACACTCTCATCTGTTTGAATGGTGAGTTCTGTTGCTCCTGGTAGATGGATCCTCTGGATGACGTCATAGTTGATCGTGCTCCCTACCCGTATAGTGACTCCCTTCACATTGTCAAACATCGAACCACAATCCTGCCATCCTCGTAGTGTCTCCTCATATACTGTCAGCTCAGTCAAGGTGTGGCTCGTGTTACCACTCTGGTCGTGATCATGTACATACAAAAAAAAATTGAAGTGCAATAGCAAATGTAGTAGGTTCAATTGTTGGTAGATATATAATTGCATTCTTAAGTTTCATGAAAAAAAAGTAACAGAAAGCATGAAAATGGATAATGCTAGCCTCATGGGTATTGTAGAATATAAACAAAGATTAAAAAAAGACATGAGCCGAGCAAATGCGAAAAGTCTTATACAAATGCAATTAAAAATGATTAAATAAAAATACAATCTTATATCACGATAAGTACATCAAACCTTTATCCATGTATATGGTGTGAATTAATAATATTACTTGAATTGTGATGTACAATGCCGTTTAAGAATGTCCGATTGAAACTTTTACTGCAGGATTAACAGATATTTGATATTAAACAGGTGCAATTATACCAACATATAATTGAGCGTTTGGAGTGATGTTTCATCATAACAGATTCTTAATCTTAGGTGTTATAAAGGATAACCTATCATGATGAAGGCAGGCGAAGTGGCCGTGTCCCCCATTGAAGAAAAAAAAAGGAGAAACAGTATACAAATGATGCACAGGTTTGAGTGCGTAGGTAAGGATTGTGTGCACAAGGTACCTTTGAATGGTTTGAACCCAGGAGGCGCAGCCGAGTGGGTTTTAGACCAAACTCAAAGGTACCGCGTGCACACAATTCCACCGACCCACAAATTAAACCTGTGCATCATCTGTTTTATAAGATGGGGCCCCAAAAATTGTCAAAAATACAAAATTTTGTTATTTTACAGATTTACCGGATGCATGGCAAAATCATGCGTCCGGTAATCAAAATTACCGGACGCATGATTTTTTTACCGGACACATGATTTTTAACTTATCATGAAATAAAAAAAAAATTTAAAAAAAATTGTCAGTGCACATTAAACTGTAAACTTTAAAAAAAAAAAAAAATTATAATAATTATCACCTAAAAATAATTTATCAAAAAAATCATAAAAAAAAAAATTAGAATTATTTAAAAAAAAATGATATCGGTGGTCTCGATCGCCGATATCGCGTGCATCCAGTAAAAATAATTACATGGTAATTGACCAATCAGATTGCAGGGATTCTTCTACCCATCTTATAATACTTTATAAACACCTTTTTTGCGTCTTGCCATCATGGTCATGTCAAATATTTGATGCATGTTTTACATGAAACAAAAATTCATTTTAACATCCTAATGCATTGTAACACCTGAAAATAAGAAGTACCATAAATATTAACACAATTTTTACTCTCTTTTCTTTTAAAAATTATATTTTACAAGTGTCACAGAAGGTTTTTTTGTTTGTTTATATATTTGAATCCCTATGGAAAACTTTTCGCTTTATTTGAATGTTCCACTACATTAACATTCACAAATATCTAGACAATTAAACATAAACATGTTTTTAATCAATATCAATAAAGCTGACCCATAAAGATGAATATTTGGAGGGCTTGGTTATCCAGTGGCGGATCAAAGATAATCTAGCGGAAGGTACTAGCCCTAAAGTTTGTGACAAGCAACAACAACAACAAATGCACCTCTAAATATTTGAAACAAAGTAAGAAAGTAACAAAGTAAAAAAGCTAGGCTTATCACATTTAAATGCCCTTGTGGGGGGGGGGGGGGGGGGGATTAAATTGCATAATTACGGACCCATTAATATTTTGTATTATTATGCCAGATTAGGTTTTGACAAAGGAGGGATGGGTGGCACTTGCCCCGACTCTAGATCCGCCATTATTTATCCCATGAAGTAATCATGTGGTGCCAGTGGTTATTCTTGTGATTAGTGTCTTCTAACCTCTGGAAAAAGAGCTGTTTAAATACCACCACCACCTCCACCATCACCATTATTATTAGTGTTGCAACATCACAGATATTTTCACGGATATCAGCTTCGACGTCAAATGCTCCGCGGACAGTTGCTCCGCCGACAATTGCTCCACCGACATTTGCTCTGCCGACAAAATATCTTTCATGGGTTATTGTTTGTTTTGGTGTGATTTGTTTTGTTGTTGTTACTCAGGGCCTTAGCCAGCATTTTGAGAAGGAGGATGCGTTTTAATTCCACTGATGGAAAAAAAAGTGATGAACCTTTGCAAAAGACGCAATCCTTTTTTTCGGGGGGGGGGGGGGGGGGAGCAAGTGCAGAAGCTTTTAAGTAACATATAAACTTTTCTCAACCTTGTGTCGACCTTCTTTCAACAAATAGTGATTTTTTTTCTTGAGCACAATATTATTTAAAGGTACTATGTCCCATTTGCAATCCAAATAAATAAAAAGGTTAAATTCCAACGGCATTTGAAAGACAATACTAATTTAGAGCTTCCCTAAAGAAAAGGGGGCTTGAAAATGTCTTTAAGTGGGAAAATAACGACTATTAGTTGCCGAAGCGACTTAGGAGCTATAGAACCAGTAAGTAATAGTCTAATTTTTTAGACCATTGTACCGAATGGTCGTACGTTTAATGCTGCGCAAAGATTCAATCAGTTTAATTTTGGCCATTAAAAGAAGTAAGTTATTGATGTAGACAAATGCTCATGTACCATTTACAGCTCATTTATGTATGTTTTTACCAAAGATGAAAAAAGCCAGTCAGTCACTCAATAGTGTCTGACAGTGAAGTCTAGCAAGTAAACGGGTTTCCTTGCATAATTTGAATATTAGAACACTGCTAACGTTTAAATTTCACAGATAGGACATACATGACATATTCATAATTCCTGCAAAGTTCTACAGAATTCGATGTTGGCTGCAAAAGGGACATAGTATCTTTAAGGTAATATTTATTCCCTTTTGGTATTAAAACAATGGTATATAGTGAGAGAGGGAGAGAGGGAGAGAGAGAGCTAAAAATGTAGACTTATCATTAATATTAAATGGCATTTTCCTGCTTAATTTCCCTCCTTATTTAAATGAGCATGTTTATACCATAAAATGGCGAGCGAGCGTTTTAAACCAAAGAATTAATTTCAACAATAATGAGTGTCTGTCAAAATGCGCAGGGTAAAAAGGCCAGTAAACCGCAATCAGCTGTTTAGGGAAAGGAATGCGATGCGTCCAAGCATGTAGTTGCCTAGTGCATTGTTATGTGAGTTGAAGGCATGGTTCGCACCACGTAGGCAGTGCGCTATAAGTCTGTGTAGCGTAAAGACTGAGTGAGAGTGAGCTGTACATGTACATAGGGCGTGGTGTGAGCTTGGAGAAACGTGTCAGGCTAATGGGTATTTGTTCTCAGAAATTACCTTAATATCCTTAATAAGCCACAAGAGAGAACCAAGCCTCTACAGGACCACGCCAATGCCGCTCTGCAGTTTTTGGACCGCGTACAGAGGAGATAACGTAAGTTCAAATATGACTGTTTGATTTTTACTACAATGATTTCCCTTATACATATCTATGTATGTTGACGGTGTCTGATAAAGTAATCATTTTGAAGATCTTAGAGTTTGAAGAAGAAAAGGTTAAACTTAATCAATAACTCTGCAGTTTACCTTATTTTACCATGGATGCATATCTCTTGAAGTTAAATATTGAAAGGGATCATTGAATATGTTATGTAACTATAGATGTTATGCATCAGTAAAAATAAGTGTGAAGTACCATATATCATTATGTAATTAGAGAGCCACAAGCTGAGGCTCATGTTTGTTGACAGTTTTACATGGAATGACTATCGGAAGGTTTGGGAACAAGGCGATGGGGCTGTAGACATTTCTCTACTCTATCATGTATGTATATGTAGAATCTGTATTATGGCTTACGTTTGTTAGTTTTTAAGGGGTTAACAAAAAGAGTAAATCCCTTTTTACAGCCATTCCTTTGGGCTTTACCTGGACACCAGGCCGCTAGTAATCGCCCGAACCGGATTCTCGCTAGCCGGGCTAGCATTCAGCGTCTTCACGGACTAGGGGTCACATGAAGGTCACCCAGCATCATGGCAAGCCGACCCAACGTAGCACAGTGGACAACGATGTCTTATGTATAGAGACTGAGTCAGTCGGACAACATTAAGCAGGCCATTCAGTTCATGTGAACATCAGCGCTTCAACTCAACCAGCCTTTTCACGTATTTTCTTGTATGTATCAGGTGCCTTGACCTAGTTCACTCCTGGTTATATTATTATTATATTTAATCTATGTGCTTTAATAAAGAAGCTTAGTATATGTTGATTTTATAATCATACAAAATTTGTGCAGATGCTGTTATTTACGTGTATGTCTTAAGTGGGGACTGGTGGTGACAGTATCATACAGAGTTTTCTTGCTGCGGGACGGATCAGGCACATTCATAGTTAAGGCGATGTCAATTTCATTTTTAGCAAGCGGGCGGTTTTAAGTTTATTTTATAATCGCGAGTTAGCGTAGCAAGTGAGCGTTTTTTTTGTTTATAACACTTCTCTTTTTATTATAATTATAGGCATATTTTTTTCAATAAAGTAATTGTGTCTTCTTGTCCCGTGAAAGGGAGGGCACAAACACATTTAATGGGACGTTGTTTTTTTTTAAAATTTTTAATTTGGCGAACAAAAAAATAATAGGTTATAATCTTGAATAGAATCTTTCTACATTACGCCCCTTTTGAATCAAATGGGCAAGTATTATTTCAGGATTATTGTTTATTCCTTGTTGGTGAGCGAGCTTTAATAGCAAATGGTCAAAATACTTTGGCTTGCCATTTCATATTAAAAAGCATCTGCGTGCCTAGCATTGCTTTTTAATCACTGATGTACAAAATGTATTAGGAACATAAACTATAGCGTAGCAAGCAAGCAAATTTTCATCCTTTTCATATAATAACTGAAAACCATCTGCCTGCCTACCACCCCTTTTCTTAATCAATGAATATTTCATGAGCATATAGGCCTATATAATATTTCATACTCCATTTTATTTCTCATTTTCCTCGCGCCGGCAGGATTTACCGTCACCGTTCCGACACAAGGTTTTAGGCCGATGCAAAAATATGGAAATTAAATCTTCCCATATTCTATTTTGTGTCCCTTTTCCCTTGTCTTTAGCCGTTTCTTTTCTTGACCTTTTCTTTTCCATGTTTTCTTGTCCTTTTCATTTCTTTTCTTTTCCTTTCTTCCTATCTTTTTTTCGCTGCAAAAGGGAACATTTGTCTTTTACGGGGCACTCCTGCTACGTCGGCTGAGCATTTGTCTTCAATGGGGTACTTTGGGGAAGGAGCAATGTTTTTTTAATTTTAAAGTGCACTTTTTGGGCGGAGCTGTCGGCGGAGCAAATGTCACAGAGCAATTGTCGCTTTTTTCGGAGAATTTGTCGGCAGAGCATTTGTCGGCGGAGCATGTGTCATGGATTCGATACAATGATATGCCTAATGTTCACATTTCAACAGTCCCTCCTAGCTATAGTTTTGAAAGAACTAATAGTAGTGATCAATTCTTCATCATCATAGAAGCCGTCTATTGCCATTTGTCAATATATTTGGATGATGTATAGTTTTGAAAAACTATTATGTTTACTATCAATCTGATAACGTTTGTCCGTTTTTGTGTTAGTTCGCTTTTATCATGCACTTCCTGAAACGTTCAACTTCTCCTACCTGCTTCCGCTTAATGGTTTACCAATAGGGAGAATAAAATTACCAGTTTTGTTTGACTGTACCAAAAAGAGTACACTTCCAGTATAACAAAACATATAGTGATTTGCTTAGATTCCTAAAATATATGATCAAATCAAAACCTTGGCAGATGATGCAATCGAAGATGATGTTGAGTAGAAGTCATCGTGGAACTGGCCGCAGAGTGTCAGGTTCTTCAAATGAGGCATCTTATAGATGAACTGAGTGAGATCACGTGATGCAGAGGGACGTTCAATGATACCCAAATAGTTGACATCAAGAGTCTCAATCTGTTATTATGTAATATTGTGATGAAAGAATATTTACTACAAACACACTCGACCTATATTAAAGATTCAGCAATCTGTTTAATATTATATAGTGCATCCCAGAAAAAACGAAACCGAGAATTATCGATGTTTTATCATAACTTAGTCACATTTATAATTAATAAATAACACATATTTGGAAAGCTTAGATCCTCCTCTTTCATTTGATGCAACTCATATAATGCATATTTAACGCATGAGTGATTAAAATGAATTCGAATAAAGGAAACCAAAAAGTCATTTGGCGGACAGTATCTGAATTTCAAAGGAAAAATCACATTTCTAGATACAGTAGTTCAGTTTCTGCCCTTTCATATGACACCTCAATCATGAAAAAAAAAATGAGCTAGGAATAACAAAGTCTAAAGTAGTGCTTGCATTTCCATAATTTGATTGAACAAATCCGTTTTCACTGGCTGCCTGCCGTAGCAACAAACGGAATTGACAAAAGACTTAACATCGTTTCGTTGAAGATCAGCCATAGACGAAATAATTCATGCATCAATTATAGTTATGACTAAGTAATGATAAAAGATCGATAATTCTCGGTTTTGTTTTTTATCTGGGACGATAAAAAATCTCAACTCATTGTATAGAGTACCGCAGCTGTGACATCATAAAAATCTATTTTTAGAATTTCTCAATTTTTTCTTCATTTTCCGAAAGAGCATCAAATATAATGTCCAAATGTTGAAAAACAATTGTCAGGAATAATACCAAACGAGTATGAAGAGGTATATATATTTTTTTTGTTGTTGTAGGTTTTTAAATTAAAATACTTAGTCTCATCATTATTAAAATAGCTTTCTCTCCATCACAATTCCGTAGCACTCCAAATTGCCAAATGAAATGAAAAATATGGTATACCGTATATTATTCAGTATCAATTTTATAATCTTCAGTATGGTTTAATTTGTATTATGACAGAAAGCTCACTTTTTGCATCCATATCTTGAAACGTTCAACTTTCCTACCTACTTCCTCTTAACCGTGTACAAATAGGAAGAGTAAAATTGCACACTTGCGTTTGACTATATAGGAAAGAGTACACCTCCAGTATAACAAAACATGTACTGATTTGCTTAATAGATTCCTAAAATATATGATCAAATCAATACCTTTGCGGATGATGCCATTGATGACGATGTTGAGTAGAAGTCATCGTGATACTGACCGTAGAGTGTCAGGTTCTTCAGATGAGTCATCTTAAAGATGAACTGAGCGAGATCATGTGATGGACAGGGACGTTCACTCATACCCAAACAGTTGATATCAAGAGTCTCAATCTGTTATTATAGTAACATTGTGATGAAAGAATATTTACTACAAACACACTCAAACTATATTCAGGATTCAGCAATCTGTTTAATAGTATACAGTAGGCTTGCGGGTGCACCATGTGAGAGAGAGAGGGAGGATTGAGAAGTCCTGAAAAGGACTCTCGGTAATCTTTCTTGAGGGTGTGTAGTCCTGAAAAGGACTGTTGGTGTAGTCTTGAAAAAGAGTGTTGGTTATCTTTCTTAGCTTATAGTTCTAAGGAGAACTATAGCGCTTGGAGAGGATGATTGGCGGGAGTGGCTCGACGTTTCAAACAGGTTGACTATCCGTCATCAGGAGTGACTACAGTAACAGTCCTTTTCAGGACTACACACCCTCGAGAAAGATTACCAAGAGTTCTTTTCAGGACTCCTCAATCCTCCCTCTCTCTCTCACATGGTGCACCCACAAGCCTACTGTATATCTACATCACCATGCAAAATGATACTTACAAGCAGCTGTTTAATATTATATTAATATCGTTCCCCCCCCCCCCCAAAAAAAAAAAAAAAAATCTCAACTCATCCGCATGTATTTTGTGATGATGTACAAGGCTTGACACCTGAAGTTGGTTCTAATTTCAATAGTTCCTGTTCTTTGTCATAGCCTTTCTATGAATATCCATGATGAAGAGTCTGCGGCAATGGTGCGGTAGTTCTGCGGCAAAACTAATTTGCATGTGAAAAAGATGTCTGTCTGCGGCAGGTCTGCCGCAGTAGTATGTGGCAGGCTCATATTTCTTTCCTATGGGTTGCTTTGCTGCCTAGTGCATGCTTGCATGCACGCATTCGTAATAGCAGTTATTGTTCATGCCCATTGCACTGTGCTGTGTGCTTTGCACGCGCTATTCATAGAACCATCTCGTTAATCAGATTATCTTAAAATAAACTTATGGCACTGGGGGATTCGGGGCTTGGCACAATGGGGATTAGCCCTGTGGCATGATAAGACTTAAAGGGACTTCGTAACAGTGTTCAAATGAGAGATAGTGGTGCTAAGGTAGTGACTTCAATGCTAGATGTACAATAAAAGATAATCTGAAATTTTGAATGAAAACGGACCATTATTAATGATGCAAATTTGGAAAAACTGATCTGATCGATTCCTCAATTCTCCCAACTATATTATTGCAATTTAACCACATTTTAGGTGAATGTAAATCATCACAAAGCAATAAGTTGGCTTTACATACCATTCCAGACATCTAAGTGCATGTTGACAGATTTTTTATACCGGTAGCCTGTTTTATGTCCTTTTTTCATGGAAAAGCGGTTGGGAAAAGTCAAAAATGGTTGGGAGAATTTACTGTTAATCACTGTTAGAGGGTGTTGCACAGTGACGCCTTCAATGAAAACCATAGATATCTTCGTGGTTTGAGATTTTTTTTCAGAGGGTTAGTACAGTAGAAGGAATATAATAAGTAACATTTTATACAAAATTAAGCAATTTTTTCACCAACCTTCAACAATGTTACCGAGTCACTTTAACGGTGTACCAATAGGGAAAGTAAAATTTTACACTTGCGTTTGACTACCGGTATAGGAAATAGTACACCTCCAGTAAAACATGTAGTGATTTGCTAAGAGTCTTAACAAATATTATTAAATCAATACCTTTGCAGATGATGCCATCGATGACGCTGTTGAGTAGAAGTCATCGTGATACTGACCGTGGAGTGACAGGTCCTTCAGATGAGTCATCTTACAGATGAACTGAGCGAGATCACGTGATGCACAGGGACGTTCACTGAGAACCCCATATTTGATGTTTAGAGTTTCAATCTGTTATGATAGTAAAACTTTGTTGAATGAATAATATCTAACATTCCATTAAAACTATATTCAATATTCAACAATCTGTTTAAATCAAGGTTAATATCATTGCCAAAAAGAAAAAATCTTAACACAATCACATATTTTGTTAAGAGGTACAGGTCTTGGCACCTGAAATTAGCACTAATTTCAATAGTTCCTAGATTATTTTTGAGACCGATATAAGGGTGTTTATTCATTTCTGATAGGAAGTGACAGAGGTGATCAATAGGATTTGACAGATCGAATCAGGACTGTTGCATGAAGGATAACAAATGGATGATATTTTCTAGATCATATTGACCTGTTAACTGCAGGGAGTAGTGGGTAAATATTAATGAATGATTTTTCTCATAATCTTAAGTCTTACAGAACAAAAGAGAACTAGTGAACTCAAAGCGTAGCATCCCCCGGTCGGGTACAAATGGCCTGCAGTATATTCAGCAATTGATCTACATACTCCAAACTTGAACTTCGGCTGTATTGTGATACCGTGTACCTTCATATCAAACATCATTACTATAATCAAAGGGAAACCACATTTGGATACATAATTATTGATTTTTTACATTTTTGATAATCTTTGGCCTTTGACATTTGACCTACGTACTCTGAAATCGAATTTACTGTAGGCTGTATTTTGATACCATGTACCTTCACATAAAATTTCATTAAAATTTGTCAAACGTTACTAAAGTTATCGAATGAAAACCACATTTTTGGATACATAATTAGCTATTTTTTGTATATTTAATGAGGGGTATGTCCTTTGACCTACACACCGGTACTCCGAAATCGAACTTAGGCTGTGTTTTGGTACCATGTACCTTCATATCAAATTTTATCAAAAATTTGTCAAACATTACTAAAGTTATTGAACAGAAACCATATTTGTTACGGGAAGGGATAATAAAACAAAAGGCAGAACGTTGGAAAACCAGTCCTCATCGCACTACTCTTGAAGAAAAACCTGTGCTTTTATTCCAGGGAGAATCTGAACAACCTGGTTATGTTATCGGCGACATTGTATAGTGATGGACCTATCATTGTCAGGAAGGAGGGGATTTATTTTTTCCCTGGGCATTTGATAATCTCGCTAACCCTCGTGCATTTGCATGTCAAACTGAGTGAGGGGGTTGGAGGATGGTCCACATACTGGCTTTCAAGTCTTAATCTGTTATGATAGTAACATTATGTTAGATATACAATTGCTGACATTACACTACTTAACAATATTCATTAACATTACATCATGATACAGTTGACATCCTCATTCAGTTACAAAAGCAATACGTTATTCTGACATTTGATAGAAATTGTACTTTGAAAATCAAATTTTACGTAACATAAACGTGTGAAACAAATAAACATGGAACACCTTGCAGTTTCCAAAGCAATACAGAAATAATACAAACGGGGGCTAATAAATGTGATTCATTATTTTGTACGTTTTAAAAGGGAAGTCCACTCTGATTTTAAGTGGTTTTTATAGAAGCAGACAAAATAATTATGTCAGTGAAAGTTTAAGCAAAAAACGATAAAAAAAAAGAGTTATGAAACTTTGACGGTGCGGTCATTCAAATACAAATTAACAACACTGTGACGTACTAGGCAAGCTCTCCTCTCATTTGCCCAATACTAAATAACTACAAAAAATTACATTTTCCCTTAATAAAAATTTCAATCATACATTCACCGTAAATACAATAATGCAACTATGTCTTTTACCCAACCCCTCTAAGAAACAAAGCTATTCCGTAATCAATATAGACAACAAAATGAAAGTATATTAAATTTTCTATACAGAGCAAATTGAAAAGGAGCTTGCAAGAAACGTCACAGCGTTGTCAATTTGCGTTATACCGATGACAACTTCAAACAATCATAACTTTCCTTTTTTTAATCGGATATACATGTAGCTCAAACTTTCACAAATTTGTTTCTCTCATTTGTCTGCTTTTATTTAAACCAACTTCCCCTTTAGATTGAATACTTAGACTCATTAGTATTCACAATTGAAATAGCCATCTATCCATTAGCAATTCCGTAGCACTCTGAATTGTGACAATATGGTATATGTTATTCACTATTAATCTTATTATCTTCACTCTGTTTTTGTATTATGACCGAAAGTTCGACTTTTGCATCCACTTCCTGAAATGTTCAACTTTTCAAACCTGCTTCCTGTTAACGGTGTATAAATAGGGAGAGTAAAATTGTACACTTGCATTTGACTACCGTATATAGAAAAGAGTACACTTCAAGTATGACAAAACATGTAGTGAATTGTAATAAGAGTCCTACAAAAATATGATCAAATCAATACCTTTGCAAATGATGCCATCGACGAAGCTGATGAGTAGAATTCATCGTGAAGTAAGGCCTGGTCTACCTCACCGAGTGTCAGGATCTTCATATGAGGCATCTTACAGATGAACTGAGCGAGATCACGTGATGCAGAGGGACGTTTACTGAGATCCAGAGACCAGATGATAAGAGTCTCAATCTGTATGATAGCAACAGTGTGTTGAATGAATAATAACTAACAACCCATTACAACTATATACAATATTCAACAATCTGTTTAAATCAATGTTAAAATCATTGCCCCAATGTAAAAAATCTTAACACAATCTGAATCACATTTATTTTGTAATGAGGTACAGGTCATGCAGGACACCTGAAATAATTTCAAATAGCTCCTGGATTCTTTTAAGACCGATATCATGCTATTTATTTATTACTGATAGGTAATAACAGAGTTGATCAATAGGATTTGACTCATACCATCGGGACTGGGGCATGACAAACAAACAAATTATATATTCTAGATTATATTGACCTGCTTACACGAGGAGCAGTGGGTTAAGAGGAATAAATGAGCTGGCTCATGATCTAAAGTCTTACATAACAAAAGAGAATAAAAACAAGAAGGCAGAACGGTGGTCGCAAACCAGTCCTCAATCACACTACTCTTGAAGGGAAATGTGTGCGTTTAATCAGGAGGAAATCTGAAAAACCTTATTATGTTATTGACAACATGATGTAGTGTCAGGTCCATGATTGTCAGAAAGGAGGGCAATTTTACCCCGGGCATATGATTCGTAGCAAGTCTATGGTGGGAGGATGATCTACATACATGTACTCGATGTCAAGTCTTAATCTGTTATAATTAAACAAATATTTTGGATATACAATTATATACATCATGATACAGTTGCCATCCTCATTCATTTACAAAAGCAATAGGTTATTCTGACATTTGATTGAAATAGTACTTTATAATACTAATTTTACATAACATTATGGTGTAAAACAAATAAGCGTGGAACACCTTGCAGTTTCTAAAGCGATACAGGAATAACACAAACAGAGACTAAAAGATGCGATTCATCATTTTGTAGGTTTTAAAAGGTAGTCATGTGTCGGTGAAAGTTTAAGCAAAAAACGATTTTAAAAAAAAATAATGAAATTTTGAAGATGCGATCAATCTAACAAAAATTGACAACTCTGTGACGTAGTACCGGTAGGCAAGCTCTCCTCTCATTTGCCCTGTAATAAATAACCACAAAAAAATTATATTTTCCAATAAGAAAATTTGTAGTCAAACATTCACCCTAAATACAATTAGTGCAACTATACATTTTTATGCAACCCTTCTATGGTACAAAACTTTTTCGTTATCGATAGCCTACAAAAATGAAAGTTAATGAAATTTCTATACAGAGCAAATTGAAAAGGAGTTAGCAAGAAATGTCACAGCGTTGTCAATTTGTGTTACACCGATGACAACTTCAAACATTCATAACTTTCCTTTTTTTAATCGGATATTGCTCACACTTTCACAAATTTGTTTCTCTCATTTTCTGCTTTTATTTAAAACAACTTCCCATTTAGATTAAATATTTAGTCTCATCAGTAATACGCATTAAAAATAGCACTTCCATTACCCTCCATATTGCACCATGGAATGAAAAAATATATGGTGTATAGTGGTGTACAGTGATCGCCTAGCAGGCTGATACCACTATATCGCTCCCGCCTATTTTGTCATTTTTTGAAGAACCATCTTATTGCCATCCATACAGAATGTTACCTAAGCATTCAAGCAAATACATGGAAGCTGTAGGACAATCTTGGCTGGATATTTTGTGATACCTGAAACAGATCTGAGAGTGCAACATTTTTCATGATGCTACTGACTTACTACTAGTAGCCATTTACTACCCCATTGCACTAGACTTTTACGCTTGACCAACACTAAACTACAACAGTGTATTGTCAGCTTGAATTGAGTGGGGTGTGAACGATGGAACCAGTGAAGCCCGTTGCCATTTTGCTCATTGTCAGCCTGTCCGAATGGTCAATCGAGAATGTCAAAAGCCCATGTGCATTTATTCGTTTTCTACCACAGTCATTATGTAGACACCCTGTACTTTCTATTAACCATGATTTGAAAGTAAGCAGATATTTTGGAGCAAGGATATCCTACCATCCTAAACACTACTGCAACATTTCAACTTCGACTTCTGGTGTCTGGAGATGGGAATCCAAACCCAGAACCAACCAAACATGGTATAATAGTAATGATGCATCTCCACCTAATGGAGACAATAAAATATAAGCGATCTTATCGTTTAGAGAGGAAAGAGAGGAAGGAGAAAACAAAGGAAAATAACAGTTGTAACAACAGAATCTGTCAGCAGAGGGAGGTTAATTCCAGGTCAGAATGGGGCCAACATGAACAACCTCCACCAACTCATGGACACATCAATTGGACAATCAGAGGTGAGATCCATTATACCAAAAGCCAATAAAAATTGTTCAGGAATAAAGGACATCGTGAATTATCAGCGCCACTGTCAACGCAAAAGAATTTCAATTCATGCAAACCTTTCGAGGATAAAAACGACTGAACGCTGTCATAGCCATGATCAAGTAGCAGCCAGTCAACAAAAATATTTGAACCTTCCATCCTTCTATCTATGCAACGCAAGATCCTTCAACAATAAATTAGATGAAATGGAAATAATTCTGAGAGAAAGGAAAACCGAAATTGCAGCAGTAACAGAAACATGGTTCAGATCTGATATGCCATCACACGTTGCAGAAATTACTAATTACAATTTGTTCACAAAGTCCAGGATGCATACAACCCAGTACAAATGAAAATTGAAGTATCCACAGAACTGGAGGTTCTTTGGGTGAAAATACGACCTGAACGTCTTCCAAGCAATTTCGCATCTGATCGTAGCAGTACCCCCAGACAGTGTGCCTACAGACAGACTGATAGACCATCTGCAGGACACCATGGATCAGATCTTGGGCCATCATCCAGATGTTGGCATAGCGATTATGGGAGACTTAAATCAACTTGACTTAACTACCTTGCTTGCAAACACCAACTTCAAACAAGCCGTCAAGACGCCAACGAGAGAAAATAGGATCCTGGACAAGATAGTGACAAACTTCGGTGGTTTGGTCACCGCTTGTCCCTCTTCGTTATCAAAATTCTATCATGAAACAAATAACGAGACCACTCAAAGATTTGGATAAGAGACTATTTGAGTCTGGATAACAAGGTATGAATGGAGTTCTGTAATCGACAGTATTTCATCAGACAAACAGATATGATACCTAGCTGAATCAGCAAAGAATTTGCATGTGAACTCTATCCCATTGCAGAGACGCCAAGTTCAAAGATCAGCAAGGCGTGACATTTGCATGATTCGGCGCGCAAGCGCGCGGGCGAGGGTATAACACACGTATAAGGTATAGCGTTTTTTCAAAATATAGCGCGCGTGACGTGCGTGAGAGCATTTCCAGACCCTCGAAATGCGTGATGTCACGCCTAATGCGTGATACTTGGTAGCTCTGCCATTGGCCCATATCTTCAGTACCTCACTTGCTGAAGGTGTCGTTCCAAAGATGTGGAAGAGAGCTATAGTTGTTCCTGTCCCAAAAACCACCCCTGCAAGTATCGACAAGCTCCGTCCTATCTCCATGACCGATAGTTTTGCGAAGGTATTTGAGGGTTTTGTGTCGAAGTGGCTGATGCATAACATCGGGTCGCAGCTCGACAATAAACAATTTGGTAATACAAAAGGATTTGCAACGACGCACTGCCTAGTTGACCTATTGCACTGCCTTTATCAACACGCGGAGAAAAGCAAGGCAGTATCCACTCTTGTGATGACAAATTTCCGCAAGGCGTTTGACCGCATAGACCACATGATTGCCATCCAAAAGATGATCTCATTCGGTGTCAAACCTACATTGATCCGCTGGATAGCTGATTTTCTTACAGAAAGGACTCAATGCGTATGCTACAGAGGTGTCACATCAGAGTGGGTGATTCTGAAGGCAAAGGTACCTCAGGGAACCAAACTTGGACCGATTGTGTTCCTAATCGTGATCAACAATGCGCTAGGTGATAGTAATATAGCATATTGGAAGTATGTTGATGATGTCACTTTTGTTGACACGAGATTCGCTGGAGATCAGTCAATTCTGTTGGAAGCAACACTTCAGCATTTTGCCGAATGGTCCATGTCACATGGAATGTCCCTAAATCCTGCTAAATGTTAGAGTATGCAGGTGTGTTTCATGAAAAAGCCCCCAATACCACTATTACTGGAAATTGATCAACAACCTCTAAAGCAATCCACGTCTGTCAAATTATTAAGAGTCCATATCCGCTGTGATTTTAAAGGGATAGTTGAGTTCTGTTGCAGAGGGCGCTACACAAAATAATTTGTTTGTGAGATAATGAAAAACTGATTGTCAAATTTGAAAGAACATACAATTTAAATGACAAAATCATCTGTTTGATCAAACTCGGTTCAGAGACGGCTAAAATATTCATAAATATAACGATTTCTAATACTTGTGTACCACCTCAAATATTAGATAATTTGAAAAAACGAAATAGCGCCTTTTACGTCGTATTTCAGCCAATGCCAATGTAGGCTTTTTTGTTGGCATTTTTGTGTTGGTTATATACGCACAACCAGCCGGCCAATGTATTGTTATTTTAAATTAAATAATTAATTAATGGTCACCGTATTTTTTTTTTAAGCGGAGCTGAACTGGTATGATCGTATTGGCTAAATTTCACACATTTTGGGGTCTAAAATTACCTCCATAGCAATTTTAGGTTCTTAAAGGGCACTAGAAATGTCATACCGGTAGATAAGAAAAAGAGTAATAACCATGCACTTTGAAGGCATTTGCGGTCAAAAAACAGAACTGAACTATCCCTTTAAGTGGAGAGATCATGTTGATTTCATGATAAAACGTGCCAATGGAATAATACACTTTATTAGGATCCTGAAAGGTCACGGACTGCCAATCGAAGATCTCTGCATCGTCTACACCGGTTTCCTCAGACCCCTCGTAGAGTATGCCTCGCCCATGAGGAACGGAGGCCTAACTATAAAAGAACAAGTAGATCGACTAAAAGGGTGCAGAAAAGAACTCTGAAAATAATCTTGGGACCTAATTACCAGTCATATGAGACAGCACTGAATCTAATGAATCAGTCCTCTTTGGCTGACAGAAGGAAGGATCTGTGTTTGAATTTTGCTGAAAAACTGATTTCAAACGAGAAGGTTTCTTACCTCATACCTACTTGTAAGAACATTAGAAACCTAAGCAAATAAAATACCAGAGAACAGTTAAAATATAAAACCAAACGATTTTGTAACAGTCCAGTTCCCTACCTAATTGACTTGATAAATTTACAGTAGTGATCATGCACTTTATATGCATTTGTATAACATGTAAACTTATCCCCAAAGTGATGAGGTAGAGGAGCTGTAGAATTATTTTATTTTATGTGAAATAGTATATACCTTTTTGATACCGAGACGGTTGTACAACCTTGATAATTGATCGTCGAAAATGATAATATAATAAAGTAAATCAAGATTACCATGGTTAACTTTTGTGATGATTGAAAACATACTTACCACATAATTATTACTAGAAAAACCTCAAAATTACCATAATTCATGTCTTTCATTTGATTTCATACCTACCTATCAATTTATAAATATGCTATCCATTAAACTCACCAATGAAAATGTAAAAAGTAATCTATGGATCTACAACCAGTATTCTCTCTGTCAAAATTGTACTTTTTTTACCTTATTTCGATATGTCTGATTTACACTCTCATCCTCAGCATTATCTTATATGTATCTCTCTCTATCTCTCTTTCTCTCCCTCTGTCTTTGTCTCTCTCACACTTTTCCTGGATCTACTGTGCTGTCTGTACTATTTTCCCTCCCTACCTCTCTTTTAAATTTCCTTCCAGCCCTTTTGTTCTCTCTTCTCTCTTAATTTGAACGATCTTTTCATGTGTCATATATGATATTGTGGAATAGATTTAAGCAACTGTTAGCTGTTAAGCGAATTTATTAATTTGTATATAGGTGTACACTGATTTATCTAGAAAATTAATTTACTGCGTGATATGTGATAATATGATTTGCTGGATAATTCTACTGTAGTTTATTTATGTTTGTATAAATATTTATGTTTTTACACAATGTACAAAATTCTGCAATTCAGCCATCTGGCTGCACATGAATTTTCAATAAAACCATTACCATTACCATTACCATGGTTCATATTATTCAATACCAATCTTACAATCCTTATTCTGATTCTGTATTATGACAGAAAGTTCACTTTTTGTTTCCACTTCCTGAAACGTTTAACTTTCTCTGCTTCCTCTTTACAGTGTATTTAAAAAATGGGAGAGTAAAATCATCCACTTGCGTTTGACATTATCAAAAAAGTAGACTTCAAGTATGACAAAACATGTAGGCATTTGCTTAGAGTTCTAAAAAAATATGATTAAATCAATACCTTTGCAGATGATGCCATCAAAGAAGATGATGAGTAGAAGTCATCGTGAAGAAAGAACTCGTATCCCCTACCGAGTGTCAGGCTCTTCAAACGAGGCATCTTACAGATGAACTGAGCGAGATCACGTGATGCAGAGGGACGTTCACTGAGATTCAGATAACAGATGTCAAGAGTCTCAATCTGTTATGATAGTAACATTTTGTTGAATGAATAATAACTAACAACTCATTAAAACTACATTCAATATTCACCAATCTGTTTAAATCGTTGCCTCAATGTAAAAATATATGAACATAATCACATTCATTTTGTAATGAGGTACAGGTCTTGACAACTGAAATAAGCCTCAATTTCAATAGTTCCTGGATTCTTGTTGAGACCAATATAATGGTGTTTATATATTTCTGATACATATAGGTAATGACAGAGGTGATCAATAGGTTTTGACTAATCTGATCGGGACTGGGGCATGATGGATAAAAAAGCTGATTTTGTCTATATCATATTGACCTGTTAACAGAGGGAGTAGTGGATAAATATTATGAGTGGAGGACTTTGCTCATGATCTAAAGTCTTACAGAACAAAAGAGAATAAAGACAGAAGATAGAACAGTGGTTGCAAACCACTTCTCAATTACACCACTCTTGAAGAAAAACCTGTACTTTATTCAGAGAAGAACTTGATCAACCTGGTTATGCTTTTGATGACATTGTATAGTGGCGGACCGATGATTGTCATTAAAGAAGAGGATTTTTTAAACGGGTATATTATGATTCGGTAGTCTAACTGACCCTACTGCATTTGCACGTCCGAATGAGTGAGCAGTGGGGGAGGGGGGGGGGGGGGGAGGGGGGGGGGGGGGAGGGGGGATGGTCCACAAACTTGATGACAAGTCTCAATCTTTTATAATAGTAACATTAAGTTAGATAAATAATAGCTGACATTACCATTAATTGGAAATATATTTTAAACATTGCATCATGAAATCAAATGACACTATCTGAATTTACAGTTTCTTCTTTAAAAAGAAGTTTATATGGATTTTTCTACTTTCAACGAGGGCTGACACATTGTGTTTGTTCTTTTGCTTGATTGATTGTATGCTTATTTTTTAGTCTTGTTCAACTGTCCATTGTGTGCTTTAATATACTGTCTTTCTTTTGTGCGATCCACTTTAATCTTCCGTTTTCTTTAAACTCTTCAGTCTGATTTAAATTGTAAAAACATTTTAGTGTGTTTTTATTTTGTGTTTGATTTTATTGTATCGGTGCAAGTATATCAATTTATGTGAACTCAAGTGTTTTGTTAAATTGATAAAAATAATCATATGTGTGGCTGCCGCTGGTTTTAATTGACAAGTTAGTCATTTTAGTAGTTTATAAGATTTGTATAATTTGTTGATAGAGAAACTTTGTTATTATTATTATTGTTATTGACAATAATTATTTTGATATACCTGTACGCGTGCCCTTAATTAGGATGCGCGTGTATGATATACGCTAAGTATGCTTTAATTGCTGCCTATTCATGCGCGCAACCATAGCAACACGATGTTCTTAATTCATTATGCTTTTGATTTGTGGTTCGATAAGATGTTCTTCGTTCGGTTTGCCCTCTTCATTGATAATTTAGCTGCCTAAAAGTGATAATGTCCAGCCAACGAGGTGAGTCAGGAGAGAGAAAGTTTCAAAGAATTATTTAATCATAATGTTACAATGTTTAGTTTTAAGAGTCAAGAGATATATTATTGTTAGATTGTTTATACTCAGTCAAGTCAATGTCAGTAAGATGAGATGTAGAATTTACTCTCCTGGTTATAACTGCCACTTTAAATGAGGGTACCAACGTAAAACGGATGTTGAATAAGTTATGAACGATGTTTTATTCTCCAACAGTGCCGTGAAACTGTAAACAAACAATGCACAGAATACAATAAAATCAATCAATCAGATCAAAGTAGGATCTATGAATAGTCTATACAAGTTATGTAACAAATCACTTGAAAATATTATATACTGATATATTATACTGCGTATAATAACAAATGTAAATTCTACATCTCATCTTACTGGGCTCCCTTAAAAAGTAGGCCTTGCGGGTCTGAAGGGACAACCCTGTATTTAAAAGAAGACTGAATAAATAAAGAACTAAATGGATATTCAAAACCAAAACGGAAGCAATTTTTAAAATTCAAGTTTGATCGTAATCCATTAACAGGTTCTCAGAATATCGTGATTACAAGCTATTTTTCATATACATGAATGACCCTTTAATCTTTGACTTCATGACACTAAAACTAATCGGTTCATCGGCTCTGCAAGATACATACATGTCCTGAGTTTGAAAGCAAATCATCAGTCGGTTCTATTGATAATGCGTTCACGAGCTACTTTTTTATACATAATGAGCCCCATTGACCTTTGACCACAAGACCCACAAATCTAATCAGTTCATTGGCTATGCAAGAAACATACATGACCCATGTTTGGTGGTAATCAATTAGTTCTTGAGATCATGTATAGACGTTAGGACAGACAACCCGAAAACATAATGCCTCCGGCAACTTTGTAGCGGAAGCATAATAAATAAATAAATGGTACGGTTGACATCCTCATTCATTTACAAAAACAACACGTTATTCTGACATTTGATTGAAATAGCAATTTTAAATTCTACTTTTTACATAACATAAGTGGGAAAATAACGACTATTAGTTGTCGAATCGACTTAAGAGCTATAGAGCCAGTAAGTAATAGTCTGATTTTCAGACCACTGTACCGAATGGTCGTATGTTTTGTGCTGCGCAAAGATTCAATCAGTTTAATTTTGGCCGTTACAAGAAGTGGGTTATTGATGTAGACAAATGCTTATGTACCCTTTACAGCTCATTTTATGTATGTTATTATCAAAGAAGAAAAAAAGCCAGTCAGTCACTTAATAGTGTCTGACAGTGAAGTCTAGTAAGTAAACGTGTTTCCTTGCATAATTTGAATATTTAAATAGGACACTGCTAACGTTTAAATTTTACAGAAACATGTAGGACATACATGGCATATTCATAATTCCTGCAAAGTTTTACAGAATTCGATGTTGGCTGCAAAAGGGACATAGTATCTTTAAGCAATTTTGTTTCACTACATATTTTCATTAGACTATTTGGAATAATAATATGACCAACAAAAATTGGAAGAGCCAGGTTATTCTTTATGTTATCTCTTGTTTTGATAATTTCTTATGTATTTCACTGTTTTTTCAACTCATGTATTTTTTTGGTTTTTGTTGTTATATATATTTCATTTTTAACTAGAATTCAACTTTTTTGACCCCTAAAACAAACACCTAAACTTTAAACAAACCGAATAACCAATATTTTATCTCTTTTTAGGAAAAATGATATTTCCATATATTTTTTACACAAATCACGAAAATGAGCGGTTTTCTGGCTGACATGCAAAGACAAAAGGTCATGTGACTTTGTAACTGTGAGCCTGATTTTCAAAAAATTGTTTTAAAAGACGTGCAAGACTCGAAAGAACAAATTCAGCAAGCGGCGGGGCGTAATCTGTATGCGTTCTTGAACAATCAGAGAAATCATGGAGGGGGGCCATAATGCCCCCCGGCCTCATTAGGGTTAACAGTGTACAAATTGCGAGAGTAAAATCATCCACTTGCATTGGAATATATAGAAAAAATGTAGACAAGTATGACAAAACATGTAGGCATTCACTTTAAAAATATGATGAAATCAATACCTTCGCAGATGATGCCACCGACGTAAATGATGAGTAGAAATCATTATGTAGCGAGACCACTTGTATATATCGTCCCCCACCGAGTGTCAGGTTCGTCAAATGGGGCGCCTTACAGATGAACTGAGCGAGATCATGTGATGGAGAGGGACGTTCACTCATACCCAAATATTTGATGTTAAGAGTCTCAATCTGTTATGAAAGTAACATTTCGTTGAATAAATAATAATTAAAATTCCATTAAAACTTTATACAATATTCAACAATCTTGTTAAATTAGTGTTAATATTTTTTATAAATTTAATGCTTCCTGGAAGAAATTTGAATGGTTTAAACATATTTGCAGCTTGTAGGTTTTAAAAGGAAAGTCCACCCTGGTATTAAGTGGTTTTAATAGAAGCAGAAAAGGTAAACATGTCAATGATAGTTTAAGCAAAAACTGAAGAAAAAGAGTTTTGAAACTTTGAAGGTGTGGTCAATCAAACACAAATTGACAACTCTGTGACGTATTACCAGTAGGCGAACTCTCCTCTCATTTGTCCTGTACTAAATAACTACACAAATTTCTATTTTCCCTTAAGAATCTCTTCAAAATTTTCCCTTTCTGCAATTAGACAAAGTGACAACGTACTTCAAAAGAGATGGTGGTACTACAGACGGAACTGCCGTACTATAAGCGGAATTGCTGTACTTCGATCCTACTAGGATTAGCAGTACAACCGGGTCAGTTTGTAGCTTGGCCGGGTCTGTTTGTTTGTTCATCCCGGTGAATGTCTTGATCTGTGCAGCTAAGCTTGAAGCGTTTCAGCCCCATCACATCAAACTAGTTCTCACTACGTTACGGAACCGTCCTAGAAAATCTTAAAACGGATTGTGGTAGTTTGTAACCCGACTACCCTGTTTAGAGACAGTTCAAATCGTCCTCGTCTCGTTCTTAGTAGAATGTGCAGAGAACTCTTTTCCGTTTTTTTAAACCTCTTTATAACGCTTTTCATAAAATTCCGAGATCCTGAAGCAATTAATTACTCTGCGAGGGAGTAATGCAACTGAGATTTACAGAAATAATAATATTTTCAGAGGTGATCGTGAGCACTAAAAAAAAAGGGGGGGGGATTCAGGGATCTAACTTTTGAGTAAGAAAATTGGGAAAAAATAGGGGGAAAAAGGGAAAATAGGGAAAATAAGAAGAAAATCTGGAGAAAAAAAAGCGGTAACATCGGGAAGAAACAAAAATCAGGGGGAAAAAAAATTAAATCAGGAAAAAAAAAAAGATCCAAAAAATATGGGAAACCGATTTAAATCAGGTAATTATCAGGCCTGCATTTTGAACCCCTTTAAACACATTTCTTATTTCATTTGTAATGCGTTTTGGAGGCGCATATGATGGCGCATATGTAGAAAAATGATTTTTCTTCTATTTCTCTTTCTCTCTCTCTCACACATTTCTGCGCCTCCTCTCTATTGCATAAAGTTTGCGCCCCCTCAGAACCCCCATAGATATGCCATTGTGAAAAGCTATATTGATTATTTCAATAAAAGGGGGAAGTATTTTGCATAGGTTATGTAATTCTGTTTTCTAATTTAGTATATCATCGATTGTAAACCTGATGAATTTCGTAGATCAAGGGACGTTCATTTACAAAAGTAAGAGGAAAAGCATGTTTGCTTTTACCTATTCTGCCATGCATTTAGTTTATTGTTAAAATAAGGGCACTAGGGTTGGAATGTGAGAAAAGCATAGGATTGAATCGTCTCAAAATAAGAAAAATTGTACAAATAGAATTGTTAAATCAGAACTGATTTAATTATTTACTATATAAATCAATGTATCTACCTATTATTGCTTAGTCCTCTAAACAAAGCAGACCATCGAGAAAAAGAAAGTCACAACTGTGCATACCCGCCCCCCCCCCCCCCCTGGAACCCCGCCAACCTCCAGCTCACGCGCGGATCGCACACACACATAATCATCCTCTCACGAGCAGCCCAAGACCAAACTTGGGACATGTCGCCAGACAAGGAGAGGGAACGAAGGGAGGGACATACATGTAGGTAGATACATAGATTTAAATAATAAACAAGTCAACGCAAAGCGTAGCATCCCCTCGCAGGGTACAAATGGCCTATATACATCAGAACAAGTTACCTCCATTGGACTATACTTTTAAATTACTAGGCAAGGAAGTTAACCACATTTTCATATATATAATTAGGTGTTTTTGCATATTTAATGAGCTATGACCTTTCACCTTTGACCTACATACTCGGAAATTGAACTAAGGCTGTGTTTTGATACCATGAACCTTCACATCAAATTTCTTGAAAATCCGTCAAACATTACTAAAGTCATGGATCCAAAACCAGATACGCATATTTAATGAGCTATGACCTTTGACCTACATACTCGGAAATTGAACTTAGGCTGTGTTTTGATACCATGAATCTTCATATCAAATTTCATTAAACTTCGTCAAACATTACTCAAGTTATGGATCCAAAACCAGATTCGCATATTTAATGAGCTATGACCTTTGACCTACATACTCCGAAATTGAACTTAGGCTGTGTTTTGATACCGTGAACCTACATATCAAATTTCATTTAACTTCGTCAAACATTACTCAAGTTATGGATCCAAAACCAGATTCGCATATTTAATGAGCTATGACCTTTGACCTACATACTCCGAAATTGAACTTAGGCTGTGTTTTAATACCATGAACCTTCATATCAAATTTCATTAAAATCCGTCAATCATTACTCAAGTTATCGATCGGACGGAAGGAAGGACGGACGGCAGCGTTTCTATATCCCCTCCGACTTCGTCGGCAAGGGGATAATAATAAAATCAGTTCTGATTTAACTAATTTACCTCAATATTAAATCAATTATGTATCTACCTACACTGTATTATTGCTTAGACCAGCACATATGAAAGCGGGAGGCATGTCCCAAGAAAGAGGTTAGCAGGGGAACCAAGGAAGACTTTGCCGCAAACAACGTCGTCGTAGCAAACAATTTTTTATCTGCCGCAAATCCCTTAAGGCAAACGGCTGTGAAGGAATCAAGAGACATTCAAAAGGCAGTTTCGCGGTGACGCAAAAATCGCACCTTGAAAGAAAGCAGCGGGTACCAATACCCGTGGCAATCGTGAAACCACGGCTCTGCACCAGATACCTGCAGACTGGGTGTCTTTGACGATCCATCTAAAGATGGATTCCCAAGAAGCCAGACAAAGGGCTCAGGGGGATAACAAAGAGTTGACTGTCACTGCGGCCAGTCTTGGTTACTTTCACAAAATAAACCAACGTCCATCAGAGAATAAATCTCACCTCCAGTAACAGAGGAGAAATTAGCCATAGTAATCCGCCTTTGAATAGCGCTTCAAACGTCTATGAAGACTCTAAGCGCTTGGCAGCACAATTTTTTTACTCTGGACCTCGAATCCAGGCCTGCCTGTAGACCAAGCTCCGACCTCTTACAACGCCAAGCACGGCCTAACCAGGCTGGTAATCGTCCTAGCCACCAGGCGTACCTAGTCCGAAAATCTCAAATTTGCCATCCAACGGTAGCGGGAAACCCGCCAGGGAGCTTGTTGTTTGTAAAAAAACAACAGTGACGGACACTGATAACCCTCAGAATTAGCTGGGGAAATGCGTCCAAGAGATATTTCCTAAAGGAAACCTGCGCATCAGCCCCCAAGGACTGGTCAGCATTGGGGATTACCTCTACTGAGAACCAAATAGGGCGCCGAAGTCAAGTGCAAGGCAGGGTACCAGACAGGGCCACGGATCCGGAAAAAAACCAAAGCCTCAGAGGGGAAGGGAGAGACCCGATCTCGTACCGACTCCTCCCACAGAGGAGTAGCAAGGGTAGTGGGAGGTGGAAGCCTAGCCAACACCAACGGGCAAAATGCCTGGGAGAATGGGCGAACCACAGACAGAGCCTTTCAGAAGCCGAGCTTGGCAAGACGGGTCCCGAAACGATAACGGGAACCGGCAAACACCAGACAAGTGTAACTGAGTCCGGTAAGGACACACCTGGGGCAGGGGCAATGTCCCCACCAGCCCCCCTGGGTGACCGATGGACCTAGGGTAAACCCTGTTGCCCAACAAGATGCTTCGTCGCATTGAGAAGCTCCGTCTGAGCGGCTGGAGAGAAGACAGGCCGAGGTAAAAACTTTGTGGTCTAGATCTTATTACCTATTGACTGTGGGAGAAGTAGGTATAAATGAGTAAAGCAGTTGCCTCACGATCTAGTGGCTCAACAGTCATAACCAAATATAAACAGGTCACATTTACGGGGATTGTCTGAAAACCTTGTTGGTGTTATCGTACTTTAAACATCATTCAATGTACTACTCAAAACGACATTGCAATATAGTGGAGGTGATCCAGGATTGTCTGAGAGCAGGGGGATCTTTTTCCCGGGGAATAAGATTCGGTAATCCCACTAGCTCTCCCATATTTACTGACCAAAGAGGATAACAAATTCTGAACATTGATTACTTGTTTTCTTCCTTCTTTTCCATCCACTAATGTTAGTCTTCTATTAAAGATACAATGTCCCTTTTACAGCCGACATCAAATTCCGTAGAACTTTGCAGGAACTATGAATATGTCATGTGTGTCCTATCTGTGAAATTTAAACGTTAGCAGTGTCCTACTATTCAAATTATACAAGGAAACCCATTTACCTTCTACACTTCACTGTCAGACACTATTGAGTGACTGACTGACATCTTTTTTTTTTGGTAATAACATACATGTACAAACTTGTAACAGGTACATGAGCATTTGTCTACATCAATAACCCACTACTTGTCATGGCCAAAATTAAACTGATTGAATCTTTGTGCAGCACAAAACGTACAACCATTCGGTACAAGGGTCTGAAAATCAGACTATTACTTAGGTGATTGCAATCACTTACATGTATGTCAATGTGACAACTAATGATAGTTTTTCCCCACGAAAAGCCATTTTCAAACCCTTTCGTTTTGAGGGTGGTTCTAAATAAGTATCGTCTTTCAAATGCTGTTGGAATGTAACCTTTTCATTTTTTTAAACCTGCAAATGGGACAAAGTACATGTACCTTTAAACTAAGGAAGAATTGGGTACCGGTAGTTACGATTAGAGTTATTAAACTTAAAAATGAAGAGAATAATTTATTTGGAAATATTCTTCCTTAAATCGTGAAACGTAACATCAAACATAAGTATTATATAAATAGTTTAAAGGTAAAGACCAGTATTGGAAACGCCCCAATTTGAAAAAATGAAATGGAAGCTCTTATTACCAATCATGTGAAATAATATGTTTTGACTATTAAATACATGATGATACAAATTTTGCCGGGAAACCGCCTACTAATTGATATATTTGGTAAATTAGTTTATCTATTGGACTGTGAGAGATAAACGCACGTGTCGCGCACGTGTGCGTAGTCCCATATACATCTTTCTGTGTACAGTGCTTGTAACTTTACGAAGACTGGGCCAAATTTCTTATCATTTTGATGATTCCAGAACCTTGCAGTACACACCAATTAATATGCTAGATGATCAACCTTTTCTGATCGATTCCACAACGTTTCTTTCACAATGCAATCGCATGACCATAACTGGTCTTTATCTTTAAAGGTGATTTCCATTCATATTGAATTAGGTATCGTTAGAAAGGTTATTTTCAGTTCTTCATTTTTGTTTTTAAGTTCATTGTCAATAAACATAAGGGGAAGGAGATATAATGGAATAAAGTTACGAGAATCAAGTTTTTCTGAGAGAATTTCGTCTACGATACCATTAGGAGGTTTGGGCATGTGACGTCATTCCGTGGACTATCCACAACACGGTCACCGCGCGCATTCTATTCGCAATCAGATAGCACTGCAGGGTACATATCAGAGTGAAAGTATAGTTATATCGGGATATTAATCATCAGTAAAAATGACAGAAAACAGCTCAGATGAACTCGAAATGATCTTGGAGTATGATGAAGAAGAAGTTAGTAGCAATGATGATGGTATATAGGGGAAGATGATGGTGAATTAGGCGAATTAAAGACGACGAAAATGTAAACGCTGGTCGAATCGTGATACGGGAGTTCAAGCTGCAGCTACTCCAGGAAGCTCCGACGCCGAGCTTCGGCGGGTGCATGCATAGAGAAACATTCAAACAGCGGGTTGGGCGACACTATATCAAAATATGCGAAGGGAGTAATTACAATTTTGACTTTACTAGGTTGCTCGACTTCTCTGAGCATCTGGCTGGCCAGTTGAAATTATAATTTGAAGAATTAGTCTTCGATGGGGAAAAGGGGCTGATTCTTCGTCCTACCCCGACAATTCTTTCCTGTTGTATCGTCGATTCAACATGCATGGCGAAGAGAAAGTACCGCACTACCGCGCCGTCTCTTTGCTGAGTTTTTTTTCGATCAGCAGACATATCATCTAGACCAGTAGTAATTACAAGCCGAGTAATACAACCGTTTTAGCTCACCTGCATTCTGATCGCGGTCTCCTTGCTTAATTTGTTCGAATGACAGACGTTTCAGCTAATTTATAACCCGAGAAAAACAACTTTATCTCCAAAAAATGTCACGCTGCAATACACTGCGGTGAACACTGCACTACGAACGGCTAAGCTGAGCTATCGCGAGTTTTCCCCGTGCCGCGAAATTCAAGTTACGCTAATTATCAAAACAAAACATAGGCGAAGCCGGTTTGTCAGGATCTGCAAGACGATCAATTTTACAGTACCAAAAGTCAATATTTCAAGGAAACCAAACATCGGGAAGTAATTCCAATGCTTATATAATTAAAAGAATATTTATTACTTTATTGTAAATTTGATAAAACACTTCATTAAATATCACAGAAATTGCAAAATCTACTAAAAAAAATGACCCATGTTTGTGTACGTTTTTACATTGAAATAATACATTGTACTTCCGGGTTTAGGAACAGTCCACGGAAATACGTCACATATACTACGTCACGAACGAGAATATCAACGCTTCCGGGTTCCTTTGCTTACACTTTTGATCTTTCTAGGTCTAATAATAATTTAACAGCACATGCAAATTTCTGTCAATCAATATATTTGTATTCCTTATGTAATAAGCATTCCAACAATAGCAAACATGCACAGTTTCACGACTTTCTTCCAAATTCACCTTTAATAAAATATTTCTTCTTTATTTCTTTATTTAAAAATAATATAAAGAAATATACATTTTTTTCCTAAAAAACAAATATCTGTTTCCCATTATTTACCTATGCAATTCAATCTTATGAAATACTATGAATACTATTATCCTGACTGAATATATGGCATCCATTTCATTTAAAAGAGTGATTTACCAAATATACAACATGGATGATACACAGGTTTGTACTGACCTTGGAATTGACTGCTTTATTTGCAAGCACCGAGTAGAAGACGTCATGCATAGTACCGTCGATCGTCACAGATTTAAGTGATCGTGATGAGCAGATGAATTCAGCCAGGTCCTCTGAAGCCGTCCGTCCACATGACTTCTCAATGATCAGGTCATCCTACAAGGTACATGTACACAAATAATATTGTAGGGCAAGAAACATAAACACTTGAAAATAATACCGGATTATCCTGATTAATCCTTTGTATCATCTCTTGAGCATTGTGTGTACTAAGAATTAAAGAGTAATATTGATACTGATTTTAAATAATGTGTTGCCATTTTCCATGTGTATCTTTATCATCCTGGTTTGATCAGTATGCACGTGCAAATCCTATTGGGATTCGTGATATTAAAAGTGTTATATAATTAAACAAGGTTTTAATGCAAATACATGAAAGACGGGTTGTGCTGCAATTAAATGACAATAAATCACCACTCCTATTAAGAGATTAAAGTCCTAATACTCATGGGTACCTGATATGCTTGAGCGCTAGTTACTTTGGCAGCTCGGCTACGACCAGGGTAATATGTGTAAAGCGCCATGAGCGTCAGAACCTGATGGATACCGGCGCTATATAAATAACTATATTATTTTTTTATTTTTATTTATTAACTATTGTAAATAACAATAGTAAATGTTTTTTGTGTACATTGCAGTTTTCAGATTTAAAATATGATCACAGTTGAACCCCTGCCAGATCCATAGAAGTTGTTTTGAACATGCTCCATGATTTAAAAAAAATGGGTGAAAAGAATTTTGAACAGAATGCGTTGAAATATTAGCACATGTCAAGTCTTCAAACCAAACAACGTCATCCTAAGTCTGAGAGAATGAAATTTGAATCAAATAGAGACTGTATAACTCAAAGAGATCATACAAAGATGAAATGTATACGTTGCTACAATTCGACGTTACTTTCCTTACCGCTTCACGATGATTCATGATGAAAATATGCCCTGATACTGTATGTGCCTGCATCTCTTCAGTGATCTTCAGTTCCTTGCCGTACTTAGAGGAGAGATGATCCGCCACTGCTTTAGCCACTGCTTGGTCTTGGCTCTCGTATGCTACATCTACGATAAAGCCATCATCACTACCCTGTCTTGTCAACGCTATGAGACGAGATACGATATCCAAGCCGACCTCCTTCTGCTGGGCCGAGGTGAAGTAAAGTAGGTACCTGTATTCTCCTGCTCTCTTGATAATATCCAATATCAACCTGCCATATTCATTATGGTTTAAGTTATGAAGGGATGCAAGATAAATCCCTGATAGATATTCCTGGAAGAGCTTATGGGGAAACTGCACCGATTTTGCTACCGAATTGTGATTTTTTCTTTTGTCTCGCCTCGAAGGAATACGCTTTTCTTTAGTAAGTACCCCAACTTTACAACCTACATCGATGGACTCTGGACAGCTCTGAAACTCGTCCTCTGTGAATACCAACTGTCTCTCAAGAAGTCCATTGAAGGTAATGTGGCCAATCTGAAGCAGGTGATGAGGAATATCTGAAAGATTCTCCTTCAATTTATCTTCACCAATACCTGATGAAATGGGCTTCGAAAGGTAATGATCAACCAAAAAGTCGACCATCTCATCAAATAGCTGGGAGAATGTTTGCAGCTTGGACATTGCCTCTCGGCGCTCTCCATCATAGTCTTTCCACATGATGCACAGCATGGCTGTGTATATAGGGTAGGGGGCCATGTTCTCTAAGATCACATCGTTGTTTGATATGAATTGGTTCAGATCTTCCGAGGAAGCTGTGTCTGGATGAAAGAACTTGGTGATGTAGGAAGAGAGATTTTCAGCAGAGAAACCTTCTACAGCAATTAATGAAAGCATACACCTTTCTGAGATCGGCATTCTTCCTAATCTCATCTGATCTCCACTGCCGTGATGTGATTAGTACTGTCCCTGAATTGAACAGACGATTGAAAGTGATTAAGGCGATTTGCTGATTGCTGCTAAGATTGACAGCAGACTCATCTAGGCCGTCCAGGACAAGAAAGACTTCATCCGAATTTGAGAGGATGTGCTTGTCTAGCTGCTTGGCTGTGACCGGATTGTTGTCAGAAAGATATGTCTTCACTATCTCTCCAACAGTCTTTTCCTTTGCCTCGCGAAAAAGGATGACAAGAACCAATTTGAAATCTTGGTAACCTTTTCCGTCGATCCAATCCCAAGCGATCTTGGCGCAGAAAGTGGTCTTCCCCACACCACCTTCACCTTCCACCAACAAGCGTTTGGGATAGATTCCGTTGACTTTCGTCTTGAGGAGGTCATCGTATAGAAGCGGTGTCTTGCGCTTTGTACCTTTGTCTTCTTTCATCAACATTAGATTGGTGAAGATCCGTTCAAAATTAAGTAGAAGCTCGTTGTTCAGTGGATTAGCTTGAATCTGACATAGATTGATTGCATAATAGCGTTTGACCTCTTCAGCAACCCGTTGGATTTCCTCCTCTGTCATGGGCGGTATGTGATCACCAACCTGACCTGTGATGAGATTGTGAAGAACGTTAATTGTCTTCATTGACACTAGTGTTTAAACGTAAAACAACATCAACAGCAGCATCAACAACATAACAAGAACAAAACACATGAATCCCACAAATGTAATATCAATGAACATTTAACTTACTTCCCAAATCTCAATTTGAATTTGCGAGCGGATCATGATCAGGGGCTGAGAAAAAGGGGTAGAGGGTGTTTTTGTTTATGTTTTTTTCTTCTTTTCATAGTAGCTGAAAAACCTAAAATTTTCATTATTTGTACATACTTCATAATTATGTGATGAAAATAATGTTATGTTTGTAATTTCCTATCCGTAATGGATCATCCATGTATATGATGCATATTTATATTCACAAAATGGTTATTGATGTTTTTTGTTGAACCCCCTCCCCCAACACTGTGCTTGCGTCTGTGTTTGAAATCACACCAAATGTTTAAGCAGTTGTTTACTTTAGAATTAACATTTCTACTACATGTAGTTTAATAAGATGAACACTGGCAATCACTGATGGGCCGTTTCTGGAAAAAAACTGCATGACAATAATTCCGGAAGTGCCTGGACCACAAATTGCAAGTTCACTATCTTTAGTAAATAAAGCTAGATTGAACCAAAGATAACTTGTGTAATATTATCATTATTACCTCACATAATTCTTGTATATTAACTGAATGATAGACAGTCTGATTTTTTTTAAAGACAGTACCTTTTTTATAATTGCATGTACAATCAAATGTAGTGCTCATCTCTGGACTGCCCAGAGAACAGTTTGAACTTAAAAGAAGATACTCAGATACATAGATAAATATTTTCCCTCTTTTGATATTCATTTTTTTATGAAACAAGATAGATTTCTCACCTCTATTTTTGGAACAGTCTTCTGTTTGTTGTACAGTGAATTTTGCAGATTCTGCTGATGTTGTTAAAAAAATAAAAGGGAAGTAACTATTAATGAGTACTTCATTTCTTATATTGTGGAAAGGTTCAAATATCTTATTATCATGTACTTGATGTAATAATTCTCTTGTATCTCTGCTTCACATAAAAGATTTATTTGAAATTTGACCTGAATCTTGTAAAAAAGTTTAATATTGTGAAAAGTAACACAAATTTGATATTTTCTTAAGCCAGGAATGGCGCTCTTCTGTGTAATGCTTTGTATAAACATATGTACATGTACCAACAAATGTTTTGCTTGCCTTTGGACATTGCTATAAGCGGGGTGGCTTAGCAATTCAATTGTGCACTTTTGTGACTAAAGCACCAACTTTGGCACAGCGGTAGATTAAAAGAGCAATGCGCCATTTATTTGTCATGATGCATGAATAAGAGTCTACAAACTGTAGGTTCAGAGCTTCTGAGACAGTTAATTTCAAATTACCATTGACTTCCATGTTTCCTTCTAGTTCCTATTAGAGAGGATGGCGACCGTAAGCATGGAGGAAAATCGAAAATAATGATTTTGATACACACAAAAATTCACTGACTCAGATTTGCTGAAATATTTTAATTTTGGACAAAGCATACACGGAAAAAGTACCCTGAAGGAGTCATTTTGAAAAATGCGCACATCATAACCCAAAGGCCAAATTTGAGGTGTCTCAACATCGAGTTTTGCTTAGAAATGTTTGACTACCTGTGTGCCAAAGTTGGTGCTTTAACTACTTTTATCACAAGATGCCCAATTGGGCTTAAATTGGACGTTATGCCACCCCACTATCAGTATCATGTCCATGATCTGCCTTGAGGCTTTTGAGTACTGAAAAAAATTGTGTTTTTAATGGTAATTAAAATTCTCTTTTTTCTGTATGAAAGGCATCATTAAACTACTGTTTACAAAGAATCTCTTACCGGGTACGGAAATGCTTAGATACTGGTCTGCCAGGTTATCCAATTGAGCTTTTACTAGTGCAGACCTCAATGCCGCCTTTTCCGTCGAAGATGTTTGTCTATTTTGCCATATCTTGAGCAAATCCAATGTTCCCATATAATTCACTCCTTGCTTGGCGTTTTCTTCAATCTTGCGACAAATTTCTGCGTATCCAAATCCCAAGGCTTTTCCGAGAGCATGGATGTCTGAATTTCTGTGTAGGGCCTCAGCTATGCCCTTCAAGATGTCGTCGAAATCTGTACATTATAATACGGTTTACTGTGAATATCTATGAGTTTGTATATACTTTCAATCCTTATTGCTCCTAAACAAAAAGTACTATATCTCTGAAGCTTTTTAGTGAACACGTCAGAAATTACATTTCATGAACAATGTTGTCAAGGTCACGTGATCCACAAGGTCATCTTCATGGTCCAATCTTAAGTCAAAAGGTCAAGGTACCCCAACATGTACCAATCTTCAAAATGATGGCAGATTTAGAATCCTTATTAAATCTCCTTTCCAACAATACCATTTTTGTGAAGATTGTCCCATTAGTTCCTGAGATACAAGGGTTCAAAGGTAGACAGTCTAGCCCAATTTTTCAGAAAATCTCAACATTTGGTGGGCCGTATCTCTCAAACCCATCCCTGAATGACCTAAAACCTGAGATTTGGAGCTGTGAGATCACACAAGCACACTAAGTTTCATCAAAATAAAAAATTGTTGGGTTAAACCCCATTGGGTGATTTGACATGGAATTGACAAATACAGATGAGGGAACTCTGCGCTAAATTAATGTTTTATGTCACATGAAATGCTCCATCCACTCATTCACTTTCATCTTGTAGACGGTATTCAACATTGTGAAAGTACATGGAGCTCATACAAATTCAAATGTATCAGAAATAATCGTAATAAATATGTGTAACTGCTTTAAAAAAGTGATTGACTAGAAAACAATTCTGTTCATATCTACATTGTATGTGTCACGTCCTCCACATATCAGCGCCCATAAGCAATTTATTTTCAAGTGGACAAATTCTTTACAAATTTTGCAGAAGTAATCAACATAGTTAGAGAAAACAGTTCAATGATGAATATGTTCTGCTCTTAAATTTTGGTGTAGAAAACAACACCTGTTCAAAGTCAATTTCCTCATTTTGGGTTAAAAAATCTGTAAAATGGTCATTAAATTGTGAAAACATGTCATAGAATGCTCTTCTTTTCTTTCTTTTTTACTGCAGTTCACAAAAAAATCCTGTCTTTAAGAAACCAGAATAGGACTTGACTAAATGGCAATTAGGTTTTGAGTAATTGGTTTAAAAAGTCATACAGTGTACGTCTTTTGACAATTGTTTTTCTTATATCTAAGAGCCTAAGAGAAATGATTTAAAATATGATATGAAGGAGAAAAGATTAAGGTCTGGAACCAACTTTTCAAAAAAATGTACATCCTGATTTCCAAGGACAGACATAGAAACAAATCTTTCATTGGGTTTAAAATTTTGACCCTTAGTATGACAAAAAGTGGACACTACCTGTGAATGTGTGTTTGATGGGGATGGGAGTGTGAATGTGCGTATGCATGTGGGTTATACTGTACCTTTCCGTATTCTATCAGCAAGTTGAACCAGCTTAATGCTTTCTAATTTGTTGACTAGTATCTCCCTCGCCTCGCTTTCACGTACTGTCTTCCGCCATTCGTAAAGCATGGAGTAGCCCATCTTGCCTTCCTCAAACTGATTTAGTTGAGCCTCAGTGAATCCTAAAACTTGTCCGACCTTCCTAAAATCTGAGGAATCCATACCGTCGGCAACGAGATTGAGCTCACGCTCGGTCAGACTTCCAGGGATAAATTATAGAAGAAAAAAAAATGATTAATTTCATATAGTGCTTATAGATATTTGCGAGATTTTTTTATAAAAAACCGTTTCATTTTATTATCTCTTGACTTGCCATTACACTGTTTTGATGTTTAAGGATATTGCCATTGCCTGTAATGCAAGCCCCACTAACACTGCAAAATATGAACAGATATGTGTAAGTGTAAAACCTAATAAGAATATGCAAAGCCCCTCTACACATTTTGATTTCATTCATCAATTCCAATTATTAATATTTACCAGCAAAGTCAATGGCTGTTATTCTACGGAAATTTAGGCCCGACTCTGGGTTTAAAGACAAGGTTGAGTCATGGGGAGAGGTGACAAATTATTTGCGAGCATTATCATCGGTAGTATGTAAATGTAGAAGAACATCAGAGAAAAAATATTCCCTGAAAAGCATGGCTCTTAAAATGCATTCATATTCTAAATATGACAAGTAACAGCTTAAAAATGAGGCTCAATTTTTATGCCACATGTTTTTGTAGTCCCATACAGCACATCTTTCTGTGTACATGGCTTGTTACCGTACTTTAATACCATGGGGACTATAATGGTATGAGAAAGAGACTAAAAACTATTGACTGGGAGGTAGATCTGAAGGAGATGTCAGAGATAGGAGAATAGAAGTACTACTCAGTCTATCAAAGAACTTGTTCCACTAAAAAAGGTATCGAAGAAGGAAAAAAAAGAAGCGCAATTTAGATGAACAAATCAACCCAAGAAGCTGTACAGCTAAAGAAAAGCATGGAAAACCTACAAAAAGGATAAGAATGAGAATAAACATCGCTTGTACAAATACTGCTACTTTCAGTACACGACAAGCAAAATCTGATTTTGAGAGTAAGACAGCTGATGAGTTTAAGTCAATCCTAAGTCATTCTGGAAGTATGTGAAAAGTACCACTAACTCAAGTTCTGGAATACCTGATCTTCAGGCAGCAGATGGATCATGGACCAAAAATGACCAAGACAAAGCAGACACCCTGAACTCATATTTTGGGAGTGTTCTCGTAAAGGAGGGCTTGAATAATGTTCCACATATCACAACTCCAAGTTGTCACTCCACTCAACGATGTTAAGTTTAATGAGAAAGATATTGTGGAACTTCTAGCTGGCTTACACATCAATAAATCACCTGGACCGGATGGTCTCCACTCGAGGGTCTTGAAAGAAACCAGTGAAGAGAGTGGCAAACCACTCAAGATCATTTCACCCGACTTTTTGAGGATGGTGATGTTCCTTCATCATGGAAAGAGGCTATTGTTGTTCCCATCTTCAAAAGGGGGAAGAAGAGTGTTCCAGGGAACTACAGACCAGTGAGTTTAACTTCAATTGTGTGTAAACTGATGGAAAAGATAATCAGGAAAAAAATAAGCTTTAATATCAAAGATGAAGACAACCTGGAGAAAGTCCAGCAACGAGCTACTAAGCTCATACCAGAGATTAACCATTATCCGGAAAGATTCCAATGAGTTAAACTTCCAACACTAGAGTATCGAAGGCAAAGAGCTGACCAAATACAACTATACAAGATCATGACTGGACGAGAAGATGTACAGAAAGAGGTATTATTCTCTATGGGCAAAGAAAGTTGAGAAGCCACATTGACAACTAGACAGAGGTCCCTTGCTGTTCAATCGATTTACAACTGGAACGGGCTACCCCAATCGACAGTCCAAGCGCCATCTATTAACAGCTTTAAATCTGAACTTGAAAAATATTGGCATCACCATCTTCTCAAATCAACGTAAATAGTGCTGTGATTGTCATGATGGGCTCATAAGAGCTGATGCTTCAAGCCTCAACAATCAAGTAAACCAAGTACAGTATGTAAGACTGTGCCAAATTTCTTATGTTGATGACTCCAGAACCTTGCAGTACACACTAATATGCTACATGAACAACCTTTTCTGATTGATTCCACATCGCTTCTTTCACAATGCAATCGCACGACCAGAAATCAACTTTATCTTTAAAGGGATCCGGTAACTTTGTCTCAGATTCTGAAATAAAATTCTGGATTTAGCTCATGATACAATGAAAATTATAAACCTTTAGGTCAGTCAGGAACCCCATGACTTTTACAAGCCGATCGCCTGTCTGATTATCAAGATATTTATGATTAGAATTACAAATTTTGAAAACCATTTGCCTGACGGTTTTCATAACACATACAGTCTATTGGGGAAAACAAGTATGGTAAAACCGGTCACTCAAAGATTTTTACTTTATTGAGGCACTTCTTGATCATTTTGAAGCGGGATTTTTTTAGGGCTTCAATATTACACCATATCACAGACACTAATAACATGTAGGGTCGTGTATCTCAGATTTAACATTGTTAAACGATCCCTTTAAGCTTTAATTGTTATGAATCTGGATTAACAAAGGAAATTATTCTGAGATCTAATTGAATTAGCGTTTGGTAAAAGTGATCTTAGATCCAGCGTCTGGTTTAGTAGAATACGGAATGATTAATTTTAATTTTCCTACGTTGCTCTTTCATGCTGCTTACTTATCATTCGGACCAGGGTTTTGTTCTACGTCGCCGGATCTCAATAGGAGTATGTTGGTCATGTCTGGACAGTCATTTCCTTTTATGCCATATGCTTCACCAAGGGTTGTCCCTGATCCAAGTACCGGATAGGTTGGTGATCCATGATATTCCGTTTCTTTCTGGAAGACAATTATGGACAGAAGAAACTTTTGAAAAGGATGATCAGACATTTTTTTTTTTAAATACAAGTAGAATCACGAATGAATAAGAATTCTGTCTAAGAGTAAAGGGCATTTTACTATTGATTAGAGTGTAATGAACATCAAAGCTTTAATTTGTCCACACCAATTTAAATAATCAGATCGCTTTCTAGAACCTGTTCTCATTTTGAATAGCTCATGTTTTCCATGTACCTGTTCTATAGAGCCCTTGTTACAAACATGACAAGATGAATAATCATATACATGTACAGTGCCTTATTACCCCCACAATGGAAACGTTGGGAAATCATCATTTCACGTTTACATTTCATTTACGTTATCTTCGTATGCGATGTTAACGTTTCCGAGGTTTACAAAAATCCGGCAGAAATCAACTTTGACATGCAATTTTCACAAGTGTGCCCATACTTTGGACCCGTGACTCGCGTGTGGAGAGTATTGACACAATTTTTTTAAGTATGTTATATTATTAGTAGGGTACTCTCACGCGCGAGTCACAGGTCAAAAGTATGGGCACACTTGTTAACTACAGACCTGTCAAGTTTTCCAAACTGCAATGTGGGACAACTGTAATCAAGAGTCCTTAGAGCAAAGCGAGCAACGCGAGCGGAGCATACATGTATAAAGGCCGGGGCCCAGATTGACTGATTAATGATGATAGCAAAATGCGGGACATATGCAGGATTGTTCCGCACAAAGCGGGACACTTGGCAGGTCTGGAACTATTGCCCAATTTTCAAAACAATGTTTCCACATTGAAGACTAATGCGATCATGGTATTATTTAAAGGCATACTATTTTATACTTAATGAAAAGCAAGGAAGTATACTTATACAGCTCACAGTTTGTTCAACACTACCAATTGAATTTGTTTATTGTTTAAAATTTGTATGTGAGAGGGGTGGTTCTAGGAAATATATTTTGTTAAAGCAATCGTATACCTTGATCGATGGTGTTGTTTGCTCGGTGTTTATCGTTGTATCTTGACCGGGTTTAGGTGAAAAATCCAATGATTGCTCTTCAATCCCCGACTTTGCAGAGTTTGAAGTCTCCTCCCTGTGTAGTTCGATACGATCTGGCTCACCAGGAACGGCTGCAGGTACATGTGAGTACGGCTCTGATGTACCAACTTCAGGTTGGTCTGTTTTACTTATCTGACAGGATTTAGGGGGGTATTTAGGTGACATGAGATTAATGGCTATGTCTCTATCGTCCACTGTGTCTACTGTACATGGCCGGGGATCTGGGTCCTGCACGTCAGTGGTATCACGGACAGGGTTGGTCTCATTTGCCGTTGGAGAACCACTGTTTTCAGCACACGAAGACTCAGGGTGAGAGACATCATCGGCAGGTCCGGGGCCTTTTACTTCACTTGAGGATCCACTCTCTTTGACCGCATCACACTCTGGACTGTCACATTGTGACCGAGTCTGAGAAGTGTTACATTCTGAGTTGTTTTCTTCCGGTGACTGAACATTCTTGGCTCTTTTGATCAAGTTGACAAGTTTACTCCAAAAGTAGTTGTAGTCATATTCTTTCTTCCGCCGATGTGTAAACGTGCCAATCCTGACGCGCCACTCACCGAGAGACACAGGCATGGTGACATCCAGATGCTGTATGACAGATTTAAAGAAAATACAGAAATCAGTGAAATGGGAAATATTTGGATAACAATTAATAGCCCTGATTTTAAAGCTATTTTATCACACCCGAAATTCCAATGTCTAGAGTTCAGACATCTTCCCCAGAGGTGAATTAGCAGACTAAAATAATTCGCTAATTTTTGTCGTCTTGGCGATAATTTAAAAAAAATAAGTAGAGCTTTTGAATATACATCTACATGTATATACAGTGCATCCAAGAAACCGAGAATTATTGATGTTTTATCATAACTTAATCACAATTTCAATTAATAAATGACACATATTTGTAAAGCTTAAGCTTTGGTCACAACCCCAAAAAGTAGCCTGCTCGGCGGCCAGGCGGCGAGTTTTTAGCCAATTTTGCCTTGGCACCGAGCGGCGGCCGCCCGGACACGCTTGCTTTTAGGGCATCGCCTGGTCGCCGCTGAAGTTTTAGCGCAGAGTTAAAATTCGGCGGCGCCTGCTCATTTCTCACTCGCCGCCCAAAATACCTATTCGGGTGTTCCCCGTCGAGCGATTTAGGTCAAATATCGAAGCTGCTAGGTTGAAGGCTGCCAAGCAGTCGCGGCTGGGAGATCAGTCGGTCACTGAGCAGCAAGTTCAAAATCCTTTAGCAGCCTTTGACCTTGCGGCTTCGATTTTGACCTAAATCGCTGGACGGTGAACGCTCGATTAGGTCGGTGCCCGGGTACCGAGCGTATTGTGGTGCCCTGCCGATCGCCTACCGGGCAAATTCTTTAAAATCAGCTGGTGGCCGGTGAGAGACGGCTCAAATCGGTGGGTCATCAGTCGGTCACTGCCGGACGCCTAGTTTTGACCTACATGTACAATCGACTGGCGACTAACGGGAAATCGACAGGGCACCGCCCAGGAATTGCTGGTGCTCTACAGCCTGCTTGTCTTCTCAAAAAATCATTGGCCGATGCCTAAATTCCAGCGGCGACCGAGCAGGCTACAAATCGGTCGGCCGCAACTCTGAGTTTTGACCATAGCTTCAGATCTCCCTCTCTCATTTGATGCTGAGGAAGAGAGATGATTTAGTGGGAATATGTGTGTGGGTTTGTGCACTGTGCATGAGAGAGAGAGAGAGAGAGAGAGGGGTGCTATGCCTCGACATGCTTCCATTCCGATAGGTCTGTGGTAAAGTTCTAGAGAATAAAAATGCATTCTTTAAATAAATAAAAAAATCACAGTATTCATCTGTCTATTAGCATTGTATGTTATATCATAAATATATATAATATATTTTGTGTTATATCATTGTACATAATCTGCTAAAGAGCATTAAACAGAATGGCCTTGATAGTGATCACCAAGTATATGCCGACATGGAAGGGGAGACTATCAGTGGAGGGACGGTTCCCCCAACCATTGTTCCCACACAACAAAGACCTGATTTATGCTTTATTCATTTTAGAAAAAAGGAAATACTAATATTTGAGTTGACAATTCCATTTGAAACCAACATACAACAGGCCCACCAAAGAAAAATTGACAGGTACGCCGGACTGATCATGATACATGTATATCAGAAGCCGGCTGGACTCCCAAATTACTGTGTATAGAGATAGGTTCCCGAGGTCTGATAACTCCTGATAACAAGAAAAGACTTATAGATATGTTGAAAACATTTATGCAAAGTAAGGTATCCACAACTGAGAAATGAAATCTTGAAAACCGTACTGTTTGGGTCGTATGCTATTTTTTACACCCGGTCGGAACGCACCTGGCAATCACAACATTACTTGGGAGTGTAATTGGTTTAACTATTTTGTATGACTTGCAATAGCGAGACCTCTCTCTCTCATTTCTCTCTCTCATCCCTCTCTCTCATTCTCTCTCTCTTTCTTTCTCTCTTTCTCTCTCTCTTTCTTTCTCTCTTTCTCTCTCTCTTTCTTTCTCTCTTTCTCTCTCTCTCTTCCCCTCTCTATCTATCTCTCCCTCTTTCTATAGTGATAGGTTCTCGTATTACGCATACTACTAACAGCCTTTTCACACACAGCTAAAATTCATCGTATCTAGAGATGATTAGAATCATCGTAAAGTTTTAAACATGTTTATAGACAAAATTTCCCAGTGTGAACATCGTTTATACGATGTTGGGATAGATACGAAGTCGCGATCCATACGCCCCTAAAAGCAGGCTGCAGATACGAAGTTCGTATCTAGTGAGCTTGACATTTTGTGTGTGAAAGGTTATTCGTGTTTAAACGTGTTTCAGACGTGTTTAAACTGAATGGAGCGTGCGCTTTGATTGATATGACATGACCTTCAATGCGCAATGGCACTACTGCGCATTTTACGAGCAGTAGTTAATCACGAAATTATTAACGATCGCACCGAAATTTCTGTATGTGAAAGGCTCGTGATTAGTTTAAACACGTTCGAAACACGTTTATACTAGTCATGTTTATAGAATTTTAGCTGTGTGTGAAAAGGCTGTAAGAATAGATTGATAGATATGATGACGGTACCTAAATGTAAGGTGAGGTATATGTAATTGGGAAAACTAATATTTCAAAAGAATATTGTGTGGGTTTACGTTATTTTTTTCAAGCCTATCTGAACTCACTTGGAATCACTACAACACTTGGAGGTGTATTTACTAAATAAGGAGACGTACATGTACATGTACATGTATATAACTTGTTATAACGGGACTAATACCTCTCTATCTCTCTCTCTCTCTCTCTCTCCCTCTCTTCAACTCTCTCTCTCTCTATGGAGATACATGTAGGTTCCTGTGGTTGATTACTCATTAAGAAGAGATCGATAGATATGACCACAGTATTTAAATGTATAGTGAGGTATTCCTAACTGAGAAAATAAAATAAAAAATTGTTTTTTAGTTGTTCTTAGGAATTATTAATGTTTTCATTTTAAAACAACTGACGTTATGATGTTCTCTTTTCCATTTTGTTATTGTGTGTTGTAATTGTTTAACCCTGAATGAGATGCATTCAATGTAATTCAAATCTCGGTCCTGGGTTTTATGTAACATCTTTATTACTATGTTATATGTACTTTCTTGAATAAAGAAGAGCAAACAACAAGTATCAGAGAAGTATTAAATCAGGGAGGGAGGAGATTAAATAGGGAATTTTTTTAATATAGTAATAATGACTGCTATATGAGAGACATACCGGTAGTTGTTTTTATACGCTCAAGGGGAGGTTACATGAGGTTATCACCCCTCGGCACGCCTTGGGCGATGGCACGATCATGTAACCTCCCCGAGAGCCTATAAAAACAACTACATGTATGCCTCGAATATTAAAGCAGTCATTATAACTTTTATATACCGAAAAGGGTCATAAAATACATGTGCGACTTACCAATCATGGTAATCAAGTTTGTTTACGCTATCGAGACCTAGTCTTAATAGGGTGTCTGATAAAAATGCCCAAACCGGTCAATAGTCTTTGAAAAGTGCCCTAGGGCTTTTTTCAAAAGACTATTGACCGGTTTTGGCATTTTACTGGAATGGCTAAAATCACGACTCCAATTTTGACCAATCAGATGGCTGGATTTCTAAAGTGAGGTATATAATATAGCATAGTAAATTGCGCCTTTACTAATTAACATCTGGAACACGTGCATGGAAGGTAAGCAAATCGCTATCACTCCAGTAGCCAAGTCTTACATTTCATATTAATTGCTTGAATTGACCAATTTCAAAGTGCTTTTTATGAGAATGAGAATAAAGAGGAGTTCACTAGCCAAGATCAAAGTCACTATGCAATGTTCGCCGGGTGCGGGAAGGGGTGATTTCAGACGCATTTGAGAGGAGAGATGCAGGTAATGAAGCAGCCCCTCAGTATCCAAGAGTTAGAGAAAGCAGAGATGAATATTCTGCAACATTAACAACAAAGATGTTTGCCTGCAGAGATATAAGCACTGAGTGGGAAGGTCAAAAAGTGGGAAACACCCAGAAGAAAGAAAAGGGTGTAATAGGAAAGACAGTCCTATCTACAAAATAGATGCTAAACTGGAAGGATCACTTCGAGTAGCGGGAATCATTCACAGTACAGGGCTTTGCTGCCAGTTGAAGTGAAGCATCTCATCATCCTCCCTAAGGGAAGTCCTGTGTCGCTCCTCATCCTAAGACAGATCCATGAGATGACAGGACATAGTGGGATAAACCATATGCTCACTCCTCCATCAAATGTATTGGATGCTGGGTGCTGGTGCTGCAGTAAGGAAGACAACCAGCATGTGTGTTGTATGCCGTACACAGAGAGCCAAGGTAATGCAGCAGAAAATGGCAGCTCTATAGAAGATAGACTGAGACCAGATGAACGTCCATTCACCAGGGTCGGTGTTGATTATGTTGGGCCCTTTGAAGCTAAGAGAGGTCGCAGTGTAGTGAAACGGTACGGTGTACTGAAACGGTACAGAGTAATGTTCCCTTGCCTGGCCGTTCATGCTATTCATCTGGAAGTTGCTCATTTTCTTGACACAGACTCACGTATTAACGCTATTAGGAGACTTATACAGCTCGTCAAGGCAATGTGAAGGAGATGAGATCTGATAAAGGCACCAACCTAGTAGGATCACAGAGGGAGCTCAAGAGAGAGATTGAAGGTTGGAAAAAGGCCCAACTGAGTGATGCCATGCTTAAGAAAAGAATATTCAGTGGACATTCAACCCACCTGGTGCCTCTCACCATGGTGGAGTATGGAAACAGCAAATAAGAACGGTGAGAAAGCTGATCTGTTCACTCACCAGCCAGCAGATGCTATCTGACGAGGGTTTACAGACTCTCTTTTGTGACATTGAGAGTATTGTTAACAGCAGACCGATCACTAAGGTTGCCAGTGATGTAGAAGATGTGGAATCCATCTACACAAGAAGCTTAGTTGGAATTACCACATCGACCAAGTAACAAGAGAGGCTAATTCCACCGAGCCTTTCTCCAGAGGCTCAGTGGAATTAGCCTTTCTTGTTACTTGGTCGATGAGGAACTCACCAGAGGAACATCAGATCATGCCCATGGAAATTCAGTGCTCTGCTACCTCACCCTACTTAGACCAGTCATAGAATATGGAAGCATCATCTGGGATCCCTTTACCCAAGCCAATACCAGGAAGCTAGAGATGATCAAGAGCAGATATGCATGCTTTGTTTGCAATGACCCAGGGAAAAAAATTAATATTATTTTTTCGGGGGCTACTTTTCAAGCTTGCCTGCATGAAAATAACATTCTATAATTTGTTTTGCATTGAACTCTATGCACATTTACAGGGGCTTTTTTCTTTTTTGGGGGGGCTATTTTGAGCATTTCAGGGGCTAATTCGCCCCGAGCCCCTGTGTATTTTTTTCACTGCAATGACCATCACAGAACAAGCAGTGACACAGCCATGCTTGACCAACTACAATGGCCATCTCTGCAAGAAAGGAGAGCCCAGGCGAAGGTAGTGATGATGTTCTGTATCAAGAACTTGCTGATATCCATCCTCCAGACAGTTCTGACTCCATCACTACCTGCCTTACTAAGAGGCCATGACCAGAAAATCCAAGTGCCATATGCTCGGACACAAGTATTTCAAAGGAGCTTCTTTCCAGATACCACCAGAAAACAGAAAAACTGTGATAACGCCATTACAATCGTGTAGCTCACGCACAGTTTTTCCTTCATAATCATTTTGCCTTCGGCGTAGACTAGAAGAGGTGAGATTTAGATGATGTCATGCGCAGCGAGAGTTAAAATACGTCTTGCAAGATTTTCAACATGGATTTCGATTTTGACCCATAATTTCTTAAAAAGGGACCATTAAACGGATTATTTCAGTCAAGTCGGTAAGTGGAACCGATTTATCATAGCCTAGATCTAGGCCTAATTTACAATATAACATGCATGAGGTAAAATGACAGTTGGGGGGATTTTCGGGGCATAAAAATATGGCCATAAATGGCCATGGTGTACTGTTAGCAAGGGAATGCGTATAGTCGGCTTCCGTCTCTAAAGAGAGAGCCGACCCTACCCAAATAAGAGGCTTAACGAACGAAAGAGACAGAAAATTCGGTCTACATAAAACTATGACCATTCGATACAATGGTCTGAAATTCAAGACTAGTCTATTACTTATTGTTGGATACTATACTAGGTGTGAGCCAATTAGGACCGCCTCATTATATTGAAGCGATCCACGGCGAGACGGCCCGGTGGCCAAAGCCGCCCCGCCTAGTACCGACTCAGAAAAATGTTAAAGTATAACTTTAGTTCTTGAAGTGTAGAAAACGAAGATAAATCAAAGTCACTAAAACAAATTCTTGATTGGAGTTGAAGATTTATTAAAATAAACGTAGAATTAATAAATCACGAAGTTCATGTTTTGGGGCTGGGCAACCCAATTGAAGCAAATTAGCAACTCATGTCGGTATCGTAACGGAAAAAAAGGTCCCGCTCCAGAGACGCAACTCGGTTTTTATCCCACCGAACTGACATGCCTCGTCCTCCCAAAAATTGAGGCGTGTCACACAGACGCTTTGCGTAATATCAATCCACCCATAATTAGTTTCCGTATTAAAAGGTCCTATATTTCTTGGCGAATTTACCCCCCCCCCCCCCCCCCCCCCCCGGAAATAAGGCGCTCCGGATGATCCAACAACCCTGGAAATTAATTCAATGAATATAAAAAGGGATAAATGTTGCTATGATGTCCGTCCACACTAGCGAGCCCACATGCTTCTGGCTATTACACACCTGTAATCCTCACTTCCTCTCTCATACTATTTCGATAGTGTGAACAGACCCGGCAACAAGGAAAAACCCTTCCAATTGTAATACAAATCTATTTCCCAAATTTGCCTAATTAAATTTAAGTCAACTGTGGCGACACGCCCAGCGACACCTAATCCAATCGGCCAAGCCGAAAAAGTAGAGCCAAAATTAAGAGCGCAACGTCTCGGAACAGGTGTTAAAAATAGCATACAAGGAATTCACCATGTATGTTTGTAAAAATAGTTCTAGCGAAATCTACCAGGAATTTGCCTTGTACATGTACGTCAATGAACCTTTGAGGAAAACGTAAACACGAGAATATCCATATCATTACAATATTGTGAAATATTATAAGGGGGTTCACTATGTACAGACAGGAAGGATTAGATCTCAGACAGGAATTGGGTTAAAACACCTTTAATAAGGCGACAACGGCCTTAGAAACAACAATCGGAATCTTACAGACAATCGTCCATTTTCTTCTCTCTCGATCCCTCCCCCGATCATATCGGTATCGGTATCGGTTATCACGATATCAATCCCTATACTCTCCCCCACCAAAAATACCCTACGGGGTTTTTTCAAATTATATTCAAACATTTCCAAACTGCTCATAAAACAAACCAAATCTCGCCCGAGACATATACATGTGAAGCAACAATATTGCAACCAAGCGCGCGTACAGACAAAACAGACGACCACCAGTTCTCTTAATTTGCTGTGATCGCTATCGACTCTTTCTATGTTGAGTTCAGGGTAAATCTATACACCCAGTTCGCTTGTCTGCGCAAGATACCATCAGTACTCAAAAAATGTACACTGTAAGAATAACGAACACCGCACCCCAAAGGATAGCTTCCCCCTTTAAAACAGAGATGCAAAATACATAATGCCAAAAACCAACAAGAAAAAACGTCCAATACAGATTATCGTCTGAACATGTTCAAACATATCCATGAATACCTTTTCAAAGAAAAATCAAAAGAAGTAACACAGCACCAGCACAGCTGAGTGCTCTTTTGTTTGATTTCTTTCTAAAAGAAATAACCCTTAGACAAATTTGTAATTTATCCCTACCTGCATGGCTAAAGTGTAGGATGAATGACAACTAAACATACTTCGTATCCTCTATTAATTTAAATCCGTTCAGCAGGTCCGGCAAAAACATTTAAATATATATAACAATATATATATATATATATATTGTTATACCCAATGTCAGGTCAGATATAGTGTTTACCAAAGTGTAGGACGTTAGCAAAACTAACATCTGTATATGTGTAAATTATAAACTACACTCAATTGGTAGTCCTTTTGTTTCGTTTATCTTTTGAAACACAAATTCTGTGTACATACTGTATAACAATTTCATGTGCACAAAAATTCAGTGTACATGTATAACTCTAAGTAAAAACACTAGATGCAAAGACAGAAAATTCGCAGGGAATCACAAGTTTATATACAGTTCCAATTTTCAACAATTTCCAACCGGTTGTATTTATCCTTTAACTGTAAAGATAAGGATCCGACATGTTAATATTATAATAGTCATCAACAATTCTGAAGAGTGCATAATTCTGCACGAGCCAGAATTAAAGCACATGGGCACGCACCAATATAAATGGTTGACATTAAACATATAACATCAGTTGAAATAAGAGTCTCTTAGAATCTATATTAAGAGTCCAGATCAATTAAACTTAGCGTCCATTTAGTTTCGCGATCCATAGCCCAACTGTGACAGTCCCGCTCTCGACCAAACTGCAATCTTACTCGGCTATAAAGGTAAGTCAATGTAATCGTGAGTCGCGAACTTTCAACCAGTCCTGATCCAATATGCTACAATAAGCGACAATTTTAACAGCGTTGACAACATGCGAAGTCTATGTTCGAAGTAATTAGCACCCTTTCAATTGGTCCACATGAACAATGCGAGTTATCTTCTTGTTGGCAGCGTTCACCACAAGAAAATTCACTGGGGTTAGTTTTTTCTGCACAACAAACGGCCCAGTCCATCGTGGTGCTAGCTTAGCTGAGAAGTTCTTTTCCGCATTTGATAGAGGTTTAGTCTTCACCATGACTTGGCTTCCTTCAGTGATGCGGCACTCATCACGGCTCTGGTCGTAGTATTGTTTGGAGCTACTAACAGCGCGTCGACGATTGTGTGCGATTTCTTCTTGCGTAGGAATGTCTTTGTTTCCCTCAGTCTGCAGGCGGTTAGTCAAGGGAGAAGCCAAGCGCCGTCCAAACATAACTACTGATGGTTCTACACCAAGTGTGTCATGACTACTGCTGTTCAGGGCAAACGCGAGTTCAGCGAGATGAACATCCCACTGTCGATGGTCAGATCCGGTGTAAGCTTGAAGCATGGCCTTGATGTTACGATTCACCCTTTCGACCCAGTTCGTTTGGGGGTGATATGGCGTGATGAAGATCTGCTCAATCCCCCAATCTGTGCAGACAGCTCGCAGAACCTTCCCTCTGAATTGGGGGCCATTGTCCGAGAGCAGGGCTCCTGGAGGTCCATATCTGCAGAACAGCTCCCTCACTAGAGTGGTTGCAACCGACTGGCTGGTAGCTGACTTCAAAGGCAGAATCTCCACAAACTTTGAGAAATGGTCGACAGCCACCAGAATATACTCATGCCCAGCATACGACTTTGGCAAAGGCCCCATGAGATCTACACCAACCTTTTCCCAAGGCCTCGTAGAGGTACTAGACAACATCTTCCCTTGACGTCTCTGGTAAGAAGGTTTTGTTTGAAGACAAACATTACAACTGCGAATAAAGCTTCTTACAGACCGCGACATACCACTCCACCAGAGACCCATCGACTTCAACCTTTGAAGTGTCTTCTTTCTCCCAAGATGCCCAGCTATTGGCTTGCAATGACACTCAACTAACACTGCATTCTGAAGTGCCTTGGGGATAACTACACATTCATTCTTATACAACACCATTCCCTTCAAACTGAAATCTGAAAACCTCTGAACAGGACCTTGATCCTCCCCACCACCATTCTTTTGCTTTTCAAGGATCTGAATGATTGGCAAAAGATCTGGGTCACTCTGTTGTGCCCTCAGGACAGAATCCTTTGTCAAATCCAAAGGAAGAACGACTTCATCCGTGGCCTCTGACTTGCCAACACAAGATGGGCAAGAGTATTTGTCCACCTCCTCCGCCTCTTGAGAACCAATATGGACACAAACCTGGTGATACCACTTATCACAATCATCACATTGTACCCAACTAACCGACTCATCATCCGGGGAAATGCAATCACTGGCTGCACATAAGTCCTTTTCATGTCCGTCACAGACTCGATCCGACAAAACCCTGTTTACAACTCCCACCAAAGGGGCAACACCTTTCTCAGGAATCCTAGATAGTGCGTCCGGGACATGATGTTGCTTTCCAGGCCTGTATATCACCTGAAACCGAAAATCCTGAAGCCTCAGAATCCAACGAGCAAGTCGCCCATTTTGCTTCTTCTTCCGAAATAACCAGCAAAGTGCCTGGTGGTCCGTTATTACACGACACTCTCTACCTTCCAGATATGGCCGCCATTTCTCTAGGGCCCATACTACAGCCAAACACTCCTTCTCAGTAGTACTATAATTCCTTTCTGCAGCAGACAAAGACCGACTCGCATAGGCGATAGTTCTCGTCCCAGACGGTTGCTGCTGGATCAGGACTGCACCGACCCCAACATTGCTGGCATCTGTGTGTACAGCAAACCTGGATTCTTCATCAGGGTAGCCTAGTATTGGCTCAGTGAGGAGGCTCTCCTTCAAGGCCTGAAAAGCACGAGTGCAGTCAGCAGTCCAATTCCAGGGAACACCTTTCTTCTTCAATCCATGAAGAGGTGCAGCAACCTCTGAGAAGCTAGGAATGAATTTCTGATACCATCCGGCCATCCCAAGGAACCTCTCTAATTCCTTGATCGACCTAGGTTGGGGATAGTTAACAATGGTAGACACCTTCTCGGGGTCCATCTTGAGTCCATTTGAGCTGACAACATGGCCAAGATATTTCATTTCTTGGCAGGCAAACTGACATTTCTCAGTATTTACGGTCAGACCCGCTTGTCGTAAGCAACAAAAGATCTCCTGGAGATCAGAGATGTGCTGCTCAATATCCGGAGAGAAACACACAATGTCGTCCAAGTAGACATAGCAATTTCGCCCTATCAGGCCATCAAGCACCTTGGACATCAACCGTTGGAAACTGGCAGGACCATTTACCACACTAAAAGGAAGGACCTTGAAGTGGAATAGACCCCTATGACAAACAAAAGCAGTCTTCTCCTCATCCTCATCTGCAACACCCATCTGCCAGTATCCACTGCGCAGATCTAATGACGAGAAAACCGAGGCACCATGCAGAGAGCTCAAAATGTCATCCACTGTAGGCATGGGGAAGGCATCAATCTTTGTAATTGTATTCAATTTTCGGTAATCGACACACATCCTGTACTTCCCGTTCTTCTTAGGGACCATCACTACAGGAGCGGCCCAAGGTGAATCTGAAGGCTCAATCTTCCCCATGTCCAGAAGCTTATCCAACTCTTCATCAAGAGCTTGTCTTTTCTCAGGACTCACCTTGTACGGGTGAGAGCGGATGGGAGAAGCCCCTCCTACATCAATTCTATGAATAGCCATGTTCGTATGACCAGGTACCTCACTAAACACATCTGGGAAGTCTTGAAAAACCTGATCTAATTTCTGTCTATCTGCTTCAGTTAGATCAAGTTTCTTCATCTCATCCTCAGCTTGGAGATGAACATCGACTTCTTCTTCAACATGTGACATCTCCTGCCCTCCATTCAACGAGAACTTAACTGGCCGCTCATTGGCCCCATTGCTACTTGTGCTATAACTACGACTGCCAAAATCTATGATAAGTTTCACCTTTTCAGCAAAGTCAGCACCAAGGAGGACAGGTACTGGGAGCCTACCAACCACATGAAAGACCTCAGTCGCAGTGCTGCCTCCTAGACCCACTTGCAGGGATGCTAAACCATCAGGCACTAAGGCGGTTTCATTGATCATGCCTAACACCCCTTCAGTTTCACGAGTAACCTCTACCCCTAACTCCTTACACAATTCAAAAGTGACCAGGGAAACCTCTGACCCCGAGTCCAGCAGGGCTTGGGTCTTCACCACTCTGTCATCTATACCCTGAACAACAACATCTGCAATTGTAGCATCACCCCTATCCTTTGCAATGAAATTGCACCTTGGTGACGGTTCTCGAGTAAAGCCCTGTGGAGGTCCTCCCTGGAAACCCGACCCTGTGGCCCCCGGAGGTACCGGACAGTTGGCAATTCTGTGCCCGAGCTGGCCACACCGGTAGCAGGCAGCATTAAAGGATCTACGTCCCGTGGGGTTACTGCCTGCACCTGTCCGTCGTGGAGTGGAGGGATCACTCCCTGGGGTTGTGTTACCCGCATTCGCCCCCCTCTGGATTACTAATTCGTCCGCCTTGCGCGCAACTACCATGAGAGATGTGGCTTGTAGCTCCCTTAGCTTTAACCTCAATACTTCATCGGGTACTCTCTCTAAGAATTGGTCAATCATGACCAGATTGAGCCCTTTAGAGACTTCAGGCATCTCTACTGCCTCCTGGGGTATCTCAACCCACTTAAAAAAATAACCTTGTAAATGACTAGCGAATTCTTCATAACTTTCATTGGTCTTCTTATGTTCTTTTTTGAACTTTATTCTGTATGCCTCCGGAGTGAGGTGGTACCTTCTCTTTATGGCCAGGACAACATCATCATAGTTGTTTTGTTCTCTAGTACTCAGGGCGTGGAATGCCTGCTGAGCTCTTCCAGTAAGATATGGTTCTAACAGCCGAGGCCATTCACTCTTTGGCTTGTTTGCTGCCAGGGCTAGTCGCTCAAAAGTGCTAAGGTAGCACACCATATCATCATCGTTACTTAGCTGATGTAATCCCTTTAACGGAGGACCAGTTTGTGCAGAGCTACCGATTGCAGCAGACAGTAAGGATTTGCATAGTTTCTCAGTCTCATGATGATGAGAATCTTCAAGGTGCTTCATGACCCGCAAAAGGTCATCCACACCCACACCTGTATTTTTTGGTTCATCCTCTACCAGCTTAGGCAAATCACATAAACATGAGATCCGCTCTTGCTTGGTCTTTACAGCATTGGTATCAATATGATTCAATTCACACAAGTGTGCTATGTGCTCAGCTGTAAATCTGCCGAGATATGCTGATCGGTCTGTCATGGTTAATTTTATCTTTTATTGAGCACTGAATATTATACTAGACTAGTCTAGATCTAGTTTAAATTTAATTTAGTGACCTATTGAACGTGTGTGTTTTAGTGTATGGTGTATGGTTAGTGAGAGTGGTCTAGACTTCTAAATCTACTATTTTAATCAAACTTTTATTTATTTAATTTTAGTCTAGTCTAGCCTAGACCCTATGTATTTATTTATTTTTTCTATTTCATTTTTAATGTTACTTCAATACTAGACTACTTGTTTAATAGCTACCTTAACTTTGATTAGTCTATCTGTAGAGTCTAGACCTAGATCTAGACCCTAGATCTACTGCTAAATCAACAAGCACTAGTAGGCCTATAGGCCTGCACAATAAGTGGGGCAACAGTCACACACTGCATGAAACAACCGTGTCAATTAATTTCTCACCCAATCCTTAGATTTCCAAAAAAGCCATAGCACAAAGAATCCCTGCCGATTACGCCAGTATAAGGGGGTTCACTATGTACAGACAGGAAGGATTAGATCTCAGACAGGAATTGGGTTAAAACACCTTTAAATAGGCGACAACGGCCTTAGAAACAACAATCGGAATCTTACAGACAATCGTCCATTTTCTTCTCTCTCGATCCCTCCCCCGATCATATCGGTATCGGTATCGGTTATCACGATATCAATCCCTATAATATTGTGATAGGCCTAGACCCTATCTGATATTATTGAATCTATGCTTTGCTGGAGTAGAAAAGTCTAATAGGCTAGGCCTAGAACTTGTACTACTAGTAGACTCTACTACTTACTATAGGCCTAGAAAATTCTACTAGGGTCTAGTAAATCATGCATCCCAGCCAGATCCCACTCCAGCAAAGCATAGATAGAGAGTCAATGGCAATGGCATGCTAATCATCCCGGCCCAGCTACCAAGGATTCATATTTATCTTGTTCAAATTTCAATCAAACAGTTAACTCACTTGAAAGGTTTGTTCTTGAACGTGTCATGAAGAAACAAAATGACGTTGAAATACTTATATTTCGCACGATTAGAAACAGGGGGGTTGTTGTATCCAGGCCATGTCCATGTTAAATGGCGAATCCGATCCGGTATTGTATTAATGGCAAGGTGTGGGTCCCGTATTATAAAGCAGTTACCGTAGCGGTAAGTGCTCATTTGAGCGGTAAGTCTCAAAAGCAGCGGTAACTTTAAGATAAACGGTAAATATCCGTTGCATAAAAACTTACCGCTGGACTTGAGCGGTAAGTCTATAAAGATCAGCGGTAAGTCTATAAAAATCAGCGGTAACATTACCGCTACCCTCTGAGCTTGCGGTAACACTACCGTAACTATGGCTGCCATACTGGCTGTGTTCCGACGACGTGAATTCGAAAGAGCGAGGAGGAGGGAGCGAATCTTCAGAGATCGCAGCCAGCCGTTGGAGTTGGGGGATGGTGACATTTTCCGGAAGTACCGGTTTACTAGGGATGGTTGTATGCATGTTATCAATTTGATTCGGCCCCTGTTGCAGCACGACACCCAACGGAATCAGGCACTTCCCCCAGAGCTGCAAGTTTTCATAGCTTTGAATTTTTATGCAACGGGGGCAGTGCTTGATTCCACGGCCACGATTCATGGCATCACCCGCTCAACAGCATCCAGGGTAATTCACCGTGTGTCAGTGACCCTCGGCACACTGAAACATGAGGTAAGTCAATACATTTTTCTTTAATAAAGCAAAGAGAAGACAAAAATACAGTCTGTCTAAAATTTGTATTTTGAATTTTCAATCAGCAAATTAATAAGACTAAGAGGATGAAAAATAACTCTATTTTTGTCATGCATGACATGCATATACTAAAAATACTATGCATTTTATAATGAACACATGGAAGACCTATTTCAGATAAATTTATATGTTTAATTAATCTTAGACGACCAAGCAATGACATGACATAGGTCTATGCAGCGGTCTGACAATTTAGTGGTTGCCATGGGACAGAGCCCGCGACTGTGGCGGCCGGGCGGGAGGCTGGGGCAGCGCTGGCGCGGTCGGTTAGTTGGCCGAGCCTCGCTGCCTGTCTACTACTGTCACTGCAGTCTCTGTGTAGTAGTCTGTAGACCTATAGTATAGTATCATTTTATTAGTGGTCATATAATCAAACAATAGCTACGTCTAATAAAGAATTCATAATAATAAAGACATCTTTATCCAAACTTCCTTCCCCAAGTTAGCGAGAGTGCAAGTGCTAGATGCTAGCGCTAGCGCTAGTATAATTACTATTTTGCACGTAGTCCTAGGTATATTGATTTGTGTAGAGTCGCCCATAAATTGGCGTGATATGATGCGAGCTTGATTGTATGAATCGTGTACCTATGACCCTTCATATAGGTATATATGTCAAAACAAATTTCTTACTGAATGATGATTGCATGATGAATGACTGTCATGACGAAAACAGCACCCTTTCTAATGCACAAAACGAGGAGTCTCTCATCACATTCACATGACCAGAGGCAGAGGCAAATGTTGCATGCACACATAATACGTACTCTAAATTGAAACAGCTGAGCCCAGAGTATGGAAAGCTATATGCCAATCGATAGATATTTTAACGTCTTCAATTTCCAATTTCATCATTTCCTCTTTTTGCACAGATATCAAATAGACTTAATGATAAATTTATATGCGCATACACAGCAGTAAAAAATACAACATAATTAAACTACCGTCACAAAAAAAAAACTCACAACAAAATGGTTTTAAAAAAATATAGTAAAACAATACTGCTATATATAATAAAGAAAATGATAATAATAATGATTGATGAAAAGACCAAAAAAAAACAAAAACACAACTGTCATGATTATATTAAGAGGAAGAACGTAGATTCAAACAAGATTCTCCCCGTAGAAGCATAAACTAATAAGTAAATAATAAATAACAGGAGAAAAGAGAGAGAGAGAGAGAGAGAGCTATATAGAGGCCCGGGAAGAGAGAGACGAGGGGTATAGAAAGAAAAGAGATCAGTTTTTAAGAATAGATAGTTATAGGAATAGTTAGTTGCATCACCATTAATAGCATAACTATGAATATGTTCATGAATTCGAGTACAGCCAAAGAAAACTTGCACTCTCTCTCATAATTTTTTTTTTAATCACTTCACAAACTTCTTCAGATATTTCACATACTTTTCTCAACACTTGATTGAAAGAAAGAAAGTTCATGTCCAATTCTCTGAATATTAAATGTATTCGTAGGAGATAAATATTTATTCATATAATTTACAATGTGATAAAGATTACATTTCTTGATATAACATCGTTTCTGTCTATAATAATAAATACTGGTGAATTTCAGCATAGCTGTATAAATATAATGACGATGAATAAAATATACGTCAAATTACATTTCAAAAGTTTGCACATGAATTAGACTTGTATTGTATACATAACATATGAAGATCTGCAACATGGAATTATTGATTTTTGTTTTCTTTCTGCATCTCCAATTCACACTTCAGATAATCAAGTTTCCAACGACAATGGAAGAAGTCAACAGAGCCCAAGTGGATTTCTTCAACATATCAGGCTTTCCCCAGGTCATAGGAGTGGTCGACGGAACACACATTAGACTAAATGGAGCTCCCTTGGGCCCTGGTGAGCACGTCTATATGAACAGAAAAGGATATTACTCCATCAACACCCAAATAATTTGTGATACCAATTACAAGATCATAAACATTTTGGCACGCTGGCCAGGCAGCACTCACGACAGCAGGATATTTCAGGTAAATCCATAATATTTTGATTCTAAAATTTCCAATGTAACCCACTTTTGTTTTTAATGCCTCCATGAAAACATATATTGACATACATGTAAATCATTGAAATTGATGTCAAATGTTTGTTACAAATGCTACAAAATAATTGTGAAGCTAAGATCTTACAATTTTTAATAATTTTTCAAAATGTGTATATGCAAGAGAATGCAATAAATATCAAAGGTCAAGGGGCACCTATTCTACCATATTATGTTCATTCTTATAATGATTCTTCCTTTATACAGAACAGCAGAGTTGGACAGACTTTTGAAGATCTACAACAGCATGGTCTACTTCTTGGAGATTCGGGTTACGCTTTAAGACCATACCTGATGACACCAGTGCTAAATACAAGGACTCCTGCAGAACAGGCTTACAATAGGTATGTACTACAAGAAACATTTCAATGCATATTTGTATCTACAATTAAAAAAGAAAGTGAATGAATGTATGCCATTTTAGACATCAAAGCAATACCATGATGTCAATTTGCCAATCACATCTCTTAATTAGCAGGATGAGTGTTCATGAATACCATTTGGCCCAGAAGAGCTACAGGTAAAAAAGAAAATTACTCATATATGTGACTTACTTCCTTTTGACAATGTATAGGTTAGATGTATAGCACTGTAGTTAGATGTACATGTATTTTCATAGTCTAATAGACTTCCCAATAATTCATTGTTTTTAATTTGTTATACTTCAATTCCTTTACTCTGCAGAGCACATGCTACCACGAGAGTGAGAATCGAACAAGTCAACGGCCAACTAAAGCACAAATTCAGGTGCTTACTGAATGGTATGCAAATGGCACCCAGAAGAGCGTGCAAGATCATCACTGCATGCGCCGTATTGCACAATGTGGCTAAAGATTTGAAGCAGCCTGATGAAGTAGACTTTGGTATTGAACAACATGAACACGAACCAGACAGGGACGACCACATTGTAGACAACGGCTTAGCCATCAGAAACACTATTATTGCCAATTATTTCCACTAGATTTTTATGATGAAGACTTCTATATACTGTAACCAAGAATCTTTTTCAACATTCACTGTCACTGACCTTATTGTTTATCTATATTTTATATCATTCAAACATACTTATTTTTAGGGTGGACTTCCCCTGCTTTAAAACACCATTTTGGGTCATCTATAAGTTGACACATTAATTCTTTTTATTACTGCACTATTTAGTTGTGACAATATTGTTGAAGTATACTTGTACTATATAACTCAAGTGGTAGTAATCTTCTGTTTGCATTGAGAATCTTAATCAATTCAGTACTGCATTCAACCGGGGGGGGGGGGGGGGGATTAATTGCTAAGGTAGCACCAAGCCAAAATTCAAATTTCACGGAATCGCCGGGCTAGGGCATGTTCTGCTGACCTGCCAATAGTCATATTGTTTTATAAATTTGTATATGAATGTGACATCATATTCAAGGCCCTCTTTCAATGAAGTGTGTAAGATATCCTTAAGATTGGCCTCATAACATTGTTATCTTTAGATGCAGTTAATTTACAGTATAATATATGGGAAGAGTTTATCTCCTGAATTTGTTATTTGTTCTATTCAGAAGCAGGCCACATATTTAATCCAAACCTGACTGGGGGGGGGGGGGGGGGGGAGTCCCGTGGAACGCTCATGCATAGTCAATTCATTTTTAATAACGACATATTCATATTAGATTTCTGGGAAACCTAATTTCCTTAGTTCCAAAATGCACAATGATATAATCTTTTTGAATACTGAAAGGTAAAGTTATCATGAATAAGAACAAAATTAACATGGAATTTGCAAAACAAACAAAGTAACAATTTTAAACCTCTTTTTGATTAAAGACAAATAATTCAAAAACGTGAAGCGCACGCTTCATGACTAATAACTTTTCCTCCTCTATCTCCAAAAGTCTCTCTTCATAACAGCTGATTGGCTTTTTGGTGTCTTTGGCCGTGCTATCCCCTACTAGAACAGGCTGGTCTATTGGTGGTCCGGCACTGCTGGCTGCACTAGTACTGGTCTGTGGGTCCCGGGCCGGCACAGATATGCCACCCACCATGGTGTTAACCATCATGGCCACAGCCATGGCATTTTCTGCTGTCTGTATGCATATAACAATAAAGATTGCCTTGATTGAGTTTTAAAGAACTATAGAACCATACTGTCTAAATGTTGTTATTATTATTTTATTTATTAAAATTCTGTGATAAAGAGAGAACAATGTCAGTAAGGGTTTTATCTAATCATCAATATGTTTGAAAAAAAGGTTTAAAACACCCCCGGCCCCCCCACTCAGGTTTCAAAATGACCGCATGCGTGTTGCCAAAATGTCCTTTTCGTAACAAAAGAAAAAGGTCGAGCCGTATTGACTTTACACACCGGACTTTTGCTGAAAAGGGGGGGTGCGGAAAAAGGCTCGTATACAAAAGAAAAAGGTCGAGCCGTATTGACTTTGCACACCGGACTTTTGCTGAAAAGGGGGGGTCGGTTGGAACACGCATATGCGTACCCTAAATAACACTGAGTGGGGGGCCGGGAAAACACCCCCCTAAAAAAAATATTTAAAAAATGTAAGAAAAAAAAATTGTTGTACCGTACACCTTCAGTGAGGATTTTGTTTTTGTTAAACAAAAAAATTACCATATACCCGTATTGAAAATGCCTCACATAAAAATACATGCCACATTTGAATCTCATGTTCAATGGGATAAATTTTTCAAATAGAGTTAGGGGGGTAGGGTGGTCAACATAACATTGACACTTTGAAGGTCGTCAACTAAATTAAGTAATATAGTGGTAAGCATTTCAATACCATCTACAATTCAAGATAAACCCTGATTAGGCCTGGGTATTTTTGAAGTTCTCAGAGTTAGGGAAAGGGCTCCCCCGCCCCCTTCCCTGAGATTTCGGCCAGCGATGCAGACATATCGTGCAAAGTGTTGAGGAGGGGGGTGGGGGTACTTGTTTCCCCCCCCCCCCCCTTGGCTCAGTTAGGGTTAAACCAAAGATGTACATATTCACAAGTCATGTATATTTTTATGTTTGTTTGTACTCTCATACCCAGAGAGGGGGTCAATCAAATTCTACAAATTTTACCTGTGACATTTGGCTCGAAGGGAGAGCTAGGTATCCAGCCTCCTCTTCTGGCCCCAGAATGCCCTCCACACTCTCCTCCACCATTGCCTCCAGTACTGCCTCGTGCTTCTCATTATATTCCACTGGTGGTCCACCTCCTAATGATCCAAAGTCAAAGAAATAAATGTTAACTTCTTACCATAAATTTTACGAAATGTTAAAATCGATCGTACAGTTAAAGAGAGATCTTGGATTAGGTCGTGATGGTTAATAATCTACACCAAATAAGTGTAAGTTGTGATTTGCGGTTTAGTGGTGGTTATTTTACCCGACTGCTAAAAAAGCACAAGTGCTTATTAGTAACCGACGACTTTAGGTCCTATCTAAGGGACCTTGGTAATGAGGAATAATGCCTTAATACCAAAGGACACGAGTGCATCGACGACATGGTTTCGAACCTAGGTCGTCGGATTATGAGACCACCAATCTACCAACCAAGTCTCCTGATAATAATAAACCCCTTTACTAATTCAATACTCTTCTTGACATGCTACTCTAGAGTATGCAAAACATGCTATCTTTTTAAAGAGAAATAAAAATAAAAAAAGCCTAGCATTCAAACACTAGGCTGTTGTCCTAAGTCATGAATGTTGATATGATATATTAAAGATAATTTTTTAATGCATGTACAATTTATGATGACCTATGGTGGTACAGTAGATACTAATAGCAGATGGAATCCCACCATTTTAAAAACTTGTTTTTTTATTGCACAAATGCTTTCTTACTTTTTAACTTTTCCAAAGCACAGGTAACTATTGGTGATAAATTACATGTGGTAGGAGTATACAAGAAAGGTACCTTTTACAGTTTTATCCGTTACACAATAAAGACAGCTTAATTTACCTGTCTTGTTCTTTGCGTCCCGGTACTTTCGGGCCTTTGCCGCCATTTCGTTCCAGGTAAGACGCAAGTCCTTTACTGTTCTACCTGGTTGGAGTCCCTGGGCCTCTAGGGATACGAGCCCTAGGGCCCATGCATCCTCTTTTCGTTTTTTGATCTACAAAAATTCAAGAACAAAAAGTACAATGTAAATTGGAACCTACTCAAGTTCTCTTTAATTATATGCAATAGATGATTAACATATTAATTCATCCTTACTTATTTTGAAAGAATACTCTCATATGGTAGCATCCAACTGTCTCCAAAGACAGTGGACTGCATTCTGTCTTGGGCATCAGAAAAAATGAAAACCAAAACATCATTTTCGGTATACTTATTAGAAGAAAAGTTGAAAGAAGGAAAAATTAAAATAAGTTAGATAAAGAGACTCTTTATTCAAATTCGAAATCATAGTTATGTCCTGGAAATTTTAATAAATAGATCTGCATTGGATTTTACAAACCTTTTCCACACAGTTCCCCGCTTTGCCGAACAAAGCTTGGCGGTTCTTTTTTACGTAGTCTGCCAGGCAGCGGACATCCCGACCTGTCAAATTCGGCCTGCGTTTCACCATTTCCTAGAATGAAGAAACAAAATTAAAAAACTAATGAGAAGCCAGAAAGATTGTTTAAAATGAGTTCTGTTAAATCAAATTTGACGGTATCAAACCCTTTTAAACACAAGATTGTTGTTCGGTTTTGTTACTCGATCAGTATAGGGCCTCGATCTATAGACTCATGCAGTACATCTCAATATTTCTACTAGTATAGGTCCAAAACCTGCCAATTAAATTACCACTATTTAACTTTTAAATATAGACTAGACTCTACATGTAGTTAATGCATTTTACAATATATTATTATTATTATTATTATTATTATCAATAACTATTATTATTATTTATCAATTGAAAAATAAATTAAAGTTTAAGGAGTTTGCTTAGACTAGACCACTCAATACTCACAATAGACAAATACTAGGGCCTATAATACTAATAATAGTAAAAGATTTACTTTTTCAACCAATGTAGATCTATGTATGAGTAAAAGCTAGTCTATGCTATAGTTTACTACTTAATCATGTTAATATTATTGGGTTCTGTAAATCTACACTCGGTTTATAGACCTTACTCAGTCCGACTCTTGAGTCTGAGAAATAAAAACACCCCCCCCCCCGCAAACTTACATTAGGGAGGGCTTTTCCAACTCCCTGCTTACATGTAGTCGATCTAGATTATAGTTTATACAGCTCAGTATATCGTTATATTTCATGCCCCTGTTAATCGCCGGCCCAATAGCCGGCCCAATTATCCCTCAGCTCTCACACTGGGCATGCACACACTGTGACACTAGACATATAGTCTAGGGTCTATACTATTTTAAATAGTATCTGATTATAGATCTACTACTAGTCTGAAGCTGAATAAAGTTGAAATTCTAATTGAGAGTCTATATAATTATAGACTAGAAATTTGAATGAAGTTGAAATTCTAATCGACTTGTCTTATCGAGAGTCTTAATTTTATCTAGATATTCTAATTGAGAGTCTAGTATTTTACATTTTTAGAATGATATTATGAGGTAATTGCAAGTTGTTTACCCTTAAACAACTTTAAATCATCGGGTATTGTAGATAAACGAATGTTCAAAACACCACCCACTCTAGTCATGCTAGTAGTCGAATGTCAGATTATGCTACCCAGCTCCTCCGGGGAGCTCAGTACTCTAGTCCCCGCTGGCTTCTGAAAGCACGTACGGCTGCGGAGACTGACGTAAACATTAAAATTAAACCCGAGTACGATGGCAAATACTGTCTGAGTAAAGGTTGCAAGTTTATTGCCAGTAATAATACATTTATCAATATGTATAGCAGAATGAATATGCTCTTTCGATTAACACATGAAAATGATTAAAGTCAAGAAATACGTACGATTGACGATAATTGTAGAGTAGCAGCAGCCGTCTTCGGTGTTTATCTCAGTGGCTATATCTAGCAGACGACGTGAATTGCGCATGCGCTAAAATTTCTGGCTCGTCCAAGAAGACCATTCGCGGGTTTTTCTTATATTAGTTAATATCGGTTTTATGCAACGGATATTAAGCTCCGATGGTAGTTACCATCAATGGTAACTACCATAATAGTATCTCGGGGAGTTACTATTATGGTAAGTCAAAAGTTTTATAATACGGGGCCCTGGTGTAAACACGCGCACGCGCATGCAGTGCTCAGAAACCCGGAAGTGAAACTCGGTACAGATTCCGTGTTACAGAAATATGTAGAATCAACGAGGTTTTACTACTAGTATTTGTATATTCATAACGTGGAACTTTCCATATCTCCAGGATCGCTATTCATAACAGGTGACAGGTGAGTAATGAGTAGCCAGGGGCGGTGGGGCGGTCGTCCCCCCCCCCCCCCAAAAAAAAAAATATATAAAAAACGCCGGCCCCCAAAAAAAACAAAAGGGAAAGAGAGAGAAGAAAAGAATAGAAAGAGTAAGAGGACGTATAGGAAGAAAAAGGAGCACATATATTATATAGAAACCTTTTTTTTAATTAGTAATGAAACGTCAAAGCTTCCGCGCTTTTCGCGGGAGGTGGGGGGGGGGGACTGAATTCAGAAAAGCATTAAGAGACGAGAACGGTACAACAAATCGTCTTGTTTCTCTAATAATTTAATGTCGAAGCTCCTCCGGCACCCCCCCCCCCCCCACCCCCCAGGGCCGGAGCGCGCTTCGCGTGCTCACTATACCGGCCGCCTTCACTATCGCTATTCATAATACTCGCTATTCATGATAGGAGTCGATCGAGGGGCGATCGCTATTCATAATACGATATTCATAATATATAGGAGCAGAGCTAGGGTCGCTATAGTCAATAACACGAGGAGAGGGTCGCTATTCATAATACGAAACGAGGGTCGTTATTGATTAAATAGGCATAAGCAATGAACAAAATGCTAATTAATAATCAACAAAGGGAAATATTGGGAAATATTGGAAGGAGTACACCCTGATGCTTACGGCGTAGCTGTTGGGGGGGGGGGGGGTGGGGGGCGACACATGGACCTGAATATTTGTCTTTTTTTAAGTAGGTTTATTTTACCTAGTATCTCCTGCGCATGGTGACGGAAAAAAAGAAACCTATGAAACATAATACACATCCCAGATAGCAAAATGTTGTGGGGCCCATCTGGGTTTGGTTACAGCTGGGCCGGTATATGGGGCCCAGATGGGTCAGCCCATCTGGGGCCCACTTGGCCCACGTGGCAGGCGCGGATCCAGGGGGGGGCCGAGCGGGCCTTGCCCCCCCCCCGCAAAAAAAAAAAAGAGAGAGAAGAAAGGAAAAGAAGGGAAAGGGAAAGAGGAGAGAAAGGGAAAGAAAGAAGAGGAAGAAGAAAAGAAAAGAAGAGGAAGAAGAAAAGAAAAGGGGGAAGAAGGAGATCGGGGGGCCGAAAGGGCCTTGCCTCCCAGGCTGTTGACCCCCCCCCCCCCCCCCCCATCAAAAAAATAAGAGAGAAGGAAGGAAAGGGAAAGACAAAAGGAAAAGAGGAGATACGGGCGTACTGATAGGGGGGGGGGGGCTTGGGAGAAATCAAATTCAAACGTGGTTTATTTCTAATTCCACAATGGTGGACTACAAATAATGCTGAAATGACATCATTTCCGAGATTTGTCCTCACTTTTTAGTAAATTATACGTTTGTATGTGTTTGTTGGAAAATGACAAATTCCTAAATTTGCAGCAAGGCAAGAAATATGATTCTTGAGATTGTGTAATATAGGTTTTTCTGAAAAGCAGGGGTGGTATTCTGAACATTGTTGTAAGTTTTGTGTTATCTTTTGTTGTATCTTCCAGAGATAACACAGCGCTAATATTGTTGTAAGTTGGTATTCTGAACATTGTTTTATCCCTGTGTTATCTCTTGAAGGACCGCCTCTATCTTATCTTTGACCATTGATGACACGCCCATTTTTATGGACCCTACCAATCAAAATCTATTTTATATAAGCATGATAAGTAGATCAACCAATAGGAATACTTTATGCCATATCTGAAGATGCGCCTAGCGCATACTAATCTTGGGCGTAATTAGTTATTTGAGCACTTATTACGCGCGTCATCATTATGCGCTGTTGAATGTGGATCATGAAGACAAATCACGCTTTCACTATATTGGTTAAGATGAGAGCATTAAAATAGTCCTATCCTAGCATGTAATATCTTAGAAAGTTCTCATCTGTGATGTTTCCGGTCAACACACAATCTTCTTCTAACTCGTCTATTGGCACGAAGTTGGTTCTGGGCAAAAAATATTGCCGCCATTATATCACCACGAAAGATACAACAACCCCCTACCTGTTGTAAATATTGTTGTAAATACCATGCAAGATAAGATAAGATAAAAGATACAACAACTTTCAGAATACCAATTATCTCGACATATTATCATCCGTGCGCATATGCAAATGAGAATTAAATGCCACTTTATTAATAATACGCACAATTACAAGCGCACCAAAGTATGAACGCAGGCGCGGCCAATAAGATGAGAGAAAAGATACAACAAAAGATAACACAAAAGTTACAACAATGTTCAGAATACCAACTTTATCTTATCTTCAAAGATACAACAATATTAGAGATAACACAGGGTTCAGAATACCGCCCCAGGGCTCGAGGTACGGCGGGGATCGGGAGCCTCGAGCTCCCCCCCCCCCCCCCCCCCCCACATTTTTTGAAAAAGTATATTAAAGAGGAAAAAAATAGAATGAGAACAAGAAAGAAAAAATAGTTAACTGCCAGTGTTAAAAAATAATGAGGCATCAAAATATGCTCATCTGACCGTGATTAAATGCCTAAAACCCCTAAGCTTCCGGGGGCTCTGCCCCTGGATTCCACCTAGGGCCCTACGGCGGGCCCTTAGATGCTCATCTGACGGTAGTTTAATGCCTAAAACCCCTGATTTTTGGGGCTACGCCCCCTGGACCCCACGCCAAATAGTGTCACAAAATGATAAGGAATAAAAAAAAAAATGCTCATCTGACCTTAATTACACGCCTAAAACCTCTGAGCTTCCGGGGCCGGCTTCACCGCCGCCCCAGACAAGGATTAATAATCGAGAACGGTACAGCGAATCGTCTTCTTTCTCTCATAATCTTATGAGACGTCAAGCTTCCGCGCTTCGCGCGGGAGGGGGGAATCTGAATTCAGACAAGGATTCAGAGGCGAGAACGGTAATACGAATCTTTAATGATTTAATGAAACGTAAAAGCTTCCGCGCTTCGCGCGGGAGGGGGGAGAATCTAAATTCAGACGAGGATTATTTTCGAAAACGGTACAACGAATCGTCTTTTTTCTCTAATGATTTATGGAAAATTAAAAGCTCCCGCGCTTTGCGCGGGAGGAGGGGGGGGGGTAACCTGAATTCAGACGAGGATTAAGAGTCGAAAACTCTACAACGAATCGCCTTGTTTCTCTAATGGTTTAATGAAACGTAAAAGCTTCCGCGCTTCGCGCGGGAGGGGGGAGAATCTAAATTCAGACGAGGATTATTTTCGAAAACGGTACAACGAATCGTCTTTTTTCTCTAATGATTTATGGAAAATTAAAAGCTTCCGCGCTTTGCGCGGGAGGAGGGGGGTAACCTGAATTCAGACGAGGATTAAGAGTCGAAAACTCTACAACGAATCGTCTTTCTCTTATTTAATAAATCCTAAAATTTTCCGCGCTTCGCGCGGGAGGGGAAAAACTAAATTCAGACGAGAATTATTTTTTCGAGAACGGTACAACGAACCGTCTTCTTTCTCTAATAATTTAATGAAACGTCAAAGCTTCCGCGTTTCGCGGAGGAAGGAGGGGAAAACTAGCCCCTCCCTGCACCGACCCCCCCCCCCCGCATTACGTCACTGTCGGTCACTATTACGTACCGATATTTGGCTCGCATAATTTCAAATTTGGGCCCCCCCCCCCTAAGAAATCCTGGATCTGCGCCTGCCACGTGGAACCCAGATGGAACCCACAATTGGCCCAGCAATATGCCCAAGGGTTACCAATTGGGCACCAGATGGGCCAAGTGGGTTTTATATGGGCCCCACATGGGCTATAAGCGGGTTTTATATGGTATCCATATGGGCCAAGTGGGTTTGATATGGTCCCATATGGGCCAATGTGTTTCTAAATGGGCTTCATATTGTTTAAATGGGTTCTATTTTCCCCTAGTTGAATTCAGTTATCCCATTTCAATTTCCAGGGTTACCAGTTTGATAGATAATAACAGAACAAACACAAAATAATATACATACCATCTGTCAATTTATCATACACATTGAAAACAGGAATAGTTTTTTTAAACCATATTAATCTTGATGGAGTTTAGCATTGCAAAAGGCATTATACAGTGCGTATTTAATTATAATTATAATTAATATACAATTACAATTAATAAATGACACATATTTGTAAAGCTTAGATCCTCCTCTTTCATTTGAAACAACTCATATGATGCATATTTCACGCATGATTTGAAGAGAGGAAACCAAAAAGTCATTTGGCGGCCGGTATCTGAATTTGTTGACGATCAGCCATGCTCAAAACGGAGTTAAGTCTTTTGTCAACTCTGTTCGTTGCTACGGCAGGCAGTCAGTGGAAACCAATTCGTTTAATCAAATTATGGAAATGCAAGCATTGCTTTAAACAAACAGAGCTTTGTTATTCCTGGTTCATTTTTCCTGATTGAGGTATCCTATGAAAGGGCAGAAAATAAACTTTCTGGAAATGTGATTTTCTCTTTGATATTCAGGTACCGCTTTTTGGTATCCTCTCTTCAAATTGTTTTTAATCACTCATGCTTGACATATGCATCACACGAGTTGAATCAAATGAAAGAGGAGGATCTAAGCTTTACAAATATGTGTCATTTTAACAGTGGTGGATTCAGGGTGAAGGGGGAAGGGGAAAGGGGGGGAAAGGGGGGGGGGGGGAAGAAAAGGGAGAAAAGGAGAAAGAGAAGGGAAAAAAGAAAGAAAAGGAAGACAGGGGGAGAGAGAGGAGAACAAAGACGGAAAAGGAAGAAAGGGGGATAGACGGAGGAGAGAAAAGGGGGAAAAGGAAAATAATGAGAAGGGAAAAGAAAGAAAGTCGGATGATTATGCTGGCTGGAAGTTACAGAAATATGTTCGGGAAGAAGTGGGTTTCAGCTGCAATCGTATTAATATGTTGGTGTACCCAGGGACGTCGCTTAAGGGGATCTTGTCAGTAAAATTGCGCTGCCGTCGAGAAAAATGAGAAAAGGGGGAGGGGGGAAATGAGAGGGAAAGAAAAGGAAAACAGAAAACGAAAAGAAAGGAAAGAAAGGAAAAGGACGGAAAGAAAGGAAAAGAAAGGAAAGAGAAGAGAAAAAAGAAAGAGAATAAAGAAAAATAGGTAAAAGAGGAAAGAAGGGTAAAGAAAGAAAAGAAAGAAAAGGAGAAAACTAAAAAAGAAAAAAAAGAAGAAAAAGGAAACAAATGAAACGGGGGCGAAAGAGAGGAGAGAGAGGGGGAGGTAAGAGCCTGAGAGAGCAGGGACGTTTACCCCCCCCCCCTCCCCCCCCCCCCCCTTGGGCTGCCAAGTGAGAAAAAAAAAGATGTGCATAGAAAAACGCCATTATGTGTCAAGACCAACACAGTATTGGTAGATGTTAGTAGATGCCAGGAAAACATCACTTACGGGGGTTCAAAATAGCCCCCCCCAAAAAAAAAAAAAAAAAAAAAAAAAAAAAATCGCCTCGCGGCTCGTGTCGTGGACGATGCTCTGCATGTTAGTAGATGCCAGGAAAAAACATCACTTATGGGGGTTCAAAACAGCACCCTCAAAAAATTGCGTCGTTTACCATATCAATACAGAAGTTTGAAGTCAGTGAGATGTATAATGTCGGTCGGCCGGCAATTTATTTTTACCTAACGAACTCTGACTTTTATTCGCTGTGACGACTTCGAGAGAAACTACTAGTACTATAAAATTTGTATTTTCTCGAAGTTTCACCTTCCTTTAATATCAGCAAAAGAATTCAGAGGTTTAAACTTTTTAGGATACTGAATTCATACAAGGATTAAGAGTCTAGAACGGTACAACGAATCGTCTTCTTTCTCTAGTAATTTAATGAAACGTCAAAGCTTCCGCGCTTCGCGCGGTAGGGGGGAGGGGAGGGGGCTAAATTCAGACAAGCATTAAGAGACGAGAACGGTACAACGAATCGTCTTCTTTCTCTAGTAATTTAATGAAACGTCAAAGCTTCCGCGCTTCACGCGGTAGGTGGGGGGGGCTGAATTCAGACAATCATTAAGAGACGAGAACGGTACAACGAATCGTCTTCTTTCTCTAATAATTTAAGGCAACGTCAAAGCTTCCACGCGGGAGAAGGGAAACTGAATTCAGACAAGGATTAAGAGACGAGAACGTACAACGAATCGTCTTCTTTCTCTAGTAATGAAACGTCAAAGCTTTAGCGCTTCGCGTGGGAGGGGGGGGGGGGCTGAATTCAAACAAGCATTAAAAGACGAGAACGGTACAACGAATCGTCTTCTTTCTCTAATAATTTAATAAAGCGTCAAATCTTCCGCGCTTCGCCCGGAGGGAGGGGGGGGGGCACTGAATTCAGACGATTATTTGGGTTAAAGATGAAGTTGAGTTCTGGTCATGCAATTGCATTGTGAAAGAAACGGTGTGGAACCGACCAGAACAGATTGATCATCTAGCATATAAGAATTTGTGTGTATTGCAAGGTTCTGGAATCATCAAAATGATAAGAAATTTGGCCAAGTCTTGGTAAAGTTACAAACACTGTACACAGAAAGATGTATATGGGACTACACGAACACGTGGCGTAAAAAGCCGGCCCCCCGATTTTTACGATGTTACATGCATATTTAGAATATGAAGGCATTTGAAGAGCCATGCTTTTCAGGGAACATGTCTTATCTGATGTTCTTCCACACTTGCATAATAAGAATGAGTAACGCTCACAAATTATTTTTCACCTCTTCCCAGAACTCAACCTTCTCTTTAAGTGTCGAGATCGGTACAACGAATCGTCTTCTTTCTATAATAATTTAATGAAACGCCAAAGCTTCCGCACTTCGCGCGGGAGGGGGAAAACTTAATTCAGACAAGGAGCGTGGAAAACATTGTTTCTTTATTGGTTCAACTTGTTGGGAGGCATCAAGTTACTGTTGAACTGCTCTTCTTAAAGGCATGGGAAATGATTAGATACTGCACTACAGTGAAAGATGTTTGTATATCTATAAATGAACCAGTCAAAGTTTCAGATTAGATTATTTGGCACAACAAACATGTGGTGTATGATAATCAGTCGCTCTTTTATAAAGGCTGGTAAGACAGTGGTCTAGTATTTTTAGGAGACCTTTTTACGAGAGATGGCTTTCGGTCAACAGAATATATTAATTCGCAGGTGCATTCCAAACGAAAATACAATGCTCTGTTTGACTATGCAAGACTTAAACGAGCGATACCACCTGTATGGGTCAATAGTTTAATAGAAGAATGTATGCATGATTATAGTAGACAAGAAAATGATAACAAAGTTCCTTATCTGTTGGTTGCAAATAAGGTAAAACATGTTACTGATATGAGTAGCAATAGTTTCTATAAACTCATTCCTTTAAGAACTGTATTAACTATCACATGTTGTCTCTATTGGGAAAAAAACGTAATGTAGATATTGATTGGTCTACGGGAGTAGCGTACGCAGGATTTTTTCGAGGGGGGGGGGGGGTAAAATTCGAAAAAACGCGTCTAAAATTTCGCAACGACTCAGCCAGCCGATGAATAAGCGGGGGGGGGGGGGGGGGGAGAGGGTAAGAGCAAATTGTTTTATTTTTTTGTCCCGGAAGTTGGAAAATTATGCCGACAGATATTACGTTCAGTAGGGGGGGGGGGGGGGAGTAAGTCACTTTTTTGTCACCCTTTAGCATTAGCAGGGGGGGGGGGGTCCTCCAAAACACACACATAAACAGAATTTGAGGGAGGGCGTTAAACCCCCCCCCCCCCCCCCCCCCCCTGCGATCGCGACTGGTCTACGGGATTCAAACGTAATCTTGCACGAACTACAGAAAGCAAAATTACGAGAGTTTAACTTGAAATTACTGTATAATCTATTGCCAGTAAGAAGTAATCTTTTCAAATGGGGAATATCCAATGACGATGTATGGCCAAAAATCTATTATAAAAGAGGATATAAATCACGCATTTATCGAATGCAAACTAAATAAGCCCTTCATTAAACATCTGAAAGAAATATTACGAGATATATACAAAGTAAAGATAGTGTCGTTCAATATCCAACACCTGCTCAAAATAGATTGTGAAAGTCAATGTACTTTATTCTTTACTATAGCATTTTGGACCATTTATAAATTGATTGTTAATCGAAATATGACTGGGATAGACAAGAAAAAAGTTGCTTCTAAACAATTTTTCCACAGGAAAATTATAAAAAGATTGGAAAGTAAGTCAAACATAAATATGACCAGAAAGCTTTTACCAAAAGTACTGTTAGGTGTTATTTAAAGAAGAAAAAAAAAGAGGTGGAAACAAAGCTATCAGTATAATTTTATGTTAATGATGATTCAATTGCTTTGCAAAACAAAACTTAATTTCTATTCTTTGTTATGCCAATAATGATGCTTTTGTGATTATGTAAATTTGATTTGTAGTATTGTATATTTGAATGTAGCCATGTATACTTATGTATACTTAATAAGGCAAAGAAAAAAGAGTCGAGAACGGTACAACGAATCGTCTTCTTTTTTAATTTAATAAAACATATAAGCTTCCGCGCTTCGCGCGGGAGGCCCTTTCAAAATGTTTTTAGAATTCTAATTTTGAAGATGACGTAATTTTGGCCTTGCCATCTGAAACCTTCTGATTACGTCTCAGCTCTGTCCATGAAAATCTCAGAATAGGTAGATGTGATATATAATTTTCAAACGGGAATAGCTGATCGGTCGATTTTAATCAAGAAACATTGTTTTATAGGTTAATTAATATCTTGACCTTTAGAGGGAGCTATACAACATAAAGAGTTTATTATTTACAATTTCATAACTTAAGACTCGATTTCAACCGCGACAACGATCACTGAATATTGTAGGATTGCATATGCTTCCAATATGTTCATTTGAACCCAATTCATGACCCCATACCAAAACTTTGTATTACCTTTAATATGGAGTGAATTCTCGCGTTATGATTTCCTGTTAATCATTTCATTGCCGCTTTAACCAATTGCCATGAATGAAGCATGAACTTCTTTTTTTTTTGGGGGGGGGGGATGGATAGGCTAGAGATAGTTATTACAGTTTATTTTTTGATAAAATTCCCACCATATCACAACTTTCTCACAACTTTATCATTTATTCATCTTCATCAGCATGATCAGATAGGTCATACGAGCGTCAAACGAGAACGCCTACTTCAGAAATTTTGTCCGTTCTATCACATTGATCATGCTAATTTTGCTAATTCTTATCTGCGATTTTTTGCTGTGTGGTATTCCAATATTCAACTTCAACATATAGGCCTAACTGGAAACAGAAAGAGCATGTAATGACATTGATATTTCTGTACGATATCTGTATAAAGAGTTTCAGGTTTTAATTGCCGACTAGTAGGCCAATTATATTTAAAGTCGGTGTTAACTTCCATTTGATATCAAATATTTCCCTTTGTGTTCTTTAATACACAACCGTTAAAATATCTCATATCATTTTGCGTGCGATTTTATTACTTGTAAATGTTCAAATTTGTTTATACAGATAATGCAATATGACTTTTAGTTTCGTCAGAAAACATTCATAATTGTTTCCCGAATTTATATTTTAGTTTTAATTACAAATGTAGAATATGATAACCACAAATATTTAAGTTAACAAATATCCGAGCGCCTTTTCACAGCTCAAAATGAGACTGACGTCTGCAGCAAAAGAGAACAATTTGTTTATGCTTCTATGAGCTTGTGTGAGCATGTATTCAGAAGCGATATATTATCATCAGGCAGAGGTGTTCCTTTCCATTTTCAGAGGTGATATATTGACGTCATGGCAAACGGCTCAATCTTGTACCCATTGCTCGTCGCTTGTCTCCTCGTCAGCTCGTCCTTTCAATCTGTATATCGACACGATGGAGATTCGGCGATGACATCCTTAACACTGGACATGAACAAATCTTTCCATGGATGCGATCAGAACATTGAACTGAAAACAGCTTCTTGCCGCAATAAAGACCTAAACACGGTTCCCTGGACATTTCTGAGGATACCAAGGTGCTAGACTTGTCTAAGAACAATATCACCAAACTCTTGAACTCCTCGTTTGAAATATACCCTCTAATCAACTCCTTGAACATTTCTTTTAACGATGTAAGAGCGATAGAATCCGCCGCTTTTTACCCCCTCAAGGGCTTAATGTACCTGTCTTTATCCTTTAACTCACGTCTTGCGCTTCCAGCAGCAGGCGTCTTTATGAAGTCTTTAAAGCTTTCCATTCTCGATTTAAGGTCATCAAACTTGAAGTCGCTCCCCAATGACACTCTAGAATGGAGTCCAAATATAGATACTTTATATCTGTTCGACAACCGGCTCTCCTTCATCAATATAAGTTCATGTGGCATGGCCGAAACTGTGAGCATGCGTGGTAATCGACTAAAACACCTTACGGTCAGAGATTTCACCTTTGTGTGCCACACTGATACTCTAGATCTGAGACAAAACCATATCAAATCAGTAGACCCTCAAGTGATCGCATCACTACATGTTCGCTCTTTGGTGCTAGGTGGCTACCCTTTGAGTGATGAGGTGTTGGCGAACATCGTCCTCGGAATCTCAAAATCAGACATCGAAGAGCTTACTATCCTGAAAGGTTCGGTTGGTGCGTTTCCTAAAGGTTTCTTTGATCCACTGCGCGATTCTTCTCTCTCTGTTCTGGACTTACAATACAACAAACTGAATAGCCTCCATCCTTTAGTCTTCTCAAATTTGACAAAACTCAGAGAATTCAGTTTCAGTGATAACAAACTCCCCATAGACATAATTCAACCAGATTTTTTCGACGGCATGAATGCATTAAAAGTACTGGCAATCAACGACAACAAAGTAAGACAAATAAATCCTCACAATCAGATATGGACAGTAGACTTGTCGGAGTTTGACTTATCCGGTAATCTGTTTAGAGAAATATCTGAATCTGTATTTCGCGGTTTAAGAAATTTAACTTTCTTAGACATGAGCTCGAACAAAGACCTACGGGCCTTTACGCTGACGGCCTTTTCGGGACTTGAAAATATTCAAACCATTGATTTGGAAGGAAGTCAACTAACTTTTCTGGAATTGAACGCCCCAATATTAACATCACTTTTCCTAAACTCTCTTTATCAAACCGGGCTTCCTTTGCGACCAGGAAAATCGTTTCAACATTTACAATCCCTTGTTAATTTAAACATGAAAAACTCTTACCTTGGCCAGAGATACCTATGGAATGCAGCTGCAAACGAATCTCTTTTCGATGGATTATTGGATCTTAATCATTTGGACTTGAGTTATAACCCTTTCCTGTGTTTTAGTAGTGATTTACCGCCAGGGATGTTCCGGCAACTCTCTGTTTTACAAGAACTTAATCTAGACTACTGCGATATTATAGATCTACATCCTCTTGTCTTCTCGGGGTTGGAATCGCTTGAGACGTTGAGTTTGAAAGGAAACAACATCCAGCATATTCATGATGATGTATTGTCGGGGTTGGGTCAAATAGAAAGTATCAACTTCGAAGGAAATCGTATCGCGTACTTGGAGGAGTTAATGTTCTCAAATAATTGGAAGCTCACAAATCTTTCATGGGCCAACAACAGATTAACGCGACTTAATCAAAGCACTTTCAAGCCGATCTTTTCCTCCATTTTATTACTTGATCTATCAACGAACCCAATTGATTGTAACTGTAAAATGGAGTGGCTTATTGATTGGTTAAATGAACCTATACGCCTGAAAAACAAGAACGAAACTATTTGTTCGTCAGCATCTCTGGAGCCTCTTCGTGAGAAACCCCTGCTTGATTTTGATCCAAATAAACTCTGCATAATAAACAATAGTCTATCTCTCTGATTCCCCTCGTCTCCATTAGCTTGGTTGTAATCAGCGTCCTGCTGTTTCACTACCGATGGCAGTTGAGGTACAAACTCTATCTCTTGAAACTTGCCGTACTGGGATTTAAAGAGATGCGAGACGCTCGAGACCACAATGACTACGAGTTTGACGTGAACATCGTTTTCTACGACGATGACGAAGATGACGAAGAATGGATTCGCGAACAGCTTCGACCAGCTCTCGAAGAACGGCTTCCACAGTTTCAGAGGAACGTCTATGGTGACCAAGACCTTGTGTTGGGTATGCATTACTTAGATTCCGTCCATTACGTGGTGAGCCATAGTTACAAGACCATCGTAGTGCTTAGCAGAGCTGCTGTGCAAGACCACTGGTTCATACTCAAGTTCCGTACGGCCATGGACCACGTGAGTGACACTCTGACGGAATTCGTAGTCGTGGTTTTCCTCGAAGACATCCCAGATGATGAAATGCCATTCTTGGCGAGATTGTACCTCAGTGATGACAGGCCCTATATCCACTGGACTGAGGACGTGAGAGGACAAGATTATTTCTGGGATAAATTGACCACAAATCTGACCATTAATCTAAAGACAAATGTCTTGATCCCAAACAAGTAGCAGTCATGTAGGAATATAGAGATACGTGTGATGGTTATCAGTAATGAAAGTGTTAGTAGTAGTAGTAGTAGTAGTAGTAGTAGTAGTATAAGTAGTGTTAGTAGTAGTAGTAGTAGTAGTTGTAGTAGCATCCGCAACATAATTAGTAGTAGTAGTAGAAGTAGTAGTAGTTGAAGTTATAGTAGTATTAGTAGTTGTATAATCGCGTTACTCATATTGTCACTTTTATACTATTATCACCATAATTATTGTCTTCATAATATTCGTTTTCACTATCATCAGTTGTATTGTCATCGTTATCATTAATATTATCATTGTCATTAATATTATTATTACCATCATCATCATCATCATTAACATTGTTGTTGCTGATGTTGTTGTTCCTGATTCTGTGAAAGGTATACATTGAAGTTAAAATCTGTTAGAAAATCGGTAACATAATTGGCAATCATAGACTTAACGTGTATCCTCGAAGAATGATGGCTTTATGACATGCTTGAATACAAATCTGTATAATTACTTGAATCGGCAGTTTCCTTCTTCTTTCAATATTAGGATTTCAATCACCATGACTGCAATTGTATTATTTGATGTTTGCTGAATAAGTGAATTATCATTTAAAGGCTTCTACTTACTGATTCCTAAGGCTAAGCGCACACAACACGATCTGACTGCGACCCGATTTTGGAATAATTAACAACAGCATTTTATATGAACATTCCAACATGTTTATTCATGTTATTAATATAATCTAACTTTTGACGGAGGAAAAGGTAAATAGGCTCAGAATCTTAGTGACGTCATACCAGTAATAAGATTGTCTACGATTTGGAGCCGAATCGGAATTAATTGTGACTAGAAGAATTAAAGGCACTACATTGATTGTTGTAAGTATTCTTAGCATTATTTACAATTTAAATCAGCAAAACGTTCTTTGTTTACATTTGTATATATTTGTAAAGCGCTTAGAGACATTTGTGATGTCCAATATAATTGCCATTTCTTCAAACAGATCGCAGTCGGATCGTGTAGTGTGCGCCGGTAAGTGTACGTGTAAGTATTTGTGGAGAAGTGAATCTCTTCAAGGCAACCAAAAAGCCATGTCCATGAAACCTCTTTAACGACGACCTGTTCTGTAGACTATGGTTTGGAACATAACACGAGGAGTTATAGTGATAATTCAAGTTAAAATTTAGGATTTTTCTCATCGTCTCATTTGCTGTTTTATGAAATTATGTCTTAAATCTCTCGGTGTCAGTAAAATTTCCTCAAAAATACCGAGCTCTGTAAATAGACATTTTCGCCATCGAACATGTCAAACATGCTTGTTTTCAAAAGCATTTCTAATACTTTACACAAAATTTCACATTGTTGTATGATACTAGTTCAGCTTTTAAGTGTAAAACGCTAAGTCAAATGAATATAATATCGCTTACAGTGAATTTAATGTGTACCTGTGTTTCTCAGCGTTGTATTGCACTCTCGAAGTATAAACCGACCTGGGCCCTGTTTCATACAAAGTGTTATAAATAACAAATTCTTAATTTCTAAGACAAAGTTGCTCTCACTCAATCTCATGCCACGATCTCAGTAGCTCATAACAGTTATTCTAACTTGTTAATAATTGATGACAAGTTTTATGATACAGGGCCTTGGTTCCCTTTCTTATCTATTAATGTGAGCACTTGGAGAAAACTTGAGAACCTGAAATTATGAGATAGAAAGTGATGAGAAATACGAGAACCTGAAAACTAGGAATCTGTTTCTTTTCGAAACGAATTTACAGAAGGTTGTTATGGAGTAAGAGGGATTTTCCTCTAACAGCCAGGAACATTTAGGACATTATTTTTACCCGGAAATATGAACATAAAAACGAGTATAACTATCAAAGGTATCCGCATGAAAGCCCGTGAAAATTTAGTAATACAATCAACAATGTTTCCCAAGCCATGGGGGGGGGGGGGGGGGGGGGGGGGGGAGGGATAGTGACGACAATTTGTAGTTTGTTAATGGCATTTACATCACCCCCATTCTTAGCATAGCATGAGAGAGAGAGAGAGAGGGGGGGGGGGAGTGGTCGAAAAAAGATATAGAAGAGGGAGAGAGAATGTCTGTCCCAACATACTGTACATTGAATGGTGTGTGCACTGTCTGACAATACTTAAATGTCTTTGTTCAGCGGACACTTTTAAAAGTTGTTACAAGATTCAAGCACATTAATTTGTTTACTGTTCACGTGCTAGTCTCTATCTAGCCTTTTGACAAGGCCTCGTGACTCTGGCTAAGCGGTATACCCGGGGTGATCGAACGCGCGACCGAGTAATTGGCTGTGATTCTCGCACAGGCGTTCACTCAGGTTTTCGCGATTAGTCTATTTGTAGTCGCTCGGCGTATTTCAGACATGTGGCCTTGTTTAAAGGCTAGTCTCTATCAGGCCTAAACAAAAAAGATGTTGTATTGCCCTTTAGGTGCCAAAACATGGGTCGGTCGGTCGGAAATTTCCCTTTTCCCCCTTTTTTTTCTTCTTTTCTTTTCTCCCTCTTTGGGCTGATATTTCTCAGTTTTGAATGCTTGAATACGTATTTATATATATTATACGGTATATTCATTTAACATTTTTTTTTGCCGACTGTAGATTAAAAGATTTTTAGGTCGGTCGCAAAGAGCAATACAACATTATTTTTTTTAGGCCTCATGGCAAAATTTTCAAAATTCAAAAAACGAAAAACTGAATGTCAAATTTGAAGGAGCATACAATTTAAATGACAAAATCATCTCTTTTTGATCAGAATCAGTTCAGAGACGGCTGAAATATCCATAAATATAACCATTTCTAATATTTCTGGGGCCTCCCAAATATTCGGACAATTTTAACCAGCCGTTGAAAAAAACGAAATAGCGACTTATACGTTTTATTCCAGCCAATACCAATTTTGGCTTTTTGTTGGCTTTTTCGTGTTGGTTATAATACGCACAACCAGCCTGCCCGTGCATTGTTATTATCCTTAAATTATTGAATTATCGGTCATTTAATTTTTTTTTAAATCGGAGCTGATTAGGTATGATCGGGTTTAATCTAAATTACTCACAATTTGGGGTATAAAATTACCTTCATAGCAATTTTAGGGCCTCAAAGTGCACTCGAAATGTCATAAATAAGAATAAGAGCAATAGCCATGCACTTTGAAGGCATTTGCGGTTTTAAACAAGAACTCAACTGTCCCTTTAAAGCTTATCTGCCATAGTTTACAGGAGGGATTAGACCGCCCTGCAAGGTCACTGGACAGGTGGTTATCTCATCAACTCAGCTCTCAGTTAACATAAGAAAAAGAGCATCATGGGGGACCAATGGTCACCGATTAGGCATTGTTTGTTATATAGAGGGCGCAAGTAGCTACAAGTAGTGCAGTGGGCCTTTAAGATAATTATACTTGGTTAAGAGCCAGAAGGGCATTAACTCTTTGTTGAAGGACTACAGTTAGCGCCCTTCTGGCTCAAAACAGACGGTATTCAAATTAGGGATCAATACTCTGTGCAAAGAAACTTACCTGGCAAATAAGATGACAGCAATGACACTGAATATCACTTCTAGACCAAGGAAGCATAGAAGCTGCCCAGCATTGTAGGTCTACCACAAAATGAGATAGAGGGCGCCAAACAGTGTTGCTACAGATAACGCCAAGGATACGGCAAGATGGACGACCATCTCTGTCAGGTTTCCTTTCTTCCCTACAGAGTGAAGAAATTAATTGATGATGAATTAATGATTCAAACCATTTATTTAGTACCATATTTCTGTTTAAAAAATTAAAACAAAAACAATCAATGCACAAGTTCCTCCAATGAAGTCCATATTTTCACAAGATATGAAGTATATTAAAAAGAACAATACCTTAACAGATTTTCGGTGCCAAACGGAAGTTAGTTAGCAAAGACAGTGACTTTCTTTGTAGAACAGTAGCAGAATACTTTACATAATGAAGGCTCTTCTTTATGGGGCCTTTATTAGGACCTCCCATTGGCTCTGTACTAACAAAAAAAAATTGAAAATGTTTAATTATACTTGCACCCTAAATATAATGATTGCAAATTATGTTTCTATACGTCCCCTGTATGAACAAATCTATTCTGTCATCAATAACAAAGAAAATGAAAGTCTATTCAATTGTCTGTAGTTCGCAAGTGTTGCCAATTTGTGTCTAACTGATCGCAACTTCAACAATTCAAAACTTTCTCATTTTCATCAGAATTTGCTCAAACTTTCACTGGCCTGTTCCTCTCATTTTCCTGCTTCTATTAAAATCAGCGTAATATCAGGCTAGACTTTCCCTTTAAGCTGTTGAATTGAATTCAGTATTACACAAACATTTAATAGACATCTCCGATTACCCCGCATTTGTTTTTTTTAGACTCATCATAATACAATAACAGTTCCATGTATGAACTGGACCATGTTACACAGAGCTTAGCAATTGATCGTTCAATTAAGTTTGACGATTGACTGCACAAATTGCTCAATGCAATCATACAAGGCAAATAGACAGTGGATGTTTACGTGTGCCTAGATTTCACACTGATTGTTGTAAAGTGTAGCCCAATTGTTTCTTCCATATTTGAAGGGAATAAGCTACATAATTCGTTGAGAACGGCTTCCTCTGTCAATTAATTTAAAAGATTGTTTAACAAAGTTATAATTTGTGATTTGTTCAGCCGAACATACACTACGTGCATGTTCTGTAATATTAACATGACTTATTCACATAATTGCGACTTAATCAATATTTTCCTATTGACACAGGCGCGTACGCAGGGGGGGGGGGGGGGGGGGGGTTAAACCCCCCTTGAGTTTTTGTTATGTATATATATATATATATATATATATATGTTTTGTGTAGGTTTTTTTGTGAAACCCCCCCCCCCTTTTTATTTTTATTTTTTTTTATTTTTTTATTTTTTATAAAATTAAAAAATTTTGGACAACCAAAACAAAAAATTGTTTTTCGGCCGGCGCGTTTTTTTCAAATTTTCGGGACCATAAAAAAAGGTGTCCTCTTACCCCCCCCCCCCCTCCCCCCACTGAGCAACTTTTTGGCCGGCACGATTTTCAAATTTTCGGGAGCAAAAAAAAAAAAAAAAGTTGGGCCCCCTCCCCTAAGAAATCCTGATTCCGCGCCTGACTGTTTACTAGGTTAATGACAGTGGCGGATTCAGGGGGAAGGGGCGGGTGCCCGGGCCCCCCCCCCCCCCACTTTGGCAAAAAAAGAAGGGGAAAAAAGAGGGGAAAAAGAAGGAAAACAAAGGGGAAACACAAAAAAATGATTCACCTAGGGCCCAATGTCGTGCACCTGGATGCTCATCTGACGGTAATTTAATGCCTAAAACCCCTAAACCCCTGTGGGCTCCGCCCCTGGACCCCACACCAATTAGTGACCTACCAGTGCCACAAATAAGGTATCAAAATATGCTCATCTGGCGGTTATTAAATGCCTAAAACCCCTTGACTTCTGGTGGCTCTACCCCCTGGACGCCACCTAGGGCCCTAAGGCAGACGGCTGGATGCTAATCTGACGGTAATTTAACGGTTAAAACCGCTGAATATGGGGTCTCGGCCCACTGGACCTCACGCCAATTAGTGTCCTGCCAGTGTCACAAAATAATAAGGTATTAAAATATGTTCATCTGACCGTAATAAAATGCCTAAAACCCCTAAGTTACCGGGACTCCACCCCCTCGACCCCAGAAGGGGCCTTAAGGCCTGCATGCTTGTCTGACCAGGTAAACCAGAGGACAAGATGTTTGGCAATTTTCAAAATTCTACTTTCCTTTTTTTTGTTTTTGTTTGTTTACCCTTCTTGATACTCTTTGTACAACAATTCAACAAGCCAAGACTGGTGTAACATTCAGTGTGTGTAATGAAGCACCAATGATGGTAAAATAAAAAGAACTGGCAGAATCCAAAAAAGAGAGATATGCATATACAACAATCTAATTTTGATGAATTCTTTGTAATAATTTATTCAATTGTATACAAAAAAGCACCACAGCACTTAGACTGTAAACAGCAAATAAGAACAAATACAGAAACTAGCTCTGTGGACAAAGATGGTTCTTCGTTCTTTTCATAGTGTGGCTTGATTTTCAATTTATTACCATTTATGCTGCAAACCCAGGCATTAGAAGGAGGATGGGATATTTCTTTCCCATAGGGGATATAAAAAAAAGATTTCTTTGGGCAGTTACAAATTTATAGATAGAAATTACATAAGATGTAAAGAATAATAAATACCAACTACCTCATTCTCCTTAAGCTTGTAGGGTGAAATGATATACACTTTATGAACATGGCTCATAATTATTCAAAGATCTCTTTTTGTTCGGAAACCATGAACATATTCTAATTTCTTCAGATGTGTGAAGGTCAATGGAAATTGCTGCTCATTTCATATATCAGATAGTTTTTAAACATAGCAGAAAAGAAACATATACTTCATGATGGTGCAGTTCTTACATGTAATTCATTATAGGCAAGTACAAATTCATTTCTAATAGGATAGATTAAGCCTCTACTCGAGAGAGAACAAATGAATATATGTGGATTACTTACGTTTTGGACAATACGATATCATCAGTCCTCTGTGAATTGAAATAACGACAGGGTAAATATCATATTCCTCGTACAGTTGAAATTATAAATCAAATCCTTTTTACACGAAGAAATTAGAAGTAATTAGAAGTTTAAATCCTTGAGAAGCAACTTATGAAAGGAGATCTTTTTGTTTTTTTGAGGAAATTTAAGACAGGATGATGTCCTCTTCCTGTTGACCTACATGTATGAAACCATTTGTAGTCATTGATAAATATACAACTCTTCCATGTGTGAAAAGCAATATGCGAAGTTGACCTGGAAAAAAGTCTTCCAACTAGTTCTTCAACTTTAAAGGTTGGATGCAAGGTTTCAATAACTGTTCTAAAGAGCTGAATTGAAAGTGCATACCTTCAGTATGTGTTGATGAAGCCGGTTTTTTGATGACTTTCCCTTTTGACATGCGCTTTGTGAGACGAAGCTTTTACTGATTCCAGAGCAGGTTCGTTGATACATGATGCAGTAAAATGCTCTGGCAAAGTCAAAACCATTTTACGTGTTCATAGATGGAAAGTTGGGATGGACAGGAAAATTGCAGCATGTAACGTTGCGAACTCACTTATCTCTGTGTGATAAATACAGAGGGAGGCACTACGCGTCCAGTATATGTCATTGTACTTTGCCACAAGTTTGCCAATACAGGTGCAGCCTATTTATATAATGCATCCCACGAAAACTCAAGAACGCCTATGAAGCACACGTACTACTATAATTGTATTATATTAGATTGAATTGTATTGTATTGTAATGATGATGATAATAATAACAATAATAACAATGATAATAATAGCAATAATAATGATAATAATAACAACAATAATAATAACGATATTCATAATAATAATAGAAATAGGCTGCACCTATTAATATCCTTCGTCGTTATTCGGCTCTCACATCGAATCTTATTCGGTGAATGACTTACACCTAACATTATAAACCACGGCGAATCGTAGCTCGCCTATCATTGGTGCCATCTAAACCACGTGATCATTAAGACGGTAGCCAATCAGAGCACACCTCTCGTCGTCTGTAGCTTTATACAAGATGCTTGAACCACGATCACACGGAGCACTAGACACTACGACAAGCTGGGAGCGCAGGTGTTAGCTACCAAGCACGCACTTGTTGGGCAAAGTAATCATTCTAAAATTATAATTTTGAAGATGACGTAATTTCGGCCTCGGCCATCAGAAACCTTCTGATAACGTCTCAGCTCTGTCCTAATGATGCCTTACATCAATTGTTTATATGGTTAATATCTGTGATAAATATAACTCAATAAAACTTCACTTTTGACAGATCGATAAATTGCATCAGCAGTAAAACTTGTGTAACAGTTTTTAGAGTTGTATCGTTACAGTATCGTAGCAGCTTCTCAATATGTGGGCAATACTAGTCTACGATATCTATACTTATCGTGAACAAAATCGGCTATATTTTTAAAGTAATATGAAAGAAATTCTTGCGTTATGATTACCTGATAATTATAATTGGGGGGGGGGGGCTGATGGATAGAGATAGTTATCCGATAATATTTATGGATAATTCCACCACTGTATCACAGCTGTCTCACGACTATATTCTTTCTTTACCTTCATCAGCATGATCAGGTAGGTCATACGAGCATAAGACGAGAACGCCTACTTCAGACTTCGCGACTTTTTAACATGCGGTATTCCAATATTCCACTTCAACATAACTGGAAACAGAAAGAGCGTGTAATAATATTGATATTTCTTTACGATTTCTGTATAAAGTGTTTTAGGTTTTAATTGTTAAAATAGCAAAGGAATGAGCGACTTGTGAGCAGAATAAAAGGGATATTGTACGGAAGTTTAATGGCGGTGTTAACTTCCAATTGATATCAAATATGTTCCCTTGTGTTCTCTAATAAATAACCGTTATAATAACTCATATGGTTTCGCGTGTGATTTTATTACTGGTTATATGTTTTTCCAAAAATGAAATAGGACTTTCGGTTTCATCTGAAAACATTCATTATTGTTTCTATGGGCATAGATCTAGCTGAATTCGACCTGAGAGGGGATAATCCGAGATATTCTCCATCATAATTTTATTGTTAACAGGCGAGTTTCCAGATCCATTCCATCCCCGGCGTCTTCCATGTCCTTTCACTTTACCGTCCGCCATATCAAAATGTGAAATTTGCGCTTAGGTTAAGACTAGTAAACTGTTATGTATGGTCTGTCCTATTGTATGGAGCAGAAACATGGACAATAAGCAAGGCTATGGCAAATAGAATAACATATTTTGAAATGTGGATTTACAGAAGAATTATGAAAAATTCCTGGAAACGAATGAAAACCAACAAAGAGGTATTGCACATGGCAGGGCGTAAATAAATTGCACTGGTAGGTTAAGGAGAGGAAAGTCAAATACTTCGGTCATGTTAAAACGCACCAAAGCCTCTTAAAGGATATGTTGGAGGGAAGAGAGGAAGGAACTAAACCGAGAGGGAGACCCATAATCAACTAGGAAGAGAATGTCAAGAACTGGAGTGGACTAAAACTGCGAGAGTGCACCAGAATGGCAGAAGATTGATCCAGAGTGAAATGGAGAGATGTTGCCGTCAACCTCCGAACCGGGAGAAGATACTTAGATAGATAGATATCATAATAAGCAAATAACTCCCATTGGTGAAGGTGATGGGACAAACTATCACTTCCGAGGCGATCTGGATGTAGCTATCTTTCCGAAGCGAAGCTGAGGAAAGATAGCGTATACATTCCGATCGACGAGGAAGTGATAGTTTGCCATCGCCTGAAACCAAAAAGTGATTATTTGCTTTATATTCCACATCTTAAACAATTTAACTACAAAAAGAAAAGGACGTGTATGCATCTCCATGAAAGACACCAACACCAGGCCCAAATTCGCACCAAAAAAGTTAAAAGTTTAACCCATCCCCTTGAGGGTACGATACGCGCATGTGTTTGCTTTAATTGCGCTCATTGGTAATGCGCGCTTAATTACGCCTGTTTTAGCGTAAAATCAAGCTCACTCTGGACAATATGGGGATGTCTAATTTATGGGAAATTTGTGAAAATACTAGCTATGAGTGGGTCAAACAAACTGTGGAACGTCGATTGAGAGATTCTCATGCTCAGTATTGGTCTGCTTGTATCATATGGAAACGTTTGCTTGTATTTGTCTCATAAAAGAATATGAGCACGAACTGACTCCCACACGGTGTTGAGTGCTCAGGGGTCACAGGCCAATGGCTTCATCGGGCAGGTAGTTCCATTATGTGAATGGGTAAATTAACTATTACAAAATGAGGGGACACATTACATTGTACAAAAGAGACACACATTGTTTTTATTGTGCAGAACATACTCTTTTATTGACTTACTTATTGCATGAAACTATATAACCAAAATGCATTTTGTATTCTAACAATTGGAGTACAAAGAATAATAACAGGTGAATGAAATGCATAAACACCACAAACACCTGGGGAGGAAGCACTCATAAATTTGAATACATATATATGATAAACGACTCCGATGAAGCTATAAAACCAAAATGAAATTTGCGTTCTGGCAATTGGAGTACAAAGAATGATAGCAGGTGAATGAAATGCTTCAACAGCAACACAAACGATTCCATGACATTTGCTCCGGCGACAATTGCTCCGCTGTAAATTTCATACACTAATCGAATGGCTAACTTCAACCCTGGATTCAACACTATACCCTACCCTAAACCTAACCCTAAACCTAACATAAAACCCTATTGAAACCCTAACCCTAACCCTACATCTTAGACGAAATAAAGCCCGGAGCAATTGTCGCAGGAGCAAATGTCGTGTCACCACACAAACACCTGGGAAGCTAGGAAGCATCCATAAATTTGAATAATTTAGTTGATAAACGACTCCGCATGTGGACGTTTGTTGGAGCAGAAAGCAGTGGATTCTTAACAACACGAACCCATTTAACATAATGTCGGAACGTAAATTAAATTTGGCGCGGTTGGAAAATGCATCTTTCTACCCTGCAACTTTAATGGTACGATCCAGTAAATTAAAACAATAAAATGGCTCTTATTTTAAAATTACTCATTAAATGAAACCCAAAACTTCAGTGATATCAGAAAAAATATGTCATATCTTACTAATAATTAAAAAAAGATGTATAACATTGTGAAGTGTCGCATGTTACGATAAAAGACACCGATTTAGCAAAGATCACGTCATTAGTGCGCTTGCATCAGGGAATTCAAGGTCAAAAGGTCAATTCAGACGCTGATGAGTTGTTGGTCGAGCATTTTTGTTTCCTTTATTCCGACAAAATTATACAATCAATCAAAATAAGTTTGATACCAGAAGAAAGCTATCGATTAGTATTTTCATTAACCGCTTGCCCCAAAGTCTCTTGACCACAGTGAAACGAGTGAGAGCTTGCGAGAGCGGCCAAAGTGTGATTGAAACTCGCTATTTGCTCTTCTCCAACGCAAAAAGAGACGACATTGTGCTGGATAAATGTATTTTTTCCGACAAAAGTACAGAAAATTTGCATATAGTCTTTTTATATTATACTTTATGAAATGTTACCCGAGTGACTTCCGGACGCCCCAATGCTGGAAACAAACGCACATTTTAGAAAACTTCACTTTTTAATGGAAAAATGCTCATTGTTCTATGCACGCAAGTCAGATTGAGCGGATGATACAACGTTTCCATATGTACACCCACAACAAAAAGTGAGTCATTTGACACATTTAAGCATAATTTTCGTGAGTCAGGTGTAAATTGACTCATTAGTAACAACCAATGAGTCTCTATTGACTCATTTATATTTCACCAGTGTGTCAATCATGAGCTGACGCATTTGCAAAATGCTTCGACTGACTCACATGGTCGTAAAAAATGAGTCAAGATCGACATAAGAGCATTTTAGAAGAAAAAAGTGAGTCAACTTGAAAGTGAGGCTGTATGCATGCGCGCGCATGCTTTCGTGACGTCATCCAAAATGCGCATTCTCGAGCCATATTTGAATTCCCGATCGACGACGCGACGTCGCCATCTTATATCTTGGATTCAGAAGAGTTTTGACTGCAGCTAGTGAAAAATTGGTACGCATAATTATTCATATGGTTTTAAACGATGATTTTTATGACTGGATTCGTGGGCTGAATCTTCTGATAATTATACAAATGATGCATGCGTTCATTTTACGATATCCGCACTCGAGTTGATGAGGCTGTGTGTAACTTAACTATATAGATTCTACTGTATCGCACGAAGCCGTGTCGAATGAAAACATGCATGATCTTGCATCATTGTTTTATACAACGAAACTCCTAGATCCTTGTTATTTGATGTAAAACGAATTAATTCAAGATTGTTTCGTGACAGTATGGGTGACAAATAAATCTCAAGTTAAGGCTTAATTTAGTGCGTACAAAGTAGATTTTTCAGATTCGGGTAGCGGGACCACCGATTACATCGCTAAAATATGATATTTTAGGATATATTTTCCATTGCAAATGTGGACAGTGACTCTGGCATGGTATGGTATGTGTGTGATAGGCCTAGGGAGTAGGGGGGTCTATGTCATGATGCAACCACAACAAAAAGTGAGTCACCCTTACTCAAATTGATGAGTCACTGGTTTGTCCGTACAGCGAAACACTTGAAGGATCATGTGAGTCACTATGACTCGATACAAATGAGTCTCTTAGATAAATAAGACTCATTTGTATCGAGTCATAGTGACTCACATGATCCTTCAAGTGTTTCGCTGTACGGACAAACCAGTGACTCATCAATTTGAGTAAGGGTGACTCACTTTTTGTTGTGGGTGTACGATAATTCGCATTGTGTTAACTATCGAATCTTCAAACATTCTTTATGTTTAGAAAGATACTTAATCGATCTCATTAAAAGAGATCGGACAATATTAAGTCGTTTTCGCTGTGGCAATCATTACCTGCCGATTGTAGCTGGTAGATATTCAAATACTCCAAGGGAAATGAGGCTATGTACGCTGTGCAATTTGCAATCACTTGGGGATGAGTTTCATTACTTGTTTGTATGCCCTACCTTTCGTTCAGAAAGAAAATTGTTCATTGATAAATATTTTATTGAAAGACCAAATACACTAAAAATGGGTCAGCTTTTTAACTCCAATAATGTACAAACACGTTTAAACTTAGTAAAATTCTGTCGAAAAATAATGCTTCGTTTTCATTAATTTAAGTATGTGCAAGAACATGTAATGAGTTTAATATTAACTTTATGTTTCTCTTTTTTGTGTTATATCAATTTATTAAATTGATATCAAGAATATTTTCAGTAATTCATTAACTCAGATATCAATTTACTGGTGCCAGTAAATTTCTTTTTCAATTGCTTCCATTAATTTCGTCATTAATTATCGTTTTAATTAATATTATCGTTTTGTTTTTGATTATTATTATTATTATTATCATCAATATTGTTATTATCATTATCATCATAATTTTTCTCACTATTGTCGATAGTGTTATTCTGTATGGATTAATATCAATTCTATTTGTATTGTATTGTATATTTCACAGTGTTTAATTGACAAATTCAAACTGATTGTAACCTTCTCCAATACCACAATGTGGGTGACATGAGAATAAATTGTCATTGTCATTGTCATTGTCATTGTCAGTGGACAGGATAAATTTTCTGGTAAGGTGAATATTATCTTAAAATTACTCTTTGGGAAGAATATATATCAGGCACCTTGGTTTAAAAAAATCAAGCTGACTCTGAACAATATGGGGATGTCTAATTTATGGGAAATATGTGAAAATACTAGCTATGAGTGGGTCAAACAATTGTGGAACGTCGATTGAGAGATTCTCATGCTCAGTATTGGTCTGCTTGTATGTACGATAATTCGCATTGTGTTAACTATCGAAGCTTCAAACATTCTTTATGTTTAGAAAGATACTTAATCGATCTCATTAAAAGAGATCGGACAATATTAAGTCGTTTTCGCTGTGGCAATCATTACCTGCCGATTGTAGCTGGTAGATATTCAAAGACTCCAAGGGAAATGAGGCTATGTACGCTGTGTAATTTGCAATCGCTTGGGGATGAGTTTCATTACTTGTTTGTATGCCCTACCCTTCGTTCAGAAAGAAAATTGTTCATTGATAAATGTTTTATTGAAAGACCTAATACACTGAAAATGGATCAGCTTTTTATCTCCAATAATGTACAAACACGTTTAAACTTAGTAAAATTCTGACGAAAAAAAATGCTTCGTTTTCATTAATTTAAGTATGTGCAAGAACATGTTATGAGTTCAATATTAACTTCATGTTTTTCTTTTTTGTGTTATATCAATTTATTAAATTGATATCAAGAATATTTTCAGGAATTCATTAATTCAGATATTAATTTACTGGTGCCAGTAAATTTCTTTTTCAATTGCTTCCATTAATTTCGTCATTAATTATCGTTTTGTTTTTGATTATTATTATCATTATCATCATCAATATTGTTATTATCATTATCATCATAATTTTTCTCACTATTGTTGATAGTGTTATTTTGTATGGATTAACATTAATTCTATTTGTATTGTATATTTCACAGTGTTTAATTGACAAATTCAAACTGATTGTAAACTTCTCCAATACCCCAATGTGGGTGACATGAGAATAAATTGTCATTGTCATTGTCATTGTCATTGTCAGTGCGCTTTTGGAAAATCTTCAGTGAAAGTACAATGCCCTGTGTAGATACGTTGATCCTCTCGCGTGTGATTTTATTACTGGTTATATGTCTCAAAAATGAAATATGACTTTCGGTTTCATCTGAAAACATTCATTATTTTTTTCCGAACCTTTATTTTTAGTTTTGATTACTAGTTAAAAATATGATATCGTGTAATTGCAATATGACTTTTAGTTTCGTCTGAGAACATTCATAATTGTTTCCCGAACCTAAATTTTAGTTTTAATTACTAGTTAAAAATATGATAACCACAATATTTTAGGTAAAAGAAATCCGAGTGCCTTTTCACAGCTCAAAACGAGGCTGACCGTCTGCAGCAAAGGATCACAATTTGTGCTTCTATGAGCTTGTGTTAGCATATAATCAAGAGCGATATATTATCATCTGACGGAGGTGTACCTTTCCTTTTTCTGAGGTGATATATTGAAGTCATGGCAAACGGCTCAATTTTGTACCCATTGCTCGTCGCTTGTCTCCTCGTCAGCTCGTCCTTTCAATCTTTACATCGACACGATGTAGATTCGGCTATGCCATCCTTAACACTGGACGTGGACAAATCTTTCCATGGATGCGATCAAAACCTTGAACTGAAAGAAGCTGTTTGCAGCCATAAAGGCCTGGACACTGTTCCCCAGAATCTTTCTGAGGATACCGAGATGCTTGTCTTGTCTGACAACAATATCACCAAACTCTTGAACTCCTCGTTTGAAGTATACCCTCTAATTAAATCCTTGGAAATTTCTTTAAACGATGTAAGAGCGATAGAATCCGCCGCTTTTTACCCCCTCATGGGCTTAATGTACCTGGATCTATCCTTTAACCCGCGTCTTGTGCTTCCAGCGACAGGAGTCTTCATGATGTCTTCACAGCTTTCCATTCTCGATTTAGCGGCATTATACACGACATCGCTCCCCAATGACATTCTAAAGTGGATTCCACATCTATATTATGCAGATCTTTCCTTCAACCAGCTTTCCTTCATTAATCTAAGTTCTTGTGGCATGGCCGACACTGTAGACATGAGAGGAAATAAACTACACAACCTTACGGCAAAAGATTTCACATTTCTGTGCCTTACTGATACTCTAGATCTTAGATATAACCCTATAAAATCAGTAGACCCTGATGTGATCGCATCACTACATGTTCGATCTTTGATGCTAGGTGGCTACCGTTTTAGTGACGAGGTGTTGGCGAACATCATCCTCGGAATTTCAAAATCAGACATCAAACTGCTTAAAATCGAGTATTGTTCTGTTGGTGCGTTTCCTAAAGGTTTCTTTGATCCTCTGAGCGATTCTTCTCTCTCTGTTCTGGAATTCAACGGCAACAATCTGACTAGCCTCCATCCTTTAGTCTTCTCAAATTTGACAAAAGTCAGAAACTTCAGGTTCAGTGATAACAAACTCCCCATAGACGAAGTTCAACCAGATTTTTTCGACGGCATGAATGCATTAAAAGTACTGGCAATCAACGACAACAAAGTAAGACAAATAAATACTCACAATCAGATTTGGACAGTAGACTTGTCGGAGTTTGACTTATCCGGTAATCTGTTTAGAGAAATATCTGAATCTGTATTTCGCGGTTTAAGAAATTTAACTTTCTTAGACATGAGCCGGAACGAACTCCTTTCTGTCTTTGAGCTGACGGCCTTTTCGGGACTTGACAATATTCAAAGCATTAATTTGACCGGAAGTCGTTTAACTGTTCTGAAATTGTACACCCCAATATTAAGATCACTTTCCCTAAACTCTCTCCGTTCAGATTCGCTTCCTTTGCTACCAGGAAAATCGTTTCAACATTTACAATCCCTAGTTAAATTAGACATGAAAGACTCTGGGCTTGACATATGGAACATATGGAGTGCATATAGAAACGAGTCTCTTTTCGATGGATTATTGCATCTTAATCATTTGGATTTGAGTAGTAACGACTTCGAATTCCTGCATTTAGTAATTTCAGGTTTATTCCGGAAACTCTCTGTTTTACAAGAGCTAAAATTAGACTACTGCGATATTACAAATCTATATCCTCTTGTCTTCTCGGGCTTGGAATCGCTTGAGACGTTGAGTTTGAAAGGAAACAACATCCAGCATATTCATGATGATGTATTGTCGGGGTTGGGTCAAATACAAAGTATCAACTTGGAAGGAAACCGTATCGAGTACTTGGAGGAGATAATGTTCTCAAACAACTGGAAACTCACAAATCTTTCATTGGCCAACAATAGATTAACACGCCTTAATCAAAGCACTTTCAAGCCGATATTTTTCTCTATTTCTTCACTTGATCTATCAATGAACCTAATTGATTGTAACTGTGATCTAAAGTGGCTTATTGATTGGTTAAATGAACCTAATATACGCCTGAATAACAAAGACAAAACTATCTGTTCGTCAGCATCTCTGGAGCCTCTTCGTGAGAAACCCCTGCTTGACTTTGATCCAAATGAACTCTGTATAATAAAGTATGGTCTTTACTCTCTGATTCCCCTCGTATCCATTAGCTTGGTTGTAATCAGCGTGCTGTTGTATCACCACCGATGGCAGTTGAGGTACAAACTCTTTCTCTTGAAACTGGCCGCACTGGGCTATAAAGAGATGCGAGACGCTCGAGACCACAATGATTACGAATTTGACGTGAACATCATTTTCTATGACGATGACGAAGAATGGATTCGCGAACAGCTCCGACCAGCTCTCGAAGAACGGCTTCCACAGTTTCAGAGGAACGTCTTTGGTGACGAAGACCTTGTGTTGGGTATGCATTACTTAGATTCCGTCGATTACGTGGTGAGCCATAGTTACAAGACCATCATAGTGCTTAGCAGAGCTGCTGTGCTCGACCACTGGTTTATACTCAAGTTCCGTACGGCCATGGACCACGTGAGTGACACTCTGACGGAGTTCGTAGTCGTGGTTTTCCTCGAAGACATCCCAGGTGATGAAATGCCATTCTTGGCGCGGTTGTATCTCAGTGATGGCAGACCCTATCTTCACTGGACTGAGAACGTGAGAGGACAAGAATATTTCTGGGATGAATTGACCAAAAGTCTGACCATTAATCTAAGGACGAATGATTTGATCCCAAACGAGTAGTGCAGGAATCTAGAAGTACGTGTGCTGTTTTCGGTAATGAAAGTGATAGTAGTAGTTGTAGTAATAGTACTAGTAGTATAGTTGTAGTAGCAGTTTTTAGTAGTAGCAGAATTTAGTAGTACAGTATGTATTTAAAGTTGTAGTAGTAGTAGCAGCAACCAAGCGCGGATCCAGGATTTCTTAGGGGGGGGGGGGGGCCAAATTTGAAATTGTGCGTGCCAAATGTTAGTACGTAATGGTGACCACTAAAGCAGTGGCGTAATGAGCAAAATCGTTTGGGGGGGGGGGGAGGGCAGAAAAAAATCCGCACCACCACCACTCTTCCATGCAGGCCCTGCTGAACGTTTCTTAAAGTGGGTGGGAGGAGGCTAAAGTGTTTACGATCAAGTAGAGCGTAGCGTGGATTTTAAGCCCAAGACCCGGCGGGGGGTCAAGGGGCGGAGCCCCGAAAGCTTAAGGGTTTTAAGCATGAAGTTACGGTCAGATGAGCATCCAGGGCCCCGCCTTAGGGTCCTAGCGTCCAGGGGGTAGAGCCCCCGGAAGCTTAGGGGTTATAAGCATTTAACTACGGTCAGATCCCGCCCCCCCCCCCACTCCGGGGTCGGAATGACCGCATGCGTGTTACCAAAATGTCCGGTAAAGGGGTACTTTTCACGCACCAAAGTCCGGCTCGTACATACACAAAAATTACTTTACACACCGGACTTAGGGGGTGTTTTCAAAAGGAGCGAACACGCATATGCGTGCCCTAAATCACACTGAGTGGGGGGGGGGGGGGGGGGGTCAGATGAACATACTTTGATACCTTATTTGTGACACTGGTAGGTCGTTAATAATGGCGTGGGGTCCAGGGGGCAGAGTCCCCGTAAGCTTAGGGGTTTTAAGCATTAAATTATGGCCCCTAAATAAGCATATTTCTTGACTGACTGCAAATTTCGGAATATGTCATTTTCCAACAAACGCATAAAGAAGTATTATCCAATCAGAAATACACCATGCTTAAATTTTATTGGGGGGGGGGGGGGGGTGCAACTGCAGTTAATTGCACCTGAAATTGCATCATCGCATTATAAGTTCCAAACGCTTTCTTTCATACAAATACACACAAAAGTTCCGAAAGCTTAAATGCATACTATTTTACAAGATGTGATAAAACAATATGAATAATTCTAATGATACACTTACATGCAAATGCATGATCATTTTCGCGTTTCTCTCTGCCTGCAAAATAGTTTTCTTCTGCAATTGAATTTGTTGCGAGTTTATATTCATATTATTGTTATCAAGCAGGAATAAACAAACAAATAAATAAATACATTTGTATAATTATAGTACAATGATGATATTAGAAGCGATAAAAATCGCAAATAATCTGTCCTTATTGTCCCCCTTTTCTTTTCTTCTTCCTCTATATTTTCTTTCCCTTTCTCTTTCTTTCCCCTCTCTCTTTTTACAGAGGGGGGGGGGGGGGGGGAGAAAGGGCCACTGATCTCTCCCACCTTTCTTCTTCCTCTTTTTTCCCCTTTCCCTTTCTCTCCTCTTCCCTTTCCCTTCCCTTCCTTCCTTCTCTCTTTTTTTTTGCTGGGGGGGGGGGAAGACCCTTTCGGCCTCCGATTCTCCTTCTTTCACCCTTTTCTTTTCTGCTTCCTCTTCTTTCTTCCCTTCTCTCCTCTTTCCCTTTCTCTTTTTTATTCTCTCTCTCTTTTTGGCGCATGGCAGCAACAACATCAGTACTAGTAGTATTAGTAGTAGTAGTATTGTAGTATTAGTAGTAGTAGTAGTAGTAGTAGCAGTAGTAGCAGTACACAGTTAAAATTTTTGTGAACAAGTTGTTTAAAATTTTAAACAACTCTTGATTAACGGGTGACCTGATCTAAGAGTTGTTTAAAATGTTAAGCAACTCGAGTTGTTAAAAGTTTAAACACTTAGTTGATCAACATTTTGAACAACTTGTTTAAAATCACAATTTAAACAACCGATGTTGTTTAAAGACGGTTGTTTAAAACGGAGCTGTTGTTCAGTGGGGATTGGTTACACCAACTGGGTTGTTTAAAGAAAGTTGTTTAAATAGGGGCTGTTGTTCAGGGGGGGGGGGGGGGGGAGGTTGTTTACACCAACTGGGTTGTTTAAAGAAAATTGTTTAAAAAGGAGCTGTTGTTCAGTGGGGATTGTTTACACCAACTGGGTTGTTTAAAAAAAAGCCGTTTAAAAAGGAGTTGTTGTTCAGTGGGGGGTTGTTTACACCAACTGGGTTGTTTAAAGAAAGTTGTTTAAAAAGGAGCTCTTGTTCAGTGGGGGTTGTTTACAACAAAAGGGTTGTATAATGGGGTATAATTTGGGTTTGATACTCTGAATAAGTGCACCACTACTTCTGGGTCTCTATATAGGTATATGAAGACTAACAATACGGTAGGGTAATTCTGCAATTCATGAATTAACGCCAAAACAGTGCCCATTTTGCATGAGCGCGCATGCACGCACGTATAAACTGCATATATAGGAATGCATGCAATCTCTATGGCAAGGAATTTAGCACACGTTATAACCGAGTGCGCGATCAGTGCCACACTGCATGACGCGACGATTTTAAGTCTACCTATATTCTGACATTTGCGTACAGATACTGAAAATTGTTACTGTGAACTTACGCTATAAGTTAAAAACTTCAAATTGGTTAATAGAAAAGTGATTTCAATTAAGCCATTGAATCCCCAGTCACTTAGAAGCGCGTCGGTAGCTTGGTCGGCCATGATGTGTGTTGTGTTGTGGGTTGGAAAGTAAAAACTATTAAGCTAAATATTAAGTATAGAGACAAACAAAATGGAGCCTGCAGAAACACGTGTGGTTGCTTTGGTAGTTTAATCCAGACTCAATGTCCATGTGCTTTTACATATGTATCAATATGTGTAGTCAACAGAAGACCCTTTCATATACTTGCATTGTGTGTATGCATCTAATATGAATAACAATGAGCTGTGCCTGAACAGCTGCACTGCATTTCTAAGTGGCATGTTAATTTCAATTGCATGTTAGTTTCAAGGAACCTGTTTCTAAACATAACAATGTGAAATAAAGCTTTTAGCCAGCGCGCACTTTACTGGCACGAGACACTTGACGTCATATGTAAACAACACTGTCTAAAAGCTCTCGTATAGTAAATATAGCAGTCATTAAATTTTAAACAACGAATGTTTAAAAAAATTATTTTCGTTTCGAGCAACATTGTTTACAATTTGTTCAACTGTTGTTTAAGATAGTGTACAACTGTAAGTGAACATCACTTTTTTAAACAGCGTTTTTACTGTGTATTGGTAGTAGTAGTAGTAGTAGTAGTAGTAGTAGTAGTAGTTGGTGTTGATGTTGTTGTTATTTTTTCCGTTAACGCTATACATTGAAATTAAAATCTGTTAGAAAATCGGTTAGATAATTGGCAATCAAAGTGTTGGGATCCCAATTTCGTCAAAGATTTTGATGGCTAAATTTCACTTAATGTATCATAATGTGGAGGAGTAGGGTAGGTACAGGGAATTGGAGACCCTTACATTTACATAAACATGAAAAATGTTACACATACAGAAAGTTTTGTATTCTCTTCAGTAACTTCTTCTCTTTATTTGGTAACAAAATTGTGGGCATGATGTTACTGAATAATAAGATAACAATGATTTATTACGTCAGCACCAAAGGTCTCTCATTACCTACATGTGCAGGTGATAAGGGACAGTTACAAATCAAGACATTTTAAATACAATTTGAATGAAAATGGGATTGTTATGGTTAGTTCAAACACTTTTTGAAAGAGATATATTATGCAGCCAATGAACTTACTGTAATTTTGAAACGACTTTAAAACAATGTGACCCAAATTATTTCTGTACATGGACAATTAACCAACCAGCATCGGGTCATTGACTGTCCTCGGCATACTCGACATTCACAACAAACGACCCATCTCTCTCTCCCTCTTTCTCTCTCTTCAAACTTCTATCCTTCTTTTTTTCTTTTAACCTTCCCTTTTCTCTCCTGTAGCGTGTACTGGTATGATGATTATTGTTGTCTCGCCGAAATCTGACTCTCTTAATTGTCATTCATGTATTACATGTAATAAGGAATAATATGTTTATTTAATTATGATCATTCCATTCCCTGCTCTCACTCTCTCTCCATATCTCTCTCTCTCTTCCTTTCTCTCTTTGTACCTCCCCTTTTCTCCCATCCTCTCTCTCTCTCTACTCCATTCGCTTTATCACTCTCACTTTCATGAGCCACATACCTTCCCCTGCTCTTGTATATCTTCTGCTAGTACATCCTTTCACGTAATGCACATAAACGAACGCAATATAATTCTGCTGTATTACCATTATGTTACAGATCTTACAACATCGTTTACATGTAAAATCTTAAGATTGAGGATCTGTTTATTCATGTAATTAACATTCTTATCATTATTTACAATCTAAATCAGCAAAAGGTTCTTTGACAATCACCCGTGCATGAAGTTTTTCGTCTTCGGCTGATTATCAAAGAAACGGAGTTATGTCTTTTGTAAATTCCGTTTGTTGCTACGGCAGGCAGCCAGTGAAACGAGTTCGATTAATACAATTATGGAAATTCAAGCACTACTTTAAACAAACAGAACTTTGTTATTCCTTGCTCATTTTCCTGATTGAAACGTCATATGAAAGAGCAGAATCTCAACTTTCTAGAAATGTGATTTACTCTTTGAAATTCAGATACCGTCCGCCATAAGACCTTTTGATTTCCTCTCTTCAAATTAATTTCAATCACTCATGAGTGAACTATGCATCATATGAGTTGCATCAAATGAAAGAGGAGGGTCTAAGCTTTCCAAATATGTGTCATTTATTAATTATAAATGTGACTAAGTTATGATAAAACATCGATAATTTTCGGTTTCGTTTTTTCTGGGACGCACTGTATACATATATGTACATTTCTGTAAATTATGCCAGTCACAACAAAATTTGCTTGTTTTTAATAGCATTTTTAATACTTCACACAAACTTTCACATTGTTGTAAGATAGTTCACCTTTTCAGTGTAAGACGCTGTGTCAAAGGAAAATAAAATCATTTACAGCGAAATTAATGTGTACCTGAGTTTTTCACAGTTTAGACGAAAAGGTCACAACTATGGATGTACGGAGCGAGAAATGAAGAGGATGGGGTGTCTCCGTCCAATTTGAGCATTTTTAAACATGATAATCAACGTTGTAGTGAAACAATTTGTAGTTTGTCAAAATATTAATGGCATTGACATCACCCCTTCCCCCATTCTTTTAGGCCTCTAATAAAGCGGTGGTGATTTTTTGTTTTGTTTAATTATATATTTTTTTTTAAATTCTAGTCATGCTAGCTACTGTCCGCATTGATATGCTTTTCTCGAATTCTTGATCAAAATTCTGTATAGCATTAGTCTGTGCTAGATATTTCAATTGCTCCTTGAAAGAATATCTGCTCTATAGACATGCAATTATATCAGGCTGGCGGGAGTGTTCGAAACCCCGAACCCCTCCACTCCATCCCATCTGTACGTACATGACTTCATGAATGTTATCAGCATAACTTGTATGGAAGAGATTTAAAATCTCCACGATATCAATAGAAAGATAAATAGATTGAGAGAAAGGGGGAAGGAGGGGGAGGGGGGGGGGGGGGTCTAGATGGTGAAGAGGAAAGCAGATACAGAAAGAATGAAGACGAAATATAGAGAAGATATATGAAGAGAGGGAGAGATCGAAAGAGAGATAGAAAGGAGAGAAAGAGAGAGATGTTGAAGAACGAGATATGGTGGGGAGGGAGAGAGAGAGAGAGAGAGAGATGGTTAAGATGAGGGGAAGATGGTAGAGAGAGGGAGAGAGAGAGAAAGTGAGAGAATGATAGTGGATAGGAAAGAGAGAGAGAGAGATAATTATATATATTGGATAGGGATAGGGAGAGAGAGAGAGAGAGAGAGAAAGAGAGAGAATGATAGTGGATAGGAAGGAGAGAGAGAGAGAGAATTATATATATTGGATAGGGATAGGGAGAGAGAGAGAGAGAGAGAGAGAGAGAGAGAGATAGGAAGGCCAATAACATTGAATTAATATGCATTTGACAGTTACAAATACTTGATCGTCACTCGTACGAATTGAAACCATGATTAACTTGTCTTCCCTTGTTCCTACTCTTCTGGGTCTCAAGGCAAGTTGAAGGTGAGTTCCATATCACCTGATCGTAGAGGACACGTTAAGTCAAATGTTTTTGTTTTTTTTTATAAGAGGAGCTTTCTTAATTTCATTTCCATATTTCTCATGTTAAAAATACATTTCAAAATAAAGTACTAGTATTTTTTTCATTGTAATGAAATAACAATCAATGATACATAATAAATAACATGGAGATAAGTGGCCAATATATAGTACTGATTTAACTGAGAGATAATTATGGCGGACCTTCATGAAAGCAAGCTTGTAAAGCTGTAGGCCCCGGTGAAATAATTTGTGGTAATAAATGGAGAACGGATACATGTATAAATAGTGACCAATCCAAATAAATCAAAAAATAATATCTTAGACCCTCTTCCTCACTCGTGCTCTTTCTCTTATTCATTCACTGTTTACTGTTCGTGTATGGAGAATCGTCTTGTTTGCGTGCATTATAAAAGAGGAAAATATATTTATTACCCAAACACAAAGGAACAACATGTAATGGATATCAATTGAGAGTATAAACATTGACAATTTATTGTTTAAAAGACGAGAATATACCGTTATTATTAGTGGGCCTATTATTTTCATTATTATTATCATAAGTATTATTATTATTTGTTATCATTGACATCATCCGTAACAAAAGTCCTAATAACCGTTTAAATTCTCCACAAATTAAACCAAATTAATCTCCGGAGATATAAAAACACCAGCTTGGTGACTAAACCACACACATTTGACATTTTGAGTGTTCCATGTTGTTTTTCACCCCTGAAAGATATGCACTGTACCCATATGAATTACAATTCTTATATGATTGGATACAGGGAAGTAAATTTGTACCTTATTTTTTACTAAAATGAGCAGGCAATACATTAAAAAGGTGTTGAGAGAGGGAGTGAGGGAGTACTTAGGGACAGCCGATCACACCAGCAGTCATTATAATGTATATGGACAGTCCAAAATAGGCAGTCCAATCGATTCGCTGCTGTTGATGTATCTATCTGTTCGATAGTGATCTGCTCCCTAAGTTATTGTCGTGTGAATAGAATGCGAACATCAAAAGGACGTTTTTAAAGAATCTGTGATATAACATCTCGACTAAATCAAGTAATTTACAATATTTTGTTTCTTGTTTTTCATGACACATCTAAAAACTCTAGAATGAAAACGAGTAGACAATATAAACACCCATAACATATCGCAACCTCATAAAGATCTTATTCGTAACCGAAACAAATTCAATTCAAGGCACAGCTATACACCAATGAGAGTATATACATATATATTCATGTATCATAACACTGATGTTAATACATAATAGTAATATCAATACGAATAGTAATAATAATGACGATGATGCTACATGTACTACTACAACTACTACTACTACTTACAATAATCCTAACAAATCGTTGTATTAGTTATAAACCGACTGTAGTATTATCATTACCCAGTCATTGGATTCAATGTCTTTCCTGCACTTTACAGTGTACATTTTCAACTCCTCTCTGGGAGCATTACAGCCAATCAGCTGGCCATATGTAAAAACATAATTAGATACATTTAAGGCACATTGCATTATTTATATTTAATTAATAAGGCCTACATGATAACGTATAAACCGCATTAAAAATTGACATGCATTCTTATGAATTTATATTGCAATACATAAATGAGAATGAAATAATTCATCGGTTAAATTCAACATAATGGATTCCACTATAATATAAAGTTAGTCACGTTTGAAACAAAATAGACCTACATGTAAATGAAGGACGCATGACATTCTTCATAATCTATTCATTTTAATCAAAATAATCAGTTTCAATAAACTTCTTTGTATGGGCACCGATCATTTGGCTCCGTGATTTACAAATTATCAACAGACAACTTTACCAACTCCTACATAGTATAGTATTCCTTTTCCAAGTAGATATTTCAAAGATACATGCAAACCGTTTTTAAGAGTTCGCACACAAGAGATATTGGATAAGACAGAATACAGCGTTATATTTGTGAAAGAAAAGTGGTCTCATTTGTCCTTTTTACAAGGGCCATGAAGGATACATGACGAGACACATTTCATCAAATTGTCTATTTGTGGGATTTATCTAAGTAAGGTTTACCGTAAAACTCTTGTGTTTGTATGAAATCACATTAGAACTGGTGCTGAAATTATCGCCACTTCACACATCTTAATTATGAAACCATTTCTGAGTGTGCAATCCAAACATTGAGTTGTGTCCACATTCAATAATATCACAGTGAAGAAATATTGGGATTTTGGAACAAAATGGATTTTGAAGGATGTTGGTGTTGGTTTCCAGGAAATTTATCTCCCTTTTTGTCTGAAAGTATCATGCACAAAAACAATAAGGGCCTGCAAGTTAGCACATGCATGAAGATGTCCAATACTGCGTATCAGAGAAATGGGGTACTAATAATTTAATGCTGACTTGGCTCAGAAAATGGTACACCAGTAACGCTCATCATGTTTGTTTTGGTTTTTGTCGGTTCACGTATTTGCTCTATAACCACACAAACAATTCTAAACCATATCATATTATCCATTCCAAATGTAGCAATCTAAACAAAGCGCAGGAAGACTGTAGATTATATTAGGGACTTTTAGATTTGCGTGGACTGATACGTGTGACGTCCATTCAAGGCAGTGGACGTCGACCGTAGCAATCCACATTGTCTTCGTGCAAATCTATGTAACGACGCAAACGAAATGATTTCATTTATCAAGAGTAATTAAAAGAAGAACTTTCTAAAGTTGTGTGACCGTTCGTCAAAACTATAGCATGAATGATTCACTGTTCTAATCCTGATCGGATATTGAGTGTTGGTATTTCTTACGTCCATGACACTAATAATTTTGATGGATTACGGTATGATATTGGTAGGTAGATTTATCAAATGTCCATGATTAAGGGAGCATGCTATTCATTCATAAGAACGCATTTTAATTTCATTTACATTTTTAGTATAGTATATTAAATTAATGAACTACTGAATTTTAGTGAGAGTTACATTTCGAAAGGAAGTCAAAATCATAATTTCTTCAATGAAAGAAAAAGAGCCACAAAACCGATGTACAGAATATGAATATCGATGTGATTCATTGGGTGCCGAATAACTCAATTGTAATAGCAAAAACATACCGTAGTGCATCGGCTTATAATGATGTTTTCATGCACTTCTCATTTCAGCCGATATTTTGTCTTTCGTGTTCGTGAGCAATGATCGTCTGATCCGTCTCAGCGGTCAGGTCGAGTACCCTTTGGTTACTCAATCATGAATACTAAAGTGATGGAGAGAGGGAGAGAGAGAGAGAGAGAGAATGTGAGCATCAACATAGAAGCAGCGCTACATCAAAATCCTCACATAGAGCAGTACACGGAGGACAAAGAAGAGAGATTGAACACCAAACAGATTTAAGTCAAACATAACCATCTTTACTTATCTGTTATGTATTACATATAAAACGTCATAATGCAAAAAAGCGTAAATAATGTAAAAACCTAGGGCTTCATGTATTGTAAAAAGATAAATACCCTCAGTGTATCATTTTGCTAATATAAGCTTGTATCTTCCAATTGGCACATTAGAACATTCACAATATACACATTTCCGAAAGGAGTATTATTTTTACGTACACGCCTTAGGTCAACTCTTCGTTACATTTTACACAGATTGATTTATGTGAAATCATGATCGATACATAATGTAAGTTCCTATCATTCTCGATTCTCAATTAAAAACGAACAAAACACAATTAAACGTAATAAATAACACTTATTTCTGTATTTCAATAGCATTTTGTTTACGTGAAACAATACTTCACACGTAAACCCCCCCCCCCAAAACCCACCCCACCCCCTCTGCTCGAGACGGGAAATAATACATGCTTGGAAGATCTGAAAGGACTTGTGTTCAGAGAAGGTGAATTCTTTAATGCTATAATCTTAAATTGCTTTTTGTTTTATGTTCATGACAGAGAGCTCGTTTATCGCTTCCTATGCCTACAATAGTATAGAAACAAGCAATATACCTTTTTCACACTTCACCTTTCTACCATATGGTAGAAAAGTGAAGTGTGAAAAAGGTATATTGCTTGTTTCTATACTATTGTTTTGTTAAGGAATGTAATTTGTTAATACAACAAAGCTTAAAAAACCCGTCACCCCTCTCGTTCACTATGCTCCCTCGTACTGGCGTCATGATGGGGGGGGGGGGGGGGGGGGGGGGTGGGGGCAATTGCCCCCCGAATAAAATTCAAACGTGGTTTATTTCTAATTCGATACCAGTGATTTACAAATGTTGCTGAAATGGCATGGTTTTCCCCTGAACTTCCGGGGCCTCTGCCCCTTAGACACCACCAAGGGCCCTAAGGCGTGCCCCTGGTTGCTCATCTGACTGTAATTAAATGCCTAAAAACCCTGAGCTTCCGGGGGCTCCGCCCCCTGGACACCACCAGGGGCCCTGAGGCGAGCCCCTGGTTGCTTATCTGACCGTTATTATATGCCTAAAAACCCTGAGCTTCCGGGGGCTCCGCCCCCTGGACCCCAACATCATCTATCCGTTATTAAATGCCTGAGACCCCGCCCCATTACCCCCGCCGGGGCTGTGCCCCTTGACCTCAAGCCAATTTACGCTCCACTTACTTCGCTCGCTTTGCTCTAGCTGACCGAAAACATTTTAGCCCCCCCCCCTTTGAAAAACGTTCTGCGGGGGCTGTATGTACCATGTCAAAGTGGGGGGTGATGCGGATTTTTTTTCTGCCCCCCCCCCCCCTTCAAAAAAAAAAAAACACGTTTGTGCTACACTGCTCCCCGTCCCTAGCATTTCGTTCCCCGGTCATGAAAAGAAATCGCCGCCCCTGATTGTCACCCTCATTTATTATATATCATTTGTTGTTCTAAAATATGTTCTAATATATAGTTTATCAAAGCAACATCTGAACTTACACAAAATTATTTCATGATATGGCAACAGATATATGTGAAAATAATTTGACATGGAAGATTTCACTCTTGCAAAGATAACAAAATATAAAGGCAATATAAAAGGAGAGATTACATTTTCCATTTGTAAGGTTTAGATTATAATGTGTCGTTTCAGCATTTCATAATTTAAAAAGCAATCACTCCATTAGCACTTCCACAGCCCTCCGTATTGTCCAGTGGAATGGAAAACAAATATTATGTTAACTATCAATCTTATACGGTTTTTCTTTTTTTTCTTTTTTGTAATGACAAACGCTCAGGCATCGCTCCCGCTTTTTTTTATAACATTTACATTTTTTTCTTCTTTAACAAAGAAAAATGAGAAAACGGTAGGAATCCATCAATTGAATGTTGCATAATATAACTTTTATTCTACCAGATCACATTAATTTCACTGTAATTGATCATCAAAAGTTATGCAAATTTATCTGAGCTTGAACAACAAACCAAAACTCGACGTAGATCTATTACTAAAACCTTAATCAAGGATTCACTTTTTTTCTCAGTAAAAATCACCTGACCCCCTTCCTCATCTGCATATAACCTGCTCATATAATTTGGACATTCATCTTTTCTTCTTTTTCTTGGCTAGGATTAGCGCATATTGTGCAGCTTTCCACAGAGCTCGTATTTACTTTGCTAATTCACTGTTGTTGTTTTTTTTTTTTACAAACAATTGCTTTAATCATTGTTATCTGATTACCGGTAAGCTAGTTATTTAGATGTAACTAGACCTTTTTCAAATTGAAAATATAATTATTTTTTTAGTAACACAAATGTGTAAAAGCAAATTAATACTGCACATTTTGCAATTTCCACTGAGAAACAAAAACAATACAAATGATAAGGAAGCAATTCCATTCGTTATTTTTGTAGGCTTTAAATAAAAATTCGCATTTTCAATGGCCATTCATGATTGAAATAGCCATCACTCTATCAACACTTCCATAGCCCTCTGTGTCGCCCCATGGGGTGAAAATATGGTATATATTATTCACTATCAATCACAATCTAAAATCTGTGTTTGTTTTAACATGTTTATTACAGAGAGCTAATTTTTCGCTTCCTATTCCTGAAACATTTAACTTTTCCTACTTGATTCTTGTTAACAGTGTGCCGGTTTGGACAGTTAAATCTTCCACTTGCGTTTGACTACAAAAGAGTGTACACTTCCAGTATAAAAAAAAAATCTGTAGTGATTTGCTAATTTTCTAAAATAATGATCAGATCAAAACCTTTGAAAACGATCTCGTCGATAACGTCTCGATGACGAAGATCTTGAGTAGAGGTCATCGTGTAGCGAGAAATTGTGCCGGTCTCGTCTCCCACCTAGTGTGAGGTTTTTCAGTTGAGGTATCTTGCGGATGAACTGAGCGAAATCACGTGATGCAGAGGGACGTGCACTGAGATCCTCAGACCGGATGTCAAGATTCTCAATCTGTGTTGATAGTAACATTATGTTGAATGAATAATCACTAACAACCCACAAGAACTATATTCAAGATGCTATAATTCTTTTAAAATCATATTAATATCGTTGCCCCATTGCCCCGAAAATCAACACAGCCACATATATTATAGTCAGGTCAATATACGGTAAAAAACACCCAACCCCAAAAAAATTGCAACAAAAGGTTTTTCAACGGTTTTTAGTAGTATTCGACCTCAGGAATAACATACTAAAAATCGACCAAAATCGAAGGTTCAGAAAGCTGTTATTTTCAAGATGGCGTCCAAGATGGCCGCCGATACCTAGAAATGGCCATAAATCACTTATTATCCATCCTAGAGACATAATTTTGGTGTCTTTCCCATGGTTTCGGGGGTCAGAGAATCCATTGAGACAAGTAAGAATGGTTTGTGATGGTCTAGGAAACCCCCAAATCCAAGATGGCGTCCAAAATGGCCGCCATAACATAAAAATGGCCATAAGTGACTTATTATCTATCCGAAAGACATATTTAGGGTGTCTATGCTATGGTTTCCGGGTCATAGAATCCATTAGGATAAGTTAGAACGTTAAGCAGTGGTTCAGGAAACCACAAAATCCAATATGGCGTCCAAAGGGCAACAAAACCACTAAGATTTCTCAATAGAGGGCGCCCTTAATAAAGAGGAAATGAACTTATAATGTAAACCTTCCTCTACTGTTATTAAACCTTCCTCTACTGTTATTTTGATTATACACTGATACATGCAAGACTTTTTTTATTTTTTCCTTTTTTTCCCTTTATGTTCATTGATTAATGTAACTTATGATATGTCTTGTATCAAAGAACTTGTTTTATATTGCTTATCTTGATAATTTCTTGTTATGTAAATTTCTTTCTATGTGAAATCATGAGGAAGGAAATAAAATATCATTTAAAACAAAAAAAATCTACACTTTAAACCTTCCTCTACGGTTATTTTGATTATACACTGTTACATGCAAGAATTTTTATTCCCTTTTTTTTCTATGTTCATTGATTGATGTAACTCATGAAATGTCTTGTATCACAGATCTTGTTTTATATTGCTTAATTTTGATAATTTCTTGTTATGTGAATTTCTTGTTATGTGAAATTATGAGGAAGGAAATAAAATATCATTTTAAAAAAAATAAAAAAAATAATAATGTTTCTCTCTCACCCTTATGGTGTCACCGACCCCCCAGAAAAGGGGTCAATTCAACTATTGACAGGTCATTGTCAACACTGAGGGAGTGGCCATGGTCGAGGGGGGGGGGGGGGGGATGGGGGGGGGGAGGGGAGTGACAAAGACAAAGTTGCAACGTAATAATAATATCTAGACACACATTCATAATACCTACCATACAATTAAAAATGTTTAAAACCTCGTGTTGTTCATGTCATCTTATAGCGCATACACATGCAGATCTAGCTGCATGTTCCTTCATTTTGATGAGGAATGTACTTTAGAAAGGAAAAATCATCTTCGGCTTCACTATCAGGTGACTCGTTATATGGATTGTTGTGGCATACATCAAGTTGGCAAGGTCCACAAACACACTGTTACATGGTAGTCCGTAACATATGCAGGTATAGCGAGGTGTGCTACAAGCAATACAGAAGTCGCAATGAATCAACTTAGGAAGATTACTATAGGTGCAGCCTCCGTATTTGACATTAGTGGAACCAGATGATTGTCCTCTAATTTCCAGCCCCAGTCTGTGACGTCCATGTCCTCTCACCCTTCATCCATGCCATGACTTGGTAGCCCGAGAAATAGGGGGGGGGGGGGTACTCACATACTAAGACATACATGCGTGTGCCGCTCTAATGAAACCCTAAACATGGGTCCGTGTTTACAAAATTTTCGGGTGTGAAAAGTGGGCTTAACTTCGAGAAAAATGACCCCTATAAATAGGTAGGGGTTTATAATATAATCCCCCCCCCCAATCCGGGCTTGGTAGTATGTTTTGAGGGAGTGCATTTGGTGGAGGCTGACGTAGGAGGGAGTTGCATTGGCAATTTTCTTGACGAACAAGTTGTATCGTAATGATGCAAATGAGTCATTACAGCGGCCACCAAACAAGACAGACATTGCTTTGATACCAAGTTCCTCTAAGTAGTTACTTAGGCTGACTTGGTAGAAGGAAAGTACTAGCACAGGATTCCAAAGTGAGGTTGCATTTCACAAGCTTCTGGAAGACTGCTTTCTTTCCTTTAAGAATATCCGGGAAGTTGAATCGCAAACGGTGTTGACATCCAGAAAAAGTAGTTGTGAGCACAGATCCCGTACCCAGGTCGAATTTCAACTGCTAACAGTTCTACACCTTCGGAGCCTTGGCTGTCGATTGTTAGAGTGGAATTATAGTTCCCTGCCATCTGTTCTAAGGATTATGCGAAGTCCAGTTCCTTTCGTCAGGGTACCGATTGATTCCAGCAAAATCATGAAGGTCTGGAAGCAACCTAATTGCAAGTCAATCCCTTTCAGTGGGCTATTCAGTTCAGCAGCCTTCCAATATGCTGTTTTAATAATCTCGTTCAAAAGGAAAGCTACGACTCTGGGAGAGATTTTGAAAGTACAAATTGTACCTGCAAACCATAATTGCTGCTTTGCTTTGCTGTTCCAACAGTTCCTGGTAGTTAAACAAAAAGGGGGAACTTGAGGTAGCAGAGGTGATGAGCTTTGAGCTCGGTCCGTTCCTACCTGCACTTTTCGAGGCTAGGAATGTCATTCGGAAGGCTAAGAAGCCTCAGCTAGCTCATGTTACAACCGATCATGCAAGTAAAGTGTCGGGTGAAGCCGTGAAAGAAAACAGACCAGTATGTCCTTGATGGTGGTTTCTTGGTGCATCGGATACCATGGAAGACAGGAGACAGCTTAGGCAGAATAGCACGATCATATCCTGATTTCACAACCCCCCCCCCCCCCACTATATGGTTCTGCAACTGTAGTTTTTGACGGCTATGGTGGAGGGCCGTCAATTAATGATAATACACACCAGCGAGGTAGGCAGAATGCCCATCCAGTTGTCAGATTCAATGTAGACACAGTATTCTCAGGCACGAAGGATGAGTTTTTATCAAAAGACTGCAATAAGCAGGGACTCATGAATCTCATTAGTGAGGAACTGAGGAAGGGTAATTGCACCGTCAGCAATGTATCCGGAGATGCAGATGTCTTATTCTTCAGTCAGGTGGCGCTAGCTGCGCTGCTGTGGCCATCACAAGTTTACGCCATCCTTATCTGTCAGCTGTTGCTCTCGTTGCCTCTGACAGCTTTTTCCCTGCAGATGCAGATGTACATATTGCTAAAGCTGCAGTGAATTCTTTTCGTCGTCAGTCTACTGAAGGCACTGACCTATTGGTGTTACGCTTGCATTACGCGGATGAAGATAGCAGAGAACTATACTTCCACTCTTACAATGGAGCAATGCAAGGCTCCGAAGGTGTATAACATTAATCAGTTCGTTGAAATTGGACCTGGGTAAAGATCTATGCTCACAACTACTTTTTCGACATGCCTACACTGGTTGCGATTCGACTTCCAGGATATTCGGAATTGGAAAGAGAGCAGTCTTCCAGAAGCTTGTGAAATACAGCCCCACATAAAAATCCAGTGCTAGTACATTCCTTCTTCCAATTAAGTCAGCCACAGGAACTAATTGAGGAACTTGGTATCAAAGCAATGTCTTTCATGTCTGGTTGCTGCTGTAGCTGAAATGACTCAGTTGCATCATTACGATACAACTTGCTTGTCAAGAAAATTGCCAATGCGACTCCCTCCTACGCCAGCCTCCGCCAACTTCAACTCCCTCAGAACATACTACCAAGTCATGGCGTGGATGGAGGGTGAATTATAAGACATGGATGTCACATACTGGGGCTGGAAATTAGAGGACAATAATGTTGAATACGGAGGCTGTACCTAGTAATCTTCTTGATAAGTTGATTCATTGCAACTCCTGTACTGCTTGTGGCATACCTTGCTGTACCCGCATATGTTACGGACTACCATGTAGTGTGTGTGTAGACCTTGCCAACTTGATGAATGCCGCAATCTATATAACGAGTCACTTGATAGTGGAGCAGAAGATGATTTTTCCTTACTAAAGTACACTCCTCATCAAAATGAAGGAACATGAAAATCTGCATGTGTATGCGCTATAAGATGACATGAACAACACGAGGTTTCAAACATTTTTAATTGTATGGTAGGTATTATAAAATGTGTGTCTAGATATTAGTATTAAAGGCCCACTGCACTACTTGAAGTTACTTGCGCCCTCTATATAACAAACCATGCCTAATCGGTGACCATTGGTCCCCCATGATCCTCTTTTTCTTATGTTAACTGAGAGCTGAGTTGTTGAGATAACCACCTGCCTAATGACCTTGCAGGGCAGTCTAATCCCTCCTGTAAACTATGGCAGATAAGCTTTAAGTTGTTACTTTGTCTTTGTCACACCCCCCTCCCTCGGTCACTCTCTCAGTGTTGACAATGACCTGTCAAAAATTGAATTGACCCTCTTGCTAGGGGGGGGGGGGGGTGGGGTCGATGACACCATAAGGGTGAGAGAAACATTATAAGTTCATTTCCTGATTATAAAGTGCGCCCTCTATTGAGAAATATTAGTGGTTTTGTGGCCCTTTGGACGCCATATTGGATTTCGTGGTTCTCTGAACCACTGCTTTAACGTTCTAACTTATCCTAATGGATTCTATGACCCCGAAAACCATAGCATAGACACCCTAATTATGTCTCTCGGATGGATAATAAGTGACTTATAGCCATTTTTATGTTATGGCGGCCATTTTGGACGCCATCTTGGATTTGGGGGTTTCCTAGACCATTACAAACCATTCTTACTTATCTCAATGGATTCTCTGACCCCCAAAACCATGGGATAGACACTAAAATTATGTCTTGGACGCCATCTTGAAAATAACAGCTTTCTGAACCTTCGATTTTGGTCGACTTTTAGTATGTTATTCCTGAGGTCGAATACTACTAGAAACCGTTGAAAAACCTTTTGTTGCAATTTTTTTGGGTCAAACCATATCTTGACCTGACTAAATACTGATTAATACATGCAGTTTAACATCGATTACTTAACCCTTACTCCGGTCTGATTGGAGGGGGAAGGGGTTTGGAGGCTTATAATGTCCGAGCAACACCAATTTGTTTTCTTCTTCAAAATACTTCAAAAAAGAAGATAGAATGATCGCTTCTCTTGAAGTGGAAAAGATCTTTCCGGGGAGAACTTGGACACCCGGATTATCTTATCGACGATATTTTATGGTGGCGGTTTAATAAAAGATTGTCAAAAAGGAGGGGTTCTTCCGAGCATATGATTAGATAATTTCCCTATCTCTTCCCAATTTGTAACATTAGTAACATTATGTTGAATGAATGAAAATAAAAACTCATAATTTTATATTCAAGATTCAACAATCTGTTTAGATTAGATTTGTTTTAGTTTGTACGTTTTAATTTAAAGTGTATATTCCCATCCTTCATTAGTCAGTTAATGACTCACAGATTACATCAATATCAAACTTTATGGGAAAGCCTGCCAGACCGACCTGCCAGACCGACCAAGCCAGCTTTTATTCGAGTTGTATCTTTTTGAACAATTTTGAACAATCTTGTTATATAATGCCTTTTAAAAAATGTTTTGAACATAATAAAAATATCAAAATTATTCTTAACATTGCATAATTTCAATCTCAAGCGTCAACGTTCACACCTAAGTATATACTGATGGTGTAAAGATCATTGCAAAATATTAAATTTGATCTGCTTCGATCCGTAACCTGCATGGGGCTTTGCCTTTTTTGCCCCAAGCCCGGACCGATTCCCTAAGTTAAACAACCTGAAATAAACTAAATAAGGCAAAAGCTCTGGAAAAACCTAATGGCAAATCGATCCAATAAAAAAAATTATATTTGAATTTCTATACCACAAACAAAAACAAACACCAAACTATTGTTCTTTACTAACATTTTTAATTGAAATTTGTGTCGTTTATATAGTGTCTGACAAAGCTAGAATGGCTACCACACCCAATCCCTTTCTTATTATGCCTTTCTGAACATTCCTTTCCCTCTCAATATACAATAACTTTCACTGCCGAAGTTATTCAAACCAACCCGCCTCGCGAGATCGTGGCGTCTCGCCACACCTATTACGTTATCATTATAAGGATCCGCATATACAACATTTTCCTGCTATACGTTGTACCGCAGGATCAAATCAAATACTTTGGTCATGTTACAAGGCACCAAAGCTTCTTAAAGGATGTATTGGAAGGAAGAGTGGAAGGAAGTAAACCTAGAGGGAGACCCAGAATTAACTTGGAAGAGAATGTCAAGAACTGGAGTGGACTAAAACTGCAAGAGTGCACCAGAATGGCAGAAGATAGAGTGAAATGGAGAGATGCAATCAACCTCCTAACCGGGAGAAGATACTCAGATAGATAGATAGATGGTAAATATTATTACATATCAATTCTAGAATCTTTAGTCTGTATTCGTTTTATGAAAGAAAGTCGACTTTCCACTTCCATCTCCTGAAACCTTTAAACTTCCAAAGCTTTTCCTGTCAACGGTGAAAATAATTGGAACAATAAAATCTTCCAATTTTATTTGACAACATAAATGAGTGCACGCAATACCAGTATGACGCAAGGCGTAGTGATTTGCTCAACCTCCTCAAAATGATCAGATCAATACCTTTGCAGATGATGCCATCAACGAAGATGTTGAGTAGAAGTCATCGTGTAGCAAGACATTGTGCGAATTGTCGACCCCACCGAGTATGACATTTTTCAGATGTGGCATCTTACAGATGAACTGAGCGAAATCACGTGATGCAGAGGGACGTCTACTAAGTTCCTCACACCGGATGTCAAGAGTCTCAAGCTGTAATGGTAGTAACAGTATGTTGACTTAATAACAAGAATAACCTAATAAAATTGTATTCGAGATTCGGCAATTATATTGATATTGTTGCTAGAATGAAAGCAAAATCTCAATGCATCCACATTTATTTTGAAATGATGTACAACTCTTGACACCTGAAACTAGCTATAATATTAGAATCTAGTACATACCTGCAATAGATAATGGTTGGTTTTTCTTATACCTATTATAGTCTCTACATAAACCTTGTAAGTTTTATTTATTTAGCAATATTATGTTCTCCTAAGTTATTAGGGGCCTTATCTATGAGCACAAGTTGCTTTTTGGGGTTCCGGCATATTATGTATTCCGTATTTATAGTTTGTAATTTATTTAGGATGCCAAATATAATTAATTGAATTGAATATTTCGTGTATTTTATGAGATAGATAATGGTGATCACAATTATGACTGTTTAATGACGGGTGTGAAAAATACCTTATTTTAATACTTTATTTATTTATTTTTATTTTTTGACTTTATAAATAGTGAGGCGAAGCAATAAATGATAAAAGTCTAATTGTTTGCGATCTATTTCCAAGTTTTCGTAGCTATATAGACCAGGCGCGTACACAGGGGGGGGGGGGGGGGTTCGGGGGGTTAAACCCCCTCCTTTAGTATTTTTTATGTATGTATGTATTTTTTTTTTAAACCCTTGTTTTGTTTTTTGTTTAATAATAAAAACAATTAAATAAAAACAAAATTGAAAAGAAATGTTACCAATGGATGACCTTAAAAAGTTGACCTTACCCCCCCCCGGTTATTCAGCGGATGGCTGAGTCGTTACGATTTTCGGGGGACCAAAAAAAATATTTAAAAAGTGTCCTCTTACCGCCCCCCCCCCCCCCGGTCGATTCTGGGTCTAAACTAGGGGCAATACGCTCGGTGCCCGGCCGGTCGCCGCCCGGGCGCCGGCCTAATAGAGCGTTCGCCACCGAACGATATTAGTCAAAAATCGAAGCTGCGATGTCAAAGGCTGCCGAGCGATTTTGAACTCGCCGCCCAGTGACCGACTAATCTCCAAGCGACGACCGGGCAGCGATTGGTCGGCGACCGCTCGGCAGCCTTTGACCTAGAGGCTTCGATTTTTGACCTAAATTGCTCGACGGCGAACGCTCGATTAGGTCGCTGCCCGGGCACCGAGCGTATTTTGGGCGGCGAGTGAAAAGTAAGCAGGCGACGCCGAATTTTAACTCCGCGCTAAAATTTTAGCGGCGACCGAGCGATGCCCTAAAAAGAAGCGGTGCCCGGGCGGCCGACGCTCGGTGCCCGGTCGAAATTGGCTAAAATATCGCCGAGCAGGATACTTTTAGGGGACGGACCATAAGTTTAGCGAGCGGTTTTATATAAATTAAAGCCGTATAATCACAGGCTATATTGTAAATAAAAAATATATACATCCGGATCCAGAATTGTCAAAAATAAGGTTCCCCCCCCCCCGCCCTCGGCACCTGGTTGATAAGGTTATTCCGCTGGCCCTTCCGCATTTGCACGTCGGACTCGAGGAGGGATGGGGGAGGTCCAAATAATGTTGGATAAACAATTACTCAAATTACATTCCTATACAAAGGCAATACGTTTTTTTATATAAAAATAGATTGATTGAAATAAGCTTGAAAACTCGAATTTTACGTGTTAAAGTGTAATGAAAACTATCGCGGAACAGTTTGCAGTTTCCACTACGAAACAGAAATAATACAGACGGGAACGAAGAGATTCTATTTGTTTTGGTGTATACGTTTTAATATAAAGTTAATCAGCAATTCACAATGCAACTAGCCGTCACTCCTTCAGCACTTCTATAGCATTCCGTATAGTCATATTCAAGGAAAATATATGGTAGATATTATTCCCTATCAATCTTCAAATTTTAAGTCTTTTTTTGTTTCATGAAAGAAAGTTGGTTTTCACTTAAAACTCGTGAAACAATCAAATTTCCCAAAGCTTTTTGCTCCGAATGATGTAATAATTCGGACAGTAAAATCGTCCAATTTTGTTTGACAATAGAAATGAGTACACTTCCAAGATAACAACGTTCATAGTAATTTGCTAAGTTCCTTAAATATACAATCAGATCAATACCCTTGCAGACGATGCCATCGACGAAGATGTTGAGTAGAAGTCATCGTGAAGCCAGACATTTTTATGGTCGTCTACCCTAGCGAGTGTCAGGACCTTCAGATGAGTCATCTGACAGATGAACTGAGCAAAATCACGTGATGCAGAGGGACGTCTCCTAAGATCCTCACACTGGACGTCAAGAGTCTCTATCTGTTATGATAGTAACAGTATGTTGAATGAATAATAATAAGAACTTAAAGGGATCCGTTAACTTTGTCTTAGATGATAGATCCTTAAAAAAATCCTTGATTTAGCTCATGCTGCAAAGATAATTATAAACCTTAAGGTCAGTCACGAAACCCGTGGTTTTTACAAGCCGATTGCCTGTCTGATTATCAAGATATTTATGATTAAAAATCGAAATCAACTTTTGCGTTTGCCGAAAGGTTTTCATAACACGACAGTCAATTGGGGAACACGAGTATGGTAAAACCGGTCACTCAAAGGTTTTTTTTACTTTTTTGAGGCACTTCTTGATCAATTTGAAGCACATTTTTTTAGTGCTTCAATATAAGACCATATCACAGACACTGATAACACGGAGGGCCGTGCATCTCAGATTTTACATTAAAAAGCTCCCTTTAATAAAATAAGATTCAAGATTCAACAATCTGTTTAAAATTGTATTGATATTGTTGCCACGATGAAAACAAAATCTCAATACACTCATACTTATTTTGTTATGAGGTATAAGTCTTGATATCAGAAATTATTATTACTTTCAAAATCTTGTAGATACCTGTTATAGTTAATGGTTGGAATTTTTTTTATATACACTAACTATACATATATATATATAGCGAGAAGCATCGGGGTAGACCGCTCTCATCGCGTATCGCGACGTCCGCAAGAAGGACCAATCCAGGATCCGCCAGGAAATCGTTCATTTGTTGCCGCGACGAGATGTTCAGATTCGCGCCCAAGGGACATCATAGCTAAGATGATGTCCTAAAAATCAAAGGAAGCGCTCATAAGAAATAGACGTAAATTAAAGGACTCAGGTTAAGTCATCGTAAAGGATTTGACAAGAAAAAAACGCTGAACTACTGGCAGCCACATCGAAAATGAAAGTGAGTGCAACCTGGTCGATTGATGGACGAATAATGGCGGTGCTGACATGAACAGGAAAGAAAAAAACAGATAAGATCACATTGTGACTTGAAATTTATTTAAACAATAACATTTTGTGTGCAGCCATGTAAGTTCATGGTGCAACAAATACTATCCAATGTATATGCTGATGAAGCTAAACACTTACATAAATTATTCATTGTAGGCTTCCGGTCCACTTTTTTATCACATTATATTAACTTACGTGCGGAAACATGGACATTAAAGAAGGTCGATGAAAATAGACTTCACACTTTTGAGATGGCATGCCTCAGGAGAATCATGGGTGTGACCAGATTTGACAGGCTAAGACACACACATACGAACACAACTGAATATGGAAGAAACCATCATCGACAGGGTTGCCACAAAAAGACTGAGATACTTTGGACATATCAACCGAATGAATTCAAAAAGATACCCCCACATCCTTCTCAACGGAAATGTACATGGCAAACGCCCAAGGGGAAGACCAGCTAAGAGATGGACAGACTGCATCAAGGCGGACTGCAAAAACAGACAAGTTGACTCCCTGACTAAAGCCACTAGGCTAACAGAAGACAGGAAGATGTGGCAAGCCATAGTGAAACAGAAGCCATCATACATCCCATTGATGGTGTGGACGGCTTAAGTAAGTCAATTAACTTACGTACTCTTAAACGTATGTTCTTTTCATTGTGTTAATATGTCTATTTACCTGTTTTTTCTAAGTATGTCTCTCCATACGTTGTATCAAAGTGCAATCAATAGCTTAGATTTAAATGCAATATCAAATGTCTCATCACCCATTAATGATGAAGAAAATGGCCTTTGTATAAGTCAGTCTTTTTTTTTTTACCAGATGAATTAAACGAAAAACTTTCTTCCGATAAAATAAATTCTATAAATTTTTCAATGATGCATATTAATTGTAGAAGTATTTTGAAAAAACATGGATGGCATTTCATCATTGTTGAATAATTCAGATTTTCAATTTTCTGTCCTGGGGATCACTGAAACTTGGTTGAATGAAATCTCACCAACAGGGCTGTGCAACGTTCAAGGTTATAATTTCATTAATATCAATAGACAAAACAGGACAGGTGGAGGTATTGGGATCTATTTGAGCGATACATTAGTTTATAAACGAAGAGATGATTTGAATATTGATAATGATTCATTTGAAAGTTTATTTGTTGAAATTGAAAATGTAGCTGATATGTAATATGAAATGTAATATTGGGTGTAGTCTACAGACCTCCTGATCAGTCTATTGAATCATTTTTGATCAATTACCTTCTGTTCTAAATATTGTAAATAATGAAAATAAAATAATGTATTTAATGGGGGATTTTAATATCAATTTGTTATCAACTGTCTCTTCCCAAAATTCAAATTCCTTTTTGAACTTGTTTACTTCTTTTTTATGTGCCCACTTATTCACAACCATACTCGTATTACTGACCATTCCGCAACATTATTGGATAATATTTTTACAAATGATATGAAGAATAAATTTAGTGGTGTGATTTTGGTTGATATAAGTGACCATTTTCCTATTTTCAGTATATCTTATTCCAATAGAACTAATGGAAAGAAAAAGCATATACTTAAACGAATCATGAATGAAAGAAATATTATTAGATTTAATGAACGTTTGAAAAATGTATATTGGAATTTAAAATTTAGTAATCCCAATGCTAGTTACAGCTTCTTCTTGGCAACATTTCTACGTTTATATGATAAATGCTTTCCCTTGCAAGAAATATTAATCAAAAGTAAATGTATGAATAAGCCATAGATAAATAGAGATTTATTAGAAAAGATAAGGAAAAAATAGCGTTTATACAAAAAGTACCTAAAGTCACCTGCTGAATATAGGAAAAATGTGTACAAACAATTTAGAAATAAAATTACAAATGAAATTAAAACATTTAAGTATCAATATTATAAAAAATAAATTTAATAATGATAAGGGTAATATGAAAGCAACATGGAAAACTATAAATGAAGCTCTTGGTTCAAAACCAAGTTCTAATGAAGTATTGATGAAATTAATGTTGATGGTAGAAAAATTACAGACAAAGATGAAGTATCAGAAATATTTAATGAGTATTTTGTAAACATTGGTTACAATTTAACAAAATAATTTTCAATATTCTAAATCATTTTATCATAAGAATTTTAAAAGAAATGATAAAACTGTAACTTGTAAAGAGATTATTGATATTGTTTGTTCTTTTAAAAATGGAACAAGTGCCGGATATGATGAAATCGATGTTGGTGTCATTAAAAAAGTCTTTCATATAATTGCTCCACAATTATGTTCTATATTTAATTCTCGTTTTTCATATGGTGTGTTCCCTACTCAATTTAAAATAGCAAAAGTGATCCCAGTTTTTAAATCAGGTGATGTTAGTTATACAAAAAATCACCGCCCAATATCTGCCTTACCTTTATTTTCAAGGATTTTTGAGAAGTGCTTATACAAGCGTTTAAATGATTTTCTATTTTCATGTAATATTTTGTCTGATAATCAATATGGTTTTCGCTCCGGACACTCCGCATCGATGGCGCTTCTTGAATTTATTCACAAAGCTTGTAAAGCTATTGATTCTAAAGAATACATGGTTGGATTGTTTCTCGATTTGATCAAAGCCTTCGATACATTAGATAATTTTATTTTGTTGAGAAAATTGGGAGATTATGTAATTCGTGGAAATCTATTATTATTATTTAAGAGTTATTTTTTAAACCGTCTCAATTTGTAGTTATCAATAATCATAAATCTTCAAATAAGCAAATTCGATGCGGAGTGCCCCAAGGGTCTGTATTGGGTCCATTGCTTTTCGTGGTTTATATAAACGATATCATAACTTCTTTTAAGCTCTTACAATTTATTCTTTTTGCAGATGACACCAGTGTGTTCATGTCTGGAAGTTATCTCAACATATTATTAGATACATTTACTGTCGAATCACATAAATTAAATGATTGGTTATTAAATAATAAATTAGTTATAAATATTGATAAAACTCAATTTATGTTATTTACAATCAGAAAAGTTGAAGATGATAACTTGATAAATGGACAAGCTATAGTTCTTGTTTCTTTCACTAAATTTCTCGGTGTTTACATCGATGATAGACTGAAATGGCATGAGCACATTGGTGCCATATGTAACAGAGTTGCCTAAAGGGAGTTGGTATTATTTATCGATTAAGACACTTCCCAAGATATATGTTGATTATGTTGTATTATGCCTTGATAATTCCACACATTAATTATTGTAATATTACATGGTCAAATGGTTCTGATTATTTTATGACGAAATTATTTAAATTACAAAAGGCTGTTTGATTACTTTACAATGCCCCGTTCAATGCCCACACTTTGCCACTTTTTCAACAATTAAAGCTTCTAAATGTTTATGATATAAATAATTTTAATAATGCTATATTTATGTTTATGTGTTCTAAGGGATGATTACCAAGGTCCGTGTCAAGTAAATTTACATTAAATTATGAAATACATTCTCATTTTCCTAAAATCCGTACAAATGTTTCCAAAAATACATTTTTTTTCAAGGGCCAGTTCTATGGAAAAAAAAATCCCATTTCATATAAAAAAAAAAACTCTACTTCACTGAATATTTTTGAACGATTGTACAAATCCCATCTTTTATCATTGTATTCAATCTCAAAATAAATGACGTTACGTTTCAGTTAATGCACTTTTTATTGTATTCCCCCTCCCATTCCCTTCGTCCTTTCTTTTGTTTTCTTCTTTTGTATTGGTGTTTAGATTCTCTCTGCTTTCCTTTTCCTTTTTTCTTTTCTCAACAATGCAGTATATACTTTTTAAGGGGTTGACGTTCATAAGGCTAATTGCCCTTTTTGTTAACCCCACATTCTCATAAAATTTTGTTTGCTCCTTCCCTTTGTATTTTTCATGTAATCGATCTTGTATCTGTATACCATGTTTGTATTTTTTAATGTTTTTTTATGGAGAATGAAATTAATGAAATGAAATGAAATATATACCTGGTAAGTTTTATGTATTTTTCCACTTCGGTTAATTCTGTGTTTACCTTAATATGGACGGGGAGAACCTGGTCACTATATATTATGACGACATATTTAATGAATGTCGACTCCAGAATTGTCAGAAAGGAGAAAGGAGAAAGGAGCGTCTTACTGTACAGGCAAAAGATCCTGAGATAAAAGCATAATCCATTCAGAAATTCCAAAAAATTACATCACGAAGAATATAAAATCTGAAGTCATATCTAAAAATGAATAGAGAAAATGTAATTTTCTTTTGAAAAAACATATATAGCTCCCTTGATTTACAGTTGTTTCGACTTAAAAATGAATTTTACCTTGGCTTGATCTTGAGATTCGTGACAGATGCCTACATAGTTACCTGCGGTATACTGCAACACCAACACCCAAGAACAGCATAACTTCAACCAAACCACGTGATATGTTTAAATAGACTTATTACTTATAACTGTATAGTGTATATTTAGACTTTAGCTCGTGTTTATTGTGTTTTAGAAATATCAGAATGTTGATATCATGTCCGATGTATTTTATTATCATATCTTACTTTGTTCTATATATCTTTCTGTATTGTATTGTAAATATGTTGTGCTCTCATACCCGATAGAGTCAAATAAAATCTTATCTTATCCTCAAGTTCGGTGTTGTAGCTGGTGTTGGTGTTCTCACAACACCAACAGTGAACACCAGTTTTCAACACCGAACTTGAAATCACTCATACTATAGACTGGAACTAAGAGATTAGATCTGTTTTAGTTTTTGAGTTTTAGTTTATGGTATATCAGCAATTCACAATGCAAATAGCCGTCACTCCATCAGCACTTCCATAGCTCTCCGTATTGTCATACACTTAACGAAAATAATATGGTAGATATTATTCCCTATTAATCTTAAAATCTTCAATCTGTTTTTTTGTTTCATGAAAAAAAGTTGATTCACATCCATCTCCTGAAACGTTCAAATTTCCCGAGCTTTTTCTTCCCAACGGTGTAATAATTTGGACAGTAAAGTCGTCCAGTTTCGTTTGACAACAGAAATGAGTACACTTCAATTATATCAAAAGGCGTAATTGTTTGCTCACAGTCCTAAAATATATGATCAGAACAATACCTTTGCAGACGATGCCATCGACGAAGAAGTTGAGTAGAAGTCATCATGTAAAGAGGAATTGTACCGGGCTGGTGCCCCAACGAGTGTCAGGATTTTCAGATAAGGCATCTTACAGATGAACTGAGCGAGATCACGTGATGCAGAGGGACGTTTAGTGAGATCCTCATACCAGATGTCAAGAGTCTCAATCTGTTATGATAGTAACAGTATGTTGAATACAAAATAATAACAACACAATGAAATTATATTCAAGATTCAAAAATCTGTTCAAAGTTATATTATTATTAATGCTAAAAATATTACTCATTGCGGATGATCTTTTAGATCCCTTATTGACAACATTGCGAGACAAACTAGTATCACTAGCGATATTATTTTCGATATATTATTATTGTTGCCACAATGAAAACAAAATATTAATACATCCACATTTATTTTGTAACGGTACATGTATATATATGTATATATATTTATAGTATATATTATTTTTTCGATTTATTGAACGTAGAATCGAATTCGTTATCCAAGGTAGTCTGGGTGACTTCTTATAATTTTTAGACTTGGGTTTAGAAAAAGGAATATTTCGATTTACATGAGGCATACAAATTCCAATAAATTATTCAAAGTGTCCAGAAAATCAGCATGATTGCTATGAGGTGGCTTATAAACAACTCCAAAGTTTGTCTTCTATTGCGATCAGTAATTTCGAATAAACAAAGTTTCTGCAATTCCATTCATCACTTTCATGTCTTCAATTATAACATATAACTAGACTTGAATTCGTCACTTTGACGAATTAGGTGATACGTATGCTCATGTGTAACATGAAGAACGCTTTTTCACGATTTCATCTTTCGTTTACTACTCCCATTATGGTCTATCCATGAGTCAAGTTTCAACTATAGGGCAGAGGGAGAAAGACCAAGAGAATGAGAGGGAGGCAAGGAAAGAGAGAGAGAGAGGGGGGGGGGAGGGTGAAAGAGAAGAGAGATAGATAGATGCAGAGCCAGACTAAAAAAGAGAGGGGCAGAACATGAGAGGAGAAGGAAAAAAGAGCAAGAGAGAGGAGAGAGAGAGAGAGATGCAATTGAGAACAATGCCTTCCAGATGAACATGATTAAACGTGGTATAGCGCCCCCTTCAGGTATCCGATTGAGCATTGTTATATATGATAATTGACAAGTCACCTATGATTGAATTTTTAACTATGATAACATCATGATAATGTTAGATAGTCTACACAAATCTTGTGGAAACTTGTCTCAGCTACAACATACTTAATAATCAACAAAATCCAAGCAGAAATATCGACGATGTTGCTCAAAACACAGGAATGTAGAATCCAGATTTGAGAAAAAGTCATCTCCCATAGGGATTACACGCAAAAAGTAATGGAATAAGTGAAAATAGGGTAATAATAAAGTAAATAGAGTTGTTTTATACATTATTTGCGAATCTACATGTTTTAATAATCAAAGGAGATGGTACAGTGAAAGGTCAAATAGGAAAAAAAAGTGGGAAAAAAATAGTTGGAGACACCCGGACTCGAACCAGGGATCTCGAGGTTGGAAGTCAAGAGCGTTACCGATATACCAAAACATTTCCCATAGAAATTACACGTAAACGGGAAATGGAATTCTGAAATCCTACTTTGGAAGTGCAATATGAGCATAATCCCGGCATCTGATCGAAAAATAAAAAATAAATTTGTGATAGCTTATGGTCTCAACTATAACATATCCGAAACTCAGCGAAAACGAAGCTAAAACAACGGAGATTTTGCTCGCGAAAGACAGGAGTGTAGAATCCAGTTTTGAGAAAAAGTCATGTCCCATAGAGAATACACGCAAAATGTGAAAAATTGACATGCCTCCTTTAATCGCAAAAATACACCATGATACTTTTGTCAAAAATAAAAATTGTGACAAATGCATTTGTAGAAGATTGTCTCAGCTAGAACATATCAAAATTTGAAAGAAAATTGATCGATATTTACAGAGATACAATCAATTTTCCAAAAATATGCTGACGTCTTAATATGCAAATTTAAATTTTGAGTTTGGAGGCCATTATGATGACGTCATGAGTTAATTGAGGATCAAATGAGACATGAAATCATATCTCCGACTCAAAATCTATCCAAATATGAAAAAATATTAGGAGTTTCTATCAATTCTAAAGAGTTACAATGAATTTTATATAGGCATGTTTTTGCCCATGTATTGGATAAAGATAACGCAAATCCGCGCGTGCTGTCAACTTTGACGGACGCTCATTGCGTTAATAAAAGGTGAACAAATTATCAAAATGCTTGGAAAAATGTGCCAAATATGATGACAGAGAAAATTCGGCGATTCTATGTTGCAAAATGCTAGTACGCGCAAAAAACGCGCGCGCATGCGCGTATGCATGATTTTTTGTCAAATGCTCTAAATGGCCTGAAACGTATGCAAAAAAAGTTTAAGACGATTTTGAGCAATTAAAAATTTTACGTGAGCGTTAACGCGCGCATTTGCGCGCATTTATTGACCTGAAATTGACCAGACGGATATTGATCTTAATCATGATGAATATGAATGAGAAATTCCTTTCCGTTATGAAGATATGATCATAAGTTGATTTTCACAAAATGGCGCCTGGATGACGTCATGATAATTTTGACCCTCTAAAAAGTCACGCAGTTCTAAGTTAGACTAAGATCTATCATCATGGCAAGTTTCATGATAATGGCTTTATTCAGTCTTGAGATATCCTGCGAACAAATTTGAGGAAGAATAATAAATAATAAACTAGACTTTAATTCGTCACTTAGACGAATTAGGTGATACGTATGATAATGGTTTACATAACGAATAATGCATTACACGATATATTATTTTGTAAAATGCTTCTCCCATTTATATGCTTCTCCCATTATGATCTATTCATATGTCAAGATTAAATTGTGTCTCCTTGATCATCATGGATCTAGGGAAGATAGATTGAAACAATATATGACCTTTGACCCTGTGCAGTAACCAGTTACACATTTGACTCTAATTTACATCATGAAGAACACCTTTTGACGATTTTATCTTATTCAAAGAAATGAAAATGTAATTGATAAATGATTATCATCATTATGATAATGATGATCATGATGATAATGATCATGATCATGAGCGCGATCATGACATCTTATTGAAAAAATGAGGGTTGATTTAGATAGCATATAGTCTCAGCTACAACTTACTCAAAAGTCAACAAAATCCAAGCAGAAATAACGGCGATATTGCTCGCAAAAGACAGGAATGTAGACTCCAGATTTGAGAAAAAGTCATCTCCCATAGAGATTACACGCAAAAAGTAATGGATTAAGTGAAAATAGGGTAATAATAAAGTAAAAAGGGTTGTTTGTGACATTATTTGCGATTCTACGTGTTTTAATAATCAAAGGAGATGGTACAGTGAAGGTCAAAAGGAAAAAAAAGTGAAGAAAAAAATTGTTGGAGACACCCGGACTCGAACCAGGGATCTCGAGATTGGAAGTCAAGTGCGTTACCGATATACCAAAACATTTCCCATAGCGATTACACGTAAACGGGAAATGGAATTCTGAAATCCTACTTTGCAAGTGAAATATGAGCATGATCCCGGCATCTAATCGAAAAATAAAGGGCGCACTTGTGATAGCTCATTGTCTCAGCTACAACATATCCGAAGTTCAGCGAAAACGAAGCTAAAACAACAGAGATTTTGCTCGCGAAAGACAGGAGTGTAGAATCCAGTTTTGAGAAAAAGTCATGTCCCATAGAGAATACACGTAAAATGTGAAAAATTGACATGCCTTCTTTAATTGCAAAAATACGCCATGATGCCTTTGTCAAAATGGAAAATTGTGGATTATTTATTTGTAGAAAATTGTCTCAGGTAGAACATATCAAAATTTAAAAGAAAATCAATCAATATTTACAGAGATACAATCAATTTTCCAAAATTATGCTGACGTCATAATATGCAAATTGAAATTTTGAGTTTGGAGGCCATTATGATGACGTTATGAGTTAATTGAGGGTCAAATGAGACATGAAATCATATCTCCAACTTATAACCTATCTAAATATGAAAAAATATTGGGAGTTTCTATCTATTCTGAAGAGTTACAAAGAATTTTGTATAGACATGTTTTTGCTCATGTATTGTGGATAAAGATAACGCAGGTCCGCGCGCGCTGTCAACTTTGACGGACGCTCATTGCGTTATTAAAAGGTGAACAAGTTATCAAAATGCTTGGAAAGATGTACCAAATATGATGATAGAGAACATTCGGCGATTCTATGTTGCAAAATGCTAGTACGCGCAAAAAACGCGCGCGCATGCGCGTTTGCGTGATTTTTTGTCAAATGCTCCATATGGCCTGAAACGTATGCAAAAAAAATTTGGGATGATTTGGAGCATTTTAATTTTTTTCGCGCGCGTAAACGCGCGTACGAACGCGCACGCGCGCATTTGCGCACGTTTATTGATCTGAAATTGACCGGATGGATATTGATCTTCTTCCTGATAAATATGAATGAAAAATTCCTTTCCGTTATGAAGATATGATCATAAGTTTATTTTCACAAAATGGCGCCTGGATGACGTCACGATAATTTTGAGTCTTTGAAAAGTCACGCAGTTCTAAGTTAGACTAAGATCTATCATCATGGCAAGTTTCATGATAATGGCTTTATTCAGTCTTGAGATATCCTGCGAACAAATTCGAGGAAGAATAATAATAAATAATAAATAAATAAATAAATAAATAATAAAAATCTTGACGAAATCAAAAGGTGATACGTCTACGTACGTATCACCTAATAAATAAATAAATAAATAAATAAATAAATAATAAAAATCTTGACGAAATCAAAAGGTGATACGTCTACGTACGTATCACCTAATAATAATAATAATAATCCGGTTTTTTTTATATAGCGCTCAATACACCGATCCAACGATGTACCTAAGCGCTTTACAGATATATTATTACCCCGGTCATCGGATTCAGGCTTACCCGCACACAATGTGTGCACATTTTCCACTCCCTGGGGAGCATTCCAAAAATGGTTTGGAACAAAGAATGCAACACCACCGCCTATTTTGTTTTCATGATTATTTGTAAGTATATCATATCCAGGGAGAGAAAAATGTGTATTTTTTTCTTTTGAAAGCCACGTGTCAGTTACACCTAACACGGGGAACTTCTGTGTTATCTAGAAACAAACAAAATTGTACATAATTCTTGATAAGACTTCTTATATTAAGATGTAATATAGACAAGCAAGAATCACGTATACTTTTGAAAATATTTTTGACCGAGGACTCAGTATAATAGTTTGAGGAAATGAGACCCGAAGCATTATCATTTGGATCCAATTCACATTTCAATTCATCATTATTAGCACATAATATATCCTGTGTAGCAGGATGTTGTCCATCTTGTCAAACTGGCCCTCATGGCCCCAACATCTAATCGCGTATTTGCAAGATACATACATGTCTCGAGTTTGATGGTAATCCGTCCATCGGTTCTAAAATTCAAATTCAAACTTTATTATTTTACTCGTAATACTTTTCTCAATTACCTTTACTTTTCAAATAAAAAGGAAAAAATGAAATAAAAAAATACATCATGATACTAAGAAAATAAACATTATGTTCTAACGATAATGCGATCACGAGCTTTTTTTTGCATACATAATGAGCCCTGTGACCTTTCACCTCGTGACCCCAAAATCTAATCAGTTCATTTGCTTAAGCCACCATCACACCAAACAAGTTCTCACTACGTTCTGGAACCGTTCTAAAAAATCGTAAAACAGGTTGTGGATGGGGCAGAATGTGTAAACAATGTCTATAATACGATTCTAGTTCGTTCATAAACAGTCCTCAATACGTCCATCTCGTCTGTACCCCGTCCACAGTCAGTTCATATCAAGTTCAGATCGGGTAAATTTGCCATTTCAATGCAGTCCAAGCCAGTCCGTAGTCAGTTTAAACCCTTTATTAACTAGTTCCAACTTGTTCCCAATACGTCCAAACCCATTCTCACTAGTTCACCACTAGTTTTTAACCCGACCACCCCGTTCAGAACAGTTCAACTCGTCCTCATCTCGTTCTTAGTGCGTTCGAACGCGCTCCTAGAGCGTGTGCAATCCCGTCCTAGCTCGGGACCTATACAAACCCAGCGTGTTCTCGCCATTCCTCATTCCCGTTCAACTTCAACGCTTCAAGCCTGGCATATCAAGACATTCAAGTGAAGCCCCCATCACACCAATTTAGTTCTCACTACGTCCTCGAAAATGTTGCCAAACGGGCTCAAACTGTGTGCGAACGGAGTGAACGTATTAGCAACTATTTATGATCTTTTTAAGAACTTCATGGACGGGCTCAGACCGGCTTGGACGGGAAGGGTGCTCTAGAAATTTGAGCATGTTCAAAATTGTCTCCGTCATTGTCATACTACGAATGGAATTGCCGTACTTCGATCCTACTAGGAACGTGTGACAACTTGATGGGGTCGAGCATCAATTAGCGGGACACGATGGGTTATATAGCCTCGAACCAGGACGGGATTGCATACGCACGATATGAGCGCGTTCGAACGCACTATGAACGAGATGAGGACGAGTTGAACTGTCTCTAAACGGGTTCGTTAAGTTATAAACTAGTTAGAACAAGTTGCGAAATAGTAAGAATGGTTTGGACTGCTTGGAAATGTCAAATTTACCCGATCTGAACTTAATATGAACTGACTGTGAAAGGGAACAGACGAGTTGGACGTATTGGGGATTGTTAATGAACGAACTAGGATCGTATTAAAGACATAAGTCCAGTCCGAGCCCGTCCATGAAGTCCTTAAATAGATTGTAAACAGTTGCTATTACGTTTAACACCGTATGCACACAGTTTTAGCCCGTTGGGCAACATCTTTGAGAACGTAGTCAGAACCAGTTTGGTGAGATGGGGGCTTTAGCAAGATACATACAGGGCCCAAGTTTGGCAGGAATCCATCAATCAGTTCTGGAGATAAAACGATCACGAGAACGGGATGTACGGACGGACGGATAACCCGAAAACATAATGCCTCTGGCTACTTTGTAGCGGAGGCAAACAAAATCTGGTACATGTTATTCGCTCTCAATCTTTAAATGTTTTGTCTGTTTCTTGTTTTCTTAAAGAAGTTCCTAATATGTTTCCTCCTAATTCTAGGTTTATATTATGTTCCCGGCGGCCAAGGAAGCCCAATTTAGCAATTATTTCTCTGTATTCAAGTTTTGTTAGGTCTTGCCAAGTTATCTCACAGTCTATCGCGGTATCCATGACGGACCCTGGGGTGAGGAGGGCTGCTAGGTGTCCCTGAGTCTCAAAGGCGCACTACGATTCGGCCCGAGGTCTACCACGGATGCCAGTATATTCCCTCCTGGCCCGTCACGTTCTGATGAAGCCCCTCACATTTCTCATATTCTGTCAAGGCTCCCTACGGAGCACGTTTGTGGCCACGGTATAAAAAAGAAGGCTTTCCAGGCTATACCAATGATTGTATCCTGAGACCGTGTGCATCGTATTATACCATATTAGAATGCTATGCGCTGTAGCACGCCCGGCCCCTAAATCGTCCCACCATGGACCTCCACCAAGTTTGTTTACGGCCTATTTCGTACTGTGACGTTTTGTTGCGTGGACCCCGTTTTGCTACTAGGTTTCTCATCCGCACCATGACTGCCTAGGCAAATTTTGTCGACAGTTTCAAAATCTGGCCAGGTATCCACGGCCAGTCACGTTCGCCCATTCTGCCCCCCCCCCACGATGCTCACGTACATCCAATTTTGTCCATGGTGGCCTGAAACATGATTGCCGTGGCCGCCAGGAACTTAATGTAACCCTAGCACAAGAGTGTAATAATTCGGACATTAAAATCGCCCAATCCCGTTGGACAAAAGAAATTAGTACACATCACAGTCCTAAAATATATGATAAGATCAAAACCTTTGCAGACGATGCCATCGACGAAGATGTTGAGTAGAAGTCATCGTGCAGTAAGACACTGTGAGACTTCTGGTGAGGCATCTGACGTACGAGCTGAGCGTCATTAGATGGTGCTAAGCGACGTTCATCGAGATCCACGCACCATGTATCAAGAGTCTTATTCTGTTATGATAGTAACATTATGTTTAATGAATACTAATAACGACCTGATAAAATGATATTCAAGATTCAACAATTTGTTTAAGATCCTATTAATATTGATGCCACAATAATGCATTTGTAAGTCAGACTAAAGGAAGGGGGGTCCAAATAATGGATGTCCAGCGTTTCAGTATGATACACAAACGTGTGTAAACAATCTGACGCAGAACAATTTTGCAGTTTCCACTGAAAAAAAGCAAAATTATACAGATGGCAACAAAGAAATTAGATTTCTCTTAGTTTGTATACGTTTTAATTTAAATTTCATCATCAATTCAAAATCCCAAAAGCCTTCACTCCATCAGCACTTCCGTAGCCCATCGTATTGTCATATTAAATGGAAAAAATATGGTAGATATAATTCCCTATCAATCTTAAAATCTTTAGTGTGTTTCTTGTTTTGTAAAAGAAGGTTGATTTCCCACTTTCATCTTCCGAGATAATACCTTTTAACCATAAAAAGGCCGGGCTCTTTGAGGTCTTAGTAAGGCGGGGGGGGGGGGCATTATGGCCCCCTTAAGATCTCCACGAAAATTTGCACGCATGTGAAGTTTATGGAATACTATGATATTTTCAATTTTTTTTTTAAATGTTCAGTCATTTGCATTATTTTTTACTATATATATATTGATTAGACCATTCAACTATTTTGACTCCCACCCACAACAAACACCTAAATTCTAAACAAGACCCCAAAACCAATGTTTGATCTATTTTTAGGAGAAATTACATTTCCATATGTTTTGTACCTAAATCACGAAAATTAGCGATTTTCGGGCTGAGATGCAAAGACAAAAGATCACGTGACCTTGTAACTGTAGGTTCGATTTATAAAATAAATTTTTAAAAGATGCGCAAGACTCGAAAGAAAAAAAGTCAACGAGCGGCGGGGCGCCATCCATATGCGTTCCCGAACAATCGGGGGCCTAATGCCCCCCCCCCCGGCCTTATTAGGGTTAACGATGTAATAATTCGGACAGTAAAATCACCCAATTTCGGTTGACAATAGAAATTATTATACTTCCAGTATAACAAAACGTGTATTAATTGGCTCACAGTCCTAAAATATATGATCAGACCAATACCGTTGCAGACGTTGCCATCGACAAAGATGTTAAATAGTCATCGTTTAGCAAGACATCGTGCCGGTCGTCTACCTCACCGATTATCAGGTTCTTTAGATTAGGCATCTCACGTAATGCAGAGCGACGTTTATTCAGATCCCCGCACAGGATGTCGGCAGTTTCAATCTGTTATGATATTATCATTATGTTGAATGAACAATAATAATAATGTAATTAAATCATATTTGAGATTCAAAAAAAATGTTTAAAGTTATGTTAATATTGTTGCCACTATGAACAAATAATTTGAATACATCCACATTTATTTTGTAATGATGTACAATGCTAGACACCTGAAATTAGCACTACTTTCAGAGTCTTTGCGATATCTGTTTATATATCTAATGGTTATTTTTTTATACTAACTATACATATACTAGTATTAAGCAAATAATTGCTGATGGGAAGGTGATGGAACAAAGTATTATGTCCGAGGCGATCTGGATGTAGCTATCTTTCCGAATGGGGCTTTCACATATACACTCCGGGCCCGTACGGCGAGTAAAAACAGATATTTTGGGAATTTTCGGCCGGTTGCCGTAAACTTCCTACGGGCGCCGGGACAGTTTTTAAAGCCGTACGGGCGCCTTGGTGCTGATTTGGCTGCTCCCAATTCTCCCGGCGTTTTTACCTGACCGTTAGGCCGTAGAAGGCCCGTAAAAGGCCCGTAGGGCACCATACGGGTCCCATGCGAGCTCCGGACGGTGCCCGTACGGCCCCTTACGATTTTGGGGATCAATTCTCATGAAAAATCTTTACGGGCGCCTTGCGGTGCTCAAGGGTTCCGTACTTGTACCCTACGGCGCCCTCACGGGCCCCTCAAGAGCCCCGGGTGATATGCACAACAACAGGCATCTGCTGTCCGGGGCCATTTAAAATGAATATTGCCCGTGTGGGTCCCTCACGGCGGCATGTCGAAATGTACAGTTTTAAATACAGGAGGTGCGGATACCAGACGACACATACAGAGTGAGTCAGAAAAAATGTCCCACTTTTAAAAGTTGTATTGTTTGAAGTATGAATATTTAATCATGAGTTTCATGATATAGAGTTATCCTCGATCCCAGTACATTTAGGTACCATTTACATTTGAATCTCTGCATGCATGACTGAACATCAGACAATCTGAACAAGACTGCCAGATCTCACTTGCGCCAAGTTGCTAGGTGAGGAATAAAATAATGTTAGAAAAAAGATTATTAAAAATTATCCAATAAGCCAGACAGACACACAGACACACATACACGTGTGTGTGCGTGTGCGCGTGTCTGACTGTCTTTGTTCAATGCACTGTTTTATTCTTCACCCAGTAATTTGGCGCAAGTGAGATCTGGCAGTCTTGTAAAGATTGTCTGAATATCAGTGATGCATGCATAGATTCAAATGAAAATGGTACCTAAATGTACTGGCAGGATAACTCTACCAAGCTCTATCAAGAAACCCATGATTAAATATTCATACTTCAAACAATACAACTTTTAAAAAGTTGGACATTTTTTCTGACTCACTCTGTAGTTCCGTACACGGCACCCGGCCGGGCCCCGGCAGGGCACCTTCAGGGAGCCATCGGTTCACCTGCTCATCGGAAGGAGCCCGTAAGGTTACCGACCGACACTCGGCCGGCACCCTACCGGCACCCTTACGGGCGCCTTGCATTTCACTCGATCAATTTTCTCCGGGCACCTCCCGGGCGCCGCAGAATATGTTACCACACATGCCGTAGAAATGAAAATCAGACGGTTCCCGTACGGTCTCTATATCCAAGGCAAGCCGCCGGGTAGGGAAAATCGTACGGGGCCCGGTTTATATGTGACCTAGGCAGAAGCGAAGCTTAGGATAGATACATATACATTCAGATCGCCGAGGAAGTGATAGTGTGCCATCGCGTGTAACCAAAATGTGATTATTTGCTTTATATTCCTTATCAGAAACATTTCATTTCTTCCGTCATTTTAGAGCAACAAGCTAGCAAACGCCTGTACGATACGTACAGTGCATGCAGTACTTACGTATATGCAACGTATACAATCTTCAGTGAAAGTTTGTGCTCTGCGTAGTCTTCAATGAAAGTACCTGTCAGGAATTAATTCTTTGAAATGCTAGAGCGCCGTAATGGCAGCACAGATAAAAGCCGGAGTAATAATCTCAAAGTTTGGGAGCGCTTAGTGATTGTAATAAGTGCTTTATAAAAACTGAGTATTATTATTATTATTAAAGTGCGTTACACTATGTAGATAGTACTACAGAGGCCTTATAGTAGTACTATAGTACTATAGTACTACTATCTACGCAGTGCAACGAACGTTTCTTCTCCCATCAATGATGGGCGAATATCTTTCATCACGCGATTTACTATTGACCAATCGTAGGGCAACATCCTTAGTATGATGAAGACAAATATATATATGACTTGTAACTTTTGTTTATTTTGCAATCAAATTAATATTGTGTTCACATGAACAGGGGCCTTATTTACAAGTTGATTCTTAGAGGTCCTACCATATTATGTATTTTGCATTTATAATTTGTAATTTCTTTTTGATGCCAAATAACCTGAATTGAATTGAATAGCTCCCATATTCTTTTGAGATAGATAATGGTAATTATATTTGACTGTCATGTAATGACGGGTATGAACAATACTTTTTGACTGATTCAATCAAGATCTTCAGCAAATGGAGAACAGGGGTATATGTTAAGAAGTATTAAGCGATATTACGGATACCATGAGACATCATGAAAATTTTCGAGATCATAAATGACCTGTTGCCTGTAAGAGTAATGTGTAAAGATGGATAAAGGAGTTTGGTCACTTAAGTGTTAAGTCTTACCGAACAAAAGAGAGAATAAAACCAGGAGGCAGAACAGTCACAAGCTAGTCTTCAATCACAATTTGTTTCTGAAGAAAAACGTGTGCATTTTGTTCCGGAAGAACCTGGGGCGGTATTCTGAACATAGTTGTAAGTTTTGTGTTATCTTTGGTTGTATCTTCCACAGATAACACAGCGCTAATATTGTTGTAAGTTGGTATTCTGAACATCATTTTATCACTGTGTTATCTCTTGAAGGACCGCCTCTATCTTATCTTTGACCACTGTTGACACGCCCATTTGTATGGACCCTACCAATCAAAATCTATTTTATATAAGCATGATAAGTAGGTCAACCAATAGGAATACTTTATGCCATATCTGAAGATGCGCCTAGCGCATACTAATCTTGGGCGTAATTAGTTATTTGAGCACTTATTACGCGCGTCATCATTATGCGCTGTTGAATGTGGATCATGAAGACAAATCACGCTTGGTTTCCGGTCAACACACAATCTTCTTCTAACTCGTCTATCGGCACGAAGTTGGTTCTGGGCAAAAAAAAATGCCGCCATTATATCACCACGAAAGATACAACAACCCCCTACCTGTTGTAAATATTGTTGTAAATACCATGCAAGATAAGATAAGATAAAAGATACAACAACTTTCAGAATACCAATTATCTCGACATATTATCTCCCGTGCGCATATGCAAATGTGAATTAAATGCCACTTTATTAATAATACGCACAATTACAAGCGCACCGAAGTATGAGCGCAGGCGCGGCCAATAATGTGAGAGAAAAGATACAACAAAAGATAACACAAAAGTTACAACAATGTTCAGAATACCAACTTTATCTTATCTTCAAAGATACAACAATATTAGAGATAACACAGGGTTCAGAATACCGCCCCTGGTCACTAACACTTGCATAGCCCATCGTATTGTCATATTACAAGAAACTGTGGTAGATATACTTCATTATATTCCACATAATAATAATCTTGCTCTTCGATTGGTCAAAAGTAAATCACGTGATGAAAGATAGTTCGCCCCTTATTGATGGGAGAAGCAAAAAGTTCGTTACACTGTGTAGATAGTACTACTATCTACACACGCACTTTCACAGAAGATAGAGATACTATCTAAACAGTGCAACGCACTTTCACAGAAGATAGAGGTACTATCTACACAGTTCAACGCACTTTCACAGAAGATAGAGGTACTATCTACACAGTGCAATGCACTTTCACAGAAGATAGAGGTACTATCTACACAGTGCAACGCACTTTCACTGAAGATTATCCAAAAGCGCACTAAAACAGGCGTAATTAAGCGCTCATTGCCAATGAGCGCAATTAAAACAAACACATGCGCGCACCGTACCCTCAAGGGGTTGGGTTAAACTTTAACTTTTTGGGTGAGAATTTGGGCCTAGGTATCTTTTATGTAGATGCATACAGTACACGTCCTTTTCTTTTTGTAGTTAGATTGTTTTAGATGTGGATTATAAAGCAAATAATCACCTTTTGGTTTCAGGCGATAGCAAACTATCACTTCCTCGTCGATCAGAAGGTATACGCTATCTTTCCTCAGCTTCACTTCGGAAAGATAGCTACATCCAGATCGCCTCGGAAGTGATAGTTTGTCCCATCACCTTCACCAACGGTAGTTATTTGCTTACTATCAATCCTCAAATCTTTAGTCTGTTCTCGTTTCATGAAAGAAAATTCATTTTCCATTTCCATCTCCTGAAACGGTTCAAACTTCCGAAGCTGTTTCCACTAAATGGTGTAATAATTTGGACAGCAACATCGTCCCATTTCGTTTGACAACAGAAATGAGTACACTTCCAGTATAACAAAAGGCGTAGTAATTTCCTCACAGCCCTAACATATATGATCAGATCAATACCTTTGCAGACGAAGCCATCGACAAAGATGTTGAGTAGAAGTTATCGCGTAGCAAGACATTGTGCTGATCTTTTGCCCCACCGAATGTCAGGTTCTTGACATGAGGCATCTTACAGATGAACTGAGCGAAATCACGTGATGCTAAGGGACGTTTACTGAGATCCACGGACCGGATGTCAAGAGTTTCAATCTGTTATGATAGTAACATTGTGTTGGATAAACAATTGCTGACATTACACTACTTAAATATACTGTACCTTAATTCCGGAATATTTTTCAGTTTCTACTGAGGAACAAAAATAATACAGATGGCAACGAAAAATTTAGATTTGTTTTTGTTTGTACTCCTGACTTCTTTACACTTCCTCTGTACATCTCGTGAAACGTTCTAATTTCCAAAGCTGTTTCCTCTTGACGGTGTAACAATTCGGACAGTAAAATCACCCAATTTCGTTTAACAACAGAAACACTTCCATTAATATAACAAAACGTGAGCAATTTGCTCACATCTTTAAAGTATATGATCACATCAATACCTTTATAGACGATGCCATCGATGAAGATGTTGAGTAAAAGTCATCATGTAGCGAGAGATTGTGCCGGTCTTGTCCCCCACCGAGTTTCAGGTTCCTCAGAGAAGGCATCTTACAGATGAACTGAGCGAAATCACGTGATGCAGAGGGACGTTTACTCAGATCTCCAGACTGGATGTCGAGATTCTCAATCTGTTATCATCAAGTATATTAAAATCATGTAGAATAAACAATTATAATGACGTAATAAAATCATATTCGAGTTTCAAAATCTGTTATATTTAATTTTTTTTTTATACTAACTATACATGTAACTTTTGTTTATTTTGCAATTAAAGTTAATATTGTGTTCACATGAACGGGGGCCTTATTTACAAGTTGCTTCTTAGAGGTCCAGCCATATTATGTATTCTACATTTATGATTTGTATTTTCCTTTACAAGGGCATGCGTTTATTTTTTTACATTTAATTGAAATATCACTTGGAATCCCTCTAATTTTACGTAACACAAAAGTGTGACTACAAACTGACGCAGAACATTTTGCGGTTTCCACTGAGAAACAGAAATTATACAGACGGCAACGAAGGTATCGATTTGTTTTATTTTGCATGTTTTGATTGAAATGTTATCAGTCATGCACAATGCAAATAGCCATCACGCCATCAGCACTTCCACAGCCCTCCGTATTGTCATATTACAAGAAAATGAATATGAGTTTTATTCATGTTGCAATTGAAATTAACATTGTGTTCACATTTACAGGGGCCTTATTTATAAGGGCAAGTTGCTTCTTAGAGGTCCTGGCATATTGTGTATTCTGCATTTATGATTTGTAATTTCTTTAAGATGAAAGAATTAACTGAACTGAATTGAATAGTTCCTGTATTCCTTTGAGATAGCTAATGGTGATTAACTATGACTATTATGTAATGACGGATGTGAATAATACTTTTTGACTGATTCAATCTTAAGATTGTGGCATGAATAACACTACATGGGGAATAGAACGAATAGGTATTAAGCGATATTGCAGAATACTATAAGACATTGTGAATATTTTCTAGATCATAATTGAGCTATTGACTGTAGGACCCGCGTGTAAAGATGAATGAGGGTGTTTGATACAGACCTCAAGTTTTACGGAACAAAAGAGAATATAAAAAGGGAGGCAGAATAGTAGCAAGCTAGTCTTCAATCAAACTTCTTTTCGAAGAAAAACATGTGATTTTGTTCATTTAGAACCTAGTCACTACAATACATGATTACAAATTTCATAGTGGAATGCTTCAGGATTGTCATAAAGGAGGTCCTTCGCCCCCTCCAGCACATGTAGAGGTGTTGTGGTCGAGTGGATACGGCGCCGGACTGTCGATCACAAGGTCCGCGGTTCGAGTCCCGCCGCCGCACTAATGTCCTTTGGCAAGATTTTGATCTATATTTGCCACACTCCACCCAGATGAAGTAAATGGGTACCTGGTAGGAATTTATTCCTTGAAATGCTAGAGCGCAAGAGCACAGCTAAAGCCGGGGTAATAATATCCAAGTTTGGAAGCGCTTAGAGACTTATTGTGATTTGCGCTATATAAAAGCTGAATATTATTATTATTATTATAATTGATTTGGTAGTCCCTCTGGTCTGTCCACATTTGCGCGTCGGACTGAAGGAGGAAGAGATCCAAATAATGGCAGTCCAGAGTCTTAGAATGATATGATAGTAACATTATGTTGGATAAACAATTGCTGACATTTTATAGGCTACTTAAATATACCTTCATTAAACATATCAACATGATACAGTTGCCATATTATTACTTTACAAATACAATACTTACAAATAAAAATAAAATGATTGAAATCTCATTCAGTGCTGTGAAACAACAGTTAGTTTGTAAGAGCGCTACAGAAATGAGTTTATTATTATTGTATTTTACGTATTACACAAAAGTCTGTCCACAAACTGACGATTTTTTCACTAAAAAAACAAAAATACAACAGACAGAAAAGATTTGATTTGATTTGTTTCAGTTTGTAATTTTTAATTTCAAGTGTATCAAGTCGATCTGGCGCTGCTCAGTGGATGCCGGGCTCACGATCAATAATTGGGCAAAAAGAATTTCCGTTTCGGTTTAATAAAATTTGGAGTGGACTTTAAAAGATTATTATTATTATTATTATTATTCACAATACAAATAGCACATCCATAGCCCATCGTATTATCATATTAAAAGAAACACTGTGGTAGATATACTTCACTATCAATCCTTAAATCTTTAGTCTGTTCTCGTTTCATGAAAGAAAATTCATTTTCCATTTCCATCTCCTGAAACGGTTCAAACTTCCGAAGCTGTTTCCACTAAATGGTGTAATAATTTGGACAGCAACGTCGTCCCATTTCGTTTGACAACAGAAATGAGTACACTTCCAGTATAACAAAAGGCGTAGTAATTTCCTCACAGCCCTAACATATATGATCAGATCAATACCTTTGCAGACGAAGCCATCGACAAAGATGTTGAGTAGAAGTTATCGTGTAGCGAGACATTTTGCTGATCTTTTGCCCCACCGAATGTCAGGTTCTTGACATGAGGCATCTTACAGATGAACTGAGCGAAATCACGTGATGCTAAGGGACGTTTACTGAGATCCACGGACCGGATGTCAAGAGTTTCAATCTGTTATGATAGTAACATCGTGTTGGTTAAACAATTCGTCACTGTTTTCACGAAGTGACGGTAGTGAGGAAAATCCAAAGTGAATGCGATTTTCATTCACTACCGTCACTTCGTGAAAATAGGGACGAATTGCTGACATTACACTACTTAAATATACTGTACCTTAATTCCGGAACATATTGCTGTTTCTACTGAGAAACACAAATAATACAGATGGCAACGAAAAATTTAGATTTGTTTTTGTTTGTACTCCTGACTTCTTTACACTTCCTCTGTACATCTCGTGAAACGTTCTAATTTCCAAAGCTGTTTCCTCTTGACGATGTAACAATTCGGACAGTAAAATCACCCAATTTCGTTTAACAACAGAAACACTTTCATTAATATAACAAAACGTGAGCAATTTGCTCATATCTTTAAAGTATATGATCACATCAATACCTTTATAGACGATGCCATCGATGAAGATGTTAAGTAGAAGTCATCATGTAGCGAGAGATTGTGCCGGTCTTGTCCCCCACCGAGTGTCAGGTTCCTCAGAGAAGGCATCTTACAGATGAACTGAGCGAAATCACGTGATGCAGAGGGACGTTTATTGAGATCCACAGACGCGATGTCAAGAGTCTCAATCTGTAAAGAGAGTAACATTATGTTGCTCAAGATCCAAAGTTTTACGGAACAAAAGAGAATACAAGAAGGAGGCAGAACAGTCGCAAGCTAGTCTTCAACCACATTTCTTTTGAAGAAAAACATGTGCTTTTGTTCGGGGAGAACCCGGTCACTATAAGTTATGACGACATTTATAGTGGCAGCTTCACGACTGTCATAAAGGACTGAGGATCCCCCCCCCCCCGCCCGGCACATGATTTATTCGGTAAGCCCGCTACTCCTTACGCATTTCGACGACGGACTGAAGGAGGCGGGGGATCCAAATAGTGGAAGTCCAGAGTCTCAGTATGATATGATTATAACATTATGTTGGATAAACAATTGCTGACATTACACTACTCAGATACACCTTCATTCAACATTACAACATGATACAGTTGCCATCATCGTTCCTTTACAAAGGCAATACGTTTGTTTTTACATTTAATTGAGATATCATTTGGCGTATCCGGACACATATACCCCCTGGACATCCATCCCCGGATAACCATCCCCAGTCAACTACCCCCTAGGACAACTACCCCTAGCAGGCGCGCCGGAAGCAGTTTGGGGGGGGGGGGGCAAACGTTCTAGGTGGCTCACCTTCCAGGGGCAGTGGCAATATGAGAAAAATGTTCGGAAGGGGGGGGGGGGGCAGAAGAAATATCTGCATCACCACCACTCTTACACAATACATACAGGCACTGCGGAACGTTTTTCAAAGTGGAGTATTGACGATAGGTAGAGCGTGAATTGGCGTGGGGTCCAGGGCCTGAACCCCCGGAAGCTCAGGGTTTTTAGGCATTAAATAACGGTCAGATAAGCATATTTAGATACCTTATTTGTGACACTGGCAGGTCACTTAATCTTTCTCTCTCTCCTTTTCCTGTTTTTTGTTACATACTTTTTTCAAAAAGTGAAGGGGGGCTCGAGCCCCCGAGCCCAGCCGTGCTGCAGGCCCTGACGCAAGGCTTTTAAATAAGCATATTTTTCGCCCGACTGTAAAGTTGGGAATTTCTAATTTTCCAACAAACGCATAAAAAGGTATGTGACTTACCAAAAAATAGAGAAAAATACCGGAAAATCATGGCATTTCAGCAACATTTGTAAATCAAGTTTGTATCGAATAAGAAATACCCCCCCCCCCCAATCAGTACGCCAGCGTTCAGGGGTTCATGTCTTCTTACCCCTATAACTAAAAAAACACACACGCTTTCCCATCCTCTCACAATGTTTCCACGATATGCGCGTATCGCTATTATAAAAACCTCCATTGATAAATACAGGTGGCATGCGGAATGTTTAGGAAATTTAATTCCTGATATTTCCTTTTCGTTCAATGGAATTTTCTATGTGATTTTATTCAGGTTTTTATTATTGTTATGTTCTTTTGGGTTAAAAATACATTCCATCTTTACTTTTAAGTAACTACCCTCCACGACGACTACCCCCGGGACAACTACCCCCGGACAACTACCCCTGGACAATTACCTCCAGTCAACTACCCCCTATGACAACTACCCCCCAGACAACTACCCCCTAGGATAGTTGTCCGGGGGTAGTTGTCCTCGAGGATAGTTGTCGTAGCTGTTAGTTGTCTGGAGGTAGTTGTCCGGATGGTAGTTGTCCTACGGGGGTAGTTGACTGGGGGTGCTTATTATCCGGGGTGGATGTCCAGGGGGTAGGTGTCCTAGAACCATCAATTGGAAACCATAATTAAACATAAAAGAAAAATGTGACAACAAACTGACGCGGGACATTTTGCAGTTTCCACTGCGAAACCGAAATACTTCAGACAAGAACGAACAGATTCATCAGCAATTCACAATGCAAATAGCCGTGACTCCATCAGCTCTTCCATAGCCCTCCGTATTGTTGTATTAAATGAAGAAAAACATGGTAGATATTATTCCCTATCGATCTTTAATTCTTTTGTCTGTTTTTGTTTCATGAAAGAAAAATGATTTTCCACTTCCATCTCCTGAAACGTCAAAATAGTGATAACAACCTAATTAAATTATAATCGAGATTCAACAATCTGTTTAAAATTATACTAATAATGTTGACACAATTAACGAAAAAATCTCAATACATCTACATTTATTTTGAAATGATTTACAGGGCTCGACCCCTATTTTAACACTTCTTTCAGAATATTTCTGATACCTGCTGTAGGTAATGGTTGGTCTTTGTTGTATTAACTATACATATACCTTGTAAGTTTTTGTTGTTGCAATTTAGGGTAATATTATGTTCACCTTAATGGGGGGGGGGGGGCTTTATTTACAAGCACAAGTTGCTTCTTAGAGGTCCTGTCATATCATGTATTCTGTATTTATGATTTGTAATTTCTTTCTGTTGCCAAATATATATATAATTGCATTGAATAGTTCCTGTATCCTTTTGAGATTGAAAATGGTGATTATTTATGACTGTTATGGAATGACGGATATGAATATTACTTTTAGACGGATTCAATCAAGATTGTGGCATGAATAACAGCAAATGGGGAACCTATTATTTGCTAGTTTATGTAAACTACGCTACCTTCGAGAACTCTTTAAAAACGTCACACTCGCGCATGCGCATGCCCCCACCCCCATACATCGCCCTCACGTGCGCATCGCACGTCCGCCATTCATCCTCTTTCACGAGCCTCCAAAGACATAGCTTCGGAAATGTTGCCCGCAAGGAGAGGGGACGGAGGGACATAGGTAGATACATAGATTTATATAGAAAATAATAAAATCAGTTCTGATTTTTCTGATTTACCACAATAAATCAATGTATCTACTTATTATTCGCTAGACAAGCACACATGTGAACCGGGAGGCATGTCCCGAACAAGAAGGAGATTACTGGGGAACAAAGGCAGCCAAAACTGCCCGCAGGGACGCAATTGCAAACAACACCACGACTGGATCATTTAGCCCATTTCAATTTCCAACATTACCAGTTGGCATTAACTGGTTCATCAAATGGACCAGTGACAACTAGCTTTCTCTTCTGGGATGTTTGCACCAACATCCCCCCCCCCCTCCCCAACCCCCTCTAATCCCAAACTGCTTCCGGCGCGCCTGGACATAATTAAGGAAGATCCAAAACACGATGTTCAGAAACGGGATGAGAACGTCATTATTTTGGTTCATTTATTGTGTAACATTTGCGTAATTATTGGGTTAAACGCGGGTTACAGTAACATATTTCCTCTTCGACGTAAATTTCACGTCATGAAGAACATTATTCATCTCAAGTCAACCTCGTAATATTCATGTGAATTTCACGCAGATATTTTGACTAAAACTATCACTAACGCTTCACGTGTTTCTGTGACTCGATAATTTCGTTTTATGAAGATGTAATTTCATAACCAAACAAAAACGGGAGTATTAGGTTTACAAACCATGGTCTCCAAGGTAGGGATAATCACGTTATTCTAATGGTGATATTGCAGTGACAATTGCGTGATTTAGTGTACGTGTGCTTTACTTAAATGTCAGGTGTTTGAAGAACGTAACTCTCCTCAAGTCGATACCTTGATATTGACGTGATTTTCACGTGATTTTGTTTACTGGGGGGGAATTGGGAAACCGCTCATACGCGGCCTTCAAAATGTCATCCAGGCCCACTCCCTGGAACAACGCCCAGGAAGTACCACTACATCTGGAATTATGGGCACTGGCACTACTCCTCCACTGTGCGGAAACTATTGCCATAATGGAAAAAGTTCTCAGCGTCAAGTGAGGCCTAAGACAAAGGCTCAAAAAGAGGCTTTGCCAAAACGTCCAAAACCTTCAGAAACCTCCAAGCAGGAGCAAGCTTCGGGATAGCCGGCCACTGCAGACAAAAAAAAACGAGAAAAAAAACGCAGTAACTTCAACAAGAAACGGGAGAAAAAAATCCGAGCCGTCCGGGAACCAGCCATGAGAGGCGGTGAGGGCCAAACGGTAACCACGAAAAGCGGCAGGACTTTACCCTTGTCAAACAAGTAAATCAACATCCAGCTTTGACACCTATCAAAGTCTACGGGTGAGACCCCGAGGACTTCACACCAAATGGAGCCGGGCTCCAAAGGAGAGTTGTAAAGGGTCCTCGTGGAATCCCTACGACTCTAGATTAAAACTTCGAGGCTCTCTCAGAGATTCCAGACGTCATAGCGTACTCCCCGACACCGGCCCAGCGGCCAGAGAGAGTATGCACCGCGGGGCGATGACGGAAAATCCCCGATAGAGACTGGGACAACAGGTCCGGTCTCAGCGGGTGAGGGAACAGATGCCCGCAGCAAAGGGGACAGAATTCAGAAACACCGAACTGAAACCAACCAGAAACGAAAACTCGCCGGGGAGCCCGTTGCCCCAAACATCAGCAACAGACACTGATTACCCTCCAAATGAGCTGGGGAACTGTGTCCAAGAGATAAATCCCCCGAAAAAGGCGACCCAACAGCCCTCAAGGGTTGGTCAGCCGAATGACTAGGCTTCAATGAGACTTATCACAGATGGTAAAGCCATCTGCGAGAAGAGTCACAGCCATAGCCGTCATTTAGGAAAAACCCAAACTCCAGAGGGGGGAGGGTGAGTCCCTATCCAGCTACCCACTCCTCTCTTGGAGGGTTAGCAAAAGAAGCTGGAGAAGACAGCTTAAATATGAAGTTGAGTTTTGGTCATGCGATTGCATTGTGAAAGAAACGGTGTAGAATCGACCAGAAACAGTTGATCATCTAGCAGCATTTGTGTGTATTGCAAGGTTCTGGAATCATCAAAATGATAAGAAATTTGGCCAAGTATTGGTAAAGTTACAAACACTGTACACAGAAAAATGTATATGGGACTACACGAAACGTGGCGTAAAAATCCTACCCTGGATTTTTACGATGTTACATGACATATCGTCGGCCTTATGCCAAAAGGGCCTTAACTGCTTTTAGCCATTCCGAGATAATCGCGTTTAAAGGTTTTGGCCTCTCTAATTATTAACAGTTTATGGTCGGTTTTTTGTTTTTGAAGCCAATTTCGATAAATGTGTTAAGTTATTAAGTTTTACATGATATGTGTTACATGTGTTATAAAATATTCAGAATTTTACATGTTATGTGCAAAAAACATGTTAGGGCCTTGTTGGCATGCATCCACACCTCATTTAAATCTCACTCAGATTTCATGATCTAAATTCATGACATATACTTTCAGTGATTATTTTAAGTACACTGTGTCTATTGTAGACTAATCATGTTTTTAAAGGTGTTTCAACTGATATTTATTGAATTAAATGGAAATTACGAAATAATCTGTCATTGATAAAAGATTTTCCGTGTAGGTTAGGGCCCTTTTGGCGTAAGGAAAAAGATAAGATACGCGTTAAGGCCCTTTTGAAATTCATAATTATCTTCATAAATAAATCGAATTTCAACAAATGAAGCCGTCATTTTAAAGAGAATGATGAAATCTACAAGGTGATGTTAATAATTCAATAACCCCCAGAATCGGGTTAAGGCCGCCCTTTTGGCATAAGGCCGACGATATTTAGAATATAAAGGCATTTGAAGAGCCATGCTTTTCAGGGAACATGTCTTATCTGATGTTCTTCCACACTTGCATGATAAGAATGATAACGCTCACAAATTATTTTTCACCTCTTCCCATAACTCAAATTTCTCTTTCGCCATCACCGACGGCCAAAAAGCCCGAGGGGAAATGCGAACCACCGAACAGAGCCTCTCCGAGGCCGAACTCAGCAAGACGATCCCTAAACCAAAATGTGTACCGGCTTACACCAGACAAGCGAAACTGAGCTTCAGACCAGCCCGATGAGACCAGGGTAAACCCTGTCACCCACCAAGCTACTTCGACACTGCGCGAAGCCCAGTGTGAACGGCTGGAGAACAGGCCGGCTGAGGTCTAAAAATTACCACAGCTCTCTCCGTCTAAGTCACAGTCAGAGACTTGACATTAGAAGGTCACAATAAACATCATAACAAACCTACTATAACTTCGTACCCGTCGCCAAAGCGTCGGGTGACGAAGCTTGCTCTAGGGCCTTGCTAAAGCTGGAAGGTTCAGCTAAATAGGCTCAAAATGGTCACCACTAGACCACGCCTCACCGCATCAGAGGCTGTAAGAGCATGGTGCGAAAGGCTTACGTGTGGTCGACAACCTTCTGTCGAGTGGCGAACTCAACTGAAAACCCTGCTGCAGATGCGGCAGACAACCGCGAGGGCAGGAACTACAGGCCCAACTCCCACCAATCGGCCGACAGCTCCAGGCAACCGGACCAAAAAATGTCTCGGATGCCGGAGTAACAACACCCGAAATCTAAACGAACCCAAAGGCAGGTGTGACCAGGGCCGGCTCATTACCAGCTGAGGCACAGGAAGGGGCAGAAGCTGAGCTTCCGCCCAAATCCAAAATGCCTTTCGGGTCTTGTGGGGGCTGGTATCCCCAGACACCAACATCATCAAGAAGCCACGAAGCCCAGCCTGAGCGGCTAGAGAACACACCAACTGACGTAACACTAAACCCAGCCTTCTCTACCTAGACCCAGTCGGCAGCTGGACGTCAGAACACTTGCGCTTCTTACCCGCACGTACGGGAGAAGAAGCGAGTATAGCGGTCATACTAGACTTCGTAAACCCCGAAATTAAACTCAGTGTGACCGGGACCGACCCGCTCCACTGCGCCAGAAGCTCATCAATCAAAACACGGAAGCCTCCGTGAGACCGGGATGTTTGCGTTCCACAACTGGATTAAACCATGACGTAGGTGAAACTGTGGCCACTCCCAACAACTAAATTGGCGAGCCGTTGCATCGCAACAAAGCCCTAAGACACAAAGCTTGACCCAAAGGTGGAGCTAAGTGCGATTTCTTCTACATAACTGACCCACCCTAGGGCGACACCCGTTAAAACTAGAACGAGAGGAGATCACCAAAGAAGGGAAACCTTCCTTACACAGAAGATACCCGTCACCGGACTGGCAAACCCCCATGAGCGGTATTAGGTAATTTTCGCAAACTCATTGCGGAATTAGAATATGCGGTTCGTGTTCAAAATCGAGAAGATACTATAGTAACAGTTGGATGACCGCTGAGGCCCTGAAATCTAGAACGGGTTTTGGCCAAATCTACGGACGTTCTTAATGACGCCCCAAGTGAATCAAGTGCCTCCATACAAACTATTTCATTCACCTGATAATAGTAATAGTATTTAGATAAACAGAATCCAATCTGCATACATTAGTTGTAATGCCACACTTAATACATGCAGTTTGCATTCTGACTATTGCGAATCCTAGACAGGTGAATGAAATAATTTGTATTGAGGAACTTCACAAAGACGTATGCATTAAATTTGATTACATTACGAAAATACAATACAATATAGTACAGACGGGACTACACGACTAGCACAACTTGTCTCGACCAAGCCACAAAACGGCTTTTTATCAAATTTCAACAATAAATTATCATCAAGTTGTAAAAAGACAATGTTATATCCATATTCATGTTGTTATTGTTCAGAAACAATAATCGGAAGAAACAAGACTCACCGAAGAGTCATTCGTGTCAGGGGCGGATCTAGGGGGATAAGGAGGTTTCAATCCCCCCTTGGGCTGGCCAAGGTGCTTTCTACCCCCCCCCCCCCCACAAAAAAAAAAAAAATAAAAATAAAAAATAAAATAAAATAAAATAAAATAAAATAAAAAATAAATAAATATTGGTTGGCACTTTTTTTCAAAGTGAAAACAAATTTTAGTGCTCCCTACCCCCCACTAAGCGAAATATTGGTCGGCGAGATTTTTCAAATTTAAATTCCCCCCCCCCCCCCCCCCCGCCCACGCCATAGAAAAGAAGCTAGATCCGCCCGTAGAAATTCGTCATCCTTCGTTATTAGACAACGAAATTCTCATAACCATCTTTGGTACAAGCTCGCTGATTGGCTGTTTATTCACTTGGGGCGTCATTGAGAACGCCCGTAAATTTGGCCAAAACCCGTTCTGGATTTCAGTACCTCAGCGATCACCCTGCTGTTACTATAGTAGCTTCTCGATTTTGCACACGAACCGCAGATTTTCTGTCCGCAATGAGCTTGCGAAATATCCCTAATGTTTGTCGAACTGGCAACTAATGTATGCAGTTTGGATTCTGTCTATTGAAATACTATTATCCTTATCAGGTGAAAGAAATATTTTGTATCGAGGCACTTCACAAAGACGCATTCAATACGAAAATTGACTAATGGCATTGCAAATGCAATACCTCCGTAGAGATACGTATGCATTCACCGAAAAGCGAAACCACGTATTGTATCGAGGGCGGTCTGTGTGCGACGGCCGTAAACCTGAGTGCTCTGCGTCCGCGAAGGTCTGTATGTTGCTGAGCGAAAACTCGCTATTCCCGCGGAAGGAGATGGGAAGCTTGGGCCGCACCTGGCAAAGCCAGAGTGAAGTCCTCCGGTAATGAAGACTCAAAGAGAGTCTGTACGTCGGCTGCCAAACCACGAGGGGCTTGGGAGCCGTGTTGACTAGTGACTGAGAGTCACCCACCTGACACTATCCAGGCAACTGGTACCAGATCAAGCCACCATGTCGTGACGGGACCGAACCCGGACAAGGTAAAAACGGACCTAGGCCCTGGACGCCCGTGTTCAAAGGCCAGACAGAGCCGACATCGAAAAAGGAAGGCCTGTACCACCAGAGGTCGGCCAATAGGCCTGGGTTACTACCCCGCCAACTTCTCTCAGCTTCAAAAGCTTCAAAAGCTTCAAATAATCGAGAGGCTTAGCCTGATTGATGGCAACGGAGAAGGGTAGGCGTCTAAAAGAGGTCAAAACCCTCCTCCCATCAGCCGTAGCCTAATGTGTGTCCAAGGCAGACATCGACTCAGAAAGAGACATGCCCGAGACATGGCCGGGACATGGCTATACTCCATGCCTTCCCGCGGACGGGAGCAAAAGAGCTAGCAAGAGCGTATATTTGAGTTTTTACCAAACCGTTGAACTGATACAGATATATCGGACGGCACTGCTGAGCAGGCGACGGATATAAATATATTCTGCTCGTCTCATAAGCACCCGACTGTGACGGGAGCGAGAGAGCTAGCAAGAGGGCACTACCATTGAGTGATCAAGAGGTGCTGCGGGATCACTCGAGTAAACACTCGACACTGACGGACAGTACAATAGTGGGCCGGTCGGAAAGTCTACGACTCCCACCCGACGGGAGGAAGCCGGCCCCTGAGGATTCAAGCTAGTCTCGAGGACTGCGGAATCGCTCAAGTTGTTGCACGTGTACTCCCGAGTTATCCAGGCGGCACGGGGTGCGGCGGATTCACTCGAGTAGATACTCGAGACTGACAGACAGTACCCTGGACGGGAGGGTCATACAGTCCCTTACGACTCCCAAACCGACTGACGGGAGGGAGCCCACTACTGAGGACCCAAGGCTGCACAGAGTGCTGCGGAATCTCTCAAAAAGCCCACATTACTGGCTAGCCAGTGATCGAGAGCCGAGTGTCAGAGGTCGCATGAATGACGGCACTCTGAGTGACTGCAGCTGCACAAAAGGCAAACTGAGACAATCATGGCTTAGACCGGATCCGAATCGGCAAACCACCGTATATCAGATAACCGCCTGGTCCGGATACAAATATCGGGCGGCACCGCCAAGCAGGCGGTCGGATATAATTTGCTTGTCTCAAAAGCACCCGACTGTGACGGGAGCGAGAAAGCTAGCAAGAGGGCACTATCATTGAGTGATCAAGGGGTGCTGCGGGCTCACTCGAGTAAACACTCGAGACTGACGGACAGTACAATAGTGGGCCGGTCGGAACGTCTACGACTCCCACCCGACGGGAGGAAGCCGGCCCCTGAGGATTCAAGCTAGTCTCGAGGACTGCGGAATCGCTCAAGTTGTTGCACGTATACTCCCGAGTTATCCAGGCGGCACGGGGTGCGGCGGATTCACTCGAGTAGATACTCGAGACTGACAGACAGTACCCTGGACGGGAGGGTCATACAGTCCCTTACGACTCCCAAACCGACTGACGGGAGGGAGCCCACTACTGAGGACCCAAGGCTGCACAGAGTGCTGCGGAATCTCTCAAAAAGCCCACATCACTGGCTAGCCAGTGATCGAGAGCCGAGTGTCAGAGGTCGCATAAATGACGGCACTCTGAGTGACTGCAGCTGCACAAAAGGCAAATTGAGACAATCATGGCTTAAACCGGATCCGAATCGGCAAACCACCGTATATCAGATAACCGCCAGGTGCGGATACAGATATATCGGGCGGCACCGCCAAGCAGGCGGTCGGATATAATTTGCTTTTCTTAAAAGCATCCGACTGTGACGGGAGCGAGAGAGCTAGCAAGAGGGCACTACCATTGAGTGATCAAGGGGTGCTGCGGGATCACTCGAGTAAACACTCGAGACTGACGGACAGTACCCTAGTGGGCCGGTCGGAAATTCTACGACTCCCAACCGACGGGAGGAAGCCGGCCCCTGAGGATTCAAGCTAGTCTCGAAGACTGCGGAATCGCTCAAGTTGTTGCACGTATACTCCCGAGTTATCCAGGCGGCACGGGGTGCGGCGGATTCACTCGAGTAGATACTCGAGACTGACAGACAGTACCCTGGACGGGAGGGTCATACAGTCCCTTACGACTCCCAAACCGACTGACGGGAGGGAGCCCACTACTGAGGACCCAAGGCTGCACAGAGTGCTGCGGAATCTCTCAAAAAGCCCACATTACTGGCTAGCCAGTGATCGAGAGCCGAGTGTCAGAGGTCGCATAAATGACGGCACTCTGAGTGACTGCAGCTGCACAAAAGGCAAACTGAGACAATCATGGCTTAAACCGGATCCGAATCGGCAAACCACCGTATATCAGATAACCGCCTCGTCCGGATACAGATATATCGGGCGGCACCCCCAAGCAGGCGGTCGGATATAATTTGCTTGTCTCAAAAGCACCCGACTGTGACGGGAGCGAGAGAGCTAGCAAGAGGGCACTACCATTGAGTGATCAAGGGGTGCTGCGGGATCACTCGAGTAAACACTCGAGACTGACGGACAGTACCCTAGTGGGCCGGTCGGAAAGTCTACGACTCCCACCCGACAGGAGAAAGCCGGCCCCTGAGGATTCAAGCTAGTCCCGAGAACTGCGGAATCGCTCAAGTTGTTGCACGTGTCACTAGCGGGAGTAAAGCCAGTGATCGGGTTCCAAGTGTCAGTGGCCGCAATGGCGACACTCTTCCCCAGAGCATGAACATCAAAGGCCGGCAGACCAATGACGCCCTTCTCTATCGGCTACCGATCGGTAAACCGATCGTCCCCTTGCTGGGACCACGGGTCCCAACATTGGCTGTCTTACCGAGCCCGACAGAGTCGAGCCGGTAATTATAAACGAGCCTGTCCGAGAGACGCTAATAGCGCTCCCTAAAGCGTTGGTCACATCCCACCGTGCGTGTTTTTAGTCCGTACGGTTTTTGGGGAGGCCACGGCCGCCACGTTTTTCTGAAAACGTAGGGAGGGAGTGGCAGAGGCAGGGAGGGAGTACCGGCAACGCGCGTCACACGCACTGTGTAAGTACGTGGCCCGCACGCCACGCCTGGCCGTGAACGGTTGCGTGCATCGTACGTTGCGCACGTGGTAAGTGCGTTGTACGTGCTTACAACGTGCTTACAACGTACGGTCTCCGTGCGGTTGCCACGTTATCGTACGGAGGCCGTACTTACAAGTGCTGCTCACGTACGGTGTCCTTACTCACTCGCATGTTGTAAGTGCGTGAACGTGCGATGAACTCGGTGTTTATATAGGACGACATTCCGATGTTCTCCAGAAGTCCCAGCTGTTGCTGCCTCAAGATGCCGCCCATTCCACCGAAGAGACTATATACTGCATAAGTCAGTGCGAACAACGTGCGTTGTAAGTGCTTACTCGGTACAGTCCACGTGAGTTATGCGTGCTCATTGGATAGCTGAACTGGGGAAGTGGCGAGTAAGCACGGACCACGCACTTATCACGTGCGCCTTTAAAAGACGCACGGAGTCAGTGCGTTGTGCGCTCGTTGGCAGTACCGGGCACGCACGTCACACGCACTGGGGTGAATCAGTAGCCCGAACGCAGCCCGAACGCAGCGAAAGTTCCTCATGCACTAAAAGTGCTACGGTGTGTCTGCGTGCTCCCAAATCCGTACGGAGGCGGTACTCATCACGTACGGATACCCAAATTTCGCCCACGTTTTTGCACGTAGACAGCACGCACTTGCAAGTACGGCGGGATGTGACCACCGCATAACTCACCTGCCGCCACACTGAATAAACGAGTGGTCGGCTTGTCAAACACCCCTCCCGTAGCTGCACCAGCTGGAGGAGAAACAAGAGTACCAGGCTCTGACGCATCCATTACGAACCTGAATACACAAAAAAGTAAACAAAAAGAAACGCCAGACAAATTGAGCGAGCAAGATTAACAAACTCCACGCTCACCAAATTATCCAGCCAACAGTTTCAAATAAAATGCAAGTAAACAAAGAGAAACGCCAGACCCAGACCCGACGCCCTAACCAGCGGCGTAACGACGCCTGTATTTACGATCGTGAAAAGGGAAATATGCGGAGCAGAAATGAAACTCAAATTGCCGTAAAAATTAAAAAGTGACTAGGCAACCCGTACCACCAAATGAATAGTAATTAAAATGAGGACGGAATTCAATACGTAAAAAGAGCTAATCCCAACTAAAAAAAGACAAAATCCTTGATTTTAATGTGACTCAACTGTATACGATGTCTCTAGAGCGAGAATAGAAAGAGGATGAATGGCGGATGTGCGATGCGCACAAAGAGTTCTCGAAGGTAGCGTAGTTTAGATAAACTAGCAAATAATAGGTAAATACATTGATTTATTGTGGTAAATAGAGTAATATGTTAAAAAATATTATGCGATATTACGGATACAACGAGACATCGTGATTATTTTCTAGATCATAATTGACCTGTTGCCTGTAGGAGCAGTGTGTAAAGATGATTGAAGGAGTTTGCTCAAGATCTAAAGTATTCCGGAACAGAAGAGAATTAAACAAGGAGGCAGAGCAGTCGCAAGCTAGTCTTCGATCACACTTTTTTTCTAAGATAACCTGGTCACTATAAGTTATGACGACACATTTTTATAGTGGCCGGCTCCATGATTGTTAGAAAGGAGGTCCCCCCCCCCCCCGGCACATGATTGATTCAGTAATCCCACTTGCCCTCCGGCAATTGCACGTCTGACTGAAGGAGGAGGGGGGGGGGGAGATCCAAATAATTGAAGTCATAAGTCTCAGTATAATATGATACTAACATTATGTTGGATACAAAATTGCTGACATTACACTACTCAATTATGCCTTCATTCAAACTTAAGGCCCGGTCCCACTGCACTTACGGATGCAAAGAGGATGTAAAACGTAAACAAATCTTGCCATCCGTTGGAAAACACTATGCATCCGTTCTGTACTCATTGCATACGTGTTTCATACGCTCTATCCGTCGAGCATCCGTCCACTGTGATTTCATCCGCGCAAAAAGTTTTGAGCTGCACAAAACTTTTATAACGGATGAACTTTCGCCGTGTACGATGTAAATCCGCGACAAATACGAGCAACAAACGTTCTATGTCCGTTATCATCCGTTAAACGTCCGCTGTATCCTCTCTGCATCCTCTGGGCATCTTCGCAACTCACATCCGCTGCAGCTGAAAACGGAAAGAGGGGGGAAAGATAAGGTATGGAACGTCTATACATCGTTAGTAGTACGGAAATAGAAAGGATATAAGCGTATGCATCTCGTATATAAAGTATTCAAAGCTGTCATCCACTTCCATCCGCTTTCATCCACTAGGCTTCCGATGAACATCCGTTTAACATCCCCGCTACATACTACCCACGTCCGTTATTTTCCGTTCTGTTTTCGCAAATTTTCGCAAATTTTGTCCATTTCTGGAGCAGATGAGAACGGATGGAGCCACACCCGAAATTTTGCTCGTCCGCTGTGTCCGTTATGCATACGTTTTGGGTCCATCGGCCAGTGGGACCGGGTCATTACATAATGATCCAGTTGCCATCATCATTCCTTCACAAATGCAATCCATTTGTTTTCTTCATTTGATTGAAATATCACTTAGAAACTCTAATTTCACGTAACACAAAAGTTTTTTGCAGTTTTCACTGGGTAACAGAATGTTTATCAGAAATTCCAATAGCCGTCGCACCTTTCATTACCATCCTTGTTGTCATATTAAATGAATTTTATGAGGTAGATATCATTCCCTTTCATTCTTAAATCTTTTAAATCGTCTTCTGATTGGGTTGAGCGCACGAGCATGTACATGCTTATGCTGCTCTCCAAGAAGGAGCTCCTAATTACTTGATTTTGCTATATTTGATCTTTTGTACTATTACTATATGATTGTGTAAGTTACATGGCATCAGCTGGTCAAATTGTAAGTTTTATATGTGATTATTTCATATGTTCTTGAATGTTACATTTTTTTTATTGCTGTTTGTACTAGTACCATATGCTGTTTGTACTAGTACCATATGTAAGAATCCATGTTCCCTGTACACCTCTGTGCATTACTGTACATGTACATGTACCTCACTGTGTAGCTTTTGTGTATTGTTTGCTTCAACGAACTTGAATGCTTAGACTCAGATCAAACACAATGCAGCCTTTTCATCTGGGACTATTCATCATTCTGTGCTGCTATGCCAGTGCTATTGACTTCGTTGACTGCAGTGGACAGACCATTGTCCATCCTTTGGGTTGTCAACCTTTCACCAGGAAACATTTCCTTAAAACAAGGATCCCATACAGTGTTAACAGCAATGCCTCCTTCCAGTGGGAACTACTTCATGCCGGTGATGTCCACCCCAATCCCGGCCCAGACAAGCAACATGATGACACCCTACTCGCTACAAAACGTCTTGTCAATCAACCTGCTGCTGTCATCAAGTACACCCCAGCTGAACTCTGTCAGTGGAAAGATTTCACTGCACCTCTTCCATTACATGTTTGTGAAACTATTGGATTATATGGAATTCAAAAGACGACGCGTAAGAAAACCAGATGGGGTAATCGAGGCGGAAGGAAAAAGAATAGTCTTCGACATGTAAGTCAAGCAGCGATTAGAACTTCATCACTTTCAGATCGTCTTAAACTTTGTTCAATTAATCTACGCTCTGTTCGTAATAAAACAACTATTATTCACGATTTTGTCTATGAAAGCAATGCTGATTTAGTCACACTAACAGAAACCTGGTTAACTGAGAGTGACACTGCAGTTCTACGAGAATTTGTTCCCTCTGGGTATCGCTTCCTTCACCATCCTAGGACTGGTCGCCGCGGTGGTGGAACTGGTCTTCTCTCCAAAGATTCCATCGATGCTCGTCAAGTTGCCGCTGGTCAAAAGGAATCATTTGAGTATGCTGAATATCATATTTCTTGTAAATCGTTTCGTTTTCATTTGATCAATGTATACAGACCACCATATTCAGAATCTCATCCCGTGTCTGTTTCACTGTTTCTTTCTCAGTTCAATGAATATATTCAAGAATCACCTTTTGTCCAATGTTCCATTACTAATTACTGGTGATTTTAACATTCGAGTTGATGTAAGCTCATCTGATTCAAAGTCATTTAGAGACCTCCTCGAATCACTCTGTTGTACTCAATTTGTAAATTTTAGTACTCATTCACATGGTCATACCCTTGACCTACTTATTTGTCGCGAGTCTGATGATCAGAGGCCACGGTCATGTTCAAGCATTTACGCTTACGACATGTGGTCTCCTGCTTTTTCCTTTTGTATGAAACTTTTATTTTAACTAGAAACAAATTTTGTCAACCTTATATGTTTTTCATCATATTTATTTGTATGTTTCTTTGTATTGATATGAAAAAGTGGAAATAAAACAAAACAAACAAACAAACAAACAAATAATTGTTGGCCAACCATGGCCATGTGATTACCTCCTATCTGATAATATTCCTGTTATGTGCCATCTCAGTACATGTAAACCATTATTGGCTGACAAACTTGTGCCGTATCGCAAATACTCCCGTATTAATGCTAGGATGTTTAGTATAGATCTTGCAGAAAGTATACTCTGTCAAAATGTACATGTACCCAGTGATATCTCTGATCTGGCCTCCTTGTATGATATCACACTCAGAAAGGTCTTAGATAAACATGCTCCTTTAGTTTCAAAACGAGTAGTTGCCCGTCCTCATGTGCCATGGTACACGGACGAGGTTAGAGCAGCAAAGAAGCAAAGAAGAAAAGCACAGAAACGATGGTCTAGAACACGATCTGATCACGATTTGAATGAGTACAAGAAAGCTCGTAATGCAGCATTGTATGTTTTGAATGCTGCTCACAGAACTTATCATAAAGATTTATTAACACATAACAAAGATGACTCAAAGGGCTTGTTCACTGTCATCAAATTTCTGCTTAATGTTTCAAAAAAACAACCAGTGATGCCATGTAACATTGATAAGAAGATTTTTGTGAATGACTTAGGAAAATTCTTCCATGACAAGGTTCTAAACATTCACAGTGACATTCAAACTAGCATAGGTTCAATGGATAGAATTGATACTGATTCATCAAGTCTTATTCCAGTACCTGATGGTATCAAGCTTGATAAGTTTAAACTTTTATCTGAACAGGAAGTAGGGAAACTTGTAATGAAGCTCAGCAAGAAGTCTTGTTCTGCTGATCCGATTGCAACAAAGATTCTCTTGCAATATATTGATGTTATACTACATGTGTTCACATCCATGATCAATGTCTCCTTGTCTACGGGCCACTTTCCTAAAGAATGGAAAGTCGCACTTGTTTCACCATTGTTGAAAAAACCAGGGCTTGATGTTGAATTTAGTAATCTTAGACCCATAAGTAACCTACAATACATTTCTAAATTGGTAGAAGGTGCAGCCACACAACAGATTTTACAGTTTCTTAACAGTAATTCACTCCTTCCATCCAATCAGTCTGCATATAGACAGTTTCATAGTACAGAAACGGCACTACTCAGGATCAAGAGTGATATTCTGATTGCAATGGACAGACAGAAAACCACTCTCCTGTTATTACTTGACTTGAGTAGTGCCTTTGACACTATTGAGCATTCCAGATTATGTTGCGGTATCAACGGTGTTGCTATCGGCTGGATCGAGTCATACTTGTCTGATCGACATCAAAAAGTTAAAATTGATGGCATTGTCTCTGACTCTTTCCAGGTGCCCTTTGGTGTGCCACAGGGCTCTCGGCTCGGCCCTTTGCTTTTTATGTTATACACGAGTAATCTAATCAAGAGCACTCAGGATAATTTTCCTGAAATCTCCTGTCACTGTTATGCAGACGACACACAATTATTTTTATCCTTTAGACCATCCACTAGTACTCAAGATGCAAGTGTTTCAATGTTGGAAAAATGTGTTAATTTTATTCATAGATGGATGCTTAACAATAATCTTAAGCTAAACGATAGTAAGAGTGAATTTTTGGTTTTAGGAACTCCACAACAGATCTCAAAAATAAGCATTGACGGTTTAAGAGTTGGATCCTCCAATGTGATACCCTCTGTTACAGCAAGGAATTTAGGAGTATACTTTGATACTAATTTAACCATGGAAACACATGTTAAAAATATATGCAAATCAACAGACTATCTTCTGTACAATCTCAGACGTATCCGCAAATATTTTGATCAAGAAAGTATGAAATTGGTTGTACATGCTCTTATCACAAGTAAGCTTGATTATTGTAACGGGTTGCTGTTTAGAATGTCTGATTCTCTGATAGCTAAGTTACAAAGAGTCCAAAATGCATGTGCAAGACTTGTCTATCGTCGGTCGAAATTCACTTCAACCGCACCTCTTCTGAGAGAACTCCACTGGTTGCCAGTCCGTCAAAGAATCTCATTCAAAATATTGTTAATTGTCTATAAATCATTGAGTGGTCAAGCCCCTCATTACATCAAAGAATTATTTCAACTCAAAGTCCAATCACACAGTCGTAGCCTGCGCATTTCCACATATAAATTATTGTTTCAGATTCCCCATGGCAAAACTAAAGTAACTCTTGGGGACCGTGCTTTTGCTATTGCTGCCCCCAAACTATGGATTAGCTTGCCAATAGAAATACGAAGCACTCCATCTCTCAATGTTTTTAAATCCAATTTAAAAACTTATTTGTTCAACTGAGTGATCTTATTTTGTAGAATTTAGTAAAAAGGAGCTCTTAACCAGCGCAGCTGAATATATTTTGTATAAAAGCTGCGCTATATAAATTTATTATTATTATTATTATTATCCATTTTCATTTTATGATGGAAAGTCAATTTTCCACTTCCATCTCCTAAAACGTTCAAATTTCCCAAGCTGCTTCCTCCTAACGGTGTAACAATTTGGATAGTAAAATCATACAGCTTCGTTTGACAACATAAATGAGTACACTTCCACTATGACTATAACACGACCCGTGCTCCCAGTCCTAAAGTATATAATCAGATCAATACCTTTGCAGACGATGCCATCGACGAAGATATTGAATAGAAGTCATCATGTAGCGAGTCGTCTCCCCCACCGCGGAGTGTCAGTTTCTTTAGATGAGGCGTCTTACAGATGAACTGAGCGATATCACATGATGCAGAGGGACGATTACTGAGATCCTCACACCGGATGTAAAGAGTCTCAATCTGTTGTGATAGTAACATTATGTTGAATGAATAACAAAGTAAACAAATCATATTCGAGATTCAACATTTAATCTTTTTAAAGTTATGTTAATATTGCTGCTCCTTTGAACAAACGATCTCAATTCATCTAAATTTATTTGTTAATTATGTACAAGTCTTGACACCTGAAATAAGTACTACTCTCAAAATATTTCAAATACATGGGACCCGTATTTTAAAGAGTTGAAAGTAATCGCAACTATGTACATAAGAGATAGGAGACTGCAATCTTGATTTTAGATTTCTATTAAACTTATGTGAGAATTTGGTAATTTCGATTAGAGTGATTGAAGATGAAGAAATTAATATATTTTGAAACGCTCTGGATTAAATCATGAAATATAACATCAAACATAAATATTTGACAAATAGTTTAATGGAACTTATTTTTCTAAAAATAATTTTTTGATTTCCAGCATTTTCCTAATTCAATATAATATTATGGCATCAGGGAAGTTATTTTCCTGATCGAATATGGCATTCATTTTATTTTAAAGAATGATGTCTCGAAAATACGACAACATGGATAATACACAGATTTACACTGACCTTGGAATCGACTGCTTTATTCGCAAGCACCGAGTAGAAGACATCATGCATAGTCCTATCGATCGTCACAGATCTCAGTGATCGTGATGAGCAAATTAATTCAGCCAGGTCCTCTGAAGCCGTCCGACCACACGACTTCCCAATAATCAGGTGATCCTACAAGGTAAACGTACCCAAATAACATAGTGAGGCTAGAAACATAAAGACTTCAAAATAATCACCATATTGTCCTTATTAATGATAATTGTTACTGATGTCCCCCCCCCCCCCCATTTTTGGTTTGTGTCTAATTCTGTTTTCATAATCTACATATCAATATAAACATAAAATAATCAAATAATAACATTATGCATTTTAAAGGAATTGTTCTGATCCCACCATATATATCATGTTCTGGGTTCTGTACGTTATCTCATAATAATTCAAGTTAGAGTTTTATCATAATGGTTTGCACGTGTTTTTCTGATATTAAAAGTTTCATTGCAAATAGAGGCAAGACGGGTTGTGATACGATGACAACAAATCACAATTCCTATTATTAACAGATTAAAGTCCTAATACTCATTTACTTTTGTTAATAATAATAGTACTTGTTTTTCGTGTACATTCCAGTTTTCATATTACGAATTATGATCATAGAAGTGGTATTAAACATGCTCCATACAGTCAAGTGTTCAAATTAAACGACGTCATCCCACGTCTGAGAGAATGAAATTTAAATCAACTAGAAACGTTATTACTCAAGAAGATCCTACAAAGATGAAATGTATATGCTAACATTTGAAGTAACTTCCCTTACCACTTCACGATGATTCATGATGAAAATGTGTCCTGATACTGTGTGTGCCTGCATCTCCTTGGTGATCTTCAGTGTCTTCCTGGACTCAGAGGAGAGATGATCCGCCACTGCTTTGGCCACTGCTTGGTCTTGGCTCTCGTATGCTACATCTACAATGAAGTTATCATCAACACCCTCTCTTTTCGACGCTATGAGACGAGATACGATATCCGAGCCGACCTCCTTCTTCTGAGCCGAGGTGAAGTACAGTAGGTACCGGTATTCCCTTGCGTTGTTTATGATACTCGCTATCAACCTGTTATACTCATTACGGTCTGAGTTGTAAAGAGATGTGAGATACATTCCAGATAGATACTCCTGGAAGAGCTTATGGGGAAACTGCACATATGAGACTGCAGAATGGGAATGGTGTCTTCTTTCTCTCCTCGAAGGAATATGCTTTTCTTTAGTAAGTACCCCAACTTTACAACCTGTCTCAACAGACCCCGGAGAGCTCTGAAACTCTTCTTCTCTAAACACCAACTGTCTGTTCTCAAGTCCCCGGAAAGCAGCACAACCTATGTGAATAACATGATGAAAGATTCTCGAGCGATTCCTATCCAATTCTCCATCATCATCAGCTGAGGACACAACGAGCTTTGAGAGGTAATGATCAACTAAAAAGTGGATCATTTCATCAAAAAGCTGGGAGAATGTTTGCAGCTTGGACATTGTCTCTCGGCGCTCCCCATCAAAGTCTTTCCACATGATGCACAGCATGGCTGTGTATATGGGGTAGGGGGCCATGTTCTCTGCGATCACGTCGTTGTTCGATATGAATCGATTCAGATCTTCAGAGGAAGCTGTGTCTGGATGAAAGAACTTGGTGATGTAAGAAGAGAGGTTTTCAGCAGAGAAACCTTCCACAGCAATGAAAGCATACACCTTTCTGAGATCGGTATCCTTTCTAATAACATCTGATCTCCATTGCCGTGATGTGATTAGTACTGTCCCTGACTTGAATAGCTTATTAAGAGTGATCAGGGTGATTTGCTGAATGATCTTAATATCGACAGCAAACTCATCTAGGCCGTCTAGAACAAGAAAGACGTAATCCGGATTTGAGAGGATGTACTTGTCTAGCTGCTTGGCTGTGACCGGATTGTTGTCAGAAAGATACGACTTCACTATCTCTCCAACAGTCTTGTCCTCTGCCTTGCGAAGGAGGATGACAAGAACCAGTTTGAAATCTTTGTAGCCTTTTCCGTGGATCCAATCCCAAGCGATCTTGGCGCAAAATGTGGTCTTCCCTACACCACCTTCACCTTCTACCAACAAGCGTTTGGGATAGATTCCGTTGACTTTGGTCTTGAGGAGGTTGTCGTAGAGAAGCGGTGTCTTGCGTTTTGTACCTTTGTCTTCTTCCATCAATGTTAGATTGGTAAAGATACGTTTAAATTCAAGAAGAAGTTCGCTGTTTAGTGGATCGGCTTGAATCTGACATAGATGAATTGTCAAATAGTGTTTGACCTCTTCAGCAACCCGTTGGATTTCCTCCTCTGTAATTGACGGTATTTGATCACCTGTGAGGGGATGGTGAAGAAAGTTGTCTCTAAAATGACTAGAAAATATTCCAATGAAACTCTTTAGTTAGCTTTTAATCAAGGCGGCTTTGCTGCTTTATCTATCCCATGGTCGATCCTCATAAAAGAGAATATTCCTCTGATTGCACGGGAAATCGACACATGCGTGCAGCTTGTTTTTCGGGTCGTCTTTACTCACTGCTAAACGTTGTTGTTGTTGTTCTGCTTAATGTGGCAATGAGTCAAATTTTACAATGATCACCAACTAAAATTTAATTTTGTTAATACTAACTTTAATTCTGAAAATTAACTGAACCCTTTTTTAAAATCAATATAATTTATTTATATTCCTGAAGTATAGGTTCTTAATGGTAATCATAATTCTAATTGTTAATAGTTCTATTACAGCATTTAAGCTTTCTAACTCATAGCCTGCTATAAGACTGCATGCACGCTATCGTTATAGTGTTTTGTACATGCTAGAGAGCCATCGCTTGAGTGCGATGTGCGTGCACGGGCGCATTCGTAATAGCAGCTATTGTTCGTGCTCATTGGACTGTGCTGTATGTTTTGCACTCGCTATTCATAGATATATCGCGTTAAGCAGATTATCTCAAAAACATCCTCGCACGGAGGGGATTTGGGGCTTGGCACGATTAGGATTAGCCCTGTGGCATGATAAGAGCAAATCAATATAAAAGCCGAATCGGCTTCAAATCGTAGAAAATGGTACTATTTGTATTATTATATGACGTCACTCAAAAGGAGCGTGAAATCTATTCAAATTTCAATGTTATATAACATTTTAGAAGTTTGAATGTTCATATCAAATGCTATTGCACATTCTCGCATTCTGATCGTATAGTGTGCAGTGGGCTTCAGATTACTAGTTACTCTGATCTATAGCCTATCCACTATCGCATGTTCTCTCAACAGGCCAATCGCTACCGTTCTGTGTCATATTGAGTAATAAATGGGGATGATGTTACCCCCCCCCCCCTACATTTTCCCAGTATTCTGTAATGTTTGTCTGCTTATCATGTTTTTCAGGAAGGTATAGAGTAGAATTGGGGTATGTGTAAATAGTTGGAAAAGACACATTTGAATAATTGCTGTGTGTTTGTTTTATAATCAATATTACCCCCTATATTTTCCAGTATTCTGTAATGTTGGTCTGTTTATCATGTTAGGAAGGTATAGAGAAAATTTGGGGTATGTGTAAATAGTTGGAAAAGACGCATTTGAATAATTGTTGTGTATTTTTTTTAAGGTATGGAAGAAATAAATATGCTTGTTCTCAAGTCATTCTAAGAAAATATTACAATCCTTTTATTGTTTTTTGTTGTTCCATACACGTAGAAACAATTAATGATTATGCTTAAACCTCTTAAAGTCTGTCCTTGCACTAGGACATCGACATTTTATACGTATGTGAATATTACAGAGGGATTGTTAGATGCTAACGGTTCTTTCTCTAATTTATGATATTAAAATCAAGTATGTGTACATTGACCGGATGCTAGTGGTTCTGTGGAGGAAGTTCCTGTTTTAATCAATGGACATTCGTTTTTTAACACCATAATCTTGAGAGTCCTAACTGCGTCTACTAATATTTAAGTTAGGAATGCTTTTAGAGGTATACCGCCTATGCAGGGGCGAGGATCCCGGGGGACGGGGGGCACGCCCCCCTCAATGTCCCCCCCCCCCCGGAAAATTCGAAAAAGTGCACACACAAAATGTATAGCAAATACTGACTAAAGACTGTAACAAATGTTCATTTGAATTGAATTGAATTGAACACACTTTTAGGCTCTGGAGGGCCAACGAGTACTGCGTTTAGACAAATAATAATCTTCTTACTCGGTAGCTACTCTCTCTCGCATAATATCCTTCAAAATGTACGAGTAAATATTGTAGAAAAGTGAAATGTGCAAAAAGTATATTGCTTGTTTTATACTATAGTGCTGCTAAGTTTTTGTAATATAACAACACTCAAAAACCTGTGAGGGGGTAATCACTACCGTCACCATAACTCAACTCGTTCACTATGTTCCCTCACTCTGGCGTACTGCTTGGGGAGGGGGGGGGGGCTTTGAGGCAGTTGCCCTCTTAATCAAATTGAAACGTGGTTTATTTCTAATTCGATATCATTGATTTACAAATGTCTCTGAAATGGCATGCTTTTTCCCTGCGTGTGTTGACTGTGCAATCAGAGGACTATTTCGCGCGTTTCGAGGATCAACCATGGGATCGACGTCTCAGAGCAGCTACTCCTTAGTTTGCTGCACTGTTTTAATGGAATACTTAATTTCCCTTTAAATTTATCACATAATTCAAAATCTATTTTTTTTAAAGAAAACATGGCTCGTTTTTTTAGTACAAATTTGTTAAAAGCTACATTGTAATATTCAACTTTATTGTTGGGGGTGTGCTCACTTTTGTTGGTACTGCAAATATAGGCACTATCTATGTTTCATGGGGATGGGTGTATGCAGGGGCGGCGATTTCTGTTAATGACCGGGGAGGACGAAATGCGAATTTTTTTTACGAGGATGTTATGCGAGGGAGCGTAGCGACCGAGCGAGATTTTTTTTGCAATTTTATTAGTCTAAACGCTGCACTCTTGGGCCTTCCAGAGCCTAAAAGTGTGTTGTAGTCATTATTCAGTATATGCTATACAATTTGTTTTGCACTTTTTCAAATTTCCAGGGGGGGGGGGACGATCCCCCCTAAAAAAATTGAGGGGGGGGGGGGACGTGTCCCCCCGTCCCCCCGGAATCGCCGCCCCTGGGTGTATGTGTGTATGTGCGTATGTATGTGTATAAAACTTTACCTTTCCGTACACTATCAGCAAGTTGAACCAGCTTAATGATTTCTAATTTGTTGACTAGTATCTCCCTCGCCTCGCTTTCACGTACTGTCTTCCGCCATTGATAAAGCATCTGATAGGTAGCTTGCATGGAATTGCCAAGCATGTCTTTCTCAAACCGGCTTAGTTGAGCCTCAGTAAATCTTAAAGCTAGTCCGACCTTCCTGAAATCTGAGGGATCCATACCGTCGGCAAGGAGATAGAGCTCAAACTCGGTCAGACTTCCAGGGCTAAATTATGAACAAAAGAAGAATTATTAAGTTTATTTAGCGCTAATAGATATTTGCAGAATTTTGTATTAAAAAAAAATTTCATTTATCAGATGCTTTACGAATGGCGGAAGACCCTTTACTTCATAGCATCTATAGTACAATAATGCAGAATGAGACACTGCGTTCGATTTTGTTATGTTACATTTTGTTACATTTGTGTCTTTAGATCTTCTTCCGCTTCCCATTTCATTTCTTACTTTCCCACTTTCTTCATATTTGCTAGTAGATTTGTTCATTTGTAATACATGTATATCCGTTATTAATATCATCACTTTGTGTTTTATATATCCATTTCTGTCCATCGTGTTTAATAAAATGTAAACGCTCAAAATCCAAATGTTACGAGAAAAGGGAATGAAATGCTCTGTCCATTTTTTTTTCTTTTCCCACTCATCCATGTATGTAAATTCGATTTATGAACGATGTGCAATATATTGAAGTTTTCATTATTATCATTGGTATTTTTTCCTTGAACTAATATATTTTTCTTTTCCATATTGATGTATTTGTAATTTTTCTTTATATTTTTGAACATGACAACTTTGTAATCTTTGTTTGTATCAGCCTCCCGACTGTCCTAACAAGGAATTTCTATTGGATAAACCGAAATGAATGAATGAATGAATGTTATTATCCTTTGACTTGCAAATACACTGTTTTACGGATGAATAAATCTCATATTTTGATATGTATACTTCTGAATTTGTTTCATAGATTTTTGAATATTTTTTGAAGTATTTGTTTATCAAACTTGCTAATTAGCTCCAACCCCCAAAACCTCCAGATCTCATTCCCCTTGTGACATCATCTGTCAGTCATCAATGAGCTAACTTGAGAAAGTGGTATGTATCTTTGGCGAAGTCGACCACCTGTTACAATACGTAATGAAATAGCAACATACAAGTTGCTATGTCAGACATGCTGTAGCATCAACAGGAAGACAAAGGCAATGATGATGTATTGTACATATTTATGGAAGCATGCAATTCTATCATGAACGTGTACTAATAACATTTATTTAATTTGTATAAAGCGCTAAATACAAATGTCTCTAAGCGCTTTACTAAACTGGGGGAAATTACATACCATTGTCTATTTTAGAATATTAGTTTAGTCTGACATGTCTGACATAGCAACATATATTTTGCTATTGTTTGTGGTACTGTAACAGGTGTTCAACTTTGGCAAAGTTACATGCCACTTCCTCCAGTTAGCTCATTGATGACTGATAGATGATGTCACAAGGGGAATGAGATCTGGAGGTTTTTGGGGTGGAGCTTAGTAAGTTTGAAAAACAAATATTTCAAAAAATATTTAAAAATCTATGAAACAAATTCAGAAGTTTACATATCAAAATATGAGATGTATGCAGGACTGTACACCAACAGGAATACACTTGTATTTCGATATCATGGGCCCTTTAAGCTTTTTTCAGAATCGAGATAATACCAAAGGAAATTGTGATGAGGTGTAATTGAATTATTGTTCGGTAGACGTGATCTTTGATCCAGAGTCGAGTTTAGAAGAACACGGACTGATGGATTTTAATTTTCATTAGTTGCTCTTTCGTGCTGCTTACTTATCATTCGGACCTGGGTTTCGTTCTACATCACCGGATCTCAATAGGAATATGTTGTTCATGTCTGGACAGTCATTCCCTTTGACTGCATCTGCTTCACCGCCGGGGACGGAATAAGTCAGTGATCCATGATATTCCGTTACTTCCTGGAGGAGAAATATGGACAGAAGAAAGTTTGAAAAGAATGATCAGTCATTATTTGTCAAAATTCAAGTAGAATCACCAAAGAATAAGAATCATGTCTAAGAGTAATGGGTGTTCTACTATTTATTGCAGTGAAATTAACGTCAAAGCTATAATTTCCATAGCTATGAGCTTTATAATTATAATTCCTTATTTAACAAGCAGTGTTTCGAAAATTGCATGTCATAATCCGATAGTGCCAGTGCCAGACACCGTGAACACGTTTAAGATCACACGCGAACATAACTGAATATGTATAGATGCTGTGGTCGAGTGGATATGTCATCGGACTGTCGATCACAAGGTCCGCGGTTTAAGTCCCACTGCGGCCCTAATGTCCTTTGTCAAGACATTGATCTACATTGACACACTCAACCCAGGTGATGTAAATTGATACATGGCAGGAATTAATTCCTTGAAATGCTAGAGCACCGTAATGGCAGCCGTGTTAAAGCCAGTGTACTAATCGGGAGCGCCAAAAGTGTCACATCTGGCAGATATGAGCGCTAGCTATACGAGAGCCAAATATTATTATGACCTGAAAGAAATAAAACTTTAACATCTAATACGGAGATCGATTTCAAATGTTACTTTGAATAATGAGGGGGCAAGAGTTATGCCATTAAAACAAAAGGGGCACTTTTCATTGCCTAAGGGCTATTTATTATTTGGGGGAATATATGAGGGTGTGTAGCCCTGCCCTGGTCCATTTTATTGCACATTACCCGACAATAGAAACGTTGCAAAATCATCTTTTCACAATCATATTTTATTTACGTCATGTTCGCAGGTGACATTAACGTTTCCACGTTTTACACAAATCCGGCAAAAATGAATTTTGACATGCGATTTTCAAAAGAATGTTCCTCATAATGCAATCAGTGTATTATTTAAAAGCATATTACTTCATGAGCAAGGAGGTAAACGTATACAGCTCACATTTTGTTCAACATAACCAATAGCATTTGTGTTTTTCACAGACGTACCGTTAAGTTTTCTGTATGTTAGTTATTTTATGTGAGAGGGGTGGTTTTAGGAAATACTTTATAAAAAGCAATCATACCTTGATAGATGGTGTTGTTTGCTCGGTGTATCTCGTTGTATCTTGCCTGGGTTTAGGTGATAAGCCCCATGAGTGGTCCTCTTTCCCCGACGATACAGAGTTTGATGTCTCCTCCTTGTCTAGTTTGATACAATCTGGCTCACCAGGAACGGCTGCAGGTACATGTGAGTACGACTCTGTGCCAACTTCAGGTTGGTCTGTGTTACTTATTTGAGTGGATTCAGGGGGGTATTTAGGTGACATGAGATTAATGGCTATGTCTCTATTGTCCACTGTGTCTCCCGTACATGGCCGGGGATCTGGGTTCTGCATGTCAGTAGTATCACGAACAGGGTTGGTCTCATTTGCCGTTGGAGAACCACTGTTTTCAGCACACGAAGACTCAGAGTGAGAGACCTCGGTAGGTCCGGGGCCTTTTACATCACATGAGGATCCACTCTCCTTGACAGCATCACACTCAGGACCGTCACATTGTGAAGGAGTCTGAGAAGTGCGAGGTGAAGCGTTACATTCTGAGTTGTTTTCTTCGGGTGACTGAACATTCTTGGCTCTTTTTATCAAGTTGACAAGTTTGTTCCAAAAGTAGTTGTAGTCATATTCTTTCTTCCGCCGACGTATAAACGTTCCAATCCTAACACGCCACTCACCGAGAGACACAGGCATGGTGACATCCAGATGCTGTATGACAGATTTAAAGAAAATACAGAAATCAGTTAAATGTGAAATATTTGGATAACAATTAGTAGTAGACCTGATTTTTAAGTTATTTTTTATCACATCCACAGGAGAATTTACCTGCAACAGTTTCGCTGTCTAGAGTTCAGAAATCTTCCTCAAACGTGAATTGGCAGACTGAATGGGGAAGGGGGAGAGGGAAATAGACAGATAAGAGTGAGAGAGAGAGAGAGAGAGAGAGAGAGAGGAGGCAAAGAGAGAGAGAGAGGGGGGAGGGAGAGTTAGAGAGGGATCGAGAGAAATTAAATACATGCAGTTCTAAAACCGTGTTCCCCTCTGTTATTGAACGGTTTAGAAATAATCAAAATGGCCTTTGTGATAAAATAAAATAAGGGAAAAAAGGTTTGGCTTTGATATAATATGGTTCATCTCCATTGAAAGAAAAACGGACAGAGTCATGTGAATGTGCTTGTTTTACTTTTGATAATTAGAAGGGTCTGATCAATTCTAAAAACGGAACCACCATATTATGAGGCGAATTTGGAACTAATGGTAGCCAGGAAATCGTACTATGAAATACATAATTTTCTTGTCTAACGGTAAGGCAGAAATACATTATTTATGATGCAAATCATATACTTGGTATGGGACCAATATTGTGTATTATAGTAAGAGAAACGATTCAGTGGGCGTGTGTGTGTGTGTGTTGTTTGTGCGTTGCGTGCGTGAGAGAGACTGAGAGAGAGAGAGAGAGATAGCCGGAGGGAGAGAGAGAGGGAGAGAAAGAGAGGAGGGGTGCTATGCCTCGACATGCTTCCATTCTGATAGGTCTCTGGTATAGTACAAAAATGCATTCTTTAAATATTAAAAAAATTATAGTATTCATCTGCCTCATTGTATGTTATATCAAAGTATCACAGAAGTTTTACATCAGGGAGGAAGGAATTTGGTATGCTATATCGAAATTATGTCCTCCTACTTTTGGTTTACTATTCCTTGATCTTTATATGCATTTGATTAAACGGTCGATCAACCAATCGTACACTCAATTGTAAAGCTTTGTGTTACAGGTCCCCATAGTTAGTAAAAAAAAATCGTAAACGGGATCGTCTAACAACTTTTGACTGATTCCAACAATGTTTGACAAAAGGATGACTCTTGAAAAATCACAATCGGAGAAAAATGATTTTGAATGTTTTTTGTTTTATTTATGCGTTGTTAAAGGGAGGTAATGGTTTAATTGTTGATTTATATCGTCTGGTTCTTTAAGGACAATAGGGTTTATTTTTGAGTAATTCTAAACTGGAAAGGAATTATGAAATTGTTGGAAGATCCCTTTGAAAAAAATAAAGATTAAATACGTCTATTTAACCTGAAGCGGTGTTATTTTGACAAAAGGGCGCGTCTTAAATTACACCACGTGCACTTTTTCCGCGAAGAAGTAACACTTGAGTTTACCAAAAGGGCGTACGTTTGGTTACAGCCAGGGGCTGCCCCCTTCTTACTACTACCATAAAATTTGCCACACAGATGTTTCTAAAGTTCTTAACACAGTTAAACCGAATGATGTACATTCTTCTCGGGAAGATTTTTTGAATTTTGAAAATCTTAAATTACAGCTTTGACATTTTATTTGAGAAACTAGCTGATTATTTTGTATGCAGGATTATGATGCCCAAGTAACAGTTATTCTAAATGAATGTCACACTATTTGTGTTCAAATTTCATAATTCATGTACATGAAATAATAAATGTATTATTTTTGCATAAATTTCTTTCAATTAATAATAATAATAATAATAATATTGGATTTGTATATAGCGCACGTATCGATCTTGCAAGGTCCAGATTTCGACGCTCACATCATTTTAAGGAATTCCTTCCTACCGGTACCCATTTAACCCCTGGGTGGAGAGTGGCAAGTGTAAATTAATGTCTTGCCAAAGGACATTAGTGCCGCGGCACAGTACGGTATAGTTTTAACAGTGTATGACTGAGTAAGACTCAATTTGTACAGACTATAAAATGTAGAGTACAGTTCAGCTATCTTGGATTTTCATCAGAATTATTTATTTCTAATCTAAAATATTGGAACACTCGCTGCAAGTTGTAACTTGACATGAAATTTACTTGAAATCATGTTGTAATTATGTAACTCAAACATAAATATCAGACAAAATCGGCCAATTTATTTCAGGTTGTAACTAAGCCCCGGTCACAACGGATCGTACGAGATTTTGTCGTGGCAGACCCATGAAATATTGGTCGTGACCAGATCATGCAACATGCCCGAAATCTATTTCGAGTAGTCACAAGGGCAATGTTTGGCGATGGGGACGCGTCAGAAAAAAAAGACATGTCGTGGTTATGTCGTGGTTATGTCGTGGGTATTGTTTGACAAATTGAATGCAACAACATTTTTTGTGAAAAAAATATGTGAAAAAAGTCATACTATCTCTGAAATAGGTACGTTCTAGGATTCGAGACCTATCTTATCAAAAAGATCGTATTTTATTAACCCATGAATTTTCTTAACACAAATTACCCCTTACGCCCGTTGCCTAATAAAGGTTGTTAATACCAGTACTTTAAACAAAATTCCACCATGTAGACTTATTAGCCCTTTAAACATGTCCATTATCATTTACGAATACGATATTCTATACCCCTCGGAGAGCGGTATCACATGCAGCTATATCCTGAAAGGAGGAACTTATTTACACAGAATGGAAACGTACCTTCATTGAAAACTGCTATTATATTTGCTTACGCGGACGGATACCGCATACAAATATTATAATATGTTAATGACGGAAACCTGGGGAGCTTGGATAAAAGAAAAAGTTTGTACCGTAGATTCTGTAGAGTAAATTCAATGTTCAAGTTGATCAAAACCCGAAATAGTTTAAAGGTTAAAAACCAAAGCTGTTTGGAAAACTAATGAAAGACCATTGTGTTCATTTAGAGAGGGCTAGACTAATTTTGCCTGGTAGGAAGGTCAGAAATGATTGTTTTTTCTTCATTGGCCCATGGTGTAAAACTGCAAACACTTTAATGTTCATTACCATGCGGGGATGATATATATTGAACTAATTGAGCAGTGGTGTTAAAGATTATTGCCAATGACTGGCACTCGGGTAGCCTGGGTGAAAAAACAAGTATGTACCAGTATTATAATAGATTCAGTAGAGTATTATAATGTCTATACCCAACAATATGATAACAGTTTAACAAACCAAAACTTGAATAGTTGGAGTTTAATCAATATATATAATAATCATGCCTTTGTTTGTATACTGACTGTCGTAAGAAGAATTTTCTTTAGCCGAATGCTCAAACAGGTTTTCTCCCTCTCACCATTTTTATATATCAGAATACGATACAGGAATTGTTTTTGTTCATATAAGCTATTCCTGTGTTTTGGAATTTTATCAAAACGATGTGAATGATGTTATACAAATGAATAGTGAAATGGATCAAAGCATGTCACGGTCCATTTACCATTTGCCCCATTGACATTGGCTAGGCCCCGTTTAGACTCAGTTGGTCTCGTATCCACGGTCCATTTATCTACAGTGCGTCCCAGAAAAAACGAAACCGAGAAGTATCGATGTTCTATCATGACTTAATCACAACTATAATTAATGAATGATACATATTTGAAAAGCTTAGAGTCTCCTCTTTTATGTGATGCTACTCAGATAATGCATATTTCACGTATGAGTGATTAAAAGCAATTTGAATGAAGGAAACCAAAAAGACATTTGGCGGGCGGTATCTGAATTTCGAAGAAAAATTCACATTTCTAGAAAGTTGAGTTTCTGCCCTTTCATATGACACCTCAATCAGGAAAAATGAGCGAGGAATGACAAAGTTCTGTTTGTTTAAAATAGTGCTTGCATTTCCATAATTGTATTCGTTTCCAAATGCTGCCTGCCTGCCTGCCGTATCAATAAACGAAATTAACAAAAGACTTAACTCCGTTTCGTTGACAATCAGCCGTAGACGAGAGTCTTCATGCATGGCTGATTGTCAACGAAACGGAGTTAAGTCTTTTGTCAAATCTGCTTTTTGCTACGGCAGGCACCCAGTGAAAACGAATTCGTTTGTTAAAATTATGAAAATGTAAGGGCTACTTTAAACAAACAGAAGTTTGTTATTCCTGGCTCATTTTTCCAAATATGTATCATTCATTAATTATGATTGTGATTAAGTTATGATAAAACATCGATACTTCTCGGTTTCGTTTTTTCTGGGACGCACTGTATAGCATCATTGGCATTGTCTAGGACTCATCCCGGCTCAGAAGTGTGCCTCGCATTGTGGGCAAAATATGGGTCAAGCTATAGTAATCGGCCCAAATAAATTTTGTTTGCATGTAAGTGATAATCCCTTCCACCAATTCGTACTGACTACTAACCAGTGTACAGTGTGCGCTCTATAAGTTCACACTAGTATTAGTATTATTATATATATTACTCCCCACTGCATTGAATGTGTAATGGCACATTTAATACCACGTATTTTACCAGATCATGGGTATATTTCACAATTCACACATGTTATGTACGCTGGAAATCGTTTATAATAATGATACGATTTGTTTATATAATGGAGCTTCTACATGCATATACATTTACTCTACACAACAACTGCTTTATCAACGTTGTTTTTTAAATGACAACAGATAAGAATGTTTCTCATCAAGTGGAAGGTTGTTTAAAGGTTTTGGAGCGGCAAAAACGAAATCGCAATCTCTCCTATTAACATTTTAAAACAGATGTAATATGGACAAAACATCGAAGAATTAGCCACAAATCTTGCACAGAATACGAATATAAACGTGGACAAAGGTTTCAGCGTGTACGTGGTCTAAATAAACTGGTGTACTAATTGGTGTAATGACAACTCTCTGGATCTCAACACGTAAAAAACTTTAGACACAATAAACCAGTCGAACTGAGTCGCTGTCCGGCGAAATTGAAATAGTACATACGTACAAAGGAGGAGGAGGGGGGTCAGTTTAAAGCAATTAACAGGAAGGTACTTCAACGGATGCATTTTCTAAAATTGAAAACAGTAATCGAAAGTATTATCGCTTTTGATTGTGTAGTCGGATACACAAGCTGTCGTAAAGGAGACTTCACTCTGTTGAATAGAATCATCATCAGACAGGCCGAAAAGATCATAGGACAAGAATTAAACCTTAGAGATTTATGTCGAAATAGGATAGTAGAAAAGGCACAGTTCATCCTAAAGAATAATCAGCACCCCTTAAACGAAAACTGTAAGAATGCTGTTCGGTAACAGGTCAATATCAGCACGCTGTCGGACAAATCAACTCTTAAACTCATTTGTACATGGCTCCAAACGAATATTGAATGAGGAAGGTATTATATAGGGGCAATAAGATAATGATACCTTTACATTACAATAATAGTAATATTGATGGAAGTAATAATAATAATAATATATTGATGGTGATGACATTAGTGACAATAATAAGAATAAGAATAATAATGATGATGATAATAATGACGATAATAACACTATATGATAGCAATTAAATTAATGCAATACAGTATTGATACTTGTAAAAACTTATCGTCAATCCACCTCACTTGGTATACATGAACATTATTTTTTACGCATAACTTTATCTTTGTTTGATTGTTTATTTTTTAGTTTCTGTTTAAAATTCTTTTATTGAATTTTTGTATAAGTGTATATGTTGTATAATTATATGTATCTATACACCATGTAACACAACGAATTTCCATTGTTAAATGGACAATAAATATGAACCTTATGAACCTTATATCTAATGTTATGATGCAGGTTATACAACATTCATGCCCGTCCTCTTGGCAGATTTGAGTAACAGCTAATATTGGCTTAAACAAAATATACTCCCGATGATGTGGCCACAGTGTTAAAAAGAAGCGTAACGGACATGATACTTTTGTCCGCCTTCGTTTGACTTCTTTGATAGGCTATATGAACAGCCCTTATCAGTAATATATGTTCCATTCATTATAATTCATTAGGCCTACCTAAATTTCAGATCTGAAGCGCTTGTGGTATAAAATACTTAAAACTCACAGGAAGAACGTTTTGGCAGAAAATGTTGCCATCCTTTGCCCCAAACGTGATTTTGTAAAATTAAGTCATGTTTTAAGTTATTTTTATTCGTATTGACAATCCACGAGAATCGAACTAGAAAATAAAGAACTCATTCTCCTTTTGTTTTTAATTCACAATTTGCCATGGAAGCCCGTTAATTTTTTGAAATCCCCAATCTCTTGAATTTAGGCAAATGAACATTTCCATGGATTTGTTCAAATATAACAAAACAAACGTGACTTTTTCAAATAAAGTCAATCATGTTATTGTAATCCTATTGACATACCACTAGACTTATATCGAACAGCTCGTTTTGTTTCGATTTTGATACTAAATTTGATATCATTGTGATAGTAGCCCGTTTATTTTGTTGACATATCGCAAATCTTATGAATTTTGGTAAGTTAACATTTCCATGGAATTTTGCAGACATATTAAATCATCTGATCTCATTATTTGAACACCTTTGATATTGGAATATTATTCCAAAACCGAAATTCCGATTTACACTTAGAAATTTTGGGATTGTCCGTTATCCTACTCATTTTTTTAAAAGCGTTATCGTTAAGTTTAATATTCTCATGAATGGAAGCTTACCGTTGTCCTTATTCTGTGCTAAGTCCATTTAACAAACGACGAAACGCGTGAGGCCTTCAGTCTTTCTCCTCGTCAGCAGTGTTGACTGTGTTAACTAAATGCATCCCAGCTGCCAAGGAATCCCATGTATCTTGTTTAAATTCCAGCCAGAGTAACAAGTAACAACTCATTTGAAAGGTTTGTTCTTACACGTGTCATGAAGAAACAAAATGACGTTGAAATACTTTTATTTCGCACGATCAGAAACAGGAGAGTTGGTGTCCATTAAAATGGCGAATCCGGTATTGGCACTATGTTGAAACACGCATTGCTCGGAAAATACTTGCCCCAGAAATGAATCACAATACAGATTCCGTGTGCAGAAATATGTTATTATCCACAATCCGAATCCCGGGACAGGTAGACCAGGAAACTGTAATGAATGGAGATCCCGTCCAAGAGGCCCCTTCGAAGCCATCCGTGGCACCACGCGTCTTTTGTTTCCCCTACCGTAATCCCCTTAATCCCCCTCCGAAACAGTACAGATTCCTAGTAGCACTTAGTCCTCCCTTTCCACCAACAGCCCAGCCCAGCGAGTACGGCGGCTTTTGCTTTGCCGGCCCGTACTTTGGGTGAATAGTGGTGATAACTTGACAACTTCTAGCCCTCAGTCAACAAATGCGCAAACATATAACACAATTTCATGTTGTTCTTTAGGGAGATAAACCTTTGGACTACCTTCCTAGCTATGTACAAATTTCGGAAATGTTCGGAAAATGTCAACAATTAGATGAGAAAATCATGATGATGAAAACCTCTCATTCGCTCTAACTCACGATTTCCTTGGTCGATTTCGCTGGTTAAAATGGCTATGTCTTCAATAGAGCTATCCGAGAACGGAAAAAGCATTTGATAAATAATAGAATATTGCATTGGTCATATGTTGTGAATTCTGTATTTTATATTTTATATCCAAATACATCTTCACTGAACATGACCTAATTTTTGCGGTGCCACGCAAGGCTTCAAAGCTCGATGCCTGCATATTTTTGCCAAAGAGTGAATAGAGAACTTTGGGAAGCAGAAGGCGTTGCGTAACACTTTGTAATATTTGGAATGCCAGAGGGGGACTGTGCATTGATATGGACAGCTGTTGATGGAAATGATGGCTGGAGAGGGTTACATTTCTTTTTGTTAAGCCAACTTAATCTTGAATATTTTTCCCTCGGAAAATTCTTTCGAGACGGTATCTCCATTCATTACAGCTTCCTGGGTAGACAATGACCTAGCATACGAAGTACGTACAGGGGTGCGTAATATCTACTAGAACAGAAAGGTGGTATAGACTGTAGAGTATGCGTATTGTCTCTTGGCGCACCCCAAAACGAAACCTTCCACATGAAATGCTTTGCAAAGACATTCCTTCTAGCAATGTCAGCATATAATTATTTCATTACATATTTATTGCTTAGTCAGTCGGAAAAACTCTTTGTGATGCAAATCATATACTTGGCCCGAGCTAGCTATCGAGGAGAGTACTGTAGATATTCGGGAGCTTAAAGGGAATGTGTTTCTTTGCCTCAGATTCTCTAAAAATCGTGGATTTAGTTCATGTTCCATTCATAATTGTAAACCGTTAGGTCAGTCAGGAATCCCATGACGATGATCACTCATTTTTTTCTTCATGAGAAAATATTTAAGCGGGGGAGGGGGCTGATTGCCCAGGGGTTAATTGTTTTAGAACCTAAAAGGCTATACTTGTACCGCTCCTATATACTGATATCATGCGTGCATATATTAAAACATGACTTAAAGACTTGCCCGAGGTTAACAAGGCATTACAACACTTACATTACATGGTAGATTCCGTCCATATAGATGGCAATGAACTTTAAAGTGAATTAATTGATAGGGGTTATGCCGTTCATTTTAAACTGTTTAGTATTCGTCTCTCTCTCTCTTTCTCTCTCTTTCTTCCCCCTCCCCCCCCCCCCCCTCTCTCTCTCTCTCTCTCTCTCTCTCTCTCTTTATTAGCACTCTATTTCCCTTCCTCTCTCTCTCTCTCTCTCTCTATCTGTATGCGCCTACTTGCACACACAAACACATACACACACCTACACTCACACCCTCATGTATCATTTTCCCATGATATGAAATGTACACATTTTGTTTTCTCTTTTTGTGTGTGCGTTCGTTCGTAGGCTGGATCTGAAATAAAGGAAACACAAGACCATAAGATCGTATTGTTAAAGGGAAAGTCCACCCCCAATATAAGTTTGTTTCGATAGAGGCAGAATAATAAGAAAATCAGGTGAGTGAAAGTTTGAACAAATTCTGAATGAAAATAAGAAAGTTATGAATTATTGAAGTTGTGATCAATCAAATACAAATTGGCAACTCTGTGACTTATTATACGAGCTCTCCTTCATTTGCTTTGTGCATAATATTCCATAAAATCATGTTTTCTTCGTTATTGATGACGGAATATATATTTGTTTCTTGCAGGGGGAGTATAGAAACATATTTGCAATTATTATATTTAGGGTGCATGTATGGTTGAAATTTTTCTTGAGGGAAAATGAAAATTTTAGATTTTTTTAGTACTGAGCAAATGGAAGTTGAGCTCGCATGATACGTCATAGAGTTGCCAATTTGTGTTTGATTGATCACAACTTCAATAATTCATAACTTTCTTATTTTCATTCAGAATTTGCTCAAACTTTCACTCACCTGATTTTCTTATTATTCTGCCTCTATCGAAACAAACTTATTTTGGGGGTGGACTTTCCCTTTAAGTTGTTTAAGCAGACAGGTTTATCATCAAAAGTAAATTATGATCAATGGTATAGATCTGTGGAGCGTGGGTGAAAAGCATGTCCTTGTGAAATAGATTCTGAAGAGGAGAATGTCCATAGAATCTTGTCTGACAATGTTCTTCGATTAAAGTTGGCCGTTGTTTCAACTTTTCGAGAATTTGTGTTTGCGCTTGTGTTTTGATTTCACAGATTACAATGTAGAAGTAAAAGAAAATGGCATTGTTGTCAATTTTAAGAACTATGTATCACCAATTTAACCCTCATGAAGATCGTTTCCTCAAACTTTTAAATAAACTAGAACCAACCAACATTAGACTTGACTTTATTTTATTTTTTTTATTCTCACCAACGTAGCACCTACCCGAAAAGTACCTTCTACTGGTAAATATGAATCCATCATTGAAATTAAATGAATTAAGTAATGGGAATAGGACTATCCTTTGTATTAATTTCTTGTCCTATTGACTCTTTTTTGCCTTAATTATAATCGCGAAACTTTGCTAACCATACCTTTGGCAGTTCATCAACATTACATGGTAGATTCCGTCCATATATATGTCAATGAACTTTAAAGTGAAATAGTGGATAGTTAATTTCCAATGGTATGAAATGAATCAGATGGCAAATTCTGGTTTATTGTTGCAGTATTCGTCTCTCTCTTCTTTCTCTCTCTCTCGCTCTCTCTCTCTCTCTCTCTCTCTCTCTCTCTCTCTCTTCCCCTCTCTCTTCAGCTCTCTATTCCCCCCCCCCCTCTCTCTCTCTCTCTCTCTCTGTATGGGGGTGATGCGTAGACATTATGAGGGGGAAATAGCCTCAAGCAGGGAGAAGTCAGTTATAACTGATATCTCCCTGCCTCAAGTGAGCTGGGGAAACAGGAACAAGAAAGAGAAAACGGGGAACTCAGGGGAAAACCGAGCAAATGCGGACAAAGAATATGCAAGCTGCGAATCCATCAACATATCTATTGATAGTGAGCTACTCCTATTGATGAGTCGGTCACGGTGGGTGATGTTATTTTGGCACAACTCCTCGATTCTTTTGTAACAAATTGAAATCCTCCGATTTAATTTTTTTATTGGAAAGGGAGCGTTTTCGTTTAGAATTCTAGTAGTCAGTAGTTTTATAGATGAAGAAGAAGGGAAAATATATATTATGACATTAAATCAGATCGTATTTAATAGAAATATCTCTGTGCCATTACTGATTTCAACTGTTTTCATGCTATCAAATTACCTTTTTTGTGTTTTCTTCTTTCACAACCTAAAAAAAGGAATATTATTATACGCCTTCCAAGCTTGAACAGGTACATCATTTTTTCTCTCAATAATTTTGTTGTCAGTCTTGAAGGCCTCGTGAAATGCTTAACTGCTCACTCTGCTATACATATTGAATAATGATATTCTGCCATCGTTTTATGCAATTATCTAAATGTAAAGTCTCGTACCCGCTGGCTCTATAGCTCTGCCATTCACACATCTTTCCGTTGTTGTGATACTCTCCCATTGATCTGAAGACTGGTGTTGTGTCTTTATATCTTAGTACCTGGCTCTCAAAACTTCAAGTCCAAGGTGTTAATGTAAGTTGAATCCAAAGACCCGATACGACTTGGCAACGCAGGAGAATGACATGTATTTATGTTTTAAATTTTTCACAATTTCATTCTTAAGATATATTATTGTCTGTGTGCAATTCATTTCCCTTGATGTTATTCTTAATAACTGAATTATACTGATTAGAATTAAAACAAAACCTTTAATATATATTTATTTTTATTTTCTCCAAGTCAGCTCCTTATTATCAGCCACTCCCGAATGTTTAAAATTCGAATGCATTGTTAATGACCTTATATCATGAAATGCCCTCTTGTAGGCCATCCTCAATAATTATGTTTGACCTTATCATGTAATGCAGTTTGCTTTTAATTTAAGTTAGCCCCATAATATGTGATCACCCTCAATATGATTAATTTGTCACCAGTTGCACAGCGCCCTCTTCACATCCATGTTTATGTTCAATGTCCTGCTTGAGCAACATGTACATGTATTCACTTCTTTTATTTTATCGAGAGCAATAGGCTAGGCCTATGAATGAACATAATGCTTGCTGTGTAATTCATTTTCCAATTTTAAGGCAAACACCAATGTTTTCGATCCGTTTAAATTACACTTACAACTAATTGTCTGTTAAATCTAATAAAGACGACAGGTTATAGTAATTATTAATCGTTTTCCTTTCCCGGCATCCATGTGACTCTTTTGAAACTTTGTTAGCTCTGCTATCGACTTTGTCTTGATTTTGCTTCTGCTGAATAGATAATTATTGTAATAATAATAATAATAATAATAATAATAATAATAATAACATTAATCATTAATCATCATCATCATCATCATCAACTTTCTCATCTGCAATTTCTTTCTACTTTTTAGTAATACATTAGTTTAATCCTATTTTGATAAATGCAGCATTCGAAATCCACCTTTCCATATACATACGTATACAAAATATAGTATATACGAGACACTCTTTGAAAATAAAATAATAAAACTATGATAGCCTTAATAATCGTTGACATGTTTCAGATTCAGATTTTATTTTACTGTTCATATACATAAAAATTTCCATTCTGTCATAATACGTCATCATAATATGCAACCACATCTTGACACAACGCACATTTTTTTTTACTGTGATTGTGAAAGACAATGCCCAGGATAGATACAAGCAACCCTTGAGACTTGAAAGCGTTTAAAAGAAATATAGGGCAGTTGCATTCATGACTCCTCCAAGCATACAATTGACGTATACCTATACTGTTGATATCACAGTACCATACTCGATTATATACGGTAACTGTACAAAGTATCGAAAATCCTATACACTGATAATCAATGGAGAATAAGATATTTAAAGAGAAATATCATTAAAACTCAAAGCATCTTACAATACGAGTCAATGAACCCATGAGAACACTTCTACAGTTATCTCATTAGCCATACTTGGTAAATATAATGAAAGAAAGATTAATATATGTCAATCGGAAAAAAGGTTTATTATGTAATTCAAAATCGAAAGTTAGAAGTTTTAACTTTTATAATTGATCAACTTTTACAGCGTATATTCAATTCAATATAATTCGATTCAATTCAATTTAAAGGGACTTTGTAACATTGTTCAGATGAGAGATAGTGGTGCTAAGGTAGTGACTTCAATGCTAGATGTACAATTAAAGATAATCTGAAAATTTGAGTGAAAACGGATCATTATTCATGGTACAAATTGGGAAAAACTGATCTGATCGATTCCTTAATTCTCCCAACTTTATTATTCTACTTCTATTCTGCTATTTGTCAAAGCCTGTTTAGCATCAAGACAAGGACAATTTAATTACATTTTAGGTGAATGTAAATCGTCACAAAGCAATAAAATGGCTCTACATTCCATTCCAGACAGTTAAGTGTTGACAGATTTTTATAGCCTGTTTTATGTATTTTTGTCATGGAAAAACGGTTGGGAAAATTCAAAAATGGTTGGGAGAATTTACTGTTAATCACTGTTAGAGGGTGCCTCACATCGACGCCTTCAAAGAAAACCATAGATATCTTTGTGGTTTGAGAATTTGTTCAGGATTTTTTGCATGTCAGAGGGTTATTATAGTAGATGGAATATAGTAAGTAACATTTTATACAAAAATTAAGCAATTTTTTTCATCAACCTTCAACAATGTTACCAAGTCACTGTATATTCGTCCAAGTTAAAAACATGGAAATGTTACACGGGATTTTTTTACAAGCAATGCAAATAAATATGTAAACAACAAAAACAGTAATAATCGGAATACATAAGTGATCAATATATATATACTGTACGTTGACATCTTACACATTGAAAAGTAAAATTATCCATAGCCTGAGTACTAAGAAAGAGTAAAAGAAAGAGTAAAAGTAAAAGGAAAGAGTGTGAATAGAGGAATCAGGACAGTAGATCGAGGTGGGGAGAAAATGGAATGAGTCAGCAGAAGGGAAAGGATATAGAGAAAGGGAAATAGCTAATGCGAGGCAAAGAACAGAGAAGTAGGGACGGTTGTAAGAAGATAGAGAGAATATTATGAAATTATGATCATGAATTCCCACCATCAAATTAGTTAACACATTCGTATATAGACATGAAAGTGCAACAGAGGACGATGAAGAAAGAATAATGTAATAACAAAGTACCGGGAAAGTAAGAAGGAAAAGCAAGGGTAATTGACATATAGTAAGTGCTGAACAACATTAATGAAAAGCGTTTTTTATAATCATTTGTAATTATGTAGACAGAATATGTGATGGTTTTCGAAATGGTTGCTATTTGCATATTCCATTCAAATAAAAACTAAAGTGCAAAATATACAACATCATAGAAGATGGATCTAAAGAACGCAAAACATTTCACCTGTAAATTTATTAGAAATCAGTTCCGCATTAGATTTCAATGTCGGTTGTAAGTGCAAAACTTATGAACAAATATGAGCAAAATTGTATGGGCAATTAGTGCACTCATATATGTATGTTTTCCCCTACTCTTCTGCCTGCTTCATTCAACATCCTCTGAATTTTCAATTGTTACGATTCGATGAAATTTTGTAAAGTATTCTTCTCAAAATATAATCTTTTTTATAGGGTCACAGATTATTACTATATTGTATTCAAATATGTACAAAGAAAAGATCTCCAGCAAGAACACAAACATCAGAGTATTGAGCATATTTGTTTTACAATAACATAATCAGCCAAGCAAACATAACTTGTAGATATTAAATGTAGACCTACCACAACAATCGATTTAAGATCGATGGTGATAGTGAATAGTACAAGAAGAAGACTTATTATATACCAATGAATGGCCTACAGTGGGATACAAGGGTATATCCCACGCGCCAAAGAGCATATTACACTAGTTGGAACGACGACTTTAATGTTTGTGCTCATGCTATTCCAATCACATTCGCATCCTACCCGGTAAGACCCCTGGGTGGGGAGGAGCAATATAGATTACATGCCTTGCTCAAGGATATGAGTGTCGTGCAGAGCATCGAACACAAGCCTTGCATTTCCAGTCAAGTGATGAAACCACTCGATTACGACACCTCTACAATGATGTTGGAAAAAGAAATTCCGTGAATTAAGAAAAGAACGATAATCGACAATGAGGAGAGAGAGAGAGAGACAAAGAGAGAAGGGGAGGGGGTTAGATGCCTATGCATGTGGACCATAGACTAGAGTAACTATTGCTTAGTTTTGGAACGAATTTTATTTCAATATTGTGGACAAACGTATGACTTCTTGCAAAGTTAAAAAATCCTATAATTCTATTAACAGTAGGGATTTCAGTAACAACATATTAATAAATAAATGTTTATACAACACATCATACTGCCGGTTAAGCCCCTTTGCGATTTACTTTACATGGTTATGCAGAATAATTGTATTCTGAAACATAATTACAATTACAAATGTAGCCATGCTCATTGAAATACACCAAATTACAGAGACACCCGTATTAAGCGCCCAATAACTGTTTTTTTTTATTACTATTATCATAAATTGGGACCTCTATGCATACATTCTTACACTAGTATATCGTTTGCATCTCTACACATGTATGTATACACTACCACATAATAGGGGAATGTGTATTATCAACAGTTTTTTTGCGATGTAAATATTTCATCTAACGTAGATGCTAGTATTTTCATTTGAGGGTTATACAAACAGATAAGTAAGAAGGAGCGATTGTGTATTCTTGACTTTCTGGTGTTTACAAAACTTGAAACGTAACTGTCTTTGGTATTCAGAATGCTCAACCTTCTCGCCCCTTTGTTCTGTTTCTTGTTACCGAAATATAGTCTGGAAATGAGACCATGGTGTTTTCTGTAGCCGAATGACACCGGCTTGTCTTCTTTACAAGCGTTAAAAAATATATATATATTTTGTAATAAAATTAAAAGCCAAAAGCATTTACAGATTGAGCATTCCATTGAAACAATCTTTTATTTTATTTCGTTGGATTTTTTAAAGTCGTTTTCAAGTTATTTTTTCCCTCAAATATGAATAATACTGATTGGAAGATCTTCATTTCACCGTAAATTGTTTAAAATCTTTTTACGGCAACAACCTTGTCTTTCTAAAGCAATTCTATAAATTCCTCCTTTTTACTGCAGTTTTCTGGATTTACTCTTATTAATGACTTTTTCCCTGTGTTCTTGTGGCTCACATCGGATAACGTTTACTGTATTTCCTGTTATGCCACTTGCTTTGCATCTTTATCCACTATCTGTAGAAGTTTTCTTTTCCTTTCTACCTTACCGATGTGTCCAATTTGTTGACGTAATAATCTGGCCATTACAACTGGGTTAATTTGTGAGATCTTTTGATTGACCCCTTTTAAGTCCAATGATATGCCTATGCTTTTCTCAGTGATCAATGCTACAAAAGTACTACTTGTTATATGTCTCTTCCTCTATGAGTGCCCAGTTTTTTCTGGAAAGGTACATGTGCACACCCCCATTCATCATCATCATCATCATCATCATCATCATAATCAGTCGCTCCTCATTATATTTCTCAGTTATTGTCTCGTTTCCTTTTTCCACTTTCCAATAGGCTTTTTTCGTAATGTATCCAAATGTTATACATACGTCTTTGTGAAGTGCCTCGATACAAACTATTCCATTCACCTGCTAAGGATAATAGTATTTCAATAGACAGAATCCGAGCTGCATACATAAGTTGTTGCCAGATAGGACAAACATTATAGCTTGACCTACCTAGCAACACTTAATATAATGATGCAGTTTGCATTCTGACTATTGAATTGCTATTATTCAGGTGATATATCAGGTGAATTAAATAATTTGTATTGAGGCACTTAACAAAGACTTATGTATTACATTTCCACCCATTGGGCTTTTATTTTTATCCATGAGGCTCTCACTCTTCATTCTTATGACAATGAATATGGACCCTGATAGTGATGATAATTGGTAGTGATTCTGGGGTAGTGCAATTGTTATAAATGGCCGTAGCAAATCCTTCATATGCCTCATTTCTTAAAGACTCCGCCATATTGATACATTTAGAGGTAAACTTTAATCCATCAGGTTAGACATGTTAATGTTAGTGAAAGCAGGGAGGTGACTTAATAGCTCCTTGGTTGAAAGGGTGGAATGATTAGCCAATTGACCAGGTCTTACCTCCAGATGCAAATAAAGTATCTGTCTTCGAAAGTTCTGCCTCGGAAGGATATTCTTTTCCCTCTTGCCAGAAGTCCTGCTTACATTCGGTTAATAATATTTCAGCAGTAGCCTCCCTCGTGACGAATATCCTCTCTATGCCATCTCCTCGATGACTCTTGCGAATATCCAACAACTTCACCCGGCGTTCACTCGGGCTCGTTCGATAGGTCTCCGTACTTGCTCTGATGGGACGCTGTCTGCGGGAGCTAGGTGTTCTCGCATGTTTTGGGTATTTATGCAGTCATTCAGGGTCGCTGCAACAGCCCTTATCCGCGGTCCCGGGACATTGATTGGTCCGTTTATCGGAAGTGGACGTGGCTTGTGATTTCGTGCGGTAATGGTGTGTAACATGGTGTGTAATTGTAGGTCTAACGCGCAATGTTTGCCGCAGCGAGTCTTGGTCTAATATAGTATTAAATCACGGCGGCTCTGCTGCTCTGGCACGTCCATCCCATGGTCGATCCTTGAAATAGTCAGGGGCGGCAGGACGAGTTCCAAAGTGGGTGGGGGGGCAACAAAAGAGGGCGCTTTCCTGGGGGGAAGGGCACCTACAAAGGGAAATCTCAAAGCGAAAATATTCAATTTTTTTGCCATTGGTATATAACCCCTACATTGTCATTACATTATCAGGGATGATTTCAATATTTCTTTCTCTTTATACATCATACAAGATATTACTTAGGAATCATACTTTGCAGTTGGATGTGATGATCTGAATATTCATTTGCGAGGGCACTTTCTAGGAAAAGGGGGACCTACAAAGGGAAATCTCAAAGAGAAAATATACTATTTGTTTACTTTGATATATACCCCTACATTGTGATAACATTATCAGGGATGACTTTATTATTTGTTTCTCTCATAAATCATACAAGATATTACTTAGGCATCATACTTTGCAGTTGGGTGTGACAGTCTGAATATTTATATTTGAGCGAGCGAAGCGAGCGAGGACACATTTTAAGATTTGTGAGATCACATTACGAAAAATTACATCTTTAAAAGAGGAAAACACCCTATCCTGATGGGGTAATAAGCACATTCTCACAACGAAAGGCCGAAAAGGCCTTTGGTAAGTAACATAATGATATCAGCTATAAACGCGAGCGAGCGAAGCGAACGAGGTGCGGGGGAAATTGCTCTTAGTCGCTTTAATTTAGGGGCACGTTTGATGATAAGAGGACAAGGGCACACTTATCGAAAAGGATGAGACACTTAGTACAAAGGGTAATTATCAGAGGTTAAAATAGGGCACTTCTTACACCTGAAAAGAGGCACTCACCAGGAATGAAAAAGTGCACTTATGAGAATGGGAAATGGGCAATTCTCGACGGAAAATTGGCACCCATCAGATTTTTTATAGGGGCATTTATAAGAGATGAAAAGAGGCATTAATATGATAGGTCCCTAATTAGAAAGTAAAAAGGGGCACGTAGGGACATTATCAAAGGTGAAAAGAGGCACTTGTCGTACCTAAAAAGGGGCACTTGCCGTACCTGAAAAGGGGCACTTATTAGAATGGAAAAGGGGCACTAATAATAAAGGAAGATGTGGATTTGTTGAAAGAAAAAGGGGCAACGATCAGATATTAATAGGGGCATTTATCAGAGGTTATATAGTAGGATTTATTGAAATCGAAACAAATCAAATACCAAGAGCAAATAGTTCGAAGACTGACACCTGTCTTGGGTACAAAGTAAAAAAAAAAAATTAAATATACATAATAAAATAGCAGCAACGAAAACATAAATAAATTACATAACTTAGAATATCAAATAACGAAATTATTATCACTAAATATTGCAAAAAGGACATATCAACAATAACAACAAAAGTATCAATAGAGGACTCTCGAGTTGTGCAATCACTAAATCAGGCACAGACCGAGAGTCCCAACAAAATTGTGAAAGGGTGAAAGGGGGCTTGTATGTGAAGGGAGGCAGTGGCTCTAATTTATATATAAAAAAAGAGGCAAATGTTAAAAAAGAAGGTCTGAGTTAAAAAGGGATAATTATTGAAAGGGGAAGGGGCTCTCCTTACAAAGGAAAAGGGGCACTTGTGAAAGTAAAACGGTCACCTCTCAGATGATAATAGGGCAGTTATCAGAGGTAAAGGGGCACTTCTCATACCTGAAAAGCGGCACTTACTAAAGATTCAAAAGGGCACTTTCGAGAATGTAGAATAGACACCTATTTTAAAGGAAGGAAAAAGGGCACGTGTCAAAATAAAAGGGGCATTTACCAGAGGTGAAACGGGGAAAGGGGCATTTTTACAAAGTAATAGGTACACTTGTTAAACTAAAAGCGGAACTTTTCCTATGTAAAAGGGGCACTTCTTACAAAGTTAATGGGGTACTTTAAAAAGTAGAGGCATTGTGCACTCCTGCCCACCCCCGGAAGCGCCGCCTCTGGAAAAAGTCCTCTAATAGCACGAAAGCTGACACACACGTACAGGCGCCTTTAATCACTGCCGAACAATATTAATATTCATATATTCAAGACGATCAAGAGGTTGTTAATCATTCACAACCTCACCAAATACGGCAGTACAACCCGTTTACTTTAAACAATTAAATAAAAGGAGCCGCAATGTAAAAGATCGTGCTCGTCTATTATTCAGAGCTTCTCTGTGCGATCGTGTTTCTCATTGTTTCTATTTTCAAGGGCTGAATTATTCATTTTAATAATACGTAGGGAAATGAAGAAAAATATCAATTTCTAAAAAGACAACAGAACTACTATACCGTTTGGCAGTTGGTTAAAGATAAAGACCAGTTATGGACATGCGATTGCATTGTGAAAGAAACGTTGTGGAATCGATCAGAAAAGGTTGATCATCTGGCATATAAGTATTGGTGTGTACTGCAAGGTTCTGGAATCATCAAAATGATAAGAAATTTGGCCCAGTCTTCGTAAAGTTATAAGCACTGTACACAGAAAGATGTATATGGGACTACGCACACGTGCGTGACACGCGCGTTTATCTCTCACACACCAATATATAAACTAATTTACCAAATATATCAATTAGTAGGCGGGTTTTTCCCGGCAAAATTGTTATCATCGTGTATTAGTCAAAACATACTTATCACATAATTGGTAATAAGAGCTTCCATTTCATTTTTTGAAATTGGGGCGTTTCCAATACTGGTCTTTACCTTTAAGGCGGCGTGCAACAAGCTGCGTGTGTGTGTCTGTGTGTCGTTTTCGCGTGCATTCAGCTGCGGCTGTCAGAGAACTATTCCGCTTGTTTCGAGGATCGATCATGGGGTCGACGTGATTAAAGGCTAATCAAAGACAAATAAGTTCATGGTTTAAACGATTTTTTTGCCATATCCTGTAGATTCCGTTAATGTCTTTAGAGATTATGGATTCGCAATAAGTGCTAGCTGTGTTGAGTTGTGCGTTTGTGGGTGGGGGTAAATGTTGTGATAAATGTCTATTACGGAGAGGCCACCAACTATCGTTAATGTGTGGGTGCTTGTGTGTGTGTGTGTGTGCGTGAGTGCGTTCGATTATTTTTTAATAAGGTTTTATTCGAATATTCAACAATACAGCTGGAGGCTGATGCAAGTGAATTTACAAGGTAAAAATAATTCCATAGGCATAAAAATATAATTATATGCTTTAACACATTTAAATGAATCCAGATATAAACAGTACATAGTAAATAAATCATAAATAATGAAAACAATAATAATATTGAGTTCGGTTTGCATACTTGGATATGAAATATATAGAAAATCAAAGGGTGTAAGATCAGATATACAGTTTGAGAGTCGGTGCAGGACATTTTGATAATGTATTAAGAGAAAAATTATTATTGATCATTAAAAAATTGAAACTAAATGATTAAACTGTAACATTTACATAAAGTATATATATACAAAATAAATCGATAAAATACAATTATTAAATATTGTTATGTATGATCTTCATGAATACGTGATGTAAAACCCGGCTTGAAAACATGAAATTACATTTATTAAATTACATTTATTGAAATAACATTAATAATTATTGCATTGATCTACTTGCATTTATCAAAGTTAAATTTAAAAAGTCAGATAATAAAATTATACATTTTATATTGTTTAACCCAAAACATGTTCTTTTAATGAAATAAATTAAAGTAATGTTTGAGAAGGGAGTGTAAGTACACTGCCCCACCTAAGAAAGAAAGGGGGAAAGAAACATGGGCAAGCCCAATGTATGTCACATACGTTACCAAGAACTATTGAATTGTATGATGGAATTGTGGACTTCGATTGACATAGAAATACAAATCTATTTGATTTTTTGTCTGATCAAGCTCTAGAAGAGCTAACAGTTTGATACAGTCATCAGATACACTGAAGTATTAGATCTGGTTGGTAACATCTTTTTATCAAACTCAGAAGAGCATTATATTTCCAAAAATATACATAAACTGATATGAATACGCCTTCCACAAATACTCAAAAATTACACTTTGAGTCTTTTCTTTTAACCAACTGAGAGCAACGAAGAATGGACTACTTGGATGTTTTCATTCATTACTTATTTCAAAGCTCGGTAATTCATAAAGTCATGTGACACACATTATAATTACAATAACAAAATCAAATACAGAGAAGAAATATTTTACAAATTACAAAACAGCAACGAAAAGATTACTAGAAAATATATCAGAGCAATTGAACATACTACATGTACATGTTTATGCATGATATATGATACAAGTTATACACGAAGAATTCTTTTGGTAATTTCACATGAAACTAACTGAAACTAAATATACACGCATGTATATATTATAAGTCAATTCGATACATCGATATTCTCAATAGGTACTCATTTGAAATGCTTATAAAGATGTTAAAAGATCGAGAGTTATTTAGAGGAGAACAGAGGCCCTTGCCTTGGATCAAACAGTTCCTCTCATGTTACTCTAGGGTGTGGTCTATGAGACAGTATTCGTGAAGGGGGTTCCCCCTGAAATCCTCTGCTCGAGATTGAAAAGGTTCCCGACGCGCGATTGAAAGCCTTGGGAAGTCATGCTGTAAAAAGAAAGCATGACTGTTATAGATTTTAAAATGACCTGCGCTGTTTAAGAAAGGAGGACAATTTTACGCAATGAAACCAACCCCTTCCCTCGCTGCATCCACATGAGTGAAAACAAGGAAAATGTGGATGTTAACATCATCAAGGAGCATTTTTTATCAATAAAACCTATTTCATCGTTTGAAGGAGTCTCAATTGAGACTCGACAACCTACTTCCCCAAAGCACACCGATCTTGTGAAAGCGCCGATTTAGTTTATAACACAACGCCCCTGTTTTTTGGATACTGCGTATCTTGTCACAAACATTCCCTAATTCTATGTTGTCACGATCCTCGAAATAAACACGAATGGCCGGAAAATAAACCTCATTTTTCCCGTAGATTTCAGAACAGTCGTGAGTAAACATTTTGAAATTGAGTGAACATCCAGGGCCGATACCACATGGAGAGGTACCACGATTGGTATATGTGGTGGTAGTGATGGCGTTGGCGTTGACTGTGTTGGTATTGGTGACACCCGATGTGGTACTATCTGTAGTCGTGGTGGTGGTTGGAGTGATGGCATTTGTGTTGACTGTGTTGATATTGTTGGCACCCGATGTGGTAGTTTCGGTGATAGTCGCGGTGATGGTATTGATGGCGTTAACGCTTTCGGTATTTGAGGTATCTAATATAGTAGAATCAGTGTTAATGTTGGTGGTGTTGGTTGGGATGGTGGTGGCGTTAACATTGTTGACTTTGTCGGTATTTGTGGCATCCGACCTGATAGTATTGGTGGTAGTCGTGCTGGTGGTAGTGATGGCGTTAGCGTTGACTGTGTTGGTATTGGTGGCACCCGATGTGGTAGTATCTGTGGTAGTGGTGCTGGTAGTAATGGCATTAGCGTTGACTGTGTTGGTATTAGTGGCACCCGATGTAGTAGTATCGGTGATAGTCGTGGTAGTGGTGGTGGTGGTGGTGGTGGTGGTGGTGGCGTTAACGCTGTCGGTACTTGTGGTATCTGGTGTGGTAGAATCAGTGGCAATGGTGGTGGTGGAGGTGGTCGTGGGGATGGTGGTGGCGTTAACGCTGTTGACTGTGTCGGTATTGGTGGCACCCGCTGTGATGGTATCGGTGGTAGTCGTGATGGTGGTAGTGATGGCATTAGCGTTGACTGTGTTGGTATTGGTGGCACCCGATGTGGTAGTATCGGTGGTAGTCATCGTGGTTGTGGTAGTGAGGGCATTATCGTTGTCAGTGTTCGTATTAATGGCTGCTGATGTGGCAGTATCGGTGATCGTGGTGATGGTACTGCTGGGGGTGGCTGCGTTGATTGTGGTGTCGTCAGTGAATTTAGCCGTATTTGTGGGTAACATTGGAGCAATGCTGGTCAGGGAGATAGGCGTGGCTGAGGAGGAGGAGGTGGTCACTTGCCCTTGTGTAGGAACGGATGTTGACAGAAGAGGTTTGGCTGGGGATGATAATAGAATAATAATGTATAGAGCATATTCACCTTGCCACTATTATCACTGTAAGATACACGGATGGTGAAAATCTATATCATTTGAGATGAAACATGACATAATAGGGATGAAAGCCGACGTATGCGCCGACGACTATTGCTCCAAGCTTAATTACGTCAAACATAGAGGATTGGGATTTGGATTGTAGTTGGGTTTGTGTTAGGGTTAGGGTTAGGGTTTAATTGGTTAAGTGTTTAGTCATGGGCTGAGGTCTTTGGTGAGTTCGGAATACTGACAGCGGAGAAAGTGCCCTATATCCCTCTGCGAAGATGACAAAATAAAGACAAAGATTAAGCGAGATTGGGGGAATTAAAGGCGGTTAAATACAATAAAAAATGAAGAAAAAAATCTTACACTCGTGTTATTTCATACCGAAGTAAGATATTAATTCCACAGCAATGAAAGCCATTTTTCGTGGCGATCGACACGTGTGGCAAACAAACGACTCCACCAATGATAAATTAAAGGTTACAAGGAAATTCCAACATAGTTCGTCCCAAATGTTACCAAAGATAATTGAGATTAGGATAATTTATACATAGCCCTGCTAGCATGACTGGAGCTGAGATCAAACCACATAAGGGTTAAAGATACACTTTTGATGGCAATATCTAGTTCACATCTTCACAATACTTGGTAATATTTGAAATGCCAAAATGCCAAGTACATTTGACTTGCCCTAAAATTAAATTATGCCACCTTACTAGAAAGAATAAAAAAAAACCCGGGTATCTTACCTTCACAGAAAACGATGTTCCAATTCCCGCATGAAATATCGTATATTCTGTACGGGGAGGCGACCACATCAATATCAACGCATCTATATGTACCCCCTGCCAACGGGAAAGAGTTACCCCACCAATCTAAAACAAATCAAGATACAGTTTCATGTCTAAATGAACAACACTCGCAAGGTAGTTCGAAGCGTTTGTTTGCATCAGTACAAATTCAAAAGAAACCGAATCATTGCATACTGGGTATTTAGGGAAGGGCGCAACCGGCCCGTGAAACCCAACTTATTTTATTTATCATTATTATTTGTCTTTGTTTGTTTGTCGTTGTGGATTTCTTTTCTTTTTTTTTGAGGGGGGGGGGGGGGGCTTCTCACAGGAAAATCATGGTTACCTTTTGCAGGGCATATTGCCCTCTCTTCGAATGGGACCGCCCTTCATGGAACCTGCTCTCTCCAACTAATTTTAGCTTTAAATTTTTTTTTAGGGGGGGGGGGTATTTGGAGGGGGTATCATTTGGAACATTTAATTAGTGCACAATGCACCCCACCCTCCTGAATATCGTTCAAAGCATATACAGGTATCATTAGCTCCTTGATGATGTAATGCAACAGAGAAAATAAAATCTTGAATCCCTTTATAGACGTCTACACAATTTATTACTTGAACTTATGTGACTTAGTTAACATTAATGTACTGTATAAGGTATTTGTTCTAGAAGTCTTTGGCTTCATTCATACGATATGTGAATACCATGGTTACAAATTTATCATATCTCGTTTTGTGCTTAACCACTGCTTAATATTTATTAACTGCAATACCGGGATGTGAATGCAATGCAAAACCATCTGTTTTCATTTACAAGCACATTTTGCTAGCTTGGAAGTGTTAAGACTTGTGCCCCCCCCCCCCCTCCCGAATCCTGGTTCCGCCACTGTATAAAATGTCCATAAACGTTAGAACAGCACCACTATTTTCACCCCCAACTCGTTAAAGGGGTGCTTCATGCAACCCCTTCCCCCCTCCCTCGGTGGTGCGCTCGCTAGAGGGTGCCGTGTCGGATGATGCAGCGTTGTTATAGGAGGTGCTGTCAGTGGATTCGGTGGTACACATGCACTCACAAAAAGTGTTGAAATGTTGAAGTAATATCCTTTTCTTTGGGAGGGGTGTTTGTTTGTTAATATTTTTACAGTGAAACGGTTGACTGGGCTCAATTATTAGTTACTCACCACTCTCGATGTCGAGCTGGGTTCCATCAAGGCACTGGAACACGCCATCGTCCGCGATCTCGTCACACCCGATCCACACATACCTGCTTGTAAGTTGATGTGATTTGGAAGCTAGGTAGACGGAGACGGCATTATATTCACTGTCCGAATTTGGTACATAGACTTGCGCATCATGAAACTCACATAATGCCAGTGCCTGTGGATATGAATACCTATCACGGTAGTGGTAAATTCCATAGCATGAATTACCATGGAGCGGATACCATGGCTCTGAACACGTGACTTCGCCTGTGCCTATAAATTAATGTAAGGATAATATGATAAGCATTCACTTTTTAGCACAGTCTCAAGAACTTTCGAGAAATCAAGTCAACGGAAATTTTAATCCCCTATCATACCCATTGTATATGTCATAGAAATTATGTTCGGATTATGCAATACGTCATTATCATCATGATCACGTGGAAAAATGTCAAAAGGTGACGCACTGACAACTGAAATTGCTCTAGGTTGAATTTGGGGGCTAGCTTTCGCGATCTTTTTTGGTGTATATTATACAGTGCGTCCCAGAAAAAACGAAACCAAGAATTATCGATGTTTTATCATATCTTAATCACAATTATAATTAATAAATTAAACATATTTGTAAAGCTTAGATCCTCTCCTTTCATTTGATGCAACTCATATGAAGCATATTTCACGCATGACTGATTACAAACAATTTGAAGAAAAGGTACCAAAAAGTCATTTGGCGAACGGTATTTGAATTTCAAAGAGAAAATCACATTTCCAGAAAGTTCATTTTCTGCCCCTTTTTGCAATCGGTCATTTGTGCAGAATGAAGATGTTGATATATAGAGCTCTTTATATCGATGGAATAACTTTAAAACATTTACAGCTCGTTTAGATATGACGCTCGGTAAACTACCGCTAAAAAACCCGCCTTTAAAAAAAATGTAAATGAATGGCAACTGGGCGGAATAAAGACCCTGCTCGTATCCACCAAGGAATTTAGGGCCATTGAATTCAGATGAAGATAACAAAGATAATGACCACAGTTATAAAACAACTGGACCAGTAGTCCTTTACCATGGTATTTCCAGTCCCAATCAAGTTGAAGTACAAGGGTTTATATAAAAGTCTACTTTTTCCTTTAAAGCTTATCTGCCATAGTTTACAGGAGGGATTAGACTGCCCTGCAAGGTCACTGGACAGGTGGTTATCTCATCAACTCAGCTCTCAGTTAACGTAAGAAAAAGAGGATCATGGGGGACCAATGGTCACCGATTAGGCATTGCTTGTTATATAGAGGGCGCAAGTAGCTACAAGTAGTGCAGTGGGCCTTTAAAGTCTTTGCGATCGTACTGCTCGCAAAACGGGATTAGTACTATGTCAGATCTCGAACCAATGCCACATCGTGTCAGCTCCCTCTATAAAAACCATTCGACTACTAGTATGACCAGTCCTCTACTATCAATATCAAGTGATATGAAACTCACCTTCTCCTTGTCTGGAAATCCAGGAGAGTAGGAACGAGACTAGAAAGCTTCTCAACATCATGGTTTCAATTCGAACGAGTGATGATCAAGCCTCTTTAACCGTCAAACGTACATAAATTCGAACGCTAAAAAAGAATAACCTTGTATTTTGTAATCATTTATTTATCTATTTTGCCTTCAGACGGCGTATCAGACAATTTTGGTCAGCTAATATATCATTTGTCTCGATAGCATGATGATAACCGTTGGTTTTGGGAATGAACCATTTCTGAAGTGAATCACTCTTGAATTCTAGCGATTATTTTCTAAATGAATATCCACTGCGAAATTTCGTTGAAAAAAAAAAGGAATTATAAACAAAAATATTGTTTACATTGTCCTTAATTATTTGAGTTGCAAAGTGAGCTTTGTCCTATTAAACTGTTCTTTATGTGACGTTCCTTAACTCTCAGTACTGAATGCAACCGGCTTTCCAAAGTACGATGATCTTTCCAGGTTTCCAGATCATGGGGACGAAAGATGAATTCACGGGTGCCGAAATACTAATAGTGCTTCACAACTTGATGAGCAAAGGCCGCTGGAATATTGGACCGAACATGGTCATGGCAATGATGCCTTCTCTGCTCTCCAATATCGATTATCTCGATTAAAATGTACTCGGTAAAACGTTGTCGCATACCCGTTACTAGCTCGCTCACTCACTCTCTCCCGCTCTCTTTTCTCTCCCTCTCCCCCTCCCTCTCTCACACTCTCTCTCTCTCTCTCTCTCTCTCTCTCCCTCCCCCTCTCTCTCCCCTCTCCCTATATATATATATATATCCCTCTCTCTCTCTCTCTCTGTCTTTGTCTCTGTCTTTCTATATCTCCCTTCCATTGGTTGATAAGACATGTAGGAAATAATGTGTAACCATTTTTTTGAGTTCTTGAAAATTGCTTGAACAATTCCCTGTAGGTTTCGTCCTGGACATCGGTACATTGCACAGTGATCACGGTATATGGCGAGACAAAAGCTAAATTGCAGTTATCAATATCTGTTCATGGATGTAATTTGCGTATTATGTTTGTCTTTCTTTATTTGTTTAGCAAATGAAAACGTTTTCGACATTTGACTTTGATCAATTTACAGGGTCAGTTGTGTATATATAATTAAAACTCGTTAATCATATCTCTTCTTTGAAATATATATCTAAAAGTAATTAAAAAATCTAAGACCGTTAATAATCGTTATATTACATCGTCGTTATTATCGTCTAATCTTGTAGTTTATTCCATAATACACACTGGTTGATTGCAAAAATTGACTTTTAATTAATCAAATATGTTATTTTGTCTTCTGATAGTCTTTGTTAATGTTATACCACCTTATGATTTCGAATGGTGTGTGCGTGTGGTTGCGTGCGTATGTGTGTGTGTATGTGTGTGCGTTTGGTGCGTGTGTGTGTGTGTGTGTGTGTGTGTGATTCAAATCTCATTTTGGAAACTTTCCAATGTAACTGGTCCCTCAGAAGCCAGTGCTAAGCCCGTCACAAAGAATTTATAATTTCAACAGAAGCCTCTTAGTGCATGGTATATTTGATTTTTGTTGTTGATTCAAATCTCATTTGGAAACTTTCCAATTTTGAGCAACTGATGTGTGGGTATATTGAGCTATGGTTGGAGCGAAGGATGCGGTTAACAATTCTGGTGTATCATGTGGATTTATCACATTAAGATTCGGAATATTTGCAGCGAATTGAATCATATTAAAAAGGATATAATTCATGGTTTTAAACGAGATTTGTCACTTAATATATTCTTTCTGTCTCTCTCTCTGTCTGATTCTCTCTCTCTCTCTCTCTCTCTCTCTTACAGTAAGAAAATATGAATATGATCTTGGGCTATGAATAAGACAAATTGAAGAATTTATTAGCTTTAAACAGGGAGTAATAAATGGGGTGGAACTTAATCAAAACGAACGTTAAAGATACCTACTAAATGTTCATTCAATGCAAACGCAGGTAAATCAATAGATGAAATAATTGATAATAGAGCGATGAAAAATCAATTGTTTGACGTTGATTTATTCGTTGAATTATACATAAAGGTGGTGACTTGTTTGTTACGAACGACAGGAATCGATATCTACTCAAAATAGGAAATCTAGCAGTAGTCAATACGCAGACTAGAAAGTAAAGAAAGGGCATATGCCCGAATGACATTGACGATGATTAAAAAATTTAGAAAAACAATAATCAAACAACGTGTTCTGAGGTAATATTTATTGCAAATTTAGACAATTCTACCCACCAGCGCGTTGTTTAACACTATGTTCAATTTAAAACGTGTGTTCGGTTCTTTGTAAGGTATAATTTCTATATATGTTTTTGTTAGGGGGTGATAAGGGGAGTTTGTGAGACAAGTTAGAAGGGGGAACCATATATATCTCTCGTCTTATTTTATTAATTTTTTAGATAGTATTTTCTGTTACGATTTATGTTCTTTTCTCTTTTAACGACTACATGGTTGTACGATATATTTGTTCACACAATAACATAAGAATGTTGTAAGAAATCATTGTGAAAGTAGAACTTACAGTGCTGTTATACATGTATCAAATATAGGCCATCACTGTCATAAATTTTATTGATGAGGTTATAAGTATAATTGTATTAAGTCTTATGTAATGTAATTTTAAAACTATTTTGTATCTTATTTTAGCAATTAATGTATTCAATTTTCTTTATTGAGAGAAACCTGTATTAACATTAACACAATCTACCCCCCCCCCCCCCACCTAAAAAAAAGGAAAAAAGGAAAGTTGATTGGATATATTATAAACGTGATACAGGTTCTATTGTTGGGATTATGTTCTCGAGAGTCATCGTCTGGGCCTGGGTTCCGGACACGATCATCTGTTTAATACCAATTCATCTCATCTATACTGAGAATCAGAAAGACATTAAGTCTCTATTTAATGAAACTAGTTAACGCCCCGCTGGCCCCCAATGGAGTCGTATTTCTCCATGGAAACGGTTCATCTGTATTTTTGCTAAATATTATCATTGTCCAATTGGGGAAATAGATATTTGGTCGAAACGTGGAGACTGTTCCTTCTGCTCTATGTATTCTCACTTACAGACGAACGGCACCGTACACGCCTAAGATAATAATGACTAAGTACTCAACGCATATCGTTGAGGAAGAATCGAGTAGACAATGTAAGAAATACAGGTCATCTATAAATGATCAAAGAGCGTATTGTTATCCGTTTCATTGTTATATTATTATTTTTATCATCATCATCATCATCATTTTCATTTTCATTATTATTATCATCAATATTATTGCAATTGTTGTCGTCGTCGTTCATCTTCATCTTCTTTTCTTGTTCTTAATAATAATAATAATAATAATAATATGAATTTATAACGCGCACGTATCTGAAACTTCCGATCAAGGCGCGACAAAAATGAATATGCAGATTACACAAAACAGTTCAACAGATATTATTTCTACACTTAATTAAACTTTAATCTTAGATAAACAGGAATTCAAATCTTATATAAACAGAAATTCAAGTATTGGATAAACAGATATATAATATATATATATATATATATATATATATATATACACTTCTCCTTCTTATTCTTCTTTATTCTTGTTCTTTTTTTTATGTTGTTCTTCTTCTTATCATTATTATGGTGGCGTTGGGGTGGTGGTGGTGGTGGTGGTGGTGTTGATGTTGTTGTTTCTGTTATTGCTGTAGTCATTTAATATTGGCAAAGTAAATAGTAATTACACACCGACAAAATTGCACCGAAATTGCACGAAAATAGTCAGCAAACCAAATATATGACAACCGCCATTCGCAGAAGCGGATCTAGAGGGGGGGTTGGGGGGGTTGCAACCCCCCCCAAAAAAAAAAAATCCGGGGACCATTTTTTTAAATCTTATCTTTTTTTTTAAACTTGTAATTTTATTTTATTCTATTTCTATGTATTTATTTCATTTATTATTATTATTATTATTATTATTATTTCTTTTGGGGGGAGGGGGGGGGGGTTGGGCGAACAAATGTCACAGAGTCCCTTGCCCCCCCCCCCCCCCCATCAGCTTTTTTGAGGACACGGGCCACCGCCGAAGTGAAAAAAAAAAGAAAGAAAAAAGAACGCACGCTGGAGAGAAACCCTTTCAAGTGCAAATATTGTGAGAAGATTTTCAACTCATCTGGTAACTTAACCAAACACATGATAACTCTGGATATAACTGTGTATTTAACTGTTACTTGATTTAAAAAGACGTTATCATGCACTGCTTTTTATGGTCTCCATTGTGTTAATAGATGCCAGGAAAACATCACTTACGGGGTTCAAATAAACACCCAAAAAAAAATCGGCTCGCCGCTTCGCGGCTCGTGGACGATGCTCCGCATCGTCATTATTTTGGTCAACCCCCCCCCCCTTAGCAAAAAGCTAGATCCGCCCCTGCATTCGTCATGTTCACCAAGTTTAAACACGAATAAAATTCATTCCGAAATTTTAGATTGCGAGGATCATCGAGTCGTGTCTACACGTATTCTGTGTCGTGTTTATTTTGGCTCAACCAAATACACATTAGGTCGATTGGGCAAAAGAATTATGTTGAGGAATTATTGTCAACATTATAGCCTTAAAGGTACTACGTCCCATTTGCAGGCCCAAAAAATGAAAAGGTTAAATTCTAACGGCATTTGAAAGATAATGCTCATAATCATATAGAACTTCCCTCAAAACCAAAGAGCTTGAAAATGTTTTTTTGTGGTGTAATGACGACCGTTAGTTGTCGAATCAAATTTAGTGATCGCGGTCGTTTAAAAAAATAGTCTGATTTTCAGACCCTTGTACCTAATGGTCGTACGTTTTGTGCTACGCAAAGATTCAATCAATTTGATTTTAGCCATTACAAGAGGTGTGTTATTGATATAGACAAAAGCCCATAATTATATTAATAATAAAGATTTATTTATTAAGCGCATTATAACCAAAGTTGTTTCTTTACGCGCTTTACAAAGTAAAACATAAGCATGTACAAGTATATTTAACTAGTTACAAGAACGAAATAAAAAATCCTTAATTGTAGTTAAAAGTATCAATTCATTAAGAGCAAAGTTAATACAGAAAGCAACAATTTAGGAAAAATAATTAGAGTAACAATTTTAATTATAATACATCAATTAATTGCAATGTCATAAATTACAAACGAAATAGGTCAGTTTTGAGAATGGTTTTGATAGTTTGTAGTGTGGGAGCATGACGGGCATGCAGCTTATTTTATGTAAGAAAAAAGAAGCCAGTCAGTCACTCAATAGTGTCTGACATTTAAGTCTAGAAGGTAAATGGGTTTCCTTGCGTAATTGCAATAACTAGGATACTGCTAACGTTTAAATTTCACAGGTAGGACATACGTGACATATTCATAATTCCTGCAAAGTTCTACAGAATTTGATGTTTGCTTTAAAAGGTATGCACTACCTTCAAAGCGGAACAACCGAATTAATAGCAAATTATTACTTCCCCCGCCATTGTTATTTGATGAATCGAAACAACTTTTTTTTAAACACTGTAGTCATCAAGTTAATATTGTTTTTCAAAGTTATTCTATACAATGAAAATGCGTCCCTTAGCTTGTGAAAAGCAAGATTATATAGATTTTTAAGATAGAATGAGATTTCGTCGAAAGAAATCTACTTGAGGATATTGAATGATTTTAAAGTCATAGGAATTAAAAATTTCTTTTTATTTGCCAACGCTTGCAACTTTCTTAAAAATTGATGAAAAGCTTTCCGTGCATCTTAGTACAAATTTATTAACCAGGAAAACCAATTTGACATCAATTTTAGCATAGGCCTATTACTATATTAGGTAGTACCTTTATCATAATATTGACAGCCTGGACTATAAATAAAATAAGACGATTGGACTTGATGTTTCTGTCGACTGTTCAAGGAACAGAATTTTCCTTGATAGTTAAAAGAGCGACAGTCTTTCCGAGCTAAGCAGAGACTAGCGCATTGGATCTTGCTGGTACCTTTATGCTTCTCCAGAGTGTGGCCCGAAAGACAGTTTCCAGGGAGGTGGCTCCCGTCGGGTTCCTCTTGAACGAAGAACAATGCTGACTGACGTCGGATGGGGTTATCGGTGGTGGTGGTGGTGGTGTTGGTGGTATTGTTGGCGGTAGTGTTGGTGGTTGTGCTGGTACGAGTACGTGATTTCTTTCGACGTAATGTCACACTATTGGTATTGGTGGTGGTGTCGATGGTGTTTGTGGTTCTGCTGGTGGTTGTGTTAGAAGTGTAAGTGGTGTCAATGGTCGTAGTGGTGGTGTCGATGTTGGTGGCGGTGGTGGTGGTGTCTATGGTCGGAGTGGTGGTGTCGATGGTGGTGGCGGTGGTGGTGGTGTCAATGGTCGGAGTGGTGGTTTCGATGGTGGTGGCGGTGGTGGTGGTGGTGGTGTCAATGGTCGGAGTGGTGGTGTCGATGGTGGTGGCGGTGGGGGTGGTGGTGTCAATGGTGGATTGTGCTGTAGTTGCAGATAACGGCGACGTGATTGAAGGAGCACCAGAGGTCAAGATCGTCGATATGCCTTCAGTCGTAGGAACAGCCGATGTTGGAAGAGCATTCGCTGGACCTGAGATGGAAAATAATGAATTTGGAATCTCTTTAAAATCAATAAAAACATTCCTCCCGTTTTTTAGTGCATCCCAAATTTAAATGTATTAACTCCATGCGTTTCAAATTGATTTTGATTATTAAACCGGCTCTCAGAAAGATTCCAAAGAATTGTTGACATAAGTACTGTTATGAGACAAAGGAATTGAACACTGGGATTATTTCAAAGCTCCAACAAGCCGATAATGGAAGAGCTAACGCTGGACCTGAGATTAATACATATGAAATCTCTTTAAAACAATACTATTATCATACATCATACATACGGCATCTTTTTCCCGATAATAAAATCATGTATTTGATTCCCTTTCTTTAATCGAGACCAATATTGTTAGCATATCGCTTTTATTCTGTAAAAAAAACATTTATCTCCGGCGATGGAGAATCAGCGGGCGCATGAGCAAGAGCTGCATACGCATGCTGGTTTCAATTGCTGTAATGAATATTGCACCCGTCTTCGACTCGTGCAATATGCGAGCTGAATGCAATATATCGGATATACCACTCAAGGGGGTTCATTCAAATCATCCATGATTTCTATTATCAAGGAAATTTCATCGTCCTGATGTGGAATTTATAAAAAGTCAAAAATATTTGAAATGTCACTATTGAATATATTTTATTTTAAGGCTACAAATGGCTCTCCATAATTTGTAAGTCCAACTTAGAGTTAAGTTCGACTTAGGATCTTTGTGAACCCCCTCCCCCCTCTGGACAGCCAATATTATATAAATATTCATTTCTTTTAAAGTGCATACCATGTAATGATTAAATGTCTCTCCGCACTTGGAAAGTGATTTTGATTATTAATCCGGCTCTAGACTCGCTCTAATGTTTAACCCCCAATATAGGGTTTTATAATTACTAAAAGGGTTCATAATTCTGAAATAAAGTAGGATTTCTAATTCTCAAAATATTCGAAGTCGGACTGTTCGGAAATATGTTCGGGGGGGAGAACCGTTCGGAAATAGGAGTGCCCCTCCCCAAGGTGGGGTGTTACCTTCACATAGAATGATGTCTAGATCGGTGCAAGTACTGTCAAGGAGCTTTGATAAGCTAATCTTGATGTCAATGCACTTCTCACCATTTCCTGCGTCGGGCTCCGAGTCTTCCCACCAATCTGGGTTAGGTCCATTAAAAAAGAAAAAAGAGAAATTATAATAAAAACCTATTTTCGTACATAAATAAGTCATGGGTAAAAAAATTAGTCCAATTTGTTGTGAAGTATGGAGCGTCAGTCATTATTTGTAGACATATTATTCCAGTGTCTTGTAAAGTATAGGACATCGGTCATTTTTTTAAAAGACGTAGTATTCCAATATTTTGTAAATATAACAGGGTATCGGTCGTTATTTAAAGACATAGTATTCCGATGCCCTTAAAGTATAGGGCATCTGTCAATATTTTTTTCCCGCTTTGCCCAAAAGAGGCGCGCCCTTAAGTCGCAATATTATTAGCTTGGACGAGTTGCGAAAGGAAATACACTACGCTGATGCTATATTGTACTTGACAAATATACCCGGTTATTAAAAGGATATTTAATCATTCTTTACCATAAACCTAATCGTTTTTCAATTTAAAAAGGCTCCATGAAAAACTTACCAGTTGTATATATCAATGTCTATTCTAAGTATGACAGTTAAATAGTACTTTGAATAATACATATAAGAGAATTTCGCAGTTTAATACTTTAATGCATGCAATATGATGCGGATTAACACATTAAGGTCGATGCCGTGATTTATTTAATTTTTTAACATTTCAATCAAGTCTTTGCTTACCGCTTGTAGTATCGAGCTGGGTGCCATCCACGCACTGGAACACGCCATCGATGTCCTTCTCGTCACATCCAATCCAGACGTAGTTAAACAAAGGAGGTGACGAGGATATAAACCCGGCGACGTCGTCGTATTCGCTGTCCGAGTTCGGAACGTAGAGTTGCGCCCCCAAATAGGCACACTCGCCTTTTCCAGTTTCGTACGGTAAAGGTATTAATTTGCTCAAATATTTATAACACCTATCCTGCCGCTGCCACCAGCCATTTGGGCAGGTGAATCCACCTGTATAGAAATAATCAATTGGAGTAAAAATGACGTCATTCAGATACAAATGAAGAACCGGTCTTTCCATGAATTGGCACTTTAGAATCCATTTGACAATTTTGCTACTGAATTATCATTATTAGATTTATAATCATAATTCAATTTTTAGTATCATTTGGGTTATGATGTGTCGTTACCATTATTATCATTAGTATTATCATGATAATCAACATTATTGCTACCACTGGTATCATTACTACTATATACATGTATTACTACTACTACTGCTACTGCTACTACTACTACTACTACTACTATACTACTACTACCACTACTACTTTAGCCATGACTACTACTATTACTACTACTACTACTACTACTACTACTACTACTACTACTACTTCAACTGCTACTACTACTACCATGATCACCACTACCATAGTACCATTACTATTTCTACTACTACTACTATTATTACTACTACTACTACTACTACTACTGCTACTTCTACTACTTCTACTACTACTACCATACTACTATTACTATTTCTACTACTACTACTACTACTAATACTACTACTACTACCACCAACCTACTACTACTACCATACTACTACTAATTCTACTACTACTTCTACTACTACTACCATACTACTACTAATTCTACTACTACTTCTATTACTACTACTACTTCTACTACTACTACTACTACTACTACTACTATTACTACTACTACTACTACCATACTACTACTACTTCTACTACTACTTCTACTACTACTACTACTACTACTACTACTACCATACTACTACTATTTCTACTACCAACCTACAACTATTACTATTTTTACTACTCCAATTACTACCATACTACTACTACTTCTACTACTACTACTTCTACTACTACTACTACTACTACTACTATACTACTTTTACTGCTACTTCTATAACCATGATTACTACTAGTAGTATACTACTACTACTACTACTACTACTACTACTACTACCAGTAGTCCAGTACTACTAATACTACTTCAACTATTTCCATACTACTACTTGTACTATTACTATTGCTAATACTACTACTACTACCATACTACTACTATTTCTACTACCACTACTACCAACCTACAACTATTACTATTTTTACTACTCCAATTACTACCATACTACTACTACTTCTACTACTACTTCTACTACTACTACTACTACTACTACTACTATACTACTTCTACTGCTACTTCTATAACCATGATTACTACTAGTATACTACTACTACTACTACTACTACTACCAGTAGTCCAGTACTACTAATAGTACTTCAACTATTTCCATACTACTACTTGTACTATTACTATTGCTAATACTACTACTACTACCATACTACTACTATTTCTACTACCACTACTACCAACCTACAACTATTACTATTTCTACTACTCCTATTACTAACATACTACTACTTCTACTACTACTACTACTACTATTACTACTATACTACTTGTACCGCTACTCCTATAACCATGATTACTACTAGTAGTATACTACTAATACTACTACCACTACTACTATTCCCATGACTACTACTTTACGATACTACTACTACTACGACTACTACAATACTATACTCATATTACTATTTCTACTTCTCCTACTAGGCTACTACCATACTACTACTATTACTATTTCTATTACTACTACTGCTACTACCATACCACTATTACTATTGATTCTTCTACTATTACCATACCACTACTACTACTACCATACTACTATTACTATTGTTACTACTACTACCATAGTACTACCGGTATTACTATACTACAGTTACTACTACTATGTAATACTACTCTTATACTACTTATGTTACTACTGCTACTATACTACTATTACTACTTATATTGCTACTATTAATACGGCTTCTACTGCTATAACTACTACTATAACAACTACTACATGGACTTTCATCACCATCATCTTCAATGTAAACATGAAGGTTTACGTACCACAAAAAAAAAAGCAAGCAATCATATCAGTCCATTAGTTAAACAATTATTTGTTCAATACAACAAACAGCGATTCAATAAATCAAATTATCAATCAATTAATCATAACTCAAGCAGTCAATGGATTTAAGAATTTGTCAATAAATAACTAATTTACCGTTTACATCACTTAACACTGCCAAACTATCAGAAACAATAATACTTACCATACCCTTTGACCAGCTTAGCGATCCAGAAGAGTGCGAACAAAACAAGATGACTTCTCATGTTCATACAAATCACTTCTGTTGAAGCAAAGAGATTACCGGCCCACTGGCCTACTATTTCTATTTCGTTTCTTTTTCTAAAATTTTAATAATTAGAATATTTTATCGTTGTTTAGTTATACTTAGCTTTGGATATTCTTCCGAAAAGGATAGGTATTTCAACGGACTTAGTGAATTAACATTTTCTTATTTTGCTTTAAAAAAAGCTTCAGCTCAACAATCGTAATTTTTTTTTAAATATTAACCTATACCTCAGGTTAAAAGATACCTATGAATATGTGACGAATAATAGTACAAACTTCAGGAAATCATTCTACCATGCACTGTGCACAAAATAAGGTATATAATTGTAAAATCCACGACTGGGTAAAATTCCAATTTCTTAAGATTCTAGGTCTGATTTCCTCCCGAATAATAGTTGTTTACAAACTCAACCATTCTAATAAGTTTATCTCATATAGTTTGATATCCCCAGTTGAAACAAAATAACCGTGATGTCTTTATTAGTAAATCGTGAAGATAGGTTGAAATATGAACACACGAGAATAAGAGATGTTGTGTATATAACACAGTTCTCCTCGTCATCTGAAATCCCTTTCCCCTTCGCTCAATATACCGAACTCGCAAGCAAAAAAATTTGATTTGATTTAAGTTGTATAACAAGGATCATATATACTCTAATTCCCTAGTGCTACCATTGTGTTATAGCCTACTTAATTAATATTGACTCGTGCATGCAAACATGCTTGAGTTACCAGCACGTTCTCCTGACAGTTAATAATATTAAATGCCAAATAATTCTTGTTCAACCTTGCTCATGTAAGTCAATCGTCTTAGAAATCTACTCGTAGATTGTAATTTGTTTTTTCTGAGATATTAATTTAAAGAAATCAGTAATCATTTTCCGGTTAAATCAACAAGTACCAATAAAAATGATTTAGATTTTTTGTTGGTGAAAATCCAGCTACATGTAGGTCAAAGTGAAATGTATTAATAAACCTTCCCCAAACCCTTTCTCGTCGTTTTTTTAATATTTTTAAAAAAAATATTTCAATAAAAGGGTCAAGAACAAATTACGCTTAATTGCATCTTTTATTAATACTGTGCTTATCGTGTGGAGTGTGTGTGTGTGTGTGTGTGTGCGTGTGCGCGTGTGTTTGTTGTGTGTGTGTGTGTGTGTGTGTGTGTGTGTGAAGACTATTAAGATCCTTCCGCATATTATAATTCTTATTGATCACCTTCATAGAACAACAATGATTTTTTTTTTAATTGAAAATATGCATTTGACCAGGGAGCAGCACAGTAATAAACGAATCTACAGACAAACGGAAAAATATATTAATATTGATAACAACAACAATGATTATAATATCAATAATAATAATAATAGTAATAGTAATAACAATATAATAACCAAAATAATGATTCTTTACTTGTAAAGCTTATGAATCTGCCATTTAGGACACATGTTTAAAACTCATCTTTTATAAAGCTACTCAGAGGGTCCACAAGACCAACAGCCAACGACAAGGAATTACATCATATGATTTGATGTGTCAGTCTATAGTCGGGTGATCCCAGGAGAACGTAGGGAGAGTTAAAAAAAAATCTATTTTCTATCTCTCCATTATTTGCTCTTTCTTTCTCTCGATCACCTTCTCTCCCTCTCTCTCTCTCTCTCTGTCCCATCTCTCTCTCTATCTTCGTCTCCACTAATCTAATACTATCTCCATTGTCTCCACTTTCAAGACGAAATAAGTTTCTCTAAAGACAATTGGAGAAAAAAACAAGACATACTCGTTTTTAAAAATAATCTAGTTTAATATCTTCCTTCACACACAAAACAGGAAAAAATAGGGCAAGATAGATCCGAGACTAATCAAAGAGATGTGCACAAAAAAAAGAAAAAAAGTGGTGATTTATTGTATATGCACTGAAATGTAGACCCATCTTAGCCCAGTGAAACTGCAGGAATGGGGATCATCTCTAAAACAAAGTTTTTTGGTTTGGTTAACCTAACATCTACGTGTACTCAAGGGTGTCTAGATATTAGCGTCACATATTTTCAAATATTTCATGATTAATCAAGAAATACAGGTAGATATAAACTTAAACTGCATGATTCAACAGCTATATAGCCTAAATGACCCTGTTTACTGGTGCTTCTACAAATCGGTGTAAAAATATGAACAAAACCACAAGCTATATGTGTTCAGTGTAAGCAAAATATTAATAAAAATGATAGTCCAATCAGCTGAAAGTTGTAATGATTCTCTGTAGATAGAAGTACCTAAAGTGTGTTGCACTGTGTAGATAGTAGTACTATCTACACAGTGCAACACACTTTTACTGAAGATAGTAGTACTTTTTTACACGGTGGAACAAACTTTTCTTCTCTCATCAATGATGGGCGAACTATCTTTCATCACATGATTTACTTTTGACCAATCGCAGAGCAAGATTCTTAGTATGTGGAATACAATGCTAGAAAGAATTTATTTCATGAGAACATAGCAGACAATGACATATCATAAAGTTTCGAAATACCTTGTCCAATAATACTTTCATTACACATTTTCTGTTCACACACTTTTCACAGGCTTTACTTTACCATAGAGACAAAGGAAATTTACAAGTGTATTGTGATATTTGCAATATGGAAGACGTTTTGTGTATTACATATACATATTAGCTCTGTTTTGTTGATAAGATTTGATATAAAAATAGGAATTTACTATAAGATATTAAAAACTATCTGTCTCATATATTTCTCTATTAGCAGCATAATAAGGGTTAATATAACCTAACACACAGCAGCTTATTAACATGATTCGTTATCAAAAATATTAAATAAATTCTTCACTCATTGAAAATTCAAGACAATACAACAACTATATCTATGGTTTAGAGCCAGTACAGGAGCAATCAACCTTCTGGCTCCAAACAGACAATATGCCTGCTGCAAGCCACAAATGTGTTTAATACACATAGCCCCATGGTTGGATTAAGGCCCTTCTAGTCCTTAGCAGAACAATTGTTACATATGATGTTCATCATGAAAGATAAAGACCAGTTATGGTCACGCGATTGCATTGTGAAAGAAACGTTGTGGAATTGATCAGAAAAGGTTGATCATCTAGCATATAAGTATTGGTGTGTACTGCAAGGTTCTGGAATCATCAAAATGATAAGAAATTTGGCCCAGTCTTCGTAAAGTTACAAGCACTGTACACAGAAAGATGTATATGGGACTACGCACACATGCGCGACATGTGCGTTTATCTCTCACACACCAATAGATAAACTAATTTACCAAATATATCAATTAGTAGGCGGTTTCCCAGCAAAATTGTTATCATCATGTATTAGTCAAAACCTACTCTTTCACATGATTGATATTAAGAGCTTCCATTTCATTTTTTGAAATTGGGGCGTTTCCAATACTGGTCTTTACCTTTAAAGTCAATTCATATCATTACATATTTGCTATAAAATGCTATTGATGCATAATTATTTATAAAAGCTTAGGAAAAACAATCCTTCTTTAAATAACATGACTTTGTTTTTTCATCTTTTATCTCTGTTTTAACTTCAAGTAAACAGCAATCCCACTTTTTTTTAATAAAGGTATGATCAAGAACTAAGTCACTAGCACATCAATCCATTCAGTCAGACCGCAGCGCGCGCGTTAATGAGGCTGAAAGCTGATTTTTATTCAGCGATATCTGGCGATCACATAACATTTACGTCTGCTGAATTTCCATGCGCTTTTCAGTGAGATTTGTAGGGGTGTACATGTAGCTGCGTTTTTGGTCGTTAACTTCATTCAACATGGCAGCATGCAACGGAAAGTCACTCTCGAGATTTTCAGCATCAGTTTGATATGTAATTTGCCATATTTCGCAATTTGTAAACAATAATTTTCACAACTTTTATTGACGCTATTTTTGTAACATTTCAACTGCTGTTTTGACCCGGGAATTTCACTTTTGGTTCCTGACTTTGGGACAAAATAAATTTGTCCACTTTGAGATTCGTTCGAAAGATGAAAAGTCACTGATCAAAAATATGTCAGAACTCTCTATTATCACATCGGCAAAATTTACTACTTTTTTTAATTATTCATGAACATGAGCGTGATCTTTTTTGGTTCCTGACTTTGGGACAGCGTAAAATATAATAATTTTGATATCATTGTAAAGAAAAATATTTATGCTTTATGCTGATTATAACATCTTCTTGACGCAAGAATGATTTCTATGTGAAAATTAGCCCTACTCTTTAGATAGATTTATCGTCGAAAAACCCCATTTTCAAGGCGAAATATCTGTTTCCAAAATATATCTAACATGATTGTCATATAAGTATATAGAGAGTGCAACTTCTTATCTTTAAAATAAGACCCATTTCATGAGAAATGAACAATTATAAAGGCAAAAACTGCCGATCGGGAAGACCGTCTGCACTACTCATTACGTATGCGAGACACGTAAATTCTTGCATACGTGCTGAATAAAATGGAGGGTTTTCGCACCGGCTGCGGTCTGACTGCATTATCTTGTCAATTGTCTTTACAGTAAGAAGCTTATTAACAATGTTTCTTTTGTGATGTCACAAACTCACAATGAGAAGTGGCTGACAAATATAATACCCTTTTCATTTTTAAGTGCATCAAGTTTGCAGCAACAAATTTCTTGCAAGGCCCCTCTTAAAATGCATCAAGTTTCATATCAATGATTCTTTTTGAGTATCCATCTTGAATGCACTAACTTTACAGCAGCATATTTCCTGGGCAGTCCATTTTAATTACAACAACATTGTGTAAAACGATTTCTATGACTGTCTGTCTACAATCCCAAGAAAATCCAATTGAATCCCCATTGAATGTCCCCATTGAATCCAATTTGGAGTAAATGGAAAGTGAAACAATGGGTACCCATTGAAACCAATGGGGACCAATTGCCAATTGGTTCCAATGGGGACCAATTGCCAATTGGTTTCAATGGGTACCCATTAATTGTTTCACTTTCCATTTACTCCAAATTGGGGACCAATTGCCAATTGGTTCCAATGGGGACCAATCGCCAATTGGTTTCAATGGGTACCCATTGTTTCACTTTCCATTTACTCCAAATTGCCAATTGGTATTGATTTGGGATTCAATGGGGACATTCAATGGGGATTCAATTGGTAAATCGATCCAGTTAGAAGAACCAGTGATAAATTATTGATACTTCATAATCGATATTGGCAACTGTCCACCAATTAGGTATATTCCAATCTCATTTGCATTAACTTCATCACAATGATCATTTGAAGTGAATTCAAGAGTTTCATTTACAGAGATATTGGCTCGTACAAATATATATACTAAATATGTATATTGTTTTTTGGTTAGTGATCATATAATCAATATATAAATCAATATATCTATTGCTAAAACGTGAATGTAATTGTAACATGATCAGACAAAATAATCTATTGGTTAATAATTGCTGAAGGAATAAAGAAATCACAAAATTGATGTGCATTGTCATAATTTGCCTAACAAGTCATGATAAATTTATTTTTCTGTGACACGTGTAAAGTGATAATGAATATTCATGAGATGCCTAGATTTGTTGGTTTCAATTGGCCAATTGGTTTCAATGGGACCAATTGAAGTCCAAATTAAGGCCAATTGGTCCAATTGAAACCAATTGGGGACCCATTAAAGTCTAATGGGGCCTAGGCCAATGGGTCCAATTTGTCCAATGGGGCCAATCCGGACCAATTGAAACCAATTGGGGACCCATTAAAGTCTAATGGGGCCTAGGCCAATGGGGCCAATGGGGCCAATTTGTCCAATGGGGCCAATCCGGACCAATTGGGGAGCCATTAAAGTCTAATGGGGCCTAGGCCAATGGGGCCAATGGGGCCAATTTGTCCAATGGGGCCAATCTGGACCAATTGAAAACATCTGAGGTCCCATTGAAACCTGTTAAAACCTATTGAGACCTATTGAGACCAATTGAAACCAATTGAAACCAATTGAAATTTCAATTGGTGTTCAATTGGTTTCAACTGGATTTTCGTCTTGGGATGCATCAACTTTAAACCAACAATTTTTGTTGGACTGTTGTGCAAGGACAACACAGGCCTGAGATAATGTTTTAATTGTGTTATAATATCATGTCTTCATTTAAGAAGACACACGATCATTTCACTGCATCTTTCACATATTTATGGAGAAAATGTATATTTCTTGAATAGAAATCTAATATTGCATTCTAAGTAAAAGTTAGTGAATCGAATTGGGAGGACATTTGTTTCTCCTCAACAGAAGCCAACGATGAGAAGAAAAGGGGACTGGTGAGGCACACTTCTCTCTTCTATATTTCGAGCTTACAGTAGGCATCACATTGGGCATGCCAGCTAGGAGAGAGGACACTGGTCTATCGGTCCTTTTCACTTTAGTCTGGGATGTGGAGTTGCGATTCAGACCAGCGTGTTTGGATGAGATGCCATTCAGAGGGGATAACCGGGTAAAACTGCGATGGTTTGTAACTTGAGACTGACTTTGGGGGGTGCGTTGACAGTCTTCGTAAATGTTCATGATGGTGGGCTGGGATTGACAACGACCCCCAGGAGACAATCGAGGTTCATTCTCTCGATACGACGCAGAGAGGTCACTTTGCTCAGAGGATTCCTGAGCATCGCAGGTGTAGATGTAAGACTTGGAGAGGAACCTTCTGGCCCATGCCTCTTTGGTCTCCCGAGGGGATGTGTTCTCCGACCCTGTAACATGACTCGTACCCTGATCATGAATTGCCTCACGGGAAGGCGATAACTTCGGCATTGCTGACTGGTCATAGGTCCGCTGGAAGATGATATCCACCTGTTCATCGCAATCAAGAATATCACTTCTCTCTGTGAGGTTGTCATCACTAGAAGACATCTGCTTCTTTAGGGTCTTGTCAACTTTCGCCTTGGACGAACTCCTGCGCTTCTTGCCCCCACCTGACTTGGATTTCTTCGGCTTGCGTCGAAGGCCAATCTCCTTAGAAATGACAGACGGTTTCTGATGTAGGTTAAGTCCGTTGGTGGCAGCAATTGTCCTGAGGATTCTCAGGTAAGAACCCATGTCCTGCATGAAGTGAGGAATCCTGATACAGTCCATTCGTGCCATCCTCTGGATCCTAGGTAAGGATTCCACACACACCTTTCCTGCATACAGGAGATGGAAGTCAATGTTGTCCAGGTTCCGCAGAATGTCTGCTGCACCTACATCAAGAGTAAAAAGCATATTAGAAATATACACACATTCTTCATGTAGTGAATGAAACTTTCAGCACGATCAAGTCAATTTAAAATCATTTGATGATTCTGAAACCTCGTAATATACACCCAGACTTATGTTTCACCTAGCAGTAGTCAACATTTTCATTTTGTGTTGAGATTGTGTCTTTCAAAATGTCATCACGAGGCCAGAACTCAACTTTATCTTTTGATGTAAATCATTATTGTTATACAGTCAAGCCTGTGTATTAAGGACACCCAAAGGAAAACTGGAAAACTGTCCAAACTGTAGATACTTGGCATTTCCAGACAGGTTATACAGCACACATTTCCTTTTAGAGGGAGACAAAGTAGGTGACTTCTATAGACAGGTTGACTTTATTAGAGAGGTGGTCGCTAAAACAGGTTTGACTGTTTATCATTACTGAGATTACATGAGAGGAAAGATTACCTTTAAAGTAGCATTGGTCATTTCCATATCCCCCTACTCCTGCAGGGTCTGGGAGACTACGTTTGACCCGCATCACATAGCGCCATCTAAGTTCCCGATTCTCAATGTAATGGCCCAGGTGAGCGAACAGTTCTTCAAAGGTCATCGTAGCAGCCTTACAAGCAGTGTCTAAGAGAAAACAATAAGAATACTACAATCTTAGGTGGTTTCAACGAGAAATGATTATGATGACTTGTCTAATAAAATGGCATGAAGGGTTGGTCAGACCTCACTGACAATGGTAACGATAACCTGTACAATGCAACGATAATGATAAAAGTGTCAAACTTAAGTTTGAACGATACAATTGTTGGGGTTTTACCTATAAAGCACAAGGGACACAGCCCAGATCATTTTGTCTCAACTGATGTCATATCGAAGGATTCAACTCATTAGCTCTCAGATCTTATCATAGATGTTCCATACCAATCAGTACATTTTAAAATATATAAATCTATGCCCCCAACCCTCTTTCTTTAACAAAATAAATCATGCAGCAAATTAATAACCAAATAACCAACAAAATTTTAAAATAATCATAAATACAGCATTTATATTGTGCCATCAATCTAGTACTCTATTCTCAGACGAAAAGGGAAATTGAGAGAATTATTTACAAACGTACATACAAATGAAAAAGAAAGGGAGAAAATGCATTTTGAACAAATATTCAACAAAAATATATGATGAGAACATGTACAACTTGTTATGAATGTTCCTAGGGAATTTTCTAATCAGATTTACAGTGAAAGTGTATTCCACATACATGTAGACGGAGCTGCTTGATATTGTATTATTCCTTTGTCCTTTTTTGTGTGTTTAAGTTTCTGTAACTTTTTGATAATCCAACCTCTACATAATTTCCTTTAGTGTATTTTCCATTTTATTGGCTAATCGATGTTTGCAAGAATTTTGTTGTTGTATTCTTTGGCTTTGTATGTTTTTATGAAAGTGGTGAATATATTCAATTCAATATTAGAGATTAAAGATATTTAGCTTACAGTATAGGAGAGCTGGAAACCAGAGGAACTTTTTGCTTGCTTGGACCAGAGTGTTGATGGTTGCCAGGCCTTCTTCGGTCTCTAAGAGTAGATGGGAGCCGATCTTCTTCAGTCCAAACTGTTCTCGGTTTGAGAACCAGGGCTGGATCCCATCGTTCACTGTCCTCAGCTGAGCAAAGTTATGCTAAGGAAACTTAGAAGGAGAGCGACATCACTTTTGGCTCTGGATTGCCACGATGTACTACAAATTTCTGTACTATTAATTTGATAAACTGTGTCAAGTGCTAGGCAGAAGAGTACCAACAGATTTTGAGAATGATAATTCCAAAGTTTTGATAATTCATTGACTACACTATACATCTACCACACTAGCCAAATTATAGTAATGCATATTTATGCATAAGTGATTTGTAATCAATTGGGAACTCAACTGAACCAAACATGAGTTACATGCTAATAAAAATTATGTATTAATCCTTCATTCATGCATGCACTGTCTGTACATCAAGGGAATGATAAATCACTACCAGTAATGGATTATTCAACACTAAATGTGATCTAAAATGTTGTTTGCACTCTTCTGCTAATATAGACAAACTACAAAATTAGTCATGATAATTCTTTCAAAGGATACAAAGTGAGTTCCAATTTCGTGATCAGCCAGGCAGATGATGCCTATCTCCCTCAGGAAGAGGTTTTCAGTGGAGTCTTTGAGCCAGAGAGAGTACTTTCTTGCTTCCGGCCTGTTGGCTTTGGCGTTGGGGCCGTACCAAGCCATCTTAGCACTGCATATTCAAAACAATAAGAAACCAATCAGTCTTGAATGTACATGAAGTAGATTGGTAACATTTTTATAAATTCAGTTAAACTCACTAGACCGGAGGGCTAATGTCATAATAATAATAATAATACATATGATTTATAAGGCGCCAAATCCACTTGACAGTCAAATGCTCAAGGCGCAGCTTGTGCAAAAGATGAAATACGTACATGATACATTTATACAAAGTGCGATAAGAAAGGTACATGCATGTTAAACAACAGGAACGAACAAACAACAAAGAAAGGCTTGAGGAAGGGGGGGGGGGGCAAAAAGGGAATATAAAGAAACAGGGGCAACAGAAAAATAAGTGATGATTTGTGGTAAAGTGACTGCTAAGAAAGCATATGCTTGTAAGTAAAGGGAGTGACAACTAAGGGGCTTGTTAATCAGTAAGTTAATACCAAAGGGCAACCGCATATATCAGAACTCCGCTCTACCACCAAGCCATCATAACACACATGCCCCAACTCCCATCATTTCAGAATCCTCATTCGATTGTTAACCTTACCTGCAGGCTAGATCTTTGGTCCAACCGATGGTGATCTGATTGTCAAACCCATCCTGCTTCAGGTATCGACTGAGCTTCTTGCTCGCCATCTCAGCAGTGATCCTCTCGCCGTACATCTGTTCTACGCACAGGTCGCCTGGGCCGTACTTCTGATGGACTTTCTCCAGGATCCAGGTAGCTTCCTGCAGCAGCGTGAACTCAATCTCGGCTTTCTTGCTGTGTGACATCTCCTCGATCTGAACGGATGAAGGGGAAAAAAGATAAAACAGATGAATCTCTACTAAAATTTTAACCCATAGCAATTACCCATCTTCTTAATGATTGTTTCAGGTTCAACCGTTCTGGAATCCCCGTACTCGCCTTTCACGTTCTCGCAATTCATTCATCCCTAATTCCATACATGTGTATAATTCAACTGTGACGCGATAACTGTATACATAAGGCTACCTACCTATCCTTATAATCATTTATATACCTCACTTAAGAAATCCAGCCATCTGATTGGTCGAATTGCATTCATAAACTTCAACTGTTCCTGTAAAATTCTCGGTAACCATGCATAAAACATTTCAATATTTTTAATAACCATGGTTATTAAAAAAAGTTGGTCAGCCTCCATGGTTACCCCATAGGTTTACATGTTAAAAAATGGTTTGAGCGATGGAGGATGCCGTATGTGTGCGAAGGATTGGTCGGTAATTTCAATACAATTGAATCTCGATCGATCTTACCGACAATTTTATCTTGCATTGTTGACATGAAGACGAAAATAAACTTCCAAAAACAAAAAAACAACATCTGCCGATAGATCTTGATCTAAGTTCGTGCCAATATGCATTGCAAAAGTAAAAGAAGAGTCCGTATATGGAGCTTTTGCGAAGCATTCATCACACGCGAAGCCGGTTTCAATCCATTTTAATGTATATATTGGAGAAAACTGCCAAGCAGGTTAACGGCGGGCCATAGCCGAGTGGTCTAAGCGTTGGTTTTCGGTACACCTCTTGTTGTACGCAAGAGTTCGAATCCCGTCTTCGACAAAAATGTTAAATATTTTTAATTTTTCATCTTTTAGTCTATTTTTTTTCGGCATATAAAAGTATTAATGACTGCTTTAATATTCGAGAAATAGTTGTTTTCATACGCTCTCGGGAAGGTTACAATTGGGCTATTCCCCTCGGCAAGCCTCGGGGAATAGCACAATTCTAACCTTCCCTTGAGCGTAATAAAACAACTATTTCTCTCAAAGCAGTCATTAATACTATAATATTTCCTACTGGATTTGAAATTGCTATTGTTGATTTTGAAAGCTGTCTGTTTAATTGCACTTTAATAGCTGATATTGAAGTGCAATTAAACGGATAGCTGGAGACTGTGGATCGGGAGCTAGCGGATGGAGGGGGGGGGGGGGGGGGGAGCTGACGGGAAATGAAATATCTTATTATGAGATACTTTAATTTATGACGCATGTTATTCATTCATACGATTGTGCCGGTAAATTGTTAACTTGATTTCTTCAATCGTTAAGAGTTCATTTTACTGTAGAAGTGCTGCCGTAATTTTATCTCACATTATAATTATGAAATATGAATGTAAATCTATTTATTCCTGTTATTTTCTGCAAAATCCAAAACCATCTGTGGATCGGGAGCTAGCGGATGGTGGGGGGGGGGGGAGGAGCTGATGGGAAATATTATATTTGGAGACATTTTAATGAAATATCATATTATGAGACATTTTAATTTATGACGCATGTTATTCATACGATTGTGCAGGTAAATTGTTAACTTGATTTCTTCAATCGTTCAGAGTTCATTTTACTGTAGAAGTGTTGCCGTAATTTTATCTCGCATTTATAATTATGAAATATGAATGTAAATGTATTTATTCCTGTTATTTTCTGCCTTTTCGGCCTTTTACCTTCTCCGGTGCCACCTTGAACTGGAAGTGAGGAATTTGTCCATGCTTCAAGAACTGCATCTTTTGCTCCTCCAGGTTGACGGGATCGATCTTCGACCGGTATCGGTTTGGCGTCTCTTCGTATTTCTTGATGACAACCTTCTTGGCAGGATTCCTCACACCCTGATGGAGGTGCTGGTACCTACTGCTGCTGCTGCTGGCGGCCGAGTCCAGCCTGGTCTTAGATTTCTTCTTCCTCATCCTGATGCTGTGCCTCTGTTTTCCCAGCTAGTGAAAATCTTCCAGCCTTATCTCCTTCATGCCGGATGTGGTTATCATCTACAGAAATCTGAAACGAGATTGTTGCATTCATGGGATTTATAAATATTTTCTACATATCTTGGATGAGAGTATCAAAAGTCAAAAGATGCTTAAAAAAAAATTCTCTGAACATACAGATTTTTCTGTCTACAATTTTTATAACATAAAAAATATTACTTGATTTCTATCAAAAAGCTTCAAGTTAGCAATTATCGTGGTGATTTATTGCGAATGGTAATGATAAAATAATAACACCTAGCGACAATATGTGCAGTTTTATGTTAGTTTACTAGGTCTACTTGCCGGGTAATGGTTATTTTTATTCTTCTTCTTCCTCGGTAAATGCAACTTCATACAACGAAGATTACGCACTGCAGTGTACAGTAGACTATTCATGTTATTCTGCATGGTCGTCTAACGTCTAGTATTACAAATAAGATATTAAGGAAACAACAATAAAATTGTGGTTAGACAGCTGACACTACAGGTCAATCAATACCAGACAACAAAAAACACAAGCCACAAGCCACAAGGCACAAGGCACAAGGACAAGTAGGGGAACCCATGCACTGCAGATAGATCTAAATCAATTATGATGAGTGCTCAAGTCCCGAAAAAGAATAACTCAAAAACTGAAGAAAGTGAAGGGAAATAATTAGATCTATATAATTAATAAAAGGCATAATAACTATGGCGTTAAACTCTCTACTAGTTCTAGATCTACTACTAACGTTAGAGTTAGAGCCAGAGCTAGGCGAGCTTCCATTAAAAAAGGACGATCAGTCAGTGATCAAACAGACATTATAATATTATTAATAATGATTATTAAATAGCCTAGATTCAAACGCTAAACATGTTCTAGCTTATGTTTCGGCTATTCAAATGAAAGATGCTCAAAGTATAATTTATTTGCCTGTCACACCTGCATTCCCCGGTAATTCATAACTCCACCCATGGTGTAATTCATTGCATGGTACGGCTAACATACCCGATCCGGGTACTGTTACTTACCGCCGGGATCTCCGTCTTGATCTCCGCCGAGCTGCCGGGCTAGCTAACTAGCGTATAGCATCCATGATCATTGCACAGACTAGCACCCGGTACACGCATTTGAGAGCCTGCTTGTAGTGTGTTGTGCAGTGCAGCGATATGATATGCGGATATGATTAATGACGTCATTCAGACGCGGTGGCTAGGGCAACGTACACGCACGCTGATTGGACAATGGCATCAGCTGCACCTGTCGCTTAGAAAATAGTTTGGAGGGCTAGTTTTGCAGGGCCTAGGGCTAGCTAGCTAGGCATAGGGCGAGGGCCAGAGGTCCGGGAGGGGGACTGGGGGAGGAGAAACAGAGGGGGGGGGGGAGCGGGAGGGGGTTGAATAGATAGAGATCGAGAACTCAGCCCGAAATATTTAAATCAATGATCAAAGTGAGATACAGGGATAGAACAATTTGTCATGAAGTATTTGTACGTATTAAAGGAAACAGATCGAGAGGGAAAGAAAGTGTGAGACCGAAATTAGCGGGGAACAGCTAGAGAGAGATAGAGGGAGAGAAGACCGGGGGCGGAGAGACAGAGAGACAGACAGGCCATGGACCTAGCTGGACAGACATACACAGAAATAAAAGGGATGGGTGATGAGTGGGAAAATTGGTACAAGAAAGGACAGAGCTTTTATTAATTAATATATTCATTGCCTTTCTGTGTTTTAAAGGCATCTCTACAATGGAGTTCTAAGACAAAGCCCAAGGGCCCATCTCCTTCCCCTGATTGGATATTTGTTTCAGCGGGAGTTGTTTGTTCACTTGAACCTACCCATTTTTTTTTTAATTAATTAGTTATCAATTGTTATATTTTGAATTTTTTATTTTTTGATGTTAAGTTTGTTTTTTGTTTTTTCTAGATGTGGTATTGATATGTTTATTTCTCAGTAGGACTCAGTGTAGGTATCCGTATTTCTTCATATGATTTTCAAGCAATAAAAGGCATTCAATGGCCATGAAATATCTTTTTATTAATTGAGCTTACGTTTTCCCTCCCTACTCCTTTCTTTTCCTCATCTTACCCTTAATTATTTTCTCTCCTGTTCCCCTCTCTAGAAAGTCTCCCTCCTCTCAATATTGTTTTCCATAGTCTTTGCTTCATCCTTTTTACCCTTGTGTATTCTCTTTACTTTGATAGTCTAGAAGAATAATTTCATATCTTAGAGATTATGTATAGAAAAGGTGCACAGGCAGGTTGAGGTGCCCGATATGGGCTGCCCCTTCCCCATCTCATCCTTTATTGAGAAAAAAAAAGGTATTGAAGGAAAATAGTGAAAATGTGTGGGGGATAAAAATGTCAGTAATTCTTTTTTTTCCTACAAATACATTCTGGTTCAAGTACTACCGACTCAGACAATTGCACAAACACACATACATCAAGCACATGCTTTCAAACTGTGATTTTTTCAAGCCTTCAAAATGGCAAGCTCTCTTTAGGCCATTCATCTCTTCACTGTTACTATCCTTATATCAACAACCACGTTGCCCTTCCAATTCCTTTCTCTTCTTCCCTATTTCAAGATCAAGTTTCAAGTTTAGTTTATTTCCTCATGTGGTGCTTAAAAAACAAGTATACATATGTCCAGACAATTTTTTTTTTTAATTCATCTTCTACCTGTCGTTCTACTTTCATTTTCTTCTTCATCATTTCCTCTCCCTCTTCTGTATCATTTCTTCTCCTAGTCAGGCATGGGCAGAAATCCAGGGATAAGTGTTCCTATGATTTGGAAAGAGGAAGGGGGAGCACAGTATCAAATGCCCCCCCCCCCCCACAATACTTTGCTTATCGTGATTCAAATACTTTGTTGAGTACATAGGCACATCCCCAAAATCTGAGAATTGAATAATTTCCACCCATGCCTCTCTCCTTTCTCAAAACGGGTACGTTCTTTGAAAACTCGGAAATTCACCATGTTTGCATATTTAATGTGTTGAATTTCTCTTTAATCAAATGTTTGATAGACAAATATCCTCCTTCACAATAAAAAAAACAAACAAAAAACAAACAGCATTTTAAAATCGTTCAGGAAACCTTGTTCTATAAAAAAAAAAAAAAAAAAAAAAAAAAAAAAAGGGTTTTCTCAAAAAAGTCTAAAAATTGCTATTTTAAAAGAACATTAGGAAAATACGAAACAAGAAATAAACTACTTTCACATTAAGAAAATATGAAACAAGAAATAAATTACTTTCTTGTTAAGCCTTGTGCAAACATGATGTGGTGAACAGTAATCCAAAATCATGTAATTGAAAGGCAAATAAGGGTGAAATAGAAAGGAGCTGCATACAGCGTGGACCCCTGCTCAATAATTTATGTTTTATAACATACAAAATTGTGACACTAGGTATGCTAATTACATTTTGTGACAGCATTTTTTTTTTTTCTTTTAACACACTTTATGGCTTGCAAAAGTCACTAAATTGAAGACAGTGAGTAAGTACTTGCACTACGATTGCACTTTAAGAAAAACTTTGAAATAGATTTTCGGCATTGATGATCACATATCTTCATGCAATACTAGGACTTTGAGCCCAACTAAATCATAAACAGATGAATCTTAATGAAATCACATAGACACTGAGAGTACATACATTGTATCGGTATAGAAGAAATGGCTATACCTGTATGGCTCCACCCTACAAAGACTGTTCCATAGGCCTTCTTAAAAGTTATCTAAGGATTCACAGAATAGGTGGCCTACGAGACTGACATGTCGGTCTCGCTGGCCTTCTGACAACTTGTCTGAAGGCCCATCAGACCAACATCATACTGGGAATTCCCAAATACAGCTACAATGTATGTGACTCAAGGAGGCGAGGACTCGGTCAATAAAGTGTCTGCCTAAAACAGTTGAATATCATCAGATTGGAAGAGAACAAATATATTCCATGTTTGGTAATTTGGTCAGAAAAAAAACTTTCATTTAGTAAGATTTGTCTGTAAGTAGAGTTCTCCTCTTCATTTCAATCCTTCATGTGCCATTGGGTCAGAAGTCATAGTCCACAGTAGTCTCATCAGGTCAGACTGCCATTCTCTCAAACTATCACTGTAGGATGGGATGATGATAGTTTGCAGGTACACAACCCTTGTAAGTCATAATGCAGGGTCTGAGCTCTCCTGGACGTAGACTACACTTCAATAGATGTTCCTGGCATCTACATTCTGGCTGGTTTAGGCTTGGCTCAAGTCACAGAAACTTTTGTTGAAGTGTCAAATTCGAGTCTATGCTTGCAGACAGTGATGACTAAAGAGAGTCTCAAATAAAATTTGTGAAGACAGTTGCTCCAATCCCTTGAAGTAGAGTTTCTCTGCAAGTCCATCTCTCTCTCTCTCTCTCTCTCTCTCTCTCTCTCTCCCTCTCTCTCTATCAGTGAATAACATGAGGTCACATCACCAAACCGACTCCAAGCTGGCCTCTAAATTTTTTTGGTCGGTCTGTTGTCGGTGCGACTGGGGTTTAAAGGCACTATAAAGCTGCCTGATCTTCGCCTGTGACAGTTCTCTTCACTGCACATATCGCATAGTTCACACTTGTATCCTCCATCCATGACCAGCGCTTGGTAGCAGGATTGTACATCATACCGTGAGTTAGTCTCACTGAGCAGTCATCTGAGTGAGGAGAAATAGGAGAGGAGAATAGGAGAGACACACAGAGACAGAGAGACAGAGAGAGAGAGTGAGGAGGGAGAAAGAGAGATAGAGAAGGGAGAGATAGAGAGGGAGAGAGATAGAAATGGAGAGAGAAAGAGAAAGAGGCAGAGAGAGACGGAGAGGATGTTATGAATATGCATATACATGGTACTTTGAATATTGAATATACACTAATACATTTACAGAATGAGTTGAGAGATTGTCATGGAGTGAATAAGATGTAGACACTGTACATTATTTCTTGAACATTTGACAAGTGAGAGAAAAGTCATCCAACCAGGTAAAATCACCTTATTGTGGTACACAGATCTGAAATGAGAAATAGCTTCATTTTGTACTAAATCTACTAAGTTATATAGTATGCTGAGGATTTTGTTGTGCCCTCATCAGAGTAAACCCTACGAATGTTTCCTGCTATTTCAGAGCCCTTATTTTTTGTGCATGCTTTGTTTCTTTAGGTTCCATTTGTATCTTCCAAATTTATCTTTCTCTTCATTCTTAAGGTTTACTCTGATGAGTGCGAGAAGAGAAGCTTCAGTATGCCATAAATCTCTGCAATGTTTTTTATTTGTAGTAAAGGAAAACCTGTGTATACAGACCACTCAAGTGAAACTAAATAATGTGGTCTTTATAGACAGGTGGTTTTCTACATAGGTGGTTGCTATTAGCAGATTTGACTGTACTAACAATTTTTTTTTGTACTAACTTTCTTCCAGAACTCTCTGTATGTAGCCTGGACTGATAAACTTGTTCCAATCATGAGTTCCATCAGGGACCAGACCCAAGACTTTCTCGGCCATGACGATACCCAATGCATAGGACAGCCATGTCTGGTTCACAGAGGTGAAGAATATACTACCTCCAGGCTACAAAGATACATACCAATATAAAGTTCTTTGATTATAAATGATATATTCAAACACGAAATGGAATATTAAAGATTGTTAAATTATCATCTGGATTAGTTGTGTAATTCAAATTATTAAAATCTATGGAGTATAAATTACTCTGAATTTTCTTTAGGAAAAATAGGATCAACTTTGTGGAAAATTATGACCAAAGAATTCCATTCTCCCCTGACTCATTATCTACAGGCATCATGGATTGAAGGCCAACTACATGTATTGGAAAACAAAAACTTTTTTTAAAACCTGAAAAAGGAACAGGTAAATGCTAAGCAATAATTTACAATAAAATCAAGCCTAACAAAGGATTAAAACGCTAAATTTGTCCCTATGAACTATTTTATATAATATCCCTTATCGTAAGATTGTTGCATTGGGAGTGTACACAACAAGAAAAAGAATAGTTTTACTATAAAAGTCGTTTCCTGTCGACTACACCGGATAGTTCATTTTTTTATTACTGACGTCACGCATAGTACCTTTTTTCCCTAGGGAAAAAAGGTACTATGCGTGACGTCAGCAATAAAAGTAAACTATGCGCGCGTCCCCCCCCCCCCCCCCCCTTCAAATGCCTGCGCACGGCCGACTCCCGCGGTGTCACCACGCTCAAGCCATGCAATTAAGCTGTGCGATAACTGCACTAAACTAACGCAGTATCTGTATAGGTGGCTTATAATTAGAGCCAGCAGCTAAACATAATTAAATCCTTCAATGTTTAATTATTTGAGCCGTAGGATTTTCTTTTATTTCTTTTCTGAATTTGAGACGTGAATGTGAGTATACGGTACATGATACAGAAGTGTAAAAGGAATGAACGGATAAAACAAATATAAAATGACTCATTCTCGGAACAAGCTAAACTATTCGCACTCTTTAAATGACATTTTATTTCATCTTTTGATCGAGAGTGCTCTAAATTACAAAATTAAATTCCGCAGAAAGTGTAAAAATTGCTGTATAATTTGAGTCTATTTCTGTTGCAGTTCATTTTGCTGCTCATGAAAAGTAAGAGTGTTATTATACTCAAAAATAATAATTGAAGTCTCTAATTTACCTTGACAAGTTCTGCACAAGTTTTGATAAAGTTCTCCTTATGACTGACGTGTTCCAATACCTCCGAGCACACTAGGGCATCAAATGCCTCATCCTCGGTACGCACCAAGTCTTCTGCGGTACCACATATGTATTTCACATTGCCTCTGATGGTTGGATCATGGCTCACATGGTGCTGAGCTACCTCAATGTTCTCTGGTGTGGCGTCAACACCGATGACGGTTGCCCCTAGTCTCGCTAAAGGCTATAAGTCAATGGAAAAGATTGATGCTTATTTCAAGGTTCAGACATCAGAGTTCATCACTTGTAGAATTTGGATTTAATAAAATATGATGATGTAACACTACAGCATGACTTATTATCAACATAAAAATCAGGAATGAAGATAAAATTACAGCAATTTGTGTTATATGTATATATACATGTATAGGAGATTTTTAGCTAAGTTTTGTGTAAATTTAGTTTTTATGAATATCTAACGATTGAAAATATATATATATCAAATGGTGAAAATCAACGCAAGTGTTTGTGGGAGCAACACAACATGGGTAGCGACAATGGTTTGGAAGTGATAAGTTACAAAGATGTTGACAATTTTATTGTACAAACAAAATTCCACTCATTCTCACAGAAATCAACAGCATCTTTGCTACTAACCATGGTCACTTTCAACGACTTCAGAGATGATTTTTCTTATAGATATTGAAAGACAAAGCTTTACTAACAATTCATCTTCTTCACATCACATCCACATCAAATTTTCACCCAACATTTTAAATCTAGGATGACCCACCTCGGCTAGAATGCCTCCTCCACACCCCACATCAACAATGGTTGCACCATGTAGAGGTCTTGTATTGCTACGGTTAGCACCGCCTTTCTGATTCAACAGTGTGTCTCTTATCAAGGGTACTCGCAGATCATTCATGCTGTGAAGAGCCTGCAAGAGAAAGAGATAGAGAGGGGGGGTTTGAGGGGGCAGGAAGAAGAGGGTGTGGAATAAACATGTGTATTTATTTATTTGTATGTATTCATTTAGTACTATTTCAACAAGGTAGCCACATCAGTAGTTGAAGTACTAGTTGAAATACTACAGGGGCCCTGTATAGCATAAACAATACAGGAGACATGCATGTGCAGATTCGTTACATGGTGAAATAATAATCAAGATGGCTTTTCCAGGATATTTCAAGAAAATAAACAAGAAATCACTAATACTTACTATTTTTTGTAAATAGTTACTACTTCCACCACCACTATGGTTAGTTCATCTACATTTGCCACTCTCCTCCCAGGTGTATATGGGTACCGGAAATGCTTGCACACCATTTACTTTGGCGGCTCAGCTATAACCAGGGTACTAATCATGTCTAAGCGCCATGAGTTACTATGTGATGGATGCATGTTTAAGTGGCCATTATTATTATCATGTAAGGACTTGAGCCTGCCATCAACTTTCACACACCATTACCTGAAAGTCTCCACTTTCTTTCCAAAACTGTTGCGACAGAATCCTGAATTTCTCCAGTTCCTCTGGGTCCATGGTAGTACTTGCATTGCCTTGCTCAGCTTCAAACTGATGGTGGTGCTTGAGTGAGATGCTGAAACTATAACATAAACCAAGATCAAAGTTGGTCCCTTCAAAGACACAGTTGTCCTGCTGGCAGAAGGCCGTTAGCTTGTGCACAGTATACATGTACCACAAAGCACATTTAGGGGAACTCACTTCTAGCATTTTGATTGCTCCATACATTACATGATATATACAACAACAAAAAATATGACAGGAATTCTTTTTTTTTTTTATTAATTAATACAAAATGTAAAGCAATGTAAATATTGAATTTGAGTAGTTTTGTATGAAATAAGCTCATATTTTTATAAGTTATGGGCATTTTAATTTCAATAAACTGTTAGTTTTAGAATACGAAAGACTTGATGAAAGGCTGATCGTCAACGAAAACAAAGTTAAGCCTTTTATCAACTCTGTTTGTTGCTACGGCAGGCAGCCAGTGAAAATGAATTTGTTTAATCAAATTATGGAAATTATGCAAGCATTACTTTAAAAACAAACAGAACTTTGTTATTCCTAGCTCATTTTTCCTGATTGAGGTGTCATGTGAAAGGGCAGAAAATGAACTTTCTAGAAATGTGATTTTCTCTTTGAAATTCAGATACTACCCGCCAAATTCCCAAATGACTTTTTGGTACCCTCTCTTCAAAATGTTTGAAATCATGCATGCATGAAATAATGCATCATATGAGTTGCATCAAATGAAAGAGGAGGATCTAAGCTTTGAAAATATGTGTCATTTATTAATTACAATTGTGATTTGGGTCTAAGTTAAGATAAGACATCGATAATTCTCGGTTTCCTTTTGGGGGGACGCACGCGCACTGTACATACCCATTCTGTTGCTGTATGAGCGGAACACTACACCTCATCCACCCCGGACCAGGGGGTGCGGTATCTCGCACTCGTTCGTACTGGAGCCTGCGGCTGCGGGTGTTTATGGACGGCAGATTCCGAGATGCTATGCTGGAAAATGGTCTCATGCTCCTTTGCCTAAACATTGGAATACTCTGCACGGTACCTCTGATGAAAGAAGAAGAGCTGCCTCCGATGGTAGCCATAGTTATTGGGGATATTTTTCCTTTTTCACGGGTCCCAGTTTATAACGTCCCAGTCCAGTCCTGAATGTTACGTCATTGGACTATGGAACGCGATCGAGAGCAGCCGATAAAGTGCGTGCTCAGTATATGGGATAGTCCAATCAATGCACAGTCAGTGAGCCCCTCAACCGCGTACTGTATTTCAAATTTTGGAAATTTCAAGAGGGGGATCGGACGAGAGAGAGGTCAAATATACGAGCAACAGTGGTTAAGAGGAAAGATTGGACACAAAACAGGAAAAATGGGTCTTGATAGGTCGGATGGAGAATACAAATTCATTTTAGTTGTCAATCTCTCTCCAACTTTCTCACTCTCTCTCCCTCTATCTATAGCTATCTATCCATTTTATATCCCCTTTCTCTCAATCGCCTTCCTGCTCCCTACCCCACCCCCTTTTTTTCTCTCTCTCTCTCTCTCACTCTCTCTTTCTCTCTTTCACTCACTCCCTTTTTCTCCTCCTCGCCCCGTGTGTGAAGAGGCTGAACTCTGAATAATGCATTCGCTCAAAAAAAGCATAAGTTGATCATCATCATGAAACTTCTTTTTTCTTCAGGGGGGGGGGGGGGGGGGGGGGGGGGGGGGGTCAAACTAAAAAAAGCCCTTGAAATATTTTGAACTACTGAATTCCACATACATCTTTTGTGAGAAGTGTATAGGACAGACACTGGAATGGATAAAGATGTATTAGATCTATATATAAATGTTTCTTAGATCACAACAATACACTCGCTCAAAGAATGCAAAAATTGATCATGAAACTAATCTCTTTTTGTTGGGGGGGGGGGAGGGGTGGGTGTCACTATCACACTTATATCATTAAAAAAACTCCTGAAATATTTAGAAAAACTGAATTCCACATACATCATTTGTGAGAAGTGTATAGGATAGACAGTGGAGTGAATAAAGATGTATTAGATCTAGATAAGGATTCTTAGATCACAGTAATTCATCTTCAAAGATATAATATCCTGTTTATCCACATTTATTTTGTGATTGAAATATACAAACAGATGAAGGCATCTATGACTCTGTACATATGTATGAATAGCACTTTCGTCAGTCTTCTGTAAAAGCACTTAATACAAAATAATTGTCATTATTGTCATCATTAATGGTGGGCAATCAAACACATTAGCCCAAGAACTAGGATAAAGGTTTTTATTTCGCATAAAAATAACGGTAGGCAAAATACATGTCCTTTAATATAACGTATTCTTAGAATTGGTAAATCGAACAAAACCAGAAAAAAAAACATTACGATCTACATTGTGTTGCATTAGTTTCAAGCCAAGTATAAGCTCTGGGGCATGTTTCACACAGACTAAGATCGACTTTGGACTTAACTATGGCAGGCCGCTCCTGCCACTAGTTGCTCTCACCATTGGTTTATCAATTATGATCTTTAGATAATACTTTTTCCTTCAATAATGAACTATCAAAAAAGGTAAATTCTGTAGATTTGTGACCACGATTTGTACGTCCCTTAAGAGACAAATGCTAGTAGATGGTGAGAGCTAACAGTGGCCTGAACTGCCTGCCATAGTTAAGTCCAACTTAAAGTTGATCTTAGTCTTTGCGAAACACTCCCCTTGTTGGGTATGAGCATAGCTTTCATATGCACGATTTCTATAAATCCATGATGAAAAAGGTTTGATAGGGCAACATTAATCAGAATATCAGATTCAAGTTCCTTATAAAAATGACATTTTATTTCTTACAGACTTGACCTACAGTGATTTTAGGTACATGTATGAGGATACAATATCATGCTTGGGGAAATCACTTTACAATCTCAATCCAATATTTAAGTCTTTACTCAAAGCCACAAATAGGTGTGGGTTCCTTATGTAACAGGGACACCAAAAATGTCACAAAGTGGGTCCCTAATTTATGGAATTACCAATATGTGAATATAAAGAAAAAGAGTAATTGGTTTTGAAATCCTCAATATACTCTGGAAATACGTGTTGCCAATTTACTTTATTAATATGGCATCAAGTGACATATGCAACTGATCAACTGTTCAAGAGAAGATTTTACTATTCAAAAGCCTAAAAAATGTGTTTTGTTTTGTGGTGAGTCTTTTCGACTTCTGTGAAGTACCAACTTTACGTGGTAGCTGTGCTAATTCCAGTGTAATGAATCAAGTTTCATTAATTACTGGTGAGGTTACCATGTAGATAAACAAGACATAATCTCCTCCTCCTCCTACGCACCCCCCCCCCCCTCCTCCTCCTCCCCCTCCTCCCCCTCCCCCCCCCCCCCCCCCCCTCCTCCTCCTCCTCCTCCTCCTCCTCCTCCTCCTCCTCCTCCTCCTCCTCCTCTCCTCCTCCTCCTCCTCCTCCTCCTCCTCCTCCTCCTCCTCCTCCTCCTCCTCCTCCTCCTCCTCCTCCTCCTCCTCCTCCTCCTCCTCCTCTTCTTCTTCTTCTTCTTCATTACAATCACTTGGTACATAACCAGGGATGAAATACTTGTGAATTACTCATTTTATATGGCATATAGTCTCCATGATCTATTCTGCTTTTTGGTAATGAATCATATATTGATACTCTTCGTTTACAGGCTAACCAAAGTTAAACACATAGCAAGAAAGGTGGACACAAGGAGATCTTTCTTGATTTCCTAGCCAAGATTCAGGCAAAAATGAGTTGTTTCATTATTACCTCTAAAACTAATGACACCATTCAGTCGTGTAACATGCCCTATCCAAGATAACCTGTACATGACAGGTTATCTCATCTCCTTACGTACAAGATGAAATGCTCATAGCTTCAAATGGCAAGTGCATAGATGAGCACACTAACACATACACTATACTGTTTGGCTGTGATTAATATGTGATGTCATCATTCAAGAAAGTAAAAGGCCGCCTCCATGATGTGTGTGTCATGTTTTTACAGACGTGTATCAATCAGATATGATTATTTACGTCTAGGGACCGACCTTTAAACGTCACCATCCGAAAGACATGACTCAGTTTCGAACCTGCATCCTCGGCTGAATCAGTTTGTAACTGCCACTTTTAGCTGGATTACAGGCGCACACCACAACATGATTACAGGCGCACGCCACAACGCCTCCATTACTGCGCAACTCTTGGCATTTTAATCAGGTCTGTTGCTTATTTCTCAACTTCTTATATTGTAGACCCATTGCAGACATGTTCCAACGCTTGTGCATTAGTGATGTACAGCACACTGGTAAGTCACAATGAGCCAAATAATGAACTTCAATAGTCTCCTTATAATTCAATTGTGACTCAACCTGCATGCACTGCATATATACTAATGCACTCAAATTAATGAATTATTTACATTCCAATCACTCAACAACAATAGTTTTTACGTATTAGTACGTTAATAGAGTTCTGGCTGACAACTTCTACATGTAGTCATATTGGCATGTTGTGCAAATTTTAGTAAACAACATCATTCATACATATCAGCATGTGCTTGTTGTGCAAGTCTTATGTATTCATCCTTTTCTTCCTGGTCCATTTCAGAAATCATTTCAGGAGTGACTTCATCTAGCGGCACCGGTCTTCCCTGAACCATCACGATCATGTCCTCTTCTTCCTCCTCTTCCTCCTCATGTCTGCCCATTGTCACATCCCCCATCATTGTACCAAAAGCAAGTCTGTCCTCTGATAAGGGAGGTTCAGTTCTTCCTTGAGGTTGCGAATACTCATCGTCCGAGGCACTAGCGTCGCTTTCGTTGTCACTGTTCGGTTCGTGCTCGTGATGGAAGCTGGGTCTCTGTCCGACCTTCCTCTCGTGCGCAAGCAACGCCTTCATGATCTCGCCCTCATGCGACTTTCCAGCCTTGGTTCCAGCCCGTTCTGCCTCCATGGTTTCAACCCCACTTCCCGATGGAGCCGCCTCCGTGATGGCCCCCTCGACGGTGCTGTCAGTCATCCAGACAGGTCGTTCTCGTGGTGCTGGCTGGTCCGTAGCTGGGCCTTGGTTCTCTCCGATGTTAATGGTGACGTCTTGATGGTAGAGCTCTGCAGGGCCACGATCTCCTTCCCTCCAGCCTCGTTGAGGACCTCCTACGTTCAACCCTCGGTTGCCCAAAAGACCCCTGCAGAAGAAAAAATCAAAATCAAAACATATTTCTTGTTCATATAAACCATATATTAAAAAGTTCTGTGCTTTAGTTAATATTTCATATCAGCATATAATCTCATCATTTTAGTCAAGATATCGTTCGTTATCTTGTTTTCCACTCCAAACAAATTACTCTCCCATACTTCTTGCAAATAATGTATGATGCACAAAAAATTATTGTTGATACAACCTACTAAAAACTCATTAACATACATGTCAACATTTGTGTTGGATATATTATTTCATGTTAACAATGATGGGATTATTATTAGGTTAATTCATCACACTGCATTCCATAGGAATACATGTGTAATATGTGTATTATTCTCAGAGTAAGGAATGTTGATGAGGTAAACCAATAAAAATTATGGATCATCTCTCTTCAAACATTTCAACAAATGTAAGAAAAACCTTATATTCCCTATAACACATTTTTCACCAGGTAGCTGCAGTGCAAAACAAATACATATAAATCTTGTGGACCAGCAGTTTATTAGCAGAGACTCTAAAGCAGGTAAGTTATAATCTACCATTTGCATATGATTACTGAAATGAATTATGTTTGATATGTAGGACCAAAGTACCATTACATCAGGTTCGTGAAATATCAGTGATCACATGATCACCAAGTGGGAGGATGAACTTATATTCATTAACATATAATCTGTCCTGTCATGCCATTTAGAAACATAAGACATTGCTTCATCGCCAATTTCCTGCACCAACCAAATTACTAACTTCAGCCCTGGACCAAACACTATATACCAAACCCTGACCCTATGCCTTAAACATAACTCTCCTTCTTTGGTAAAAGAAAGCCATCAGAAAAATTTCAGGTCATCCATTCAGAAACCGTTCTTTCAACATAAAATAGAATGAAGACTTGATTCATTTTCTTTTAAGCTGTCAACTCTTACCTCTGTGCATCACTGAGAGGAACTGGTGTGGGTTCCAGAAGTTGCTGTGAAAGTTTCACATGCTCTACGTCCTTCAGCAGATCAAACATGGGTTTCATCTGTTCATTGAAAGTCACCATCTGAGTGACCGCATCCCTCTTGGGTACGGCACTCTCATCCTCCTGTACCTCAGCCCCGCAATAGGTACACTTCATCGCCATAGTGATAGGATCATACAGGTTCCCTGCATCAAACTCGTTGTAGGTTCTGGTGCATTCGGTACATTTAAAGAGTGCTTTGCAGGTGGAGTCCCTCTCGCGGTTCTCGATCTTCTGTCTCATTCGATCCAATTTGAATCTCACAACATTCACAAACGTCTTGTAGTTGATGTAGTAGTAATAGTGCCTCATGGCTCTACCGTCAGCCTGCGTCTCAACGCGCATCACCTGCTTTAGGAGCTTATCGTTCTTGATTTTCATCAACAATGTCCGAAGCTGCTTCTTGTCAAACTTGAGCAGGTCGGCCAGGTCGTCTTCCTTCATGATGGTGTTCCTGACTAACATATCAACTACGAGGGCGTGCTCCACAGAGTAGAATCCATGCATGATGTATTTTGCCAGCTGTTTCAACTTATCGGGGACCACTGTGAGAACCCCTTGTTCTGAAAGCGGCAGTGACATCTTTATATCTGTAATGTCTTGCTCTCTGGTGAAATTCTGCTTCTGTTGAATAAGATGCACAAAAGAATTTTTTAGTTTAAGACATGTACTTAGGCACTTTTATGCACTTGATCATACTCATAGCATCACTGTTTGGGAGGCCAGAGCCACACATAGGAGCATCACTATCCTGGCTGTGTAGTAAAAGCTGTGCTTTTGATTCTCAACATTTCAAACACCACTGTACAAAACTCAACTGATTTCACTCAAAATCGGTACTTTAGTGACAATTAATGACACCTTAATAGCAGTAAAATACATTTTTTTCAACTTACAGATGTTAAAAAGAATAATTTAACAATTCAAATTGTAAGTCTACAGTCAAACTTTGCTTACAGCCGCATCGACATGATTGGATGCGGTTTATGCAATATTGTGTGGTGTGTGTATGGGTCTAATAATACCTGCCTCACAGCAAGCATGCAGTGCTAGAGGTCAATACGCATTAGCATTGACTCTCAATCATTTTATGCTTTGCTGGAGTGGCCAGAGCAAGTAGTCATCATCACTGTCAGGTTGCAGACACCTCAGGCCATTGTAATGCACTAACTGGTATTCATGAATTAACAGAGGTGCTAATGAGATGTCTGCAAAAACCTCTTGTTCCATTCCCAAAATATTGGTTAAATTGAGTGCAAAAATTGTCAAATCTTTCACAAAGAGTGAAAGACGGTTCTTGGCAAATAAACTTTTTTTTAACATGAATCATTGAATGAAGTGAACATTTTTGAAATGATGAATTTATGATAATGATTATTACAACAGCGATATGATGAATGATGATGATTGCGAAGATGATTGTGATATGATAATGGCCTTCTCGCCCATTAGCCTTAGCCTAGGCCAAAGTCTCGGTCAGAGACGAGCGCGAGGCAAGGCAGGCCAGCAGAAATGGAATGCCCAAGAATCACCTCGTCAATTACAACGTGTGGGACCGAAGCCTTTTTACCCGAGATTATTCCTGCTGAAAATCATCTTTACATCAAAGTAATTATCACTCACTGAACATCTTCCTGGTAATAATCATTCTCTTTTCCAAATCGTTAATCAACATAAGCATAAACATACCTTATTGTATTACTTTTGGACTTTCGGAGACGGAATTTCGGAGACATAAATTTAGATCAGCAACGATATGCTATATGAGGGGAATCATATACTGTACGTACCTCGTAAACGTGCTACATTAAATGCACTGAGATGCTAAATTTTGCGGATGCTAAAATGGTTCTTTACTCAACGAATACTAGTAGCTGCATTCCAAAGCAATACAAATCATGGATGAGGGGCAGGGAAAAAAATCATTCGTCATAACATAAGGAAATAAATGTTGCCAAATAAAATAAGATCAGAAGAAAAACGAAAAGATTTGAATTTGGAGGAAAATGACTAAATACTAAAAAATGTGTCCTCATTTTCTGATACTTTGAATAGAAAAATTCTTGATACGTACGTTAAGACAGATACTTGATATTTCATGAAATCGCAATCTTACAACTACACTCTCTTCTCCCTGGCCTGGTATAAGTTTTATTTTGATACCAGGCCAGGGCCATGCGAGTCACCCAGAACCCGATGTGAACTCCATACCGAGATCCTAAAGAGTGCCCTCTCAAGTATTTTTCATGAAAGTTTATGACTTGTCTCTGCACTCTTGGAAATTTGTGGACGTTGGAAACTCAGTACATGTACTTTATTCTTTTTTTCCACTTCATTTAATTATGGTCTTTTAGAGAATGAAAAAAATCTACTTTTTAAAACTAATATTCCACGTTTGTATACCGTGAAACCTACACATTTCATATTGGACAATAATAATTATGAATATGCAGTAAATATAAAAGCTCGAAATGAAGCTTTCTTTCAATTCAGGAGCATTTTCAATATTTTATGGAAACAGCCTCGATAAGACTAGCACGGTCTTCTGAAGTGTCATTGATTTCATTTATATTATTATGTAGTGTTTTGAAATGAGTGTGTCCTTTCATTTTGTATATTGGACATTATCTTTATATGTTTCCTTCCTTATGCATAGAAATTTAAATAATTCGAAATTAGACAAAAATGAAGGAAGGCACATTTATTTCAATACTCTGATTATGTTGATACCAAAATATTAATTCAATGCTACTAAGGAAGTAAAAGGATACTCAAGATTATTTCAAATAAGCAAGAGGTCAGAAACAGTAATACAGTGATAAATCCTATGGAGGCCGCATTCATGAGCAAAAGCAATACTGATTGGTGCGGGTGGGGGAGGGGACAGCGGGGGGGGGGGGCAACCCACCCGTGCTCCTTTGAAACCTAAGTGGCAAGTACATAACCCCTATGGAACGTGCCCCTTTATTTTTTAAACTCCCGAGCCAAATGACAGTTTTAAAATTGTGGTAGTCTTTGGGTGGAGGCTTGTCGGATTTCCCCGGAATTTTACTCCCCCCGCTCCTCTTTTACAAAATCTGCCCTCATCTAAAATCTTTGTTTTGCCGGAGGTCTAACCCGGGTCTAACCAAGGAGGATATTAGACTTGAGAGGGTGTTTGGTTTCTACACAGCATCCCCTTTGAACGAATTACGGTAAAGTAGAGTAATTTGTCCTAAAGAGTATCTCCACTATATAAGTACATAATTTCTTAAACGAAATAAAAGAACAATTCATGTCTATCTTGTATAAAACGCACCGTCCTGCATAGTGGCGTATCGTGGATAAGGGGGAAGGGGGCACTGGGACGATTAGGGGCAACACTCTTACTCGGAAATGAAATGCTAATTTAAGACTTATGGTTAGGTTGGGGATAGAGGGTGCTGGAAACGTCCCTTTTCTTCTCCCTTTTCGTAGTTTTTATTCAACACTCGATTTGGAGGGGGGGGGTGATGTGCCCCGGTGCTTTCCTGTAGATACGCTACTGGTCTCCCTTTCCAAGCATCATCATTATATCAAGACACACGACGCGTCTTCTGTCTCATTATGTCTAGCAGTACCCCATAATTGTGGTTAACGTATACGGTCGAAAGTAACTCTTTTCATTCATTGTCTGACAAAAACAGCGCCTTCGATAACGCCCTACGTACAGCCTTGTTAAACCATTCAAAACGATGAGCAACAAAAAGACAGTCCCATTATCTTCAGTCTACATTCTACTATAGAGCTTCCAGTGGCAGTGTCTATTCAGAGCCTGTCTCGGTTGCTTTTCTTTGATAATGAAAATGATGGTGCTATTGAAAATGTTATACGTCGAAGTCAATTTTCAGATTTACTCGCGCAGTGACAGGGAAACAAACACGGGTAAAAAGAGATCAATCTTACAATCACAGGTATATCTGAAAAGAAGAAAATGGCCGTCAGTCCAATTCGGGAGGTGGTGGGATGATACACATGTAGTTCGTTTTAAATGAAATCGTTGACTTTACATTGGTTTTTACACACATGCACTTACACTGTAGATTGTTATATTTACAAAGTTTATTGAGAGGAATTCATCTCGGATCTTTCAATTAATTTCTTCTAAAGATTCCATAGTCTTTGTGATCAATACATTTTCTATTTTTAATTACGCAGTTAATGCTATCATGCTGATATTGGCGAATTTAAATCGTGTATCCCAGCTCAGTGATTTCAAATTTATTCAAAATACCTGTTGACGAAAGATCCTATTATAATTGCTCAGTTCAATTCTATTCAAAAATTCAATTAAAATGTTATTGTCCAATTATTGAAAATTTGTTACGATTGCATGTCAATACAAAATTACAAATTATAAACATCAATACGATAGTACATTTGACTTAGATAATAGAACATAGATAACACGAAATGCGATAGTTCAAAATGCAGCCTAAATTCAATTCATAATTCAGACTAAGTAATTCAATTCAATTCATAATTCAGATTAATTTAAATTCACAATTCAGATTAAATCCAATTCAAATCTAGATCACTTTCAATTCATAATTCAGATTAAATTAAATTCATAATTCAGATTAAATTAAATTCATAATTCAGATGAAATAGCAAATGGCATGAACCATACGACATTAGTGATACCTGAAACAATAATATTAAGAGGGTATTCATTTTTCGAATGTGAAAATCATTACGCTATTTATCATTTCATCAGCTTGGGAGCATTTCATTCAGACTTATCAGAGCATAGATATACATGGAATGTCAAAAGTTCTCAAATCAAACCTTCCTCGCTGTGACAAAAGTCACAAAATATTCAATTTTACATGTTTCAAACTAATTTTCGTTGAAATCAATTGACCCAAAACATTCTGTTTGGGGAATAAATTTACTCTGACCAAAGAGATACTAAGACTTCGTTGCCGATAAGGAGATCTAAAAACAATAATTTTCTTTTTGCTCTGACTGGGCGTCCGGATCCCTCAAACTGCATATACCAACAGGCATTCTTACAATGGTTATGTTTTCTTAGGGTCTTCTTTTAGTCTCCAGGGTCAGCTCGCTTGGTTCTTCCCCGGTTCTTCATGAAAAGCCTTCCTTTCAAAACGAAGCTTTCTCGGTCTATTGTGACGGCTAACCAGGGACAAAGTCGGCTGATTCGTGCCGGGGTATCACTTTAACAAGCTCATCTTCCCTCCTCCATTCATCCCATAGAATTGAGCTTTAAGCCCCAGCCCCATTCACCGATCCCTGGCCTGGCGATAAAGGAATTTTAATTAAGGTGTTGTGCGAGAGGAGGATGCTGTAAGAGGGGTTTATATTAGGACGTTTAGTTGGAAAATTTAACCAGATACGTCTTAATTCCACCATTTTGATGATTAATCTAAGAAAAGAGATCGATATTTTGTTGTGAAAAGAAGAGTAGAGTATGATACCAATGGATTTAAAAGTACCAACAATGCGAAACAGCGTGACGCAAAGCGCGCAAAGTATTAGCACACAAAAAAGAGTATCAGGGGCTGTAAGATTTATACAAGGATATAAATATTTCTCCGCTTGTCTTCCTCAAACCATGCTCAAACTTATTTGTGAATGATTCTCAGCCTTATCTCTCTCTCTCTCTCTCTCTCTCTCTCTCTCTCTCTCTCTCTCTCTCTTTCTCTCTCTCTCTCACACACACACACACACCCTCTCTCTCTCCCTCTCTCATCTCCATATCACCCAGCCTGACTAACGCTGATGGTAACAATAAAATATTGTCACTATACACTGTATTACCCCAAATAATGTTATACCCTTGGTATCTCATTTGATAAAGATGACCCCATAGCTGAAGGAAAACTATACTTTTGCATCACTTATATTCCTCGATCATTTTAATGGAAGATATGTTTCATCATTTACTATATGGAACAAATCGTCTCCAAAACTCTCTGTACATCAGTATGCTTGTTTGTATTTTCATTTTTGCACCCAACCAACATGGATGATGACGGTCCTTATGAACAAATTATGTGACACATTAAAATGGGTAAGAATGAAAGAGCATAAGAAGGGTACTTTCATATTTTACTCAGAGTAACTTAAAGGATATCTATCTATCCATCTATCTATCCATTTATCTATATATCTATCTAAATATCTATCTATCTTTCTATATATCTATATATCCATCTACCTGTCTATATTTCTATCTATATATCGTTCTCTCTTTCTGTCTATATGGTAATGTAACTTGGCTATCTAGCTATGCCATCATTCTGTTTACCTTTATAAATTAGGCCTATATATTTACTTATTATCTATATTACGTACACCTTTGATGGTAGAAGAAAACCAATAAATGGCTGGAGAGCTAATGGAATCATCATAGACACTTAAAAGAAATATTTTATTTTATCAGATTTCCGGCACATTTTTCAGTATATCGTATCGATGTTGGACCTTGTCATAAAAATCGTTTATGCTCTTACAAATTCAAAGATGGAGGGGGGGGGGGGCTGGGTTAAAGTCGAAGATATTTGGAGGATTCTCAAGAGAGTACATTACTGTACTGTACCTATCGTCTTCTTTTATCATTTCTCTTTTCTTCTACATTGTTTCCCCTTTCCCCTTTTATCATTCTGTGGGATTGGTGTGTGTGTGTGTGGGGGGGGGGGGGGGTCAGATTCCCCTGTGCTCCCTGTGGCTTCGCCCCTCGTTCGGCCAAGTAGGTCCATGGTCTAACCATGGACCCATGGGTCAGACACTCAACATGGACAGAGGCCTGTATGATATTACAAGTAAATCCCATGGAATGTCCACTCAAAGGAAAGTATGAAGACGGTGTGTCATCGTGGTCTGTGATTCAACGCCCCCTCTGTTCTTTCTGTTCTTTCGAGGAAGTTTGGATTGGATAATATGATGCGGTAGAGAGAGAGAGATAGAGAGAGAGAGAGAGAGAGAGAGAGAGAGAGAGAGAGAGAGAGAGAGAGGGGGGATGGAAAGATTGATGAAAGGAGAGAAGGGGGTGGGTTAGGATGAGAGGGACATATTGACAGACAGAGACAGGGAGACAAGACACAACAAGATAAAAAGTTAGAGAGAAAGAATATGGGGGGGGGGGGGGGGATACGCAGAGGGAGGATGAGAATGAAAAGTAGACTGAAAACAGAAACGGATAGGACGTGGATGGGGATAAACAGAAACGGGGAGAACCGGGAGGGGGAATAAGAAAAGGGGATGGGGAGGTAAAGTACTAAAGAGCAAGAAAACGATGATTTTAAAAGAGGGCAATTCTACACAATTGCTAGTTGTCCTGAGTTGTCCTCTTTTTTTTTTAAAGTAGCCAAGATGAATGACTGAAAGGGTAATATGAACCTAATCAAATTGTAATTTTTGACAAAATAACTTTATGTAATCCAAGTATCAAACTTGTAAATGGATTTAATACAATGAAGTCAAAGAAGCAGGAGAAAACGTAGGAGAGAGGAAAGGTGAACAGGGAGAGGGGAGAGAAAGAGAGAGGCGGGGAGAAGAGAAAATAAAGAGAGGGAAAGAGAAGAGAGAGGAAAACCCCTCAGGATTTCGAGGGAATACTGTAATAACTTCCACAGATCCTCCTCATTCGCGGGGAGCCTGCCCGCTACATACACTTTTTTTTATTACCGCCGGTGACCTCTCCCGTAATGCACGTTGATTCACGACCCCAGCTGTGCGGAGCGAGTTAATATTCTACCCGGGAGAACAGGCGCAGAGCTCTGTCATTGGTCGGTCGTTTATTGGCTACACTGTTTCCCTGCAAGCTTGCCAACCCCACCGCGGCTCCTCAGTCTGTAACCTTCTTATTTATTACAAACAGAGCTGGTATATGATATTCGCCGTTATAATGCATCTTCTCTTGCTGTTTCCAGTTGGAATTGGAGTTCTACGCAACTGAGCTTGGATGGGAAGAAACTATTCGGTTGGAATGCTGGAGACTATGTATCCACTGTCCGAAATGACTTTATGATCTACCGAGGCTCTATCCACCTCTCTCTTTAATAACAGCAAAAAGCCAACGCACTTTCGAGGAGTAACTATTATTGACTTGTATCATATACCGAATGGAGTAATATTGACCCTATAATGTTCCTCAACGTTTGTCGAGTCGAAAACGGAGCTGCATATGATTAAACACGAGATGAGACTGTGTTATATTGCATGGTTAACGGTTTACACGTATCGTTTACATTTCATTCAAGTCGGTGGCTCTTGATGTTCTCATTTCAACGAGCTTGTTGTGAATGCTTGAGCGGATTACGTTGGATAGAAAAAAAGCCGACAGCTTAATTCATCTCGCCATTCGAACAGTGTGTGCGCGACAAGCAAACCAGACAGACGTGTGATCACAAATCGGCGCTAAAACTAATTTCAAGTTTTCTCTGCTCTATATCAAACTCGACTTGAGATTGCGTGCTGTGGGTGGAGAAGGAGGAGGAGGAGGAGGATTCTTCTGATGCAGGCCAGGATTTGTGAGCGTCGAGACCTCGTAATAAGGAACACATGTGAAATAGGAGCGGGATCAACTGTAAAGTGATACCCCGAGTGGCGTGTAGAGAGCTTTCAAGGTGAAACCCCAATTTGAGGAAACGTAAGACAGACATGAGAGACTTGAGTATGTAGCTTTATATTATACCAACGATTGTGAATTCAGCTTGAAGTAACTTATCGTCGCGGTGAATGAACTGAGATTGATTATAAACGCAGCTAAAGTCATCTCACATTGCATGGAGAACGATTTCGAATTCTGACGGGGGATATTTGAAGGTTTGGTGAGGAAATCAATCGGTTGTTATGGCAACGTGGAGCCTTATCCTTCGTGTTTTCTTGATGTGGGGTTGGTGTTGTGGCAGCTATGGGCTTGGTGTGCGTCATGGAAACACACAGGGACATTGCGAGAGGATCACCATTGATTTCTGTCAAGGAATCGGGTATAACATGACGAAGATGCCCAATCTGTTCGGACACGTGACGCAGAGTGAAGCAGCCCGAGCATTCACGAGTTCCATCCCCTGGTCGTCGTCGGATGCGCCGAGCATCTTCGACTGTTCCTGTGCTCGATGTACGCACCGATGTGCTCCGAGCACATTGATATCCGCATCCCATCCTGTCAGAGCATGTGTGACGATGTGAGACGGAAGTGTGAGCCGGTGATGGCCCGTTTCAGTTTCAGCTGGCCTGAGAGTATGAACTGTGACAAGCTACCTCGAGGAAAAGACCTGTGCATGGTCGCCCCCGACACCGCCGATGTCGGAGACACCATCCCGACCTACGAACCCAACTTCAATTTCGGAGGGCCTGATGATAACATCCCATCCGGCCCATCCGCTGGAGATGGACAGAGGGAATCGAATGCATCGTCATCAGCGCCACCAACTTGCACCAATCCTCAGAAGTTCGTCTTCGTCTCGCAGACGAACTCTTGTGCGCCGAGGTGCGATGTCGACGTGTACTTCCAGCGATCCGACAAGGAATTCACGGAGATGTGGATGGGTGTCTGGGCCATCCTGTGCTTCGTTTGTACCTCCATCACCGTCCTCACTTTCCTCATCGATCGAGGTCGTTTTAAATACCCAGAAAGACCCATCATCTTCTTATCAATGTGCTATAATATCTATTCTATCACCTACATTGTTCGTCTCATCGTCGGACCACAGGCCGTTGCTTGCGAGAAGACGTCAAGTGGTGTCCCATATTTGATTCAAGAAGGACTAGACAGCACTGGATGCACCATCGTGTTCCTGGTTCAGTACTACTTCTTCATGGCGTCGTCGATTTGGTGGGTGATCCTGACGTTGACGTGGTTCCTGGCAGCGGGAATGAAATGGGGCTATGAAGCGATAGCGGCTTATAGTAGCTACTACCACGTCGTGGCATGGGCCTTGCCAGCTTTAAAGGCCGTCATCGCCCTCTTCAAACGTCGACTCGACGCAGACGAACTCACAGGAATGTGTTATATTGGAAACCACGATCCTGACGTTCTTACCTACTACGTTCTCGTCCCGCTCTTTATTTATTTCGCTATTGGGACTCTTTTTATTCTTGCGGGATTTTTCTACTTATTTAGGATTCGCAAAGTCATGAAAAATGGCGGCACCAATATTGACAAGTTGGAGAGGCTAATGGTTCGCATTGGTATCTTTTCAGTACTCTACACAGTGCCTGCCACTGCAGTTATTGCTTGCTATTTCTACCAGAGATCGAACATGGAATACTGGAGGATTGTAGCGGAGCACGCCCCATGTCGACCCCTGCCCCCAGAACAAGGTGGGGGTTGCGCCCCCATGGATTATTCCATCCCGTCCGTCCCTGTGTTATCAGTGAAACTCTTCATGTTACTCGTCGTGGGTATCACGAGTGGCATGTGGATTTGGAGTTCAAAAACCGTGCAATCGTGGCAGAAATGGCTTGGCGGATGTGCCCTTTTTTCACCAGCACAAAAATCGTCATTTCAACAGCAGCAGTTAAAGCAGCAGCAGCAGCAGCAGCAGTTTCCAAATGGGGGAACGCCAAACAAAGAAAACAGGCCCACGACGCCCCGGGGGAAGTACCCAACAATAAATGGCAACAACAGAAGCACGGGGATCGTTTACAGCTCTGTGAACGCAGGCAGCGCCATTGTATGACGCTTGAAAGGGATACGCACTCCAAAGAGTTTTTCCTTCATTTTTAAAGAGAGATTAAATGTATATTGTGTTCGCAAACGGCTATTAAACCATCGAGTGGTTTTTCTTACGACAACGGCCACATGTTATTATTCCCGTTGTCGACCCTTCGTGTAAATCTAAAAAAAGACATCTCGTTTTTATAGCTTCTTGTAATGTGATTACATTGAGACTGTATTATAGGATGCATTTTGTACTTATTTGATCTGCATGTAAAATGGGACAGTTTTGTTGTCTGAAATGATTCTTTATACGTTGCAAATTGTGTTTTAAGAATACGATGTCAAATTATGCAGATAGATTATTGAGTTTGCCAATGAAGTGAGGTCTACTTTAGCTAAATTAAAATAGTAATGGTCTACTATGTTTGTTGAGGTTGCTAGAATTTTCATTTTGGAAAATGGCATTCGAATAGCATTCAAGCAAGGTTACAATCTGTTTTCGTTTTATTATTGCCTATATTTCCCAAATTCACACCCAGTTCCTTTTATTTTTGTTTTGTGAGATTTATGTCCACCCTTTTCTTTAAAACACTTGTTACTATTTGTTTAGATTGCTCACATTTTAGATTGGGAATCGGGAAATGAAAGTATACACGATATACTTTTTCCTCTCACAGGGTGTATTTTTTGTTCAACACTCCCAAATCCACGACACCACCTTTAATTTCCCCCATTTTTGTTTTCTTCATTTGAAGTGAGGCATTGGACTTGGTCTTCGAATCATCCTCCTAATCCTCTGCATCCAATCAGAGTTATCAAATCGATTCCAGGGCTGAAAAGAACTCACTGAAAGCTGGCCGAATGAATTTCATACCTCACTGACCCCCTCTCCCTGTTCACGCCTTAATTGATCCCCACAGCGTAAACCCCAATACCACTTGACAATGACATTGGTATAACCGGATTTCACACTTGGGCCACCTGTATACGTTTACAACGCCACTCCAACGTTTTCACCCCGCTGTGATTTTTATCAAAGTGGGTCCTTTCAGGAGCAATGGCGTACTCCCTTTTGGTTTTCTTGTTCATTTATTTCAATTCTCTCAATTTCCCCTTAACCCCCACGTCTTCATTTTCATTTTCTTGTTGCCATTTAATATCCAAGCCTTATGGATTTTCCGCTCAAGTAGATGCAAAATAATTTGTGAAAAGGATTTTGGAATCAAACCTTAAGCGCCTTGCCAACCACCAGCACTGATTGAATAAGAAACGATTGGATAGGCGCTGACCCTATTTCTTTTATCAAGAATATTTCTCCTCCTGGTCGTTCGTTATATGTACAACAAAAAAGTGCTGGGGGTATCATTCAATTAATATCTCACACTTCTCTCACAGTATGTCATTCTATTCATTGGCAGGAGAATAAAGGTGCATTACACAAACATAGTTCGACTAGCTAATCAATTCAAATAGACTATCTGCTTATTAAACATTGATCAGTTAGTTCGGTCACTTTCGATGGGCCCCCTGCCGCCCTCACAAAACTACAAAGCATCCGCCGATAACAAATCAATAGACCATTGGCATGTATTTCCATTAGCTACATTACACTCGAGTCATGGGGCGGCTGTCTTTGTATATCAAGTGAAAAGAACCGATAACGAATAATAAATGACACGTTATTTGTTCGACTGCAGCCCCTATCAAAACACGGCTGGTATTGAAATCAAATTTGGCAAAAATTGTCATATTTGATGTCAGCATCGTTGCCATGGTGCCCATGAATGTTTCAGTGTTGTTGGTTTTTGCCGCTTTGTTGTAATGGAAAGCGGAAATTACCTATATAATTCAAATTTAATTGACATTATTATCTCCCAGGCAAAAATATTACAATGTTATTATCGGTTCCCATCACAGTATTTATTTTAAAGAACTGTAGAGCTTCATTATCCTCACCCACCAATGTTCATTATTAATGAATTGTGAATGTCATTTATTTTGAATATACAAAGTTTACTTCGTTGCCTTCATACATCCCTGAATATAGATTGAAATTGAATATGGTTCATTATACTGCTTTCGATATAATCCTGTTTATATACTCCTAAATTCAACAATCGCATGCGAAAATTATGAATACTCTGTCCCAAGCTCAAGAAACGAAGCAAGATTTTAATCTTTTTTAAAAGTCGTCGACCTGCATACAAAAGATACAGAGTCATACAAATCTAATCGTCAACTTGATTTGCAATAATTGTGCTAGTGTACAATGATCCGTACCACAATAATTTAATACACGTATCTGTGTGGGTCGTGTCCAAGAAGAAGAAAAGTAATGTGTTCGAAATACTGCGATATATATGTGAAATAATAATGCATACATATATGTGAAATAATAATGCATAAATATAGGTAACGATTTTCATTCAGCCCTTACTGATCCGAGTATTTAATACGAATTTTTGGAATACAATTGCCCTTTACGTGATCTGTAATTGCAACCCCAAGGTCTTAGGTTTTCACAAATTCACAGCATGATCTTAAACCTTTATAGAGATTGATTCATGAACTAATTTGGGAGAGCAATCAACCAAATGAATCTCCATAATTGATATGAGCTTTTTCTGATTGAGCTGGGTATAATTTATATCGATGGATATATATAATTTACGAACACGAATCGTGCTCTTCTCAATCATGATCCAAGCGTCTCTGTAACTTGTTCATTAGTAAAACGCGTTATTATTCAAAATATATAACATTACAAATGATATGTTTTATTGTGAGTGGAAATGTGCATGGATGGTGGTGAATTCCGTTGCTAAGTAGATATATATACTTAAAATAAAACACCGACGAGGAGTCGGACTTTGAAGGTTAAAACATTGTTATTAGACCGGCAAGAGAATGTTATTCATGTAAACTCTATACCAATGGCGTATAAAACATACAATGGGGTCGGCTAAGGCACCCCCCCCCCCTCATTTTCGAAGGCCGGGGAAAAAAACCAAAAGCAACAATAACATTTTCCAAGTGACTCTGTACGGAAAGGGGTACATCATCCCACCCTTCTCCCCCCCCCCCCTCCCCACACCCCATGACACTTCCCCCTATTTCTAGATACGTCTGCTCGATGGTGTAAATCAATGAGCCCCTGCCGCCCCTGTCTCATGTCACGTTTTTGGTTATTTCTGGATACCCCTGCTCGATGGTTAATTGGTTATATTAAACATTTAAAAACGATTGAAAATTTGATTGCTTTAAAATGTTACAATCTCATTACCAATCGCAATACGATGTTGGTTTCAAATGTTGTAATTCATTAAACTACAGTATATGTATCCAATAATTTTGTATTAAATGAATGCGATGGGCTGTTTTTAATTCTCAACAATAGTAGCCGAACCCATTGAACTAACGAGCAGCCGTCATGGTTTAGTCTCGAAAATTATTTGTCATGTACATGTATTTATGTTTGTACTGGTGTGCGCTACATTTGCTTGTTGATACGGTTTTTTTCACTGTTTTATCACGCTCTTTGTGACGATTTACAAGTGCTTGTTTTTAAACGTTGGCTACATAATCTAGTCATCCAAAACAATGCAAACACATCCTTATCTTTATTTCACCTTTGTCAGAACCTCTATCGCAGTGTAATTGCTCGCCCTTTGGAACAAGCCCCTTTGAACAGCCATTTTCTCGAATGCATTTATCAAGCTTCGATTCTTCTTTATTGCCCCGACTGGCAGAAATGACAAGGTTAAATGAAAAAACCGATTTAGAAGTCATTTCTTGCACAAAAGCCGCCCCTGCATTCAAATGCATATTGGGTCGACCGACACACTGTACTATATTGCACACAGTATAAGGTGCCGCTTAACAGGTCTGCGACTGCATGCAGTATCACTGTGCACAAAAAGCAACTATTAAGCCTTATGTGACTGAATCAATATTTCGAGTTTGATTTTGACTTGGAAATGCATTTGAATTTTTTAAATCCACATTAATATGGACTTGTTTTAAACCTAATCCAATTACATTTTGCTTGAGCTGGTGCCAGGAAATTATCTTATTTTTGCTCATTGTTATTAACGGTTGAAAACTGTGTTTCTCGAATGTCAAACATACTTTTACAGAATAATACAATACATGTGGTTACTTGAAGTGAAATGAACCAAATGACAGATATTTGTTGCCATGACATGATACCTTGTTGTTTTTTAAATTGGCTCGTTATAGATGACATGAGAATTCAAAATACATGTATACATTATACAAGTGATAACTACTCTGATCTTGTTTTTTGTTGCAAACGATACATGTATTTATTTTATGTATTTAGTTTGTGTTGACCTTTGATAAAGTAATCATCAAACCAATGTAATTTATCTCACAATGCTGGCATTCCATTCACAATACATGCTTAAATATCACAACAAAGCTAACTGTTTGTAATTGTGTCCATTTATTTTTTTGTCAGTAATTAAGGGATTGATGTGTGAAGCCGTGTCTCAATCACCGTTTAAATTTCGAGGACAACCTGAAAAAAGTTGATAGCCATATTTTTCATTATTCCTTTATGGCTTGTTATAATGACACTCCCAATGTGGTTTTCAGATTTCGGTTTTAAAGAGAAGATCGAGTTCTTACAAATGTGAAAAATAATTATTCAGCTTTTGCATTATTTTTTTAATTCTTATGTGAAAGATTGTCATTTAGCAATGTCATGTGAAAACTACTGCTCTTGAAATCTCATCATATTTTGAAATAGCGTAAAACTTTTGACCAAATTCCAATGTCATATGTATGTGTGTAGTCCTATAAACACATTTCTTTGCGGTATCTGGCATTGTATGTTGTATTTAGCGGCTTTAGCCCGGTTGAGTCTATTTCTGATCATTTTGATGATTCCAAAGGCTCACAATATATGATTATTCCTATATTCTACATAAAAAATAAACCTTTCTTATTTCGCAAGACAATCGCATGACTAAGAATTTGATTTACTCAACTCTATCTTTAACTTAGGCCCACTGCACCCCCCCCCCCCCCTCCGTTGTCTTCTTCGTTCACCCCTTAATTTACCGCTGGCATTCAGAACAGTTTTATGACATCCAAAAGTGCAAGTTCGAACAGTTATCATGGTCATGATATTTTAATGGTTAAAGACCTAGAAACAGCCCCATTCCAGTTTTGATAATGATCTTTGTTCGTCATACGGTTTTACAATAACTCTAATGTTTGCATACCCCATCATTTTTTATAGCTTTAGGAATTAAAATGATGGAAATATCGTTTATAACATTACATGTTTTGACCTCACGTAAACGACATAATGGTGGAAAACAAATTATGACAAAAACCAAATATCTGGGACGGGATTCTATAAAAACGAGCGTTTATAGATTATGATCACTGCAAAGACATAAAAACGATCAGACATTTTCAGGCTTTGATGTACATGTATTATTTCATGTCGACGTAGGCATATGTATTGCTGTGTTGTTTAGCTGCAGAAGCAGACGTGGAGAGTATGATATGACATCATGTTTTTGTACGACAAAGTAGTGTAAGATAGGCGCCACTCTTATAAAACGATGATCAGGGAATTTGATTCAAAAAGTGCATCAGCACCAGTACGTCACCACATCCTAAAATAAAGTACAGATTACCCCTACCACAACATCCCATCACATCTCTCTCTCTCTCTCTCTCCCTCTCTCTCTCTCCCTTCCTTCCTCTTCCTTCCTCTCTCTCTCCCTCTCTCTCTCTCTCTCTCTCTCTTCCCCACGCTCAATCAATCACTCATTTCTCTTCCTATTCATTTTCCATCATCTATCTCTATCTTCCCCGCTCCCTTGTCCACCTCTCTTCCCTCCTCTCCATTCTCGCCACCCCTTCTTTTCTCTCTTTTGCATCACTTTTTTCCTTCTCTCTCTCTCTCTCTCCCATATCAATCTTTCACTCTCTCCTCCCCTCTCTCTTTCTCTCTCTCTCTCTCTCTCTCTCTCTCTCTCTCTTCTCTTCTCTTTTCTCCCTATACTTTCATCCAGGCGATCGTGATCAGTTTGGGAGGCTACTTGGGTCTTGTCATTACCCATAATTGTTTCCGTTGATCATTTGATTATATCTTAATTTTGGCAACTCTTATGTTATTGTAACTCATCAGTGTACGAGAGAAGAACCAACCACTCTCCCCTCTCACCCGGCTGACTTTAAGCGCAGTTACCATGGTTACCACACTTTAATAAAACATGCATGTTTCTTCTATCCTACATTTGGGCACATTTGCGTATTGGTTTGCAGAGTGCAAGAGGACGAGATGAAATTCGTATTTTTTTTTAAACACCTGTTTATCCCTCTATTAATTTTTGTTTTGTTTTTAAAGCTTTTGAATAATTTAAAGTTCGACTATAGTAGTGTTTTTCCTATAGATCTCCTTTACTCCAAAATGAGCCAGAAACATCCAAGTTGGGCGTATAATATTGCCCCCAAATTTTCGGACACAAGTCATGACTACACCTCATATTGACTTGGGCTGTTTCTTAGACCACACTTTTACAGTGTAATACATTGTAATTAACAACAGTACGATGTAACTAAACATCAAAGTCACTGATTTTGACTTGTTTTATAACTGTTTAATAAGCAGAGTGTATAGGTCAAATACTAATACTTAACTTCGACCTTTCAAGGGGTGTGTATCTGCTCCTATTTCAACAGAAATTTAGCGACACACAAGGGAACTATAATAGCAAATAAAATTGTGTATAATGTTATTGCTAAGTCAGCATTTAATGACAAATAATATTTTGATAATAATGTTGCCATAAAGTTGTATTAATTACCATCATGATGTGATGTGTTTATTTGTTATTATGTGTTTGTGAATCATGACCCAAATATTTATACGTTCTTTGTAAACAGTCCCCCAGGAATCATACCATAGCAATATATATTTGTGCTCTGTTTGTCAAACTAACGTTGAAAACAGACAAAGCGCATGATGACGTTCTACACCAATATTACACGTATATAGTGATTATTCTTGTCGATCTCGGGCTCAGGTTTTGTTGTGGTTCTTTTCTGATTATCAACCGAGCTCCTCATTTGTAACGATTTGATGTTTTACAAGCTTGTCTGTATTCTTTGTGATCACTCACCGATGCCGCCATTTTGTATCCAATGGTTGATTGTGATAGACTTTGATCTCGTATAATGTGAATTGATATGAAAAGAGATTTATGATCAACGCTATAGACTGTCATATTCAAGAGAAGATTATGATAATAAAACAGAAATTTGTATATTTCGTGAAACATGATTGTGTTTCTATGTTTAGTTTATGAAGGAATATTATGAAGGATAGTGGAGAGAGAAAGATATGAGAAGGAAGATACAAAGGTAGGTAATGTGTGGATTAAGAGACAGGATCACAGAGAGAGAGAGCGCGAGAGAAGAAAGAGAGAGAGAGAGAGAAGGAGAAAAAGAGGGAGAAGAAAGAGAGAGAAAGGGGGGGGGGGTTCGGGAGAAAATGGGAAGATACCATATATTTCATAATAAACGCCACAAAGAAAATGAAAATATGAGAACAGATAATGTAAGAAACGAAAATAGGTCTAGTTAAATTCTACATAAAATCTTTTCAATATTACTAAAATACTATGAAAACATACTTAAACAATACATGAATATGATATTTTTAACCTTAGTAAATTCTGTATGATTTCAAAGGAAATATTGCAGCTTTTTCTTGTATATTTACCCGGTCTTTAGTTTATGCATGGAACTAAGAGTCAGTTTAGTCTCGGCTGCTTGGTTTATGGTAATTACGCTGCGTCGACCAGGTTAAGACTAATTTTATATCACAGTCCAAAATGAAAGATGGTCTACCTTTATCATGTTAGTGAAAGGTGCAAAAATTAATATGAAGAGTGATTCTTTCACGTTACTTATAAACTCAGAGCTTCATTTCATTTGTTTTCCTTCTAACATGTGTATCAAATTATTATGCTTTGAAGTAGTATAAATTAAAATAATAACAGAAGCATAAACATTATCTTTTTGTCCAAACTACATGTTAAACAAAATAACAACAATAAGAAGATTTGTCTTATACTACAACGATGCAAACGATTATAGAGTTGTATACTAACAACTTCTCGGAAAGCAATGAGGGACAATAGATTAAACGAAAGCCAGAAAGATGTATTCAAATTGGATATTGCGTTTTCGTCTTTACGTTAGCCACGTACTCGAACCAAATTTTGGAATATTGACCTCTACGTCTATATCAACAGGCATATAAAAAGCTATATTCCCGCAAAATTTGAGCGGCATCTTTCAAGAGTTGATATACTTCTTTCATTTCGAAATATTCTTCCTTGTTTACGGGTAATGACTCTTCCCTGCTTGTCCAATTACACCAGATTAGCCCGTGTTTCAAGTCATTTTTATTCATTACAACCAACCCTTTCAAGATGGCTTCGAATTTTCTTAAATTGAAGAACAGACTCGGAGTACCTTGGATGCGCTACAGTTCAGTCGATACACTTTGCATTATAAGAGGAAAAATCACATGAACCCGGCTCATAACAAGCGGGCATATCGTTGGGTTTAATTTTCGTTGATTTAATAACATCTGACAGAATTAGAATTGTTAATGCCAATTGGATGTGGATGAAAGAAAAGTTCTTCAAAATATGCTCTGACGTCACAGGTTCACCAACCTTATTGTTATTCTGAGTTTTTTTTTTGGATTTGGGAAGGGGGTTGATCGAGGTTTGGATTTCGGAAGAGCTAGGGTAATACATTTCGAGACAATGGTCATGAAAGTCTGACATTTCTACGATGTCAAAGGTCAAAAGTGACATTGAAATTGAAGTCTGGAGGGGATATAAGCACGTGACTTTAATAGGAGGATGGAGATTGCTAGCACATTCAAATAAAAACATCTGAATAATCAATTGTTTTCTTTACAACTATTAGGCAAATCCAAATTATTATTCATTGTTTTGGTAATCATAACCTGTCTTTTACCTTCTACTTACCCTGGGAATTAACAGGAACTAGCTGTTATTACCTCCTGTGTTCACTCTCAATAATACTGCACAGTTTCTTGCTCATTTCATGACCCATATACGTATACCAAGAAACATAGAATAAGAAACGTGATTGATGATAAAGCCAAAAGGTATATTTTTCTTTGATATTGGGGGGTCCAATGTTAATTGAATTGAAGCAAATTGAGTTGAATTGAATTAAATTTGAATCGAGTTAATTGAATTGAATTGAATTGAATTGAATTGACGGAGTTATCAACTCAAATGACAATCCAACGTTTGTAATAACTTCATTTGTTTGTACGACGAAAGCGGAAGAAAAAAAGAGAAACAGAATGGCGAAAGTTTGAAATAAATCGGACGAATAATATGAAACAGTATGTCTGATGAGCGTTTGAAAAATAAGATTACTAAAGCTATTCGAAACTCAAATCGACAATTCGGTTACTGGATTGTGACGTACAAAAAGATCTTAACTTTCTGCTTTTCTCCTAAGCACCTTCTCCATTGGGGCACTACTCAAAATATATTGCGGATAGCATACGTTCTCTAGAAAGAAAAAGAAAAAGAACAAACTCCAGAGTCATAGATATTGAAATATATACATTTTAGTCATTTGTGTGTTGGAATAAATTGGAAAGTTGAGAGACACTGGTCATAGTGACATTAACGATTCAGCCACTTTGAAGTGCCCATACATTTAGTGATTTCAGCTTTCAAAAATTCATAATTTTCTTATCTTTTTGTTCGATTTCATTCAAACTTTCACCAGAAAAATCTGCTTCTCTTTCACTGTTCATGATTTCTTTTAGATTTGTTTGCTATTATAGGGTTTTTCCCTTCACTGCAAAATTGTGTGGGCTTACATTACATATAGGCCTATATGTCTGGGACCCCATGGGAGTGTTTCACAAAGACTAAGATCGACTATAAGTTGGACTTAACTATGGCAGGCCGTTCATTCCACTGGTTGCTCTCACCATTATGAACTTTAGATAATATTTTTTCCTTCAATAATAAAATATTCAAAAAATGTAACTTCTGTAGATTTGTGAACATAATTTGTACTGTATATACCTTGGGAGCCCAATGCCAGTAAATGGTGAGAGCAAAAAGTGGCATGAATGGCATGCCATAGTTAAAGCCCGTCTGCACTAGTTTGGCCAGGGGGATAAGACCTTCCTGGAAGGTCACTGACAGATGGTTGTCTCATTAAATCAGCTCTCAATTAACATAAGAAAAAGAGGATCATGGGGGCCAACAGGCACTAATTAGGCATTGTTTGCTATATAGAGGGCGCAAGTAGCTATAAGTAGTGCAGTGGGGCTTTAAGTCCAACTTAAATTCGACCTTAGTCTTTGTGAAACACTCCCCAGGTCTCGTCTAAGCCCTAATATTTTATAGCTATATAGCATCACGAGAATAAGATAAATAGACTAATTATAAAGAAATAATAATGCTGCAAGCAAGATATTGATTAGGGAGAAAACAAGAGACAACTCAACGCAAATACTTGAACGAGGCAGCGGTATTTCTAATCGTAATTATCGCTAATTACCTACCATGGCAATAAACCACGGAAACACTAAAAGAAGACAAATTTGAAGTACCCCGGAGTCGGGATTTTCCTCGCTTTGCCATATGCGTTTCTAAGCATATACTTGTGAATGATTAACTCTTTGAGTTTGATAATTATAGCCATGATCACCGTAACGAGGTAATTTGGCTTTGATTTAGGGTAAAAGGTTCTGATTTAAGTAAAGGTTCCGTATCATTATACAGAGCGGCAAGAAATGAATCGCAAATGGAATCAGGCCGGGTAAACTGCTGATGCGAAACACAGAAATACGATCACATTGTTATTCTTCACAAAAGTGCAAATGTGAACTAAAAAGTGATAATGAATTAATTATTCGAATTTTCTACTTGTTGTATGTACATTGGTGCCCGATAAGCAAAGTGAGTTTCACTTAATGAGTTTGACTTCTTCTTCTTCTTCTTCTTCTTCTTCTTCTTCTTCTTCTTCTTCTTCTTCTTCTTCTTCTTCTTCTAACCCCATTCACCCTTGTGTACTCCCCCTCTCTCTCTTCCCCTATCTCCACCCCTCCTCTCTCTCTCTCTCTCTTATCATATCTCAATTTCCCTTAAACTTACTATCGACAAATCCATAATCGGTGTTTTTTAAATTAATTTTCAACTTAGTCATATCGATGTGAGGAATATATTTTCATTGCCAGCAACTTTGAAATGTGAAGACAAAATTCCATTTTAGAGGTGAAATGCTAAATCATCTTTACCATAATATTTTTCGACCCCCCCCCCCGAAAAAAAATGTCTAGCGACGCCACTGCAACACTTATAACCAATCCTAACTCCACCACCCACATCTACCAAGGTGTAATAAACTCCTTGCCTCTACCAGTGTTTATATTCCAATGTGTTACTCAAACCCAATACTCGGATTATAATTCTTGCGGTGAGAATAATCCTTTTCCTAAGTTTGCGCAAGAGATCTAGCGGTATGGAAGCCATTGTATGACTAGTTAAAGTTCAATGTGGATAACAATACTTTATATAGTCGATTTCATCCTTCATGACTCATACGAAACGATACATGAATCACAACATGGGACTAGAATTAGATGTTACACTCTTCATACGGCACAAGCCCAACAGTGTGAAAATGGCTATATGGGAATAAAAGACGTAATCCTTTTGTTTGTTATACCAAAGAGATACTCCTTGGTTATACCTCAATCCCAAAGTGCATATTATACCACACGTGCTTCGGCGACAATTACTCCTCGGAAAAAAATATAGATATATTTGAATTGTAAACTTCACTCCTTTACCAACAGTTCATCTTAACCCTAACCCTACACCCGATCCTGAAACCCATAGTAACCAACGATATGCTGGACGCGGAAACTCCGTCCAATATAATAGCCTGTTTTGTATAATAATTATAATCACGTCAGAATTCTTGTATTATCATTTGTAATTGTTCTTAGTATCTATCAACGATAGCTATCAAATACCACAGCCTCACCAACGAGACCGACTACAGGCCAAATAAGTAATTATATTACCATGAATGGCCAAAATTTGTCGGTTTGGAGGTGTGGCTTATAGCAAGATATCGGTCCATTTTTTAATGAGATGCACTTAGAAATAACGATACGATTTTCAATTCCGATTCCTGTGTCCATGTGGTCAAATACAGACTGTTGAGCATGTTTTGAATGAGTGTGCTTTAGCAGGAGCCCCATGTCCTCTAATGATATTGACAACCTATTTCTGGTGTCATAAGTATACGATTATTGTCAGTTTTTAACTAGTTATGGTTGGTATACGAAATAATGAATAATTCCAATTCAAAGTAAATGTAACAAATTTGGATTCCCCCTAAAAAAATTTCCCCTCCCGGAACTATGGAAACTGAATTCACTGCTTTCTACTCCATAATGGCCCTACAGAAATAGGATGTATTTCTTGTATCAGCAGTCAGCACTGTGTGCTGGTTACTGCTCCAGGACATACATGACTGGTGTGGGTCAGTGTAATGATTTCATATCGCAAAAATACTTTATTGGATATGCAATACGAGTAATAGAAAGAAAAAAAAAGCAAAATACAAACACAAAATATCGGCCCGCAAACTATCCAGTATACATGTACTTTATTCCGATACAATGGTCACTTCGAAAGTACGTAGTCAATTCGGACAGGGCAGCATATTTCTAGTATTTCAAGCCATGGAATACCTGGTTTCAGTGACGGCAACATTTCGCTCCCACTACTCAAGCTCCTCTTTAAACGTGATGGATTTGTTACATCTTATACATGTAAATGGATATCTGGAAAAGCAAAATATAAACATGAATATCCGCCCCACCAACTACCCAATACCCGATTCCGATACAATGGTCACTTGAAAAGTACATGTAGTTACGTGGTCATTTCGGACAGGGCAGTGAACCTGGTGGGTCCGTTACATCTCATATCTGGATGACGTTGATAAGACCCGATGGCTACAGGCGTCAGTTCTGCTGGGTAGTCTATCCTGTGACGGCTTCATGAAAGGGGCGCTTCGTAATATCATGAAGGATCTCAAATATTTCTTAAGGTTATTAATTGCGGATTGAAAATACGGTATGACTCATATTTAGAAAGAATAGCTTGCAGTGTACGTTATAGGCAGAGGAGTAGGTATATTGTAATTTTGAAATATGGTACTGAAAAGCCTATATGGGCAACACCGGCATGCAAGTTTGTACACAATGTATTGTCTGTGTAGTTGATTGCGGTTATCAAATATGAAATAATCAATCGTCGATGGTCCACAAAAAAAAAATCAAATAAAAAAATAATCAAATTTTTCTACATTGCGATAGTGTCATGTTAGCCTCACCCACATTCATTTTTTTAAAACAAATACGGAAATAAAAAGAATAAGACTATGAATGAATATACTAATTAATTACCATGAACTCATCTAAGTTCGTAGTCTTCAAATGAATGGAAAAGATTTATTATAAGGGGGGGGGGGGTGTGCTTTCAATGGAATAACAAAAGTACCTGTACATCGAAAACTTATCATTATATCAACAAGAATTTAGATGTAGGCCTTCCCAAGTTACCGCATTGAAAAAAGAAAGAAAAGAAAATCGTCATTGAAACTATGGACAATGGTGAAGGCATTAGTTTGTTTGCTTCCTCACCCCCGCCCCGCCCCCTCCTCCCCCCCCCCCACCCCTTCGCATGGGTACTAACTTTTCAGATTACTCCATTTCTCAAAATCATATTGGCCTGCAGAAGATCCATAATACACAATCGTATTTTAACTCACAATTAGCCATTAAACTCCGTACCCATACTAATTCGTAACATTCATGAATTTTGCGCAATGTTTGTCTACACTTTCTATTTCATCTACGTTTCTGAACAAAATATATATCTTACTCATGTCTGCTTTACTATGTTATTGACTTATTTTTATACCAGCATGTTTGAAACCGATGCACTTTTTAGCCGGCACTAATTATTGTTGATTAATTAATGAATCTAATTAGTGAGCTGATTAGACTAAGAGCACCGGAGAGCCGAAGCGACGTCTGCAAAACTAATTCATATTCCTGAGGAGGAAAAAATAGAAAGAAAGGGTGAACGCTTGGTAATGTAACGAACAAACATCGTTGCTTGCATACTCTAATGTTTTTCTTTTGGAAAAGAAGGTAGTGCAGTAGTTTTTTTCAATGTGTATTCCATGAGTTAACATGGCATGAAAGAAGATGAAGAAAATAAATGATGTAAATCTTGGAAGCATGGAAACTAACGCGATAAAATTGAATAGTAACCAACACTTTGTATTCGTTCTGTCCCTTCTGAAATTTACGACTAAAGAAAATGGAAAAGCAACGTTTTCATGCATTTTCCATGAAGTGTAATGACATCAAACAGACGAGGAAAGGAAATAATATAAGTCTTGGAAGCATCAAAATAAAAGCGATGAAATGAATACATAATAACATCACATGAAATAACTGAATATAAATGATAATAAATAAAACCCAATGAATATGATGAAATCATGTATAAAAGTTTAGATACGTAACCATTACTGAAAATGTTAACTCCAAAGGTATATTTCTAATAATATTAACATTAGAAGCAACTAGGCCTAATAAAAATGATTCCATCTGGAAATATCTTTGTTGAAATTGTAGAAAACATCGTTACCATCGATAAATTTAACAGCTATCATATAAAAAGTCATTAAGTAGAGGAGATTACAATACACTATTTCATGCCTCGTGATAACCAACAATATTGCATTTTAAAAATAACCAGCTGTCTACACTCTTTATGATAAAATTCAGCTCGAATGACATTCAAATAGAGGGACTAAAATAATATACAATGCACACGTCAGAAAGCATGAAGCCTCCTCCCCCTCCACAAAGAAAACATTCAAAATACTTGAGCGGAGATGCAAAATCATTGTGGTTTATTCTTTAATTGAATAGAATCGAATTGATTTCTCTTTCAACAAGCGAAGAATGTGATGTCATAACTACACATAAGAACAGCCTTGTGCATAGGAGACAAGACAATTTGTTGTGGGATCTTTCTCTCCCTCGATATGCCTCATCTTGAAGAAGATGCGCTCCTAAATGACATCATGCTAACTACGCTGCACTTTTGATAGCAACTTGGAGTCTGCTATTTACGTTAAAATCCCAACCTATATTTTTCTCGCTCTCCTAAAAAGAAGCCGCATTGTCGGCTCCGCTTGAATAATGTTCACTTCATCAGCGATGCATGGGAGGGAGAGATAGGTAAATAGATGGGGAGAGGGGAGATGGATGGAGAGAGGAGCAAAGAGGATGTTAGTATGTGAGGTAGGAATGGAGGGGGAGGGAGATATAGAGAAAGAGACATTGAGAGGAAAAAGGGGGAGGACGAAAGAGACAGGGATAGCAAGAGGGAAGATAAAGAGAATGATGAGTGAGCGAGAGGTAGGGAGAGAGAGAGAGGGGGGAGGGAGAGAGAAAGAAAGCAAGAGATGGAAAAGAAGGGAATGTAGAGATATCGAGTGAGAAGAAGGTGGACCGGGAGACATAGGGAAAGAGATTGAGAATAGGTAAAAGAGAGAATGGGAGATACAGAAAACAAACATAAAGGAAGAGAGAGGGTTAGGCACAGATAGACGTAGATAGAAGGGGAAAGGGAAGGAGATGGAGAGAGGAAGAGCAGGGGGAGGGGTGGAGAGAGAGAGAGAGGGAGGGAGACGGGACGTACGCTGCACTTTGTCGGCTTGCTTTACGCATTAGTCATTGTACGATACAATTTATCCAGCAGAATAATGAAAGCTGACGTTTTCTATCAGGCTTCGTTTGCAGACCGCTGATTGGCTGGTTATTGGCAATGTTAGCTTCCACCAACCCGCCACTTCTTCATTTTATTCATCATTTCAAAATAACCTACCTATCCACGTTCACGTTCCGCCTAAAGAATGATTTGATTCCAAAGCACACGTCCTTTTAGAAAATAGTATTTCCGAAAAAGTAATCAAAGCGCCCGGATCAAGGAAGAGTCGAGGAAATAAAAAATGAAACGACCTCCTATATTTCGTTTGTCAAAATAATTGTGTTTCGACAAGAAATGGCTTTTAGAGTGTGTAGAATGTAAAGTACTTTTCACTTTTCATGTATGCGCTCTGTACTATATTACCCGCTATTCACGAAATATATTGAAATTGCCCACAGTAAAATGTATAGAAAACGTGTCATGATTTTGTTTGCACTTTGTGCATGTATATAAACGAAGCTAATTTCCGTTTACCTTTTAGTGGACAAAACATTGCACTAAATTGAATCTATGCTGATTTGATAATGGAGAATCCCACAATAAACAAATTTGTGTTGTATAAGACACAGATTAAAACTCACTAAAACGTGAAATGATTATATAACTATATGAACTAATTATCAGAGTCTTATCCACGATCTGACATGATTGTTTTCCCATAAAAAATTCCTCTGCTCCTTTGTGTAAAGTTGGTATTTATATCATTTTTGTAGGTTTTTTCCCCACTTATTTTTGCTTCATTATTTGCTTCCTTGTGACTCGATTGAAGCAAACTTCCTGAATAGGAAAAGACTTTATAAATACGTGAATGTATAAAAGTGGATGATCGCCCATCAAATATGCAGAGAGAAAATATTCAGCAATATTTAATGATGTTTGAGAAAAGCACATAAATGGATAAAATTTAGAATTACAATATGTTTGTTGAACAAACTTTGCAGATCATGTGTAACATAAATGATTGCTGTATTTCTTCATAGTGACGGCTTCTCTTGAGCAATGCTAGAATCTGATTCATTTTGTTATCACAGACATGAATCAATATTGGTTTTTGGAATAGATGCTTTGATACAATCATGAGTTGTTCATTGTATCTTGTATTTCTAAAGAGCTGACTCCTCAAAAAGAAACGCTTCGCTCGAAGCTAATAACTTTATTTTGCATGTTCGATGGAATCTTTGCGCTGTATTTTTTTTCTCTCAATTTGTTTTTGGTCAGTTAATGCATAGCATCGTCATGGAGATATTATCTAAGATTTTTGATTTTAAAATGTTTTATTATATATATGACATACTAAAAACAAAAGAAATATCGTTCTTCTTCTCAAGAGTTAAATTTGTCTTTGAGTGTGTTCCGTAAAGAAAAAAGTAACAATGTTCATTACCAATAAAATTCACTTTTTAAAAGAGATAGGGGGAAAGGAGAGGGAGAAGGGAGAAAGGGGAGGGGCGAGAGACAAGAAGGAGAGAAAGAGAGAGAGAGAGAGGGGGGGGAGAGAACGTGAATTTGAGTAAAATATTCATAATAGTTAAACGTATATAAGAACCTTTCATACTTTTCAATTCAATTTAAAGTGACACGTATTTTCTTTCAGAAATTTCACTCTATTTCTCTTTAAAAAAAATTACATTATACTAAAATAATAAAATAATGATTTGAAGTAACACACTATGAAAATTGTTAAATACCCTATATATTCCTCTAACATGTTTCAAGGTATCATTGCAACTCACATCAATGTCTCCAAGCTCCTTTCCTTTTCTCCAAGAAAGAAAGGCGGATGGAAGATCGGTTAAAGGGGGCGAATTGTCGGGACTAATCAAGTCATCTTTAACCCAATTAGTCGGCAGTTTTGGAATTCAAATCATCGTCGGCTCGGATATTATGTCGGTTAAAACGAGTAATCCGGCGCGCCCTGAAGCTCTTCTACAGTCTTCTGAAAAAAGGCATGTTTGGGAGAGTCCCATAAGGCTGCACCACCGCTGAAAAAGTACAGTGTTCTCTGTGCATGATGTGGCAGCATCGCTCTGACGAAGGCGTAATGGCAAAGACAGACACATCAACAGCGATCTAATGCATACTGCATGCATCTATGGTGGATGCATTTTATATACCATTATATGATGTCATTGTGGATGTTGTTTTAATGGTGTTTAGAAGAAGAGACCTTACAGATATAGGTTCATATATAATCTTAAAGCTTTCCTTTCCTTCTTGCAATGTTAAAGCCGCATATATTATATTCCATGAAAAACGGTTTTAGACCAGACTTTTTAATCGAGTGAAATATCTTTACAGCATTTTAAATGAAGAAAAAGAATTTACAATATATTTACGATTTCTGCTTTATGAAATGATGTTTTCCTCGTTGACATTTTCTATTGTTGAACCTTACTTGTAAGCCGAATAAATATGGACCGGATGAGGGTAGCACCCATGGTAACCCCCCTCCCCCGCCCTCATCACACCCATTATAATATATCTCTGTAGTAATTCACAAATACACATAATTAGCAAATTGTAACGTTGTTTTGTGTAAAACTTATCCGTTACCTTGAGAAAATATGGCTATAGCAAGTATACGCCGATATTTGCCGCCCCAAACCATTTAAATACGAAATTATTATTTTGTTTCCCTCCAGAATTTTACAATTTATTCGAAGAATCGGGGCTTGTGAATAAACTCGTGTTCATAGCCTTCTATAGTCCATACACATCACACGGTAATTATTATACAAACGCTCAGTGCATTCTATAAAAGCAGGAAAGAAATAAGTGCAACCATAGAAATTCACCATTAATCGAAATCATACCATTATACCATACAATCGGTCCATTTCCCTTGCAGGCAAAAACCATTCCTATCTGATGGCATAACAGTGGACAATCTATAAAAAAAAAGTAATAAAATATATAATAATAGAAAATAGAAATACCCTCAGAGCAAAAAGATTTTATCGCACCTAACTTTAACAAGGATTCATTTATAGATACTGCGCGGAATTGCATGCCTTTATTGAAAGGCAGTAATTGGCAAAATGGAAATGGATGCCCGCCTCGGGAGGTGTAGCGAGGAAGCTTTTAGAATGAGGCGAATTTTGCTTCTCTTGAAGGAGAGAAAGAAAAACAAAAGGCGTTTTAAAGAGAAGATTGAGTTCTGGGAAGAGGTGAAAAAAAATTGTGAGCGTTATCATTGTTATCATGCAAGTGTAGTATGACAGTGAAAAGCATGGCTCTTCAAATGCCTTAATATTCTAAATATGGCATGTGACAGCATAACAAATCGTGACGGATTTTTATGGCACATGTTCGTGTAGTCCCATATACCTCTTTCTGTGTACAGTGCTTGTAAATTTACCAAGACTGGGCCAAATTTCTTATCATTGTGATGATTCCAGAACCTTGCAGTTCACACCAATACTTATATGCTAGATGATCAACCTTTTCTGATCGATTCCACACGTTTCTTTCACAATGCAATCGCATGACCAGAACTCAACTTTATCTTTAAGTATGGCAGAACAAAAATCGCATAAACATTGAAATCTGTTACGATTCGAAATGTATATTCGCACCGGTGGAGATTTATATCATAAATGTAATATATTTAAATACATTTGCGGTTATATCATTTCTCTAGAAATGTATATTGTTTGAAAGAGATACATCCTGAATTAATATTCGGGTATAATCATAATTGATCGAATTATCTCAAACCATATCAATGACTTCAGTTATTTCAACTTCTACATCATCGTTATCATCAATGACATTCATCATCATCATCATCATCCTCATCATCATCATCACCATCGTCTTCATCATCATAATTATTATCATCGTCATCATCATCATCATCATCATCATCATCCTCTTCATCATCCTTAACATCATCCTCATAATCCTCATCATCCTCATCATCCTCATCATCATCATAATCATCATCATCAGCAACATCATCATCGTCATCATCACCATTTGCTGTAGCAGGAGCATTGCACCATTGCAGCATCATTATCTTTAATAATCGCTAATTGTAACTCTTTACTACCACCACCACCAGCAGCAGCAGCAGCAACAGTAACAAGACATAATCAACAACTACTACATCGGTGTACAAATAATTGAAAACACGTGCATGCAGCAAGCCTTTCCTCGACAGGTGACGATGCAACTGATGCTGAAAACTGAATGATAAAAAAAAAAAAAGCAAAGCATCATAAATACTTTTAAAATGACACCAACATCTTCAGCCCTTCTTCCATAGTTACCATGGCAACATCAGCATCATTGTACCCTTCCAACGCTATCAGAGATGAAGTGAAACAGTCGCGCGATCGAAACCCTCTATCGAGATGAGAGCTAGGATGATGTATTCAACAGCTATCCCATGACTCCTTCGAGTGACAGTTAATCAATACTACATCACCTCTAGAAGATACCAAGCTCTTCATCCATCTAATTGTATACATCTCCCATCTGCAAAACAGAGGAGACAGCCGTAGACCACGAGCGACAACCAGGGTGCCACAAGTGCCACCATCAGACACCCCCGCTATGTCAAACTGTTCAGAGTTTGAATCGTGTAAAAGAAGACCGAATTTGCCACAAGGGAAGATGGTAGCATTCCTTCACTAATTTTGTTCCGTTTGAAAGATGATATCCGTTACTGAATACCAAACACGTCCTACCTATGTCATTGTAAACTTTTTTGATATGAGAATATAAGAAAATACATAACATTGTCTCTTTTTGTAGTATTATCATCAACCTCTCTCACTCCCTCTGTACTACCCCCTTCATTGCAATCGATTTTCTGTTAGAAGCTCAGCTTCCACCTATAGTTGATTTCTTAGAGAACAGAGACCGAACTATAGGAAAAAGTAAAGTAAAAAGGAAGGAGGGGATTGATAGAGGGGGCTAGAGAGAGGTAGAGAGAGAGAGAGAGAGGGAGGAAAAAGAGAGAATGAGAGAGAGAGAGAGAGAGAGAGAGAGAGTTCACTTACTGTAAATGAAGAATTTGATATTCAAAATATGAAGCGGACATAATATAATATTTATCCCCACTCACGCATGGTTACCATTATTCGAGAAAATAAACTTCAACTCTTCACTGTACATATACTTGCATTACATCTACCCTAAAACCAAACTACTGGCATTGTTTATTCATTCATTTTAAGGGGAAACTGATTGCAAAGTTTGTCAATAAAAAGGTATCTGTAAAAAGCTGTATTTCACAGGGGCGAAATATGCCTAAGATTACCATGATTATAGTCATTATCGTTCAGATTGCAAGTTTAAAAGTTTTCACATTCAGCCGATGCGAACTAAGTGTTACAAGTACAGCATATGGGGTGTAATAACTTTCTTATGAGGTTTTTTTTTGAAAATGATGCCATTATGTTCGGGATAATAGAATATGCATGCACTTAAGATCTAAAATGAAATGTGGCGATTAACAAGCTCTATCACGACAATTACATGAAACAGATACTAACTGATATTACACAAACAAAGTATAATATTAAATAAATAACGCATAAATGTTCCACCCTGCTATAGCTAAATGATACTAATGATATCATTATCCTCCTCTCCGCCCCTCGGGGACCAACGCGTCCCTTTGACGATCATTCGTAACAGATAGAATTGATGCAAATTACCTCTCTTAAACACCCATTCAAACACTTTTTACATTCGCGATGCTTTTTCAACCTCCTTTTTTCATGATAGCGCCGTGTAAAGAGCACATTCCCGCCAAGCCTGCGGGGAAGTTGCAAGAAATTATCAGACAATCTCAAAAACTAATTTTTCTTTCAGCTCCTGTTTGCAGACATGTCATTTTGAGTTGGATATATTATCGCTCTCACAATCACACACAGTGCTTTATCAATAAGGCTACTGTTATGCGGTGTATAATTGAACAACGAGAGTTTAGTTCGAGGCGACTCCAACTAGTTTTCAAATACATGAATCTATTCAGATGAAAAGAATAATAAGCGAAGGGGAATGTGATTTTGCTTATGGCGATGAACTTATTCTCGAGTAAAAAGAAGAATAAAATGGGGGAGGGCAGCGCTCTTAACCTTAGAGCCCAACCTTGCACTTTATAAGCTCGGTGGTTAAGTATAACTTGTAACCCTGAAATGACACCAATGACCTTAACCATGCAAGCTGGTATAATCACTACAATATCGAGCGATTTTTAGTGCCTACATGTCAGTGGAAATATTGAACAAGAAAATACTTCCCAAGACAAAAGTATCGTTTATTATGGTTATGCAAATGACCAAATACAAGGTGCACGGATCAAAATTCAAATTTAAATGTACTATTGTTATTTTGATATGCAATTTACTCTTCTTGACACTGAGTAACACATGGGTGGTAATCACGAGAGTGTTTATTTTATGATAATTTAGCCGATTTTACTTGATTCTTTGATGTTCTTCGGTAAATATGCATGTTTGATTTGAGTGATTTTACGTGCTTGATAATTTTGCGTATACATAACATAATGGATGAAAATGATGAAGCGAGTTGAAAATCAGACAGTATTATGCGGCAAAAGAGAACAGCGGGCATATTATGAAAGCGATTTGTCCCCGGGAAAGGGGGGGGGGCGCAGAAAGTCGCCTTTCTTCACTCTAAAATGCCTTGATAAGCGAACTGTTAACAAATTCTTTACATTTGGGGTGTTGTTTCCACCCCACAGTTCTGCATACAATTTGTAAAGTTTTTACAAATTTGGGCTACCCTTTTCTACTCCAAAATTCGCTAACAACACCTCCACATCGCAACGATTTGAGGGGGGTGTTGCAGTACCCCCTCCTCCCCCCCCCCCCCCCGCGCACCTCTGACTTCCAGATCTATAGGGAGCAGTTGATACACTGAACCCTTAGTGTACTATGTTTGGCTAGTTTGTTGGATATTTGCACCTGTACACAATGTAATCGGGGAGGTAAACATTATCTGGTTTGGGTACCTTGGTCATGAAACTTAAAGGATTGTAGTATCCAAGGTTTTAGATTTTTTTTTTTTTTTTTTTTTTTTTTTTTTTAAATCAAGGGTGGCTGTCAGTGCTAGCGGTGTATCCAGCATCGCATGGAGCGATGGGACTTATCCTAAATCATAGAATTTAATGGATACCTTCTTTGCAATGTCTTCTGGTCTGCTAATAAGGTCTGTCATTAAAAGTACATGTAAAAATAACAATGCTATGTCAGCTTGTTATTCAATCAATAGATAAAATGAACAATTTTTAATTCCAACTTACAAACATTCTGAAAACAGAGTGATGAATAAAAGAAAGAACATGCATGCAAATGTCACGGGTCTCCTTTTTATCCTAAGATGATAGACTAATCTCGGTTCTAAAAAATCAGAAAATTAGACTAACTAGTTGTTATTATTAAAATGAAATGAAATTATTTCTCTGAAAACATTCAAAATTATTGAAACTAAAGACTTACACTATAATTGCCTTGTGTTTTGGTACAGAGTGATCACAGACATTACACTGAACATAGTAATGTCTAAAGTTGGTCGGATTTGTAACAAGTTTACCTTCGTGTATAACAATTTAAAATCAGAATTTCAGATTGCAGGATATCACAGCGTAACTTAATACCTCAGAGTGAAATAACCTTTCCGGGATATTCTCAACTATATATCTCTCCCCTTTAACCCCATCTGTGAAAAGAGCTTTACGAAGATTTGTCTGATAGCTTCTCCCGATTATCCAAAAGTACAGAAATACTCGTCGGGAATAAATATATGCATCTTTCCTGCAAATAGAAAGCCCCATAGCTAGAATTAGAATAGATATACCCTGTCTGATTTAATTTAGACGCAAATGAAGTAAAAGGTTTTGTTTATTCCGCATCGCGTCTGACATTCCACCAGCGAATTCTCGATTTGTGGTGCACCAAAGGGCAGCGTAAAATAGAGTCGCTGAATTCAGATCGAAAATAGGATCATGTATGAATCTTGAAATGTATACATCGATGTACGATGATATAATATGAACGTAGATGTAATAAATGCCTGGAGTATTATATCAAACAGGGGAAGAAGTGCCTTTTCTGGATATTAGTCTCTAGCATTCCTATAGCAATGGAATGAAAACATGAAAAACAATCTAATCGATGTACATTTCGCATTCTGAATAATTTTATTGATAAATTCGGGAAATTTAGATCAATCAAAGGAATGGGAATCCATACACAAAGAATACGTTCCTTCTCTCGATGTCTCCTTGCCAAAAACAACATTCAACGGAATCTCTTAACTCAACCCAAGGAATCATGAAATAAAATCCTAGAAATCGTGCAAGTTGTAGTCTTTGAGGGGTACTAAAATGACGACTAAGAATGTTATTTGATACTGTATATTTTGATAGCACTCGTCAAAATTGAATAAACCGACAAACAAAAACAAAACTCAACTAAAAAGAAAGGACAAAGGAGAAGAAGGAAAATATGAAATGCACACATCGGTATCCTGATAGCTGACTGGGGAGTCATTACCTACATCCCCCTTTCATCTCATTTTACGAACAGCCTCGAGAATTGGACTTGAATAAATCAAATACCTTTTCCCGCCGAATGTTTCTTTGCAGACGACATAACAGAAAAGACGATGTGGGCTCATTATCTTGAGTAAGGTTCATACGACAGTTTTAAAGTTTAAGTCGTGGTTTTAAACTTCGCTGGGGTATAACAAATAATTATTATTACCGAGCTCAACTAACCCTGATCTACAATACCATTCACCATAATTATTTCTTTTTGTATAGACCTCAAAACATATTTAATAATTGGATTATTACTATTCATAATGTATTATGTTTAACTCTTCGAGGTAGTCATGTTTTAGGGACCGTGCGGACGCACTTATTCATTTCTAAAATTAAAATTTACTCGCTGTTATAAACCACGATTTCATGGTTACTGCGATAAAAACGAGCTGCAAATATTGTGTGGGTGTGGGGGGGGGGGGGGGGGGGTCATCACTCAAAGTTCTGTGTCGTGTGGACGCAATTGACTTCAAGGTTATGCCAGCTTGTGACTCCTTTAGTACATGCCCGGCTAGTGGTTTAAACTCGACCACTCCTTGTCTCAATCTCGTGTGAACACTCCTCGGTTAGTGGATCGTTGTTTAAAAAAGATCGAGATTTCACAAATTGACAGTGTAAATCTACCACAGTCCCGGCTGAACATTGCTGTTACCTCCTACCTTCAACAAACCCGACACGCGAGGAAACCTGATGTTTTAACGACGGCAACATGATCGGATGGAGACCCTCTGCAGATCCATAAAACATGCTAACATATGCCATAGATGAGTGGCGGGGATCTTCCTCCTGAAAACATACTCCTCGCATTAGCAACATTTTCTCGGGATGGCATCAGGCGGCAGCTTCAAAGGGCAGAACTAAATCAAAATGGAAATGTGGTGATTTGAAAGATGGCGACGGAAACATTTCCACATTAGAGAGAGAAAGCTCTAGAAATGGAAATATTTTTCTGAGACATAACAGGTGTTTTGGAACATAAATAAAAGTATTATCTAACGTTCGAATGCAAATCGTTTGCCGGCTGGGGCATTTAAATAGATTCGAAGCGTATTTGTAAAAGGAAAAATGTAAATTTTGTCCATAAATACATCATCGGCTGGTGTGTATTTTGTATTTGATGGAATGGAATACAAATGTAAATCATGTTTAATATAGAGCTCTGAATAAGTCAAAATCCCATTAAAAATCCTGTCATCTTGCCAAGTAAAAGAGAACTTTGTTGACTGTATAGTTCGACCATTTTGTTACCGATTCATAGACATTTCTGTGAGATGACACAATATCCAAACAGGATATTTAATTGAAAAATCTGAAGAACTGTATCTAACATCATTAATTTTGTGGGGGATAAACATAGCTCAAATACATGTAGTTTAATAAGTTATGTCCTGTAGTTTAAGCCTTTCCATTTAGGGCCTAAGTATGTTGCTACTGTAGCGTGTGAATGTGATCACGATGAGAGAATAAACGTGTGAATAAGGTGAGCGAATGTAAACAGAGCCAGTGAATGGGAGTCGATTGTGAACCAAATGTGAACAGGGTTAGTAAATGTTAAGATGGTGAGTTAACGCGAGCAGTAAGCTAGGTGGATATGAATAGGGTTTATGAGTGAGTGAGAACAGGGTACGTGAGAAGAGGATGAATGAGTGTGAACAAGGTAAGTTAATGTGAAAAGGATGAACTAATGTGAACAGGGCACGTGAAGAACAAGATGGTAATTGTATGTGAACACGGTTTCAGGGCGAGTGAGTCAATATGTGAGAGATTCGTGAATGTGTAACAGTATCAGCGAAATTAATAGGAAAAGGACGAGTGACTGTATAGGGATAGAGCTAAAGTAACCGTGACAAATGTGAACACGGGAATTAGATGTGAACAGGATCAGAGCATGAGAACACGAGGTAAATGTGAAGAGGGTGGATAGATGAAAAGTTATTAGGCCTATACATGCTAGTTTGGTGAGTGAATACCAGTAAATGTAAACATGGTGATTGAATTTGAACAGGGTGAGCTATATAATTTGACCCGTATGAGGAAAATGTGAACAGACTGGGCCGATGTTAACGTGACTTTGAACTCGACTTTGGAAAGCTCTTGTCAGATAGCTTATCCTGTTCATGTAATCAAGGCACATGCATGGCTCGGTGCACCCTCTGAAGTTTGCCGCCAAAAAAATGATCCGATAGTCAAGTTAACCGATAGCCAATCGATTTAAAGGTTGTTCACGCCAAATTGGTAAATGGGGTAATAAATAAAAAATGTAATGTCCTCCGATTGAAGAAGGCCACCGTAATTTCACCTCACAATCTTTTTTGTTGTTGTTGGTGTTATACATTGAACCCGAAAGATTGTTTGTTGTTATATCCGGTGATATTATGGATCATATGAATTAATCTATGAGAGTAAAAAGAGCATGTAAACATTTAAATTCAATTTCAGATGTGTGTTATATAGACTTATCTGCATAACAACACTCTTCTCCTTAGCTCCTACCTGCATAATACTCTGAAGCTCTTCAATGTAGTAAATAAATTCATGTATAACTGATATTATGTAACTTGAAACAAATTAAACTTATGCACTGCGCACATTTCGTAAATCGTAGTGTTTATTTTACAAGATATTGTATATGATTTTCTTATTAGTTGTATAAGTTAATCAGGGATTTATCACAAATCCCTGAGGTAATACATCTTGCACAACTTTGGGAAAAGACAAATTAATCTGCCCTACTCTTTTTCTTAATCAACATGTAATTTCGAAGAAGAACATACAATATGCCAATATGGTATTGAAATTGAATTTGCAATCATACAGCAAATGAATGCAGCCATTAAAAATAGTGTTGTATTAATTAGAATGAATAGATCCATGTTATTAAGCATAACCAGAATGTAAAGAATAATATTGATTCTGGGGGGGGGGGGGGGGTATATACTAAGTATTACCAAGCTAAACGCACCCTCTTATTTCATTCATCATGTGTCTTTTTTTTTTAGGCCTATTTTCTTCAATCGCTCAACTTCAATTTCTAAAATGTCATTCGTGACAAAGATTATTATGACTAATTGCCCATAATTATGTACTCCTTTACTAGTCATTAGAAAGTTTCCACCGTTATGAATTCACATCAGTATGCCTTACTGTAAACAAACAAAATAGATAAGGCCAAGTCAATGTTTTCTAGATATGCTAAGATTCTAATTAACTTCATTTCAGAACAAAAATATCAATTAAAACAAAAATTGAGGTGGGCTGGAACAAAAAATAACGGAAGGAGTAGGGGACGAAAAAATATGAATTAATTCTATTTGGGTTACTATCTACATCATGTTGATCAAGATAAGAAGGCACCTTTATACGAGTCTATAGTGCTATCTTATGTAGACGGGTAGAAACAAGTGGGAGAATACTGCTTTCCCAAAGAAAGCAAACAAAAAATACCTTCATTTAACGAGGCACCGACTCGTGGGTCATTGAACACATCAACGGTGATAAAGCCTCAGATATCGACATATAATGGCCAGTGATTTATTACTTCATCCAATTACAACCTGACTTTTATTTTCTCGATGTTTTATTTTGTGCTCCTGAGGTATAAACCAGAGGCAGAGGCGAGTCCAGAATGAGGTGGGTATACCCAGGGGATTTGAAACGAAGCCAGTTACTGAAAGGAAAAGAAAAGATAATCCAAAATATCGGCTAGGTGATGGTCCTTTCTCTGAACTCCTAGCTAATAATAGGGGGAGGCTTCTATTGTTAACTACATTCAATCTCATTTTAATTTTACGCTATAAACGTGTTAAAGGCAGTGATAACAGAATTAGTGGTTTAACACTGACTTGTCAGTGTAACTCGGACTTGTGTTCGCTTGGCATGAATCTAACTTTATTCCTAACAGTTTATTCGAGGTACATGATTCTATCTTGATGAAATACATGTATGTACATGTAACTGATTTTGAGCTGATCTCAGGAAAGGGGGTATATAACCCTTCGTATAATCAGGGTAGTAAGTCCGTGGTAGAATACGGTGAGTTTCATGGTCATGGGTTAGGGGGGAAAGAAAGAAGAAAACAGATTTCGAATCAATTGCCTAACGACTTTATTGAAAGATTGTACTTTGTTCCATGACATACTAACTTGTTCCCGTGCAATTTTGTTTGTAATAAACCATGTAACTACAAACACGTGAATAAACCTTGGAACATTTTAATCAGATGACATAAAATCTGGCGGGCACAGTCGGGGTCATTAGGGAATCTTTGTTCTTTCATTTTTGCAGGCTATATAAACCGTTCCATGGTCGTTTCTTGGTTACTTTATGATCTACAAACAGGGTTTACACCTTCCACGTGCTGGTTTCATTTCCCAAGTGGTGAAGCTCGCGGGGGGGGGGGGGGGGGGGGGGGGGGGGGGGGGGTACTGCGTCTACTCCAATCGAATGACGACAAAGGAAAAGAAGACAGGTAAGGAGAGGAGAATAAAGATAGAATAGGGAACATTGGGAGAAGATGATGATACGATTTTATACCAAGTTCCTTTACCAGTGTTTAAAAAGTGAAGTAAGACAAGTGACCCTAGTGAAGAAAGAGCCCCCCTCAATGGCAGGACCAAACTACGCCACTGCCGCTCCATTCCTCTCCTCTGCTTACAATCAAAGCAAGAACACTGCTGATTTCACAGTGAGGTTCTAAAGAAGAAAAGACGAGAGGAAAAAAAATCATCACATCTTATAAAATGTAGGGTTGAGTACGTTTGTTGATTCTTCCAGAAAATTTGGAAACTTGCAACACTAGCCCTACAGTTATGATGATGCAAGGTGCCCTCCCCCCCCCCTCCCCGACCCCGCCGCAACCTCATGATTTCATAAAAACTGACCGTAAATTTTCCAAATCGGGGGAGGAAGGAGCGTAAGAAAAAAAAAAAGTCTCAAGCTTACGCAGTCTGTGTAAAACGGAGAGCAACCTCGTCTCCCACGTAAATAAGGTTGTAAAGTGCTTAAATGGTAGCCAAATATTAGTGTGTATAGGTTGGTGTTATGTTTGTTTTTTCACAATAAAAATGTTCAAGGCTTGTTGGGCTTGTCACGTTAGAAGCAACATCAACATCAACACTACTACTTCTTTGCTTCTAAGTGGATTTTCTATTGTGTATGACTTGTTCTTGTAATTTTTTCCTTTCTATTTGAAGCGCATAGGGACATGCTATCCTGTAATGTGTTATGCGCTATAAAAGAACTGAGTATTATTATTATTATTATTATCATAAATGTTCTAAACTAGTGCCATAGCCTATCCCCTGATTGTCTCTCTGTAAGACATACCTATGCTGTCGCCTCGAGAAATTCCTCTTTTGAATATGTTACAACCTCCTCCCCTCCCCCCCCCCTCCCATCTGTTCACGGATACCCAGTACAGTCCCGTTAATCTTCATTCAAATTTGTCAACAAAAGAATATTCTAAATCACGTAATTACATGAGTCTAGTTTGAAAATAGAGAAGTCTCATCATCATCGTCACCACCACCACCACCACCATAATCATCTTATTTTTCTTTCTCTCCCTCTCCTTTTCTGTCTTGCTCTTTCTGTCTATCTCCACCTCTATCTCTCTCCCCGTCTACATCTCTGGCGTATTACCGCCAGATATACTTTGGCTGTCGAATAAACTTAAGTTACAGCTCCAACAACTTCAGATTCATTTTTAACCTATTGACTACTGAATTCTCCTATTTCCACGGACGTTATACAGGAACAACCGGTTCTGGTAGGCGATGGTTTAACAAATAATCATATTCCAACCAGTGTTTTCATAGGTAAGTTTGTCATCCACCAAGATCCCCCAAAGCACTTAATGTATTTACGTGACCTAATGTTTGGTTCTTACTCAAGTTTACACAATTCGTTTCATTATTAGCTGTCCTCCAAAAGTTGCATTTTTCACTGTCATCAACTTTGTTTAGAGGGCGACATTTACAAAAGAGAAGACTGGCTGATACAGTGATACAGTGATTCTCCATGCAGCGATGGATAACCACAAATTTACAACTTATTGGGATGACAACACTAATTAGTTAGTCCGTGCATGCAGCTCCCTATCATTCATTATTTCGGTTTCCATTCCTTCTTTTTTTTTTCTTTATATACTTTCTTTTCTTTTAGTTTCTTTACTTTTCTTTCCTTTTCTTTCTTTCTTTAATTTCATTCTTTCTTTTTTTGAAAAGAACAATTATCAGCGGCCTCGTACATTTCTTCCGTTTAGTGAATCATGATTCAGTCGCGAAGTAAAAGATGCATGATACAAAGCGTACTCAATGTAATTTAGCAGATAATTCAAAAGATGATTGATTAATTATAGATAAATAAAACATGCTCTCTTAACACTGTACAATATACCCTCGGCTCGAGAATCCGCGATACGCTTCTGCAACCCCCGGTCGTTAAGCATTTTCAATGACTAATACACAGGAGGAAACGTTCTTTTCGAAGGGGTAACAGGATATTTATGAATCACCTCCATCATTGGTATTTTCTATATGAATGGCAGGCCCGTACAAACTAGGGGTGGGAGGGGGGGGGGGGGGGGGGGGTAGCGCGAACCCCCCCCCCCCACTTAAAACAAAAATATTATTATTATTATTATTATTTTGGAGGGGGCGCGAGGGGGGGGGGGGGCGTTGATTTAAAAAAAAAAGTTCTACAACCCCCCCCCCGTTTATTCGCCGCTAAATATTCTTTGCTCCCTCGCAATGCCCATTCTCACCTTCAGGCTCAAAGTTGCAACCTAAGAACCCCCACTTAAAAAAGCTTGTACGGGCTTCATGTATCGACCGACTTCTTTCCAACTTTAAGGTAACATTACGACTAATTGTTTTTTATTATTAGATCGTTCCGATCCTGGTGGTGGTGTAAGCACAATCTCATAATTATGGAATGAATAAGACTTTCGATATTAATATATTTGTTATTCAATAAGATAAACTACGAATGCGAGCGAGCGTAGCGAGTAAGTTTGGATGAAATCAGTTGAGAAAACCTTCCCTCAGTCGCTCTCAATTAGGTTCACACATTTGAGTGGCTATGCAAAATCTGCAGTTTTGGGGAGATGAGGGGTGATAACAATATTTTGTTATAGCACGCATTGTAATTATGTCTTATTTGTTCAAAATACATCAATAACATTTGGAAATGTAAATCCAGGTCCCATTGGTCACTACTAGTATTCGTTCATTCATAACCGGAGACGAGGTTGGTTTATCTATGATATTCGCTGCTACCTCCAAGGATTGTCTTCCCATTTCTCGTACTATACATTTAACGGTGCCGAACGATGCAGCGATGGTTGCCTTCAGCGAATTTACATACAAATAACGTGCGACATACGCTATGCAGTTTTTGTACACAAAATCGACTGCTTCTACATTTTCCGGCATGTCGGAATGAGTTAACGAGACCAATGACTTCGATTTCCTTATCTATCTGCCTTTAAAAGCATCAAGATGATGAAAAAGAAACGTAATATTCGTCAGAGGGGCAGGTCTAGTGACAGTGATGAGGAAAAATTAAACCAGTGAGTACCAAAGGAGATCAAATCCCGTTTTTGGAGACCGATTACCACACACAAATCAAACAGCTCGAGAAGGAAAAAACTACGAAGAAAAAAGAAAAGTCAGAGAAGAAGAAACAGGGGTCCAGTCTGCTAACGTTTGCTTATGATGAAGACGATGGTGAAGGTAAGAGCTGCATTACAACTTTGTGGATGTACCTTAAACTAACATTGACAAGAATTTGAGATGTAAATTTTAGTGAACTTGAACAAGTTGAAGTTGAACGGCTCCAGTTGAACATGTTGAAAATGAAAAATTGTTTCTTAGACTTTTGATTTGACTTTGTCTTTGGCATGAATGATGTCAAGGTGTTTGGTTTTCAGTTGATAATCAATCATGTCAGTAAAGCTAGAAAAGAAAATTTGGCTTTATTGTGGTAGCCTAGGCCAAGTAGATAGTGGTACGCATACGGCCCTACGGGCGCTGAATAAGGATCATCTTCGTAAACGCGGACAGATGCGTTCGCAAAAATAAGGATTGTTTTTTTTTTCTGTGACCGAAAACTCTATTAGTACGTAGACTCTATTAACATTGCCATTGAACTTAAGTTGCGCTCAAGCTAGGTAGGCCCTCTCTCACTTAAATTCAAAGCCACTTGAGCGGATCGGCCAATGGGAGCTTGAAAACGCATGCCATGGTACAGTGTGCAAAGTTCTACGTGAGCAGCAGCAAACAAACTTTGCGTGGGCAAAAGAGTCAATGCGCCTTGCGACTTATTTTACAACAGAGCCATCTCGCATTGGTGACTCTAGCCAGCCTGAGAGTGGAGTGGGTGAGTAAGACTAAGTAAGAGGAAACAATGTGTGGGATGAAATTAGCACTACTTTGCGGAGCGCCATATAGTTTCCTCTTTCACGATAATGTCACAAATTTCAATTTAGTCTAATGATTGTTTAATTTCTCTTTTAGGTGCAGAAGTTTTTCAAATCAAGAAGTCAAGTCACAGCCGGAAGCAGGCAAGGAAAGTACGAGAAAGGCAGAAACAATTGAGAGACCAAGGGGACAGGCCTGCAGGGAGCCCAGGTAAGACTTAGAGATTTAGAAAGAAAGCATTATTGAATTCTTTAGTCTTTTCAATTTTACCAAATTGTAAATTCTTATTATTCAAGAGCAAGTGATCAGATTTGCTGAGATATTTAAGGATACTAAATTGATTAGATTAATTAGCATTTCAAGTCGGTCAAGTATTATATCTAAGAAATCAGGGGTTAATAGTGTAAAAAATTACTACAATACATCTCTAGAGCTTTCATTTGTGAAATAGAATTGAAAAAATAAGTTCAAATTACTGATTGTTGCTGTAGTACAACTTTAGAACTTAAGAACTTTGTGTACTAAAATGTGAATAGCACTTTGCTCATTTATTCCTGAAAAAAAAAAATCCTTGCTGATGCATAATTACAGTTTAACATGTTTTAGTGGCCACATGTCTATTGTGATCATGCACTTTGTCCCTCTCTAGAAATAAATGTGTTGTAGAACCTTTCTATAAAGGCCACTTTTTTCTGTTTTTCTTTGGCGGCCTTTTAATAGACAGGTTTGACTGAATGTTACTTCTATTTCTTTACAGATATCGTAGCACATAAGAATGGGGGAGGACTTGGCAGTGATCCCATCATCAAACAAGAGAAGGATGACATCCCCAGGACCATCAAGAAGGAGGAGAGGGAAGAGAAGAGGGATGTGGTGTTGAATGGTATGGATGCAGAAGCAGCAGCTCTAGCCCAGGAAGACCTGGAGGAGATCAGCAAGAAGACAGAGTTTGTAGGTTTTATGCCAGGTTAGTCCCCGGAGTGAAGTGAACCACCTTCTAAATCAGTACATTTCTGATTCTGCATTGCAACTTCACTTTTTTGAAAGGTTGTTTGGTGCGTGAAGCTGGAAAGATGAAGTGATTAGAATTTGGAGTTGTTAATCTATTGCCAAAGGTCACGCATGTCAGTTTACATGATACTTTTTTTGGTTCCGTTGTATGTTTATGAGACAGAATTCTCGCATTTTGTATTTGATGCCTGATGCATCTTTACAAATTCAGAGTCATTTTAATACAGATGAGATGTCAGCATTAGCAAAACTTTGAAAGGTTTTAATCGACTGAGTATACACATGAAGAATGTAGTAGGAGGCATGATGAAGGTCACGTCACATTCATCCAGATTTGGAATGACATGCAGCATATACTAGCCTGCAGTTAATGTAACGTTCAACCTCATTTATACATTCCCCCTTCCACAGGCGTCATACCCAATGCCAATCTGATACATGCGGCCCGCAAGCGGAGACAAGCGGCCCGCGAGAGAGTTGACTTCATTCCTGTGGACGACACCCAGCGTTTCCAGTCGGAGAAGTCCCGTCTGGTTCGTGATGATGATAATGATAATGATGGTAGTGATAGTGATGAGGGTAGAATGGTGTTCAGTGTGAAACATCAGACCAGTCGTCAAAGAGTCCAGGAAGCATTGAACGCAGGTCCGTACATCTCATTAATTAACCTATTCTTGATATCTTTTAAATTAATCCTTTAAATCCAACACGTTCCTCGTATAACATGCTTCTCAATGTGATTCTTTTTTTAATGGCTCGTAGTAAGAAAAAGGATTAAGGGTAAGGTTCTGTTTCATGGCAACTTTCTTCAACTCTTTTTTGGTCATGTCATTCTTTTGCAAGTTACAGTAACTAAGTTGGTGACCCTCAATTCACTCTGTCAACATTTGCTCCCAGCTTTTTATTTTGTCAAAGATATCGGGTGAGGGCTGCGATTAGGCTTTATGTTCGATTTAGGGCCAGGGGTTTAGAGTCGGGTTTAGTGTTGGGTTGAGGGTTTGAAGTTAGAAATTTGATTGACTTTAGAGCATAAAGTTGCCTGATCATGGATCATAGAACTGCCTTGATGACTCAAGAACATGTTTAGAAATGTAAAAATGGAGTCCTAACATGATTCATATTCCATTACAATAAATCCTACATTGACTTGTTGAAAAGCAGTCTTCAATGCTGGATGGAAGTTTCACCATTAATGTAAATTGATTTCACTTGAATATACCAATAATACTTTGACCTGGTTTCCATGGTTACAGGAGGACTTAGCCCAGAGGTCAAGAGCGGGGAACATGAGGATCACAACGAGGAGCTGGAGAGATGGGAGCAGGAGCAGATCAAAAGGGTACCAGCGTACCACAGGTGATGACACAGTACCAATTGTATGTCCAACAAACGGTAGGTGTCCCCATGGCAACACCTCACATGCATGCAAATCACAGAATATGACGTTGGTGTAAGAGAAAGAGAGTCAAACATTGAAATCAAATTGTGCCCTTTGGTAAGGTATTAATCCTCATTACTAGGTCCCTCGGAGAGGACCTAAAGCCGTCGGCCGTCTGGTTGCTTACTTACAAGCATTTATGCTTTCTTAGCAGTCAGGTAAAATAACCACCACCACCATTCAAATTGACCTTATTTAAAGAGTAATGGTAGCGTACCTCTAGTGATGACACAGTACCAAAATGTTTGTCAAACAAATGGTAGGTGTCCCCATGGCAACATCTGGCATCCATTCGGTGACACAACACTTGTCACCCCCTTTTTTTGTGCGTGTGTTTTAAACACGTACAGTGTACCTGCAAGTGGATTGAACTGGTTTGCTGAACCCCAGAAGATGGTAGGGAAATTAGAAACCATCAAATAGAAGTGTGAGGGCCAAATATGGAACACATGCTGGCTCTCATGCTTTGTGTCTTGAATGGTAATGAAGTTATGATTCTAAACAACAGTGGCGGATCCAGGGGGGGGGGGCCCGGGGGAAAAAAATCATGTAAAAACACGTGATTTTTTCCTTTTTTGGGGGGTTTTGGCCCCCCCCCCCCCCCCCCCGGCGCTCAAGAAGGGGGGGGGGGGGTGCCAATTTTTAAATTTTTGAGGAGCAAAATAAAAAAAAATGTTCTCACTCCCCCCCCCCCCCCCCCCCCCCCCCCCCCCCCCCCCCCCCCCCCCACCCACTGAGCGACTTTTCGGCGCGAGTTGGAAATTTTTCGGGAGCAACAAAAAAAAAATAATAATAGTGCTCACTACCCCAACCCCCCCTCCCCCCCACTGACCGACTTTTCGGCCAGCGCAATTTTCAAATTTTCTGCTAAACGACCAGATGGTTATATCATTATAAGATAAGGAATTAATTTCTGATACTGGTATAATAATAGTTTACAGCCTGTAACGGATAAGAGAGGTAGTGGATGTAAAAAAGGTCATAATTTTATTGAATCTGTTTAGAAATGAATTTGTGAATACTAGGAAGTTTGGTATATTAGGTAGTATTGTTTCAATGTATAAGAATCCAACCTTCATTGTGTTAACTGCTCTCTGATCTTACCTTCAGATGCAGCCAAGCGGTCCCAGCACCGGCACCTCGACCCCTGACCCGACTAGCTACTATCCCCAGCAGCAGTATGCTTACTATCCTGCAGAGAGCACGGCCTACCCTGCCGTTGACCAGAGCCTGGTGTATGGCTCGGCCTACGCTACAGGGGTGGAGTCGCCCCAAGAGCAGCCCATGGGCGGGGTCCCCAATGCCCTGTCTCTACCCACGAAGCTACCAGAGATCAATGTAGAGGGAGTGTTGAAGAGGCTGAAGCAAAGGTGAGTTGGGGTTAGGCTTTTTAGGAATCCGCACTTAGTTATTGCTGTTTTGTGGTTATTTGAATGATATTGTGAAAAACGAGGTGTCCCGTTTAAATTCGTAAAGTCATGCCACACTGAGCTAAAGAGTACATTGGATTCTAAAAAACAAATTAAATTCACTTGCTTATATTTGTATTGCAGATGCCTTTTGTTTTAATTCAGAGAGACAGAAATGGTCTCATTTACATTTACAAGATGTCACACAATATTTGGAGATGTCATTAAACTAATGTTTTCATGTTGTCATCTAGACTTGAATCTATACAAGAGATCCACAACGCCCATCTGCGGGAGAGCGACAACAACTCTGAGAGGCTGCAGGACGCTGCCCTCAGCTCCACCAACCTCCGGGACACCCAGGGAGACGTCTCCAGCGAGTACAACTTCTTCCAAGAGATGAGGGGGTATGTCAGAGACCTTGTAGAATGTCTGGATGAAAAGGTGCGTCTTATGTAACAAGGGTGCATCTTCTTACCCCTCTGTTACCTGGAATTTATTCGTAAATTTTTGTGGCTTATTCCTTCAAGCTAAATTTGTATCCTATAAATACATGCATATGTTCATTGTTAAGTACATGCCTTTTTGTGTGTGTGTCATTGATGTTTTAACAGTTTATGATTCACACAATGTGTGTTAGAGTATTGTGTTCTCTAATGTCATTTTTATTTCTCTGTGTGTGTATTGTACTTTGTTTCTAACCATTGACTATTATTTTGTACTTGTATTTGTATATAATATTGTTGTTTTTAATTTTCAGGTAGTGCCTGTTTATACATCTATTTCCTTTTTAAAAAACCTTCCTAATTGAACTTTCAGTTTACCTTTAATCAACATGTTGCATATATCCCTTGTGTTGAGATCTGTTTCTTGCCTGCAAATATTATATTGCTCCCATGTTAATCCTAGCACATACAATTTACCATTTGCAATATGTAATCTACTGAACCACTAATATCAGGTATCTCTGGGCATGCTTGATCAAGTTATCACATTTTCTTTTATTTACTTTGATAGATTGATTGATTTTTATTATAATAATTATTATTGTTATTAATATTATATTATTAATATTATTATTATTTTTTATTTATTTTATTTTTTGTTTTTATTTATTTATTTATTTATTTATTTTTATTTTTATTTTTAATTTTTTTAAATTTTATTTATTTATTTATTTATTTATTTATTTATTTATTTATTTATTATTATTATTATTTTTTTTTTTTTTGGGGGGGGGGTATTAAAACAGGTTAAGGACTGTGTTTTTCCTCATTTGATGTTTGTCAGTTTTTCCAGACTAGTTTTTTACATCTTATTCTTAGATGGTTAGGGGTATGGTTAGTTGGTTACTGCAAATTATGTCAGGATAATTGAAAGAAAAAGTGTTGTGTATTGGCTATATAACAGCAAAATGTACCGGTAGTTCTTTGTTATTATATACAATACTGTTCAAAGTATTTCATAATTAATACAGAATGATTTAAATTTAGTGAATTCAGCTTCCTGGTACTCAACTATTTTCTCTCTCATTGAACCCACCAGCTCCCTCTCATCAACGGTCTTGAGACGGCCGCGCTGACCATCTCCAAGAATCGAGCCAATCAGCTTCTTGAGAGACGGCAGCAGGACATCAAGGACCAGTCCGTAGAGTTCATGGGGATGTCCCACAAGGCAGCAGCAGGGTCAAACATGAATAGGAGCGAGAAGAAGGCAGCGAGGGTTGACGAGGAGGCGAGGCAAAGGAGAGGCGCTGAGAGGGAAGCAAGGAGGTAAGAAAGCCCAGGGATGGATTGTGGTTAAGTAGGTTATTGACTTCATTCTCAATCCTGGCCCCATTTCACAAAACTTGTCATCATTGACAAATGACAGTTTTTGTTATAAGCTAGTGAAATCCCTACTTCTGATTGGGTATCAGTAGATTTGTCACTTATTTTTGTTATTAGTCATTGAAAAAGGCTTTGTGAAATGGGTCCTAGGTTTACTCCTGTTAGATCCTGGTCTACGTCTTTGAGTGAAGCCGGGATATAATTCAGCATGGCCATTTAAAGCTCTGTCATAATACATGTATTTGCCTCATTTAAGGAGGATTTATAAAAGCCCCATAATTTTATAAAATACTTCCACTCGTATGCTTCTAACAGTCTTATGGCAGATTTTAGTCTAAGGATTAACGCCTTACCTAAGGCCACTAGTGCATTTACCTGCTCTTGAACCCTGAACCTCCCATCTATGAGCTACAGCTCATCCATTGAGCCATCTATATACTATATAGTAAGTACCATATCATTTGATATGTAGATTTTCATGTGAGAATATTAAATATTGCAAATGGGTTATTGAAATGAACTCCATTTGTGGACCTTTGGTAAAACAAAAATTATGACATTATTTTATCTATTCATCGATTCCTATCTGTTCAGAGCGAGGAGAAGAAGAGCCAGGAAGACAGAGAACCAATTTCAAGAACACAATCATGGTACTTCCAGCGATGATGAAGTCACAGACAGTATGCTGGTCAAGTTCAAGACAGAAAAAGGTACCTTCAGAACAGTAGTTATCATTAGACAAACTCATGTGTACTTCTACAGTAATTTTCTCTGCTAACACCACTTGGGCAGGCAGGACTAACTGTCACACTCCCTGACTGGTATATCAGAAACTTTGTCAATTCGTGAATTATTGATAAAGGCTTTTTATTTATTTAGATACTTTTACAAATCAATCCTTAAATTATGCAAACCTCGTCCACTTGCGAAATATGCAAAGCTTCTGGTGTTATTGCCTACAACAGTTCTCTGATGCTGTTTGATTTACACATTATGAAGGGTGCACATACAATCCATGAGTTGTGTCAATGTGAAAAAAGGTTTTTAACATACTCCTGTCTCGTACATATCTGAGGGGCATTGAATCTTTAATAGTGACAACATTAATTACAAATAACAATTAGTACCGGTAACCCTAAAATATCAAATTTAGAGCAAAACAGTTGAATATTGGTAAAGAGATGAAACTGATTCCCATGCTATATGTACAATAGAAATGAAAGTTCATTAAAATGTAGACGATTTACATAACATTTATTACTTGATAATTTGTATCATCCAGAATGCATCGTAACCGAGCAAGCCAAAGTATTCGAGGATGTTGAGGAAGAGTTCTGTTCGCTGCCAGCCATCGTAAATAGATTCCAACGCTGGAAGTTCTCCCAAGGGGATTCCTACTCCGATGCCTACATCGGTCTGTGTTTACCCAAACTGTGTGAGCCGTTCGTCCGTCTTGAGCTTCTCTGCTGGAACCCTCTTGAGGCCAATTCTAAGGACATGGAGTCATTCCCGTGGTACGATACGCTCATGTTCTATGGCTTCAGGAATGAAGACGACTACGACCGGGAAGACGATGACATCAAGCTCATCCCTCGCATCATCGAGAAGATTGTCTTACCAAAACTTTCAGGTATGTCGACTGTGATCTTTCTCAAAGTGGTGAAAGGTTGGGGGGATTTTCCCCCATGCCTATCATTTTTGCAGTTTTGCTAAACCCTTGGCAACAATTCTTGGCAACCCATAGCTTTCCCTACAGTTATAATCAAAAATTGCATCACAAAAACAGTCAAACCTGCTGTACCAACCATTATGCGGAAAGACTGCTTCTCTAGAAGGACCTCAATTACATTATTTGTCTCCCCAGGCCATGTTTCATAAAACTTGTTATCAATGACAAGTCAATATAACTGTTCTAAGCTACTGAAATCGTGGCATTTGATTGGCTGAGAGCAAATTTGGCATAGAAATTAAGCAGTGTTATTGATAACAAGTTGTATGAAACAGGGCTTTGAAATAGCATTACTCTCTGAACCGTGTAGGAAAGGGACCTGTTCGTAAAAAGCACCTGTCTATAAAGACAGCTTTTCTTCTCTTATCCTTACTGCTTTATCTGTATAGTAATTATTATAATTATTTTTTATTTGCCAATTTCATACAAATCACACATGCAATAGACATAAAATGAAAACGTAATTATAACAAATTAAAAGAACACAATGAATACTTATTCATTCACAAGGTTGATCCCCCTAGCTACCTGGAAGAGAAAAAGCAATTCAAGATTACTATGACCAGCAGGTCTTCCCTCCTGACTGGGGGGGGGGGGGGGCATTCTTGGGAGCTCTAAATTCATTGTGCCTGCAACATAAAAACATTGAAGTAATTTGCACATAGAACAGTATATTGTTATTATTTTTTGTCATTGGCATGGCAAGTACAAAGCAGAACATTTGGCAGTATTGTTACCATTCTGATTACCGTACTATCATTATCAGCATTTTGACCGTTTGTTTTGACACAGATCTAGTAGAGGAAGTATGGGACCCTATGTCTACATTACAAACCCATCGTCTCATAGACACCTTACATCAACTGGCTCAGGACTATCCTACAATCTCTGCTGATAACAAGAACACACAGGTTGGTGAAGCGCTGCTATTGAAAATAATATGTGTTAAGAAATTAACTTTAATGAGTGAGTGTCGATCTTGTTTGTTGTTGTAGCTGAGGCATTATGTTTTTGGGTTGTCCGTCCGTAGGTCCAGTTCTCGTGATAGCGTTATCTCAAGAACCTATTGATGGATTCCCGCCAAACTTAAGTCATGTATGTACCTTGCAGAGCCAATGAGCTGAATAGATTTTGGGGTCAAATGTCAAAGGTCACAGGGCTCATTATGCATGCAAAAATAGCTTGTGATCGCGTTATCTCAAGAACCGATTGATGGATCACTGCCAAACTTGGGTCATATATGTATCTTGCAGAGCCAATGGACTGATTAGATTTTCAGGTTACAAGGTCAAAAAGTCACAGGGCTCATTATGTATGCAATTAATTTCTTGCTGAAGGACATAAGTGCCGTGTTGACCTTTGCATTTCCAGTCCAGTGCTTTGCATTTCTAGTCAAGTGCTTATAGTATGTGATCGACTATGAAGCCACTTCGATGATAATTACATTACAATTTTTCCCCCCTCATTCAGCTCCTTCTCAAGTCTGTTGTGATGAGAATACGAAGGACCCTAGACGATGACGTCTACATGCCTCTCTTTCCTGCAGAGTAAGTCTTTTCCTAGACATTTTCAAGGACTTTGATAATGGCTGGCAATTGGCCTATAAATAATTGTTCATTTTTGTATGTTCTATCTTACTTTTGATCCTTTATTTATAATGCAGATGCTTTTATGTGATCTCTTTTTTGTTTCTTTGTTTGTTGTTTCACAAGTGCGTCTTGAGCATTTGATGTTAAGTAAATTTGCGCCTTACAAATCTCATATATTATTATTATTAACATTTAATGAACCTTTTCTGTATTCCCTTTCATCTGTTGCAGAATGTTAGACAACAAGGCTTCTGGTGCTAATGGCTTTCTGCAGAGACAGTTTTGGTCATGTTTGAAGGTAAGCAAACATGGCGATGGCGTAGTATTGAGTAATTCTAAAAAGGGCTGAATTTGAATATTCAACTTGGCAGATTGATCATGGGGAATACTTCCTAGATACTAAATTGTTTTGAAGGGAAGCATGCAAAACAGAAGAGTAGTGAAAGCTTTATTTAGGTAGTAAATGAGATATGTTTAAGTTTGGAAAGTTCTAACAATCATCAAACATATTTCTTTTGTGCATATACATGTAAATGCATGAATTAAGACATCATCTCATTCAGTTGAGTTATGTCGCATTTAATGCAACATTTTCTGTTCCTTTAAGTTTTGAAATTGTAAATCTGATGTATTTACAGCAATTAAAATGTATAAACATGTAGATCATAGATGGTCAGCATAATGATCATACTTGCCAAATACTTGTCTATTCTAGGTAATAACATACAAAGTTACAAACCTGCACATTCTTTTGTTTGTTTATAGTTGCTAGGTAACCTGTTGTCATGGCATGGCCTGGTCAACAAGGAACAGCTGTTAGAGCTAGCTATAGATGGTCTTCTTAATCGCTACCTCCTTCTCTCACTCAATAACTCTGATGTGGATGAATCGAGTATAGCCAAGTGCGATAGAGTAAGTATAAACAAACACTACTACTTGTAGATCAGTAGTGCATCCTTGAATTGGCAACTCTCAAGAGTGCAGTTGTTGGAGGAGGAAGTAGCTTTCAAAGATTTGCAAAGTTAAATGGCTTTGTACAGAATTTGAGAAGAATATTGTTGAGATTAATGCACAGGACTGACTTGAATATCCAGTTGCTTTGTTGTTTTCAAATCTTATTTTATTGCACATACTTATTATCATGTGTTTTCAACTTCTCAAACTATTATAATGAAAACCTTTCTCTAAGAGTTAGCAGATGTATACATTTAAAAATATGAAAAATGCAACTGTGCCTATAGTTGGAAAGTAGTATTATTCTCTCAGGGGGTCTCTTTAAAATATTGTTTTCATTTTGTAAGATAAGGTCGTTCAAAACTGCTTTGATTGCATCTATTCCTGGAAACTGATTTGTGAAAACATGTTCCGGGAGCGCCAGGAGTGTCAAGTCTGACAGACATGAGCACTATACAAGAACTCACTATTATTATTATTATTATTATTGTATCTGCTTATTTTCATGATAATGTAGATTGTATCCAGCCTCCCTGTGGCCTGGTTTGAGGAGCTAGAAGGTGACAGCACTCTCAGACAACTAGAACCCCTCTGTAAATATCTCAAGTATGCTGCGGGTCACATACAGAGCCAAGCCAAAGAATCAGATGCAGATAGGAAGAAGAGCAGGTAGGGATGGATAGATAGATGGATATGTGAAGTGGTGGATGAAAGATGGGTGGGTGGTGTTTGTACAGTCAAACCTGCTTTAGTGACCACCTGTCTACAAAGACCACCTGTCCACAAAGACCACATTTGTTGTTTCCCATGAAAATGATTTCTCATTGAAACATTTACTGTAGGCACCCGTCTACAAAGACCATCTGCCTATCAAGACCACTTTTCTTGTCTCCCTTAAGTGGTCTTTATAGACAGGTTTCACTGTGTATGGACAATTTGTTGTTTTGAATATAGCAGTCATCACATCATCTGTTAGAGCCAGAAAGGCATTTAAAAGTGTCTCTGAACAGGCCGTACCGATTTGTGAAATATTATTCCTGTGTTTTATTGGAATCTTCTTGCATTTAAATGAATGTTGATTTCAAAACTAAATAAATGATTCAGACACATAGGCCCGAATTCACAAAGGAGGTTTGTCGACAAACCTCGCGACATGTCGACAAACCTCCTTTTGTTTCGACAAACCTCCTTTTGTTATTTACAAACAGGTTTGTAAAAAACGTCTCAAAACGCGTCATATGACGTACATAAACCTTAGTTTGTCAACAAACCTTCTTTGTGAATTCGGGCCATAAAGGGGTGCTATGTGCTTTTCATACAAAGAATTCAGATAAAAAGTTAATAGATCAGACTTACTTGATTAGTGACATTATTCTCTCTTCTTTAATTTATTTTCTTGATATCTCTTTAATTTTTTTTTTTTTTAAATTTCAGGCTACTTGTGAAGCTTATCATCAAGCAGTTAGTCAACATGAAAGCCATTGACCATGCTCTCAAACTCACCGATGACATCAGTCTCAAAGATATGAAACAGATTGTGACCAGCTGACCGTCTCAAGGATATTCCTCTCGGACACAGCATGATATAAACTATGCCGTGGAAGGTGTCTCGGCATTGAAGATATCAAAGTGATAGTGACTGGTATCAAAGCGATAGTGACTGGTAGACGAGTATGATCATCACCTTACAGTTCTTGAGATCATCCACAATTCTAGCTGCTATCTTTGACCAAGGATCAGTGACCATCAGCCTCAGAGGCATCAAAGAGATAATGACCAGCTAGTGCTGACCATAACCTTGGAGAGAGTGTCTCAACATGTATCACCATCTTAGCTTTAATGCTTGACTGATAACGATAAGCAGCTTCATCGGTGATAACACGATAAAGAGCCGTCAGCCGTTTGCTGCCGTCGTTGTATGACCTGGTGAAGCTCTAGTGACATAAGACCTATGTGAATGCGTCTCATTTATCACATGGTGCTTGCTTGGAAGGTTCGCTGATATCTATAGCTACTAACAGGCAATGACTGATCCTAATCCTAATCTTATTTTTGCTAACTTGAAGAAGGAGATTTTCCTTGTCTGTAAATTTTAAATTACAGAAGTGACCCACCTAGATTACGGCTTTCCAAATTTTTAACACCGGTCTTTTCATTGGAAATGGATCAAACAAATTACCCCACCCCTTTTTCTTTGTTTTAATTCCTTATCTGGACTAATTAGCTATTGCAATGTTGGTCAGGCTATTGGCTGTGGATCATCTTCCAGAGTATAACATAAACAATGTAATTGACATCGGTTGAAAGGGCATTGATGAGAAAGTTTACTACATTAGGTTTACTACATTTACGCACTGATTGTCACCGTAGACAACTATTGGCCTTATTTGATCCCATCAACCAATCCCAAGAGATATTTGTTATTTTGAATTTTGAATTTTGAAATGTAACTTATTTTGGCAAACTAATCAGTATTACATGTAGGAATAAGCTCCAATCAACTTTGTGAAGGTTCTGATTAATGTACCATGTTGGTGTCATAGGTGCATATGTATGTTGACTTTGTATTCACACTTGATTTTATGATCTTGTACAGCTCCAATCGACAAGATGGATTGTTAGTTAACACATCACTGCATTCATAATTTCTTTACACAGAGTATATTAATCTTCCTCCATGCTTGGGTTACATGTTGTAAAGTATGAAAATCAGTTCATGTATGCACAGTCTCTTTCCAAAAATCCATGATGCTTGATATTTATCGCATAATTTGCTGGTCCTTGCAAAGTCACAAATGAATTGTATTGCAGATTCAAGTTTAGTTGATTGTAAACTTTGATGTTAAAGGTACTATGTCCCATTTGCAGGCCCCCCAAAAATGAAAAGGTGAAATTCCAAGACCAACAACATTTGAAAGATTTTACTAATTTAGAACTTCCCTCAAGGCGAAAGGGCTTGAAAATTACTTTTTGTTGGAAAATAATGACCATTCGTTGTCGAATCGACTTCAGTGATTGCAATCACCTAAGTAATATTCTGATTTTCAGACCCTTTTACTGAATGGTCGTACATTTTGAGCTGCACAAAGATTCAATGAATTTAATTAAATCCATTACAAGTAGTGGGTCATTGATGTAGACAAATGCTCATGTATCTGTTACAGCTCATTTTATGTATGTTATTACGAAAGAATAAGGATGTCAGTCAGTCAGTCACTCAATAGTGTCTGACAATGACGTTTAGAAGGTAGACAGGTTTCCTTGCATAATTTGAATAATAGGACACTGCTAATGTTTAAATTTCACAAAAAGGACATACATAACATATTCATGATTCCTGCAAAGCTCTACAGAATTGATGCTGGCTGCAAAAGGGACGTAGTACCTTTAAAAGGACTATAATCAAAGAGTTATTTGTATTTCATAACATAGTACAGTTGTATTGACAAGGAAATTATACCACATGGGCATTAATATATTTTGAACAGCAAGTACTGGTAGAGGTGTTGTGGTCCTACATACAAGTCTTTGTACTGTTTGAATCCCTGCCGCAGCACTAATAATAAATAAATGACATGTGCAAAACATTTTTTGTAGAGAATGTATGGTGGCTGAGTAATGAGCATAGAAAGATAAGGAAATCTAGGTAAGAAGTCACTGTGTGCTTAACATGTGCAAACGGGAGTTGTGGTTTCTATTGAAGCTAATGCCCAGTAAGTTTTTGTGCATTTGTTTTTATTGCACTGGTTCAAACAACCAATCTACTGCAGGATAAACAATCATAGAATAAATCATTCTCTCAAAATATGATTCCCATGCCAGAGCTCAAGATTAGCTTTAAGAGCAGCAGCCCCCCCCCCCCCCCCCGCAACATCACCTCATGTCATTCATTTAGTAGTAATCGAGGGGTCAGTGACACAAAGACGTAACTCTATTTTGAGAAAGAGTGGTTTATTTGTCACTGAGCACTTGGGCCTTAAGGAGTTAAGTCTATGTTTCACTAGCCATGGACTTCAATGGGGTGTTGGGTGGAGTTAAGTCTCTGTGTTTCCTGGAAAGCCCACATTTTCTGAACATTTTGATATCAAATACTCATTTGGGCAAAATATGGAGTTACATCTTTGTGTCACTTAACCCTTATAATGTGGCTTTATATTTTGCTAGTGTGTAGGCATTTACATGTAACATGTGAACAAGACCATGGTATTAAATTTCTCTGGCTGTATACAAAAAAAATGCTGTTATGATTCAAATGAAATATAAGTTCAGACACAATGACATGTCACATGATCATCACACTGTTTATAAAACATTGTTAAAACATTCTTCCCTTTAGCATACACGACAAAATGAAATCCAGAACATGCGCAAATAGTTTAATAAAACTGTGAGATCAATGTTTATTACACGTTACTGTAAACATGAATATGTACATACTGTTTTGTCCATATTGATGACAATAAAATCATGAATATTTGGTAACGATACTGCATTCTTCTTGTCATTTTAATGTCTCTTGGCTTTACACATGAGCTGAACATACATAAGAGTTGATCTTAAAGCAAAGGTACATGTACCCTAAATAACTTTTGAAAATACATGTATATCAAAATATTATGTTAATAGATTATGGGTAGATGTATTATATGGAGGGCAATAATAGTATGGAATTCATTCACTTGCCTTTTAAATATCAATGATTTCATAGTTGTTTGTGCAGCAGTATGAATAGAATTCTCACTATTCTTAGTGACAATGAACATGAATTTTCCCCATCGATTCATTTTCCTGTTCTTTTTTTAAAATATTTTGTTCTTACATTCTAAACAAAACAAACTTCTGCTGTGATAATGTAAGTGTTAAAAAGTACATTTAATCATTATGTACACCATTGAAAGTAAAAATATTTGTCAAATGGACTACTAACTGCGCATTGTATCCTGCATGACATATCACATATGAGAAGTTTCTTCTCATAAATAGGCCTATATTCATTCTTATGCTTAAAATGTATTCTTTGAATGGAGGACCAGATTCCTTTTGTCATGAATATACATGTATGTAAAACTGGTAATGTTTATAAAATATTAATAAAGTTAGGTAAATTAGGAACACTACTTGAAACTAATTTCAACCTTCAAAATACTCTCCAGCACTCCATAGCTCTGATGAAAATCGGTTAAAGTCAAATTCATCTGGATAAGCTAAAAAAGATATTTTTTAGAAAGTTATTACATAACCAATATTACATAACAAAGGCAAGCCTACAGCAGAATATGTAGTATAGAGATTATAAGGATAAGTAAGAATACACACATGACATAGTTTAAGGACATTCACCCCCTTCCCTTCTGATCATTGCTTTTCAATGTTCCACAAAAGTTCAATTCAGTTCCTAAATATTTAGATATTGAAGAAAAGCTATTGATTTGAATACAACATACACAGAATCTTGTTATAGTATGTGCAAAAGTTTGATAAAACATAAATAGACAAAATACTGGCATAAAACATAGTCATATCATTTTCTCTCCAATAATGATTCAATTTCATAAAATTCAAAGAAACTTGGTGTTACACGTAATTATTAACTATCAATACTTGCCTTGAGAAATAAGAAAGTACGGTGCAAAATTGGGAGTTTAGGCATGGTATACAGACTTGACATTGAAACAAGTTGTACGCTAACCCAAATTTAAAAAATGGTTTGCTACAAATGGGCCATTTAGTAAAACATATATTTGCAATCTCTTCATCTTTGCAATGTTGCCTGTCACAAGTTATTCCATTTCAATACCCTGAATGCAAACAGCAAATATACGGTTTGTTGCCGTAACAACAGCAACAACTAATGTCATTCAACAACAATGGTGTGTTGGTCATGAATCTGACCAGTGAAACACTTATCACTGATTTCTTACTGCTTTGATCTTTCCAATGATAGGGTTACTCATGTAAAGTAACAATAATTATATTCAGAATGACATTGAATAAAATAACAATGTCACAAGCCATATATAGTTAAAGTAGATATTCACTGATTTTAAAAACTAACTTTATTTTCATTATTGCAAAGTTGAAACTTTGATTCGACAAGGTTATCAAAATTCAATGCTTGGAAACATTCGAAGTAATGATTATTATAAATTACAAAACGCTTAAATACAGCCCCGGCAAAGCACCTGAAGAGCTCTCCGAACGCTGCTGAGATGTGTGAGATCACAGTATGGACATGATTTGCACAAGCAGACGATGTCCCATGACATCTCACACATTTTCAGTGCCTGTGTTTTCATCTTCTCTTGAGTTCTTTCTCTTACTTCACTACCGTCAGGCTAAATTTATAATCTATTGCCTCACTCTAAACCCCGCGCATGGTTTTATTTTGATGACAAATGCAGCGATACAAAAATAAAGGAATCTGTCGCTTGTAAACAAAATAAGACGCCATTGTATATTCAGCTGCACACACCGGACTATGTTCGGCGTTTCAAGAGGGAACAAATGCCGTCCTTAATATCATTCCGGGGCTTTTCAATTTGAAAGTCTGGTTTCTTTGATTGTTAATTAACCCCTATCCTGTGTATTTACAACCAAAAGATTTTAGTTATCAGAATCGGGTCATATCCCCTTTTGAATGGTTTGGCATGCCATTACATTTATATACACTAAACTCATTATAATTTGAGAAATAATAGCTTTGCAATTATGTTCATTCTCTATGGGATGTCGTCTGCTTGGGCAGTGTTGGTCCATATAGTGACGTCATTAAAACATCGTTATTTTTCCGGCGAATCTCTCGTATATCCCAGCTGTTATGGACGTGGTTGTATTTGTATTTTTTATAAATCACCCGATATGTAGTTGACATAAAACTTGTCCGATGGCCATCTGTTAGCTTACCAGTTTCTAGTGATACATTAGTTGACATATTTGTGATCTTCTTTGAATTTCACCTTTAAAAGGGAAAACAAGAAAATCACAATTTGAAAAAATGAGAGATATTGAATTTAAAAAATCATTTCATCATAGATGACGGCGATATTGCATTTATAAACCGTTAGGAGAGTAAAACTTCACTTTACTTTAAAAATTTAATATCTGTTTTTCCATTTCATTGAACAACCACAGGCCTATAAACAAGTTTTAAAAAGTGAACTAGTGCTAACACTCCTTATAATTCCTTTTTGGGTGCTGTATCATAAAATAAATTGCACAGGAACAGACTAAAATAATATCTCCCCTCGCTCATGGTAAGCAAGTGACATGATTCCATTCTCTAACCGAGTTTCATCTATTCAGCTTCCGTGAGAAAGTGGTAAATTCATCTTAAATCACACCTACACCGTTTTCATTCATAAATCTTACTTGTATAAATAAATGACGTACTAGAATGCCCTTACAACAAAATACTCGCCAAAAGACACTCGTCAAAGTCACAGGTGCTGTGGCGAGTTTTAAAAACTCGCCTTCTTGCCTTCTCGTCTAAAACAAGGTGCCTTGGCGACTTAAACAAGTAGCCTTCTCGCTCCACGTTTAAGCTTTCGTATATTACCCTTGTAACCACTATACCCTTATCAGGGAGGATTCACACTTCATGTTTCTCTCACTAAAGTCCCATAATGCTTAGTGCTAGCAACCCAAGGTGAGGGTAAATGCCCAGGTACAGGTAGCACCGAAGGATCTGGGCCCCATTTCACAGAACTTGTCATCAGTGACAAAATACAGTTTTTTTGTTATAAGCTAGTGAAATCCTAGCTTCTGGTTGGTTATCAGCAGTTTTGTCACTGATTTTTGTCATTTGTCATTGACAAATGGCTTTGTGAAACGGGTCCCTCCACCTCTGCTCATCCAAGATACCAATCTTCCATTGACTACTAGTTATCTATCCATCCATCGATCCATACATATACATCTGAATTATGTCCATACTGACCGTCTCATAGCACATCACTGCCGCTTAGTCTTTGGTTCTTTGGTATACAATCCTGCAATCATCTCACATTCTCTAAATTCTCTGCAAAAACAAACAAAAGAAAGCAAGATTTGACTTCAATTATCCATTACAGTAAGGGAGCAGGCAAAAAACTATAATTCAAATCTGAATTTAAAAAAAAAATAATTCTTTGAAGCGATGACCGCGAGTCTTTGTATCTTCTGCACTCTCTTACTTTCATTCCCTTTATATTCATGATAAATCATTATTTTCTCATTTGAAATTCCCTATTCTCCCACATCTCTAAAACTTACACTCATAATATGTCTGTATGTCCCTCTCTCTGTCTCTTTCTCTTATTTCTTTTTACTCTCCATATTATCTCTCATTTCTCTGTCTGTCTGTCCATATCTCTGTATCTCTGTCTCTCTCTCTTACAACTATTCCCTAGGTTTCACAGTATAGTAGACTTACTCGTGATAGCCTTAGCAACTGTCTCCATGTATTCCACTGTGTTGTAGTTTGTGTAGTGGGCAGGGCACACTTCAAGCTGATAACCTGGTCCATACTCCAAGAAAAACTATGTAACAAAACAAACATACAAATTAATAAAGAAACATACAAACACAAACATAAGGATCTACCGGGCATGCAGAACAACCATTTATAACAAGAAAATGCATCTAGCTGAATAAGCCAATAGTCATCTTTCACCGTTTGGAATCTACCTAGCAAGATAACATACGAGTCTTCAAAAAGATGCATGCAAAGATCCCAGATAGGGGAAAAATAAAAGGTGATGTGTTCTTTTCTATAGTTTCAGGTACCACTTCATGTTGCTTAGCTATCAAATGCACTATAAAAGAACACAAATTCAATATATCTCATCAATGATTGCAATAATAAAGTAGTTTCACATAATAAAGTGCCTCTGTGGATGGGAACTGGGTGGGGGGGGGGGGGGATATTGTTGGGACCTACCTCATGGTCCGGGATCTCTGATGGTAGCTTCTGTCCTAGGACTAGACCTGTTAGGTAGGACCAGCACCTGGCTGTGTTGGCCATGTTATACCCTCCTACATCCACACAGAAATCAGACATAGAAGGGACAAGGGAAAAAAAGAAGTAAAATTATGTATGGGATGTGTTTCATTTTAATAATCCATTTACTTGATTAAACATTCATGATAACTTCAAAGGTAAGGATCTCAATACACAGAATACACTTACTGTAGGGTACATAAATATATATACTTAAACAGCTTAGCCCAGATTTTATCAACCAGCACTATAACCTAAATTGAGTGACCAAGTATAATGGACTTTAAAGGAATCTCTTTTGGGTACATCTGCACATGGTTGATACTAGTTGATATCATACTGAAGCTATCTAAATTAAAAGACTTCCAATAAATTTGTTTTAAATTGCCCAGCGCAATATATTTTGGACCTCATAAACATAGTTTTCAAAAAAAAAAATGCACACTCTATCAACTAATCAAGAGCCCTGAAAGTTGATTGTTGACTCACCCCCACCCAACAGGAGAGTTGGTAGCTTCCATGACAGAACCCTGGACACACACTGCCCCACCCCCAGAGGGGTGAGGTTAAAGGACTGCATGGGGTCAGACGAGAGGGTATCAGCACCACACTGGACCACTACTACGCTGGGTTGGAACTTGACACGCACTTGCTCTATCACCCTACAAAAAAAACAATTGTACAAAAGCAACCAAGAGTTGAGCATGAAATCTTCATGTAGAAACTTGTGAGGACAAAGCAAATCACAATAAATATTTTTAAAACTTGAATATCTCCCTAAATTTAGATTTCATTATTCTATTCCTGATAATAAATAAGCAATTAAATATTGTATAAACTACCAAAATATGCAGAGGGAAAAAAAATCCTCCTTCTAAAGTACATTCAAAATAATTCATGGATAAGATTCCTTGGGATAGCAACCACTCTGTCTGATGCTAGTAACATTAAGACCTGTGTGATGGCAAATAATTGTGTCAGTGAAAGACTACATAGAAGCTGTCCAGTAGTATGATATCTGGGTCTACTCTGAGTTATAAAGATTTATGATTGACTCAAATAGATAAAATAGACATCCATTGCAACCCTATATAAATAGGAAAAAGGACATTATAAATATTTGATCAACTTAAGAACTTTTGATTGGTCAATCGCATCTATGGATAAGACCCTTGATATAACACATGCATTCATAAACAAACGACACAAGACCATGACCAGGGACCTGTAATAATAATAATATTCAGCTTTTATATAGCGCAAATCACAATAAGTCTCTAAGCGCTTCCAAACTTGGATATTATTACCCCGGCTTTAGCTGTGCTGCCATTATAGCGCTCTAGCATTTCAAGGAATAAATTCCTACCAGGTACCCATTTACTTCACCTGGGTGGAGTGTGCCAAATGTAGATCAATATCTTGCCAAAGGACATTAGTGCGGCGGCGGGACTCGAACCGCGGACCTTGTGATCAACAGTCCGGCGACGTATCCACTCGACCACAACACCTCTACACCTCTGTTTCACTAAGCCTTTTTTTTTTTCCAATGACAAATGACAAAGATAAGTGACAAATCTGCTGATAACCAATCAGAAGCAAGGATTTCAGTAGCTTACAACAAAAACTGTCATTTGTCACTGATGACAAGTTTTATGAAATGGGTCCCAGATGGTTACCTGGTGAAGAGGTCCGAGTACTGTTCATCTTTGATCCCATCTTTGAGAGGGACGCTGATGGTGTAGAACTTTCCTCTTCCTCCTCCTACTCTATTCAGACTACCAGTACCTGCAAACAAGGATGCATACATGTACTTTAATCTCTTCTCAAACGAGGTAGAAGTAGTTAAGAACAGGCTTAAACTGACTATGGATGGACTTCGACTGCTTGGAAATGGCAAATTTACCCAATCTGAACTTGAGATGAAATGACTGTGGACGGGGTACAGAAGAGATATTGAGGACTGTTTATGAACGTACTAGGATTGTATTATAGACATTATTTACACGTTCTACCCCGACCACAACCTGTTTTACGATTTTCTGGGGTGGTTCCAGAATGTAGTGAGAACTAGTTTGGTGTGATGGGGGCTTTACCAAGACAACCTGGTGCTGATAGTTTCTTGAAATATCCCATGTCATACAAATTAGCCCTTGTATGTAGCCATCAAGTTCAGTGCAAACATGTATACAAATGTCATGAGTCAATTTCTTACGTATGATAAATATAGACCTGAGTCCACTATGAATATTTTCATTCTGGAAATTAGCACTACTTTGAGTACAGTTGAAAAAAAGAGGTAAAAACCTAAAAATCGATCTGTACACTAATAATAATTCAGACCAATTGCAGTTTTCAAATCTTATTTTTTATTTGTTTAAAGGCAGTGCCATTGAATGTCAAGAGTTAATAAATTAACAAAATGTTGACAGCATTAAATTTGACATCTCCGATCCAGACGGTCTCATTGTATCCAGTCTGTTGACTGGGCAAACATATGTTCATAACATGTTTATCCAATGTCCATGGGATGAACATGTTACTCTCGTTGTATGCAATACCAGCACTTCCTGTCATTGTTTCAATCTTTATTGAATGGATAGCTGAATTCAACCACTTTACCAGACAAGAACATACATGTATGCATCAATCTGACTTGAACTCTTGACCTCTAGGTGATTGTCTGTGCACTTACCGGTAAAGTGTTTCCATTGATCAAGTTGCTAATTATTTCAACCACTGGAGAGCATTTCTGTATTTGCATCTGGGTATCGGTAACATACTTTTACAGCAGGACTCACCCTGGACTTACAATGAGCGTAGTACTCGGCAGGTTAATTTAAGTGTGATATTTGCTGATGAACAAGGTACTATTATGACACAAGATTAATCACATGACTTACCTGGAAAGAAACCTGGAGAGAATTTGTGGAGAGAGACAGTCATCACTTTGGGAGTGAAGATGAAGGCATCATCCACAGCTGTGTAGAGAAACCAAGAGAGTGAGTATGAGTTACATAATAAGAATTCCAGGAGTTACCACAAGAATTGCATCCTAGTTTCATATCTGCCAACCTTACACAGCAAATATGAGGAATCTCTCAATTCAAAATTAGGAATAGTTTAGTTTTAGAAAAATGGGAATCTTGGGTCAAAATTTTAGTTTGAAAGCAAAAAAAAAGAGGAATCATTCCTCCAAAAAACAAGAATGGTTGGCAGCTGTGCAGTTTTAATACTCACACTGGACTCTGTGGATATTCCTCATAAATGCATGTACAAATCTTCACTCTCGCCCACACAAAATCCTGGGATGTCATCCAATCATGCATTACAATGGCATATCACAGACCATGGGGCATATGATGATGAATATCTCTGCAATGGCATATCTTCTAAAGTACCTTATGGTAATGTATGAGAGTGAAGTCAACTTCTGTATCTATAAATCAACAGCATTGGACATTATCATTAATTGTGTTTGGGAGGGGGGGGGGGATACCCAAATGGAGTGAAAGTCCCTGTGAAAATCCAAGATAATCTGACTTTAAACAACTTGCATTGATATCACGGACTGAATAGATAACAAATACAGAAGTTTTCAGAAAAGCAAGAGCAAAACCATCACTCATCAACAAAGTAAGAAAGGGGCAACAAATACAAAACACAAGAAGATTGCTGGAAAGAGAAGCAGGGGGAGCAACCCCTAATATTTCTACATAGCCTGTACACATGGGCAACCAAAAATTAAATGAGCAATACCAGCTTTTGAAAAATAGCAGATCTTAGACAAAAATGGAGGGCCGTGACTGCCGACATCTGTAACAGACCAGGCACTTGATAATGATGATGATGAACTGCCTCTAGATGCCTCCAGATTGCTATTTTTGTAACTGAAAGACAAACTGTGAGTGAATGAATCTTACCATCGCCATGATGGAGATCCAGATCAACATAGAGAACCCGGTTGAAATGCTCCTTGAGTTTTAAGATGGCAAGAACAATGTCATTTACATAGCAGAATCCAGCAGCTTCATCCCTGACGAAATAAAATGAAAAATGGTAGGTCCAAATGAGTTTCAATTGGGACAAATCAATATTAGGTACATGAGGAAGTATCACGTATGTCAGGAAAGATGAAGAGCAAAGAGACAAAGGGAAAGGCAAGAGGAGAGAGAGAAAGAAAGAAAGAGAAGGGAAGAAAGAGAAGGAGAAAGAGAGAGAGAGAAAGAGAAAGAGAAAGAGAGAGAAAGAGAGAGAGAGAGCGAGAGAGAGAGAGAGAGAGAGAGAGAAGACAGAGAGGGAGGAGGGTGAGACAATGCTGTATAAGAAATAGAAATATTGCCTAAAAAGGTGCATGAATAAGAGGCGAGTACAGAAACATATGATAAATCTTACTGAAAATGCCTACCGTATTTGCCGGCGATAAGGCCGCAGCGCCGCATAGGCCGCACCCCAACTTTGACATTTCAAAGAGGGGGGAAAAAAAAAAAAAAAAAAAAAAAAAAAAAGGAAAAAAAACCATCGGACAAAACAAAACAAAATAATCATAATTTTCTCGTAAAACTCTATTTTATTTTTACAAACTGATACCAAATTCATCAATATTCTTATAATTTACCGGAATTTTAGCTCAAAAAGTGATCGCGGGCAGATTTGGTGTCCGATATATACCCCTACCACAATGTACGGTGTAATGCGAAACTGCATGAAATGGAAAACAAAATGGCGACTTCAGATGGATGCTTCGCGGCAGCTCCGTTAAATGGTCCCTTCCTTTACTTTTGCAATGCATTGGCACGAACTTAGATCAAGATCTATCAGCAAATGTTGGTTTAGCAATTTATTTTTGTATTCATGTCAATAATGCAAGATAAAGTTGTCGGTAAGATGTGTTGAAATGTCCTGTACCATAGTGGTATAGTTATTGTACCGTTCGTAGTTCCATACATGTATGTGCAAATTCGGGCTGGTTTTGACTTGATTTTTTTTTTTTTTTAAACTTTTTTGCCTTAAAGGCCGCACCCCGACTTTTTGATATTTTCTCTTCCAAAAATACTGCGGCCTTTACGCCGGCAAATACGGTATTTATACAAGCAATAAGGAGAAAAGTGTGCACATTGAGCAGAACATCTACTGTGTCTATGGATACTGTCTCTACAGTGTTGTCTAGTGCAAGTCCAAGGTTTGTTGTCCTATATGTTACAGACCACATCTACAATTTCAGTGTTACCTATTAGCTGTATCAAACTCAAAGCCATACTAGAGTTTAAATCAGACACGACATCAAAAACATCATAGTTTTAAATCAATTTATGTATTATCATATAATACGATCCAATAACGCTTAGTATCGTATGAGGCATACCTCGGGCATGTTTTCTTACCTCCTTGCATGGTGCCAGCCCCCGTTCCAATTGATTGCAATCCTACATTTCTGTTGAATAAGAGCTTTGGCACAGCTGAGAGAGGCACCTGCCACCAGTCTCACAAAGTCATACACCAGCGGCAGGCTGGGGCAGTCATAACCTAGTAGAAAAATAACAAAACTAGTGTGATATAAATGAAGACATTAAATCTTATCTTTTTTTCATGAATATACAAGTGATTTTTCTAGAAACACATATATTTGTGACTGTTTTCCCCCCCAAAATACTATTTTTTACATTGTTTCATTATAAACACTTTAATATGTAAAACACCTGACCAGATTAAATTAGAGCCTTAGAATTTAATCAAATCTACACATGAAGACATGTAGAAGGATACTGGCAACTCATTTAGAAGTTCCATATCATTATTTTTCAATCAAAATTAGTAATTTTCAAATTTTTTGACAAAGCTCAAACCCAAATACAGATTTACAGTGTATATTGTTTTCAGAGACTTTACATTTTCTTATTAAAATGTAGCATGAAAAGACAGATATTATTGTTTTCAATTTGCAGAACAACAGGTGATCAATTTAGCCCTCAGCAAAATATCTTTCTAGCAAGGTTTAAGCTGAAGAGAGAAATGCAACATACCTAATCCAAACTGTTGTTTGAGTTCCTCATCTTTCTCCGAGTCCTCCTCTAAGTTAACCCTCTCTAAGAACTCAATGTACTCTTGAGAGTGGAAGGTTAGAAGCTCGTCTTTCGTGGCGAACTCAGGAGAGACCGGGGTCACGTGATCCAGAAGGTCATAGGCTTCGATCAAGGTGTGCACCATACTGGCCTGGAGAGCACAAAAATCATAAGAAAAAGTAAACAAAAACAGATCATCTATTGAAAGCCAGAAGGGTGTTAGCGCTGATATGACTTTATGCCCCTCTGGCTCTCATCAGAGGAGACATAGTCGACACTACAGAGAGCTTAGTGTATGTAGAGGCATGAAAAAGCAAAGTAATTTATCAAAGCATCAAATCTGTCCAATTAATAATCACTTCTCATCTACCTTGGATCTATCTACGTTTAGGCAGGTAGCCATGTACATGTACCAGTAATTGAAAATTGGTTCTTGGTGTTTTCCTCCCCCTGGGAAAAAGAGTTGTTAGTCACCTAGATGTATTCCAATTTTTTGAAGTATTTGTTGAACATACAACTGCCTACATGTATATTGTATGCTAATCTTCCCAATATGGTCATTCATTTCCTGTGTAAACTTATTTTGTGGTAACAACTGCACTACTTTAGCCAAGTTTATAACAAATTTCTTTGCATTTTTGTGACTATATTTCACTATGACATGTGATTACAAAAGTTTGGATATTTGTAAACCTCATGAGATAGCCTTCTCACAACCACCAAAAAGGGTCCTGAAGATGGAGGAGTGTGAAATTGAAGCCATACAAGATATAACCAATGTATCCCATAGGTACCCTGTATCACCTTTAAAGATATAGAGGACTTACCCTTTTGGGTATCTTTGGCACCTGGTCACACAGCTGCAGGAGTTTCTGATTGAATACATAATAAATTTCATTATTCTCTGTTTGTTCAGGGGAGTCTTTGGATCCAACAACAGAGTCTTGTCTCACCGACAGTCCGCTGGGACCACTGCCCATGTACTTTGCTTTGGCTTTGGTGGGCTGGTTGGACTCGAGGGTCTTTGACACGGTGGGGTTCAGCGGCTTGAGAGGGGAAAGAGCCGCCCGCTTCCTAGAGGGAGGAGGTGGGACAGCTTCGTCCTCTTCCTCACTGTTACAGTCATAGATGCTGATTTCTGGAGGGACATTCTCTGAAGGTCTTGCTGGCTGAAGCCTTGGAGCATTCTCTGTAGGTTGACCTGACTGTGGTCTTAAAACATTCTCAGAGGGTCGAACTGCCTGCGGCCTTTGTACATTCTCTGAAGGTCTTGCAAGTTGTAGCCTAGGAGCATTCTCTGAAGATCTTGCAACTTGGAGCCGAGTAGAATTCTCTGAAGGTCTTGCAACTAGGAGCCGAGTAGTATTCTCTGAAGGTCTCGCTGACTGGAGCCGAGGAGTATTCTCTGAAGGTCTCGCTGGCTGGAGTCGAGGGGTATTCTCTGAAGTTCTTGCAACTTGGAGTCTAGGAGTATTCTCTGAAGATCTTGCAACTTGGTGCCGAGTCTGAGTATTCTCTGAAGGTCTTGCTGGTTGGAGTCGAGGGGTATTCTCTGAAGATCTTGCGACTTGGAGCCGAGGCGTATTCTCTGAAGATCTTGCTGGCTGTAGCCTTAGGAAATTCTCATAAGGTTGGGCTGGATGAAGCCTTTGTAAATTCCCAGAGGGTCGTGCTGGCTGCAGTCTTGGTGCAGACCCGGTAATGTTATCTTGGGCTCTTGTGTCAAGACTGTTCTCAGAATCTGATGGATCTTCATCATTCATTTTCTTAGCAGGCAGCAGCTCATAAACATCAAGAACGATACAGGAGACTGCTGCTATATGCTATCAACATCAAGAATCTGAAAAAAGTAAATCATAAAAATATCTCAAAACTACAAGGGGTTGGATAATTACCCTTTCACTATCTGTCTTGATGGTACAGCCAAAACTTTTGGCCTTAGGGCTAGGCTTTGGCAAATGCTGATTATAATTTCCTTTTACAATTTCTCTACTTCAAAATTTCCCTTGTATAACCCTGTATAATCAACAATATATTCCCTCAATTTCAATTTGAGAAGACCCCGCAATAGTTTAATTTATCCGGTATTTTGCTTTCTTCTTTTCATTCAAAGTTTACCCCTGTAATTTGTTATTTTGATTTCATTCAATATTTTTTTTTAATGCAAATAATTCTTCAAAATACAATTCTGTTCATCATAACAGTTAATCATAACTTAATTCAATTAACTTATATGCATATAAAATTGTATAGATCTAGATCTAGATCTACATCATATCATTATCAATCATTCCATAAACAATAACACACAGTGCTCTGTCTACAAATACGTTAGCGTGGATGTGTCTGGAAAGGACATTTTGCTGACCAAATCATACAGATACAGATACAGATAAACGCACACAGACACAATTTCCCACATGTGGGACTGTTAACACTTTCAGTTGAAAAAATCGAGGTGTCTAATTACGGTAGATAAATCTTCATAAATCATCATAATTTATCACTTAATTCAAGAAATCATGATTACTTGTACTGCGTACTCATTGAAAATCACAATGCCTCATAAATGAAAGTAATATCGATCTTTACACTTACATTGTTACTGTTACAGACAATCTGCAGACAATATCATTGTTTAGAATCAGAATCATGCAGAGATCATATGTGTAAAGCTATAGCTAGCTAGCTGCCCATTCAGATTATCACGATCGATTTGCTGAGAAAAGTAATGTTTCAAGTAATTATGTTATCTCTTGCGTAAAAATGTGTTTTAATTTCCTAAAAATAGTTTTATGGTAAATAAACGTTAAAAGTTCTTAACAGATATTATATACACTATACATATTTTATTCGAACTAATGATCAAACTGGCAACTCTTTGTTCCCATATAAATTTGGCTGTTAATCATGTTTTGAGTTATATTATATTTGTAATATAATTATCTTCACATTAATCCCCGACTTCATTTATCCCCATCTTTTTTTCTCTCCATATATATATATATATGCAACCCTATAGCTATTATAGCTCTAGCTCTTATTTATTCAATTCGGACAATGGATCCACATCGGTCGGTCGGTCGGAAATCTTTTTCTTCTTTTTTTCCTTCCTCTTTGGGCTGATATTTCTCAGTTTTGAATGATTTAGTATTTTTTTCTTTCTAAAAAACGGTTTAAAAAAAACAAACTTTTTTTTAAAAAGCCTACCGTAGATTTCAAGATTTTGGGGTCGGTCGCAAGGGGCAATACAACTCCTTCTTTGTTTAGGCCTTATTTTGATCATTTTCGATTCACTGCATCCCTGCCTTAAAGGTACTATGTCCCTTTTGCAGCCAACCTCAAATGCTGTAGAACTTTGCAGGAATAATGAATATGTCATGTATGTCCTATCTCTGAAATTTAAACGTTAGCAGTGTCCTCATATTCAAATTATGCAAGGAAAACCGTTTACTTGCTAAATTTCAGACACTATATTGAGTGACTGACTGGCTTTTTTTCTTCTTTGGTAATAACATACATGAAAAGAGTTGTAAAGGGTACATGAGTATTTGTCTACATCAATAACCCACTTCTTGTGATGGCCACTAATTAAACTGATTGAATCTTTGTGCAGTATAAAACGTATGACCATTTGGTACAATTGTCTGAAAATCAAGACTATTACTTTTGGGCTCTATAGCCCTAAAGTCGACAACTAATAGTCATTATTTTCCCACTTGAAGACATTTTCAAGCCCCACCCTTTTTAGGGAAGTTCTAAATTAGTATTATCTTTCAAATGCAGTTGGAATTTAACTTTTTCATTTTTTTGGCCTGCAAATGGGACATAGTCCCTTTAAAGGACTAACCAGCAAACTGTAACTTTAGTCATTCAAATTTGAGAGTTCAAAAGAAAGCTTCTTTTTCCTAGCCCTTAAATTTGACTTCTTCAACTTTTTTTAAATAGTTTTAAAAAAACGCATTACCCCCAAAAAGAGAGAATAAGGTACAACAAGAAAATACTCCATGAATGAAAAAAAAGAAGAAATGTGACAAAGAAGTATATGCGCCCTCATATAATAGTGACTCGAAAGAATATATAGTTTACTGTAAATCTAATTGTCACTGCAAGAGTATCAGGAAAAGTAAACATCCGAGGCCTAATATTGCCTTGGGAGCATTGTAAAAAAAGTATAACTGAGTATATCTAAAATTTGGGAAATACCTTTCAAATCATTCCCCCTATCCTTTTGTATTCAAATGTCCCTTTTTATATCATATGTCTGTATACTTGTTATTTCTCTCACTATGTTAGCTTTCTTATCTAATTTTGTTGTTCCTCAATGTTTGTTATATTACATGTATTTGTTTTTATGTTATTAGCTAATTGCATATCTCTCTTTGTATTACCGGTATACATATCATCAGTCTTTACTTGTGTGTATTAATATTTAATTTAATGTCTAATATTATAATTATGAAGTGTTACAAGTTTTTACCCAGTCTCAGTTAGGTTGACGTGAGTATATCTTTCCTTCTGTTTGTTATATTACATGTATTTGTTTTTATGTTATTAGCTAATTGCATATCTCTCTTTGTATTACCGGTATACATATCATCAGTCTTTACTTGTGTGTATTAATATTTAATTTAATGTCTAATATTATAATTATGAAGTGTTACAAGTTTTTACCCAGTCTCAGTTAGGTTGACGTGAGTATATCTTTCCGTTTCTCTGCGGGCCCCCAGGCCTCCCCCCCCCCCCCTGCCCCGTTAAATCCTGGATGCCCACTCTAGTTTGCATGTAATCCTAGTCCACTTCCTTTATTTATGTAAACAACTTGAAATCTTCATCAATATCATTTGATGAGCACAGCTCTACAGTTTTCTTACAGTCAATCGCTAATATTTCTTAAATTGGTCACACAGAATTAGGTTCACATGTCGACTAATTTTATCTTCCACTTTACGAAGTGCGCGAACAGCGGTTGAATGAATGAGATGTGGCGCGCTATTTCGCATACAGTCAGTACACACACGATATTGGCGGCGGGGCATGTAATAACAAAGTCGCAACCACATTCATTGCAACGCATGTTTCTGTCGTGGAAGAGAGGAACAGGTGGACTTCTTGAAGACTTTTCGCACCTTTACTGTAGTTTTTTTCAGTGGTAAGGAAGTAGACTATTCAGATGATGATGGGAAACTGAAATTCGAAATGTTAACTTGTCTCGTGATTTGTAAATTTTGTAAATGTGATCTGGTGACGGTGTGGTGATGAGTGTTAAAAAGTGATTGATTCATTGAAAATGTGAACAGTTCGAGACAGAAGTTGCTGTGAAGGAAACTTTAAGTTGAATCATGAATTACATTGAATCATTGGATGTAATTTGTATTTTGGTATGAAATTTGAAAATTAAGTCAGGCCAATATTTCATGGCATACTTGGCCTGGTGACTTACTTAATTCAATAATTGGTCGAGGTCAAGGTCATGCAGATATGAAAGAAAATAGGTGACAACACCACCATCTTGATTCTTGTCCTTGGATGGTTATTTCATGAAGTGAATTCAGTCACTGGTCACTAAACTTGCATGCCACTGACCATGCTGACACTGTGCAAAGCGAATTTCTATATTGTTGGTGTTGTAGACTTTTCTATTTCATAATCATATTTGATTAAGTTAGGAAAAGATATGAAGTCTAATTCTAACTAAGTTATTGGGGTGATCTTGGGCCTCGGGAAATAAAGCATTCCCAGTAGATCTAGGTCTAGGCCTACTACATTAGGCCTATAGGTGCGCGGCCGTTTTGGAGTCTTTCTGCCACTAATAATCTCCCATTCTGGAGATTAACAACTATTTGAAAACAAACAAAACAACAAATACCAGGCTCTGTTTCCCCACCCAAAAGTTTGCCATTCCGGGGTCAGCAGCCCATTCTTTTTGTTGCATGTTGATGATTACTGATAGCAAAAAAACTATAATGAAAACAGAAATAAAACTAATGCCCTCAGTGGTCAAAAGTTATTTTTGATGAGGAATCTACTTTAATATCACATTTTGAGCTGAAGTATTCTCTTTGCAGAAAATGTAATCAAAGAAAATTGATCCTGAATAGGTGACTCTCCAAAAGAGTCGACCCAAAATCCAAAACTTGTGACAAAGTCTCCAAAACGTGAAAGAGACTCTCATATTGGCTCTGCGCATCTACTGATAAGGCCCTTATAACTCAACGTTGAGTTTCCCGTCGCCCGCCCGCACTGTGATTTTTTGGCCGCGTTGGCGATCGAAAATCTGAAAATAATTCATTATTTTTGTGTAGGTCTAATTATTTGTTTTAAACTTTTTTTTTTGGTAATATTTTTTTCTTTCCGGTTCGACTTCTGAATTACCGTTGTGAATTGCAAACTGTTATTATTTTATATGGACTTGTTTTTTTGTTGGTGTCTTAAAACATTTCTACCAGCTTCCACTGTATCATAACTCTTTAACAAATCTATCCAAGTGAATTCAGCATAATAATAGTTACTGTTCATCCTTTTTAAAGCATGGAGGAACATTCTTCTGTTTTACAAAAGCCCTGAAATAACAAAATTTGAGGTCAGGAAAGAATAAAGAAATTAAAAAAAAATAAAACAAGCATTTAACACAGAATAAGATGCTTTAAGTAAGTCATGTGTAAATGTTTGCTGTGAATCATGTATATCTTGGAACTAATAGTACATGTTCTTAAAAATATTGTGAATTATGGTAGAAAGGTTTGTCACACTTGTTACTATCAAAGTATTCCTCTATTTGGATTTATAGCATGTGTGTGTGGGTTTTTTAAAAACAATATTTGATGTTTGTATTCATGAAAATAATCAAGATATTAACAATGTGTATGTAATGAGATGCTCATACATGTATTAAGTTAACAGACTGGAAATACACAAGTTGAACCAACAAAAATAAATTAAGTGCTCGCAAAAAGTAAACATAAAGGAATCTTGCAAATAATGAATAATGATATAGTATTAATGACTGCTTTGAGAGAAATAGTTGTTTTTATACGCTCAAGGGAAGGTTAGAATTGTGCTATTACCCGAGGCGTGCCGAGGGGAATAGCCCAATTGTAACCTTCCCGAGAGCGTATAAAAACAACTATTTCTCGAATATTAAAGCAGTCATTAATACTTTTATATGCCGAAAAAAAATAGACTAAAAAATAAAAAATAAAAAATACTTTTGTTTTTTGTCGAAGGTGAGAGTCGAACTCTTGCGTACAATGAGTGATGAATCTTACACCAACGCCTTACACCACTCGGCCATCGCGCGCTGTTCACATGCTTGGCAGTTTTGTACAATATATACATTAAAATGGATTGAAACCGGCTTCGGTGTGATGAATGCTTCGCAAAAGCACCCTTCTTTTACTTTTGCAATGCATATTGGCACGAACTTAGATCAAGATCTATCGGCAGATGTTGTTTTTTTGTTTTTGGAAGTTTATTTTCGTCTTCATGTCAACAATGCAAGATAAAATTGTCGGTAAGATCGATCGAGATTCAATTGTATTGAAATTACCGACCAATCCTTCGCACACATACGGTATCCTCGATCGCTCAAACCATTTTTTAACATGTAAACCTATGGGGTAACCATGGAGGCTGACCTATTTTTTTAATAACCATGGTTATTAAAAATATTAAATGTTTTATGCATGGTTACCGGGAATTTTACAGGAACAGTTGAAGTTTATGAATGCAATTTCGACCAATCAGATGGCTGGATTACTTAAGTGAGGTATATAAATAATGAATAATGAATAATGAATAATGAATAATGAATAATGAATAATGAAATAGTTGCCTCATTATGAGCTGAAAAAAAATGTGACGGGAAACTAAACATCGAGTTGTAAGGGCCTAAGTGGTAACCAGAAGCTACCCACTTTGTTTTCAATCAAAGACTAAACGGCTGCTAAACATGAAACTTATGTCTGCCAATTTATAATATACAGTGCTTTAGGATAGCTCTTTTCAATATTTATCTTGGTTCTTTCTTTTATTTTAAACAGATCATTGACGAGCTGCTGAAATCTGAGAGAGAACAATCAACACACGGATCATTGGTAGTTCCTACATTTTTCAACAAATTAAATCACTGACTTAGTAGAATCAGACATTTCATCAAAGAGGAAGAACAACCATCATCATCATGAAGTACATCTTGGTGTCGGGTGGTGTAATAAGTGGCATAGGAAAAGGAGTGATTGCAAGTAGCATCGGGATGCTCCTGAAAGCTTGTGGTCTGAGGGTCACGTCGATAAAGATCGATCCGTATCTCAACATTGATGCTGGAACATTCTCTCCGTATGAACATGGTAAGAAAGAACCTTTGTAAGTTAGTCATGTCAAATGGTTGTAGCTAGATGCAAGTAGCTGCCATGTTTAATATTTTATGCAAATGAATGTGATGGATTATAGGATAATGTTTTGGTACTTGGTTGGGTAATCCCTTTATCAGCTCACTCAGGAGGGTGGTTCAGTGTAAACCTAGATAGTCATTGTTGAAACGTTGTGTAAAATACGTTTTTCTGAAAAGCAGGGCATTTTTTTTTTACAACAAATCAATAAGTGGAAAGACAATTGGGCAATAAAGTTAACATTGGTCGAAGTGCAGGGGCATGCAGGAGAGAAAATGCTGAGGTACTATCTATCAGTCCTGCTGATTGATACAAATATTACAGGTGTATGATGAAAATATCAACATGGAATGTTTTGCTTGTGTGGAATAGTTCATTCTGTTTTAAATGATAATTCTTGTGCCAAATTACAGTAGGGTGTACCTCAAAGTTGTAGGTTTGTTTGTTGTTGTTTAATATGTAATTGTTTATCATTGTATTTTGTTTGTTATAGCGCTTAGAGACTTCAGTGGTAAGCACTTTATAAGCACTGTTTTTATTATTATTAAAACAACCATCTCACATTATTTCTGAAAGAAAAGTGGCTTAGAGAATATTTCTTGGGATTGGTTGTTTTCAAGATGTACTTACTAGTCCTTTCATAATTCACAGGTGAGGTGTTTGTCTTGGACGATGGCGGTGAGGTCGATCTGGATTTAGGAAACTACGAGCGGTTCCTGGATGTTAAGCTTCACCGAGACAACAATATCACAACGGGCAAGATCTACCAGCATGTGATTCAGAAGGAGAGGAAAGGAGACTACCTTGGAAAGACTGTACAAGGTAACATTCAACCTAAACATCAATTAAACAGTGCGTCCCAGATAAAACGAAACCGAGAATTATCAATGTTTTATCATAACTTATTCACATTTATAATTAATAAATGACTTATGTTTGGAAAGCTTAGATCCTCCTCTTTCATTTGATGCCATTTATATGATGCATATTTCATGCATGAGTGATTAAAATGAATTTGAAGAGAGGAAACTAAAAATCATTTGGCGGGCGGTATCTGTATTTCAAAAAAAAAATTACATTTGTAGGAAGTTCATTTTCTGCCCTTTCCTAAGACACCTTAATCAGGAAAAATGAGCCAAGAATAACAAAGTTCTGTTTGTTTAAAGTAATGCTTGCATTTTCATAATTTGATTAAACAAATTCGTTTTCACTGGCTGCCTGCCAAAGCAACAAACAGAGTTGACAAAAGACTTAACTCCGTTTCATTGATGATCAGCCATGCACAAAGAAGACGAAAGACTCGATGCATGCATTTTTCTGGGACGCACTGTACAGGTAGGCTTCATCCAGTTCTCTGATTTAGCAGAGCCCAGTGAGTACTAGGAATTCTGCTGTCATGCCCTTCTCACTGATTGCAATTTCTAATGGCTTGTTTGTAAATCTCCTTTATAAAGTTGTCCCTCACATCACCAACGCTATCCAGGAATGGGTGGAGCGGGTTGCTAGGATACCGGTAGATGGAGACGAGCTGGAACCAGAAGTCTGCATCATTGAGGTAGGAACTGGGTTGTCAAACCAGCGAGGGGAGGGGTACAGTTTGTACATGTATGTAAAGAGCTCTATTCCCTGTCTTGTGTGTATGTCTTAAAGCAAGGCATTTTATTTACAGTTGTCTCTCTCAACTCAGGTGTAAATTAGTATGAATTAAGGCTCGTTCAGATATGACATACACCGCTGCAAAAAAAAACATGCTATTTTTTTTTCTTTTTGTGTAAATGAATGGCTACTGTGCGCAGCAATGGTCCTATACATGTTCACCAAGCTCTGCATTATAAGATACAGAAATGTGAAGTGCATTGGACTTTGTCATTGTTCAGAAAAACGTTTAATCGCTGCATATCTGAATGAGGCTGTATCATCCAAATGCATTTTGCACAAGGATTTAAAGTTAGGGTAATGATTTCCAAGATGTACCAAGATTTTGTCTGTTTGCATCCATAAGGGCTTTAAGTTTGAACAGATGATTTGATGTGTTGTACTATAAGTCCTATACTGCAAACTGCCAAACAATTTATTTGTTTCCATTTTTTTTACTTGTTTTTCTTGCAGCTTGGTGGTACTATTGGAGACATTGAGGGAATGCCCTTCGTGGAAGCGTTCCGTCAGTTCCAGTTCCGGGTCAAACAGGACTTCCTGTCCATCCACGTGAGTCTGATTCCTCAGCCCAAGTCAACAGGGGAGCAGAAGACCAAACCCACACAGGCCAGCATCAGGGAGCTAAGAAGTCTGGGACTATCACCAGATCTGGTAAGGAGGAGGATGGTGGTGATGGTGATGGGGATGATGGTGGTGGTGGTGGGGATGATGGTGGTGGTAGTGGTGATGGTGATAGTGATGATGGTGGTGGTGGTGATAGTGGTAGAGATGATGATGGTGGTGGTGGTGGTGGTGGTGGTGGTGATGATGATGATGATGATGATGATGATGATGAAGATGATGATGATGATGATGATGATGATGATGATGATGATGATGATGATGATGATGATGATGATGATGATGATGATGATGATGATGATGGTGGTGATGATGATGATGATGATGGTGGTGGTGATAGTGGGGGTGATGATGATGATGATGATAGTTGATGATGATGATGATGATGATGGTTGATGATGATGGTTGATGATGATGTTGGTGGTTGTTGTTGAGGTAGTGTGGTTGTGATGATGATTGTAGTATGAGTGATGGTAGTGGTGATGAAGACCATGATGTTGTATTGATGGTGATGATAGTGATGATCATGAAGATGGAGATGGCTTCCACCACTTGAATCACTCCTGAAGAGAAAGTGGTATCCTTTTCGAAAAATCTAGCATAAGTACCTTTCTTTGAAATATAACGAAATGATTCTTCTCAGAACTATTCCGAGCGATAATTCTTTGAACTATTGAATTTCAGGTTTTATTTTACTTTTGAATATAACAAACAAGTTCTTTTCAGAACTATGAACTATTTGAACTTCAGTTCCTTTCATGTGGGAATATAACCAAAAGAATTCTTTTCAGAACTATTCAGTCAGAATAATATAAATCATTGAACTTTTTGAACTTCAGTTTTGTTTGCACTTATTATAACCAACAGGTTCTTTCAGAGCTATCCCGAAAGAATCGTATTATTCATTGAACTATATCAGTTCTTTTCAGAACCAAAATTCATTGAACTTCTTGAGCTTAACTTCTTTCAGAACTGTTTCATCAGAATCATCACCTGTCCTTTTCAGGATTAACTGTAAATCTTCTGTACTATCTTTTCAGTGTGAAAACCTACAAGGAACACTTTGTTTACATCTTGATTATTTGTTTTCAGATCGTTTGCAGAAGTCACAACCCAGTGGATGACGGAATCAAAGAAAAGATCTCTATGTTCTGCCATGTCCCTCCTGAACAAGTAATATTCTTTCTGTTTCTGGTCAAACCTGCTTTAACCCTATTTTAACTGGGCTATTTCAGACCAGGTTTTTACTGGGGGGGGGGGGTCAATTTGACCCCCCCTTAAGATCTCGGCCGTTTGACGGCCGATCGCCGCGAAAATTTGCATATATGTCAAGTGAAGTGTATTGAATACTATGGTAATTTCAATTTTTTGAAAAATTCACTCATTTACATATTTATGGTAATTTATGCAAATAAGGCCATAAAATTCACATTTTTGCCCATAAATCATACATTATTGCTATTTGAGCATTCTTTTTCACTACATATATTTGTTAGACCGTTTGGAATAATAATACAACATAAAAAAATAGAAAAGCCAGGTTATTCCTTATGTTATCTCTTGTTTTGATAATTTCTTATGTATTTCATTGTTTTTTCAACTTATGTATTTTATTGTTTTTGTTGTTTTATTTCATTTATAACTACAATTCAACTATTTTGACCCCAAAACAAACACCCAAACTTTAAACAAGACTAAATAACCAATGTTTTATCTCTTTATAGGAAAAATGACATTTCCATATATTTTGTACACAAATCACAAAAATTAGCGATTTTCGGGCTGACATGCAACAACAAAATGTCACGTGACTCCGTAACTATACGTCCGATTTTCGAAAAAATTGTTTTAAAAGATGCGTAAGACTTGAAAGAAAAAAGTCATGAAAGGAAAATTTTATATCTGCCGCGGTTTCGGAGTAGTCGCGAAATTTCTACAGGGGGGGGGGTCAAATTGACCCCCCCCCAGTTAACGTAGGGTTAATGACCACCTATGTAGAAAGTCCGAGTGTTTGTAAAGACCAATTTTTTGTGTGCTTCGGACTACTACCCATCTACAGTAAGCTCTTTATCTACAGTATGCTCTTTATCTACAGTACGATCTGTGTCAAAATGTATGAAAGGAGCATGTAACCTTACTGTACAGGAACCTTTCAAATATCAGTGAAAACAGAATTACTTGATGGCTTTGATATTGAGCTATTAAATTACTACATCCGAAATGATATTGTACCTGTATATTTTGTACTTTCCTTTAAAAAAAAAATTCTTCATTTGTCCACCTTTCTAGGTAATTTGCGTTCATGACTGCTCTTCCGTTTATCGAGTGCCTCTCCTGCTGGAACAACAGAATCTCATCTCTTTCTTCAAGAACAGACTCACCTTACAATTCAGACAGAGGCCAAGAGCAGTCCTTTCACAGTGGCGGGAACTGGCTCACAGGTAAGTAGTTCCATATTTAATCCTGGGGCCCTTTTCACAAAGCCTTTCACAATGACAAATGACAAAAATCAGTGACATATCTGCTGATAACCAATCAGAAGCAAGGATTTCAGTAGCTTATAACAAAAACTGTCATTTGTCACAGATAACAAGTTTTTTTGAACGCCCCCCTGGATTACAGTAGTAATGAAGGTTCTACAACTCATGCTCCAGGAAGAAATATGTGGTCACTTTTTTGACACTAACCAAATTCATAACTTCAACCTTGGACCCAATACTATAACTAACCCTAAAAATCTAAGCTGAAAGCCATTGCAACCCTAAACCTAAAATTCTATCTTTGACAAGATTTTGGGAGAGCATCTGTACAAAAGGGTACTCTGTAGTAGGCTTTCTGTAGTATTGTCACAAAATGAATTAGGGAGGTCCATTTAAATAGATTTTAGAATTTCAAGATTGTTTTGTTCTTTCAATTTCTCCTTTGATAGCTGCACTCTAACTCGGTATCCTCAATGGTAATCATTTCAGCTGGTTTTATCACTGTATTGATTAGACTTGCTCCCCCCGCCCCCCACATCAAAAAGAGTTTAATTTAAAAAAACCTTTGTGGTGGGTTGCCTCACCTGTAAACGAGAGATAGGTCAGAATGTTCCTGAAGGAATGCATGAATGGTTAATAATAACGTACAATCATGAACTTGGGACACAAACTTTTACAAATTGGAAAGAAAATTCTGTATTGTAAGTACTGGGATTAACTTGTTTCACAGCATGAAATTTAGGCAAATGTGAACCACTTGTGAAATTCCTATTTCAGGTTTTATGCAAGCCATAGTATTTGGTTTTACTTGAGTAGGTGTATACAGACTTACTACTTGTGTTATTATTATTCAATACAAATATTGACCAATGTTTATGTCTATGTTTTTGAAAATCTCTATAAGTTTGTAAACTTATATGTAAAATGTGAGTAAAGCGAAATTCCTTTGGACAATAAATTGAAATTGAATAAACTCATTTCATTAAAAATATTTTTTCCTCTCTTGTCTCTGTTCAGAAATGATTCACCATCATCGAAGCAAGTCACTATCGCTCTGGTCGGCAAGTACACAAAGCTGGCAGATGCGTACATCTCGGTCACAAAGGCACTTAACCATGCTGCACTCCATTGCAAGCACAAACTCAACCTCAAGGTATCCTCATTGTAATTATGTCAACTTTTTTTATGAAAGGAAGTCCTCTTTTTTATCAAGTGAATCTGAATCAAGTTGGAAAATCAGTTACACTTGTTCATGAAAGCTCTAGGGAAATGAAAAAAAAGTTACTTTATTTTGAGTTTTGAATATGTGTGCTGAAATTATAAAAGAATCTGTGATTGCTTTAGGGTCTAATCATGGCAGCTCAGCTACAGCTGGGGTAATAATATGATACGCAGTAGAGTATATTCACATAGTAGCTGTGCTATATAAATGTACCTATTATTATTATTATTGTTAACTCTCACAAGTGCAAGACAAAAAAAAGCTTCAGTACGTCTTCTTTCAATGCTATTCAATCTCGTAGTACCAATCATTATCTCTAGTAAACCATGTAATACAATTACTGAATGAATGCAAGCATTAAGAAGAGTGTTAGTATATTATGTGCTTCATGCCAATTCCTGCATTATCTTTTCTTTTTTATTTTTCATGGTAGTATATTGAAGCTGATGATTTGGAGCCAGAGATCAAGGAAACAAACCCAGTCAGATACCATGAGGCATGGCAGAAGCTTTGCAGTGTTGAGTAAGTAACTCATAGTAACTCATACTCTACTAGCAACTCATACTCTAGCAGACACCTAGTAACTCAAACTCTCGCAGACAGCTAGTAACTCAAAAGCTAGCAGACACCTATTAACTCATACTCTAGCAGACAGCTAGTAACTCATAATTTAGCTGACACCTAGTAATTCATTCTCAAGCAGACACCTAGTAACTCAAACTCAAGCAGACACCTACCGTAATTAACGTTGCATAAACCGCCCTCGTGTATTAACCGCACCCCTCTTTTTCGCCCTTAAAAAAGAAAAGAATTTTTTTTTTTTTTTTAAGTTTTGATTTATGCCCCTCCACCTGGCGCTATGCCTGGCAATGTCTCCCAGCTCAGTAATCGGTGTGTTGACACACCACTAGGAAACTAGAACAACACTCAAATTTGTCTGTCAACTTGGTTTGAAAGTAATCTTTCTTATAGATCTCCATATGTAGTTTATAATAATAATTCCTACACATGGTGTACCACAAGGTTCTATCCTAGGTCCTCTTCTGTTTTTTAATGTACATTACTGATGTTAAATGGAAGGCCTTCCCGCGTGTTTTTTTTTAAAAAGGGACCTGGCTTGCTGCCGACAGAATCAGCAAAAAAAAAAAAAAAAGGGTTTTTTTTTTTTTTGGGGGGGGGGGGGGGGGGGTGTACCGTGTATAAACCGCACCCCCGACTTTGATTTTTTTTTTCGGCGGCAAAAAGGTGCGGTTTATACACCGTTAATTACGGTAGTAACTCAAACTTGAGCAGACACCTAGTTACTCAAACTTTAGCAGACAACTAGTAACTCAGACTCGAGCAGAATGGTGGAGAGTGGGAAATGTAGATTAAACATCTTGCCAAAGGACATTAGTGCCATGGCGGGACTCGAACCTTGTACCTTGTGATCTACAGTTGGGTGACTTATCCACAAGACCGCAACACATATAATTGAGATTGAGATATCTACTGAAATTGATATGTTTCTTTTCAGTGGAATATTGGTACCTGGTGGTTTTGGTAATCGAGGTATTGAAGGCAAGGTGGCAGCAGCACACTGGGCACGCGTCAACAAGAAGCCATATCTTGGTGAGTATTCTGAACACGGTTAGAAAGATTTTCAAGAAATAAACTCATGTGCAATTTCAGTTGCCTCATGCCCCACATATAAAATTCCTTAGCATTATAATGGTGTGTTACATTTTCAATCGGGTGTTAAAATTCCCCTCAAATTGAATATTGAAAGTCTTTGCAGTTATACGAATAACTACACTTCAAGGATAATGAAAAAAGGATTTTAAAAAAGGAGGCGCGATAGCTCAGTCGGTAGAGCAGTGGTTTCGTAATCCGGTGACCCAGGTTCGAAACCAAGTCGATGCGCTAGTACCCTTTGGTAAGGCATTCATCCTCATTATCAGGTCCCTCGGAGAGGACCTAAAGCTGTCGGCCGTCTGGTTGCTTACAAGCATTAATGCTTTCTTAGCAGTCATGTAAAATAACCATCACCAACAATATATAAATACATCTCAAAAGTACTGCATAGCCTTTGCTAATATTGATTCATTTGATAAAAATGAGAAGCTAGATGTAATATACTGTTCGGTTTTGATTGCTGCATTATTATGATTTATGGTTATCGGACCCTTCATATTGAATACCTTTTTACCATTCATGATTAGGATTAGACTTATGGGGCATTGCAATAAAGAAGTGATTGATTGCAAGTTGCAACTGATATTTGCAATTGAGTGCAACTAGATTTTCTTGCAATTGAGTGCAACTAGATTTTCTTGCAACGCCCCACTAGTCTCCTAAATTTCCTAGGATTTTGTTAGGATTAAAGTTTTAATAAGTTAACTAGATCTAGCTTTTATTCTCCCCCCCCCCCCCTCTTTCTCTCTCTCTCTTACTAAAGGGGCGTTGCAAGAAAGTTGAGTTGCGATCAATTGCAAATTTGCAGTTAATTGCAAGACTTCGCTCGATTTTGGGGATTTGCAATTGATTATTGACGCCCCATTAGATGAAATGTAGTGTCAAAAGACATTAGCATTGGATGGATGATTCAAGAGTAGGAATGACTGACATTGTATTGTTATTTTGTATGTTTATTTGTTTGTTTGTTTGTAGGTGTATGTTTGGGTCTTCAGGTCGCTGTCATCGAGTTTGCAAGGAACGTGCTAGGCTGGAAAGATGCACACTCTGAAGAGTTTGACCCCAAGTCCAAGCACACAGTGGTCAGTATCCTAAAGCTTCTCTCTAAAACCATCAAAGAAAATAATTTTGTTTTTGTTATAGTGTTTTTATTCAAAATAAAAACTTAACACACAACAATGTACATGTTAGGTAGCAGATGAATACATATATATCTAAGAAAAAGTGCATCATACAATATATCTGCATATAGTAGCAACTGATCTACAGTGTACTACTAAATACGAATGAAAAAGAAAAAAAGGTTCTGCAAAGTGAATTGGGTTATATGTTGCATTCATCGCAATGGGAGTGGCCTAAATAAGATGTTTGAAACAGGCCATTTAAAAGATGCTATTCGATTTCATGCAATTTACACTCTAATAACCATTGTCTGAGGTTTGTCAGACCTATCGATATCCAGTTCATGTAAAGTGAAGATGGACCCATTGGATACCATGTGGTTTTAGTAAAACACCCATTTACTATAGAATTTAACCAAAGTATGTCGGGGTTGGTTTCAACAGGTTATTAACAACAGGATCAATTTAAAGAGAAGCAAGGTCAGTTTTCTTGTTGTTGTCATGAAAGCAATGCAAAAAAACAAACGAAAACACAGAAATGCATATTGTTTGAGATGAAAATTAGGGGGAGGGGGGATATATTGTGGTCTTATAAACATTACACCCACTATTTTTATGTTGCCTGTTTAACATCTTTGAACTGACCAGTATCTTGAAATGTTGACATTGTTGTTGTAGGTGATTGAGATGCCAGAACACAACACGGGTCAGATGGGTGGTACCATGAGGCTGGGAAAGAGAAAAACACTCTTCAAGACAGATCAGAGCATTATGAGTAAGTTCTACCAATTTCATGGTTATCGCGGTTATATTGGTGGTGGTGGTGGTTATTTTACCTGACTGCTAAGAAAGCATAAATGCTTGTTAGTAAGCAACCAGATGGCCGACGGCTTAAGGTCCTCTCTGAGGGACCTGGTAATGAGGATTAATGCCTTACCAAAGGACACTAGCGCATCGACTTGGTTTCGAACCCGGGTCAACGGATTACGAGACCACTGCTCTGCCGATTGAGATATTGCGCCTCCATATTGTTCAACTTATGTGAAGAATTTCTGAATGAAGATCGCAATCACTTTCTAGAAATTATCTCTATGCAAACTCAGTACCTTCTTATATTGTTGAGAGATTAATAATGTATAGATAAATGAGTAATAAATATCTATAATCTTTACTGCCATTGAATCTGGAATTTAATTGGTCTGTGTTAAATTACTTCACCTGAATTTCTCCCTCGTCTTTTATTTCAAGCTTTCTCTTGTCTCTCCTTTTCATTTTCTTGTTTATTATTTTAGTGTGCAATGATGTGAGCACCCAAATCAGTTACCTAGCAGAGCCAGGATAATATTGGATGTTTTTAGCACCTCGGGTGGTGGATATATGCTCCAAAACAAAAATTGTTATTATTTATTATTGTTATCATTATCATGATTATGTTAATGTCTAATTCTTTCCCTGCAGAAACCCTGTACAACAAAGCTGAGTTCGTAGAAGAGAGGCATAGACACAGATATGAGGTAAAGTTATGGTTTTCATGTTCCTAGAACCTAATAAAAAAATCAAATGTGAAAGGAACGGCTTAGGAATTATTAGGAACGATTGATTATGCGATAACTGCATACTTGAATGAATCTTGCTGAAAAGCACAAACCATGAAAGCACTGCGCAAAGGTTTTGGTATATGAAACTACACACAATGTTATTTCAGAATTCAATTAGAAGTTGCCTTCTTTTCCAGCAATATTTGAAGTATGAGAGCATTTTAAAGGGATCGTTTAACAATGTTAAATCTGAGATACGCGGCCCTACGTGTTATCAGTGTCTGTGATATAGTGTAATATTGAAGCCCCAAAAAAATTCCGCTCCAAAATGATCAAGAAGTGCCTCAAAAAAGTAAAAATCTTTGAGTGACCGGTTTTACCATACTCGTTTTCCCCAATAGACTGTAGTGTTATGAAAACCGTCAGGCGAACGGTTTTCAAAATTTGTAATTCCAATCATGAATATCTTGGTAATCAGACAGGCGATCGGCTTGTAAAAGTCATGGGGTTCCTGGCTGACTTAAAGGTTTATAATTATCATTGTATCATGAGCTAAATCCAGAATTTTGTTTCAGAATCTGAGACAAAGTTACCGGATCCCTTTAAGAGTAATACCTTTCTTGGGATAGTTGCTACTATCATGTTCTTCCCGATTTCAAATAAAATGGATATGAGAAATGTTGTCAAAATCTGTTGTATTCTACGTACATAGAAATGGATCTTAAAATTTTTGTCTGAATTTGTTGCATTACAGGTCTATATATATAAAATTGTAAATTCTTGGTGTTTGCACTTTTTTGTGTAGGTCAACCCTAACGATGTAGCAGACTTTGAGAAGAATGGAATGAAGTTTGTTGGACACAGTGAAGACGGCCAAAGGATGGAAATCATGGAGCTTGATGGTAAGTTTATCATCAGTTTCTATGGCAACCATCAGCCCCAATCCACCAAATTTGTCCCAATATGTTGTTTGTACAGCATGTTTGGTTTTGGTGATGTGATATTTTGTTTTTTACTTGACTGCTAAGAAAGCATGTGTGTGCTTGTAAGTAAGCAACCAGAGGACAGACAGCTGTATGTCCTCTCCAAGGGACTTGGTAATGAGGACTAATGCTGTACCAAAGTGCACTAGCGCATCAACTTGGTTTTGAACCTGGGACTTTTGATCCAGTTACAAGACACCTGCTCTACCACCGTCGATTGCTTAGGAATAATTTCCTGCACTAGCCAAATTTTGTACTTTACCCTAGACCCAAGACAATGGCTTATAAAGGATAATCAACCTGTTGGAAATGTTGAGCCTCTATCTCTCTCTCTCTCTCTCTCCACATTCATGAGCTGGTTCACGAGTCTTTTTCGGGACACGACTCACAATAGAATACCTCGCCAAATTTTCTCTACCTCTTTCCCTACAATACCAAGCCAAAAGAATACCTCTCACTCTCTTTTCTCTCTATCCTCCTCCAAAACCCACCATGCAAAACCTAACTTTGACAGCTCATCTGAATATTCTTAAATAGTATGGTGTTTATATATTGATAATGTATATACAGTCAAACCTGACTATAAAGACCTCCACTTTTTTTTCCCTTGAAAATTGTTTCTCATTTGAACATGTACTAAAGGAACCTGCCTATAAAGACCACTTTTCTTGTCTCCCATTACCAGTCTTTATGTACAGGTTTCACTGTACTATTAAATTTACATGTATCTGTCTCCCTCTATAGATCACCCGTACTTTGTTGCCGTACAGTATCACCCAGAGTACATCTCTCGTCCCATGAAACCCTCTCCTCCGTACCTCGGTCTCATCCTCCAATCCATCAACCGTCTCAACCAGTACGTCTCTCGCGGCTGCCGTCTCTCACCGAGGACCTCCTTCAGCGACAACGAGTCATCCGACACCGAGGAGGAGATGACCCACTTGACTGCCAATGCTGAGAGGATGCATTTGAACTTGACTCCATAGCAACCAAGATGGCCGACATGTCCACTTAGTTAATCCATTACGTTAATATCTGTACTATTTAATCTTCTATCTTTTTGTTGTTCTTTAAGGACTGTTATTCCTCAAGTCTCTTATTATAAAGGTATTTTAGAAAAGGAAGGAATTTCATTCTCCTGATGCATTATGGGGTGACTCCATAGCAACCAAGATGGCTTCCATGTACGTCTAGTTAATACGTTATCTGTACGACTATATCTCTTATCCATTGTTTGTTTCATGGGATGCTAAGAACATTACTAGTATATCGCCCTTGCCTGGGATGTTTTATAAGGACAAAATAAAGATGTGTTGAGAACATAAAAATGTGTACGGGAACGTTAAAGCCATTATTGTTTTGTGATTTGGATGTATCTCAAAAGTTTGAAACTAACATGTATGATTAATAGTTTTATTAACCTTAATCAGAATATTGGCATAGACAACTCTAGATTGAGATATTATTGATTTCGCCTCTATGCAATTATGATGTTTATAGACGATAATGCCTCGGTGTTCCAGACACGGCTTTACATCCAAAGATCTGTACTACCATATATCTCCTAGTTGTGATTTTTTTCCTCCCTTTTTTTCTTCTTCTTTAGAAGGACTTGTATTTCTCTTTTGTAACATCTATGATATGTGATCAATTGGTTTGTTACCCGACAATGTTATTTTCAGTGGAAAGAATGAAAATGTGCTAAAATAGTCAATAAGCTGACGTATAATAAACCCTTATATTAAAATAAACATTTTTTATGCAGCACAAATTGTCAAAGCACAATACATTTTTATGCGCTACATTTCAAGGGTCAGTAGGTGACTCTATCTGATCATAACCCATTGTCTATGGTAATGAGAGAATTCAGTTGACAATTGGTAAATGGTTCAACAGACATGCTGTCTAATTAAGAGATACTGCCACAGCTTTTAGAAATACGAGCACAGCTCAAGTAGGCCTACATTTGCTCGGAAAAACTTTGTTATCTTGTGAAATTGTCATTTTGAATGAGATCGGTGCCGGCAATGTGTGATTTCTTTGTGATAAAGAGTCTGGAGTGCAAGAACCAAACGGCCCTTTTAAGGGCCATCCTCTGGTGTTATGTTACTGTACATTTTCATGCACGGCACTATTTTCTTGTACAGTGTAAATACTTACCATCAAGCAAAGTAGGTTTAGGATAATTTCAATATGCACATAATTCTTTAGTTCTGTTGTTGTTGATATTTGTCGATCCTTATTAAAGGCTTGTTCACATATAATGCAGGAAACCATGGCAGTTTACAGCAGAGCCTTTAAAAAAATCTCTATGTGTTTAGTGAATGGCATGATATAGTGGTTCGTTCACTTGGCTGTCGATACAAGGGTTGAGGGTTCAAATCCCAGCTCGCCACTAACAACCTTTTTTTAAAGATTCAGTTCATTTATTCAAATTGAATGCCAGAACTTATATACCACAAAATAACCATAATTTCTGAAATGTCCCTGTTTTGATGAAATGGTGTAATTATGCCAACATTTTCATGAAGATATGTCATATCGAATTAACTTTACATACTACTGAAGGAGAACATAATTACAGTAATTATCTATTGAGTAATTTATTGACATTATTTAATACAGACATAATCATACAAAATATATCATACGATGGTGAATGGTTGTCTGGCACAATATTTGTGAAATGTTGATTTAGATCGAAAAACATATTTTTGTCTATTAAGATCTAGAAGGGTGTTAATTCTGGGTTAATTTCTTTGAGCTAATACCCTTCTGGCTCCGTAAAATTTTAAAGATTTCATTAGTTCTATTTTTCATTTCTATGAACCAAGGATTCTCAGTTTGTCTTTATTGATATCTTTAAATAATGTGAATTATCGTTTTTCATTTCACTGTGGCTCAGAAAATACGATGTTGAACGAGTCCTGTAAAAATATTTTCCCTTTGAAGTCCTGCATTATTTTTCCACTATACATTGTACTTTAGATTACTGCCGCTTTATTGAAGTAACTCATTTGATTTTGATGTAAGAAGGACTTTATTATGTGTATCACTATTTCATAAGCAGACCACAACGTCTTGGAAGGGCTTTAAATATGTGTTAAAGTCTTTTAGTTAATGCTCTTCTTGCTCCAAACAGATGATTATTGATAAACTTTGTACCCCTCTTATTTTGTCAGTGTTGTAGGCATTTGTTTATCCTCCACCATTTTGATTATAACTTATACATATGGATGCTACATTTTATAGGTTGGATTAATAAATATTCTTGTGTTTTGTACACTATTAGCAAGCTTTCAATAATTTATTTTTCTTCCGTGTACTAGTTTATTTTTATTTTTTTAAATATTTGCTGATTGGTTTTATTTCAAGATACAATTGTATCTGTGCTAATGATACTGGTACAGGTAAAGCTAAATGTCAAACCAAGACATTTGATTGGAGTGAGCTTAAGCTGGACTTGGGTAAATTGCAGATTGGCCTGGATATCAAAGAACACAATTGATATGCTCTAAGAATATCACATTTTCACGTAATCCACCTTAATCTACCCGAACAAAATCATTGATGGGAGCTATTCTTCAACTGTATTTTTGTTTATTAATATGAACATGATGAAAGAGAGTGGAGGAGGGAGAGAGAGAGAAAGAGAGGGGGAAGGGAAAAGGAGGTGGCAAAATGAAAGAGACGAGGAGAGTGGAAGGAGAATGAAAGAGATTGAGTGAAAAGGGAGAAAATAATGGTGGAGTTTGGAATGGAGAAAAAAGTAGCAAAGAAAAGGAAAAAAATGAGAGGGAAGGGAAGGTTAAATAAAGACATGAATGAAAAAGGAAAGGGGGGGGGGGTGGTAGTGAGCACATTGTTTTCTTCTTTTTTCGTGTTGAAAATATTTGGTGGCGACTTGCGACTCGGTCGACCCGCGGAATGAGCGGGGGGGGGGGGGGGGGGGGGGGGGGTAGTGAGCGCTATTTTTTGTACTCAACACCCCCCCCCCCACCCCCACCCCCATTTGATTTCCAACAAAGAAAAGTGAAGAATATCAATATCGTTTCAACAAATCTGATCATGATTATTGTTTGTAGTGCAAATGCACAGAAAATCATTATCAATTATTTTATGATTGTGATTACTCAAAAATATTTTGGAATAAGTATTGAAGTATAGAAGTATTGTTTGTTAATGAAAAAAGAATTACAGTTATAAAATTGTAGGCAGGCAATATGATTATATTAATTCAAAATATGTAGGTTTTAAAAATCTATTAATTAATTTAGCTTCTTATGTTTTATATACGCAAAAAGGAAAATGTAATTTTACAAACATATTCAACAATTTATTTAAAGGAAATATTATGGAGGGCACATGTTGAAAAATGTTGATTATGTTTTTTAGAATGCATGTGTTTTTGTTTGTAAAATCATATCTTACTGGTTTTTAAAACGGTATCATTTTAATCCCAGCAGCAACAACAACAACAAAGCAAAAAAATATTTCATATAAAAACTATAGGCATCATCAACCTTCAACAATGTTACCGGCTCCATTTTAAGTCTATATTGCATACAATATACAAATCCAATGCATTTGTATGTTTGGCTTCAATAGATCTAGAATGAGATAAACAATGAACACAGATAAAACGCGCTCATCAGTTATTAAACTGTTGCTTTTTTCCCCATAAATGTTGCCTCGACCGGAATGATTAGGCGAAGTTGATGAAAGAAGGTATTCGTAAATTATTCAAGACTTTTAGAGTCACCAATCACATTCATCCTAGCGGCCAGAACAGCGGGTTGTGGGTATTTTACATTTAAGTTATATCAATTTTTACAATAACCGTCTTTCCACATTAGTGTTTTAATTCAGATTGAAAAAAGATGTGTTGTATTGGGGAGGGATAGGAGGGCTAAAAAGATGTCCTCTCAAGTGGAATAGAAATGCATGCACTGATTTTTTTTTAAAGGGGGTTAAACAAAATTATATCTTTGAACACTTTTCTTTCCTTTTCTTTCATATTGACAGAATGTTATTTTCAAAGGCGAACAAAAGGAAAAATGTTGTGCCCGTGTTTTTTGTCAGATCATAAATCATTAAACTTTTTTAATTTCCCCTATCATCTGTCAACACAATGAGAGCTTAAAAAAGAAGTAGAGCACAACTTTAGAAAAACATTATCTTAATGTCAAATTCGAACATCCTTTTAAGGGCTGAATATAGAGTAAAAAAGGCGCCATAACATGTTACACTTTTTGTGACGTCATAATATAACGAGTTCGTTGACGTACCGTTTCGGGACGTGATTGGACATCAAACGTTGAATCACAAACTGTCTTGCTTTCTATAAGCTAGCACGGAATTTTTCAATCATTTTGGTTGGACAAACTCCTACGTACACATACGTCCGCGTGACGATTGGTCGACAGATGAATGGACGAAATGCACATTTTCGAATGCGAAGAGTACCGGAGTATGCCTATTCTACAAATCATTTCGAGTACGCGCTGCAGGTGTTAAATTATAAGGACGATTCCAAAGCAGAAATGGCAGAGAAGTCAATTATCTAAGTAAAAATCGATTTTGCAGAATGTTGACTTAGAGTTAGAGGTGGATGTCGAGAGAAATAAGTACTTCGACTGAGGATCGTCGTCCGTTCGGGTTTATTTGTTAGGCTGCATGCTTAGAGCGATCATTGATTGCATTTCTCACTTTCGAAATTTGCAGAGCTGTTCTAACTTCTCGTTGTTGGACTGGAAAAATCCGTGTCATATACTTTTGTTTCCCTGATATCTGATCACATTTTAACGGTGTTATCTTGCCTCAACATAAGGACGACGCATAGTAGCTAGGTCTACAATCAAAAGATGAATAGTTTCTAAATGGACAGCGGAGAAGGAACAGGTGGATTTTTAGGACGTACCAGAACATCATTGCAATATCATGGAACATGAAAATAGGCCTACTTTTATTCAGCATTTGCGACAGAGGATGCTTTCGTGAGATCTTCAGGATTTGATAATCGAGCTGATTTGAGACCAGCCTTCTCCTTCTTAAATTTCTTTTATTCCAACATTAAAATGTCGACTTTCTCGCCAGCTAGTTCTCTTGCGCTCACCATCAGCGAGCTAGCGACTACGGCCGGGGATGTGACGGCCTCGCTTCCCGATGATACCACTGCCATGGAGTCTACGACAATGAGTGTTCTTTCGTCTTCAACAGTTCAACCGAATGATAATTCGGGATGGTCCTCTGGATTTGATGACCAGGTGAGAAACTTTTCGAATTCTGCCGCTTTCATATCTTTATTTCTTCTAATATACTTAGTCAAATTTGATTTTGATAGCGTTGTCCACTTTTAAGTGTCTAATAACAGTCATGAGTAAAGAATTTTACTGTATTCTGTAGTAGAAGTTGTGGATAAATGATTATGCTGGTTCTTTTTGCATTTTTTTTTTGTGGGGGTAAAAGTAAAAGCGGTTAATATTTCTTGTAAAGCGTTGCGATGTAGGGATAAATTCTGTATTTTGTTGTTGTTTCATATCTGTATTTCTTCTATCACTTGGTCAAATATAGATTTTAATAGCGGCGTTGTCACTTTTAAGTCTCTAATATTAATAACATGAACAAAGAATTACATTGTATTATGTAATATAAGCTGGGGATATGCTGGTTCTATTTGCATTTTTTGTGGGGGTGAAAATAATAGTGGTTAACATTTATCTTAACGCGTTTGTATGTTAAGGATATATTATTGCCCTTTCGGTATTTGTTTGTTATTGTTGGTTTTATTTTGTGATTGCATTTTGCAAATATAGGAAAATGCCAAACTCAGAGAGAGAGAGAGAGAGAGAAGAGAGAGAGAGAGAGAGAGAGCTTGACGTAGAGGAGTTTTTTCATTAGTTAATTGACAATTTATGTCACATAACATTAACACCTTGAATGGATATTTCGTCTTGGCCAAAGGAAGATGCTACGACTTAATATTATAGGCCTACACCTGAAAATTGTTTAGTGCAGAATCATGTTGCGTCTTTTTTGTATTCAAATGAGATGGAGACACAACACTGGCGTCATTTTATAAATCTTTTTTAACGAATATAACCATGAATCTCGTACGTCAGGGGCAGTAATAAGGAGGTGGACAAAATTAAAATATTGAACAAAATCTCTGTCAAGCAAAAGTCGGGGGGGGGGGGGGCACGGGCCAGTTTCGCCAGCCAATGCGTTTAGTAATTTTTCTTCTATACATTGATAGAAGTCAGATGAAAAGACCAAACATTACAGGCTCTAGAAGCATCATCCATGGATGTGAATATGAGTAACTAATTATCAAGAAGTCTAGAAAGTCATGCGAATAAAGAGCTGGTATAATATTATAAAATCATGGCGCCAATGGCGCAATATGAGTGAGTGCTGATAAAAATATCACAAACATTCAGTCGTAAATCAAAATGCATTAATTTTTATAGATCATTGACGGATTTGGAAAATTCCCGAAAATAAACTGAATGATAGTCATTCTGATATCGAAATCCATAAACCGATCCACTATTTTTGAAATACAGAACACGTAGTCATGTAATTACTGATAATAATAATAAATAATAATAGTGAGCATTTATAATGCGCCATGTCTGTCAAAAATGACACTCCTGGCGCAGTTGTGTGGAAGTTGTATAATTGTGGGCAAGAATTCAAGAAAGAAAGTAAAATACACATAAGTTACAGTTTAACATACTTCAGGACATAATTTGCAATAATACAATAATACAATACAAAGCATATTACAGTAAATCAAGTTATATAAGGGTAGTACAATGTAAGACATAATTAATTAAACAAACTAATATGTTGAGAACAGAAACGTTTTTAACAAAGACTTAAACTGTGAATAGGAGTTCTCATTACGGAGGTGAGGAGGGAGTGAGTTCCACAGTTCAGGGCCAGAACTTGAAAATGAACGCCTTCCCCAGGAGTGTCGTGAACGTGACATATACATTGAATGATACATGTACACTAAATATACCAATACAATAATTGTTGGGTCAGAACTAAAAGACAATATATTATTTATGGTTTTCTGATGGCTTCACGAGGGAGTCTATACATAAACTCTAATTTTAGTACATCTGATGTATCAGTATGTGTTTAGTTAATCGAGAAAGCTCATAAATATGTTATTTTATGATAACTTTCATGATTAATTGCAATTCTGATTACAAGATATCAATATACGGTGGACGGGAAGTTGATTAATTTATTGTGAAAGGTCATGAAATAACTCTGGAACTATGGAATCGGTCCGTTTATCCTTCTATTACATGGATGACAGTTTATAATGCCTAGCAAAAGAATTATTGCTTTGTGGATTTTTAAATAGAGCAGATAGCCGGCCTTGAAACGTTTAAACATGATTTTATAGATGCCTCCAAAAATAATGTTGGTACGTGACCAATTCAAAACGTTTTCCTTTTTCGTAATGTTAATGAAAAGTCTATAATCTAGACAAATGTAATAATGTGTAATAATACTTTGGAGAGAGGGGAGGGGGGGGGGTCTCAGGCTTTTAAGCTCCAAATGTTTGAGCAGCGAGATGCGGCGAATATTTTTTTTTTAATCTAGTGTATTTTGATGAGGAAATAACATCTTTTAATACCGTTATAAAAAGTGTCATTTTTTGGCTCGCTAGTTGCTCACTCGCAAAATATGGATCGATGGTTGATATTCTTGTAGAGGCGTAACTCCATTGTGATTTTTTCTTATTTTTTTTTATAAGAAAGTTTGTTCTTCTTTTGTAAACTTATTAATATTTTTAAATGATAAAATTAAAGACACAAGACGATTTACGAGGGAATAATTATATCTCCACATTTTGGTTGGTTTTACGTCCATCGAATTCCACTAGGTTCATTAAAGTCACCCCTATCATGTTTATCGCATCTCTACATTAACTCAATGATGATGACGATTAGCTATTGTTTGTGCTTCTCAGGTATGGGTCAAGTTTATATCCCTGAAAATAAAGATCGCAGCTCTTTCGTAAATTAAGTAAGATATATTTGTTCTCTTCTCTCTCTCTCTCTCTCTACAAGCGTAGGTTAATATTTTGTAATACATGGTAATGAAAAGTGATTGCAGCTATATGTAATTATTTATTTTACCCCCATCCCAATGTTTTCCTTTTTGTCTCAATGCAGGTATGGATCAAGTTCTGCTACGGTGTGATCGCAGTTCTAGGAATCTTCGGTAACTTCATGGTGATGTTCACAGTGGCTCGTGTCCGCTCCTTGAGAACACTCACCAACATGTTCATCGTCAGCCTGGCTGCTGCAGACTTCATCACATCCGTCTTTCTTATTCCACTCCATCTTGGTGAGTTCACATTCTGATATTTAGGGAGATGTGAGTTGGTCCAGCGGTTTTAATAATAATAATATTAATAGGCATTTCTATAGCGCCGTCTATCTAGAAATTCTATTCCGAGGCGCATTTTATTATTACCCCGGCTTTAGCCTAGCTGCCATTACAGCTCTATGTCTCTCTGTTGTGTCGTTAAAGGTCCGTCCCCAAACGTAAATAATCATATCTGATTGATACACGTCTGTAAAAACCCAAGTGCACACAAGATGATGCTAAATAAATGATTCATTGATTCATTGGTTATTATAAAGGTTCAAAATTATGATGAATTTCATCACATCGGTCTTTCTTATTCCACTACATCTTGGTGAGTTAACCACCAGATCTTTAGGATGATGCGCAACAATTATTCATTGATTCGTTTTCGCAGTGAGGCAGAGTGGTCTTGTGGATAAGTGATCGCTTTACAATGTTGGTTATTATGGCGGTTCAAATAATGAAGTGCACCACACCGGTATCTCTCATTCTACTAGTAAAAAAGGCTATAGGATGACGATGATAGTTCAGTGGTCGGTGTGTTAACTCACTGACCACTGAACTATCTCATCCCCATAGGATTTAGTACCAGAGCCACCTGGTTCCTGCAAGCAATGGGTTTAGTTATTCTGTCAGGACCATGGGAGACCGATTCTTGAGCGCATTCACCAACATCTTCATCGTCATCCTATAGCCTTTTTTTTATTTCAAGGTGTGTCTGTTTACTCCAAAGTCCTCTAAGAAGCAAAAAATAAAAAATAGATAGAAAGAATAGAAAAGGAGAATAAAATTGTTCATCAAATTTTGGGTGCCCTTTCACTTTAAATATCGTCGATAGCCATTCCCAGGCCCATGCACGCCTTCTGATCTATAAGATACTTCATTGATTCATTGCTTAGAATGCAGAAAATCAACTCCATAGAATTAGTCAGAGTGAACTTCAATTTCGAAATATTGCCAGCGAAAGGATCTCGCTCTCATTTAAGCACGCACCAATTACTCCACGTTGAACAATAATTAATGTAGGATTCGGGATTTATTTTGTCCATGGAAAAAATTATATGAAATGGATGAAAATGATAACCTTTGTGAACATTCATGTTTACGTATAGAAAATGAAACCCCAGTGCAACCATAGCAACGGAATGGAGATTGGTTGACAGAAATCTTCCAGAGAAGAAAACAGAGATGAGAAACGTGAAATAAAGCGAGACGAAAATTAAATTAGGCGGGGAAAAAAGATGATCAGTTTATGAATTAACGCACGCTGAACCTTAGACCAGGAGTAATTCGATTACCATCGATTGGTGATGATGCAAATCAAAGTTCACAATGGAGGTTGGAGACATTCGTAGAGAACATACTTTATTTGTCTAAATTCTGATGCAAACTTTCTTTCTCTCTTTCACCTTTTTTTCTCAATTGTTGCAATATTATTTGGGGACACGTGCCCTCGGGCCCCTGGCTATACGCCATTGCATGTGTCAGTGCACAGTAGAATTTGGAGTTTGTTCTTGTGGGTTATTACAAGTAAATTATGATATTTTAACTCTCCATTTCATTTTAATGTTTATACATACTTTATTTGCATAGTTGTCCTTTTATAGTCCAAATAATATTGAATTTAATGATATTGGGCATCACATAGACCCAAATGATGTTGCTGAGGCATTCAATAAATACTTTACTAATATTGGACAGGATTTAGCTTTCAAAATAATCAATGAAAAGAATGATTTTTTCAAATACTTAAATAATAACGTTAATCAATCCTTATTTTTTAATCCAACAAATATTCAAGAGATTTTAAAAATTGTTCGTTCATTAAAAAGCAGTAAATCTAGTGGCTACGATGAGCTAAGTGTATCTTTATTAAAACAAATAATTCACTTCATAGCTTCTCCGTTATCACATATCTTTAATTTATCTTTTTCCCAAGGGGTTTTTCCCGACCCACTAAAAGTTGCAAAAATAATTCCGATATATAAAAAGGATGATCACTCTAAAGTTTCAAACTACCGACCAATTTCTTTACTACCAAGCATTTCAAAGATATTAGAGAAAATAGTATATAAACGATTATATTCTTTCTTAGATATCAATAACTTTTTAATTCCTAATCAATATGGATTTAGAAAGAACCACTCAACTGATTATGCCATTCTACAATTATGTGACAAAATAACTGATTCCCTTTCTAAAAAAGAACACCCTGTAGGTGTTTTTATGGACTTATCGAAAGCATTCAATACCATGGAACATCGTATATTAATACATAAATTAAAAGCATATGGAGTTAGAGGGATTGTACTTTCTTGGTTTGAAGACTATGCGTAATAGACATCAATATGTTATGTTTAAATCTACAACATCTAATATTTCCACCATAGAATGCAGAGTACCACAAGGCTCCATATTAGGTCCCCTACTGTTTTTAGTATATATGAATGATATTGTTAATGCATCACCACTCCTAACATATGTTCTGTTCGCAGACGATACCAACGTATTTTATTCGCATAAAGACTTTTTTAATTTTTTATTTCTTATTACAACCCTCAATTTAGAACTAAATAAATTATCGTCTTGGTTCAAATCCAATAAACTCTCTTTAAATATTAATAAGACTAATTGTATTCATTTAAAAAACATACACTCTAAACATGTACTTCATTATGATATTTTTATAGATAACATGCCCATAATTGAAAAAGAAGTTACAAAATTCTTAGGTGTAATGATTGATTCAAACCTAACTTGGAATAGTCATATTAACAACATTTGCATGCTAGTCTCGAGAAGCATAGGCATTTTATATAAAATATTATCTATCAAAAAAGTCACTATTTATGCTTTACAATTCCTTCATTTTGTCATACATATCTTATTGTAACATAGTTTGGGGTAATAGTAGTAAGATGAAAATTATGTTAATATATCGTCTCCAAAAGAAAGCACTTCGTCTTTGTACACAGTCACATTATTTAGCCCATACTGATCCAATATTTTGTAAACTAAAAACATTAAAAATCGCTGACATTCACAGTTTTCAAACTGCAATCTTTATGTATAAATGTTGGATAAATACTATACCTTTGGCATTTCGAAATATTTTTGTTTACAATAGTGATATACATTCTTATCCCACACGACACTCATCCGATTTCCACTTAACAAACCCCAAAATTATTATGGCCTATAAATCGATAAGACATCATGGTCCAGACATTTGGAATGCTTTACCTGACAATATTAAACACTCTGCAACTTTTTATTCATTCAAAGCATCGATGAAAAAAATATTTAATATCTACATATTTAAAAACATCATAAGGGTCTCAGAGGTTTTGATTGTTTATTTAAATTAATTTTAGATGACCAGTTCAATAACAATACGAATCGAACACTTACTTCACCTGCACACACCCACTTGCACACACTTGCACATTTTTCTTCTTTTTTTCTTTTATTAATTCCTTTCCACTTTTTATTCAGATACTTTCTGAACAAAATCTTTATATGTGACTCTCTATTCCCCTACATTCTCCTAAAACAGCGCCATGTACCCCCCCCCCCCTTTCCCGGCTGCTATCGACTCAAGCTTCCTTGCTTATGATAGTTGGCCTCTGCATTTATCTTGATTATTTTTACTTACCTCCATACTTTCAAGCTTTCAATTATGCATTTAAAAAAAATAAAAATTTGTGTGTATTAAGTTGTCACTCTTGATGTAAATCAATTATATTATATACTATTATTATTATTTGAATGTTTTATATTTGATTTATCAATAAATGCAGAAACATCTGCTAAAAAAAAAAAATAGTTGAGGAATTTCTTAATATCGATGTGAGCTGCCGTGAAGTTTTCCTCCTAAAGTGAATTATTAAGCGATTACGCTGCATGCCAGTGATGTCAATTTACACATGCAACATAGAAATGTTACACTCTAAGAAAAGAAATGTTGCAAATAGAACCTTTAAAGGTTCTAAGCCTTGTCCCGTAAACCCTAAAGGGGAACTATTGTGACACGGTTTCGTTAACGAAACAACCAGACAACTCTTCTCAATATCAGTGTGCGGCACTCAACAATCAAGTCATATTCGCTTTCATTCTGATGAAATGAATACGAAACAAAATGAGATGTTCTCCCTCCCCCCCCCCCCCCCTCCCCACCAATTATGAAGCTAAACAAGTTAATTTTACCCTCATATGTTATTTTGCATGATGTATTAACTCCATGTTTACCTAATTGGTGGCAAAGGACCCCTTCTCCAAATAAAACGTTATGCCACTAAGAACCTCTTTTTAATGAAAAGTCAATGATACTTACGGAGCCTTCAAAGGGTTTGCATGAGGAGTACGACTCTGTTTACAACCACCGCGCAATTTCAAGAACCCTTTAGAACTCCTTTTTCTCTATACGTGCTATCAGTGTACACCATGGTTTATGATTATTCTGCTTGATCACCGTTCTCAACCCTTTTAAACTCCAGGCCCACTTTGGCTGATAGAAATTTGTTGAGGCCTACCTTACAAATCATGAGATAAACAAACAATTAAACATGACACATGAAAATAGAGAACAAATTGTGTGCTAATATGCAGTGGCCTTTGAAGGTATCATTGTGCCCCCCTCCCTCCGCCCAAATTTAATAACGTACTTTACAAGCGAGTGAGCAAGCGAAGGAGTGATAGATATTTGCCTTTTTTGAACCCCCCGAATCACTCAATTTCGTGTCCATTTTACGGGGAGGGGGGCTGAGGGGTTTTAGCCGAATATCAACCATCCTGTTATAAATTTCGGAGGGAGTGATTAAAAAAGGAGAAGAAATTTTTACGATGGAATGACACATTTATTAAAAAACATTATATTAACAAAATTATTCTTGGCCGATCTCGCGGCCCACCGCTTGAGAAGCAATGTGCTAGATTTTGTTACGGGTTCCACTTTAGGCGGTGATTCATGCTAGGTGGGACGGTTAGGAGGGGGAGGGGCGGAGGGGCGGAATAGTTTAGTGCTCTGTGGTAAATGTGGAAAGGAGAATGCTTTTCTTTCTTGACCCCCCCCCCCCCTCCTTCTCTATATAAATAGAGGCCCTATTGATGTTGAGGAAAACTTTGTGTGACCTGTTTTAATAAGCCAAATGGAAATAGGATAGCGGAAATATATTTGAAATACCCCCTTGCCATGCCAGACTCTCCTATACTTGTAATGAATTCGATTACTGAATCAAACAATAATCATTGGTAATAGGCAACTTTACGGAATTACATACCATTTCCTATTACAATAGAATTCCTAATCAACTTGTGAGACACGTAAAGCTGACAACATTGGTTGATTAAAATCGTCTGTCGTTGGATATTGTCAATATGGACTTAATATCTCGTAGTGCTTTCTCAAACACGTCAAATAAGACCGATTCCTGAGTATACACGCCCACGATGTGACTAATAAGTTATATTGTTAGTTTTTGTAAAATGGATTTGGCTAGACGATGACAGTATTTGTGAAGTCAATGTACACATGACCCATCCTTTGCTTTGCTTATTAAAAGATGTATCGGAATGAATATTACTTTCACCGACAAAAGGGGAACGTATCGTTTCCGGATTGTATGAGAAAGTAATTATTTCATGCTGTTGGAAGGCAAGCGAGGCGTGTGCATGTGAATCAAGCATTTTATTAGATGCTGATTGAACCTGTAATATGATCTTATAGTGTATGCTTTTAGTTTTCCTCGCAAAGTATGACGAAGTGCGGTCGCAAAGACTTTCGAGAAATCAGCCTTAGGCAATTTCAAAAGCCTCGTGGTTCAGCTTCGGAATTGAACAAAACAATAACATCTTGTTTAATCTCAACATGAATTGTATAATCGGCAATACATTAGCTTATTCAAATTGCACTTGACTTGATTTTTTTATAAATTCTGTGCGATCGTGTAACGGGTACGGATGATATTTTGTTGATAATTTCTTCCTTGCGTGCACTCCTAGATGTCCTTTGTTATCAGCATCTTAATAAGAAATGGAATGAAAGTGGTAGTGTTTTTTTTACTATATCTATTCCTGATCTTAGATCTTGGAATGTTAGTTACAATATTTATATTCGTTGATTTGTAACAATGGCTTTGCATGTAAAGCATCTATTCGACAAAATATGAAATAAAGTATGAATAATTCTTTATATTGAGCTACTGGGAGTGTAATGAACTGAAAATTCATTCGCTTTTGAAACAAATTTTGATTAAACAGACGTATTCAGTTATTCCGCACTTTAGAGAGTGTTGGCACTTATACATCAATCTTTCTGGTTTTGAAAGTAAGTGACACGCACGCTTGTATAGTGTCACATTTCCAATAATGCTAAACGTATCGACATTTATATCCAAAGTGTGGGTTTTTCTCCAGAAACAGATCCAACCTGAAGTTCACGATTGCAATATCATTCCTCTCGATTAGATACCAATCGTACTCAATTTGAGAATTACCCAGGGTGAGTTTCAGAGTTGAGAGCTCCGCTATGATGCGCCGAGTCACGAACCGCGTGTTTCTTGGCGCGAACGTGTTTGGATTATAAATTATTACGAAATTGGTCTTGAACGGCAGACGATGATTATATCGATACTGCCCACTTCACTTCGTTATAATGATTCGTATCCTTAAACTAAATCGTCATAGAAAAAAAAGGATGAATGGGGATTAAATCAAGTGATTGGCATGGATATAGATTTTATTTTTTTAATACGAATTTGGTGAAAGTGTTGTTTTCTCAGGTTGGGGTTTGGATTTTATACGATGATTTTTTTTTATTAAAGGGAAACTAAGAATAATTACAAATTGACGAAAATGATTTATGATCCAGTATAGGGTAGGGTATGGTATTAACGATAAGAGACTTCTGCGTATTGGCATAGGCCAATTAGTTGTATAATAAAGATTGCCTCATGCTCTAGAACGGAAACGATTTATATAATGTCATCCTATGTCAAGCCAGAAACTGAAATCTTAGCTGCGGAATCACATAAGATTTTTGTTTCTGAAACCAATATATTCTATAGCAGCATAATTATGATGGCAAGATTAGAGGTGTTATTTAACAATTTCCATTGAAAATGAAAGTGGTGAAATCTTTCTTGAATACTTAATACTATCAATATAATATAATCTGCCCATAACAATAAAAAATAATTAACATATCCTTTCCAACAGAGTTAACAATATACAATTCTCTTTAGAAAAGTGAAATGGTATAATCCATCTTGATTATTTTTAATACCATCAATATATTATACAGTATAATTAATCTGCCTATAGCAACACCAAAAAACACCATCATTTTTAATCATAGTCCTATTCTTTCCAGCAAAGTTAACAATACAGTGTCTAACAACAATGGGAATGAAATGTATACAATTTTTTTTTTATTGAAAAGCGAAATAGTGAAATCCATCTTGCCTTTGATAAGGCAACTAGTTATTGGCGCTTTACAAATTCATGGATTGGATTGGATTACTTAATTGTACCATGAATGTATTATAATATGCCTATGGAAAAAAACATCATTTTTAATCATATGCGTTCCAACAGAGTTAACAATACAGTGTCTACCAGCGATGGGGATCAAAATGTATAAACACTTTTCGATTGAAAAGGGAAGTGGTGAAATCTATCATAAAGTACTTAGCATTATTAACAACATTCTGCTGAGCCTGCATGGGAGCCACAAAGGCGATTGATTCGTATAATTGAACACACGGTAAACACCCTTCTGGGTCTCATCAGCATATCATCGTTGTCGTAAGTTAAAAAAGTGATGATGGCACAGATCAGGAAGGTTTGGAGGAAAACACAAAAATGATGAAATTAAGACATTTCAAATATCTATATGCTACGAAGATGACTGATCACTGAATAGACTTCGGTAGCTTTTTCATAAAAATAGACCGGGGTTTTATTGACGGTAACGTAATTTTGCTTATCTTTTATTTTAATTTTAATCATTTTATAAACTTATCCATAACGCAATAATCTCCATATTTATGAAGAAAAAAAATGATTGAATTGAAAACATATTGTGTATGCGAGACCAGTGGCGGATCCAGGGGGCCGGACCCTTCCCTGCCCCCCTCCCAAAGGGTAACTATAACATTTTTTGAATAAAAAATGGGGGCCCTCTCCCCCTGGCACAAGGGGGGAGTGTTGATTCAGCATTAAATATTTTCTCACAAATTTCGAAAACAAAAAATAGTGCTCCTTACTCCCCCCCCCCCCCACCCCCGCTTTTATGACGGCTGGCTGACTCGCCGCTAAACACTTTCTCACGAATTGGGCCCCCTATTCGGCCCCTTCCCTTGCCGCCGGCTGGATCCGCCCCTGTGCGAGACAGACAAAATGTTCAAATATATCGTGATGTAACAGCGAAAAGGAACGAATTGGTACGTATACGGCAAAAAGAATGGTCAACTTAATATGATACAAAGAATGGAAGGTGCATTATAATTACATTGTTGTAATGATTGCGATGCTCGCTTGAAACTCCAAACCATGAAATGAAACTTTTCAAAAATAGCATTCCGGCACTGTGCCGAGCAAGGACTCAAACAAAGGCTGAAAACGAGCTAGCACCTGATTGTGAAAAGCATTATAATTTAAATCACATCGCGGTTTAAAAAGTTAATGCAATCAAAGCATTTTTTCCTTCAGTCTTTGTCCACTCCAAGGATTGCATCGAACATGGCTGCTCTAAATTCAACTTCACACTTGCCCTTCGCTTACGTATGCAAAAAATGTTGCCATGAAGAAAAAAAATGGCGCAATAATGATAATGGGCTCAACCTGAATGTATGACCAAAACTGTATTATCTTTTAATGTAATTTTTTTTTATCCCAAGGTACTTTTTAATTTTGTTCTTCATACATGTAGTTGCATCACTTTTATGGATAGTACATTTTACGGATGGATAATATAAGTGAATTAGAAAACGGAAAGGATAATGCCTAGGTCACATTTGCCGCGGCGGCCGTGGGGTCTAAAATATCCACGGCCAATAGCAATTATAGGTGCGCTGCTGCATTCCCACGGTCACATACAGTAGCAGGCACATTAGTTAGGGTAGCCGCACAGCGTATTCTGAATTTGTGGAGACAGAAAATCTGCGACTGTCGTACGGCCTTTGAAGTAATGACGCACAGTCACCTAAGGGCTTCCCTGCGGCGGCCGTACAGTTTTTGACAAATACCAAGGCAGACGCAAGGTGGCCTTGCGGTCACCTTACGACCGACGTATGGTCGCCGTGGAACCGCTATACGGCATGGCTATACAAACCTAGAAATGAAAAAGTTTTATAATTCCGCGCTGTAGGCCACGGCGACCCGTACGGCTTGTAATGATAGGGATACACCATATAGGGTAACCCTGAGGCCACCGCAGGTATCTCTCGATTTCAGGAGCCTACGGTCGCCGTATCCTATCCGTTGAGCAAATTGTGACCTAGGCATAAGAGAGAACGATCACGACAAATGAATGGATATCGACAGATAAAATCTGAAATATAAGAATCAAGAAATCCAGATCATCGAAAATATCATTGAGCTATGAGCTGTTAATCGGAATTCATTACATCTTCTTGATCTGGAATTGCATGAACGTTTGAAATACTATTCGAATATGTTTCATATTTCCGCAGAACCGGAATTATTGTTAGAGATTTGATGGTATATGGACAAAGTTTGCAGTGAAAAAGATGTAAATACTTTTAAAAATTCAAGTTTCCAACTCAACATTTGCATTGAAATTAACGAACTTCAAGTTTTCAAGTTAATTTTTTCTACATCTCATTTAAAAAACAACAAGTACATATTACAACATTAAAAATTACACAGTAGAGGAAAAATACATCTAGTTAATTTACATAAAGTGCATAAAATGGGACGATAACTTACATAAAAAACGTTTCAACAAAACTTGCAGCTTATACTTAACCCTTTAGAGCTCAAACGCGGGTTTAAGACAAAGGAGGCAAACTTTTCCTTTCAGTGACTTACTGTATTTTTTTAGCTTGAAATTTTCCATTAGGTCGTGTTTCAAACATTGTAAGATACTGTTATGCACAATAAACCAATCTATATTTTATACCCAAGAGATTCCATAGCTCCTTTGACGTAAAATCTCACAGCTTATATTCCCCCTAAAGGCGCCAAGGATATGTCTTGATATATTAATAGTATTAACTCTCCTTGTTCCCGAGCGTCCCCTTGACCTACCATACATATTTTTTATTTCATTTTCCCTCTTTTGGAAAGTGACCTAAAATAACACAAACCGATGCATTTTTTATCTGATTTATTTTTTCTATTAAAAAAGAAAGAAAGAAGATACACTTTGTATCTAGAAAGCTAAGTGCTTGCAGGTGAACTAGAATCAATTCATATAACACGTTTAAATACCTTTTGGAAAATGATATGAACAATAAAAAAGATCAAGGCTGTGGTCTCAATTTACTCATTGTGTCGCTTTAAAAAGTCCAGAAAAATAATTTACAAGTGGCCGATTCCATTGGGGGGGGGGGGGGGGGTGGTAAACGGAGCAAATTTCAGGTTAATTTTGTCTCATGGCTAGAGCGTATGGTTCTGATTTGCCCCCATCCCTAATAAACGTACATCACTGTATCTCTATTATTAAACCAAAACAATGATGATTATACACGATTTATTATGTATTGTAGTCACACCTGAGCTTATATCAATCAAACATAGATAATACTCTTGTCCTGATATAATATAGAGAAGTTAAATTGTATTTTGTTGACCAAAACGTACCTTCCAATTGGGTTAGATACGGTCATCAGCGAAGCTATTTCAACCAGGGAGGGGGTGGGGGGGGGTGTAGCTCAAGCGACAAATTGCAGTAGAATAATTAGCTCACATCTTCGGATGGATTGTGAAATGTCTTGATAAATCAAACATAGGCTATTCAATCAATTATAAAGGGAAAGGGAGAATTAAGGCAATCGTTCTTCATCTTTCGACTACTAAAATGATGAGAACACATTATAAAAAAGCAGTAAGCAAAGTCTCGATGGCTCAGAGTCTCCTTCCTATAGCATCTAGCGATCGATAATTCCAGTAAACACACAGGATAACATTTATTCTAGACCCACACAATCGATCGCGAAATGGTAAAGAAAATGCATTTGAGCAAACATTTTCATTTCACTCCACCTCATATTTAATCAGTTAAAGTAAACACGACTAATATGCTAATGCACATCATTGATATGCATATATCGATTTTTAAATTCCAATGAAGGTCTTATTCTCCATTAGTTTGAAAGATTTTCACGAGGATTGTTTTTAAATGATCATGGAAACATTGTTGTTGACTCCGTCTGTGATTGACAGGTATCATGTAAGCTTTTAAGTATAAACTCAAAAAATTAGAATGAGATCAGGGACCCGTTTCACAAAGCTTTTAGTCAATGACAAATGACAAAAATCAGTGACAAATCTGTTGATAACCAATCAGAAGCAAGGATTACAGTAGCTTACAACAAAAGCTGTCATTTGTCACTAATAGGGATTGGCACAACGACAACGTGGATTGCTACGATCGACGTCCTTTTAATGCACTGCCTTGAATGGACGTCACACCTATCAGTCCATGCAAATCTAAAAGTCCCAAATGACAAGTTTTGTGAAACACCCCCCTCCCCCAGGACAGGATATTTCATGAGACCGACAGTTGGTGATGTAGCTACAGAGGCCATGCTCTCCCTTCCTCATCGGACTCCAACAAAAATGAAAACATTATTGAGAGACGATAAAGAAAAAAGAAGGAAAAAATGAGAGAAAAGGAAAGGGAGAGGATAAAAGGATGAGAAATAAAGACGATATAGGATCCTTCCCGCACCCCCTCATAATCAATAGCCTTGTAGATCTATACATTTGAATTTTCAAAGGGAGATCGAAGCCCCTTCAATCATACCAGTTCCCTCTCGATGACTGGACCCTAGCAACGTCACTGCGGACAGCCCCGAGACCAACGGCCCACCAACCGACAGGCCTTGAGACCGACAATGTCCGTCCGTCTAATGAACATTCAGAAAAATTGGCAGAATGTGATTTATCTCTTCCGTCCTCTTATTTCTCTTTATTCTTTACTTCACCTTTCTCTCTCCTTTTTTCCCCCTTCTCTCTCTCTCTCTCTCTCTCATATTATCTCTCTCTCTCTCTCTCTCTTTCTCTTTCTCCCTTTCTCTTTCTTTATATCGTCCTCCCCTATCTCTCCCTCGCTTTTAATAATAATAAAAAAAATCATTTCTATAACTGAGCATCATTTGCAATCTGTATCAACTTAAGAAAGCAATCAACATCTGAAAACAAGATGGATTCCATCAAATCATCTAAAATCCATGCTGAACTCTTCCCCCAGGGTTTAACAAACCATTCTTGTCGACGAAAAGCGAGGAAGAAATAAAAAATTACTCATCTATGACCTTAATTAAGAACTATGAGAAGATAAAGGAGTTTCTAAGTACTATGGAATTAAATATGTGGTACCTAGCATCTTGATTAATGATTTGATATGTCATTCAAGCATTCGCGTGCAGTCATGTGTTCAAGACATACATCTTAAGGGGGATCAATAACAATTTTCGGCAAAAATGTATTTCCAGGCTTCAAACGGCAAATGGACCTATTACAGATTCCAAAGATATTCTCGAGGAAGAAAGGTTGTTTTATCTTAATCTATATGCATCTAGTGTTAAAGAAGATTTTCCTTGTGAATTCATTAAAAAAGTTGTTTTACCTAATCTGGATATCAAAGACGACGATTTTTCTTTAGGTGATCTCATTTCAGAGAAAGACTGCTATGAAACTATTACAACTTTTAAAAGTGACAAGTCACCGGGATCAGATGGACTTCCCATAGAGTTTTACAAAACGTTCTGGTCTGACATCAAACACTTGTTGGCCCGAATTCACAAAGCAAGGTTTGAGCTCAAACCTCCTTTTGTTTCGCCAAACCTCCTTTTGTTCTCTACAAACCAGGTTTGTAAAAAACGCGTAAAACGCGTCATTTGACGTACGAAAACCAAGGTTTGTCGACAAACCTCCTTTGTGAATTCAGGCCATAATGTTCCGTTTACAATTCCTCTTTGCTTGATAACATTCTTCCTTTATCTATGCGAACAAGTATTATTACTTTGTTGCCAAAAAAAGGAAGAGATTTATTACTTCTCAAAAATTGGCGACCAATATCACTTCTTAACAGTGATTATAAGATTTTATCCACAATTCTCTCATTACGAATGAAAAAGGTTTTAGGGCTTTTGATAAGGAATGACCAATAATATGGTTTTATTAAAGGACGTTTTAATGGAGAGAACATACGATTATTTTATTGATATACAAAGCATTTGTAAAATAGAAAATATTGACGGTTTAGCTTTGAGTATTGACTTTGAGAAAGCTTTTGATATGATTGACTGAAATTTTATGTACGACGCACTTCGTGTATTTGGATTTGATCAGTATTTTATTAATTGGGTGAAATTACTGTATACAGATATACAAGGACGAGTTATTAATAATGGGTTTGCGTCAGATTCTTTTGAGATAAAGCGTGGTGTAAGACAGGGGTGTTCTTTGTCTCCATATCTTTTTATTATTGCAGTTGAAGTACTTGGCTGTTTCGTGAGACAAAATAAAGATATTCGTGGGTTAACAGTATTAAATGAAGAGGTAAAGATTAGTCAATATGCAGATGACACGGTTATTTTTCTTGAACCTGATGAATCGAATATTCGTAGATGTGTTAAAGTCTTGAATGATTTCGAAGAAGCTTCTGGTTTGAAAATTAATTTAAAAAAATGTAATATGATTAGACTGGGAAATTGTAAAGTTACTATGCCTATGTGTCAAGACATTCCATTTATTTGGCCGTCAAATTATTTTACATACTTAGGTATCAAAATTCCTTTGAATGGTAATTTGAGTTTTCATGATCTTAATTTCAAATCAAAATTTGAGGAAATTAAGACAACGTTGAATATATGGAATCGTAGGTCTTTAACCTTGTATGGAAAAGTGACCATTATTAGATCTCTAGTTATACCAAAATTGATTGATTTACTTTGTATTCTTCCTGATCCCCCTTTATCATTCTTTTTAGAACTTCAGAGAGTACTCTTCAAATTTGTATGGAGTAATAAGAAGGACAAAATTAGACGCCCTTTGCTTTTAATGAATATAAAGAAGGAGGCCTTAAAATGCCTCATTTATTATCTTTTAACCGTGCAATGAAAGTTACTTGGATTAACAGATACTTTGATGAAGAAAACAAAAGTAAATGGAAAATGTTTTTTGCACATTCTCTGAGACGTATGGGAGGTGATATTTTTTTTAGCGGTAATCTCCGCTCGGATCATTTAATGTTCAATAAATACGCAGATCCTTCCTGGAATGATATATTGATTGCATGGAGTCACTACAAGTACTACAACCCAGTTAAATTCAAATACAGTATTTCCCAATCCCTTTGCCTGAATTCTCATAGGAAAACCTCTCAATATTAATATACGTTTTAATTCTGATATGATATATGTTAAGGATATTTTGCGCATTGATGGTTCATTTATGTCTTTTGATCAAATCCAACGCCAAATGAATTTTCTGTCTGGTTCATTTATGTTATATTATTCAGTTATTTTCGCATTACCTAGTAGTTGGAAACGTATTCTAAAACAGGAAAACTTTGAAATGGAAAATGCTTCTCTAAATTGTGTTAACAATTTATTGAACGAATTCCGTAAACCAAAAAAGATATCAAAACTTACGTACAATATTTTCTTAAACAAATTTTCAGCAAATATCTCAGAAACAAATCAACAGGATAAATGGCAAAGGGATCTACAAAATAATTTAAATGATTCACTAATTTGGAAATCCCGTTTTACATTACTTTATAGGTCATCCATAGATAATAAAATGAGAAATTTCCAATTTAAAATTTCCAATTTAAACTCTGAGACGTATGGCAGGTGATATTTTTTTTAGCGGTAATCTCCGCTCGGATCATTTAATGTTCAATAAATACGCAGATCCTTTCTGGAATGATATATTGATTGCATGGAGTCACTACAAGTACTACAACCCAGTTAAATTCAAATACAGTATTTCCCAATCCCTTTGCCTGAATTCTCATAGGAAAACCTCTCAATATTAATATACGTTTTAATTCTGATATGATATATGTTAAGGATATTTTGCGCATTGATGGTTCATTTATGTCTTTTGATCAAATCCAACGCCAAATGAATTTTCTGTCTGGTTCATTTATGTTATATTATTCAGTTATTTTCGCATTACCTAGTAGTTGGAAACGTATTCTAAAACAGGAAAACTTTGAAATGGAAAATGCTTCTCTAAATTGTGTTAACAATTTATTGAACGAATTCCGTAAACCAAAAAAGATATCAAAACTTACGTACAATATTTTCTTAAACAAATTTTCAGCAAATATCTCAGAAACAAATCAACAGGATAAATGGCAAAGGGATCTACAAAATAATTTAAATGATTCACTAATTTGGAAATCCCGTTTTACATTACTTTATAGGTCATCCATAGATAATAAAATGAGAAATTTCCAATTTAAACTTATTCATAGAAAAATTGCAACACAAAGTTTTCTTCATAAGATAGGAATAAGTACTTCTTCATCGTGTACTTTCTGTGAAAATCATGAACAGACGTTGTCTCATTTATTTGTAAATTGTGAAAAAGTACGATCTTTCTGGAATGTTATATGTGCATGGTTAAAAGAAAAGAACATACGAAATATTTTGTTCACAGATGAAGAATATTTTTTGGTACTCTTATAATCAATAATTTTTATTTCGTCAATACAGTTATTATTTTTGCAAAATGTTTTATTTTCACTTGTAAAATGCAAAACGTTATTCCACTATTTCCTTCTTTTCAACGAGCTCTCAAACATTTAGAAAATATGGAACGTATAATTGCTTTCAAGAAAAATCGTCTCGATCTTCATATTAAGAAATGGCAGATATTTTGTTAACTTTTTTTGTATTGCTGATGAGTTAACAATTACACTATATTTTTATTATACATATTCTATATCTATACGAACATGTTATTATTACTATTATTATTATCATGTACTGTTATTATTATGAATGAGATTTGTTTTCAATAAATATTTTGAAAAAAAAAATGATGAGAACACATTATAAAAAAGCAGTAAGCAAAGTCTCGATGGCTCAGAGTCTCCTGACTCTAGCATCTAGCGATCGATAAGTCCAGTAAACACACAGGATAACATTTATTCTAGACCCACACAATCGATCGCGAAATGGTAAAGAAAATGCATTTAAGCAAACATTTTCACTCCACCTCATATTTAATCAGTTAAAGTAAACACGACGAATATGCTAATGCACATTATCGCTATGCATATATCGATTTTTACATTCCAATGAAGGTCTTATTCTCCATTAGTTTGAAAGACTTTCACGAGGATTTTTTTTTAAATGATCATGGAAACGGTGTTGTTGACTCCGTCTTTGATTGACAGGTATCATGTAAGCTTTTAAGTATAAACTCAAACAAATTAGAATGAGATCAGGGGGGGGGGGGGGGGGTTTCAATGACAAACGACAAAATCAGTGACAAAACTGCTGATAACCAATCAGAAGCAAGGATTTCAGTAGCTTACAACAAAAGCTGTCATTTGTCACTAATAGGGATTGGCACAACGACAACGTGGATTGCTACGATCGACGTCCTTTTAATGCATGGATCCTAATCCTTTTAATGAATGGACGTCACACGTATCAGTCCATGCAAATCTAAAAGTCCCTAATGACAAGTTTTGCGAAACGCCCCTCCCCCCCCCCCCAGGACAGGATATTTCATGAGACCGACAGTTGGTGATGTAGATACAGGGGCCACGCTCTCCCCTCCTCATCGGACGCCAACAAAAATGAAAACAATTGAGAGACGATAAAGAAAAAAGAAGAGAAAAAATGAGAGAAAAGGAAAGGGAGAGGATGAAAGGATGAGAAATAAAGACGATATAGGATCCTTCCCGCACCCCCTCATAATCAATAGCCTTGTAGATCTATACGTTTGAATTTTCAAAGTGAGACCGAAGCCCCTTCAATCATACCAGTGCCCCCTCGATGGCTGGACCCTAGCTACGTCACTGCGGACAGCCCACGAGACCAACTGCTCACAAACCAACAGGCCATGAGACCGAAATGGCCGTCCGTCTAATGGACATTCAGCAAAATTGGTAGAATGTGATTTATCTCTTGGGTCCTCTACTTTCAATTTATTCTTTACTTCAACTTTCTCTCTCCTTGTTTCCCCCCCCCCTCTCTCTCTCTCTCTCTCTCTCTCTCTCTCTCTCTTTCTCTCTCTCATATTCTCTCTCTCTCTCCCCCTCTCTCTCTCTTTCTCTTTCTCCCTTTCTCTTTCTTTATATCGTCCTCCCCTATCTCTCCCTCGCTTCTAATAAAAAAAAAAAAAATCGTTTCTATAACTGAGCATCATTTGCAATCTGTATCAACTTAAGAAAGCAATCAACATCTAAAAACAAGATGGTTTCATCAAATCATCTAAGATCCCAGCTGAACCCTTCCCCCAGGGAAACCATTCTTGTCGAAAAAAAAGCGAGGAAGAAATTCAAAATTACTGATCTATGACCTTAATTAAGCAACGTATGAGGAGATAAATGGAATTAAATATGTGGTACCTAGCATCTTGATTAATGATTTGATATGTCATTCAAGCATTCGCGTGCAGTCATGTGTCTTAAGGGGGATCAATAACAACTGGAAAAAAGATATGTGATAAAACGAAATGACTTCTAATCAACTTAGAATCCTTGATTTGAAGTATTAAGCGACATGGTTCTGACTTTGTCCACTGTCTAGGGAAGAATTTCTCCTAATTTGATTACACACCTGAATGAAGATGAATTTGGGGGTTTCCGCCTTTCCGTCTATTTGATTCTTCCCTTATACATGCAGTTTCAACGCTAGTGCATAATTATGGCAATACTTAATTATCTACTTAATTTTTACTCTTAATCCCTCTATTTTCTCTCCCTCCGTCATCGTCTACCTATCTCTTCTCAAGCTAAGATATATTCTGCTGTGATTATACTCTTGCTAGAAGGGACATACGCTTCTACATGTAAGTGTTTGCATGGTAGCTTGCCCTTGACACGTTTTATATTACCTCCCAGCCCAATAATTGGAGTTTGAATGTCATCGTAAGAAAATGTACAACATTGCACATGAGAAATAATTCTATTACATTACAAAATCATCTAGATCGAAAGAAAAATTCGTACGGTAAAGTAATGATTGATGTAATGCTATACAAAATTACAGAAAGAGATGAACCGACAAAATTATATCACGAGCTTTGGAGTTTCTTTCACCTTTCTTTATTTACTACTTTGTTTACTTTATTTCAACCAAATAAAAATATATTAAATATCCCCCTAACCCCTTGAGATATCAAGTTTAAATTGGTGAGAAGATAATTGTCTAGATTTTGTTGATGGATAGCGCTGAAAATGACATTCGGGGAAATTTATTTAGTTCGGTCTGTTGTCGGTCTCGTGTCAATCCTCAACGAAAATCGATTCAACTGACAGACTCTTAGACATTCTGGGTAATGAAATATTCAGTTCGGCATGTTGTCGGTCTGTTGTCGGTCTGTTGTCGGTCTGTGGTCGGTCTGTGGTCGGTCTGTTGTCGGTTTGTTGTCGGTCTGTTGTCGGTTTGTTGTCGGTCTGTTGTCGGTCTGTTGGCGGTCTGTTGTCGGTCTGTTGTCGGTCTGTCGTCGGTCTGTCGTCGGTCTGTTTTCGGTCTGTTGTCGGTCTGTCGTCGGTCTGTTGTCGGTTTGTTGTCGGTCTGTTGTCGGTCTGTTGTCGGTCTGTTGTCGGTCTGTTGTCGGTCTGTTGTCGGTCTGTTGTCGGTCTGTCGTCGGTCTATTGTTAGTCTAGTTTGTGTGACCGGGGTATATGCGCCTACTTTTCCAAAGAAAAGGAGGTCACTTTCTTGCCCTAATTGATAGGTCGGAGTCATTCAAGTTTGCTAACAAGAGATCGAACACGACGGACACTTGACCATGATTGCCAGGCCATTAACGGCTCCATTAGCATAGATGCATTCCGGTATACATGGTGGTAGTATCGGAGAGGTATGGAGGATGGGGAAGAAGGGGGTGGGGGGGGGGTAGGGGTGGGGGTTGGCATTGGATGCCAGTATTAGTCAGTGTCGTCCTAGTTTCTCTTAGACGTGGTAGAATTATTGAATCTATTTTTGTTCTAACAAAATCGCATGCACAATTAAAGGTGCCTTCTCATGTAGTAAATGATCATTTAGAAGCGTCGCAAGAGAGAGAGATAGTGAGTGAGTGTAGAGAGAGATATAGAGAGAGAAAGAGATATAGAGAAAGAGAGAGAGAGAGAGTGAGAGAGAAGGGAGGGGAGCAGTTAGGGGGTCGCTTGCACTGCTCATCTCCATTTTATGTTCGCAAAACTACAACAAAAATGTAAGGACGTGCAGAATGTTTTTTCTTAAAAACTTTTATCAATAGGAAAAGACAAATGCAAAGATGAAATATCATTGAAAAAGACTGTAGCAAAATCCCAAGAGGATTGTTCTTGAGTAGGGGAGGGGGAGGGGGGGGGGGTATCTTTTTACTGTCTGCACAGTGATGCTTTGATTGAATTGTGCAGAGATCTGTATCGAAAAAAAATATATGCATCTGCTGCACATACAAAACTAATGATTCAAATACGACAAATTCACATCGGAAACTGTTAAACCAAAATCATTGGAATTTGTGGGATTTCAGTCTACAAAATCTTTTTTTTGAATGTCAAATTACACTGTCACTGTATGATCTGCCCAAAAAACGTATTTTTAAAAACCGATTACGTCATTACACCTGAGTGAATGATATGATGATTATTATACAGTAGGCTTGCGGATGCACCATGTAAGAGAGAGAGAGAGAGAGAGAGAGAGAGAGCGAAAGAGTGAGAGAGGGTTGAGGAGTCCTGAAAAGGACTCTGACTCGGTAATCTTTCTTGGGGGTGTGTATTCCTGAAAAGGACTGTTTGTTGATTATTGTAGAGCACTTTGTTGGTATGATATGGTTTCTATGACGATATCTCATTAAAATCATTTGGAGCAACAACAAAATCCTCCATTTTCCTTCAAAACAACATATTGGGCCTAAGAGCGTTTACTAACTGGGTTAATCATCATTCATTATTTTCTTTTACAAAATGAATAAAATATAAACGAATTGATAGGCATGTAAACCGTGTTTCCTTCTGCTCCATACAGCCGTTTGACTCTTCTAAAATTTATAAGCTTTGTTGTTATGAAAGCCTGTTACGTATATTTAGAAAATAATAATGAACAATGAAGAACTGACGCATTTGAAATGTTTTGATCGTGGCGATAGGTTGACTTTATCATCCCACTTTTTTTCTTCTTCTGAGACGGCACTTGAGACATATCACTGAAACGAGAGTGCTTGAGCTCTTCGATAGAACGTGAGATGAATAATTTATGAGTGTCAATAAATAAAGTCTGAGCAAGTTATATCAGACTTGTTTTTACTGACTGTTTAACTCTCTTATTATTATTATTATTATTATTTTAAAGTATTATTAGTAGTAGTAGTATACATATATATATATATACATACATCACCACCATCACTTTCAAACACCTCTGCCACTACCACCATTAGTCTCCACCATCATCACCACCACCACCATTATCTATACACCCACCACCATCGCACCATCACCACTATCACCACCATCACCACCACTACCACCACCACCACCACCACCACCACCACCACCACCATCAGTAGCATCATCACCATCATCACCACCACCTTCACCACCAATACCACCACCACCACTATCACATCCATCACCGCAGTCGCTACCACTAACGCCACCACCACCACCACTACTACCACCACTACTACCACAACCTTCAATCATCTTTAAGTATCACGAACTCATTGCTGTCCTTCACATTTTCACGCCACATAGATGCGCCAATCACTCTCGCTTCAACCGTACCCCTCCTCCTCCTCATCTCATTAAATCCTCCAGGTTAGCGTGCCATGTTTGCAAGTTTCCGCTTTAGCTTTCATGGCAAACGAGTTATTGTTTGATGGAGCGTTTACGTAACTGAAGCCCCGGTATCCCCCTCTCAAATATAGTATAATTAGGTTTGTCTGCGCACAATCGGATGTTAGAGACCTTTATCCTTCTTTGAGGAAAATATGATTTCTCTTGAGATATGAAGGAAGCATTAGCATTCCTCCAACCCTGGTATAACATAATTAACATTTCCATGTTGCCGTTGAAACACCTGACAATTTTCGCAAGATAGAGAATGTGATGTATAATTAACGACAGTTCGAATCAAGAAAGAAAAAGAATGACGCATTTTTTGTTGTTTGCATTTGCAGGTGACTGATAAATGAATTATATCTTTATTTTTGAAGAAGAAAAAAAATCTATCATCCGAGATCTGAGAGAATCGATCTAGGTTAATGGACTATCCATAATGTGAATGGAGGTGGATGATTTTTAATGGGGCCCTATAAATATTTGACACTACGGCCGAGCGGTTTCAGGTGCTTGAATTTCTGTGTCGGAAGGTCGTTCGTAACTGGCCCCTGAATAATTCACCTTCCATAAAAGGAAAAGGAAAATAACCGACAGAATACAAGTGCTGGTGATTAAAACAATTCAAATTTGTCTTTGTCATTTATCGTTTTAAATTCGGTCAGTGATTAGATACCATCAAAGGTGAACCGTAGAACTGTAATAATGCAACTCTTGTCTAAACATTGTAGCTTAATGCCTATAAATACCCCCATCCTTTCTGTCAGATTTTATAATTTTTAAATATAGAAATATCGTTTAAAAAATTGATTATAACAGTTCATTTCACCTGAAGTGCAATCTTTTATGGGAAATAATTTAAGATGACTAACCTCTTTCGTTATAAAATTTCTTTTTGAAAATATCATTGTGTTTGTATTTCTCTCTCTCTCTCTCTCTCTCTCTCTCTTTGTTTTTCATATCAATTTATAGATGAATTTATCACTTGCTATGCCTAAAAATCTACCTTTAACCAATGATATCAAAAACTAAAATGTGATACCCATTGACACCCGCGTTCACCCAAGCCTAAAAAAAATGTGTACGATATTATTAGCTATAATTAAGCCGATGCGACAATAGTGTGAAAATATCTTTATTAAAAAACTTTAAATTGTTATAATGTGCATGATATAATTCAAATTAATGATTCATCTTAATATTGCTTGCCTATATATCTACCGTACTGTTAGTATCATATTTGTTTAGAAGAAATGTTGTTTTTAGTATGCAGCATTCAGGGTGTGGCGTCAATTAGAACCATACTCGGAGAAGGTTTAGAAATTTTCCTAATTAAGACGAAATTATATGAAGGTTGATTAAACTTTGCATTACACTCGTTTACTAGTAATGTAATAAGAAGGACGATGTTGTTGTTAACTTGTTATTGTTGGCAGCGACAATAGCTATTACAATGTTTGAGAAATTGAACGGCTCCAGCCCACGCGCACGATGTAAGGCTCGCCACAACTCGAGAAACGTTAATTATCCCGCCGCGATAAGAAATAGAACTCGCTCACCATTCCTAAGGCTGTACAATGTAAAGGGATGAATATCAGAGAGTGCGTACCTTCGAAAAAGAACACAAATTTAATTTCATGTATTGGCATGATGCAACCTCATGATTACAATAGGCGATGAGATGGAATGCTCTAGATTTTATATTGTATTCAAAAGAATGGAAGTAATTCATAGATAGCTCGATCTCAGTTATGTAAATCTAGATTAAAGTGATTAATCGTGACGTACGAATCGATTGCGAACGGGAAGCATAATTGTTTATAACCGGGAGACAATTAATGATCGGAAGCGCCATCATACTTTAAAATCTCTATAATTTCTCTTGCAAATCGCAAATTGATTTATAATCTTTGCTAATTGGGTAAACGATTAAAGAGGCTTAGGATAATATCGAAACCAATTTGAGAAATATAGGTATGTTTATAGAATATACACAGAAAATTGATTTTCGACGGAAGTGGGGAGAGATTGTCCACTTTTTGTAATACTACACAATTTTCGATCTAGATGAGGGCCCTGCAATTATTATTACCCTATCAACTGCCAGGTACCCATTTACATCTCGCCGGAGAGTGGCAAATGTAAATTAACTTCTTGCCAAAGGACGTTAGTACCGGGCTGAGATTCGAACCCATAACCCATGGATTGAGAGTCAAGTGAATGAACCACTATGCTATACGACACCTCCACTTCACCAAGCATTGTTCAAAATTCCTCAGAACCCCTTTAACAAACTTTTAGAAGCATGGCAAATATTGATTAATGGCGAGATTTTTTCGACCCTAAGTTGCCCAATTTCATGGATTGTTGACATTTATAATAATAATAATAATAATGTAACTTATATCGCGCCAAATCCACTCTGTGGAGTGCTCAAGGCGCGTGTAAACAGGAAAAAAGATCAAGACTTGAAAAGAAATGTTTTGAGATGAGTTTTGAAAGAATCAGAGGATAAACATTTTTTGATGTCTTCAGGAAGGCCATTCATGTCTTTGAATCACTTCAATTTGGTCATTCAGGTTGAATACTGTTAAATCGATTGATTCTAACACTGTGTGCAGCATCGAAGGATGTCGTCAAATCTGACCTTGAAAGGGTGGGCCCTTTTTGCTCTCGCGCTATTCGTCAAACCTAGAGCTTTCGAGAAAAACAACCCTCTACCCAAGTGTTTACGTTTAACGATGAATCCATGCGAATAGAAACATCAATTCTCAATGGCAGTGGAAGATTTGTTAGTTCGATCGGCCACTGGTAATTTTTTTTTTTTTTGGGGGGGGGGGGCACAACAGTCTCGTACCCCTTCGTAAAATCAATTTGGCATTCCTGAAGTACACAAATTATAGGCCTCCCTTTCAAATTTTTGATTAAATAGGCACGTGACAAATAAGATGAAGGGTGTTTTTCTTCGTCAGAAATTTTTGGAATCGTGCACCCCCCTGCCTCTTCACTAAAACTTTGAGCACTGTATCCAAGGAAGAAATAGAATGGAAAATGTATATTAATTCCTTGAATGTTACTGAATCAGATATTATTGAATAAAAATGAGAGAATCGCTAAAGATCAATTGAAACAGAAGGTGGAGAAATTTTACCAAACAAGTCTTGTTTTTAAAAGTATCCTTTTATGAGCTACAGCTAAAAGGGGGAAACCCGGACAAGTAGTATATACAAATAACGTTTTTTGTTTTTTTTACCAAGGGAAACCTCATCAGCATAATTTGTGTTTTTTCTGAGGGCCCTGCAATTACCACCCCATCAATCGCTAGGTACCCATTTACACCCGGGTGAAGAGTGGCAAATGTGGATTATCGTCATGCCAAAACGGGACGTTAGTGCCGGGCTGAGATTCGAAACCTCATCTCTTGGATTGAGAGTCAAGTGAGTGAACCACTATACCACGACACCGTCACGTAACATGTAACAACGAATAGTTCACGAATAGTTGCAGCTGATAAATCATGATAAATCATGAACAATCTAACAAACACCAATTAGCCTGAATGCGTATCATGTAAACTCGTGGAATGATAAAGATATCAGACATTAATGTTCGGATAAAGCTATTTTAGAAAGAAAAGAAAAACATACAGGGACTTGTCAATTATGTCAAAAACAATACTGTAACCTTTTCACAGGATGTACCAATTGTCATTAGCTCCACTTCTTTATAGTGCTTTTAACCTTCATATTGTTTATCCAATTAGTGAACCAATAATTGACATTTTTTATTTTGATTTTTTATCGTAACCCAATTTTGGCCTTTTGATGTAATGATTTGCGAATGACAAAATGCCTCTGCCTTTGTTTGTAACTGGGACTAGATAATTAACTTGCTTAACTCCCATATTCTGTATTTTCTTAGAGACAATGAATTTGGAACATTGGCCCATATATTTTATGTACAATGGCTTCCGTCATAAGATGAATGCTTATATATGTAATAATAATAATATTCGGTGAATATATATTTCAGGGCAAATCACAAAATATTTAATGTTTACATTCCTTTATCAACAGAGAAAGAACGAGGAGAAATAGAGGGAGAGAGAGAAAGAGCAAGAGAGAGATGGGGAGAGAGATAGAGAGAGGAAAGTAGAGAGAGAGAGAGAGAGAGAGAGAGAGGGAAGGTGGAGGGAGGGAGGGAGGAATTATTGAGAATTATTTTCATCATATAGACGCTTGTATTGAATAAAGGATGTTTTTAGTTGGTTAACACAACAACAGACGAATATCTAAAACCCAGTTTCTCTCTTAAAACAGTGGTGGACATGTATTCATAAAGATAAGATTGAACGTGAATTTCCCGTGCAAACCTGACCTTGTTGTCTGTACATGCTCATGTTAAGGCATTCCTTTTCCATATTTCCATGTCGTATATATCTGGAACTAGATGATGCAAGCTTCATCAAAATCATCAAGATATGATTATTTTGAAACAACTGGAGGAGTGCCGGTTTCGATTATTAAATTTGTTGCTATTTTTGTAGTTATGCTATCCAGATTAGATGTGGAAACAGCGGTGTATACAATTTACATTCACATGACATTGGTGATGAAAAAAATTATGTTAATTCGTAACAATTTTAATGGGCTATCGTGGGCGAACTATGGTCTACTTGTGAAGACATGAGACTCCCGGATGAGACTCTCATACGAGACATCCTGGATTCGAATCCTTGCTCGGTGCTTTCATATGTTGACAAGGTGCTTCCTTTCTCGACCCAGGTATAAAGGTACCTTGGAGTAATAAAATTATTAATGTCAGGGCCCTCAGGAATTAAGAACAGTATTAATTCTGATGGAGATACCCTTTCAAATCATTAGAAAAAAGGTTTTTGTGACGCCCCTGTCTAACATAATCAAGCGGCGTAGCCAGTAATTGATGAACACAAAAAGGGGGGGGGGGGTGGTTGAGGGTTGAGGCTGAAATGATCTCGGCAGCTCCTTGTGATGAAGATACACTGCAGACATGGTAGTATTGGTAATATTGTGTACAACCCCCCCCCCCCACCCCCGCCAAGACTTCAAACGGGAGGGGGGCATACGCTAGCTCCACCCTGCGATGTATACGCCATCAATGTCAATCAAATTAGAATACTCATGCTCAATCATGTACTGATTACCAGAGACCAAACGGGTTCTATAAGTGTTCCCCGTCCTCAATCTCATGATCTAATTCGACAAATAGGTGTTGATTGTTTGAGTGCTGTAATTCAAGTCCATGAAACATATATAATTAATGGATGATTAACCATGATGAGATCATGGACATGTCACCCAATGCCTGGGCACGCGCTACGCCACTTGCTAGACACAAAGCAGAATATCATTAGAAAGGTTTCTTATATTGAGGTAGCTTTTTATAAACGCTGTTAGCAAATCGCTTCAGGAAATGTCTAGCGGATGCAATTAAGTTAGCCTACTCACGTCATTCATTGTTATCATTAGGGACTTTTAGATTTGCACACCGGAGAACGTGGACTGCCCTTTTAAGGCAATGTGACGCCCTTTGAAGGCACTGGCAGTGACGTCACATTGCCTTAAAAGGGCAGTCCATGTTCTCCGTCGTGCAAATCTAAAAGTCCCTATTAGTCAGCTATGTCGACGGTGTCGGTGACGGAATTTTACATAATTGCATTGACGTTCTTCGTCATTTTTGTTGTTAATGTTGTTGCCGTTAATGACTTGATTGACTTTTAAGCTATCATTAAAATAGCTAAAAAAATGCAGGGATATTAATCATACCGTCATCAATCCTTGCAGATTCTCCTACACATCTCCCCCCCCCCTACAGCAGCAAATACAGTCTTCATTTTCACACTTTATACTGTCAATCTGTGTTGTCACGTTGGATATTAAAGCATTCAGATAATCTTTCTCGTTAATCTCTATTTCCGTAAAAGCCTGCTCATAATGATATCTGCCTTTCACCTTGGATAGATGTGATGTGGTAATAAATTTCCCTCTCTATTCTCAATTTAAAATAACTCTAGATTGCTTTTGAGAGGGATATACAATGGAAATAATGATCATCGGTCTGTGAGTGAATTGATTTTTTTATCATAGATTAAATTGGCTGAACCGGCAGATGTTAATCTGTTAAGTAGCGCAAGCAAACCAAGGTTGCAAGTCAGAAAAACAGGTGAGCCCTATTATATGGAATTAGCGTCATCCAGAATAATACAAATTAAGAATCGTTTTCAAGGATTGAGAGATACGACACTCGTTAACATTGAAACCTGTCAATTTCAGAAATGGTCACGTGTGGAGAGGAGATTGAGACAGGAAAAGAAGACCCTCAATGGTAATTGCATTTGATATTTCGGATCAAAGGTTGAGAGTTTTATTCTGAAGGAAGTAAGTAAATGACATAGGTTCAACCAGCTATAGAGGCGTTGGGGAGGTGCATACAACATTTAGGTAGATGGACTGAGAAATAAAACGATATTATCAAATTAGACGGAAGAAAAAGAAGAAGAAGAAGAAGAAGAAGAAGAAGAAAAAAAAAGAGGACAAAAAGAAGAAGAGGAGGGGGAGAAGGAAGAAAAGGGAGAAGATGAAGAAGAAGAAAAATAAGAAGAAAACTAAAGGAGAAAAAAACAAAAATGAATTTCTTTATCCGGTATCCTTTGTAAAAAGGATATTTTATGTAAAGGGTATAGACTTTATATTTACAAAGGATTCCGATCCTCTTTGCTTCAGATTATAAACTAAATCCTGGATTTAGCTCATGCTGCAATCATAATCATAAACCTTTAGGTCAGTCAGGAATCCCATGACTTTTACAAGCCGATCGCCTGTCTGATTATCGAGATATTTATGATTGGAATTAGAAATTTCAAAAACCGTTTTCCCAACGATTTTTATAACATTATAGCAGTCTATTGGGGGAAATGAGTATGGTAAAACCGGTCACTCATGGTCATTTTGAAGCACAATTTGTTTAGGGCTACAATATCACACCATATCACAGACACTGATAACACATAGGGCCAAACATCCCAGATTTGTAAAACAATGTCTTCAAAAGGGCTTTATATGACGAAAACATTATGACATGAATACAAGTGACCTACGTTTTTTTCTTTTGCTAAAAGAATGGATTTCACGTCCGACTCATTATAGTCGAAGAAAGTGGCTTTAATTATATATGAGATCGTGTGGTCGCCATGGCAGCGTTAAACGTTTTCTTTTTTACACGACGTGATTATTTCGTGTACGCAATTAATTTCGAACCGTCTGCTTTTTTAACCAAAATAAAATGCAAAAGAAGAGATAAAACGCTCGTCGTGATGTCAGTTACCAAGTAACGGTCATTTTTAGACTTCGCCAATTGCTTTGATCATCCAATTAAAAGTCTTCTTATAAAACATTGTTATATTAATGATGAAATCGACTATGGTCTCCTTGCGAAATAACGGTTTACCACGGCGCGGGCGTGTCCTCTCCGAGCTAAATTGGGAGTTCCTATGCGCGTTACGTCAGAGTTCGCTCACAAGGGAACTTATGCCTGCTAGCACACGAGGCGTTATTTTGGCTGACGTAGTAATGCGTTTGCGACTTGCGCAGTCTTTAATGTGCCATTTTGAGGGGTGAAGTCGTCTAGAAAACCCTCCGCTGCTGGTGTGATTTTTAACAAATTAAAGCCAATCATATTCAATCCACGAAATCTTTGGTTTTCCCCTGATTACTCGCAGTTAGAAATTGCACCGAATGGTCGTACGTTTTGTGCTGCGCAAATATTCAATCAGTTTAATTTTGGCCATTACAAGAAGTGGGTTTTGGAAGTTAACAATTGCTCATGTACCCTTTACAGCTCATTTTATGTATGTTATTACCAAAGAAAAAAAGAATTCAGTCAGTCACCCAATAGTGTCTGACAGTGAAGTCTAGAAAATAAATGGGTTTCCTTGCAAGATTTTAATACTAGGACACGGCTAACGTTTACATTTCACAGATAGGACATACGTAAAATATTCATGATTCCTGCAAAGTTCTACAGAATATGATGTTGGCACAAGGGATACATTACCTACAACATCCATCCGAGAAATAAAGAAAACTATGACCCTGAATGATTAAATATGTTTGTGGCTGCTAACGGTGGTTAGTAGGTTATCGTGCTAGGCATATCTTTAATGAGATATCTTAATGCCAGTAATGAAGCTAAGATGTCCAAAAGAAGAAAATAAATGAGCCTGTTAGTCTAGGATTCATTAGCCAACACGAGAATTGAGTCTGTCAGTGACGAGCATGAATGACGAAGGAAGAATATGTGTGTGTGTGTGTGGGGGGGGGGGGGGGGTGGGGGAGCTACGCCATACTTTGGCGTTTTTGCATGACCCCTGAACATGGTCATGTGGTTTGTACTTTCAGTGAGTTGGGAAAACTCCTTGCAGGTTCAGAACTTGAAAGGGTATCGACTTTTGATGGGGGGGGGGGGGGCATGCCGGTCATTGAGACTGTCTCCCTATAAACCAGGCCAATATACAGAGGTTCGATGGGGCGTAGAGTCTTCTTTTAAAACACCCAGGAATTTCAGCGAGAGCAAACCGGAGCAAACTACATCTTGATATTCTTTTTCTCATAAATTTTGCTTATCAATAGCTGGTTAAAATTCAGTGCATTGACAACATCTAAAGAATTCCACCACACAGTTATTTTTATCCATTTAAAACCTTGATCGCGCTGCATGAGGCTGAATGAATACAAATCTAAATCGAAGTTCGTTTTTCTGTTAAGAAGAAAGGAAAAGTTCGTGCCGAATCGGATTTGCCTCGAATATTAAATCCAATATTGATACAATTCCAACCTATCAGGTTCAATTCACACGCAATCAAAGCGAAAAACTGGCCTCTCCATGAAAAGATTCATATAGGCAGACGAATGTTATTAAATCTCCTATACGACCGACCGTGCCTAATTTTTCGACATCGCTTTGCGTGTATTGTTAATAAACAACTGAGAGAGAATGCATGCCTTCCCTGTGATTGAAATGGTTTAAAGGTAAAATCGTGATTTGTGTCTGTTAATAAAATATTATAAGCAGTCATCATTTATTTACTGGCTTATTGTGAATAGAATCTTTATTTCCCGTCTCCTTCCATTAATATGAAAATTGACTAATATTCCATTTTCGTAATGAAATCAAATTTAATGCACAAATCTCTGTTCAGTGCCTAGATACAAATCATTTCGTTCACCAGTTACGAATAATCGTATTTCAATAGTCAGAATGCGAATTGCATACATAACGTGGCTAGGTAGGACAAGCCATAATGTTTATCCTACCTAGCAACAGTTAATATAAGCAATTCGCATCGCATTTTGACTATTGATATAGGCCACAAGTACTCGTAAGAGGTGAATTAAATAATTTGTAACGAGGCAATTACAAGGATTTGTGCTTTAAATTTGATTACGTTATGAAAATTGTCTATGGCGTACTGGATGTCAATTGTGAACATCATTAAAAGGGGTGATTACACTAAGAAAGCTGCGTCTATAAGTGTGATTTGTTGCTTTATATAGCTTCGTATGACCATGATGACAGTCAATTTCATTTACTTCCAGTCATTATCCTTATGTATATTTACAAGTAATGAAATAATGATTATTATGGACACATAATAATACCAAGAAAGCTGGGTACAGGGAAGGAAGTAATAATAATAATAATAATAATGATACTAATTAATAACAAAGATAATAATGATAATAATAATAATAGTAATAATAATAACAATAATAATACCAATAATGATAATAGTAATACAAATGGTTGTAATGATAATAATAATAACAATAATAATGATAATAATGATAATAATAATAATGATAATAATAAAAATAATAATAATAATAGTAATAATAACCGAAACGATAACAATAATGATAATGAAAGTAATAACAATAATGATAATAATAATAATAATTGTAATATTGTAGATTTTGATAGTGCTAGCTGCTCTAGGCGCTCCAATTACCCCGGCTCTGCTAAGCTATCGTTTTCGGTGCTCACAGCTTTCAAGGAATTTGTTCCTACCGGTACCAATTTAATACCTTCGTGGAGAGAGCCAAATGTAGATTAAAGTTTTTCCATAGGACATTAGTGCCACGGCGGGACTCGAACCGCGAACCATGTGATCCACAGTTCGACGACTCATCCATTAGATTTGTTTTCTTTATGCAAACAGAAATGCGATCTGTAAGCATCGTGATCCATTACCATTAAGTACGATTATAATCATCTTCCGGTCATGTATTTTATCAAATTTGATTATTAGATATAATTTGATTTGCACAGAATATTATCTGCGAATAAATCATACAACATGTACCTTTAACTCTCCCCTCTGTATGTTTCATCGATTGGTAGTCGCTCATCGAGAAATGAAACCATTAACTAGAAACCCTCGCCCTTTCTAGAAGAGGTTTTCTTCGGTCTTAATTATTTACAATAGTGGCATAATTATTTTCCTCTCTTTTCTTCTCTTTCCATCGATCCGTCACTCTCAGTCTAGCCATCCATTGCACATACACACACGCACGCACACGCACGCACGTACACACACACACACACACCCACACCCTCTCTCTCTCTATTCTCTCTCTCTCTCTCTCTCCCCCTCTCTCTCTTTTTCTCTCTCTTTCTCTCCGCTTTTCAACATATCCATGTGTTGTCCTCTCTCTCCTCCTTACTCTCTTTATCTACATCTGGATTTCATTCTCTCGCCTCTTTTTCTGTTCCCCTGCTGTATACTTTGTACATTCATCCTTAATCAATCGCAATTTCCCTAGTTTTCTCTCTTGTTCTTTCTTCGTTTCTATCCATCACTATCGTTTGATCTCACCCCGTCTCCTTCCCGTCTTACCCCTCTCTTTTTGAAATTATCTCCTCTTCTTCCCCTATCCCCCTCCTTTCTCTCTTCATCTCCCCTCATGCCTAATATACGTACAAGTCAATTCTCCTCTCCTTGTCGCATGCTTTCTCTCTCTCTCTCTCTCTCTCCCTCTCTCTCACTCTCTCTCTCCCCCTCTCTCTCATTCTCTCTCTCTCTCTCTCTCTCTCTGTATTTAAACATTATCAAGATACCTCTACAATGCCCTTTTCGCCTACTCCTATTCACTCTCTCTCTCTCTCGTCGTCCATTGAAGCTAGGCCTGAATAATATTAATAGGTTTCAACCACCGTATCTTTGACCAGCACGACCTAATTGCTTTCCACAATACCGCTTCATCTTGGACACGAACATTTTTCTTATTCCATTCAGACTTGGGCGAGCGCAATTTCAAAGCATACAAAATACACAATTTTATCAAATTGTATAATTATTTGACGTTTATTACATCGTAAGAGCTTGGCTAGTGCCTTAATTAAAGGAAATGCGTTCAGTGTTATTTTGACAAACTAGAATTCCAGGAGCGATGTAGAGACATGTAATGCATGTCTTGAAATGAAAGGTATTGCGTCTTATTTACCTGGTAAAATCAGGCATGACAAAAAAGAAGATGCACAGGAAACTGCTTTTCAAACGTAATTAAGTTATGATAAACTATAAGCACGTGCTCTCAATCATCATCATCATCATCATCATTATTATAATCATCCTTACCATCATCATTATCATCTTCAGCACTATCATCATTATTATCATCACTATCACCATCATCCTTATCATCTTTATCATTATCATCATTATTTCCATCATCACCACCACCACCACCACCACCACCACCACCACCATCATCATCATCATCATCATCATAAGCTCCAAACCGAAACCACCATAGAGGGAGACTGCTTATGAATTAAGAGTGACTGCTACGCCATGCAAAAAAATATCTTAAAGATAAAGACCAGTTATGGTCATGCGATTGCATTGTGAAAGAAACGTTGTGGAATCGATCATAAAAGGTTGATCATCTAGCATCTAGCATCTGCAAGGTTCTGGAATCATTAAAATGATAAGAAATTTGGTCCATTCTTCGTAAAGTTACAAGCACTATACACAGAAAGATGTATATGGGACTACCCTATATCTCTCACAGACCATGAGAGAAACAAATTTACCAAATATATGAATTAGTAGGCGGTTTCCCGGCAAATTTTTTATCATCATGTATTAGTCAAAACATATTCTTTCACATGATTGGTAATGAGAGCTTCCATCTCATTTTTTGAAATTGGGGCGTTTCCAATACTGGTCTTTACCTTTAAGGTGTAATACTCTGTCACAGTTTCGTCACCACCAGTCTTTTAAAACATCGCACTAAACTTGCATTTCTCACCCAGCTCATCGATTAGTACGCTCTTTCTATGTTAGCTCTCTGAAGCAAATATTTGACTGTGAAGGAGTTGAATCAACAACTCTCGCTTGTTGCTCACTCTTGACCTTGAAAGTGGCCACTGAATTATGTCCTCAATCACCAGGAATTGCATTTGACGAGCTAAGAATTATTGTTTGATACGTCATAAAAACAAGACCGGCAAACGAATTGGAAAAGTACGTTTATATTGTGGTTTGTTTGAATAATGATATTGAAATCATCCTGATGACCGATACTTTGGTATAATCAGTCTACTAGATAACCTATCATACGGTTATAATTGGCATATATTTTCAGTGGCGGATCCAGGGGGCACCACCCCCCCCCCCTTCAAAGAGAGGGAAATGAGGAAGAAGAAACACGGCATGACAAACTTGTGTTGTGTGTCAGATATATTTGTCGGACTTGTGCCCCCCTCCGAGACAATCCTGGATCTGAGAGAGAAAGAGAGAAATCAATTAGGTCGGTGTATATAAAGGAGGGCGGGATAACTGCTTTTTTTTTAATCACGCACGGCATAATTGGTAACCTTGAGTGCAGTAAAAGCAAATTGCACCGTTACCATCTTCTGCAAATATAATCTAATTTTGAGTCGGTGAGGAGAATGATTCCTTGACACCACATCGGTTGTTTCCTGACAACTGATAAGCCTGGATGAAACCAAACGAGCATCGATCAATGTTCAGATATATTAACATCTTCTCTTTTCGGTCTTTGAAGAGCGACAATTATCTGAGGAAACAGCTAGGAAGAGTCACAGGGGTAAAACGATTCCCTAGTATATTGGTTTCGACGGGAGATCCAAATCATACCGTTGCATTTGTTTTCTTTTCTCGATTTGACTATTATTTTATATGAAATATATTTATATGAAAAGTCAAAATACTGAAATCAGGTGTTCATACCATCGAACGGTTTATACAAGGGTAATAGAAATAGTATGTGGGCCGTGGTATATTCTCCACTCTACTTCGATTCACCACTTCTCACTCTCCACTTCTAACACGCCCTCTTTCTCTCTCTCTCTCTCTCTCTCTCTATGTCCGTGCCAAACCAAACTTTTCTTTCTTATTTATTATTTGACACTCTTATGCTTATGATATCATAAGATTCATTCTACGTAAATTAGTGTTAATCTCGCCCAATCTTTGTCTCAGTATTTGATCTTATAAGCTTGACAAAATCTACCATGACTAATTTTGAAAGACTTTGTCTAAAGGATTGCTCTTTTTGCAACCATCCGAACTGTAATTATCAAGCAAACATTGTAACTTGTAACAAGGAGCCTGCTAGCTATATAATATGTCAGGAAATTAACGTGACTCGTTGGTGTAGGGGAATTCCCTGGGTCAATGCATTATCTCATATTTAATCACCTGGCATAAGCTATGAAGCATGTCTCAGTATCTGATCTTATCAGCTTGGCAAAATCTACCATGACTAATTTTAAAAGACCTTGTCTATAAAAGGATTACTTTTTTCAACCATCCGAACTGTAATTATCAAGCAAACATTGCAGCTTGTATATATCAAGGAGCCTGCTATATCTGTCCGGAAATTAACGTGACAGACTCGCTGGGGGTATAGGGAAATTCCCTCAGTCAATTAATTAATAATCTCATATTCAATCACCTGGCATAAGCTATGAAGCATGTCGAGCAGACCTCACAACGTGTACGGAGTTTTGTCAAAGGAAAGGAAATATAATCAATTTTGATCAATCTCAAGTCTTTTTAGACGGGGGCCGGCCGGCCCAACCGTCATCATGAATTTGGTATCTTGTTTGTTTGCACAAATAATTTTAGTTACTCAAGTGACAAAATTCGCTGAAGCTATTTTGTGACTTTTACAAGATAAATGTCAACAGTAGTATTTTCAAAAGGGCAACACGTTTACAGCTTAAAACATTTCTTTAAAAAAAAGGACAAAAATACATACAATTTAAATGAACAGGATATTATTTCGGACTTTATACTCCATTATCAGCCTAAATTTTTCAACGGAATTCAACTTTATAATGTACAAAGAATGTTAAATCATCAGATTGATTGAAAATTGGGTTTTTGACCAGTTAAATCGCCAACTAGCGAAGAGCTACTTGACTAATATAAATCAAGTCCCCCCCCCACCCCTGGCTTTAAGATATCTCATTATTTCATATTTTTGGGGTCAAATTTCAAAGCATTACAAATCCTTATATTCATTCTTTTTAAGATTGATGGAGTACATTATTAGTGCTAGGAGTTCGATGTAGGCCGGGTAAGCCGATATGGCCTTGAGTTGAAATCGCCAATTCATTTCGATATCAAATTGCTATCAAAATTAGAAAACAAATTAAATTTTTACATTGAGATAGCGTACACCTACCAGGGTGACTTGCGAATAATTTCCTAATTTGTTATCCTGAAGAAGGAATTATATAGACATTCTTCTGCTGCCCTCAAGAAAGCCGTTAATGCAATGAACAATACAAGGTTGTTAAGGCCTTCATGCCCGGCGAAATTTGCATGGTGGATCTTACACGCTTTTGAGAAGGGGAAAAAAACGCAATCAACCAAGGAAATAAAACGATAAACATCTATCAGCAGGATTGATCCATATACCCTAACCTTTTACCGATGCTTATTTTGATCGCATACGAAATGCTTCTACTTTCCGTTTTTAATGGACAACAAGTGAGTGGTATATTGCACAGAGTAATTAATCCAGTCCCATCTATTCAAATCGACGTTATGACCTTTGGGCATGGTTCTCACTTAATATGGATACGCCATTAAAAAGGAACACGTGGCTCATTTATTCATCTGGAAGTCCACATCTAACCAAGATCGCCCACATTCCTGCCGCATCCCTTATGGTGTAATTTGATTAAACGGTTCGCGATCACATACCACTTCTCTTTGGGTTATTTCCCACGAGGCTAGAAGCTCTACCTGATCGTCCGTATTTCTGTTTCTTGGATATCATTTTGTCAGTGCCAGCTGGCTATGTTTGTTAGTCTTTCTGTTTGTTGTACCTTGATACAAGTACAAACAGTTCATCTCTCATCAGATATCATGGACAATATTTTGAGATTCTGAAAAAGTAAATAAACATTATCGCAACTACTTTAAAAAAATCAAACCAAGTGCAATTTCAATGCCCTATTGTATGTCCCATAGAAATTATGTTCGAATGTCATTGAAATGTTCGCACATTTCCACAAATTGACGTGGAAGGCCATTGCAATTGCCCTACGTTGATTTCCCGAAGGTGGATTGGATCCATACCATTATACAATTACAAATATACAAATAAATCTAAAACTTGTATTTCCTTTTCTTAGATATCTTAATTCTATTTGAGTTGCTGCATCGGTCTATACCCTCGTTAATTGGCTTGTACCCCCTACAAAGCACAAGGTACATGTACAAGGCACCAATAGTCTTTATTTTCTTATGGTATATACAATCTTTGTCTAAATTTGCCCTTGGATTGAAAGAGAGTAAATATATTTTCCATAATTACAATAATCTATAGAAACCTGTCTGTCATGCTTTCATTCAATCCAATACAATTTTAATTTCCACGAGGGGCTGTCCATAACCTAATAATGTTTGGAATGTGTACGTGTTTACAGTTTGTTCGATAATTATATTTTACTTTACTTAATTCCATCTGATATTTCGATGGGTGTACTGAATGAAAAAGAGACCCTAGTCTATACAGTGGCCTAGCTACGTGGGAGGATGTGTGACGTGCCCCTTATCTAATTAAAATAGTAAACACATCATTCATATCAACATGATTATAATTGTTTTTGCTAAGAAATGTGGGCTTCTCTAGAAAGAAATTGATAAAAAGAAAAGTATATATCAATCAGAAAGGGGCAGGGAGAGAAAGAGAGAGAGAGAGAGAGGGGGGGGGGGGAGGGGAATGGGGAGGGGGACGTGAAAGGATGATACGACCGTCTCCCACCACAGCACACTCTCTTATCACTTAATGGCATTGTTCCTTTTCATTTCATCCACCTAGTATATAGGGACTTTTAGATTATTTTGCACGTCGACATAGTGGACTGCTACGTGTGACATCCCTTTAAGGCACTGCACCAGTGTCTTAAATGGACGTCACACGTAACAGTCCACTATGTCGACGTGCACATCTAAAAGTCCCTATAGTAAAGACCGATGCAGCCCCGCTCCCGACAGTGCACCAGTGCCTACCCCTTCCCACCCCTCCCGCCTCCTCCAACGCTTCTGATATTGTTTTAGTATGTCATTTTTACCTGCGCTCCGCCCGCCAGTTGATTGATTTTTCCGATGATGATGACCATGTCCTTTCTGGAGCTCAGCACCCGCTCAATAAAAAACACCTCTACAGGGCCAGGGCCACACACTTGGTTCCATGACCCAATTCTAATAAAAAGATAAACCTATCAATAATTACTCTTACGATGCTAGGAAGCCATCATGTCATTATAACCATAGACCACGAGTCCCCGGTGTTGTTTTTACAAAACGTAATCAATATCGCGTTTGGAAAAATATCCATCAAGAATTGATCGAACCAACATGTCCCAATGCCATTTTACATCAAAAAGTGACCATGCTGCCAAAATAAAGACAGTGATGTTTTATATGTAGCCCATAAATGGGATGAGCGACCGTTGATTTGAATTTTGTCGATTTTTTCCTAGTACGTTCTTGAACCGTTCAACTTTCGCTGTGCAAGACGCATTCATGGTGTGCATAAAATTATGTGTACCGGGGTATTGATATTCGCATGTTTATTAACAACAGTTAAGCAGACGTGCGAATAAAACTTTGCAAGTTTTAAGGTTTTTGTTAACGCTTTGGTATACTTATTTACTAATTATTAATTTATCGTCATTCTTTTTCGACCAAATACACGGCACTTTGTAGGACCGCTTGATAGGAATGACGTAACGGGCGACACCCATGGCTTCCTACTGGGTTACAAAAGACATATATAAAAAACGTACTTTATTAGTAAGAACTATTCCAGTAAGCTTTACTTAACAGTAACATAGCAGTATTAGTCTAGTGTTCCTTTTTTTAGGTCTTCAATTTCACCTTCATTATAGGTTGTGCTGTTCTGAAATGACGTCAGTTTGAAATATGATTGTGTAAAGAGAAAGAGGAGAGATAAAAAGAGGGAGAGATGGAGAGAGACGGAGAAGAAAAGGTGAGAGAGATAACAAAAAAAAAGAAGAAATAAAAATGAGGGAATGAGAGAGAGAGAGAGAGAGGGAGAGTGAGAAAAAGCGCGTCATAGGGAACGAGAAAGGTAGAGAGAGGGAAAGAGAGAGAGTGAGATAGAGGGGGGGGGGGGGGGTGAGAGAGAGAGATTAAATATCCAGAGCTGTCTGCATGGAGATATGTGATTTCCTTGTGATATAACCATGTCCACTGTGTCCACTTCTACTTGAAATAACCCGCTGACCGCCACTAATAAAAGTCGACCAATTTACCTTCTCGGTTAGCCCTTAGTGCATGGACACGTTGACAATACCTACCTAGAAAAGCAGTAAAACCTTTTAAATCTTCCGCGTGCAAATTTATTGTTATAGTTCATGTATCACAGAAGCGGGAGTTTAAGAGCGTTTTCCTCGCCTCGAATCATTTGATGAACCTTCCATAGAAACAGACGAGGTGGGTGTTATAAAGAGATAATGAATTCCCCAGCGACGACCAATATTCAACATACATGGCACTTGACCAGGCCTGTACTTGACTAAGATACGAAACTGGTTTAAAGGGGAAACGAGCTGTGCTTGATTATAATGATTTTACTTTTATTTTATACCACTTTTTTTTTTCCTATTCATTTTTTTAATTAAAAAAAAAAAAAACTGTTGCAGAGATTAATTCATGAAATGTATGACGTTGCAATGTATGGGTTTGCGACAATTTAATGTTCCATACGGAATTTTCCTAAATTCATTTTTTAACTTTGATCTTTTTAATACTAAACCATATCTCACTTTTACCTCAAACCTGACATAAAAGTTACATGAAAAAAATAACCCTATATAAGCCTATATTTCCAGAAAGATTTTCTAGAAAGAGAGAGAGAGAGGAAGGAAGGGAGGGGGGGGGGGGAGAGAGAAAGAGAGAGAGAGAGAGAGAGAGAGGGAGAGTATTACCTAAAGTCGGAAAGGTATCTTCGGATGGTATTTCTATTTACAGTTGATGAATCATCAAAACACTGAAATGATGATATTCGAATTCTATAATCACTTATTTGCTTTGTCGTATCGAATATCAGTTGATTATATAGAAGTCTGTCATTATTTTAGAGCTCAATAATACCCTCAGTACATGGTCTCCAGTTCCGCAACGACTTGATCATAACAAACCACCTTTTAAAATGCATATTATCAAGTAACCCCGTACCAGTTAGCCTACTGACGTAATCAGAAAAAAGAGGATTTATATAAGAGTCTTTGCAGTAATTTTGCCGCTAGTCACGAACAGATGCAAACACATTAAAATTATTATTATTATTATTGATTATTGATTAGTTCTACTATAAATACCCATACTGGGTGAAATATAACTTTAGAATGTAATATAAACGCGTGAAAACCAATAAATATCATATAAAAATCTATCGATTTTGATGGTGTGTCCGAACATCGTGACACGATTTTATAATTCACGCTCTAAAGAAAAATGAAGAAGGAAATGTTGGTTTCTTAGGTGCCACACAGTGTGTCGAAATAAATTGGATTGTATACTTTCAAGAACATGTTTCAGAAGCAAGGCTTGTAGACCATGAACATGATGAAGTTTAATAAAGATCAAAGATTTATATGAAATGATTCGAGTGACATTGGCAACTCTATGAAGGGATTCAAATTTCTTTCCTACTCGAGATTAAAAAAATTCTCCCAGACGTCTGATATTGATCACAATGCGTTCTTAAGAATAAACATTGTATTCAACAATTTTATATGTGACGAATTTTTCATGGTTCATTAGTTTGAATCACCGCGAACTTGAACATCGGCTGTGTAGATCATTTTCTATCCGAATAATATAACACCAGGATCATGTTAATTATCTTCTAGCTAGACTGAAGAGTCATATCCCCCTGGCCTGTTAGAAAAAAATTGACTTTCAAGAAATATTGAGGGCAATATACTGCCTTGACAAGTTATGTTTATTACGTAATAATGTATTGTCATGTTTGCACATTTCAAAAAGCAACACGCAGTGCTATTGGAATTGTCGTTGCGATAGTGTTGAAAGAACCTTCTCCTGTAAAACTCATCCCACAATAATTTAACCCCAAAACCCCGCCAAAACAGCGCGTGATTTGAAATTCTGAAAATGAATTGTGCAATCCTCCCTCTGTTTATGGATATGACAAATATTTTGTAATTGGATCTGGTTTGAGCTGTACAGCTAGTAAATGAAATACCAATGGCAATTGGCAATAAGAGAAAATAATTGAAGACATAGACATGGGTTTAGATATGTGTTTACACTGGCCTGTACTTGAGGGTCATTCCCCGTAGTTTCCCGTAAGATCATGATCATAATAAATTATTACGAACGTTTCTTGTTTATTGAGTTTAACATGGATTAAGTGAGATACAGTTTATAAAAGAGTTATAACGTTATCTTTTTCTTAGATATGCATCTTATCTGGAATGGATTTTATTTTAAAGGAATCAGATCCTTTCATAATGTGTTAGAGTTGAATATGAAATAAGATAAAATCGGGTTTATCAGAATCTAATGTTCGAGCACAACCAATAGACTAAAACTCAAGATCGTTTATGATGTTTACATCAGTAGGTACGATCCACAGTTCTTATTATAACTTCACTGCTGCATACAAAATCATATCAGATCATATCGTTTGTTTATCATTAATTTGTCTACGAATCAGATTTTTACATTTCGACGTACCCCAAGCATTTCTAACCCGAAGTCAAGCTTGACTACGTGCTTCTAGCCCTGTCATCACAGTAGAAATAACTTAGTAACCGGACCTCGGCGTGTGTACTTAGATTTATGTTCGTGTTTGTGAAATCTCCCCTTTCTGCTACCTCTAGTTAGATCTTCAGTCTTGTCGTACCAGCAGCGTATTTGCCTCGTTCTACTTTTTCTTCTTGATTACCTTTCTGAGGTGATTTTTTTTCCACAGCTGATTTGGAATATTTGCCTACATTCTATCAACAGTTTTCACAGAATGTGTTTGTTTTTTCTAACTTCTATTTCTCTGTCCAGGTATTGAACATCCCGGTGCCCGAAGGAGCAGGAAGAGACACCCTACATGTATAGCTCTTTCGTCTTTTCCTATCCAGGTTACCTCTGTGGCAGTTAAGCGTTCTTGCGATTGTTCCCCAGCTGATTCAAAATATTTGCCTATACACATTTCATCAACATTTTTTTTGACAGAACATGTTTGTTTTTCTGTTTCTCTTCTGTCAGGGTATTAAACATCCAGGTTCCCGAAGGCGCAGGAGAAGACACATTCTGTCGTCTGCTCCTGTCCAAGTTTCCTCTGGTTTATGACTTTTTGCAATTTTCCACAACTATGTGCAATATTTACATACGCTCCTTCAACAGTTTTTTTAAAACATTTTGTCTTGTTTTCTTTTTCTCTGCCCAGGTATCAACATCCCGGTGCCCGACGGCGCAGGAGGGAACACTCTCTGTCGCCTTCTCCTGTCCAAGTTTCCACTGTGGACGGCCTTCACGGCGTCGGTGCTCAACTTGACCTGTGTGACCTTGGAGCGATATTTCAGCATCGTCCACCCTCTTCATTACGATGCCATCTTTACGGCCAGAAAGGCAGGTATGATGATTTTCAGTGTCTGGGTGTTCGGGTTCGTCATGAACAGCTACATGCTATATGTCTTCTACAATGATGGAGGGACCTGTATGCTCAGATGGCCGAACGTCGGTTACCAGACCTTCGTAGGCGTGGCCAATTTTTGCGTCATCTACGTCATCCCAATCACAGTCATGGGCATCTCCTATTGGTTGATCATGTCAAACCTCCAGGCCAGTGCACGTAGGCTGCGTCAGGAGACACGAGAAGGCAAGTCTGGACCGATGGCTCTGGAACTCTTGAGCGCCAGGAAGAAGGTCGTGAAGATGCTCGCTATTGTCGTAGTGACCTTCGCCATCTGCTGGGCGCCCAACCAATTCGTCTTTTTCGCGTACAACTGTGGCTGGAACCTGGACTTTGACCAGTGGTATTACCATCTCACCGTCTTGGTCGCCTTCTGCAATAGCTGTATGAATCCTTTCATCTATGCCTTCAAGAGCAAGCAGTACCGGAAGGCACTTCGGGCTGCTGTGTGTAGTAGGAAATGGACAACTACTGTCAGTAGCTTCGAAGGTACCAACCCCAGTGCGATTGTTTCATCGGTCGGAAAAGGAAATAACAAGCAATAAACATAAACAATGAAGCACTTAAGAGCAGACTTTTAGAGGTGTCTATTGTGTACAGTTTTGAAAGATAAGATATCATGAATTATATATAAAGTTTACAAAGGAAAGAATAAGATATTAATTTTGTCTATCCAGTTTTGTCGTTGCATGCAAAGTTACCCACTGTAAACAAAGCCCCAAACCTCAGGTGTTTTGTATATTGTTCAAAATGTTTAGTTAGCTTATTGATATTGTCTTATATTGGCATCTTGGTGAAGAAATGCTTTTCATTAATTTGTATAACCTTTTAAAACACTTTTTTTTGGAAAATTCATATATATAATCTCTCTAAGCGCTTTACAGATATTTTGTGTGCTATACCCATTCCCATTCAAACTGTTCATAGTTAGCCACGGAATATTAATGCAATATTTTGAACGGTTATACTTTGTCAGGTTAACGATAGTGTAGAGGCGAATCTTCATGCATTTTTGCCTTGAATTGTTGACCTATAGTTATGTCATATGCGGTATAGGATCGCAATTATATACCATATATAATATTGCGCGCGCACTTCGGTGTTGTTTACATTTTCCAGCGTTGTTTTTAACCAATACCTGCAACGACGTTTTAATATCAAATACACCCGAGTCTCGACATTAATTTTTATTTCAATGCAATAGTCGAAGGTCACCCAAACAGGATATTGCGTTTATTCACCTATTTGTACTGTATACTGTACATCCTTTCTTTAACATAGTAGAAGACATCGTTCCAAAATCTCCGTAGCCATTTTTTATAACAAGTAAAATTATTATGCTGTTCGCGTCATTTCATCTGTTGTATATACAATTTTGATAGTAAACTTCTTTCCAAAAACTATGTATCTATTTCAATGACTGAAGTGATATTTGGATAAATTGTATAAATTATTGTATGAGCTCTTGACTTGGTTCTTGGTTGGTTGGTCCTCCAAAATACTCGTCTGAGTTTTAACTGGAGGTGTTATATTGACGTGTGATATATTGATGATATTGATAGAATTTGTTAAAGAGAGGCTATATAATTATATAAGTGGTATATAGGGATTTCGAGTTACATGCTTCCTAGAGTATACTATTTATAGCTTGAAAGAAAAATGTTTTGAAGATTTATGATAATTAGCTATGATTGTTTTTGAGTTTGAGGGAAAGTTTGTAGTTTGTTGGAGAATATTTGTAAGCCACGTACACTCACAAAAAGTAAAGTGACAATGTGCAATTTGAACAACCTTTGTCTGTACTTATCTTTTGTACAGCCCTATAATTATTCACTATCTTTTTTTCTTCCATCATACACTCATGCTCTCTCTCTCTCTCTCTTTTCTCTCTTTCTCTCTCACACACACACACTCTCTTTCTCTCTCTCTCTCTGACACACACACACACACACTCTCTCTCTCTCTTTCTCTCTCTCACTCCCTCTCTTTCCGTTTTTTCCCCTCTCTCTCATTTTACGCATAAGTTTTTCTTCTTAGATATATTTTTTCCCTTGTCATTTCCCCCTTCGTAATCTACCCAATGTCATTAGGGTCCTACCATTATATTCTTTCTCTCCCGTCCACGTTCATACGTGTCTCTGAAGTTAGGGGTAGGCCTACTCAGATTTGATTTGGACCGGGGTTTGCCGCTGAAGCCTTGAAACCCCTACCCATTTTTAGGGTCGTTTAGGGGGATTTTTCTCGAAGTAAAGCCCATTTTCCGCATTCTTAAAATTTTTGAAAATTTTGGAAAACCGACCCTTGTTTAGGATTATTTTTGTTAAAAATTGGACTCATGTTTATGGCTTTTGTGTGAAAAAATGACCCATTAGAGTGGCACACCCCGTTTGTCTTACTATGTGAGTAACTGAGTACCCCACCCCGGGTCTCAAACACCATGAAGGTCCTACGCAGGCGCGTAAGGGGGGGGGGGTTGAACCCCCCTTTAATTTTTTATGTGTATGTTTTGGATGACTCCCCCCCCCTTTGGTATTAAATAATAATAATAATAATAATAATAATTAAAAAAAATAAAATCTGACCTTACCCCCCCCCAACGGAACGAAATATCGATCGTTCAAATTTGCAAACTTTGGCCCACCAAAAAAAAATGTGCTCCCCCCCCCTTGCAAAAATCCTGCGTACGTGCCTGGTCCCACGGCATAATCTACTTGTATACTTAATCTACATTTATGCTTTGCCAGTTGTGCATCTATACAGTAATTAATAAAATTGATATGAAGTCTGATTTGTGTTTGACTTTAATTTTGTGCGTTACATTTTTTGTTAACGAAGTGTTTCACGGTGTATCATTATTGGCGTGCCATGTCGTTTGCTTAGGTTGTGTAAGACTGCGAGAGTGCGAGATCAGAAAGAGCCTTTGACTTTAGGTTGGTCATTCATTAAAGCTTATATATCCACACTAGTTTGGCCAGAACTTGGTCACTGGCAGGTGGTTATCTCATCCAATCAGCTCTCAATTAACATAAGAAAAAGGGGACCATGGGGGGGGGGGGGGGGGTGTCAACGGGTACCGCTTAGGCATTGTTGGATGTAGTAGAGGGCGCAAGTAGCTACAAGTAGCCCAGTCCCGCTTTAAAATACGCATAGCAATGGGAGTGAATATTATTAAACTTTTCACAGTGAAATTATCAATTTTTGTATTGAAATTAGTTTTGTTGGGGGTTATGCTACATTTTCATTGATTTAAAGACGGCAGTTCTCCCTTTGCGTTCAACATCTACATACAATGTAAAGTTATTGGTATCATTTTTGTTAAGAAATGTGGCTGGAAGTTGTAGGAAATTATGACTAAGAGACAATACAGATGGACAGAGCATGCGGAGACGTGTGGACCGTGAAGATTAAATGACACTGAAAATGTAAGGGGATAGATAAAAAAAAAAAAAAATGTGTGGAAGTATTCCGAAAGAAAGAACAAGTGACTGAGGTAGGTAGGAAAGAGAGTGATCACAGAGATGAGAGAGAGGTGGGAGAGGTGAAATGAGGGAGAGTAGTGAGAATGAGAGAGGGGGAAGTGGGGGGGGGGGGGGGAGAGAAAGAGAGAGAGAGAGAGAGGGGGGAGGGGGAGGGGGGGGGGAGATATTGAAGTTGAGAGGAATGATAAATATGCTTATTATCAGCATCTGTTAATTTTACTAGCGGAAACAACTTAAATAAGGATTGGTGGAGAAATGGTGGGGGGGGGGGGGGGGGGGGGCTAAACCGCCAGATATACTTTGAAAGGGGAGTGTACCCTGCGTCCCTGGATCCGCCAGTTACAGAGTCCGAAAACTATGCATGCTTCTCTAAAACCTTGGTGGCTATTTTTTTTTTTAATTTTGAAGTAATTTGTTTAAAGATGAAGTTGAGTTCTGGTCATGCGATTGCATTGTGAAAGAAACGGTATGGAATCGACCAGAAAAGGTTGATCATCTAGCATATAAGAATGTGTGTGTATTGCAAGGTTCTGGAATCATCAAAATGATAAGAAATGTGGCCAAGTCTTGGTAAAGTTACAAACACCTGCACAGAAAGATGTATATGGGACTACATGAACACGTGGCGTAAAAAGCCGGCCCCCGATTTTTACGATGTTACATGCATATTTAGAATATGAAGGCATTTGAAGAGCCATGCTTTTCAGGGAAGATGTCTTAACTGATGTTCTTCCACACTTGAATAATAAAAATGAGTAATGCTCAAAAAAAAATTCACCTCTTCCCAGAACTCAACCTTCTCTTTAAAGATGAATGTTTAAAACAGTGGTAGGATAATTATGATAACAAACTTACATCTTAATTAAATTTTGAAACATATGTGATTGCTAGACAGGGGCTTATCTGATGTCAATCTGTTTGATGTGATCTGCAATCGTAGTGGAAGACTGCGTAAAACTAGGAAGAGGGCGCCATTTGTCTTGCCACAAAAGGCACTTTGGGAAAAGAGGCATATGGCGAATGAGAAAACCTTATCATAATGTTCATTGACATCACAAAGTTTTTTTGTTTCTATTTTTAAAATAATTTTTAGGAACAAATTATTGTTGCGATTGAGGTCCATTGTTAAAAAAAATAAAAATAAAATTGTAGGTAATAGGGCTATTATCAGCAAGAATATAAATTTATCTACTAATTCTACATGTACTTGCGGAAACAACTTAATTCAAGAATTTTCTTCTACCTACCTAGGTCTATGGAGATTTTTTCTTTTTCGGGAACCTTGATGATAGATCTTCCTTCTCCTTATAAAACTCACTTTCAAAGCTCTTTGCCAACACAATAGTACATGTACACTGTCTGTTTTCCGGAGATGAGGTTGTGAAGTGTTTTCATTGCGTAATCCGGTGTGACCGCTTAGAATGTAACCCGCACCGATCGTCCGACTATAAGAGATCGATCGAGAGCGGACGATCGGTGCGGATTTTATCCGCGCAGAATGTCCGTGTCGGACATTCCGTGCGCGCCTTAAATGTCTGACGGACAATCTGTGCTGAAGAGGTCTCGCACCAATAGTCCTCCTGCCGCACCGAATGTCCGTACGCTAGTCCACACGTATACATAGTCAAAACAAACAGGGATGTACTCTCATATCCCTGATACAAGTATAATTATACTTAATGAATGAAACGACTGGATAACCCACATTCAGCTTAACCAGCTAGCTAGGGATGAAACTACAGGCAGTGGCGGATCTAGTAGGGGGATGGGGGGGGGGGTGGGTGGTCCAAATTGTTAAAATTTCGAGGGCCAAAAAAAAAAAGGTGCTCACTACCCCCCCCCCCCCAAGATCGCGGAGAAAGGCCTTTGCCTCTGCCCCCCAGACCAACCCCCCCCCCCTTCTCGCCAAAAAAAAAGAGAGAAAGGAAATTAGGGAAAGAGGAGAGCTAAAATGGAACACAAAAGAGGTAGAAAAAAGAAAAGGGTGAAAAAAAGCAGAGATCAGTTGCCATTAATCCCATCAACATCGTGTGGATCGGGGGAGGGGGCGAAAGGCCCCTGCCTTCCTTAACAAACTTAAATGAGAGAGGGTGAGAGAAGTATGGGGGGGGGGAGAGGAAGAAGTAAGGTAGGGGAGATCAGTTACAATTTTTCTTTAAAGCAAAAAAGCCAGATATTAAAAGTTAATCATTTTTTCCAATTTTGGTGTGATAAAATAATTATTGTTGGTGTTGTTGATGTATTGGAAAGGGTTCCAAAGCACAATATGTCAATGGATTCCTCAAAAAAAGGGGAAAAAGGGCCTAGAGTGAGGGAGAGCAGTGTACGAAAAAAACTGTTAGGGAGCCCCTTTGGGGGGCCCCAGGCGCAGATCTAGGATTTGTTAGGGGGGCCCAATTTGAAATTATTCTAGCCAAATATTGGTACGTAATGTTGACACCGGCAGTGGCGAAATGAGCAAAAACGTTGGGGGGGGGGGGGGGGGGTAGAAAAAAACCGCACCACCCACTTTTTATCCAGGCCTCGCTGAACGTTTCTCTAAGTAGGTTGGGGGAGTGGTATTTACGATAAGGCAGAGCGTAGCGTTTATTGGCGTGGGGTCTAGGGCCTTTTGGCCCCTCTGAACTACAACTTGTTGGCGGCAAAAATGCAACTGATATCCCGCTTCTTTTCTTTTCTTCTTCCGTTTTTACCTCCCTTTATCTCTTCTTTTCCTTCTTCTTTCCCTTTTCATCATTCTCTCTTATTTTGTAATGGGGGGGGGGGGGGGGTGACAGCTGGGATCCAAGACCCTTTCGGCCCTTGATCTGCTTCTTCCCCCTTTTTTTCCTTCTTCTTCCTCTTCCTCTTCTTTCTTTCCCTTTCTCTCCTCTTTCCCTTTCCCTTCTTTTCCTTTTCTCTCTCTCTTTTTTTTTTTGGGGGGGGGGGGGAGGGGGGGGGGGGCAAGGCCCTCCCGGCGCCCTGGATCCGCGTCTGCCTTTAGGGGGTATAGCTGCGCCTGCCCTCAGCTAGCTGAAAGTGTTAACAAATAAAAGCACAGTGTTAAGAACTAAAAGTGAACCAGGTAATCGCAGTGAGGCAAAGTGGTCTCGTGGATAAGCAACCGCCTAGTAAGTGGAAGGTATCGGGTTCGATCCCCAGCTAGTGTATTTTGTTTTAAAGCAAAAAAACCAGATATAAAAAGTTAATCATTTTTCCAATTTTGGTGTAATAAAATAATTATTGTTGGTGTTGTTGATTGTTGATGTATGGGAAAGGGTTCCAATGCACAATATGTCAATGGATTCCTCAAAAAAAATTAAAAAAAGGGCCTTTGGTGAGGGGGAGCAGCTGAGTGTAGGAAAAACTGTAAAGGAGCCCCTTTGGGGGTCTTTTTTTTGGGGGGGGGGGGGGGTCTTTTTTTTTAAGCTGGCGGTCGTCAGCGTAGCCGGCGGTCGTCAGCTAGCTGGCTGTCGTCAGCGTAGCCGGCGGCCGGTAGCGTTAGCCCCAAAGCCATGTCCAATTTTTGAACTACATTCAAGAGTCCCTTATTGCCAGGTTAAACAAGTTTTTTACATTTTCAGTACTACTTTCTTCCTTTTATTCACTCTGTACACTCCCATGCTATCCTTTTCCAGTCTGTAAACAACTTTACAACATGAATTCAATGATGGGCAAGGTTTTACTTCTCATATGAAAGCGCCCAGACTTCGCGAGGTGAAACAAAGGGTCTTTCAATTCAAGTCTATTCAAGCCCAATATGGGCTAACAACTGGCCTGCATACCCGAGCAGAATCATTTTGTGCTCGACAAAGACACACAGCCTTGGGTAAAGAGGTCCAATATTATTAATTTTGTTTAGTTATATTTTTTCATTGACAGTATACTATTAAATATCAGGAATATTGGATGCTCTGTTCAAATACAGTCCAGATTGCCGCGCAATGAATTATCTCATGCTTCTTGTCCAAAAACCATATCTAACTGGTTTTTAAAACGGTATCATTTTAATTTCCATTTCCCAGCATTATTTTGAACTGTCCCGAAATCGCTTTCCTTTTTTAAATGAGACTACAGCCCCATTCTATCCTTTTTCTATGCGGATATTCAAAGTGCGTGTCCTCCATGCAGACAAGGAGAAAGACCTTCTCAGTACCTTTATGGACAATACATCAACATAATGCGGTCATTGTTGCAATGTCAGGAATGCTATTATTACCTCTTATGTAATCCTCGCAATTGACAAAAATATTCCGTCAATGAAGGGAGGGTCGGGTTTTTTTCTTCAATTCATTAATTGATGCTGCAGGTGCAAGCTATTGAACACAGAATCGAATAGCCAAGCTTCCCTATTCATTGGTGCCCTGTTACAGAATTCGTAGCATATCCTAAATTGAATAGATCCGTATTCTGTTCATTATGCTATGTCAGGGCAGTGGCCTATTGTCATATCACTTGAAGTTTAAGTCAGCAGATTGCAAAATAAATGAAAATAACATAAAACCTCACTATTATATCAGAAATATCAGTAACTGAAAGAAAACATTTACGGGCAATCTTGACAACATCGGACTGCAAAAATATGAATAATTATGCATCCCGAAATCGTTAAATCAGTAAATCAACATATTAAAGTCGTTAACATGCAGAAAGTGCTATAAGATCAAGAAGTGAACCAGTTAGTAGCAGTGAGGCAAAGTGGTCTTGTGGATAAGACTGATCGCTTCACAACGCAATGTATGTATGGACTCGGGTTCGACTCCAAGCTTCTTCTTTATACCTCATGTTATTTTTAATATTTTTTCTTTACCCCATGATATTGACGTGTCCATCTCGTTTTTTTAAAGGGGACACCCCCCCCACCTCCTCAAGAAAGGAGAAAATAACATTTGATACTCTTTCTTTAACAAGCGACTCTCTGAATTAGTTAGAATACGTCTTTTGCTACATCTACAACAATAAGTATCAATATAAAAAAATACATGAAGATTACCAGTGTGACACATTAGTCTAGTGGATAGGCAAACGCCTGGCAACTGGAAGGTATCGGGTTCGACTCCCAGCTAGTGCTTTTTTTTATTTTTATAAATCTTTGAAAAAGAAAAAACTGATGTTAGAACCCATTTTCATCTCACTCAAAGTTTGGTGTGATAAAATAATTATTGTTGGTGTTGTTGATGTATGGGAAAGGGTTCCAAATCACAATATGTCAATGGATTCCTCAAAAAAAACTTGAAAAAGGACCTATGGTGAGGGTGAGCAGCTGAGTGTAGGAAAAAACTGTACTGGAGCCCCTTGGGGGGGGGGGTCTTTTATTAGGGGGGGGGTCTTTTCTTTGGGGGTGGTCTTTTTTTTTTTGGGGGGGGGTCTTTTTTTTTTGGGGGGGGTTTTTTTGGGGGGGGTCTTTTTTGGGGGGGGGGGGGGGTTTTGCTAGCTGGCGGTCGTCAGCTAGCTGGCGGTCGGTGGCCGGTAGCGTTAGCCCCAAAGCCATGTCCAATTTTTGAACTACATTCAAGAGTCCCTTATTGCCAGGTTAAACAAGTTTTTACATTTTCAGTACTACTTTCTTCCTTTTATTCACTCTGTACACTCCCATGCTATCCTTTTCCAGTCTGTAAACAACTTTACAACATGAATTCAATGATGGGCAAGGTTTTACTTCTCATATGAAAGCGCCCAAACTTCGCGAGGTGAAACAAAGGGTCTTTCAATTCAAGTCTATTCAAGCCCACTATGGGCTAACAACTGGCCTGCATACCCGACCAGAATCATTTTGTGCTCGACAAAGACACACAGCCTTGGGTAAAGAGGTCCAATATTATTATTTTTTTTAGTTATATTTTTTCATTGACAGTATACTATTAAATATCAGGAATATTTGATGCTCTGTTTCAAATACAGTCCAGATTGCCGCGCAATGAATTATCTCATGCTTCTTGTCCAAAAGCCATATCTAACTGGTTTTTAAAACGGTATCATTTTAATTTCCATTTCCCAGCATTATTTTGAACTGTCTTGAACTGAAGTTGTTTTCCTTTCTTATATTTCGATACCATTACGTCATCAAAATAATGCGGTCATTATTGCCATGTCAGGGATGCTATTATTACCTCTTATGTATAATCCTCGCAATTGACAAAAATATTCCGTCAATGAAGGGAGGGTCGGGTTTTTTTTCTTCAATTCATTAATTGATGCCATATGTCAGAAAGAGCTGAATAATGTGTTACATAACTATTCAAACATTGCAGGTGCAAGCTATTGAACACGGAATCGAATAGCCAAGCTTCCCTATTCATTGGTGCCCTGTTATAGAATTCGTAGCATATCCTAAATGGAATAGATCCGTGTACTGTTCATTATGCTATGTCAGGGCAGTGGCCTATTGTCATATCACTTGAAGTTTAAGTCAGCAGTTTGCAAAATAAATGAAAATAACATAAAACCTCACTATCATATCAGAAATATCAGTAACTGAAAGAAAACATTTACGGGCAATCTTGACAACATCGGACTGCAAAAATGTGAACAATTATGCATCCCGAAATCGTTAAATCAGTAAATCAGCATATTAAAGTCATTAACATGCAGAAAGTGCTATAAGACCAAGAAGCGAACCAGTTAGTAGCAGTGAGGCAAAGTGGCCTTGTGGATAAGACTGATCGCTTCACAATGCAATGTGTGTATGTACTCGGGTTCGACTCCCAGCTTCTTCTTTATACCTCATGTTATTTTTTCTTTTTTTTTTCTTTACCCCATGATATTGACGTGTCCATCTCCTTTTTTAAAGGGGACACCCCCCCCTACCTCCGCAACAAAGGAGAAAATAATATTTGATACTCTTTCTTTAACAGGCGACTCTCTGAATTAGTTAGAATACCTCTTTTGCTACATCTACAACAATAAGTATCAATATGAAGAAAAAAAAGGAGATTACCAGTGTGACACATTGGTCTAGTGGATAGGCAAACGCCTGGCAACTGGAAGGTATCGGGTTCGACTCCCAGCTAGTGCTTTTTTTTATTTTTTTTATAAATTTTTGAAAAATAAAAACTGATGTTGAACCCATTTTATCTCACTAAAAGAGTGATAAAATAATTATTGTTGGTCATGTTGATGTATGGGAAAGGGTTCCAAATCTCAATATGTCAATGGATTCCTCAAAAAAAATTGAAAAAAAGGGCCTATGGTGAGGGGGGAGCAGCTAAGTGTAGGAAAACTGTAAGGGAGCCCCTTTGGGGGTCTTTTTTTGGGGGGGGGGGTTTTTTTTTTTTTTTTGACGCGGTCGACAGCTAGCTGGCAATCGACAGCTAGCTGGCTGGCAATCGACAGCTAGCTGGCAATCGACAGCGTAGCCTGGCGGCGGTAGCGGGTAGCCCCAAAGCCATGTCCATTTAAAAACTGCATTCAAGAGCCTCTTATTGCTAGGTTTACAACGTTGTTTTACATTTGCAATTATAATTTCCTAGTTTTATTCACTCTCTACAGTCCCGTACTATCCCTTTTTCAGTCTGTAAACAACTTTGCAACACGAAAACAATGATGAACAGGGTTTTACTTGGCAATCGACAGCTAGCTGGCAATCGACAGCTAGCTGGCAATCGACAGCTAGCTGGCAATCGACAGCTAGCTGGCAATCGACAGCTAGCTGGCAATCGACAGCTAGCTGGCACTAGCTGGCAATCGACAGCTAGCTGGCAATCGACAGCTAGCTGGCACTAGCTGGCAATCGACAGCTAGCTGGCAATCGACAGCTAGCTGGCAATCGACAGCTAGCTGGCAATCGACAGCTAGCTGGCAATCGACAGCTAGCTGGCAATCGACAGCTAGCTGGCAATCGACAGCTAGCTGGCAATCGACAGCTAGCTGGCAATCGACAGCTAGCTGGCAATCGACAGCTAGCTGGCAATCGACAGCTAGCTGGCAATCGACAGCTAGCTGGCAATCGACAGCTAGCTGGCAATCGACAGCGTAGCCTGGCGGCGGTAGCGGGTAGCCCCAAAGCCATGTCCATTTAAAAACTGCATTCAAGAGCCTCTTATGCTAGGTTTACAACGTTGTTTTACATTTGCAATTATAATTTCCTAGTTTTATTCACTCTCTACAGTCCCGTACTATCCCTTTTTCAGTCTGTAAACAACTTTGCAACACGAAAACAATGATGAACAGGGTTTTACTTCTCGTATAAATTTATTAGAAGCGCCCTATGTCATTTTTATTCACTCTGTACACTCCCATGCTATCCTTTTCCAGTCTGTAAACAACTTTACAACATGAATTCAATGATGGGCAAGGTTTTACTTCTCATATGAAAGCGCCCAAACTTCGCGAGGTGAAACAAAGGGTCTTTCAATTCAAGTCTATTCAAGCCCACTATGGGCTAACAACTGGCCTGCATACCCGACCAGAATCATTTTGTGCTCGACAAAGACACACAGCCTTGGGTAAAGAGGTCCAATATTATTATTTTTTTTAGTTATATTTTTCATTGACAGTATACTATTAAATATCAGGAATATTTGATGCTCTGTTTCAAATACAGTCCAGATTGCCGCGCAATGAATTATCTCATGCTTCTTGTCCAAAAGCCATATCTAACTGGTTTTTAAAACGGTATCATTTTAATTTCCATTTCCCAGCATTATTTTGAACTGTCTTGAACTGAAGTTGTTTTCCTTTCTTATATTTCGATACCATTACGTCATCAAAATAATGCGGTCATTATTGCCATGTCAGGGATGCTATTATTACCTCTTATGTATAATCCTCGCAATTGACAAAAATATTCCGTCAATGAAGGGAGGGTCGGGTTTTTTTTTTCAATTCATTAATTGATGCCATATGTCAGAAAGAGCTGAATAATGTGTTACATAACTATTCAAACATTGCAGGTGCAAGCTATTGAACACGGAATCGAATAGCCAAGCTTCCCTATTCATTGGTGCCCTGTTATAGAATTCGTAGCATATCCTAAATGGAATAGATCCGTGTTCTGTTCATTATGCTATGTCAGGGCAGTGGCCTATTGTCATATCACTTGAAGTTTAAGTCAGCAGTTTGCAAAATAAATGAAAATAACATAAAACCTCACTATCATATCAGAAATATCAGTAACTGAAAGAAAACATTTACGGGCAATCTTGACAACATCGGACTGCAAAAATGTGAACAATTATGCATCCCGAAATCGTTAAATCAGTAAATCAGCATATTAAAGTCATTAACATGCAGAAAGTGCTATAAGACCAAGAAGCGAACCAGTTAGTAGCAGTGAGGCAAAGTGGCCTTGTGGATAAGACTGATCGCTTCACAATGCAATGTGTGTATGTACTCGGGTTCGACTCCCAGCTTCTTCTTTATACCTCATGTTATTTTTTTCTTTTTTTTTTCTTTACCCCATGATATTGACGTGTCCATCTCCTTTTTTAAAGGGGACACCCCCCCCCTACCTCCGCAACAAAGGAGAAAATAATATTTGATACTCTTTCTTTAACAAGCGACTCTCTGAATTAGTTAGAATACCTCTTTTGCTACATCTACAACAATAAGTATCAATATGAAGAAAAAAAAGGAGATTACCAGTGTGACACATTGGTCTAGTGGATAGGCAAACGCCTGGCAACTGGAAGGTATCGGGTTCGACTCCCAGCTAGTGCTTTTTTTTTTTTTTTATAAATCTTTGAAAAATAAAAACTGATGTTGAACCCATTTTTATCTCACTAAAAGAGTGATAAAATAATTATTGTTGGTCATGTTGATGTATGGGAAAGGGTTCCAAATCTCAATATGTCAATGGATTCCTCAAAAAAAATTGAAAAAAGGGCCTATGGTGAGGGGGGAGCAGCTAAGTGTAGGAAAACTGTAAGGGAGCCCCTTTGGGGGTCTTTTTTTGGGGGGGGGGGGTCTTTTTTTTTTTTTTTTTGACGCGGTCGACAGCTAGCTGGCAATCGACAGCTAGCTGGCAATCGACAGCTAGCTGGCAATCGACAGCTAGCTGGCAATCGACAGCTAGCTGGCAATCGACAGCTAGCTGGCAATCGACAGCTAGCTGGCAATCGACAGCTAGCTGGCAATCGACAGCTAGCTGGCAATCGACAGCTAGCTGGCAATCGACAGCTAGCTGGCAATCGACAGCGTAGCTGGCGGCGGGTAGCGGGTAGCCCCAAAGCCATGTCCATTTAAAAACTGCATTCAAGAGCCTCTTATTGCTAGGTTTACAACGTTGTTTTACATTTGCAATTATAATTTCCTAGTTTATTCACTCTCTACAGTCCCGTACTATCCCTTTTTCAGTCTGTAAACAACTTTGCAACACGAAAACAATGATGAACAGGGTTTTACTTCTCGTATAAATTTATTAGAAGCGCCCTATGTCATTTTTATTCACTCTGTACACTCCCATGCTATCCTTTTCCAGTCTGTAAACAACTTTACAACATGAATTCAATGATGGGCAAGGTTTTACTTCTCATATGAAAGCGCCCAAACTTCGCGAGGTGAAACAAAGGGTCTTTCAATTCAAGTCTATTCAAGCCCACTATGGGCTAACAACTGGCCTGCATACCCGACCAGAATCATTTTGTGCTCGACAAAGACACACAGCCTTGGGTAAAGAGGTCCAATATTATTATTTTTTTTAGTTATATTTTTTCATTGACAGTATACTATTAAATATCAGGAATATTTGATGCTCTGTTTCAAATACAGTCCAGATTGCCGCGCAATGAATTATCTCATGCTTCTTGTCCAAAAGCCATATCTAACTGGTTTTTAAAACGGTATCATTTTAATTTCCATTTCCCAGCATTATTTTGAACTGTCTTGAACTGAAGTTGTTTTCCTTTCTTATATTTCGATACCATTACGTCATCAAAATAATGCGGTCATTATTGCCATGTCAGGGATGCTATTATTACCTCTTATGTATAATCCTCGCAATTGACAAAAATATTCCGTCAATGAAGGGAGGGTCGGGTTTTTTTTTTCAATTCATTAATTGATGCCATATGTCAGAAAGAGCTGAATAATGTGTTACATAACTATTCAAACATTGCAGGTGCAAGCTATTGAACACGGAATCGAATAGCCAAGCTTCCCTATTCATTGGTGCCCTGTTATAGAATTCGTAGCATATCCTAAATGGAATAGATCCGTGTTCTGTTCATTATGCTATGTCAGGGCAGTGGCCTATTGTCATATCACTTGAAGTTTAAGTCAGCAGTTTGCAAAATAAATGAAAATAACATAAAACCTCACTATCATATCAGAAATATCAGTAACTGAAAGAAAACATTTACGGGCAATCTTGACAACATCGGACTGCAAAAATGTGAACAATTATGCATCCCGAAATCGTTAAATCAGTAAATCAGCATATTAAAGTCATTAACATGCAGAAAGTGCTATAAGACCAAGAAGCGAACCAGTTAGTAGCAGTGAGGCAAAGTGGCCTTGTGGATAAGACTGATCGCTTCACAATGCAATGTGTGTATGTACTCGGGTTCGACTCCCAGCTTCTTCTTTATACCTCATGTTATTTTTTTTCTTTTTTTTTTCTTTACCCCATGATATTGACGTGTCCATCTCCTTTTTTAAAGGGGACACCCCCCCCCTACCTCCGCAACAAAGGAGAAAATAATATTTGATACTCTTTCTTTAACAAGCGACTCTCTGAATTAGTTAGAATACCTCTTTTGCTACATCTACAACAATAAGTATCAATATGAAGAAAAAAAAGGAGATTACCAGTGTGACACATTGGTCTAGTGGATAGGCAAACGCCTGGCAACTGGAAGGTATCGGGTTCGACTCCCAGCTAGTGCTTTTTTTTTTTTTTTTTATAAATCTTTGAAAAATAAAAACTGATGTTGAACCCATTTTTATCTCACTAAAAGAGTGATAAAATAATTATTGTTGGTCATGTTGATGTATGGGAAAGGGTTCCAAATCTCAATATGTCAATGGATTCCTCAAAAAAAATTGAAAAAAGGGCCTATGGTGAGGGGGGAGCAGCTAAGTGTAGGAAAACTGTAAGGGAGCCCCTTTGGGGGTCTTTTTTTTGGGGGGGGGGGTCTTTTTTTTTTTTTTTGACGCGGTCGACAGCTAGCTGGCAATCGACAGCTAGCTGGCAATCGACAGCTAGCTGGCAATCGACAGCTAGCTGGCAATCGACAGCTAGCTGGCAATCGACAGCTAGCTGGCAATCGACAGCTAGCTGGCAATCGACAGCTAGCTGGCAATCGACAGCTAGCTGGCAATCGACAGCTAGCTGGCAATCGACAGCTAGCTGGCAATCGACAGCTAGCTGGCAATCGACAGCTAGCTGGCAATCGACAGCTAGCTGGCAATCGACAGCTAGCTGGCAATCGACAGCTAGCTGGCAATCGACAGCTAGCTGGCAATCGACAGCTAGCTGGCAATCGACAGCTAGCTGGCAATCGACAGCGTAGCCTGGCGGCGGTAGCGGGTAGCCCCAAAGCCATGTCCATTTAAAAACTGCATTCAAGAGCCTCTTATTGCTAGGTTTACAACGTTGTTTTACATTTGCAATTATAATTCCTAGTTTTATTCACTCTCTACAGTCCCGTACTATCCCTTTTTCAGTCTGTAAACAACTTTGCAACACGAAAACAATGATGAACAGGGTTTTACTTCTCGTATAAATTTATTAGAAGCGCCCTATGTCATTTTTATTCACTCTGTACACTCCCATGCTATCCTTTTCCAGTCTGTAAACAACTTTACAACATGAATTCAATGATGGGCAAGGTTTTACTTCTCATATGAAAGCGCCCAAACTTCGCGAGGTGAAACAAAGGGTCTTTCAATTCAAGTCTATTCAAGCCCACTATGGGCTAACAACTGGCCTGCATACCCGACCAGAATCATTTTGTGCTCGACAAAGACACACAGCCTTGGGTAAAGAGGTCCAATATTATTATTTTTTTTAGTTATATTTTTTCATTGACAGTATACTATTAAATATCAGGAATATTTGATGCTCTGTTTCAAATACAGTCCAGATTGCCGCGCAATGAATTATCTCATGCTTCTTGTCCAAAAGCCATATCTAACTGGTTTTTAAAACGGTATCATTTTAATTTCCATTTCCCAGCATTATTTTGAACTGTCTTGAACTGAAGTTGTTTTTTCTTATATTTCGATACCATTACGTCATCAAAATAATGCGGTCATTATTGCCATGTCAGGGATGCTATTATTACCTCTTATGTATAATCCTCGCAATTGACAAAAATATTCCGTCAATGAAGGGAGGGTCGGGTTTTTTTTCTTCAATTCATTAATTGATGCCATATGTCAGAAAGAGCTGAATAATGTGTTACATAACTATTCAAACATTGCAGGTGCAAGCTATTGAACACGGAATCGAATAGCCAAGCTTCCCTATTCATTGGTGCCCTGTTATAGAATTCGTAGCATATCCTAAATGGAATAGATCCGTGTTCTGTTCATTATGCTATGTCAGGGCAGTGGCCTATTGTCATATCACTTGAAGTTTAAGTCAGCAGTTTGCAAAATAAATGAAAATAACATAAAACCTCACTATCATATCAGAAATATCAGTAACTGAAAGAAAACATTTACGGGCAATCTTGACAACATCGGACTGCAAAAATGTGAACAATTATGCATCCCGAAATCGTTAAATCAGTAAATCAGCATATTAAAGTCATTAACATGCAGAAAGTGCTATAAGACCAAGAAGCGAACCAGTTAGTAGCAGTGAGGCAAAGTGGCCTTGTGGATAAGACTGATCGCTTCACAATGCAATGTGTGTATGTACTCGGGTTCGACTCCCAGCTTCTTCTTTATACCTCATGTTATTTTTTTTTTTTTTTTTTCTTTACCCCATGATATTGACGTGTCCATCTCCTTTTTTAAAGGGGACACCCCCCCCTACCTCCACAACAAAGGAGAAAATAATATTTGATACTCTTTCTTTAACAAGCGACTCTCTGAATTAGTTAGAATACCTCTTTTGCTACATCTACAACAATAAGTATCAATATGAAGAAAAAAAAGGAGATTACCAGTGTGACACATTGGTCTAGTGGATAGGCAAACGCCTGGCAACTGGAAGGTATCGGGTTCGACTCCCAGCTAGTGCTTTTTTTTATTTTTTATAAATCTTTGAAAAATAAAAACTGATGTTGAACCCATTTTTATCTCACTAAAAGAGTGATAAAATAATTATTGTTGGTCATGTTGATGTATGGGAAAGGGTTCCAAATCTCAATATGTCAATGGATTCCTCAAAAAAAATTGAAAAAAGGGCCTATGGTGAGGGGGGAGCAGCTAAGTGTAGGAAAACTGTAAGGGAGCCCCTTTGGGGGTTTTTTTTTTTTGGGGGGGGGGGGGTCTTTTTTTTTTTTTTTTTGACGCGGTCGACAGCTAGCTGGCAATCGACAGCTAGCTGGCAATCGACAGCTAGCTGGCAATCCCAAAGCCATGTCCATTAAAAACTGCATTCAAGAGCCTCTTATTGCTAGTTTACAACGTTGTTTTACATTTGCAATTATAATTTCCTAGTTTTATTCACTCTCTACAGTCCCGTACTATCCCTTTTTCAGTCTGTAAAAAACTTTGCAACACGAAAACAATGATGAACAGGGTTTTACTTCTCGTATAAATTTATTAGAAGCGCCCTATGTCATTTTTATTCACTCTGTACACTCCCATGCTATCCTTTTCCAGTCTGTAAACAACTTTACAACATGAATTCAATGATGGGCAAGGTTTTACTTCTCATATGAAAGCGCCCAAACTTCGCGAGGTGAAACAAAGGGTCTTTCAATTCAAGTCTATTCAAGCCCACTATGGGCTAACAACTGGCCTGCATACCCGACCAGAATCATTTTGTGCTCGACAAAGACACACAGCCTTGGGTAAAGAGGTCCAATATTATTATTTTTTTTAGTTATATTTTTTCATTGACAGTATACTATTAAATATCAGGAATATTTGATGCTCTGTTTCAAATACAGTCCAGATTGCCGCGCAATGAATTATCTCATGCTTCTTGTCCAAAAGCCATATCTAACTGGTTTTTAAAACGGTATCATTTTAATTTCCATTTCCCAGCATTATTTTGAACTGTCTTGAACTGAAGTTGTTTTCCTTTCTTATATTTCGATACCATTACGTCATCAAAATAATGCGGTCATTATTGCCATGTCAGGGATGCTATTATTACCTCTTATGTATAATCCTCGCAATTGACAAAAATATTCCGTCAATGAAGGGAGGGTCGGGTTTTTTTCTTCAATTCATTAATTGATGCCATATGTCAGAAAGAGCTGAATAATGTGTTACATAACTATTCAAACATTGCAGGTGCAAGCTATTGAACACGGAATCGAATAGCCAAGCTTCCCTATTCATTGGTGCCCTGTTATAGAATTCGTAGCATATCCTAAATGGAATAGATCCGTGTTCTGTTCATTATGCTATGTCAGGGCAGTGGCCTATTGTCATATCACTTGAAGTTTAAGTCAGCAGTTTGCAAAATAAATGAAAATAACATAAAACCTCACTATCATATCAGAAATATCAGTAACTGAAAGAAAACATTTACGGGCAATCTTGACAACATCGGACTGCAAAAATGTGAACAATTATGCATCCCGAAATCGTTAAATCAGTAAATCAGCATATTAAAGTCATTAACATGCAGAAAGTGCTATAAGACCAAGAAGCGAACCAGTTAGTAGCAGTGAGGCAAAGTGGCCTTGTGGATAAGACTGATCGCTTCACAATGCAATGTGTGTATGTACTCGGGTTCGACTCCCAGCTTCTTCTTATACCTCATGTTATTTTTTTTCTTTTTTTTTTCTTACCCCATGATATTGACGTGTCCATCTCCTTTTTAAAGGGGACACCCCCCCCCCTACCTCCGCAACAAAGGAGAAAATAATATTTGATACTCTTTCTTTAACAAGCGACTCTCTGAATTAGTTAGAATACCTCTTTTGCTACATCTACAACAATAAGTATCAATATGAAGAAAAAAAAGGAGATTACCAGTGTGACACATTGGTCTAGTGGATAGGCAAACGCCTGGCAACTGGAAGGTATCGGGTTCGACTCCCAGCTAGTGCTTTTTTTTTTTTTTTTATAAATCTTTGAAAAATAAAAACTGATGTTGAACCCATTTTTATCTCACTAAAAGAGTGATAAAATAATTATTGTTGGTCATGTTGATGTATGGGAAAGGGTTCCAAATCTCAATATGTCAATGGATTCCTCAAAAAAAATTGAAAAAAGGGCCTATGGTGAGGGGGGAGCAGCTAAGTGTAGGAAAACTGTAAGGGAGCCCCTTTGGGGGTCTTTTTTTTTTGGGGGGGGGGTCTTTTTTTTTTTTTTTTTGACGCAATCGACAGCTAGCTGGCAATCGACAGCTAGCTGGCAATCGACAGCTAGCTGGCAATCGACAGCTAGCTGGCAATCGACAGCTAGCTGGCAATCGACAGCTAGCTGGCAATCGACAGCTAGCTGGCAATCGACAGCTAGCTGGCAATCGACAGCTAGCTGGCAATCGACAGCTAGCTGGCAATCGACAGCTAGCTGGCAATCGACAGCTAGCTGGCAATCGACAGCTAGCTGGCAATCGACAGCTAGCTGGCAATCGACAGCTAGCTGGCAATCGACAGCTAGCTGGCAATCGACAGCTAGTGGCAATCGACAGCTAGCTGGCAATCGACAGCTAGCTGGCAATCGACAGCTAGCTGGCAATCGACAGCTAGCTGGCAATCGACAGCTAGCTGGCAATCGACAGCGTAGCCTGGCGGCGGTAGCGGGTAGCCCCAAAGCCATGTCCATTTAAAAACTGCATTCAAGAGCCTCTTATTGCTAGGTTTACAACGTTGTTTTACATTTGCAATTATAATTTCCTAGTTTTATTCACTCTCTACAGTCCCGTACTATCCCTTTTTCAGTCTGTAAACAACTTTGCAACACGAAAACAATGATGAACAGGGTTTTACTTCTCGTATAAATTTATTAGAAGCGCCCTATGTCATTTTTATTCACTCTGTACACTCCCATGCTATCCTTTTCCAGTCTGTAAACAACTTTACAACATGAATTCAATGATGGGCAAGGTTTTACTTCTCATATGAAAGCGCCCAAACTTCGCGAGGTGAAACAAAGGGTCTTTCAATTCAAGTCTATTCAAGCCCACTATGGGCTAACAACTGGCCTGCATACCCGACCAGAATCATTTTGTGCTCGACAAAGACACACAGCCTTGGGTAAAGAGGTCCAATATTATTATTTTTTTTAGTTATATTTTTTCATTGACAGTATACTATTAAATATCAGGAATATTTGATGCTCTGTTTCAAATACAGTCCAGATTGCCGCGCAATGAATTATCTCATGCTTCTTGTCCAAAAGCCATATCTAACTGGTTTTTAAAACGGTATCATTTTAATTCCATTTCCCAGCATTATTTTGAACTGTCTTGAACTGAAGTTGTTTTCCTTTCTTATATTTCGATACCATTACGTCATCAAAATAATGCGGTCATTATTGCCATGTCAGGGATGCTATTATTACCTCTTATGTATAATCCTCGCAATTGACAAAAATATTCCGTCAATGAAGGGAGGGTCGGGTTTTTTTTTCAATTCATTAATTGATGCCATATGTCAGAAAGAGCTGAATAATGTGTTACATAACTATTCAAACATTGCAGGTGCAAGCTATTGAACACGGAATCGAATAGCCAAGCTTCCCTATTCATTGGTGCCCTGTTATAGAATTCGTAGCATATCCTAAATGGAATAGATCCGTGTTCTGTTCATTATGCTATGTCAGGGCAGTGGCCTATTGTCATATCACTTGAAGTTTAAGTCAGCAGTTTGCAAAATAAATGAAAATAACATAAAACCTCACTATCATATCAGAAATATCAGTAACTGAAAGAAAACATTTACGGGCAATCTTGACAACATCGGACTGCAAAAATGTGAACAATTATGCATCCCGAAATCGTTAAATCAGTAAATCAGCATATTAAAGTCATTAACATGCAGAAAGTGCTATAAGACCAAGAAGCGAACCAGTTAGTAGCAGTGAGGCAAAGTGGCCTTGTGGATAAGACTGATCGCTTCACAATGCAATGTGTGTATGTACTCGGGTTCGACTCCCAGCTTCTTCTTTATACCTCATGTTATTTTTTTTTTTTTTTTTTCTTTACCCCATGATATTGACGTGTCCATCTCCTTTTTTAAAGGGGACACCCCCCCCCCTACCTCCGCAACAAAGGAGAAAATAATATTTGATACTCTTTCTTTAACAAGCGACTCTCTGAATTAGTTAGAATACCTCTTTTGCTACATCTACAACAATAAGTATCAATATGAAGAAAAAAAAGGAGATTACCAGTGTGACACATTGGTCTAGTGGATAGGCAAACGCCTGGCAACTGGAAGGTATCGGGTTCGACTCCCAGCTAGTGCTTTTTTTTTTTTTTTTTAAATCTTTGAAAAATAAAAACTGATGTTGAACCCATTTTTATCTCACTAAAAGAGTGATAAAATAATTATTGTTGGTCATGTTGATGTATGGGAAAGGGTTCCAAATCTCAATATGTCAATGGATTCCTCAAAAAAAATTGAAAAAAGGGCCTATGGTGAGGGGGGAGCAGCTAAGTGTAGGAAAACTGTAAGGGAGCCCCTTTGGGGGTCTTTTTTTTGGGGGGGGGGTCTTTTTTTTTTTTTTTTGACGCGGTCGACAGCTAGCTGGCAATCGACAGCTAGCTGGCAATCGACAGCTAGCTGGCAATCGACAGCTAGCTGGCAATCGACAGCTAGCTGGCAATCGACAGCTAGCTGGCAATCGACAGCTAGCTGGCAATCGACAGCTAGCTGGCAATCGACAGCTAGCTGGCAATCGACAGCTAGCTGGCAATCGACAGCTAGCTGGCAATCGACAGCTAGCTGGCAATCGACAGCTAGCTGGCAATCGACAGCTAGCTGGCAATCGACAGCTAGCTGGCAATCGACAGCTAGCTGGCAATCGACAGCTAGCTGGCAATCGACAGCGTAGCCTGGCGGCGGTAGCGGGTAGCCCCAAAGCCATGTCCATTTAAAAACTGCATTCAAGAGCCTCTTATTGCTAGGTTTACAACGTTGTTTTACATTTGCAATTATAATTTCCTAGTTTTATTCACTCTCTACAGTCCCGTACTATCCCTTTTTCAGTCTGTAAACAACTTTGCAACACGAAAACAATGATGAACAGGGTTTTACTTCTCGTATAAATTTATTAGAAGCGCCCTATGTCATTTTTATTCACTCTGTACACTCCCATGCTATCCTTTTCCAGTCTGTAAACAACTTTTCAACATGAATTCAATGATGGGCAAGGTTTTACTTCTCATATGAAAGCGCCCAAACTTCGCGAGGTGAAACAAAGGGTCTTTCAATTCAAGTCTATTCAAGCCCACTATGGGCTAACAACTGGCCTGCATACCCGACCAGAATCATTTTGTGCTCGACAAAGACACACAGCCTTGGGTAAAGAGGTCCAATATTATTATTTTTTTAGTTATATTTTTTCATTGACAGTATACTATTAAATATCAGGAATATTTGATGCTCTGTTTCAAATACAGTCCAGATTGCCGCGCAATGAATTATCTCATGCTTCTTGTCCAAAAGCCATATCTAACTGGTTTTTAAAACGGTATCATTTTAATTTCCATTTCCCAGCATTATTTTGAACTGTCTTGAACTGAAGTTGTTTCCTTTCTTATATTTCGATACCATTACGTCATCAAAATAATGCGGTCATTATTGCCATGTCAGGGATGCTATTATTACCTCTTATGTATAATCCTCGCAATTGACAAAAATATTCCGTCAATGAAGGGAGGGTCGGGTTTTTTTTTTTTCAATTCATTAATTGATGCCATATGTCAGAAAGAGCTGAATAATGTGTTACATAACTATTCAAACATTGCAGGTGCAAGCTATTGAACACGGAATCGAATAGCCAAGCTTCCCTATTCATTGGTGCCCTGTTATAGAATTCGTAGCATATCCTAAATGGAATAGATCCGTGTTCTGTTCATTATGCTATGTCAGGGCAGTGGCCTATTGTCATATCACTTGAAGTTTAAGTCAGCAGTTTGCAAAATAAATGAAAATAACATAAAACCTCACTATCATATCAGAAATATCAGTAACTGAAAGAAAACATTTACGGGCAATCTTGACAACATCGGACTGCAAAAATGTGAACAATTATGCATCCCGAAATCGTTAAATCAGTAAATCAGCATATTAAAGTCATTAACATGCAGAAAGTGCTATAAGACCAAGAAGCGAACCAGTTAGTAGCAGTGAGGCAAAGTGGCCTTGTGGATAAGACTGATCGCTTCACAATGCAATGTGTGTATGTACTCGGGTTCGACTCCCAGCTTCTTCTTTATACCTCATGTTATTTTTTTTCTTTTTTTTTCTTTACCCCATGATATTGACGTGTCCATCTCCTTTTTTAAAGGGGACACCCCCCCCCCCTACCTCCGCAACAAAGGAGAAAATAATATTTGATACTCTTTCTTTAACAAGCGACTCTCTGAATTAGTTAGAATACCTCTTTTGCTACATCTACAACAATAAGTATCAATATGAAGAAAAAAAAGGAGATTACCAGTGTGACACATTGGTCTAGTGGATAGGCAAACGCCTGGCAACTGGAAGGTATCGGGTTCGACTCCCAGCTAGTGCTTTTTTTTTTTTTTTTTTAAATCTTTGAAAATAAAAACTGATGTTGAACCCATTTTTATCTCACTAAAAGAGTGATAAAATAATTATTGTTGGTCATGTTGATGTATGGGAAAGGGTTCCAAATCTCAATATGTCAATGGATTCCTCAAAAAAATTGAAAAAAAGGGCCTATGGTGAGGGGGGAGCAGCTAAGTGTAGGAAAACTGTAAGGGAGCCCCTTTGGGGGTCTTTTTTTTGGGGGGGGGGGTCTTTTTTTTTTTTTTTGACGCGGTCGACAGCTAGCTGGCAATCGACAGCTAGCTGGCAATCGACAGCTAGCTGGCAATCGACAGCTAGCTGGCAATCGACAGCTAGCTGGCAATCGACAGCTAGCTGGCAATCGACAGCTAGCTGGCAATCGACAGCTAGCTGGCAATCGACAGCTAGCTGGCAATCGACAGCTAGCTGGCAATCGACAGCTAGCTGGCAATCGACAGCTAGCTGGCAATCGACAGCTAGCTGGCAATCGACAGCTAGCTGGCAATCGACAGCTAGCTGGCAATCGACAGCTAGCTGGCAATCGACAGCGTAGCCTGGCGGCGGTAGCGGGTAGCCCCAAAGCCATGTCCATTTAAAAACTGCATTCAAGAGCCTCTTATTGCTAGGTTTACAACGTTGTTTTACATTTGCAATTATAATTTCCTAGTTTTATTCACTCTCTACAGTCCCGTACTATCCCTTTTTCAGTCTGTAAACAACTTTGCAACACGAAAACAATGATGAACAGGGTTTTACTTCTCGTATAAATTTATTAGAAGCGCCCTATGTCATTTTTATTCACTCTGTACACTCCCATGCTATCCTTTTCCAGTCTGTAAACAACTTTTCAACATGAATTCAATGATGGGCAAGGTTTTACTTCTCATATGAAAGCGCCCAAACTTCGCGAGGTGAAACAAAGGGTCTTTCAATTCAAGTCTATTCAAGCCCACTATGGGCTAACAACTGGCCTGCATACCCGACCAGAATCATTTTGTGCTCGACAAAGACACACAGCCTTGGGTAAAGAGGTCCAATATATTATTTTTTTTAGTTATATTTTTTCATTGACAGTATACTATTAAATATCAGGAATATTTGATGCTCTGTTTCAAATACAGTCCAGATTGCCGCGCAATGAATTATCTCATGCTTCTTGTCCAAAAGCCATATCTAACTGGTTTTTAAAACGGTATCATTTTAATTTCCATTTCCCAGCATTATTTTGAACTGTCTTGAACTGAAGTTGTTTTCCTTTCTTATATTTCGATACCATTACGTCATCAAAATAATGCGGTCATTATTGCCATGTCAGGGATGCTATATTACCTCTTATGTATAATCCTCGCAATTGACAAAAATATTCCGTCAATGAAGGGAGGGTCGGGTTTTTTTTTTCAATTCATTAATTGATGCCATATGTCAGAAAGAGCTGAATAATGTGTTACATAACTATTCAAACATTGCAGGTGCAAGCTATTGAACACGGAATCGAATAGCCAAGCTTCCTATTCATTGGTGCCCTGTTATAGAATTCGTAGCATATCCTAAATGGAATAGATCCGTGTTCTGTTCATTATGCTATGTCAGGGCAGTGGCCTATTGTCATATCACTTGAAGTTTAAGTCAGCAGTTTGCAAAATAAATGAAAATAACATAAAACCTCACTATCATATCAGAAATATCAGTAACTGAAAGAAAACATTTACGGGCAATCTTGACAACATCGGACTGCAAAAATGTGAACAATTATGCATCCCGAAATCGTTAAATCAGTAAATCAGCATATTAAAGTCATTAACATGCAGAAAGTGCTATAAGACCAAGAAGCGAACCAGTTAGTAGCAGTGAGGCAAAGTGGCCTTGTGGATAAGACTGATCGCTTCACAATGCAATGTGTGTATGTACTCGGGTTCGACTCCCAGCTTCTTCTTTATACCTCATGTTTTTTTTTTTTTTTTTTTCTTTACCCCATGATATTGACGTGTCCATCTCCTTTTTTAAAGGGGACACCCCCCCCCCTACCTCCGCAACAAAGGAGAAAATAATATTTGATACTCTTTCTTTAACAAGCGACTCTCTGAATTAGTTAGAATACCTCTTTTGCTACATCTACAACAATAAGTATCAATATGAAGAAAAAAAAAGGAGATTACCAGTGTGACACATTGGTCTAGTGGATAGGCAAACGCCTGGCAACTGGAAGGTATCGGGTTCGACTCCCAGCTAGTGCTTTTTTTTTTTTTTTTATAAATCTTTGAAAAATAAAAACTGATGTTGAACCCATTTTTATCTCACTAAAAGAGTGATAAAATAATTATTGTTGGTCATGTGATGTATGGGAAAGGGTCCCAATCTCAATATGTCAATGGATTCCTCAAAAAAAATTGAAAAAAGGGCCTATGGTGAGGGGGGAGCAGCTAAGTGTAGGAAAACTGTAAGGGAGCCCCTTTGGGGGTCTTTTTTTTTTGGGGGGGGGTCTTTTTTTTTTTTTTTTGACGCGGTCGACAGCTAGCTGGCAATCGACAGCTAGCTGGCAATCGACAGCTAGCTGGCAATCGACAGCTAGCTGGCAATCGACAGCTAGCTGGCAATCGACAGCTAGCTGGCAATCGACAGCTAGCTGGCAATCGACAGCTAGCTGGCAATCGACAGCTAGCTGGCAATCGACAGCTAGCTGGCAATCGACAGCTAGCTGGCAATCGACAGCTAGCTGGCAATCGACAGCTAGCTGGCAATCGACAGCTAGCTGGCAATCGACAGCTAGCTGGCAATCGACAGCTAGCTGGCAATCGACAGCTAGCTGGCAATCGACAGCGTAGCCTGGCGGCGGTAGCGGGTAGCCCCAAAGCCATGTCCATTTAAAAACTGCATTCAAGAGCCTCTTATTGCTAGGTTTACAACGTTGTTTTACATTTGCAATTATAATTTCCTAGTTTTATTCACTCTCTACAGTCCGTACTATCCCTTTTTCAGTCTGTAAACAACTTTGCAACACGAAAACAATGATGAACAGGTTTTACTTCTCGTATAAATTTATTAGAAGCGCCCTATGTCATTTTTATTCACTCTGTACACTCCCATGCTATCCTTTTCCAGTCTGTAAACAACTTTACAACATGAATTCAATGATGGGCAAGGTTTTACTTCTCATATGAAAGCGCCCAAACTTCGCGAGGTGAAACAAAGGGTCTTTCAATTCAAGTCTATTCAAGCCCACTATGGGCTAACAACTGGCCTGCATACCCGACCAGAATCATTTTGTGCTCGACAAAGACACACAGCCTTGGGTAAAGAGGTCCAATATTATTATTTTTTTAGTTATATTTTTTCATTGACAGTATACTATTAAATATCAGGAATATTTGATGCTCTGTTTCAAATACAGTCCAGATTGCCGCGCAATGAATTATCTCATGCTTCTTGTCCAAAAGCCATATCTAACTGGTTTTTAAAACGGTATCATTTTAATTTCCATTTCCCAGCATTATTTTGAACTGTCTTGAACTGAAGTTGTTTCCTTTCTTATATTTCGATACCATTACGTCATCAAAATAATGCGGTCATTATTGCCATGTCAGGGATGCTATTATTACCTCTTATGTATAATCCTCGCAATTGACAAAAATATTCCGTCAATGAAGGAGGGTCGGGTTTTTTTTTTCAATTCATTAATTGATGCCATATGTCAGAAAGAGCTGAATAAATGTGTACATAACTATTCAAACATTGCAGGTGCAAGCTATGAACACGGAATCGAATAGCCAAGCTTCCCTATTCATTGGTGCCCTGTTATAGAATTCGTAGCATATCCTAAATGGAATAGATCCGTGTTCTGTTCATTATGCTATGTCAGGGCAGGGGCCTATTGTCATATCACTTGAAGTTTAAGTCAGCAGTTTGCAAAATAAATGAAAATAACATAAAACCTCACTATCATATCAGAAATATCAGTAACTGAAAGAAAACATTTACGGGCAATCTTGACAACATCGGACTGCAAAAATGTGAACAATTATGCATCCCGAAATCGTTTAAATCAGTAATCAGCATATTAAAGTCATTACATGCAGAAAGTGCTATAAGACCAAGAAGCGAACCAGTTAGTAGCAGTGAGGCAAAGTGGCCTTGTGGATAAGACTGATCGCTTCACAATGCAATGTGTGTATGTACTCGGGTTCGACTCCCAGCTTCTTCTTTATACCTCATGTTTATTTTTTTCTTTTTTTTTTCTTTACCCATGATATTGACGTGTCCATCTCCTTTTTTTAAAGGGGACACCCCCCCCCCCCCCTACCTCCGCAACAAAGGAGAAAATAATATTTGATACTCTTTCTTTAACAAGCGACTCTCTGAATTAGTTAGAATACCTCTTTTGCTACATCTACAACAATAAGTATCAATATGAAGAAAAAAAAGGAGATTACCAGTGTGACACATTGGTCTAGTGGATAGGCAAACGCTGGCAACTGGAAGGTATCGGGTTCGACTCCCAGCTAGTGCTTTTTTTTTTTTTTATAAATCTTGAAAAATAAAAACTGATGTTGTGAACCCATTTTTATCTCACTAAAAGAGTGATAAAATAATATTGTTGGTCCTGTTGATGTATGGGAAAGGGTTCCAAATCTCAATATGTCAATGGATTCCTCAAAAAAAATGAAAAAAGGGCCTATGGTGAGGGGGGAGCAGCTAAGTGTAGGAAAACTGTAAGGGAGAGCCCTTTGGGGGTCCTTTTTTTGGGGGGGGGGGGGTCTTTTTTTTTTTTTTTTGACGCGGTCGACAGCTAGCTGGCAATCGACAGCTAGCTGGCAATCGACAGCTAGCTGGCAATCGACAGCTAGCTGGCAATCGACAGCTAGCTGCAATCGACAGCAGATGGCAATCGACAGCTAGCTGGCAATCGACAGCTAGCGGGCACATAAAATCGACAGCTAGCTGGCAATCGACAGCTAGCTGGCAATCGACAGCTAGCTGGCAATCGACAGCTAGCTGGCAATCGACAGCTAGCTGGCAATCGACAGCGTAGCCTGGCGGCGGTAGCGGGTAGCCCCAAAGCCATGTCCATTAAAAAACTGCATTCAAGAGCCTCTTATTGCTGGGTTTACAACGTTGTTTTTACATTGCAATTATAATTTCTAGTTTTATTCACTCTACAGTCCCTACTATCCCTTTTTCAGTCTGTAAACAACTTTGCAACACGAAAACAATGATGAACAGGGTTTTACTTCTCGTATAAATTTATTAGAAGCGCCTATGTCATTTTTATCACTCTGTACACTCCCATGCTATCCTTTTCCGTCTGTAAACAACTTTACAACATGAATTCAATGATGGGCAAGTTTTACTTCTCATATGAAAGCGCCCAAACTTCGCGAGGTGAAACAAAGGGTCTTCAATTCAAGTCTATTCAAGCCCACTATGGGCTAACAACTGGCCTGCATACCGACCAGAATCATTTTGTGCTCGACAAAGACACACAGCCTTGGGTAAAGAGGTCCATATTATTATTTTTTTAGTTTATTTTTTTCATTGACAGTATACTATTAAATATCAGGAATATTTGATGCTCTGTTTCAAATACAGTCCAGATTGCCGCGCATGAATTATCTCATGCTTCTTGTAAAAAGCCATATCTAACTGGTTTTTAAAACGGTATCATTTTAATTTCATTTCCCGCATTATTTTGAACTGTCTTGAACTGAAGTTGTTTTCCTTTCTTATATTTCGATACCATTACGTCATCAAAATAATGCGGTCATTATTGCCATGTCAGGGATGCTATTATTACCTCTTATGTATAATCCTCGCAATTGACAAAAATATTCCGTCAATGAAGGGAGGGTCGGGTTTTTTTTTTCAATTCATTAATTGATGCCATATGTCAGAAAGAGCTGAATAATGTGTTACATAAACTATTCAAACATTGCAGGTGCAAGCTATTGAACACGGAATCGAATAGCCAAGCTTCCCTATTCATTGGTTGCCCTGTTATAGAATTCGTAGGCATATCCTAAATGGAATAGATCCGTGTTCTGTTCATTATGCTATGTCAGGGCAGTGGCCTATTGTCATATCACTGAAGTTTAAGTCAGCAGTTTTGCAAAATAAATGAAAATAACATAAAACCTCACTATCATATCAGAAATATCAGTAACTGAAAGAAAACATTTACGGGAATCTTGACAACATCGGACTGAAAAATGTGCACAATATGCATCCCGAAATCGTTAAATCAGTAAATCAGCATATTAAAGTCATAACATGCAGAAAGTGCTATAAGACCAAGAAGCGAACCCGTTAGTAGCAGTGAGGCAAAGTGGCCTTGTGGATAAGACTGATCGCTCTTCACAATGCAATGTGTGTATGTACTCGGGTTCGACTCCCAGCTTCTTCTTTAT